>NC_046158.1:95788632-97063632 GCF_011064425.1 Rattus rattus
CTTTTTCTAATTCCAATGATATTTTAAAGGAAAAAATGATGGAATTAGAAATGCTGGATGAACATTTGTTCACTTGTGTATGGGCAATGTGTGTCATATTGTGCAGGTTGAATTTGTCTGCACATGTGTGTGGAGTCCAGAGGCTAATGTTGGGTGGATTTCTTAGAAGCTGTCTACCTTGCTTTTTGGAACATGGTCTTTCACCTGGACCTGGGCACACATGATTAGCCTAGACTTGCTGTCCAGTGAGCTGCAAGGATCTACCCTCTACCACACATACATATACTGTTGCTGGACTTTTTAATTATATACCATCACATTTGACTTTTCCATAGGTAGTGGGGAATTAACTTCAGGTCTTCATATGTGTATGTGGCAAACACCTTGCCAACTGAGCTATCTTCCAAGCTCCCTGGATGGACACTTTTTCAAATGATGTTTAGATGTCTTTCCTGAAGGAATGATATAGCCTTCATTCCTTGAGTGAAGTGAGGACTGCCTAAGAAGGACCTTTGACATCAGGCTTAGAAGAGCTAAAGAGTTGGTGGGGGTAGAAATGCTGGACATACGAGCTCTCTGAGATTTAGAATATAACTGTGAAGTCTAGACTACAAATGAGCAAAGGTTTGAAGAAAGAATAATTTAGAACTCAGGAGGAATGGATATCTTGACTTGTGTAGATTTCTATAAGTAAAAAATGGTGTGACTGCCATGTGAGTTAAACCCAAGTAATGGCATGCCAACCAATACAAAGAGGACTCTCAATAAGAAATGATGCTTATTGCGTTGTCACTGAACTGCCCCCCTGTTTAGGAGCCTATGAAAATTACTTCCCTACATGAGTTGGAGGATAATGGAGGTTGCAGAAGAAATCTATTAGAAATATCACCTGGGCTTTTGCTGTTTTAGTTACTACCAAACGATTTTTATTGCAGATAGAACACTTTTTATGTGGAAATACTCAGGAGTGGATCAAAGGTTTAACTGTGCTTTTTGAACTACTGAAAGGAGAACTACACATTTTCCTCTTTGCTCAGGAAATACGGAGACTGAGAATTTGAGAATTTGGCTTGGGACCCTCTTAGCTATTGGCAATATATGTGCACAATAGGTAGGTTGGAATTTTCTAAACAAAACTTTGGAATGCTTTGTGTCACATCTAGTCTCATGGTGCCTGCTCCTTACCTTCCTTTGTGTTACCCCCTAAAATAATGTCATATGCCAGGTTGGAATGTTCCTGGTGACAGAAGAGGCTGATAGACTTGGGGACAGGGTATACTTTTTCAGCTTTTATTAGCCTATTCAGAGGAGAGAGAGGCACATGGCTATTGGAGAATTTCATTCTTATATAAATCTTGCTCCCAGATCCCTCATAGTCATCACCACCTCAGTGTTCCTAATGCTCCCATTGTCATGGTAAATTAAAGAGAAACTTCATCACTCTGTCCTCCACTGATCTAATAGCCCACTTTAGAACAATGTCTCAAAGGTGGTGCCACATGGTGGTTAGAGTTTATGTTGCCACCTCTCGATAAGATATTCCAACATCTGAAGAGATGGAGGAGGCTAAAGGAGCACCAATGACACCCAAATTTCTAGCAGGGAAGTCCTACCTGCATTCATCTGTTTAGAAACTGGCTGATGGGTTTGTCCCTTTTTCTAGCCAGAGTGTGTACTCATCTGAGGAAGCCTATTGTACTGGGAGACAGGGAGAGGAAATCCTCCTGAACCAACCTGATGCAGCATCAGGAAACTAAGGAAATTGCATGTGAAAACTCTAGTCAGAATTAGCCTTTTAAAATGAAGCCCAAGAGCTATCACTTGATTGGCAACATGACAGCAAACAGGTCTTTTAGTGATTGTAGAAACATTATAAGATTGTTCATTATATATGATGGGTGTGAACAGCTCAAATATTAGTCAATTAGTGAACAGACAAACAAAATGAGGATCGTCCATGTAGAGGGATATCATTGAGCTACGATAGCAAATGGCTGTCTCATGAAAGGGCAAGACTGATCTACTGGGAGTGTGGTTGATAAACCAGTGTCACTCCACTGGGGGAAAGTGATTTCCTCTTTGAGGAGATTGCATGCATCCGGAGTTGGGGTTGATCTGGGAGGAGTTGGGAGAGGAGAGAAGATATCTCTTACAAGAAAAAAAAACATTAGATAAAATAACTTGTAAAGTTGAAAAGAAATCAAAGACAATGGGATACATAAAGGAGAGTACACTCGTGTGAAATGTCAAGAGCAGGCAAATCTAGAGACACAGAAAGTAGGTTAATGCCAGGCGTATCAGCAGGAGTATATTGGGACTCGGTGCTAATAAGGATGTGTCTTACAGTGGGGACAATCACCAAGTGGCAATGGTTGCACAGCACAGCAAACACACAAAAGCTGCATTTAAAATAGCGAATCCCTCAATAAAATACGATTTTGTAATAACCACTTGTGAATTTCTTTACATTGTTCAACTCTCTGGAAAGGCTAGAAAGAAAAAGTAATGAAGTACACTATACTGTATCTCACCTCACATGAATCACAGTGGCTATTATGTGAAAAGGGCATCTCTAATGATCATTAATAACTTATTGTAGTATAATTGTGGTATATTATATTGTAGTATAATAGTTTTTGCACAATTCTTTTGAATGATGGTTCTATGGCTCAGCCAAATTCTTCCCTGCCCTGTTTCCCACCTTTGGGTTCTGCTGTACAGACAAAGCTGCTCACAAGGAGGATATCTGCCCCTTAGAATCCAGAGGACACCGAGTGTCACTGTTCCCCATAAGGTAGAAACATTGCCAAAAATAGTGAATCAGATCAATTCTAAGCTGCTTTTTATAAAAGGTTGTATTCTTTTGAAGTTTTATTTTTCCCATTAATTTTCCCTTTTTAAAATATACTTTCCTTATTTTTATATTATGAATAGCTTTAATCTAACCAAATATTTCTAGCTTCAATGGTGTTGGTTTGATCCCAAATAGCCTATAAAAAATGGCAGTTTTATTTCTTGATTCTTTTTCTTCTGATGCCTGGCTTTTGATGTTTTCAGAGCCCTTTAGAACACCTCCCAAATTTTCACACATTGGCTCATTTTCAACTTTTTCCTCAGATGTCCAGAGCCCCTGACGCCTGCCTCCACTGGCCCGGTGCAGTTGTAGTTCTGGCCCCTCTTCTTCCACACAGAGCCCTTCTGTCTGCCCTGCTGGGAGCAGGCACTGGCCAGGAGAGACCAGCGTCTCCAATACTCAGCATGAAACAGGCCTATGGCAAAGGAGTTGGATATTTTTATGTGATTTCATTGTCTTGAATAAACTTTCGGAGGAGCTGATTTTTTTTTTGTTTCACAAGTCTAAAAGAGTCTATCAATATAAATTAATAAGAACCTGTAGCTTCTAATGAAGAAATCCTGAAGGAAATGGAACAAAAGATGTTTTTGTTGGGCACCTTCTGATTTATTTTGTGATTTACGTAAACAAGGTTAACTTCATTTCAGAAACAATACTACTCTGTGCCAGGAGTCCTCACAATTCCTTCAAGGCGACCGACCACTGACAAGCAGCAGGGTTTGCCCACCCCACACACATATGGGAAGCGATACAGCACAGTGATTACTGTCAGTTAACTTGTTTCTAACTTCTCCTGTAAGAACATCTGCTATTCTTTAAGTTACAATTTGATGGGGGCAGGGCATCAAGGGCATGCTGGTGTCCTCAGCCCTCAGGAGAACGAGATGGGATTATGAGCACATGGGCATCTTGAGATAAATGAAGACACCCTCTGTCTCAAGGGGTCAGGGGAGATACAATAGTATTTCAGGGGAGAGTCCCCCCCATCTTGTCTTATTTGAGACTTTGTGTTCAACTCTGTACTAATGAGCTAAACAGAAATAAGGTCAGGTCTCACTCAGTCTTTTGAACTGTCTGTGTAGCCCTGATGGTAGAAAGCATGCTCATATATGTTACCTGTACTCTGGTGAATGCTTACACTTGTAGAAACCCTGGCCAGGCCCTTCAGGAAAGTGAAATATGAATCAGGGTGGTGGCAAAACAGTAATGAATTGGATCATTAGCACGTTCTCAAATGTCTGGTAATCTTTTTTAGCAACGGATTTCACAGTTGCTACATATGATCAGGAGTTGTGTAAGTGATTTCTGATTCTCTTACGAACTGGAGAACACCCATTTAGTTCACTCATAGGCTTCCAATGGTTGGCCAACAATTCATTTGACATTTCTCTGACTATGAAATATAAGGCTAGGTTTTGGATGATTTCTGAAAGCATCAAGTGTGCTGTCTAAATCCAATCAACTGCGGATCAGTGGATTCATGTCAGCCTCCTCCTTACCCTGTACTATGTCTGTTTCATCCAAAGAATTTCTTCCCTCCCAACAAGGTAGCATTAAGAGGTGGGACTTGCCAGGTCATGAGACTGGATTAGTTTCCTTACAAACGAGGTCTATGGAAGCTTGCTTCTTCACAATGTCAAAAACTTGTCAGCGGCCACGCTCTACAATTTAAAGAGCAAGCTCTCTTGGACAACTAATCTGCAGCACCTTACTCTTGGGCTCCCCAGCTTTCTGTTATGTATAAACTATCCAAATTACAGTATTTGTTTTAACTCTCAGAATAGGCTGACACCCTGAATTTATAGGTTACAGGTTTGCCCATGGTGACTGATAAATTTTGTGCTTATCTCTGACTGTCTGGCATATTTGTTTTACCTCTCTCTCCTCAATGCAGCTAGGAGGAGTTGCAAACAGTCCACATGAAAGACAGGACCCCTGATCTGGACCGGTAGCCATGAAGGTAGAGAGGTATGTTGGACTGTCAACACAAGAGGCCAAATTCTCAGTACTTAATGCTTGGAGGGATGAGAGACAAGCTGTGTTTTTTTTAGGTAGCTTGCTGGGTTTTGAAAACACTAACTCAGAATAGGGTTTTATAGAATACAAACAGATTTGAACATACATTCCACTAATCATTTTTGCAAGATCAACGTTTTGTTTGCTCAGTGGGCCAGGGTCTTTCTTGTGATTTTGACCATGGCCCAGAGTAAAAGCTGCACCTAACATAATTGCAGGTTCCCACATTTAAATCCCCCAATTTTAAACATTTCATGAATTAATAATTTTTATACTAATAATTGTCCAGACTTTGCTGGAGAATGCTCTCATATTAAACATGGGCGAGTAAAAAGAGCTGTTCGACTTCCTTTTGGTATGGATCATAGAGTCACGGCAGGGAGTCATTCAACATGTTATTCACATGACTCAGAAGCCTTCTCATCCAGCTTCAGGAGGCATGGAGTAAGAATGTGATTCCATTTCGAGCTCATTATCAGCCCAATTATTGACTTTGTTAAGATACATAATTGCCCTAGGTCTGGTTTGCTGCCAACAGCCAGCAATTACCTACAATCTCCTTGGCATTTATGTCAAATATATCATGTGGTTTCTAAATTAAAACCACAGGAAACACAGGTAAAGGGGGCTATTGTGAAGGGTCTCATTGGAAAGATAGCTCAGTTATGATCCAGCTTCTCAGCAAGCTGGGTAGAGTGCAAATGTTAAACTTCTCTCTTTCTGGTCTTCAGTCAATGATGGATGTAACTTCGGGATTTAAGGAGCACTACACTGACTCTAAACTGTGTTCTGAAACATGAACTTCACATTTGTTAGTAAAGTGTGGAAGAATTAAGAGTCCCGAGTGAAGGCTGTTATTGAACGTAAACTCTCACCATTTTCTAATTTTTTTTCCAAATACTCAAACTCTGCTTTACATGGAAATATATTGCTCACATACACATAGGATGCCATATGAGACACAGAGCCTCATGACTCACCTTCTTAGCCTTTCCTGGAATTTCTATTGTTCTTTTACAGGACAAGGAAGTGCCTGTCCCAAAGCCAAGGATGTTTTCAACCTCTGGTTGGGATCATCAGGACACCAGCTGTTCTACAATTACATTAGAGGGTGGAAGAAAAATCCAATCAGAGCTGAAGTTGACCACGGGATGCAGAACTTTGCCGACAGTGAGTGCAGAATCCAGTCAACAAGTAGGCTACTCAGAGGTCAGAGGTGGAGTCCAGAGGTATAATGGAATCTCATTCTTCCCATGTTCTGTCTTTGGACTTTTCCTGGACACTTGCCAACCTGAAAATGGGTTCAGGCAATGGTTGTTCTGAAATATTTATGTTAAAAAGTTGATTTATGAGACTCATTTGACTATGAAATTCTGAGTGTGAAACCAGTCAACAAATCCATCCCCATAAGACGTCAGAGGGTTCAATGCCCCCTGCTTGGTCCAGCAGCTCCCCCACAGTCACTTGAATTCATTCCTATGGGTGAAGATGCATGACCACTCCTTTTACAAGCAGCCACAGAGGAGGGCTTTGCCATGCTAGGAAGCTCACAAAGAACAAAGGAATTTGCCCCATGCCCGTGAGGACTTTAGATATGAAATACCAGCCTGTTTGGCTCAGGGGAAAGGTGCTGTAAGTTACAGTCCCTGCAGCCAAGTCTCCCCAGAAGCCTTTTGCTCACTTTGACAGCTACCTTCCTGGTTATATGGCTCCATTCATTCGGCAGCCAGTTATCAGGACTTATCTGCATTGTTGGCATTCCTTCTGACCTGTGGCCTCTGTTCATTTGATGGGTATCTGATTGGGGGCAGGCATTAGTGGGGAGGAATGTCTAGATCTTGCTGACTTTGACAAGTGAGAACTAAAGTAGCAGGCGTCCTCTCCAGAGAGAAATCTGTGCCCACGTTGTGAGGGTCCTGTTAGGCACTGTGAGGAATGGAAAGGGAAGTGATTCCTGGGACACACTCTAGCAGTGGATACTTAAGAAAATCATTCCCCATGCACTTCCTGTGTTTAGCTAAAGGTGCAAGAGGAGACTGACAGGTGAGACAAAGAGTAGGAATGGAAAGGATGCGTTCAAAACATCTTCTTTCGTGTTAGGAAATTGCCCCCTACTTAAAATGTCTTCCCTATGCTCAGCTGAGCACAGTATTGCCATTTCACTAATTTAGGCAAGATGTTGTTGTTAAGTAGCTAAGATTTAAGTAACTGCGTCCTTAAAGAACATTTCTTCATACAGTTTTAGCTGTCCTAGAACTCACTATATAGACCAGGCCAACATCCACAGAGATCTATCTGCCTATAGGTTTAAAGTACATTTTTTAAAAAATATATTTGGTGTGTGTGTGTGTGTGTGTGTGTGTGTGTGTGTGTGTGTGTGTGTTTATGTGCATTCACACGGGTGTGTGAAGAAGCACAGGTTGGGGACCTTCCTCAATCTCCCTCTCCTCCTCCTCTCTTCCCCCTCCCCCTCCTTTCATTGAGCCTGAAGTTTACTGATTTGGGTAAAGCTGCATCTCCCAGGTCTGAGTTCTTAGGCACATGTGGTTGCACATAGATTTTTTTTTTTTTTTTTTTTGGCCTGGATATTGGGAATCCAAACTTAGGTCCTCAGCCTTGCGAGGCAAGTATTTACCAACTGAATCTTCTCCCAAGCCCCACAGAGAAGAATTCTTAGATTCAGAATCTTAAACAAGAGGGTCTCTTTCTAAAAACTGCAGGAAAACCAGCAAAACACAGCATAAAATCCCCCAGTCTATCAGAGTCGTTGTCCTAACAGAAGTGGGTTCCTTCAGATGCCAAATTACATAAACACACTGACTTAAAAAGGATCCTTTTCTGTTGGGGCTTAGATGAGCTCACATAAGTAAGATGAAAAAGAAACCCAGAGGATCAGTGAGCTTCCCACGACCGGGGTTTCTTAAGCATCCTTAAAAACGTCCGTTTCGTGATTTAGGTGTACTTATACCTCACCAAGCTGACAGCTGGCTCATTTAACATTCTAACTCTGAAGAGAGCATGCAATTACAAGGGCTGGAGTTTCCTTCTCCTAAATATATTTTCCACTTGAAAACATCCTTAAAATATGCTAAGTATAATAGCTGAATTTCCATTTTAAGGAATTCTGCTCTCTGCAACCAAAAATTATGGTGTCCCTTTAGTGCCTATTAAAGGTGAAACAGAAGAGGGCTGAGATAGCGTATTTTCCTGTCCTTTTTAAGAGTACATGGGTGAGAAGGCAAGTGTTACCAAACAGAGCTAAAACCAGGAATGTGACGGATTGATGTAGCATCTGATCCTCTTTCTTGAGGTTACTGAGCACAGAGATTCGCTGGCTGACTTGTCATAAATGTCTCTTAAATAAGAGAAAAACTCTAACCACAAGGTAGAGGGGAGGATTCCTCAGTCATGGCTCAAGATTTCTGGGGTGTGATGAGAGTGTGCACATGGATGGAAACAAGATCCAGAGCATGCTGAGATCTCTGCTGTGCCTGTGCATGTGCTCCCCTGTGTGTGTGTGTGTGTGTGTGTGTGTGTGTGTGTGTGTGTGTGTGAGAGAGAGAGAGAGAGAGAGAGAGAGAGAGAGAGAATCCAGACCCCAATTTTAACTCCACTGCTGTCTTGACTTTGCCTTTCTGCCTTCTCAGTCCTATTCACCCAACAACTTTTTTCTCAAAGCATTCGCACGCACACAACAGTTCATAGAAATAGATACAGACCAATCTTAGCCCATTCTATAGATAATGCACTCCCTCCTAGTTCTTACCTACCTCATCTAGACATACATTTTTCCCACATTAAATTAAAGCAAAGCAACACTTTCTCCTGTAGAAGGCCAGTTCTGCATCTTCCTTTTGAGTGCTAGCCTCTCTCACTGGCCCTATGATCCCCAAACAAAGTCTATGGTATGAAGGGTATTGTCATGTTTACTAAAGATTACCAAGTCCAGAAAATCTTCTTGGAGTAAAAGAAGAAAAAAGACTTCTGTTTCCTTGGAATCATTTATGGAAATGAGACAAGTTATACATTAATTACTTTGCTCTGTCTTGCCCATCTCCCCTTCCAGGTCTCTTCAAGTACGTGCCATTCTCCATAAAATCATGTACCTACCTATGTATGTGGTGTAAATATTTCTGCCACAGGTTATTTCAAGCTAGTGTAGTTCCCAAAACTAGTATCTTAAAAATTGGCTCTTGTAATGGACACTGATTAGGTCCAATATATCACTGAAAATGAGTATTATATTAATGCTCTATTGTTATAAAGGAAAATATGATATTCTTTAGCATGAATTTTTAAAAAGATACAAATCACTCTTATTTGTATGTATGAATTAATATAGAAACGGGTAAATGAAAGTTTCCATTTTGAGAAAGTCTAATTTATGTAACTAAAAGTATTTTTTTAATGATTTTAAAATTAAAACAGAAGAAGAAATATTTTCCCATGGTGTCTTCAGCACCTGGGGAGGGATTCTAGTGTGGGTGCACCTTCATATCAGGTGACTAGTCAGCCAGACAGGTCATCTGTCCCAGTGTCTGTATCACTCAAGGTACCTGAATGACAGTAGGATTGAGAAATAAAGGCTGCTGATTAAAGGTCTTTGAATAAAAGGATTTTTTTCTTTAGGGGCTTCTTCAAAGAACCAGAGGGAAAGACATGCAGGCTCTATTTCTTGTTTGCCGCGTGTTTCACTAATACTGGTTTTGGCAGCTCCTAACACTATGGACTTCGAGGCATGCCTTACATTTCCCTGTTAGTCATGCTTAACCTTTTATTAAGAGACTGAAGGAATGTAGTCAACCCAAAGGACAGCGTTTTGGAACAGTTTGATTCCTTGCATGGACTTTTGAGTTTTTCCTCTCTATCCCAGTTCATGCACAGAATACTGGAAACTTGTTCACTTCTGGGAATTCTAGTTAACAACAAGGAATAGAGAAATGAAGTGCTCAGAGGGGTGATTAATGTTAAGTAGGTGAAACAAAGGGTTATTCACTACATTAAAAAAACAAAACAATTTCCAAAGATGAGCAAGCCCTTCCATTCCCCTTGCTGTGGAGTGGACGTAAGGTAAGCACACATGGGAAGAATGTCCCATGACCTTTGTTATTTGGCACAAGTTTGCAGTCAGGTCCAAAGAGATTGCCAGGAAATTCCTGTATATAGTAATCTGCAAAGGAATAACTATTTATAAGGAAGGACAACTATGTGTTTTTTATTGAACACAACTCTTTGGTATAAACACATTTTGTATTAATATATTAAAAATAGTGTTAATATTATCTTGTGAGGAGGCAACCCTCTCAGTAGAGTTTGTGAAATACCCCCCATATATTCCAGACCCTTTGATAAAAATACTAGGTATACAATGATGAACCAATCAGGCGTGGTCCTTATCCACATGCAGCTCACAATTTCAAAGGAACAAACAAACAAACAAATAAATAAATACATAAATAACCAAATGAATAGTTAAGCACAAATTATGATATGTACAAAAGGGTAAAGTTGCTGGGAGGGAGAATTTCTATTGAGTGTTGAGCAAAAAGTTCTCTGTTGGTCTAAGGATAAGAAGGAGTCAGTTAGTAACAGCACACACCTATTTGCAGCGCTAGAACAAGAATAGTGTGCGTCCGTCTAGACAGCATTAACAACTGTGCATAGTCTTAGGAAAGACCCAGCAGAGATGAGGAATTGAGATTAGTTCAATAGAGCTTGGGATAGCATAGAAGGGGAGAGCTATGTACAATATCTGTGGGGATCCCCATCTCAGCCCACAGGCACACATGGCTCATTTTTCATAGAAAATGACATTTCTGTAAAAAGGAATGGCTAGGCATTTCATTTGTGCCATAAATTATGATCTCCTTTCCAGATACTCATTCTAACATTTTACTGGGAGTATAAACTATAATGGAAAGGCTACACAAGCTCTTGGAATCAGGCATAAGTCAAGGTAGTGATGGTGCACTTTAAATGTAAATAAAACACAGACTGGAAATTGTGTTCCTCTATTTGATGAACACGTGCTCTTCAGTGGAGATTAATTTGATGGATTCATTGATTTTTAAAATGATCTTTGCTAGGAGGTGTTGGAGCTCTCAGTCAAGAACTTCTAAGACCTCAACACGTTCTCTACCATGGCTTCAGCTTTCCCCCTGTATCTTAACTTAAATTTAAAGTAAATGGTACTTATGAGATAGGAAAGGTTGGGCTTGGCTAGTACTAGTGTTCCCTTGCCATGGAAACTTTAAACGAGGAAGGCTGTGCCCAGCCCACTGTCAGTACTGCATCTGCACCTTGAACTCATTGTATTTCAGCTGTACTCAAGTTGAAAGATGAGAAGATAAAAATACCAGAAGTGCAGAGTACGTCATCATGACAGAACTTCACGGCAAATTTATACAGAGGCAAAGGAAAATAATTGAGCCTAAGTCTAAACTTATTTCCAGCCCTTTGAGTTTAGAGGTACTCCCAGCAAGATTATACAACAAGCAAGAAAATTTATTAAAAGACATTGGCTATGTGGGCACAATGTTTTCATTCTGGAGACTCATCTGAATGAGTTAACTCAACATAAATTGGAAACATATGGATTAAATATCTCTAGATTCCCCTGTGAAAGATGTTGGGAATGTTTTCATGGCTCAAGAGCTGCAAGATTGGTCCATGTAAGCATGAAGCCATGACCCTGTGTATATTATAATATTTCTTATGTTTTTATATTTAAAAAATGACTTCTTCCATACTATTTATCATATAAAACTATTTGGATGTCAAGTTAAACATACAGATGTATAAAAATGGTAGGAGGGACTTTAACAAAGAAATGCCTCCCTAATCCAGAACATTCCAAGATCAATGAGAGAAAGCAACTGTACAGCAGCCCTGGGACTCCGTTGGAGAATCATACCTGGCAGGGTTCTCTGCAGTACAAACAGAATTCAGTTAGCTTAATTGAAAAAAAATGTTAGAAGAAATTATCTCATCAGCTTCCTTGGAGACTCAGATTATAAGAGGGGAAGCTATACATGCAACTAGGTTTGTGCCCACATCACATTCCCGAGGCAGCCTCAGGAAAATGTTTGTGCTACTGAGCTCGTCCCAGACCCAGACCTACCAGGAGCAAAAGAACTGTTGTGGCTGGATGGCACAGTTTCTTTATTTTCGGACTCAACCTCTTCCACATCCTTCACAGAATGTTGGGTTGGCATACCATCACAACTGCAAATAGAAAATTTCTAAGTCACAGAAATTGTCATAAAGACTGAATGAATTTGCAAGTACAAATTAAAACAAGGGCCTGGACAGATTCATTGTGATTGAGAGCACATACTGCTCTAGTAGGAGACCCATGAGATGTTCCAGCATGCATGTTGGGTAGCTCACAACCACCTGTAATTGTATCTCTAGAAGATTGGATACCCTCTTATGGCCCCTGATGTTGCATGTATGCATGTGTGCATACTAACACAGAGACACATATAATTTAAAAATAAAAAAAATGAAAAAAACCCTAAAGTATACATAACTGCTTGTTGCATAGTTTGTTTGGTTTCTAGTCAATTAAAATGATTGTCTTTTAAATATAAAGTAAAATTTTAGTTGCCATGAGTTCTATAAAAACAATGTCTTTAACAACTGGTTCCTGCCCATAGTTTTGCTTGACTTATGATTTAAAAATGAATGTTGTTTTTTTCTTGTTCTTTTCACATTTAGTATGGAATCCCCTTTCCATCCCTAGGCTTGGTTTGTAGGACCAAAGGGATCATTACTACAATGGTGGAAAGCCATAAGCAAAGGGAGTTTGTGAGACAGACTGTGAGCAGGCACAGCCTTATTTGACCATCATGACCACAGTGAATTGCTGGGTGGCACCAGCAAGCTCATTGGCACCTTTGCACATGGCAACAGAACCTAGTAATTTGGGGAGATTGGAATTAGGTAAGGAATTGCCATTAAACTCCATAGAGGCGAGTGTGTGTGTGTGTGTGTGTGTGTGTGTGTGTGTGTGTGTGTGTGTGTGTGTGTGATTGAGGTATAGGAGGGAGGAAAGGAGAAAAGAATAAGAGGAAGGAGGAGAGATTAAAACAGCCCTAGCCTAGGCTAATGTCATGTTTTGTTTATGACTATGGGGGTCTTCTTACGTCTGTGGATCACAGTATTGTTAGCAGCCCTCCTCCTGACGCCTACTGAATTGGATTGCTGAATAGCTTTGTTATCCCTGTTTCTTTGTCAAAAGACTCGTAACAGAAATAGTGGAATTCAAATACTATAACCTATTCATCCTCCAAACACCCAAAGTAGCAGAATAATTAGCAAAGGAGAAAGGGACATTGGGTCCTTAGAAGAGTTGTGTGGGAGAGGAAGCAATAGGCCTTTTCATCCTGTGGGTTTTGTTCAGATAAGTCCCTATGTGGCTTTTCTTTGACATCACAGTCTTATGGTACAAGAAAATTCCTGAGAACTTGTGGCTAGACGCAGCAAGAGGTTGACCAATTTCACTCTATTGAATACTTCCTTGATGAAGACATGGTTTGACAGAGTGCCCAACTTCACCTTGACCCTCTATTCTCAGAATCAGGTTAGGTAATGAGTCCCAGAGCCAAGTCTTGGGGCAACTGGACCTTCTGTTGCCTCTCCTATTTGATTTTCTACATTCAAAAGCAAAGGTTTAGTATCTGGTACACTTACTGTCATGTTTAGTGTGAGATTGGGAATATCATGTTTAGTTAAGAGTGACTGATTATTTAGAAAGCATAGTGATTTTTCTCTCAAGCTTTTGCTGACAAACTCATAGTTGTCAAATCCCTTTTTGATTTAGACACAGAGACTCAAGAACCATGCAGAAGGAGTATCATCCATTATATCTGTTTACTCTGCCTCTTCCAACAAGGGACATAGATAACTCCTATGTAAGGAACATAATGGGGTGCAGAGGCCAAGAATAATATAATGGAGTGCATAATGCTCCTTTCTCACATCCATCCTTTTATCTGTTTATATCTCTGTGATAAGGCAAAGAGAGGGCACTGTTCCCTCCCTCTCTGACCTTAGCTGTGAAAGCATCCGATGGCTTCTTGGCATTCTCCCTCCATCTCTGTCCGTTGCTGCGGTTTTACTTGCCAGGACAGTGACCCCATTGAGTCTGCAATAACACTCGGCTCCTCTCTCAATGTCTTTTCTTGTATTGGAAAATAAGGGAAAGCTTAACTTAATCTGGGTTTAGTCTACAAAAATATTTTAGCACTGAAAATAAATTATCTAAATGTGTTGGGAGACATTCCACTTTCTAGTTAAATGTTAAGGAGAGAACCATATGGGTGTGAAATGTGCATGCCCATGGGCATAAGAAAATATTCTCAAAAGACAGGGCCGTAGAAGAGAGGATTAAGGTAGTTATGAGTCTTGGAGTCCTGGCTTTCTGTATGGCATGGCCATGTAAAGGACCCCAGTGCCTCAGTCCCATGGGAATGGCAAATGCTTCCTCGGATTGGGCTCAGAGAACTAGTTAAGTCTTCCTTCCTGTTTTGCATGTTCATGTTGGTAACGTGTGCAGAACCATGTCCACAGTAGCTTTCTACACCCCCCCACACACAACTATTTACAACCTAAAGACTACTCCCCTGCAGAGTCTGTTCCTACCAAAGTTAGCTAAACCTCCCTACTTGATTCGGGAGTGTTATCACAGATCCTACCTTCTTGTTCACCTGTATGCTATTACCTCTCCTCCTTGCTAATCTGTATATAGTAAAAATGCCAAGCTTCCAGGGTGTTGTGGCTTCTCCACTGGAAAACCCAGTTCATTGAACCTCAGCTTTTCTGTGTGTCTATGTATTTGACTTTTCCTCATCCTCTCACCAACACTGCTACAGTACCAGGTAGGACTTCCAGGCCAAGGACATCCTTCACACTTATCCTTGGAACCATGTTCCTGAGATGCAGTGGGGTAGTCTATTTTAACAAAGTCATCTGGATTTGTAAATTGTGAATAGTTGGAATAGTTGCATAACACCCATATCGTGTCTGACACAAAGTGTTCTACACCACTCTGAACCATCCTCCAGCTCTTAGTAGGCTTTCTGCCCTCTCTTCTGTGATGTTCTATGGATTGTGGAATGGGTGGTATCAGTCTTTCATGAATGACTGATACCCCGGTTCTTACTCAGTCCCCGAACTTTACAAAGCTGTTGGCCTCTGCACTGACTACTCCCAACTAGAAGTGTCTCAGGCAAGAGTCGGCGGCATACACCCAGCATTGCAGTCTTCCGTGGCAAGTTCGGCTCAATTAGAAGTGTTTTAAGTTTATATTTAAGAATTTTAAAGACTGTAGAACTAACTGTTTCATTAAAAATGCCCTCATTTCAGCCTATTTGCAATCTATTATTATTCCCATTTTAAAAAGGGAAAAATGTTCTGTCCAAAGGGTAACGAGTTGGATCCTCAAAGCCTGCAAATTTTCCCAGTTAGGAAGTATTTCCATAGTTGGAATGGCTGTGTTACTTTGTCTGGTTATACCAGTATGATTCTTTCTCAAAAATGGTCAAGCTTGTGGCACTATTTTTATGATCAGCCTACTCAAGTCTATAGAGGTGAATGCTGAGGGCCACTAACAGCTAGCAGTGTCTAAGAGCAAGGTAAGCTGTTCATTGGGTTATCAGAGACGAAGCCTTAGTTTCACCTACAGTAGTGATTCCTTAAGTAAAGTAGGTATTTTGGAAATCGGTGATATTTAACTTTCTCCACCTGCAGAATTGAAAGCTTTTTATCCTCCAACACATTTGCAACAGATTTGCCTGGTGAGCCTTTTCATTCATTTGTTTGTTATTTTTAAATTGCATCTTTCTTTCTTTCTCTCTTTTTTCTTTCTTTCTTTCTTTCTTTCTTTCTTTCTTTCTTTCTTTCTTTCTTTCTTTCTCTCTTTCCTTCCTTCCTTCTTGTGTGTGTATATATGTGTAGAGCTAGGAGGACAAGCTGTGGGAGTCAGCTCTCTCCTTCTACAGTTTGGGAACCATGAATCAAAACCAGTCTTGGTAGCAGGTTGCTTTACCATATTGCTGGCCCCTGGTGAGTCTTTGAAACTTCAGGCTGCCTCAGTCCCACCTAGGAACAATGAATTAGACAAGAGGCTTAGCATTTGTACAATTTCGGTAAAGCTTCTCATGATGCAGCTAGAAGTGACAACTGGTAGAGAACGTTAACAAGACCCCAGAAATAATGTTGTTAGCTATTAGAGGATGTTAAAGCAGAGATCAGAGTTGAGGAAGATGTTGTTAATGGAGTATTGAGAGATGCATCTTGGATAGTGCCCTGTATTTACATGATAGGGAAAACATTGACGCGTTCCTTCTATATTTTGACACTTAGTTAGTAATGCTTATCTTGATGTAATGTCATATTGGTATTGTTTGAAAATTTCTGTTTTATTGAGTGGATCCAGTCTGTTCTGTGGTTTAAATATTTGTCTTTTTGAACTTTACTTACAGCTGCTGTGACTTCCTGTTATATGTCATTGTATATGTCCACATATATTCATATTGGGGAGTTATATAGAAGATCACTCAAACAATATTGGATGAAAGGGTTAAATAGGAAATAAAATGTTTAACTATTATAATCACATTTTCTAAAAAAAATACACCTTTGTTATTTTATTCTCTTCACAATACACAAAAGAAGACCTCTGTTTTTCAGAGAAACTTGGTGTCACAGAAAGGTCAGGAAAACAGCACAGATCATGCAATGAGCCATTCCAAATCCTAAATCAGCAGCAAAAATTGCTAATTGCTTATTTAATGCTCTGTGAGAAATCAAGCATGGTACCAAAAGAGTCTCTCCATTCTTTTTCAATTAATAAAAGTAATTTTTAGAGTATCATTGGACTATTTCATGGTTATTTATTGTAATGAGTCCTTATTTTCCTTTGAAATGCACTAAATCATGCCCTAATCTCTTCGCTATAATTTTTCCATGGAAAGAAAATAGCATTTGAGTTGATGCAGTTTCAGTATGTTGGGAGCTAAATCTCCTGTTTCAGGTGCCTGGGGATGCTGGCCACTGAGCCAAGGATTTGTTCTTTCCTGGGGCAAATCATGGCAGTTTAGAATCACCAAATTCCTTGCTGACAACTCCAACTAATTCAAATTCTTTCCTTTAGTCCTTCTTTTCCTGTGCAAATAATATCTACTTGGTTTTAGGATCCTATTCTAAGTGGACATTTCTCAAGTTTCCCTCTTCAAATTCCAATCTTAACTCTAATTCTCCAGTCTCCCATCAGTTTTCCCTAGCTGACCCTCACTCTCTCTAGAAAGAGGTCAATGATATGGAAAGGAAGGTAGAACTTTTCAAGATGTCAACCACAGCAACGGCCATTTGTAGTAGAGAGAGAGGGGCATCTAATACCACAGATGAAAGATAGTGTCTCCTTCTTATGCTGAGGGTGGATGAAGGAAGTAAAAAATATGATTCTGAGGTCCCCTTTTTGCATAGCACTGAATACTTAGAGATAAAGGAAGAATAAGTTCAGGGCCACTCCTTTGACTCACAATCTGACCTCCTCACAAACACGAAACCAAACCAAACCAAAAAGAAGAAGATTTTGTTAATTTGGATACTCTCTCTGTGCCCTCTGGTTAGTCTGGTTAAGGGTTTATCTATCTTGTTGATATTTTCAAAGAACCAGCTGCTGGTTTTGTTGATAGTTTGCGTAGTTCTCTTTGTTTCTACTTGGTTTATTTCAGCCCAGATTTTGATTATCTCCTGCTGTCTACTCCTCCTGGGTGCATTTGCTTCTTTTTGTTCTAGAGCTTTCAGATGTGCTGTCAAGCTGCTAGTGTATGCTCTCTCCAATTTCTTTATGGAAGCACTCAGAGCTATGAGTTTTCCTCTTAGCACTGTTTTTATTGTGTCCCGTAAGTTTTCGTATGTTGTGCCTTCATTGTCATTAAATTCTAAAAAGTCTTTAATTTCTTTCTTTATTCCTTCCATGACCAAATAGTCATTGAGAAGACAGTTGTCCAGCTTTCATGTATATGTGTGTTTCCTGTTGTTTTTGTTGTTATTGAAGACCAGCCTTAGTCCATGGTGATCTGATAGGATGTATGGGATTATTTCAATTTCTTGTATCTGTTGAGGCTTGGTTTGTGTCTAATTAATTTTGGAGAAGGTACCATGAGGTGCCAGGAAGAAGGTATATTCTTTTGTTTTAGGATGAAATGTTCTATAGATATCTGCTAAGTCCATTTGGTTCATAACTTCTGTTAGTTTCACTGTGTCTCTGTTTAGTTTCTGTTTCCACGATCTGTCTATTGGTGAGAATGGGGTGTTAAAGTCTCCTAGTATTATTGTTTGAGGCTCAATGTGTGCTTTGAGCTTCAGTGGGGTGCCCTTGCATTTGGGGAATAGATACTCAGAATTGAGAGTTTCTCTTGGTGGATTTTACCTTTGATTAGTATGTAGTTTCCTTTCCCATCTTTTTTGATAACTTTTGGTTGAAAGTCTATCTTATTGGATACTAGAATTGCTACTCCAGATTGTTTCTTGGGACCATTTTCCTGGAAAAAGTTTTCCAGCCTTTTACTTTGAGATAATGTCTGTCTTTGTTACTGAAATGTGTTTCCTGTATGTAGCAAAATGTAAGGTCCTGTTATCGTATCTAGCCTGCTAGTCTATGTCTTTTTATTGGCAAATTAAGTCCATTGATATTGAGAGATATTAAGGACCAATGACTGTTGCTTCCTGTTATTTTTGTTTTTAGAGGTAGAATTATGCTTGTGTGGTTCTCTTTTTTTGGATTTGTTGTGAGAAGATATTTTCTTAGCAGAAGGAGGAGGAGCAGGAAGAGGAGAAGGAGGAGGAGAAGGAGGAGAAGAAGGAAGGGGAGGGGGAGGAGAAGGAAAAGGAAAAGAAGGAGGAGGAGGAAGTGGAGGAGAAGGAGGAGGAGGAAGAGAAAAAGGCTGTAGAACATAAAACTTGGTTTCCTCAGACTAATAGACCTTCAGAAATAATTAATTAGAAGCCCAAGCTCTAACTGCTACCAATCCTGGCCCTGCTTCACTCCCAGCATCTTCCTCAGCCTTATAATGGCTAAGTGTCACTCAGAGATCTTGTCAGATCAATAGAAATTAGTTCTTAGCCATTTGGTTGCTTATGTAAGTCATTTAAAATCCCCACATGGTAGAAGAAAGTTAGAAAATAGTCCAAATGTGACATCTTAATGTAATTAAACATAAAGTAGTTTCAAAATAGTAAAAGTGAGTAGTGTAAGGATGGATGCATGGATGTATAGGGCTAAATCAGAAGAGAGCACTTGTAAACTTGACATATTTCCTGGGAGGGGCTCCAGGTCTCACATGGTGAGCCTCCTGAAAGTGGAAGATTGGCAGACAAGCTCCCTTTCACATACTGGGGATCCCTATGTTAATAAGAAACAAAGCTTGAATGGAGGTAGGAGTAACTGAGAAAAGGTTCAGAAGTAAAGGAAAGAGAAGGTCCCCTAGTATGCTACATACCATTTGATGGAGAATTGTCACTCTGGTTTATGGTGTGCCTGCCTCTCATACAATGAGATTATGCCACACTCACGATTATGTTATGCATAATGCAGCAGGTCCCTTAGTTAATTGTAAGGAGGGTATAAATAGAGTCATTTGTGGAGGTGTTTACTAGCCACTCTGGCTGTGGGATCAGGCTGCGTGTACCCTCTCATCTTCTGTTACCCACTTCGGGACTGAGACCCATACTTCAGAGTGCCTGGCCTCTAGTATTGAACCAAATGATGCTTGCCTTTGGTTTTTGGAGAAAAGACTGCAGTGAACAGTTAAACTGACTTAAATTTAGCAGCATTGGGCAAGAATAGTAATGTTCTAATCCTGTTTCCTCCTACGGAATGTGAGTTGTGGTCAGACTAATATGTTTTTGCCTCCTGTGACTTAGATCAAATTTCACAGGCCAGACAGGGCGTAGGGAGCCAGGCAGCAGCAGCCACTCTCCCTGGTAAACAGTGTCACACCTTCCTTGGATGGCCCAGGGCACCATGTGTGCCCTGGCATTAGGACATAGCACCAGGGCCTTTCTGTTTCCCCATGCCTTGTTTCTCTGCCCAGTGTTCATGTGGAGTTTGGCTTCCTATTCTTAGCACTGGGCAAGGCAAGGTTGTGCAGGTGTGGGAGATGCACACATGAGGGCCTCCAAGAGGCTGCTCCAGAAAAACACTCCTAGGAGTAGGTTTGACTCAGAGTTTTAGACTTCACTTTCAGTAGGAAAACAAGGTCACTGGCTCTGAAATGTCCACCAGAGGAGGCTGAATTAGCCTCGAACAGTAGGTGGACTTTGAGCAATTCTATTTCTACAAAGCTGACAAGAGATGTTAGAGAAGCAGCGTGTCTATATGCAGAAAGAACAGGAAAAGCTGAGTGCCTTCAGTGGCTGCTGTAGAGACATCTGCTCAGACACCTACCAGGACTTAACCTACTGGGATTTAACTGTTAGCTCCTCCCCCTACAGGAGCTCAAAATCTTTGCGTACCTAGAAACAAAGGGGCCATTTCACTCACCATGTTTCAATAATTCTGTTGCACATGTTGTCATGGAGTCAAAGTCCAATCAGGAAAAAAGGGGATTTCTTTTTTTAACTTTCAGAGAAATAACTGATTTTTTTTATTCCTTCTTAGGGCTTTCTCACAACTCCAACTGCTGTTTTACTCAAAGAATTCTATCTATATAAAGCTATGACTAGACAATCAGGCTGTTTCTAGAAAGAGGAACTAGGTCCCAGACCTAAAGTCTTAGAGTTGGCTATCTACTGTTAAGGTAAGCACTATGACTAAAAGCAGCTTGGTGATGAGCCGGTTTATTTCATCTCACAGCTTCTAGTTTATCCTAAAAGAAAGTCAGGGCAGGAGGTTGGGATAGGAAGGAACCTGGAGGCAGGAAACTGAGGCAGAAGCCATGAAAGAATGCTGTTTACTGCCTTGCTCAGGCTGTTTTCTTATACCCCCAGGTCCACTGCCTAGGGATGGCACAGTCCACAGTGAGACGGGCACTTCCTCATCAATCAACAGTCAAGAAAATGCCCTATAGGCCAATCTGATGAGGACATTTTCTCTGCTGGGTTTCTCTTCTCAGATGTTAATAACAACAAAGAGAAAAGTACCCAACCAGTTAACCTAGAAAAGTGTGTGAGTATGCCTAGTGGTGGTGAACAAGAGAAATTAAAGGAGTAAACAGATTTAACCAACACATATTAATCTTGCCATCCTAGGTTATAAGCCAAGCACAACAAGGCTTACACAATCAGTTGAAAGCTCTCTGTGAATTTCCTGTAGACTTGTCCTAATTCATGCTGGGAAAAATGGCATCCATCTTATAAAAATCATAGACTGTAGACCAATAAAATATTAAGATCTTGTTAAAGTATAGATCTAGAAGGAAAATATGGAAACCACTATAATCAGTCCACTGCAGTCTAGTTAGTAGGCCTTACTAGCTACCAAACCGCAATTCTTTGCCTGAGGCTAGCTGGCCAGTAAGTTTGGGCCTTAGGGATCTGTACATAGTGACTCACTAGTCTCCAGTAGCCAGACCAGCCCTTTTGTGGTTGTCAGACTTTTGTGTGTGAGCCCTTGGCCTTTCTTCTGTCTCAGAAAAGATATAAAGATATAAATCAAATCATTGGAATATATACAATCTTTTTTCTAGTTGAGGGAATTGAGTTTTTTTTAATATTGCATCAGAATAGGGGAAATTTTCATCTTATTTTATTACTTTATAAGATATTGCATTTCTTCCTAGAAGAACTCAGTCAGCTTCTCCTTTGGGGACAATTAGATGCTGTAAGCAGCCAATCTGTACAATGGACCATAAAGAAGCACATGGAGTGGTGTCTCTTCCCCAAAATCTCATCAGGGGGAAAGACACTTCAACATTAACAAGAACAGAGGAGAGGTAAAAGATACTGTTGAACCTTGCATTTACAACTGACTTGCTGGATGCTTGACTTTCCAAATGACCATTTCACCAAATTTACCTTCCTCTAAACTCTCATAGTTAGATAGTTTTATTATCTTTCTGCCTTCCATTTTAGGGATGCTCCATTTATTTTTGCTCTAGATCTGTGCTATATCTGGGTATGGAAGGATAGAGCAGGGGAAAAATTGAAAGCATGTGGAGACATTCATGAATCTAAGTCTAGAACCAATTAATTGTCGCTAATATTTTTGATAAGTTGTCTGTGTTTAAAACAAGAGATATTCATAAAGATTTTCATGACTATGTACATGTCTTATTGAAATACACTCTTTATAATTGGAACATAGGTTACACTGTACAGACAGGTTCAGGAGACTGTGGATCAAGTGAAGTCAGTCCCAGTTCTCTGGGAATAGTTGATAGCCACTGGCCTGAAAGACATTGACAAATCCATTTTCTCTATCTGTAGACTGATGGCCAACAAGGGTATGCAAAAGTATATGAGCTATGGATAAAGGACAGTGACTCTTAGAGACTGTTTCTAGTAGCCACTGTTGACTCTGATCTTCAAGTAGAAAGCAGTAAGAAGACAGAGATGGTAGCCTACTTTCAAACTCACAAACTACTTTCCTACAGTTTCATGGATTCCAATAAAGGATATGAGACTTCTCTCTGGCTTGTTGACAAAGGAATTTAATATATATGCACACTCCACCATGCACATGCATACACACCCACACCCACATGTACACCCACCCACATATGCACACACTCTAATATCTGGAACTACAATGCCAGCATCTCCTGTCTCAGTTCACAGAGAATAACAAACAGACAACCAGTATGAATTCCCACACAGTGCTGTGTTGTGGAAGAGACATCGTGAGCTGAGGAACTTGTGTTATTTTTTACAATGGTCAGTAAACCTACAGGTAAGGCTAGCAAAAGCTATTAGGCATCACCTCAGTCATAGCATATTAGGGTCTTGCTTTAAAGTCACACTGTGTCCATTTGCAGTGTGCACCCCACCCACAAGGAGAAAGAAGTCCTTCTTCTGTTCATGGTCACTGAGTATTGGTTCTTAGTCTCTAGAGGTCCAAGTTCTCAGCAGTGTCTGACACTTAGGGAATATGTAATAACTACACCATTAATCATGGAAAGTAGTCTTCTTTGAGAAAGCTCCTGAGAGAGGGTACTCAGCTCATTTACTCCACATGTTCACTAACTCAGTAGAACAGTTCAATCTTGATTATCAAATGGACTGGTTCTAGAATCAACCAAAAGGCAACCTTCTAGAAACACCTATGGCAGATCTTTTGATTTCTTTTGTTAGAAATGGGAAAACCCACCATTTTGGTGGCAACTTCAAGTGGTGGCCCAGAAAAAAGATGGATTAAGGAAAAAAATCTTTGCTTTCACCTCTCTGCCTTTACGTCTCACTGGCAAGTTCATGTGCCCTGGTGCTGCCACTGCCATTCTCCACACTTAACCTTCCTCAGATTTTCAACATGGACTGGAAACCTGTGACTCCCCAGAAATCACCAGGCCTTCAACACCAGTATGGGACTGCTAAGACTCTTGACCTTATGGACTAAGAAGGTACCAGTTTCTCTGTCTCTCTTCCACGAAGACAGCCATTGTTGAACTTTCCTGACTCAGGCTGAATTATGGAAAGCAATCTAACTAATCTCTCCTTAAATCGTATTCACTCTGTTTCCCTAGAGAATCTGAATAAATCTACCCAAGCAACTTGCAAACAATTGTGATCATTAATTTTAAAGCACCATTTATTCAAGCCACCACTTAAAGGAAAAATTCAGACACAAAGTGCATTCCTTATAGAGAATTTTCCCTGTCTAATAGGCTTCCCAAGCAATAGCCAGGAGGTCTTTTTTTGTCATTTTTGCATAAACTGTGTGCTTGTTGTCCTTGTGGGAAGGAGAGGCGATGCAGGAGTTAGGAGGGTGGTTTGTCTTCTCCCTTGGTACAGCTGCTTTCTCCATTAGTGGCTGGTGGCAAGGCTCCTTGCAATCCCTTTACAGGGGAAAGAGTAGCAGCTGGAATGTGAAGCCCAAACTTAGTCTGAGAAAATAAAGCTCCATCCAAGGACAGATGCAAGATGTCTCTAGCCTCGAACCACTCTGGAAACATGTCTGTGCCCTGTGTTTACCTTTGTGTCTAAAGCTGTAGAAGAATGTATACATTCTTGTAAATATCTTTGACATTTTTCTTCATCTTCTCTGCCAGAAATAGATCTAACCAACCAAAGAAATCTACTCATGAATTCATCCCTATTCACTGACGTTGATGAGACAATTCATATAAAATATGACTTTGACTATATTGTGGATAGTGGTTCAGGTTTCTCAGTCAGAAAAAGACATTATAATTACAAACAAGGAAGGCTAGAATAAGTTATGTGGGACTGAATTCAAATGGAAGGTTCTGTTTGAGCTCATGGTTTCACATACACATATTTTTCCTAGTGATGTCTTTCAAGTGAGGTTCAGGAAGCATATTTTCATTTCTGAGTATTGTTCTTCCCTACAAGGAAACAGTAATCCTCAGGGAAGTGTTTCACTTCAGGATTGTGGCATGGACGTTACAATATGAGCTTAAAGATTAAGTGTGTCCAAAAGAAAGACTAAGACTCAGAGAATAACAAGAATCATCATACAGATGTTTGAGGGAGTCCAGCACTCTGAGACATATGGGAAGGAGGGAGGGAGGGAGGGAGGGAAGGAAGGGGGGAGGGAAACAAGAACAGAGGGAGGAAGAGAGAGAAAGGGAGACAGAGGAGGAGGAGGAGGAGGAGAAGGAGGAGGAGGAGGGGGGAGGAAGGGAAGGAAAAGGGGGAGGAGGAGGGGGAGGAAGGGAAGGAAAAGGGGGAGGAGGAAGGGGAGGAGGAGGGAAGCAAACATTGCAGTGTCCAGTTCTAGAGATCAATGCATCATGCCTATAGTCAGTAGAGTTTGGTGCTTTTAAAATTAGTTAAAAGAACAGCTGCCATTATATCCCTCAAACTAGTTAGAATATTTGAATGTACTCACAAGAAATCCACCCCCCTAGCCATACACAAATGTTAGGTGAGCCATAGGCTAATTACCCTAATTTGATCACAACTCAGTGCACATCTGAGTAACAAACCTCCCAGTGTACCTCACTGCTATGTGCAAGAATCTGTGCAAAGCAGAAAGATGAAAACAGAAAAAAAGAGAAGTGAACATTTAGGAAATCTGACTAAATAGTATGTGGGAATGTGGATCATTTGTTTTGCCACATTTCCATAAGTCTGAAGTTATTTCAAAATAAAGGGCATTTACAGACAGTGGAGATAGTGGAAGGAACAAAGAGAAGCAAGAATGGCAGAGCAGTGCTGCTGAAGTGGACTGAGGGTTGTAGAGATCTCCTCTGCTTTATACTGCTGTAGCCGAGTGAATTTTATTCACAACACAAACTGAAAAGATGTAAAAAGCGAATCAGTATGGTTTGAGTGTAAAGCTTTCTGTATCTAACTTCAGGGCAATATCGAACCTAAACTCTTCAGCCAAGGAAGCCTCTCACAAAAAACATGGCAGGAACTATGGGTTTTGCTTATAGCCACCCACCACATTGCTACCCCATTCCATTCTACCCCATAGAAAATAACCCTACTGTTTTGTCCTTCCCATACACAAACAGCTTTCACTTGCTTTGTAGGTCAAGAGGAGTAACTCTGAGCTTTGATTCTTAAGTTTTCGAGGTTCTCTCTATTTTTTTAAATTAGGTATTGACCCACTTTTTGAAACCTCTTTTTCCAAATTCCTGACTTGAATATTCCTTACTAAACATTGTTTTCCTTGCTGTGTCCTATCCCAACAGTTTGGGTATTACCCCTTCCTTATTTAGAAGGTCTGAAAATATGTCCACTGACTTCCTCTCAACCCCTTTCTCTTTTTCTTTTTAAATGTTTTGTTTCTTTTGGGTGACTGATTAAGTTGAAGGGCTAGGGGCTTTTCAAAGGAATGGACTGTGGGATTTCTTTTCAGGATTGGCTGGTACTTTGCAGAATTCCATCCTGTGTATGGACTCCCTGATGCTGCTAAGTTCTAGGTGGCAGTGGGGGAGCTAGGTAGGCTGGAGGCTGGAAGCTGGAGGCTGGAGGCTGGAGGCTGGAGGCTGGAGACTGGAGGCTGGTTAATTTCCTCATCACGGAATCTTTCCAGGGTCTACTCAATGTCCTTCTCTATAGTGAGTATGCCAGGAAATTTCACTAACATCAAAACAACCTATCTAGGTTGCTTATTATTATCATCATCATCATTATTTATTATTATTATTATTATTATCATCATTACAATTAATTTTATTCACCTTTACTGAATGTATGCCTCCCACCTCTCTTCTGAAACTCTTAGACATATTCTATCATTGCTTAGAACCATCCCTGTAGGTTGATGTCATTATGCAGGCGAAGGCAGGTACAGAATAGAATGAGACCTGTCTTTGGATGAGAAGGAAAGATGGGTGGGAGAAAAGTTTTAGAGAGGAGAGGAGACCACAGCGAAGGGGAGAGCAGCCGAGGGAACATGGAGGCAGATGTTAAGATTTCTATCTACACATTTACAGGTTGTTATGACTATTTTTAAGGGATGGATGTGTAAAGGATTTCGTGTGTATAGATGAGCAATCTATATCTTATCTAAGTGGGTGGTTTATATCCTTATCAATTGGTTGTAAGTTAATTGTTTGGATGTATTGTACATTAAGTAATTAACATATAAATCTGGGTGCTGGTTACAGTTTGTGGAGTTATGACTTCACTGGGTTGTTGGGAGTGTGAGTAGAGTCCGGGACAGGAAGCTGTGCTAATCTGTAGAATGCTTGGGGCTAGTGTGGCATAGGGCCATGCTAGCACGGCCCTCAGAATGCAATGTGTATGTCAAGCATGGTAACAACCCACTAGTGGACAGTGTGTGAAAGCAGTAGACAGAAAAACAGCTAGAGCACGCGGATATGCGTGGAGTGGGAATTGTGGGAACCAGCCATGTGCTTTTTTAATTATACTGCAACACATTCCAGTTATTATCTGAATTTTCTAGGAATAACTCTTATTCCACACTAACCTGAAATTCTTTGATGTATTATTTTTAACTTTAGCAATGATCTGAACAACCCAGAAGCTTGATTTATGGCCATCTATTTTAGAGCTTTTCATGTTTTTCTGGAATGAATGTTCATACAAATAAATGTTCAATATGTATTCAAATATTTACCAATGTATCTACGTAATCAATATTATTTATTCATAAGTATTCTAATCACATTGTCTTATGCATAACCTGAAAAACTTGAAGGTAACTAGATCGATGGTAAAAGAAAAATTTCCTAATTAGAACTCACTCCCTATCTCCTGGTACACTTTTGTCATATCTATAAGTTGTTCAAAGCTTGAAAACCCTTCAGGATGTCAGTTGTTTGCTCTTCCTGTGATAATTCTAAGCATCTTTACATTTCAAAAAATATTGGGTGACCATCTAAGCCAGGAGAAGCTGTAGCTTATCCTCTTTCTCCCAAGCCATGAAACATTTTAATCCATTTCCCATAATATAGTCATCTGTGAGCAGCGTCTTTAGTCATCCGCATTCAGATACTCATTTGTTCAGGATCCTTAGGCATTAGTTAGTTATCTTGTCGTAAGGAAGCAGCCTTTCTTGTTTCACACAGCCTCTGGCTCTATGGCACCACCATAATAATAATCATTGTACTGGTACCTGCTAGACCCTAGGCTGAATACTTTCTCGGAATTAATCAATACCCTGGTCCAGTTTTAGTTCTGAAGTCATTTACCTGATTAGCTTCTGAAACAAACCACTGCAGAAATATTCTGGGCAGGCCAACAATGCACACTTGCCAGACAGAACAAGCTCAACTCTGAGCGCAATGAGCCAAGTCTGTGGTTTGGTATGGCAGTCATTGGTGATTAAAATAAAAGAAAGAAAGAAAATTAAATAAATGCTATTTCTATCATTAAAACATTCTATTTTAAAGTTCCAAAGAGAAAAAAACAATTATGACACTCCCAACATATTTCTGTGGTCGGAAAGGGAGAAAGGAGAAAAATGGCTTTTAAAAATGGTTCGCATACATGGTGTAGCCAGTCATGTTACCAGTGGCTCTAAATGGAAAGAGTGATGATCAAACCTGGGTACAGGGCTAGCATTTCATCTCAAAACCCCTTTCAGTTCTGTGGTCACAGAATCACTCCAGAAAAAGCATCCTCAGAATCTTGTCTAATGCTAAATAAATATTGCACATTTCATGGTTTCAAATCCGGGCCCCAGAAAACATAAAGTTAAGCAATGTCAGAAGTCCTGTGGGTTGGAATCTGGATCCACTAACTGCGCACCAGGCTGTAGCTCACAGTGCCTTCCATTGAAGGATGTAATTCATAACAGAGCCCCCTAAAGTTTTTCTGCTCTACCTGTTCCTCTCCATTTTCTCTGAACAACCTTTATATGACTTTCGGTATATGGGCATATAAAATAGGTATACAAATCAAGTGATAACAAGTAATAAACCATGAATAAATGCATTTAGACACATAATTTGGCACTTATTAAGGAGTAAAGAAAAATTTCCAATACACTCATTTCTATATGAAAGAATTAAATTTTGGCTGAATATTAGATACTCTGACACAGAATACCTTCGAAACGTTTCATAGTTGATTGATCTTTTGCAATGCCGAGAACACCACATTTCACACAAATATGCAGTCCAAAATAACATGTACACATTTAGGGCCACTAAGGTTAAGCTACTTGCTCATGGTCTGAGGAACAGACTGTGGCTTCTGCCTTTGACAGCAGGTAGAGGCCAAGAGGTTACACATTAGTGTCTCCTCTCTTTAAGGGTTAATCCAGCTGGGTCTACCAACTGCCGTCAAGGGAATCTGATTTACCTCATGGCATGTTAGGGAGAGAGGAGGACTAATTACCCTGTCGATGAGAGGCTATCTTCTGGCCAGAAGCGCCTTCATTGGTAAGCCTTGCAGAGCTTCACCATGGAGCACTGGGGACACATCAGAGAATCATAACCTTGCTTTCTTTTTCTTTTTTCTTTTGAATATTGGCTTTTCCTATTGAATACCTACACATGCTTCCCCTAGCTAGCTAAGATTTCTTTCTTTATCTCTAAAGGCCCTCCCTCTCCCACCATTCGACTTCTTACTGACCCACATTGCTGAGCCTGCCTGCTCTCTTGAAGGCAGGATTTTCTCTCTCCCCCTGGCAGATGACAGGACTTACAGCCTGCTTGCCCTGTTTTTGTACTTCTCCAAGAAAACCCTGAATTTCCCTGGTAGCACCTGTTTTCCATGAGCTCCTGTCTCAGACAAACAACCAAACAACAATAATGATGGCAACAAATAGAAAGGAAGTCATTCTCCTTGCACGGCCGTGTTTGGTTTCCTTGCCTATCTTGCAGGGAGATGACTTATTTAAACTGGCCTCCATCCTTCCTCCTCATAGCTGGAAAGGTCACATTAGACGATGCTTGGCATCATCCTCTCATACTTTACCAAGCTAGGAGTGAAGGGAACAAATGCTGTCTTCAGACTTGAGTTTTCCCAAAGGATCCAGAACTAGACAGAAGTCTGAAACCGTGTACCTAGGCATTCAAAGTTCTTACTTATAGTTAAAGTTATGCTGTTAATGGTCAGAAAGGCCTGTTGTGCAGGCAGTCCTATTAACAGCTATGGGCTGTTTCTGTTTTCTGCCCCTCCAGCCTCAGCTGCAGGGCACCCAGTTATGGCCACACCCACCCTTTATTCTGGCTCAGTACTGCTCTGTTCATGCTATTGTCTTCCTTATCCAGAGTACAAATATTGCCAAAACTGCTCATTTCCTTAAACTACAAAGTATATTGCAGGCTAAATGAGGTCACCATAATCACTGCTCACTGTATCAAGCTTAGTCTTTCTGTGGTCCATGATGAATTGCAAGACCTGACTCTTCAGTGGGGTTTTAAGAAATTCCATTAAATAATACCACTATTATTTTAGTCATGAAAACAGACACCCAAAGCTAGGCTAGACTTGTGATGTCTTTATCTGAAGCTCTTTTCTATTAGGGTAAAACCCAGATGTGCTACTCACAAGTCCAATTTGCTTTTAATTTTAGTTTGTAGAAATGGCTGTAGTATCTCTTGACAGAACTATTGAGGTCCTGGAAATTATAGGAAAGGTATGATCTCCCAGAATACCAAAACTAAAAATGGTAGGTCACTTCATTGTGGGTGGCATTTTCAGCTGTACATTGGGGCTGTTATAAGCAACATTACACAAGGGAAATCAAGACTTGCAGTACCAGTTTTCAGTGCTACCTGTGTTCTAAAGGACAAGTGTTGCCATCCACTGTCTTCTTTAACTCGATTATCCTATAATGTCCAGAGAAGAGGGATATAAGTTGGTAAAGTTTCCCAAACTTCTCTCTTCAGAAGTAGTGTGTGTGAGAGAGGAGGGGGCACATATAGATCATATAGATGTATCTGTAGAAGCCAGAGGTTGGTACTGGGTGTCTTTCTCTAGCAGAGGAAGAACTCTGTCAGTTTTCACTGTAAGAACATGGAAACCACAGACTCAGCTAGACCAGTTAACCAATAAGCCCCAAGGACACCCTCGGTCTCCACCTCCACAGTTCAAGGATTACAGCTATGCACTGACACCTTTAGCTTTTTATGTGGGTGCCAAGTTCTCATACTTGAGTGACAAGCACTTCACTGAAAGAGCCTTCTCCCAGCTCCTGATACTCCTGCTCTGGTGACAGCATACAGATACAGCTACAGGTTCAGCTTGGCTTGTATTTTCCCAGCAGTCCTTGACAGTGCAGAGTTAACATACTGGAGGGCAAGGAAACCCAAGCCAACTGGTTTCTCCTTCAGTCCAAGGTTCTCTCCATGTGAGAGGTTGCCCATCTCCGGTATCCTAAACTTCAAAGAGACCTAAGGAATGATTCCTATGTAAATGTAAGAAACACTTTCCAAACCTCTGATCCCTTTCTTGTCTCCTAATCCCAAAGTGTTTGGTTGGTTCACTTGCCAAATTCCAGCAACACTGTAAGCTGTTTATTCTGTCACAAACCCAAGCCTAATGCACTAATCTCATATCTGTCACTGAGGTTAGTCAGGGAGGAGTGGATAGGGGATGGAGAAGCTGCTAGGCATTAAGGTACTGGCTTGATGTTGCTATTTTCATGTAATGAAAAAGGATTTCATTTTTTTTTGGCTCCCTCATATTATCCTCAAGAGGATCAATGTCAGCAGGAAATTAAAGGGGTGAGAACTCCATAGGCTGGAAAGTTCTGTTAGGGTTCAGAACATTGAATGGGAGCCGAGAATAATTTCTAGTTGTGAAGGGAATATTAATTTCATATAGTGTTTTTGTTTTGTTTTGTTGTTTTATTTTTTGTTTTTGTTTGATTTTAATTTTTTCAATAGTTATCACTGCTCACACAATACAAGTCTTCAATGTTGCCTATTCTTCCCCAAATCAATAGACAAGCATATGAAAAACAGCAGCTTTCAGTATTTCTCATATCTGTAATAGAATCTCATAAGAGGGGTTTAGTTGAGAATCTTTGACCATTTATTAAGCATCTTTAAGATTCATTTACTTCTATTCAAGAAGGACAAAGTAGCTAGTGGTAGCGTGGTGAGTTTTCATAAATAGCAGAGGAATTCTGAGCGGCTTAGAACGGCCTTGGGACAAAGAAGGCATTCAGAGCCTTCCCCCACATCCCTTCACTTTCCTTCCTGTCCCAAAGTCTTTCGCCTAGTAACGAAAACCTTACACAGCAGGAGCAAAGTTCTGAAGGAAGGTTCCACACATAACTCATGCCACTTAGGTGGGAAGGGATCATACTCCTAGAATCAATTCACAGGGAACACCAGGCAAGATGTGAGTGTCAGCGCAAAGCCAGACAGCCTGGGCCTAATCCTCACCAATGGGTTGATTAAGGTTTGCCTGTGATCATGAAACTGAGAAGATGGAGAGAAACTGATCTCTCCTCAGATCCAAATGAGGAAAAGATCCCATGAGTCTGTGGTGCCGACCAACCAAAAGAATGACCTTTACATGTCTTGCCCCATCTGCTTGGCTCTCTGGAAAGTCATAAAAAGGATGGGGGAGGGGGCTCTCTCTCCCAGGTAGAGATGTTGTCAAAGCAGAGTCCAGCACTCGAAAGACATGTTTGCTTTTCATTTTGAGAAATGGAATGAGAAAGCTTTTTGTCTTTCAGTTCTATTTCATCACATTAACGTATTAATAGGCTTATAGTGGTTCTGCTAGAGTCTATAGTCATTCCTGGATGAGAGGATCCAAATCCACCATGGACATGGTTTCTTCACGGGAGGGCCAAATGGGAAAGAGGCTCACTGTCTTTGTGGTGATGCTACTGCAAGCTGACAACTTGGAGAGGGAGAAGGTGCATTGTGTATAGATAAAGGTTCTTTTTCATGTTTCAAGCTTTATACTTGTAAACTCTGGGTAGAGGGTAATAATAAATTCAAGTAAGTGTGCAAAATCAGACCAAACCAGAAAGAAAATGGTTTCAATAAATCACAATGCTGGACTAGCAGGGTTTGGAAATTATTATTATTTGTTACCATTATTTTCAGGATTTCTCAGGACAAACATCCAGGCCCAGGTTATTTGTAAGTGTTGTTTGAGTTGCTACAATTGAATAGAGAGGAGGCCAAAGGGAAAATTCATGCAGTGCATACAGATACTTTTTAGACATTCATTGAATTGATTTTTTTTTGAGACAGGGTACTGCTGTGTTGTTCTCTTTGACCTGGAATTTACTACATAGCTTGGGATGACACTATTGATCTATCAGAAAAGATGTGTTCATTGATATGATAGGAACATAAGTGTCAGGGACATTGGGTTCAAGCTCCACACCACAGGAGAGAATTCCTGCCATTATAAACTGTGTCAAAAGCCCATGGTTAGGAAGGAATTGGCCCTAGTGGGGAAGCCACTGACACTGTTTTGCTAAATGGATGTGCTATGCCTGCCAAAATGCCCTTGGAATATTTATGTTGATGGATCCCACAGATTAGTGGTTGCTGTCATCTTTGACCAGAGAAGGTTCTTTGTGCAGTAGGTGGCAACTACTAAAGAGACTTAGAAGTCCTCAAAGCACTGAAAATAAGTGACTGCTGAATGTGACTTCTATGTTCTCCTCTTCAAGACAAGGCGAAAGAATGACAAATTTCAAACCAGTCAAAACCCTTCAGAACAAGCAACATCAAAACTTCTGTTTGGCACCATCCCTGTTGTACCTTCCAGGGACTCTAGAACAAGGGTTGGGCCTCCAAAGCCTCAGGCAATCTTGGCTCAAGTTTTGCGGCACTCAATCCATGAAGTACCCTTTATGTGTTGGTGTCTCATGTCTGTACGTTCCTCAAGCTGGCTTGCAATGCTGGTGACTCTCTACTTCTGGGGTCTCTGTGATAGCTCTCTAACATAGCTCTCCACTAAGTTCTAGAAAGAACAGGGTGTCTCAAGTACACCCTTAGAAACCTCAGTAAAGTCAGCCATGCTGCCACACCCCATGTGTTTGAGGAATTAGTATTATGAGGAAGCATCTCCGTTTCACTGCTCTCTGCCTTGTGGAATGGCAATCTGTGTTGCATTTGGCCACGGCTGGAGGAGCTGAAAGTGATTACAGTGGAATTTAGAAAGCAAAATCTTCAGGATGCTCTGGGATCCCACAGACTCTCTTGTCCTTCCTCTGAAGTTTGTATTTACTGGTGAAGCTGGGCACTCTGGTCTCCTATAGGAGGAGCAACCAGAAAGACTTCTGACATACATTCAGATCTCATTCCTTTTGTCTTGATAAAGAGCACCTGGCCTTTCTACTCACATTAATCAAACAATGGCTTGGCCATGTTCTCAGTTTTTTTTCTGCTAAATATAAGTTCTAAATTGTTACAGATCCGGGCTGAGAGATTTTCCAAGTATCTATAATTCCCCTCCTCTTTGATTTTAAACTACATTCTTAAATCCTTTTTGCTTAGAGATTTCTTCAGCCAGAATGAAGATTACCTTTAATTTTGGTATAAAGTCCTTGAGCATGGAAGTGAATCAAATTCCTTAGTACTTTTATTAAATGTATTTTCTTCCAGCTACTAATACCTTGATCCTCCCCAACAGAGAGTATCCTTGAATCTCTAAAAGTCTTTTCCTACTATTACCAGTAAGATTAGGTTCAACTCTTTGAATTCTGCTTCAGCTTCTTTAGTCCCTTCATGGTCATTCTAAAAAAAATATATACACACTTAACATATATACGAGACAAATGCATTTACTGTGTGACATATAATGGAGCATCTGAAAGTTAATTAATAATGAAATTAGGATTGGAATAATTGAACCTGTGTTTGCCAACAGGCAGATACCATGGAAAATCAAGATTCCTTGGAAGGTTGCAAACAATAGACTCAACATAGCTTATCAACTTATTCTGGTTCAATAAATTCTGACATTGTAGAAAGACACAAACATGTCTATGTTTCCAATATAACTCATTCATGACAAGGGGTAAATTACCCAAGTTTAGCAAGGACTGCTAAATTTCTCAACATGCCATTGGTTCAGTGGCTCTTTCTGATTTGTTTGTATTTCCACAGTCCTTGTGGATGAAACATCTGTACAGAACCATCTGATAACATGAGGTATCAGGTCCCAGTCAAATAACTCAGGGAAAACTGATTTGCAAAAAGGTCATTGATAAAGGTATTTTAAGTGTTTTCTGTGTGATGTCATGGGCCCACAGTTGATAGTCTTCCCTCTGAGCCAATATCTACAATGGAAGAAGCTGGGAGTCGTGGTCTTATTAACTTGAGAATTCTTTCCTTTGGTTTTTTTATTCTTGTCTTCTCAAGTTCTCACAGTTAGAAAATGTTCTTTTGGAAAATCTATGTGCTCTCTTAATGAGATATTTGTGGCCATGTTGTACTATAAGACATGAAAGTCTGTAGAAATCACGAAAAACTCTAGTTTCTAAGAAGAATTTCCTGTAGGTACCTCCTTATTTCCAGGATATTTAATCCATCCTCTTAAAATTGATATTTCAGCAAAAGTTCATATTCTCCAAGTGTCTTAGGATTTTCTGCTATAAACAGAAACCATGACCAAGACAACTCTTTTAAGGACAGTATTTAATTGGGGCTGACTTACAAGTTCAGAAGTTCAGTCCATTATCATCAAGGCTGGAGTATGGCAATGTCTAGGTAGGTATGGTGCAGGAGAAGCTAAAAGTTCTACAACTTCATCTGGAGGCCATTAGGAGAAGACTGGCTCCCACATGGTTAGAAGAAGGTTCTTATTGCCTACCCCAACAGTGACACACTTTCTCCAACAAGTCTACACCTCCTAATGGTGCCACTCCCTAGGCCAAGCATATTCAAATCACCACAACAAGCTATCTCAGTAACATTACTAATAAAATTCAATTAGGATAAAAGTTTTTGTTGCCTATTGATAATTGAAAAAATCCACTATAGCAACTGATATCCATGAATATGGTATAGCCACACCCTTTAATCCACATCAAATGAGAAATAAATTCTTGAAAGAAAAACTTTGAATATATCATACTATCCTCTCTCATTCTTAAGAAACTCAGAACTTTCAGAAAGATCCAAAGATATTGTCCCCAAAAGTGACCTTCAGTAAGTATTTACGCTGTAAGAGAGACACTTGTGACGTGGTTGTTGGTACAAATGGTGCTTCAGATTCAATGCTTACATTCACACTGGGTAAAGAAATCAGGTAATGGAGAAGTGTGTTATTTTGCTATTTGATTCACCTGATTAAACCTTCCTCTTACTTAAAGGTCCCAGTTCTAATTTCTGTATACTTTGGTTGGTCAGTGCTCCAAATTGCATTTTATAAAGCGAGGCCTTTCCAAGAAATTCTTCTGTCAATGTTGTTCCCAGAAAATGTTAGAGAAAAGCAGTTATTTTTTTCGGCCATTTTTAAATAAATTCCAGAAATGAGTCAAAGAATATAGCTCATGAGGTGTTACAGTATCTGTTTTCTGCAGTTTAATATTAATCATCACAATATAAGCTCCTAAAAAGACAACAGCTAAACTGATTCCAACTATCTTTTCAAATCAAGCTATATTCAACAGTGAAGAAGGAATAATGGTCACTGGGAATATTGTCCTATACTCATAAGGCAAGTCAAAGAATTTGCATCTCCCAGTTTATATGCCATCTCCATATGACCTATGGAAGAGTATCTAATGAATACAGCCAAGTTCCACACAAAAATGAACAAGAAATCCACAATCACGAATCACTTTGGAAGTTCATTTTGATAAATTCTTTGTAGTAAAGTGATCAATAAAACTTATTTCCCAATCGAATTTTTTGTAAAAAGAACTTCTACAATATGATTATTAGGGTAACTTGTTTCTAAATGAATATGGAAATATGGAAAATAAAGCCAATTAAATTATTCAAAGGGAAAAGCCTGATTGGAAAAAAACGTGATTCACACTCAAGAAAAATCAAGCCAATGATCTAGAGACTTGAGCGTCATGTGTTAAATGCCTAATTTTGAGTGAGACAATTGCTTGGTCTATCTTGTAATAAACACTTGCATCAGGAGGCAAGAGTACAAAGCCAGGGATAACTTCAGTGAACCAGAGGGCTAAGTAAATGTCCTCTGATATTCCTGAAGAAAATAAAGGCATCTCCCTGGACCTTGCTGGTTTGCAGCTCTCCCGCGGGAACCATGAGAATTAACTCCAGTTCACCAGGCTCCATTGAGTTCCTTGTCAGGATTTAGGATCCTGGGAAGACTAAAAATCTTTATGTATCATTTCCTTTTGCTATAAAATGGTAGTAGTCATTCCATTTCACAGGATAGTTGTAAAGGCGAGTTTGGATTTATGGAATAGTGTGGCATGGTAATCAATTCATAACCATTTTTCAATTTTTTTACCATTGGCTTGGTTAATTTTATTATCAAATATTTTATATTTCAATTGAATTGGACTTTACTTTCTACCACTAAATATGCTCTTATAAGTCATTGCCAAAAGCCAGTCATAATTTCTCTCATGGTATTTTAAAGAAATTCCTCAACCATTTAGTAGAAAGACAAAGGATGTGGTGGTACATTGAATATGGAAGAGTTGAGTCCATCTCTCCAGTTTGGTTTTTGTTTTTGTTTTGTTTTGTTTTGTTTTTGTCAAACAGGGCTTTTGGCCAAGTCCTTCCAAGGGAAAAGGCACAGACACAGAACTGGGAAGAGAGTGGAGTTCTGTTTACACCACATCAAAACAAGAGGCTCCTATAGCCAGTTTCATCAAACAACTGGTCAGTTCTGTAAAACAATGGTCCAGTTAGAGGCTCCTCCTTGGCAGAGCAGAGCTATCTCCAATGCCAACACAAACAACCAGTCAAAGACAATCTGTACAACCCACTCAGAGCTGGCCGCAGAGCTGTATCTCATCTGAGCTCTATGAATGATTCTGATGGTGCCTGTTTCCATCTTGTAATAAAACCAGTTGAGATCTGAATCTCAGATTGGTGAAGACTTTCCAGATGCAAAGGCTGCAAAAGGGCTTTCAAAAGAAGTGTCACCCTGCAGTCTCCTCTTTCCCACAGCCCACCCAGACAGATGGTTTCTGCCTTCTTTAGATCTGCAAAGAAGACATGGGAACTAAATGCTTCTCTGATAGCAATTCTAGAGATGCTTTTCAGTCATGCAGGACAGAATGGAGACTTGTAGACGGACAAGTAGTCCTGGGTGGCACAGGGGTGAGGCAAGTGCAACATTGATGAACATATCTTCTCATATTAATTGGCCACTTGGAGTTTATCTTTTCAGAACTGTCTGCCCATTTCATCAGCCCGTTTATTAATTATGCTTTTTAACTTCTTGTTTTGTAATTTTCTCTTTATTTCACCATGTGTCTTAAAATTTATTTGCATATATATATGTATATATATATATATGACTACATAGTTCACTCATTTTAACTACTGCATAGTATTCACTGCATAAATATATACCAGTTTATTGTTTTATTTTTTAACATTGAGATTGCTTTTAATTTCTTCTTAGTATAAATATTCTGAAATAAAACTACACAATTTTTATTTCTCACATTCATACTTAGTTTAAGTTAATTTTTTTTTTTTTTGGAGCTGGGGACTGAACCCGGGGCCTTGTGGTTGCTAGGCAAAAGTTAATGTTTTAATACACCTGTGTGACCATGCACACATATATTGAATTACAAATTTCATAAAATAGTTCATAGCAATTTTGTTATTTAAATGTATTTATTCACTTGATTCTACCCCATTCCATTTTTCACCTTCACATTCATTTCCATCCACTCTATTCCATTTTTGAAAGGTGGGGGTTGTAATTCATTAAAATGACTTCCCATTTCACCAAACTTACAGTTTGAACCATATGCTTTTATATATGTGTTGCTTTTCTTGGGCCATATTACATACACATCTTTAACTTTATTACTAATATCTCCTCTAAAATAGCCCCAAAAAATAACCTAAAATTCCACCTTCCAAATAAACAAAAAGCACTTATTAAAGAAAATCAAAGTTTATTATGCCAACCACAGTAAGAATGAACATTATGGCAGATTCTTAACAATGTCTCAAAGGGAAAATTTAGACAAAAGGATCCATATGTTTTATGACCCGTTTTGATGAAGACAATGCTATGACAGAGAACTAGTATGAATCAGGCAATATTTATGACATAAGGGAATTGGATTGGTGGGCGTAGTCAGACAAAACTCTGAACAAAAACCTTGCTTAAGCTGTAATTCATGATAAATTATCTTTGAAATGTCACACTCTCATCTCTGGAGCGAATGGTATTTGGAGCAAGGAACTAAGCACTGGTCTGATATCAGAAAATGATATCATTTGCATTTCTTCAATGGATAGTGGTGCTTAACTATAGGTATTGAATGAACTTCAACTTGGTTCACACTAGATTACATTCTTTAACAGGTTTGTACCAATTTATACTCCCACCAGAATTATGCAAAACACATCATTTCACATCCTCACCAAGATCTAGAACTGCCCCATGGTCTTAATTTGGTTCATCTTTTAAGCACAAACTAACATCTAGTTATCATTTTACATTTCCTTGGCAATGAGAGAGATTTGACATCTTTCTGTCTGATGAGTCGCCATGAGGATTTCCTCTTCTGTCTTGTCATGAGTCCATTTTTTTCTATTGTTTGCTTCACTTTGATGGTTGTACTGATCCTAAATGTTACAAACATGGTGTTTTGTTAGGTACAGCCCTAAGTAATTCAACTATCATCTCCCAGCCTGTGTTTCATGATTATCTCAGTACTTAGCATATTTGCTTTAAAGAATACGAAGCACAGGATAAGTTATCAATAGTTTTATGTTTTAGTTATTAAGTATATATAGTATAATTAACCAATAATTTTACTTTTATCTTTTTGATTCATTCATTAAGATATTTTTAGAATATTTCGCTTTAAAACTACATAGGCACTTAACTCTTATTTATATCTTTAAACTGCCTGGAATTTATTTTTCTCTTCAGCAAGAGATAAAGTGTTTCAGTCCAGCATTGCCATAATACTGTTTAAAATTACTGAATCACTGGATTCTAACAAAAAATAATTATTTACATTCCATGCATCTTTGGTTTAACTAGAGTTTAACCAACCCTGGCTATTATCAGATGGGTTTAGTTCCAAACTATGTATTTGGGTCAAGTTTGCTTCACAAATTGTTCATAACACTGGGGCACTGGATATTCAGGGTAAATTGCAAAGAAAAAGGAGGAGGAGGAGGAGGAGGAGGAGGAGGAGGAGGAGGAGGAAAAGAAGAAGAAGAAGAAGAAGAAGAAGAAGAAGAAGAAGAAGAAGAAGAAGAAGAAGAAGAAGAAGAAGAAGAAGAAGAAGAAGAAGACGCAACCTTCTAAGAACCATGTCACTGATCATGTGACATTTGGTAACAGTCTAATGACCAAGGTCAGGATCAGTGCAGTCCTGTGACAGAAGGTGCATGCTGCTTGATTGAAAAGTTGAGAGCGAAAACGAAGCACTCTACAGGCCACCTCTCGGGTTATTACAGATGCTCTATATAGGGGTAAGAACCAGCTATGTATAAACTTACTCTCTGTACCTAGTGTTCAGTTGGACTAGGATATGTAATTTAAGAGGTGGGTCCATCTCTCTGATGAAGGAAAAGGTCAGCCTCACACACTATCAGAAAGACAGAATCTTAAGGTAAAGGCTGTATTAAGATTTTTGGCTACTAAATCCTTTGTTGAGATTTATGACTAAAGTTCTTCTCTGTCAAAAAAAAATCTTCCTCATATGCTTCATAGATGCTTGGTATGACCCAACTCTGTTTTTCTTAAGGTTCCCACCACCATTGACTTGGCAACTGTTTCCTATCCTCATCCTTCAAATGTTTTTGTGGAGCTCAAAATTCTTGATGAATTCTATTTTCACCCTTAAAATGTGTTTGAGTTTGTATTAATTATCCTCATGGAGTGCTCATAAGAGGGCTGGTTAGTAGGAAAGATGACTGCATGATCAGAGAGTTAAAGTACTGCTGTTACTACCATTTTAGGAAGGAAAACTAGCCATGCCCTTTTATCTTCTGGTTAAACTTCAGACAAGAAAAACATAACTTAGAATTGAAGACACCCTATTCCTGGTCGGAGGATCTTCAGTTAGCTCTATTCTTCCTTTGACCTGCTGTCAGAGTTCCTGGAGGCCACTCTAAGGAGGTCTCCCTTGTGTGGATTATGAAGACATCAGTGAGTCACTAAACGATAGGATCTTTCTTTAGTATCTGCAATGTTATGGTCTGCCAACAAACTCCAGCAATGGTGGTCTATATCATATGAAGTTCTGTAATACAAGCTGGCCCATACTTTCTCTGCAGTTTTCTGTGAGTTCAGGCTGTCTTCAGCACCTTTCCTGCAGTGTTTGTTGACCTAGATAGGACTATTTTAGTTCTGTGTACTGTGTATAAGCCAAGTTCCTACTATCAAAACTTGCTTTCAAACTCATAGCATGACACATCTATGGCCCCAGCTCCAGCTCTTTGCTCATTGCTTTGCTTCTTTTCCTTCTGAATCATCATCTATCATGTTTTGTTTGCTATTTTACACCCAGCTATTATCATATCTTTGGAACACAGAAAAAAGGCATAATTATGATTTAAATTTACTGTAAAAGATTTGGACTGAAATTCATGAAACTTAAAAAATATAACAGCACTTAATTAACTATTATTCATCTTTTTTCATTTTTATATTACCACATGTGTCTGAACATTGCCAAAGGAGAAATTTTGTAAAAGCTGATCTAGGGCACAAACAAATGGTCATTGGCAATTAGAGTAATCTGATAACTTGAATATTTGAATTTTTCTATGTTCCCTGTGGTTGCTGTGAGAAGACGCTTTGACCAAAGAAAACTTGAGGGAGGAAAAGGTTTATTTAGATTATTCTTCATGGCCACAGTCCACCACTTTCTTATATACCAGTAGCCTACTGCCTAGGTACAGTACCCCCTACAGTGGGATAGCTCCTCCTACACCAACTAATAGTCAAGGCAATCCCCCAAAGACATGTCCACAGTCATTTCCTCAAAGCTGTCCTCTCAGATGACTCTAGGCTCTTCATAGGTACACACTCTTTGGAAGACCTGACTATCTTTGAAGTTTGTCAGTTGGAGGATTAACACAATATAATGTTTACTGTTTCTCCTTGATTCCATGCCTTTGAGAGAACTGGAATCCCACCAACAGGATATCACACAGCAATCATACCCACACAAATGTAGCAGGTGGATTTTGTTCCACATCTTTTCTATGAATTTGCTTGTGATGTTTTATCCCCCAGCATAGTGCTTGCTAAGGTAAGAGCTGTTTCAGACAAAGAACTCCCCTGAACATCTTTCTTTTCCCTGGGCTGAGTTTCAGGACCTAGGAAAGATGAGATCTCTTGCCTTCAAAACACTTTAGATAATAGCACAGAACAGTAGGGCAGACAATACCCTGTGTCTATGGATGTCTTGACTACATCAAGTCTCTTCACTCCATAAATGTCATCTTGTTACTCACTCTTCCCTTTTACTAATATCCTTTCACTTTATTTTCTTTACTTTTTTTTCCCAAAAATTGGACACTTTCTTGTTTATTGGCTCTAGAGGACCACTGTTTTCATTCCCATGAACTATTGCAAAATCTATGTCTGTAGTCTGCCTACTCATCCTTTTGCTTTTGTCATATATTCCTTCAATATAAACTATAATTTCAAATAATGTCTAAGGGTGAAGTGGTCTATGCAAATGACTAAGTCATTACCAGAGGATCAGTGGTGAAAAGCAGCATTCCATGGCACCGGTGTTCACTCAGTGCTTGCAGTGCTTATATTAGTGCCTTAATTAGTTTAGATTGTCAATGTGATACAGCCTAGAATCATCTGAGAGGACAGCTTTGATTGAGGAAATGACTGTGTCAGATTGGCCTTTGGGCATGTCTTTGGGGGATTGCCTTGACTACTAATTGGTGGAGGAGAACCTATCCCACTGTAGGGGGTACTGTACCTAGGCAGTAGATTACTGGTATATAAGAAAGTGGTGGAATGTGGCCATGAAGAATAAGCCAAATAAACCTTTTCCTCCCTCAACTTTCCTTTGGTCAGAGAGTCTTATCATAGCAATCAAAAGGAAAATAGAACAATTGGCTACAACCATGATTCTAAGTATAATGAATGCTATGAGAACAAATGAAATCATCAACTGAGCATGATTCCTTTACTGTTAATATTACTGACTTGATTAATGAAGTTGTAGAGACTCTGATGTCTCTCCTATTCTCATTTTGGGAAAACCACAATCTCAGTTTCACTGACATCCTCTACTGTGTCAAGCAGCATCCTTAGGTCCTTTCTTATTTCTAGGACTGAAGACCTGTACTTACTGATAGAGCCCTCTTCAGAAAGGGAGATTTACATCTGTAACTACATTATCTCTATCTGTACCCCTCAACATAATATCATCTTTATCTATTTCTTTGTCTGTCTCTGTCTCTGTCTGTACATTGTACATACACACACACACACACACACACACACACACACACACACACATATATATATATATATTCATGTCTGTTTATATGTCTATGTCTAGGTCTATATCAACCTTGTATAATACAGTGGCTACTACTTAATGTGAACTTTATAGAGGAATGAGAAAAGCCCATAATACTCAAGAAACCAGGGTAACTTACATGACCCAGGGACCATAAATATAAGTTCTACATGGCCCTTTGCCAAGGTAATGGAACTGCATAAAAGTTTTGCAAGGAGTACCTTGGGATGCAACTGTGATGGGCTGTTACTCATGCTAATGTGTACTTTTTGGTCACACAGCTGCTATCAAGTAACTGTGACCCCTCATCTACACTCCTGTAATACCTCTCCATAAACTTGTTGGCTAAGATATACTTGAGTAAAATCACTTTTTAGGTCTTTCATCAATGTCCTATCTGTGGTGAGTAGATATTTGTACCAGAGGAAGGAAAAACCCATGGCTGAGCATGCAGAGAAGGGCCCTAATAGCCACATATAAGGCACTATGATAATCAAGGAGTCCTCTACATCACAAGTACTGCAGCATGGAAATAATTTTAAATAATAAAATAGCCTCTCACAGTCTTGCTCATGAGGTTGTGTGACACAGGGGCAGATGCAAACCATCTGAATGCCAATTGTCCTCCAGCAGGTCACATGGTGCCTTCTGGCACTGTAAAACCCAGACAGCATAGAAGCTACTTGCTTGCTACTCAGTCTCAGTCTGGTTTCTCCATGCCATACAGCCTAAATGTATGGTGTCCTCAGCAAAGAGAAATCGCCACCTACTTCTAGCATTCCTTCAACAGTAGTCTCCCCTTCTTTATGGTTGGTGGAGAAGAACTTATAAGAAAGTTCCCCTCTCGTAGCATGGAGGGTTTTTTTCACTCATCAGTCTCTTTTCCTCATGCACAGTTCCTTTGTTCAAACTCCTAAATCATCTCTATTCTGCTTCAGATGATTATCTAAACCAGGTAAAAATAAAAACAACACATAAAAAGGTTTGGAAACACTACCATAAAACATGGGAGAGAAAAATTAAAACATTTTATGAACTAATAGTGACCTAAAAGGAAAGGAAATATTTTTCTCAACACCTACTTCCCCAAAGAGCATTTTCTGAGTTTCTTTGTAAAGGACAATGTCAGAAGTTTCAGACAATGAGTAGAGCATGGCCACACATTCAGCGTCCATGGTCTATGTATCTTTATAAGTCGCTCTGAGGCTCTGGAGGTATAATGCTGAACAAGGTGGTCAAGATACTTTCCTACCTTAACCAAGTCTATATAGTTCAATGTCAGAGATCAACAGACACTAAATGATCAAAAACTATGAGAGACTCTGTATCCCAACTCTAGAAACACAGTTTTCAGATTCGAGCCTTAGTTAACTTCATCACACCACTTAGCTGTATTAGTGAGTCACCTCTCAGCATAGTAATTTCAACAACAAAATACAATGGCACAAATAAGCTCTCATATCATAAGAGAGGATACATGAAAAGAAATGCAGGGAACTAATATTCTCAGTCTAATAAGTCATGTTGTGTGGCCTGTTTTATGAAGATGGGAAGAAACATCCTCATCACAGATCGGGTATCCCTGGCAGGCTAGAGAAATAATTCACCCAAGTCTGCCTTAGAGGACTCATTAAGTTTACTGGTGTTACTTACAAGATTAATTATGGAAGTATAGGCAGTAAGAAAGCCTACTTCAGCACAGGTGATAATTCTGATTCATAAATGCTGCATCCCTGGAGCGTCCTGTACTACTGACTTAGCTTGGCAGAGTCTCCTTTCCCAGCAATGGATTAAAGCTTTTATAACCACAGGAAGGTACCTTGCAACTCTTGTTACTTTTGGGTCTCTTAAGTTTTCCTGAGCTTCTACCCCTTTCTGATGGGAAAGGCTCGGGTCAGAGGAAACAGCTATAGAAGCGCATCATTTCACTCTTCCGTGACGCTCTCTCATAATCTCAGCCCTCTCCTCCTTCAGACGTTAAGGTATGTTTCTGGTGGAGTTATCAGGCAAGTCATTCTTAGCAACTAGTTGGTTCAAGAATAGTTCTATTATAATAAAATTCTATTTATAAATAGCAAATCATTTTTTGTTCTTTGTTGAGACAGGCTCTTATTTAGCTGAGGTTGGTTTCTAACTCACTATGTTGTGAAGGCTGGGCTTGAACTCATGATCCTCTTGACTCTGCCTCCATTCCTAGTGCTGTCTTATAGGCACATACAACCTTACCTGGCCTTAAACCATTTATTATTATTGCCACAATAGTATTTTTTACTAAGCATTTGATTTTTGAGATTCCAGACTTCCTATGTAGGGATGTTATAACAGAAAAGCAATCAATCTACAGCTATATCAATTTGTATAGACTCTTATATGATCTTTTCTAAAACTTTACTCATTGACTAAGACCACCAGAATATAATCTCATGTATTTGCTAATGAGTTGTGAGTAAGGATCCTGTTGAAAGATCACCAGAGGAAGGCCTGCTCATTGACCACACATAAGCCACAGTCATACCTCTTAAGTTGTAATAACAAGGAATAATGCTAAAATAATAATTTTGCTTATTGATTTGAAACTTGAAAACAGTGGCATTATTTACATATGGATTTCCTAGAACATATTTTCAAGTCTTTATACGTTTCTGAATCATAACCATATCATAATCTAAAATTCATTTAAAATAAATTCTTGTGTATTAAATACACCTTCAAGAACAGGAACCGTTCAGAGACAGTCAGAGTAATCCAACCCTAATAACCATCTCTATGTAGGTATATATTTTATGTTTTACTGTCAACTGGCACTCTGTATTATAAATAATATTTTAGCTGTACTTAGTTCTTTTTAGACTACTGATTGAAATGAAGTGTACCTCAGATACTCAGGAACTTTATCATGTAATATCAGCATGTCAACCACATGTTAGGTAATCACCCAGGTTCTTTTTTTAGTTCTTTGAGAATTTGATACATGTATGTAATGTGTTTTGGCTAAGTCAATACACTACTCCCTCCTTACCAATTTTTCCCCATTCCACCCATGACTTTTCTCTCTCAACTTCATGTGCTCTATTTTGGAAGTTCGCTGGGCTCTGGTATATGCAAGGCCATTTACTGGAGCATGGGTAGCCTGTCAGGGGCCACACCCCTTAAGAAAACTGATCCCCCTTCCTCCCAAAAGGCGTCGGTTGCCACTAGCTCATCAGGCAGGGATGCGAAGATTCTGTTTCCATAGGGATGTACCTGTCACAGCCTGAAAACACAGCAGTGGGTGTGACTTTGTTTCAACATCAGGAAACACATCACATCGTACTTGCAAGAGGCCCACAAAGCCATGTAATTCTATTTGCTTGAAAGTGACTTATGAGCCCTTCTAGAAACTTGATAGCTTAATCCTTGTGTATTTTGTCAACAATGGTTTTCCATTGCATTTGTAGCAAACACCATCCATGCATTGTTTTCTTTTTAAGAAGAGGATAAAAGGCGTAAGCGACAGCATTAATGATGATTCTTCATTAGATTAAATTTCCTGGATTAAAACACTGAGACATACTGTATAAGAACAGCATCAAGTCAGTGCCATTCTCTGAGGTCCAACCCAGACATGAAGGATAGCATGAAGTTCACATTTGCTTACATGCTTGGGTCACCTGTGCTCTTAGCTCATGTACTGAAGAACAGACGCAAAGAAAGAATGACTTAGTTTCTATCACGTTTAGGATGAATCCTACTTACATGATTTCCTGTTAGATTTTTAGTCAGCATGCACATCTCAAGAAGGGAGTCTTTTGTTCCCCTGCCTTAATCTTTAGCCTAAATGACAGGAAATCTGCCCATTTTCTTCCTTTGCTAAGATACTTGTTATTTTCTGACATCCCATTTTCTTTAAAAATGTGTTCCCACCAAATTCTAATATGTGGTTGGAGAACATAAGCAACTTGAAAGTCTCCATTTTGTATTTACTATTAGACTTCTTTGCACACACAGTAAAAAATTTTTTTTGATGCACGACTGCAGAGTTCATCTTTGGAGGCATCCAGTAGTGTATACATTCAACTCGCTTGTTACTAGACAAAACCAACTTCTGAATTATAGCTTAATCAATAAGAGACAGAGAGGTAGATCTTGGAAGCAAGCCACAAAATGAGTAGCTTTTAATAGTCTGGATACAAGACTCAGAAGAACTCATTCCTCCAGAATATGAATAATGGGGCCCCAGTTCCACTATCACACATCTTTTGAATCTTCTATCTTGCTGAAGTATAGGGGTTTTAAGTTTCATTCATATTCTTAGGCCTACTCCATATATGGGAGAATGTCCACAGAGTATTGAAACTAATGCACACTGTGTTGGGTATGTTGGGCAGAACAAGGAAAGACCTGTGTGTCTCTCTCTCTCTCTCTCTCTCTCTCTCTCTCTCTCTCTCTCTCTCTCTCTCTCTCTCTCTCTCTCTCTGTGTGTGTGTGTGTGTGCATGTGTGTGTGTGTGTCCATTGAATCTTCATGTCTCTCTCTCCATAGCTTCTGTTAAGGCTAAATGATCTTAACAGACTAAATCTTTGACCTCACCCAAGTTCAAGTCCACCTGGAAAGTCAGGCTTTAGCCTTATTTGGGAATAGGTTCTTTGCAGATGTCACTAATTAGAATGGAGATGAGATCATCATAGTATCAAGGCAGATGTTACACCCCAAGACAAATTTCCTGCAAAAATAAGAGACAACAGACTCAGATACATGGAGAAGACTGGTAGCAGAACTTAGAATATAAGATACATCAAGGACCGATAGGAGCCACCAAAAGCCAGGGATCATGAAGACAGAAATCCCCACCAGCTCTCACCCAAGCTTGCATGGGATGCTCTGACCTTGATATTTTGGACTTTAGGCCCCCAGGATTAAAAAATAATAATTTCTGATGTTTCAAGGTTGTGACATTTATATCCCTTGATAACATCATGCAGCTGGAGTCAGCCTTCTCTGGATTTGTGGACATTGTTTGCTCCCAACATTTTAAAAAGTGCTCAATTAATATTTTACTATGTTCAATCCATCTCGCAGTACCCATTTCATCCAACTTTTCACCTCTCTCTTTTGCCACCCTTTATTTAACTTCTTGTCCCCATACTCCTTATGTCACTCCCAGGCAATACTATGTGACTTCATTTCCTCACTAATAATTCACAACATAGTTCCAGGCAAACTCCTCTCATGGGATTTACTTTTACTTTGCTTTTCCAAAAGTGCATGCTCAAGACCAACCTGTGTTTTCTGAATCCCCTTCCTGTATTTTCTTGTCTTCTCTCACTGTCTCTGATTCTAATCTTTTATCAACTATTTATTTTCTTCCATCTTTTTTAATCAAATTACAAAAACTAAAAACCTCAAATCATCAAAGAAGCCAGGAAGGCAACATTCACCAAGCTCCACTTCCCATTTTAACTCCCAGTCAATGATTTTATTCCCCTTAACTGGGATGGACATTGAGAATGGGGAAGACTTGAGGTAGGCCCTAAGAAACATAGGAGTTTAAATGATTAGTGTATGACTTCCAACTAAAATAAATAGAATGACAAATTTGGCATGAACATTTTCTAAACTGGCGGGTTAAGATAGCAACTGGCAGGTCATCTCTTTACCTTGATTCTTCTGGTGGCTTTGCTGGAAGAGATGGCTCAGCATTGGTGCTACTAAAATAACTCACTCCAAAAATGAAAGCATTCTGTCCAAAATGGTTCTGTATATAAGAGACATCTGATAAAAAGATAAAAGGAAAAAAATCCCCAGTGGCTTGGACAGTGTTCAGAAGAGCTGGAATTTTAACTCACGGCTTCAAATGAAGCGTGCAGGTTTATGGGACACGCAAGCTACACCTAGTATGTTAAATTACTTCCTCTATGAACCACAGAGAAAGTCAATTAGTATCAATTGGGAATGGTCCATGGAAATTTCCTTTTGTGGTTTAACTCAGGTCAGTAAATAGCCATACTACAGATTCAAACATCCCATTCATACTTTATTTTCTACATTAATCTTCAAATGGAGAATGATTCTAATCCTTTTGAACAAAATGGACAGAACAAGGATTCTGGGGTTTTTTTGTTGTTGTTTGTTTGTTTTGGTTTTGGTTTGGTTTGGTTTGCTGTGGGTCTTCTTATTTAAAAGAAAAATATCCCATCTGGGTACAACCTTATCTAGGGATTCTGTTGGGTGACCTAGAGCATGCACTTTAAAGGGACCATGTGAAAAATATAAAATTATCTTGGATACCTCCCAAGGAGAAATTCTTGAGTTTATCCTGAATAGGCCTATCCAACACAGAGTTTTTCTGCCTAAGATAAGTTACAGCAGGGCTCTAAGATTTATGACGGGAACAAACATGACAGTATAAACAACAGAATTTGTAACTTACACATGATAGAATCAAATGAGTGCACGCTGAGTTACTAAGAGACGTTGGTAGAATTAAAACAAATTACTTTTCGTAAGGCACATATTTTAGAAGGACTATCATAAATGGACCAAGGATTTCAAGATGGGAAATAATTTTCAAAGTGCCTGAGTCATGAAACAAAAATTATAGCCTTTTCTCTTTCCCCATTAATCTTTTATTCTTCTTGGAAAAGTAGCCAAGCTTCTCTATTTTCAGGATAGTACTCAAATTATTTATATAAAAGGGCTGTCAGCATTTCTCATTCTTATTATTAATATTAGGTCCTATGAGAAATTAGTCTAGATCATTGACAATTTAGATGTTCAACTTGATCCTTGGTTTTTCAGAAAGTACCATACTGTGGTTTGGGTTTCAGATGCCCTCAAACCTTCATGGGTTAAGCCCTTGATCCCATCTGATGGTGTTACAGGAATGTGGTGGAAACTTTTAGGAGATGGATCAAGCTGGAGAAAGTGGTGGTGTGTTGGAGCTTTGGCCTCTTTCTATGTTCCATGAGGTGAACCCTTTCCTCCACCATTTTTGCTAAGATGCCCTGCCTCAGCACAGCACAGTGATGACAATGATCAACCATGGGCTGGAATGTCCAAACTCTCAAAATAAAATTAGTCTTCTCAAGAGAGCTGACTAACATGATCAAATAGGCTTCGAAGCAACCACCTACCTGAGTGTGAGTGTGATCAAATATTTAGAGAAATATTTGATAAGTTCCGAAGGAAGAAGCAGGGGGAGAACAAATTCACTTCAGCCATCAAAATAGAGAGTGTCTCTGGACAACAATTTTTGCCACTAGTGAAATACTCTGACATAAGTAAAGTTCAACACTTCTGCTCCTGCTTTGACAGGTGAGTTCTTGCTGATCTCAGATGTCCCTGATACATCAGCGTCATGTCTCATGTCAGTGTCATGTCTACCCTTAAGGAATTTCAGGGACCTCCTCTTTGAAATGCTTCATCTGGCACCATCCTTCCATACTACTGATTGGACCAACTGTCCCTCCATCTATCCATCCCATCTTACAAACAATGAGAATTATCTCTAGCCATAAAATAAAATCAATATTTCTAGTGGCCACACTCATTAATCATGACCTAGAGAGGAGGTTCTGATAGTCTCCTTCACTCCTATATAAGTATCAAAATATGAGAAAAAACAAAAAAGAAGGACAGTAAGATGTCATTTGTTTCACCCTAGCCTCTTTTGTTTTCTTATAGAAAAGTCTATGTTCATTGAACCGTGTAAGATCAGTTAGCCCAGGTATTTACCCATACCTTGACTTCTGACGGGCTTTCCCCTGCGGGAATGAACAGGGAAGGCTGTATGAATGTGAGTATCAGTCACAGTCATCACACTGCAGAGACTTGCTGTTCATCAGCAGCAGCAGAAGCTCAACATCTTACAGGGTGCAAAATAATGATCACTCAGGCTACTCAGAAGGGAGAAGCTAGAGAATTAATCCTGATAACCAAGAAATTATCACTATCTAAAGATATTTAGATTTTTCTTCTCTGTAAGCATAAGGGACAGTTAATGAATATTTGTCAAGCTGATTCCGAGAAGCCATTGCATAGAGACCAATAACTGTCTGCTGTCGTGACAGTCCCTCATTACTTTAGAACATCCTAACAGGTTGTGTACTCACTAAACAAATTGGTGAAGATGGAACAAAGAAGCCATAAGCATCGGTGTGGCTATTTTTTCTTTTTTGGAATAAATGGAGAAAAAAAGTTCACATAAATTTAAAATTTAGGGAGGTCGAGGCAAAATACTAAGTCATGCTTTTGCTTTGGAGAGCCTTTTGCTGCAAAACAAAATAAGCCTGGGTAAGAGAAATCAGAGAAGACTGAAAAGCAGAAATTGATTATATTGTAGGGGAAACCATTTTTGTTGATTAAAGATAATTTGGAGATGGGGGTTGGAGAGATGACTCAGCTACTAAAAGCCCATACTGCTCTTGCAGAAAACTTGAGTTCAGTTCCTAGGATCCATGTAGGGTGTTTCACAACTGCATGTAACTAGACCTTCAGTGTAATCTAATCTCTTGGGCCTCTTCAAGATACCTCTATTCACATGGAAATACACACACACACACACACACACACACACACACACACACACACACACACACACACTCACACTTTAACCATAATCAAAATAAATACTAAGAATGATAATAACTCTTAGTTGTTTTGCTCATAAAATGATCCTAGAACACATGTGAGGAACAGAATGAGATTTGGAAATTTTATCCACAGAGAGAATTTCGACTCACTTGAACAAAAGATTCCAGTGAAAGACAGCTTTACGCTTTGCCAGGAAATGAAGCAAGTATGTGGAATTCTTCCTGAGTTCAGGAGACTGATAAATGTGTACAGACTGTTTCCTATAAAATATTGATATAATATTCTGTAGAAGTTTATCTCCCTTTCCTTTAATATTGTAAGACCAAGGTATAACTATACCATCCATATATATATATAATATATTATATATATATATATATATCCTCGTTTCTGTGAGACAAATACCCAAAGGTATGTAGATGTATATATATACATGAAAACTGCTAAAGACTCTACTGTGCTTAGGGAGCAGATTCCAAAAATAGTACTCAGGGTAAACATCTACAACAGGGAGATGAAATGTGTAGCACCTGCTAGGTCAGCAGGAGAGTGCAGGAAGTATTTCCAAACTCACAGGGGGAATAAATGGCATGCTCACTACTTCGGTCCTACGTCCTGGGAGTTTGGCTAGTCCACATCTTTCTCATTTATAAGTAGAAAGGCATGACTCTTTCAATAACTTTAGTTTCACCACACTTCTCCCTTCTGAAGAAGGAGCCAAGAACTTAATGAGTCAGGCCAATGGCCTATTAGAATGCAATACTATTTAAGAGTTTTTAAAAAGGTGGCAGAGAATTCCAGGATATCAAAGCCTAGAGTGTAAATGGCACAAGTGGAAAGTTATGACGTAGGCATGCTATGAAGCCAGGGATGAACCAACTCCCCAAGAGTTTGGGGAGGAAAGTTACCAAGGATTTTTTTTCTGGTTCCTCTAGGACCAAATCACAAATGTATACAGACCCTTGAGGACCCTTCAGGATTTTCATACTAGAGAATGCAATGTCTTGTCTTCACATGGGGGAAAAACCCTTCTAATTGTGCTAATAAAATGAGCCCAGATGAGGCCTCTCAGACATCAAATAGGCAGAGTAAAAACCATACTTTGATGAGGTAAGTGTGTGTGGATCAGAAACACTCCCCCATCTTCCAAAAAAGTTCCCTTTAAAGTTTTGAAAGCCAAAAGTTAAGTGCAAACCACACTTTGCCAAAGCTACACTATCTGGAGCAAGACTTTGGAGCTAGAAAAAGGGTACGGAGAGTCTCACTTGGCATTCAGCCTGTGTACCTTCTCTGACTACTTTCCAAACAGACCCCAGAACCCCAAACTACATAGCCCACTTCTTCACTAACTCAAGTTTGGAAAAGGCTAGTGTAAAGTCCCTCCTAGTAAGAGAATAATGAGGTTAAGTTTTAATCTTTAAAATACGGGAGAATGCATGCCCGCAAATCTTTCCAAAGTAGTGAGTACTATGCCCAGATAATTATACCTTTGAAACTCTCTATCACAAGCAAGGAGATATTGGTTTAACAAGGGTGAAGAAGACAGATGCCATTCTAGTTTCAGAAGCAAACTCTAAAAATCAATCTTGTTGCTAACCAGCCATGGAAGGCAGGTTGGAACATTACAGAATGCTGCACCTCAGAAACTCAAGCTAAGCAACAAACTGACAAGAGTAGCTTGGACCCTCTCCTATGTTCGCATGCAGAACTGAATTAGCACTTGTAGTCAACAGCCTTGGCAGTTCATTTTCCAAACTCAGATTCCATGACAAATAATTGAAGACAAATCAGACACCTTAGTGGCAAATATCAAGAATTCCCTGGGGAAGGCATTTAGTTATTGTTAGAGTCTTTGAATGACAGCCTTATGGGCCAGTAATCACTTTCTACCTAGTATGGAGTCCATCCCATTAAATAATCTGCCTTGAGAAATCTCACTTTATGGTTTCAATATGCTTATAGGTTGAAGGCTTTGAAATATTTGTTTTAAAGTTCCCTTAGTTCATCCTAGGAAAGGTAGAACCTGGAGCTGAAGATGGACTTGTAATGTGGGTCTCCTTGCTTCTGAGCCATGGTATTTGCCATGGAGCTGTTGCATGCATTGCAGGGTGTACATCTTCTGTGCCTTGATGGTCACTGTAAAGCTGCCCCATGCCCTGTACCACCAAACTTCATCTCTAGACACTGTACACTAAACGTTAGGCTTCTCACTCAGTTTTGAGAACCTAACACCATCTCCTGGAAAGCACAAATGACCAGTAGAGAAACATTGCTATTGTCAAGGGTTGGAGGGTGAGGTATGGGAGGAAGGCAGAGGACAAGCTGTAAGGTGAGGTAGCAAAGGGTGCCATGGCCAACTGCAAGTCAATCATGGAGTAAACTCTCTTCCCTCACAGACCCCTTTTCTACATTTTTTTTCTTTTTTTCAGAGCTGGGGACCGAACCCAGGGCTTTGTGCTTGCTAGGCAAGCGCTCTACCACTGAGCTAAATCCCCAACCCCCCTTTTCTACATTTTTTACAGTTGTTCGTGTTTCTATCAGCCAAAGGTTTTCCAGAGAAATAGAACAGGCTAGGATGTATTACATAGATGCAGGATAAAGAATTGCCTTATACATCTATACTAGCAAGGCAAGTTTGAAACCCATGAGGCTGGCTAAGAAAAGACAGGCTCAGATTCTGGGGCCAGAGTCAAAGCTGCAGCCCAGCCCCATGTTTCTCTTAAGAGGAACCTGGGCTCAACTCTTAAGGCTTGCAGCTAGATTACACTGCCACACTTTCTAGAATTCTTTCACACCCCTTTAAATGATGATAGATGGTAATCACCCCCTAGAAACACCTACACATTCACGAGTGGTTTAGTAGGATAGACTGTTAACCTGTAGAGGTTGCTGCAGGAGAACACTACGGACTTTGTGCATTACAGATTGTAGACATTATAAATGTATTCACCTCAGTTCTTGTTGCTGAAAAGTTCAAAATAAAGGCACCAATGGATGAGGTGTCTGGTAAGGATCAACTTCTTAGGTTGTTTACAACATAATATAGTATGGTAGAAGTCCTTGGGGGGTCTCCTGAAGATCTCTTTTATGAAGATACAACTCCTAGTAATGAGCTGAGGCTTGATGACCCCTAAGATTATCACCTTAAAAAATTTAACCTATGTTAAGGAAGACGTCTTTTGTATGGAGACTGTAGATTAGTCATGTAGAACATGTTAAACTCAGTGGGTCACAAACCAAAATGAAGGCCAAACAAAAAAGATATTATTGTTAGTGGGGGATGGTACTTGTTGGAAGCAGGGGAATATTGACTGAGGTGGGGTAGTGAGTATGACCAAAATGTGTTATGTAAAGGTATGAAATTGTCAAAGAACAAATATAACATGACTTTCTCAGAGGTATCAGCTCCTAAATAATGACACAGATCTTTTATTCTTATAAATGCTTTAGACCTTAGCTTAGACTTGTTCCCAACTAGTTCTTAACTTAACTTAACTTAACCTATTTACTGTAATCTGTGTTCAGCCAAATGGCTCCTTACCTTTCCCCAGTTTCCTATGTGCTACTTCATCTGCACCTGGTGGCAAATATTCCAGGGCCTGACTCTTTTCCAGAGTTCCTATCCCTGTAGGAAGCCCCACCTATTCTCTCCTTCTTTGCTGTAGGCTAGTTAGCTTTTCATTAAACCAATGAGAAGGTGATGGAAAAGATGTTTACAAAACATTGAGACAGGTGATGGCTTAACGTTACCAAAGTTCAGTCTGCCTTCAACTCTCTGCTGGCACAGAACTCAGCATTTGAATAATACAAAGATGATCTTTACACAGTACACAAGAATATTATCCCATAAACAAATTAATAAAAAAAACTAGCTAGCACACTATACCTGATTGCAAAAGAAAAGACAGGGAATAGCAAGCAATCATGGTGATATGAAGAAATTGTGATTTTTATTCACTGTTGTTCGAAATGTAAAATGATGCCACTGCTTTGGAGCCCAGTCTATTAAGGTCACTGAAAAATTAAGCATTAAGAAACTTTATCATCTATCAATTCCACTCCTGGGTATATAGCCAAGAAAGGTGAGAACACACATCCATAGAGTCATGTACAAATTTAGTGTCCAATATCCAATAGATGGGAACAGCCCAAGCATCTATTCATTCCTGAACATTTCAGCAAAGCACAGTAAGCCCATACAATGGAATTGGTCAGCCATAAAACCAATGAAGTAATGTTCCATTATACAGTGTAAATACACCTGGAAAACCTCACACATGCTAGTCAAAAGAACAAGTCATGAAAGGCAAGTTGCTGGGAGACCCCACTTCATCAGTAACAAGATAAAGGGCTCTAGAAAAGCACAAAGTAAATTATGGTTTACAGTAGCTGAAAGAGTTCTAAGAAATCGGATGTGCCAGTTAAAAGGGATTGGGTTCCTAAGGCGATGAAAATGTTCAAAAAATGACTGTGGTGATGGTTGATCAGCTCCACAAATGTACTCAAAAATGAGTGAGGCAAATGCACAGTGAGTGAATTGTACCTCAAAGAAGCTGTTGTCCATTTTAGAAGACTATTTTGGGAAACTTGGAAGTGAAGACTTTGAAAGGCCTGTTGTTGCAAGGCTGTCAGACCTATGATTAACCAGAGACATCAGTTGGCTTAGTCTTCACTTTGAGAAGCAGGCGTCAGAGTGAGGGATGAGGTAAGAGGTGCTCTGTGGCTTGGTGTAAACCACTCTCACTGGGGAAGGAGGGAGGAAGGAACCCTAACTTAGCAGAGCAGGCAAAGCCATTCCAGGACTTCCCTTCCTATCCCACTCTCTGGCGTCAGTCCTGTAGTCTGCCACCTAAGGCAATCGGATGTGAGTGGGTTCATCCAAGAAAACACTCAAAAGCTTGCCTAGACAGAGTATGAGCTCAGAAACTTCTCTTTTACCTCAGAGGTTTAAAATTTTTGATTCATTTGGTAACAGTTTATCTTTGATGACGGGACCAAGGCATGACTCAGTTTTGTGGCGTTTAGCACCTCCATGCTGGGAACTAACTCAAATGCATTTTTCCTTATTCCAGAGACAGCCCTGGACTTCAGCCGAGCTTCCTCCTTCCTCCTGGCTCCCACAATAGGGATTTTTTTGTATGTTCATCTCTCAGGAGATCTAATGGGGAGGCTGTTGTATTACTGGCATGTAAAGCTCCAATCCTTTGATGTTTCCTCTGTCTTCTCTGACCTGAACCACAGATATTAACTGTTAGCTTTAGCTGGAGCTTTCAAGAACAGAAAACAAGCCGATAAAGATGAATGATCTGATTTATATTCAAACTTGACTCTACTAAAATCAAAGTGAGAGCACAGGGTATTTTTAAAGAGGGGCTCCCCTGGTATGTGGCTTAGCATCTGATCCTCAGGGTAGGTCCAGAGCCTCAGCCAGTATCTGTCTTCAGGGACATTGTGGCCAGACTCACTTGGCATCAATTAAATTGTTCAGACTGGCTGTCACCATATGTTTAACTTTAGGCCATTGGTCTTCTCAAGGAATCTCTGAGCTTCCCCACATGTGGATTGTATAAATTTTACCAGGTTCTTCACATGGTGGTCCTTGCTGAGTTTGACCCATGATCTCCCACCTCATATGGTCAAGACCAACAGAGGCTCACACTTCCCTCAGCCATGATCCTGTAAGAACTCAAAACCCCACGAGAGCACTGGGTGAAGACCAGAGTGCTGCAGTGGGGTCACCATTTCCTCTTACGACCTCCCTGGCTTCTTCGTGCAAGCTGCCTTGTAGACACTGCAACCTAAATCATCTAAAAAGCCATCCCCATGAATAAATCCTTGATCAAAAGACATCAGAACTCTTTATGTTCATTCTGTAGGCTAAGCCAGAGTCAATTCATCCCCTACTTAAAGTACTCAGTGTTGATCAACACAAGAAAGGCTTGAGATAAAAAGGCACAGGTTCTAGTGATCCATTTATTAAGAAGTCGCATGTTCTAGTGATCTATTCACAAAGGGAAATTGCTACCAAGTACCGCCTCTCTTCCCCCTCTTTTTCTTCAAGGAAAGGCTAGCCTTTAAGATTCAAGAAAAGTGACAGTACTGCCTTCATTCCCCTTGAGCCCAGGTAGCCATTCTTCCTCTCTCATCGCTTTCTGTACTGACTGCATACTCTGTTTCCTCATAACTTTGCCTGGATGCTCTTGGCTTGTCCTCCTCAGAGTCCTAACTATAGCAACATATGCCTTATATTTCTCATACTTTAGTGCCCACTAAACAAACAATTTCTTGATATTTTATTGCTTTAATATGGCCTAGTAAATAGAGAATAAACACAACTGTACACATCTATACTGTATAAATGTTTGGCTTATGTGATACACAGCATTTCAAGTGCCTAAAACCCATGACGTAAATAAAGGAAAAACACTTGCAATGAAGAAGCAAAGAGAATCCTGAATTTTGACAATAACTGGTTAAGGCTGTTTATCTGGTGTATCAACCAGATTCTGATACCTGGGCTGCCAGCTTTGGTGCTCACAGGCATTGATCAGATTTTCCTGTATCTAGAGGCTGAGTAGCATATGTTACAGCATCTACCCTAAGAGATTCCATACTTGTAAGGGCAAACTTACCAAATGTCATGAAGAAATACTAAAGGTAGCCATCTTTATTTTATTTAATTTCTAACCTAAGTATCTATGTACTAGGTGTCCTACAATATGAAGGCCTAGTCCAGTATGATGATGATTCAAAACTATGGAATTATGAGCAGACTACTCCATGGGAAATGTTGCCCATACTGAGTCTTATCCCTTAGGTCATTTGTTTAGCCTACTCTCCTTGAAGCCTGAGCTAGTGTGGAAAAAAAAAGTCTAAATGATCTATGCCAGATTGATCTAAGTTTCTGGAGAACAGTAAACTCTCTTTGAATTGTGAAGTCAGTGATGGCATTTTCCAAATATGGGCTTGGCCTCAGAAGACCTGAGGGTGTCAAAGTGGGAAAACTTCAATAAAATCATCTCCTTGCTGCCATTTCATGAGCAACTCTCATTTTCCTTTAAAAAAAATCATTCCTTAGACCGGCAAAAGCTGCTGGCAGATGTAGGTTGTATTAAACAGATGCTGACACTGGACCATGGCTGAGCCCGGTGCATCATGGCTTCTTGTGGGGGATGGGCAGGTATCTAACAAGTGTGGAATACTTCTAGGTGTGGGTTGAGAATAAGAAAAGGTTGCATACACTTTCACATAAGATGCTCAAAGATGGGAAGAGACTCCAAGCTAAGGATTATTAACAAACACTACTGAAAGAAAAGAAATGATGAAAGACTTGAACATCTTTTGGTTGTGAGATAGGAGAATTCCTTTTACATATATCAGAGAGAGGTGAACTCTGCTCCTGTGAGGGTGAGTTCAGACAGTGTGAAATAATACAATGTCTACGGCACACAGGCCAATAGATCTGACTAATATTTTAAGGTATAATAGAAGTATAAGAATTAAGATTCTTATCATTTATGTACATAGACAGAGAAGTTAGTTGTATATGTGTATTTTCTTGTTTCCTTATTTGATCAAATGTTCAAAATGGAATCACACATTGAAAATAGATAGTCCTTGGCAGTCCACAAAAGGATTGGATGATCATTAGTGCCATATTTGAATACTTCAGGATCACGAGTTTCATCTTTTCATGTTGTTTTTCTCTTAATCATTATATTTTTCTCTGGGAAGACATAGTCCTATAGCCATTATAAAAATTCTTGTTCAGGGATATATTATAGATGTTCAGATGTATAGCCTAAGTGATGATAATTTTACATAAGCAGAGACTACCTTAACAGACATTTGGTACTCGCTCTACTAACTGATGAGTGGAGTTTATTTATACATTGTTTTACACAACTTGTATTTGGCTTTATCTCCTAAGCTCCACTTTCAGCAAAGTAGATACTTTTTAACATTGAAAAGACTCTTGTAGAGAATTATTCTATAAATGGTTTCAAAAGAAGCCACTTAAAAATTAGTCACATCCCAAGGCATGTTTGGAAACAATGTCTTCAGTAACATAAGCTATGTTGAAGAAAATAGCATCAGATTTTATAATGGAAATCTGAAGATGGTGAAAAAAGTGGACGTTAAAACTGTAAAAGCTGAATGGACAAAAAGAAGTCGATGCATAGAAAGGCAGAAGGAGGCAAACACTGAGCCTACAGTAGCCTCTTAGCATTAATGCAGTGGGACAAAGGAAAGTTTCAGAGTGAATTGTGAACTTCCTTTTTCACCAAATAGTTCATAACCAAGTCATTTACCTGTCATCGGCCAATCAAATTCATAATAGTGTTCTTTTCAGCCATTATGTTTATATTCTCCCATCTATCCTCCAAATGGCTTTTTGGTTGGTTATGTATGAGAGAGATGAAGGGTTGAGGAAAGAAAACCTCTAGTATTTCTTCTGGGACAAGTTAGAACTGAGCTAGGAAACCCAAAGAGTATATATACCAAAGATCACTCTTTGCTGCATTATAGTTTAATACATAATTTATATTGTTTCGTGTACTTTTTTGTAAATTTTAACACTGAGATACTGAGGTTTTCAGGCAAGAGACATGGCTGACACGGCTTGTTGGTTAAGAGCACATATTGTTCTTGCAGAAGACACAGGTTCGTTTCTCAGCACACATGTTATGGTTCACAATTGGCTCTGTAATTCTACTTCAAGAGAATTCAATGCTTTCTTCTGGACTCTATGGCACCAGGCATACATCTGATGGACAGATACACATTGCAAGGCAAAACATTCATAAATATAAGATTAAAGTTATTTTTAAGTACTATTAGTTAAACATTGGTTGTGCCTTAGAGCAATAACAATTGACAATTCGTCCAATATTATAAACAAACAAGATGATGGCTTTGGTTATGTTGACAACAGGGAGAGGAATAATGTCTCCACTGATTACAACTGTTACTGGCTATAAAAACTCAAAAACTTAGCTGTTGAGGACTGCATCCTTTAGTCAACATAATATTACCAAGGCAAGGGGTTGAGACAGCACTCTGATAAAGAAGTGACATGTAAATCCTTAAGGGAACAGTGAAGGTATTTTTCAGAAATAGAAGGCTGCTAAAGATAACTTTACTGTGAGTGTTCTAGCTGCCTCAAAATATAAAGACGGTGCTACAAGGAAGCATGGGAGGCTTTTTGCAGAAGAAATATAAAATTAGGTACTATTCTTTACAGCAACAACAAAATGGCTTTACGGAGGCCACAGATGCAATAAATTAAGATCATCAGGAGTGAACACCACCAACAACAACAACAACAACAACAACAACAACAACAACAACAATAACAAAAATTCCTTAAGGAAATCCAGATATCCGTAAACTCTTTGCTCACCAGCATGTGGTGAATAAGGAGATTTAAAATTATCTTAGCAGGAGAACAGTTTCATGAGTATGTGCTCACTAGTAGTAGCACATAAATAAAATATTCGTAACAGGTAGTTGATTGAATACATTGTAGATAAGACTACAGTCTAGGTGTTTATATATCTACCATCTGCTGACCAGTAGCAATGAATAGCTCCTCTTTTAGTAGAAATAACTAACTAACTCATTTGATTGCTCACATTAAATGAAGTTACAGCACAGAAGGGGATGGAAAAACCCTGTTAACATTGGGCATCACCCATCATGCTCCTTCAAGGATATAAGCCTAGGACTTTTTCTGATGGAATCAACTGCTTTTAATGCAGTTTTTTGATGACTCAGCATAATTGTAAATTAGTAAGTTATTTTAAAAGAGGAAATGTGTTTTCCTTGTCCTTATAACCTTGAATTTGTGAAACTATGAGAGGATTCATAGACAATTAATGACTGGGTTGTACACATGAGCAAGAATTGAGTTTTCTTTATTCATTGTGTATAATTCGGGCATAATTTCTATCCTTCCCCACCATCGTGTGTGTGTGTGTGTGTGTGTGTGTTTGTATGTTTAGGTAGGTCTAGGACCATGGAAATTTGTCATCTCCTTAGGTATCTGAATTATATAGACAGATAGAAAATAGTTGATAACTTGAGAAAATCCTGCTATTGGTGATTAAACGTGATCATTAACTTATTCATTTATCTTATATCTACATAAGAATATAATTAATAATTTGCATATGTACATATGTAATATAAGTTTGTTTATATGTAGGAAGTGTTTTTTAAGATAGGGAGGGGGAATGTTGCATTGTACAAGAAAGATTAGATAAGAAAGTAAAAGACACAGAGGAAAATGTATCAGAACCAATGTAGAAAGCTTGTTCTAATTTGAAGGATATGGGACATAAAGAAGAAATTGCATCCCAGATAAACTTTAATGTTCACTCTGAGGCTTAGTATTGCCTTTTTTTTTATTAACTTGAGTATTTCTTATTTACATTTCGAGTGTTATTCCCTTTCCCGGTTTACGGGCCAACATCCCCCTAACCCCTCCCCCTCCCCTTCTTTATAGGTGTTCCCCTCCCCATCCTCCCCCCATTGCTGCCCTTCCCACAACAATCACGTTCACTGGGGGTTCAGTCTTAGCAGGACCCAGGGCTTCCCCTTCCACTGGTGCTCTTACTAGGATATTCATTGCCACCTATGAGGTCAGAGTCCAGGGTCAGTCCATGTATAGTCTTTAGGTAGTGGCTTAGTCCCTGGAAGCTCTGGTTGCTTGGCATTCTTGTTCATATGGGGTCTCGAGCCCCTTCAAGCTTTCCAGTTCTTTCTCTGATTCCTTCAACGGGGGTCCTATTCTCAGTTCAGTGGTTTGCTGCGGGCATATGCCTCTGTATTTGCTGTATTCTGGCTGTGTCTCTCAGGAGAGATCTACATCTGGCTCCTGTCTGCCTGCACTTCTTTGCTTCATCCATCTTGTCTAATTGGGTGGCTGTATATGTATGGGCCACATGTGGGGCAGGCTCTGAATGGGTGTTCCTTCTGCCTCTGTTTTAATCTTTGCCTCTCTATTCCCTGCCAAGGGTATTCTTGTTCCCTTTTTAAAGAAGGAGTGAAGCATTCACGTTTTGATCATCCGTCTTGAGTTTCATTTGTTCTAGGCATCTAGGGTAATTCAAGCATTTGGGCTAATAGCCACTTATCAATGAGTGCATACCATGTGTGTTTTTCTGTGATTGGGTTACCTCACTCAGGGTGATATTTTCCAGTTCCAACCATTTGCCTACGAATTTCATAAAGTCATTGTTTTTGATAGCTGAGTAATATTCCATTGTGTAGATGTACCACATTTTCTGTATCCATTCCTCTGTTGAAGGGCATCTGGGTTCTTTCCAACTTCTAGCTATTATAAATAAAGCTGCTATGAACATAGTGGAGCACGTGTCTTTTTTCTATGTTGGGGCATCTTTTGGGTATATGCCCAAAAGAGGTATAGCTGGATCCTCAGGTAGTTCAATGTCCAATTTTCTGAGGAACCTCCAGACTGATTTCCAGAATGGTTGTACCAGTCTGCAATCCCACCAACAATGGAGGAGTGTTCCTCTTTCTCCACATCCTCGCCAGCATTTGCTGTCACCTGAGTTTTTGATCTTAGCCATTCTCACTGGTGTGAGGTGAAATCTCAGGGTTGTTTTTGATTTGCATTTCCCTTATGACTAAAGATGTTGAACATTTTCTTTAGGTGTTTCTCAGCCATTTAGCATTCCTCAGCTGTGAATTCTTTGTTTAGCTCTGAACCCCATTTTTAATAGGGGTTATTTGTCTCCCCTCACGGTCTAACTTTTGAGTTCTTTGTATATTTGGATATAAGGCCTCTATCTGTTGTAGGATTGGTAAAGATCTTTTCCCAATCTGTTGGTTGCCGTTTGTCCTAACCACAGTGTCCTTTGCCTTACAGAAGCTTTGCAGTTTTATGAGATCCCATTTGTGATTCTTGATCTTGGAGAGCATAAGCCATTGGTGTTTGCAGTGATCAGGAGAAGGTAAGTCTTTTCTCTCTGCTCAAGGTGGGCTACTGTGGTCTTTTTTCCTTTTTAACACCTTCAGAGTCAGCAATCCTTCCTCAAGAGAGGAAACACTTCCCTTGCTGTTAATTCTTCTGGAAAATCCCCCTTGACACAGTTCATCTGCCTCAATATGATCTCTTTAAAGGCTGGAGCTGTCATCTCAGCATGAGACTGGGAATGATTTTTGTCAACCTAAAAGACATGGTTTCAGTTGCTCTAGAGAAGCTAATCAGACACTTAGAAGAGGCTAAAGGCCCCAGAGGAAACTGTTTACCTGAGTACCCTGAAGAGCCGGAAAGGGAGGTTAGTTTTACAACTCAGAGGATGGAGTTGTGGGAATAAATGGGAGTGGGAGGGCTTGGAGAAGCAGAGAGCACAGAATGTAGCCTTTCACAACCTGGACATTCAGACTGAAAGCATCAAATTGTGGGTCATTGGTTCAGCTTTTGTTCATGACCTTAGAAATAAGCCAACCTGAATTCATGAAACAAGACACTCACGGCTCTCTTCACCACAGATTTCCTTTCATTCTTCCCATTCAGTTGCCCTAGAGGTGCTAGGCAGCTGCCATTTCTAAACACACCCCTGATCCGCTGCCTACTTTGATAATGGGAAGTGGAAAGTGAGAAATCTCTCTGGGCTCTTATTCACTTAAACTAGAGGGAGCACTAAAGCCAAGAGAAACTCACTCCCACTCTACTCCTGAGCCCTAAGGTTGAGGAATAAAACAGAAAGAAAGTCATACTGATGTTAGTCCCCTGGAAGGCAGTATAGGGAACTGAGGAAGTGAGAGACTTGACATTCACATCTTGTCGCCGGTGGTTATTAGCCCTGATGATGGACACATCATGTCACTATTTAGTGTTTCCTTCTTTACAGGGAGAGTGGAGGTGTTGGGAGTATTCAATGTAAAGATGTAGCTTCATGTGAGTTCCGAACAACTGAAGCTGGGACTATCCCAAAAGCTGTTGTCTGTCTGTGGGATATGTTCTTTTAGCTGGGCTACCTTGTCAGGCCTCAGTGAGAGAGAATGTGCATAGCTTCACAAAGACTTGATGTGCCAGGGTGGAAGAATAGCCAGGGGATTCCCAACCTGTTCAGAGGAGAAGGGGAAGGGAGGGAGGATTGTAGGAGGGGATGACCGGGAGGGGGCAGTGAGTGAATAAGTAATAATAATAATAATAATAATTATTATTATTATTATTATTATTCAATTAATTAAAATTTTAATTAATTAATTAAAATATCTTATCTCCCAAAAGAAAAAAAGGATGTAGTTTATGTCTCTCAGCTAATATCTTGGCCCTGAGTTGCATCACAACTAAAGATAAGCCAAAAATAAATGATGCTGAGTCGGAAGAAACTTCTCACATGGTACCTAATGTTTCTGGACTCCAGCTCTTTTTGGAGAGGAACAGGAAAGGGTTTAACACTGAGGTTACTTCCACTTAACAGCATAGCATATTGAACTTGATAGATTGGCTACGAAATGCCTGGCCCTCTATATTACAGCATGCTTCAGCTTTATATGCCAAGCATCCCGTGCTCCAACTCATCCGGCAGTTCTAGTACACAGGGCACCCCAGTATATCATGATGTCTTCCTAGCATCACGATTAGGGAAAACACAATAGTGGCGCACAGGTTCAGAGTCAAACACAGCTGAATCTAATGATGCAAATTGCTCGGCTTAACTTCTCTAAAACCTCCATCTGCGAGCTGAAAATAACCATGGAACCCATTGGATAGGGTCTTGTCAAGGATTGAGAGGGTAATAAAGTGCAGGTGTTTATATTTATACCTAGCAGATGGTAATTAGTGAAAGAATTTTGATGGTTATTAACACTATACAGATCAGAGACTGTATGATAGGAATTACTGTGAAGTGAGAATACATACTGTTGGAGATTGGTGCTAATTCTTTGAATATGTGTGTCCAGATGTTGAAGGTCCTTGCTCCCAATTGGTTTTTGATCTAACAATAAAGATGTCAGAGGCCAATGGTTGGGTGCAGGGTGGGACACTTAGAGTTGTGCGGGTAGGATGCAGAGAGCATCATCAGGACTAGGAAGATGGAGATTCAGTAGTGGCAGGAGATAAAGCCAACCAGACTTTTGAGTTTTCAGGTAAGTGGCCAGTGGGGTAGCAGGGGAAGGTTTAGAAGTGCCCAGTCTTTATAGTAGCCTAGGCATTTTTAAATTAACTGGTGTGTGTGTGTGTGTGTGTGTGTGTGTGTGTGTGTGTGTGTGTGTGTGTGTGTTTTCCATTCACAGATCAGAGATACAGCAAGAATGAGTCAGAAATTGATGTTTTCTAAAATTGGCTTCAATGGTATCAGAAAAAATAAAAAACAAAGATTGATTATATATGACCTAAAAAGGCAGCTGAATCATATAGTAAGGACAGGAATATTCTTCACGTGTCAAATAATTAAGATTGCAAATCTCAGATATTTCCACATTCTTAAAATTCTTTTGGTTAAATTGGAACTCAGTGGTATAAGAGAGTGAATATGTCTTTTGTCCTAAAGAGAAAATGAAAAATGTAGTAAAAGTAAAGAAGTCAAGGGCTGGAGAGATGGCTCAGTGGGTCTTCTAGATGAGCCAGGTTCACATCCCCTGCACCCACATGACAGCTCACAATAGTCTGTAACTTCAGTTCCAGAGAATCTGGCACCATCTTCTGGCCTCCAAAGGCACAAGTGTACATAGTCATACAAGCAGGCAAATGATCTGTACACATCAGAATAAATAAATAGGCAGTAGGCTGGAAGAATGATACCCTGCCCCTGGCACCACGATAATGGACCACTGTGTGATGAAAGGGGGGGAAAGATAGAGTACGTGGAGAGATGGGAGAGAAAGTGAAGCTGAGAGGTCCATACACTGTAGAGAAAGTGGGGGGACTGAGTAACAGGCAGATATGAGGAGACCATGGTAAGGTCCTGGCCCTGGCTGTGAACGAAGACCATATCTGGGTCCACGATGGAGCTGGGGTCTGTGTCTTTGTCTGTGACTTGAGTTACCACCAATGACAAAGTAGATGCCCATGGTCTGCACTGCTACCAGAAACCATGTGGATATTTCCAGGCAGTGCTGATTTAAGTGGCCTTTGTTGCCACCTGAGGCCATAGGGGACACCCAGACCCATGCTGCTGCTGTGGACCATGTTTGAGTCCATGGTCCTATGGTAGCTGGGTTCTGTGTTGATCTCTCAGGGTCCATGTTACCAGCAAAGGTCATGCAGATATCCTTGGTCTAGGCTGACAGCTGAGGCAACGTTGAGCTAGGCCTGCCCTTTGTTGGCCACTACACTTGTGAGGGCTGGTCCTGTCCCTCACTAGAGCAGCACAGTAGAACTGGCCCTGACATTGGAGAAGTAAGTGAGCTGACCCCAAGGGCATACTTAGGCAAGACCTGGCCCTGCCTCTAGTCTGCTGTGGGGTGGCATGGACCAGGGAGAAATGCCTTCCCTGTCTTGCCCTTTGATGTCTGCTGCAGGTAGGGGAGCTGGCCCAGAGGTCACAAGAATGGGAAGCTATTCCTACCCTTCACAGACTGAAGCACACAGAAGAGCAGGCCCTATATTTTGCCTGGGTAGCACAGTAGAACTAACCCTGGTGGTGGGGTAGGAGTGAGCTGGTCCAAGGACATGAGAGCATGGGAAATGACCCTTCCCCTTGTCTGCTGCAGCATTGGGTGAGCTGGCCAGAATAGTGCTGGAGTTCTCACACTGGTGGTGCAGGCACAAGAAAGCTGGCAGGCTGACCAACTCAACTTCCTCCCTGGCCTAGATCAAAGGCTTGGAGTTGGCCCACCCCATCATCCACCCCATCTATGGTCTGCTGCAACATGTGGAAGGGCAAAGCCTACAAATCCAAAGCTGTAGGATCTACATGACACAGGGCAACAATAGGACATTGGAGAGGAGTTCCTGTGGGGAACCAGTATTCACACTGTACAGAAACCAGAGGCCTCAATCCAGACCAATGACATATTGCAGTGAGCATTTGCAAGTTAAGATGTAGGGGCAAAAGGGTATACTGTGAGATATACTGTGACACACTGTAGCCTGCATGACAAGATTTCAATATTTCTATCTTATTTTCTCTTCCTTTGGGGGGCAATTAAAGGGTGGAGGGACAGAGACGTGAGTAGGATTGGGATGCATGATATGAAAGTCCTAAAGAACCAATAAAAAGATTAAATAAATAAACAAATAAGTAAATGACAATTTAAAAGGAAGAAAACCAGCAGCACAAACCAACTTAATTACATTATAATAATCTATAGGTGATTTATCATAGGGTGTGCCAGTTTATATACTGGTTGCCGGACAACTTATGTTATTTGATGATCCATGGAAGTCAAAATAGTATTAACTTCTAGGTTCAGAAAGGTCAACAGAACTCACTTGGCACATGTACATCACACACACACACACACACACACACACACACACACACACACACAGAGAGAGAGAGAGACTTAAATACTATACCAAACTAATTACCAGTGCAAACTTCTGGTGTTTTAAAGAAATTATAGACAAAAGGACTCACTGCTCTGAGATCCTAAAAGAAAGAGCTTTCTGATGGCACAGGACAATGAATGGTAGCAGGCTTGACAGTTCCCACTATCAAATAGCTAAGAGGTCCTACTCCTATTCCTCTATAAGAGTCACGTAGCACCATGATGTAATATCCTCATGGACACACATAGAATGGAGGCAGCCTCCCTAGAAAATGCCATAGGTGGGTGAAGAGCCCAAGGGATGTCAGTGAATAAGAAGCTGGGATTTTAAACAAAGAGCCATAATGTCCACTGAAGACTCTTCTGCTCCAAGGGCCCTAAGAAATCCCTGTTAAAATATGGGCCCTTCAAAGTCTGGGAAAGTCATGCCAGGAAGGTTTTAGACAATCTTCATCACAAGATAGAAGCTGGTAAACAAGTAATCTGAAAAACAACTGCCAAGTGTCTGCTTTTCCTCTCTTAATACTCATGGAAAGAACATATTGCTATGTTTAACGAAGTCAGTTGACGGATGTTCCAAGCAGTAACCATGGAATAGCCTGACAGTTAACGATAACAAAGTGTTACGACATGTTATTCTCCTCTATCAAAAGAAATGGTCCAAGAGAAGGACATTCAGCCTTCCCCTGTTTCTCATCCCTCCCTAGGTCTCTGTCCAGCAATGGTGAGTCACCCCACCATCCCCATCAATTCTTGCCATTGGCAGAGGTGGCACTGGCAGCGATAGACAGATGTGGTATATTTTTCCCTAGATAAAGAAGCCTGTGAGACTAAATTTTACCAAAGCTGTTTATTCAAATCCTGATATCACTGGACAGGATTGGCAAATATCTTCCCAAGTATTGTTACACACTTCTACAAGCATCTAACCTGTTCTGAAAATGCTGAGAAAGGCATGCAAGGAGGATGCGTGTGCCCTTACTAATACAAAAAACTGTGTTTCTTCCATATTGGATATTGTACCTGCAATAAACTGAGGAAAACTGGGGTATTGTATTGATAGTAAAAGAATATGTACGCTCCAGCTTGTTAGGGTCCATATCGTACCTTCTTCCACAGATTGTGCGAACTCAGCCTTCATTTGAGAAACAAACTTAGGCCCCAGGATAACACATGAGTTACATATAGGAAGAATCAATGAGTGAGACTGAAATCATAACAGATCTGGGCTTAATGGAATTCCTGAAAGCACAGGGTGTGAAAGAACAACCAGAAATCAAGATGTCAGGCAAAGGAATAATTAGTCAATTCTGACCCCTCTGTCCCTCTGTCTCAGTTATCATCATCATATCAGAGGAATTATCATAATTACAAGATTAAAAAAGATGAAATTCTGAAATATAAAATTATACCCACAGGATTTCTGGGATAAGTTGACATTTCAGGACTATGTTTCCACTATGCTGATAATATTACTTAGGTATATAGGACGACATAATTTAGTAGCCTTGTACTGTAGTATGAAGACTGAGTTATGTGTCTTGAGTTTCACTGCCTGGTGTGCATAAAACTTGTAAATAATCAGGATTATTGATAATTTCCAAACTCTAAGTGTGGCCTGTCTCTGAAATCACTTTCGTAGACAATTTCCCCCAAATGCTCATCTCCTTGGTACATTGTGCAGCATATGTGCAATGTGTAACATGACTTTTCATAGGCTATTAACAAAGTAACTGGTCCTACCTGGTCCTAATAAACATGAAGGCTTTCTCAACAGATTTCCCCTAGAAGTAATCTGGAAACACATTAAAATATCTTAAGATAAGTGTATCATTACTCTGGGATAATTCTGCCCTTCCCAGTTCCTGAGGCTGTAGGTACAATGGTACAGCACTGGAATATGCTTAGCCAACATGGACACTGTTGATGCACACATTCTAAAAACATGAATTACTAGTATTCGGGAGAGTGGAGTTTATTTGATTAAGCAAGGAGGTAACACTTTTAGGATCTTACAGTTGCCAAAATAAGAGAATGAAAAGGAAATGCTCTTTCTAAGGGAATGCCTTAACACTAAACATGGAAATGTTTGTATTCTTGCCAATCTTGCTTTTTAAAATAATGGTTTGGCATGATGTGGATGAACTGAAAGGTTGGTTGGCATTAGTGTGGTACAATCCCATGTGGGCACTGAAGGGTCTATATCATAAGAACGTTTGGAAAGAGGCAGTTACAAGCTACTGCCTTCATTGACAGCATCTAACATAGGGAGATAGATCATTAGGTAGGTGGATTACCACAACAGTCACATCCAGTATATTCCTTTTAAAATAATCATTTGAGACTGGCATAAATAGTTTCCATTCTCCTCATGGTACAGTACATGCATTGTTCACTAGATGAAATAAAGATGGGGTGCTTATTGAAAACACGTGAATCTTTTACAATGTGGTTAGAGTAACATATGGTTTCAATAACCAAGTAGTATTTGTTTAACATATAGTGACTTTATTATTGAATGTGGTATGATTATTTAATTTAAATGTCAAATATTGAAATCAACCCAGTTAAAGATTAATAGCTGATGCCAACTTAATGTTAGATATTCACAAAATACTTTTTTAAATGTGGAATTAATACTTAACTAGTTTAATCCTGGAAGTTTTCTTCTAATTACTTTGTGCACACAGCACTGTCCTCCTTTCGGCTTTTACCTTCTTACTATACATGAGGACTAGGAGGCCAAGAGACCACAGATAAAACACTACAAGTATCAGTACTTTTCTAATTCTAACCTTAGGTTTTTGCAAACATCATTCTATTTTTATCATGGCAGGATTACTTGGTGCCTGGAAATCAGTGGTCCATTATTTCCAAAACTAGGGAACAGATATCTTATGTGCCTGTTTTCAAGATTAGAGTAGGGTCAGTAGGGATAACCACTTCCTCCCTTAGCTACATGGTCTAAAACAGAAGTTCCCCAAAAGGAAAGGATTCATAGTGCAATCACTCTTTTCCAGGTCGAAGCCAGGACATGAATTCTTTCCCCTCTGCAGTTCAGAGGGTTCCTCCTCTAGACCTTCATGACTTCTTTAGGGCGAGCAGAGCTAAACCCAGCTATCCTACAGAGAAAGTATGACTGCCAAGCTCTGAAAACTCCAGAGAAGGCAGCAAATTCATGGCCAGAAGAAGCATGAGCTTCCCCTAATACTGAGTCCAGGATTGAGCTGGGAAGCTTTAAACTGATTTCTGAGCAGATCTTGCCACGGTTGAGCCTTTAAGGCCCCTTAAAATGAAGCGTGAGAGACAGTTTAGATAATTGCGCACAATCCCTTCATCAGATAAACAGGAGATCCAGGACTGGGATACAAGTACCCTAGCTCCAATTCAAACCTATAACCCACTGAATGGACTGGAGAGTTTGATGGATAAGTTCAAGTTGTTGACAGGTTGGCACTTGTGAGGGTCATAGAGCAGTATGAGAATTGAATAGATGCCCTGAGGGCCAGCGGGAAATATCCATCCTGGGGCTAGGAATATTGAAAGGACCAACAATTGCTTTTCACACGAAGCCACACTCCTGCGGTATTGGCAGTGGTCTAGGAACACCAGCAGGAGTGGCAGTAAAGAACTACCACTTATTGTGGCGAATTTAGGAGAATTCTCAGAAGACACTAGGAAAATATACTGTATTGCAAATTTAAATCTCTTTGTGCCACATTTTTGTGGGAGAATGTCCTTACTTTTTCTTTCCTTCCAATTGATAACCTACATCATAAATATTAAAGACTTCATTCAAATGCCAAACACCAAGCTGACAGGTCTCACCAGTTAGGAGGTGTATTGTCTCTTCTACACTGTTGCCAATGTAATTTTGTTTCCAATATGCTATGAAGGCAGGGGGTAGTTAAATAAAAAGCAGACCTACTCCAGAAAGAGATGGAGACTTGGGATAGCAGAGGCACCCAAGAATCAGTAGGGGTGTCCTTAGCTGAGACTCACAGCATTAGGAATATGGAACCTGGAGAGACTGCCTCCTGTGGCTGGGCAAGAACACTGGTGGAGCAATAGGGACACTAACCATCCCACAAAACTTTTGAGCCAAAACATAACCTATCTACATGAAATGCAAGGATTGGGGATGGAGCAGAGACTGAGGGAATGGCCAACCAATAACAGACCCAACTTGAGACTCATTCCATGCACAAGCACCAACCCCTGACACAATTGATACTCTGTTATGCTTGCAGACAGGAGTCTAGCATGGCTGTCCTCTGAGAGGCTCCACTCATCAGCTGACTCAGACAGATGTAGAGATCCACAGCCAAACAGTGGGTGGAGCTTGGGGGCTTTTATGGAAGGGGAAAAGAAAAGAAGTCCATAGGAAGACCAATAGAGTCAAGGATTCTGTACCCTTGGGGCTCTCAGAGACTGAACCAAAGTCCATACATAGACTGGACCTAGGCCCTCTGAACATATGTAGCAGATGTGCAGCTTGGTCTTCATCTGGGTCCTGAACAACTGAACAGGGGCTATCCCAGCTGGGCTGCCTTGTCTGGCCTCAGTGGGAGTGGAAACCCCTAGCCTCTCAGAATCTTGAAGTGCTTGGATTGAGAGAAGTAGCCAGGGGCCCCACCCGCTTAGAGGAGAAGGGAAGGGTTGATGAGGGAGGTATTGAGGGAGGCTAGGGAGCAGGATGTAAAGTGAATACGTTTTTTGTTTTTTTTTTTAAAGCAGACCTACTGAGTTCTTGTTAAGGAAGTAGCTCCTGCTGAGCACAGAGGCTCCTACTTTCCTTCACCTCAGAGCCTGGCTTCTAAGTGTGGCCAGACAAAGCAGGCCAGCTAGAAGAACATAGCCCACACACAGGCAACCGCTTTTGAGATAGCCCCCATTCCAATCCCTGACTGACTGGGCTCTCACCCTTGAGTGTGGAAGAGTGAATCTGTGTCCTTGGTTGTCAGTATTAATGTCCCCAGCATCTTCTCCAACACAGAGAAGGTTTATTTAAGCTCTTCCTCTTCTTCCACACATAATGCACATTCTTTTTGTAATCTTGCCTCAGAGAAAAGAATGTTTTCCCTCCCATCAAGATTAACTGGTAGTAAGATATTTACATGGCATGAGGACTCACGGTTCCCCTCTCATCTCAACTCTCTCCTCTGATTACCAAGACCAGAGATTTGATATTTAGAATGAAATGATAAGATTTGTTGGTAGACTGTCTGAAGGTTAAACTGACAGCCTCTGGGTTTCTCCAGGAGGTGCTGGTGAAGAAGGGTTCTTACTGAAATGACTGAGATGGGGAACCAGAACAATGTGTGGAAGAGTAGGTGCTGTATTTTACGTGTGCTAGATTTACAATACAGAAGTAGAGACACCAAGGCTGCAAGAGGGACTCAAGAGTCCCTTAACCCCCCAAAAGAGTAAGGAGTCATCATGGAGAGATTATTTAGAACAAAACTTATAGATGAATCCATTTAGGAAAAACCAAAATAATTGAGTCCCAGGATATTCTGATCAATGGAGAGGAGACAGCTAAGAAACCCAGAAAGAAGGGTGAGGGATAAGAGAAGACTAGGAAAGTGAGATCCAAGCATCCTCATTTGGACAACTAAAGTGGGAGCTATCCCAAAAGTTGTTGCCTCTCCATGGGATATGTTCTAGTTGGGCTGCCTTATCTGGCCTTAATGGGAGAGGATGCACTTAACCTCACAAAAACTTGAAGTGCCAGGATGGGAGGGTACACTGGGGGGGCCCACCCACTCAGAGTAGAAGGGGAGGGGGTGACTGGGAGGTGACAGTAATTGGAATGTAAAGTGAATAAATTAAATTGAGTGCTTATTTGGGAGTGAGTGAGTAGTGAGTGTGTGTGTGTGTGTGTGTGTGTGTGTGTGTGTGTGTGTACAACACTTTTAGTCAGTGGGGAAATATAGTTTATGGTTATTTTAAGTGACCATCTCAAGTCAGGTGGGTTTTTGGCATTGAGGAGAGAGAGAAAGAGAGAGAGAGAGAGAGAGAGAGAGAGAGAGAGAGAGAGAGAGAGAGAGAGAGACTAGGAAGCTGGGTCCTTAGAAGCCAGAGCTGGTGGGGTGGTTTTCCAGGATCTAAAAAGCTGCTTTTAGATCTCACCAGTTTATCTTGCCAAAAAACCATGTGTGCCACAATGATCATTGGTAGCACACTAAGTCAAACAAGGCTGAAATGAACGTCCCGTTCGTTCATTATTTTGGCATGTGAACTTTTCTAACGCCTAGAGGCTTATGTTTGATCAGATTCCTAGCCTCAGGATCTAAAGGCAAATGCAGTGAGTCTTGCTCCCTCGTTGTGGATCATGAAGGAAGTGAGGGAGTGGGACGCTAAGAAAGAGCAAAGCTGAGGGTGTTTCTAAGCATACCGGCCACTGCATGCTGCTGAACACTGCCTGAGCTTAGAGAATTCTAACAGGGAATTCTTCATCCCATCTAAGAACAGAATGTTTATGAATCAATGGAGAGAAAAGGGATTTCCCCTTTCTCCACCATCAAAGTCAAAGTGAGCATTAAAGTCTCTGGCACTCTCTGACAGCATCTCTGGAATCTTTAATGAGGGACCAAGGAAAACAGAGCCCCTGCTTGGGAGCTACAGTATGCACAAATGCAAAGTCTCTCTGCACACACTGTCGTATGTAGGGCCTCTCAGCATGAGGTAGAGCGGAGCAGCCTTGGAGGACCTCCCTGGGTTTGCATCTCTGGAAACTGCACTGTGATTGCTCTCACTCCAGTCAGGAGTTTACACAAAGACAAGGAGGCAGGATGCATATGAACTATATATCCAGTACACTCTGAATCTGTGGACCTGAATTGCTCTCTCGAGTGTCAGCTCTGCCTTCTGTGAACATTCACTGGGAGGAACTGCTCTTTTGCTAAGACACATATGTCCAGGCAAATGTAACCAGACAAGGGCTACAGATCACTCATGCCTGCCATGTGCTACTGGGGCAGAGGGACTGTTTGGGAATCACTCTCCTGTCTCCAGAATGTCACAGAACATAGAAACCCCTGCCCTAATCCCTGCCTGATGTATTCTCTGATACTCTTTTGGAAGAAGTTCCTTTATAACAGCCCTAAACAGGATTTCCAGCACCCAAGGGTGGGACAGAGAGAAGGGCAATTAAATATCCAGAGAAACTCTTCCCTAGACAGGGCTCTTTAAAAGCTGACCATCCATGCCTTGTCATTATCTGCTTTTCAATTTATTTAAGAATCAACAAGGAAACTTAGCATGCCTAGACCTGGGTGACGTAACTGAAGATGGCCTTGAACATCTGATCCTCCCGTCTCCACCTACCAAGTACTGGAATATAAGCCTATACATTTTAAAAACTCTCTCTATAGTATCTAATACATATGCATACATTTTATATACCACTTTCCTGGAAATGTAAAACTATTAGAGACAAATAGCCAATGGGCCTTAGCACTTAAATAATCCCCCAGAATCAGCATGAATAAGAGGCACTTTCATGTATGTATATAATATACTTCGAGCATATCATCCCTCTATTGCTACTTTAACCCGTCTTGCTTCTATCTTGCTTGATTCCATGCCTCTTTCCTTATCTAGACTCTACGTCATAGAAATAACATGCGATATTTTTTGAGTGTGACTTGTTTCATTTAACATAATGATCTACAGTTCCATTCATTTTCCTGAAAACAACATAAGTCTTATTCTTTCTTATAGCTGAGTAATTAAAATTTCACAGCTGAGCTTTTATGGTAACACACAGGACTTACAAGAAGTAAAACATGCATGTAGGAAATAAAATGAAAGATAGAAATAAGGAAAATATCTAATAGAAGATAGACCCTTTTTAGAAGGCAGTGAGCTAAATGCAATAATAGAAATATGTAATAATTATTAAATGCTTCCTATAAATGGATCTACTCTACACTCTCATATGTATTAACTGCTGTAAACCTTATCTCAGTCGTCAGAGGAAGGGTATGAGGCACAAACGGCTTAACTAACCTCAACAGCACACAGATATTGGATAACGGGTACTTTCTGACTCTGAAGAAGACATTCATGTGGTGAACAGTGAAGTGGAGATGTATTAGGCTTCAGATCATCCTTGTATCCTAGAGCCAGGTATGAGCATAGTCAGTCGGCAAGCAATGACTTGTCCAAAGGAAGTGAGCTGAGCTGAATGAAAGGCAAAGAAGTGAGGAAGAGAAATACTGAGGTCGTCATAGAAACTGAAATGGCAGGACCAGGGGCCAGAATAAACAGTGCCCTGCCTTTTCCCCGGACAATCTTCAGGTGAAGTCCAGGAAGAAATCTCGAGGCACTGACTAGGTTTGTGGTCCTATCAGGAGACAAATAGAAGCTAAAGAGTAGAGCAAGGCTCTGTAATTCCAACTTGAAGAGTATGTTTGTGTACCGTGACTCTGAGCACCAGGCATCCTCCATCTAGCGGCTTGTTTAAGCTCTCAAAATACATGGCCTGCTTAATAAATAGACATTTATTTCAGTCTTGTCGTTCAAATGGCTAACTACTGTGACCACAACCTTCTCAAGAACGCTCGTCATGTTGAGACAAACCACAGGAATGACTGGGCAACACCCTGAGAACTCAAACTCTGAGGTACACTAACAGCTGTGTGACCCTAAGTCAGTCAGTCTGGCTCCTTCCCCAAATTCCCTGCTTCCAATTTAATGGCAGAGTGGCCTAGAACAGTGCCTCCATCCACGTATCCATCCATCCTCATGTCCAAGGGCATTCTGCATCCCCGCCTGACCCCCATCTGCTACAGCTGCTCTGCTTGGCTTTGGCCATTTCCTCTCGTCTTTTCCTTCTTCCCCCACCTCAATTCACACAGGCCGCTTCATTTTCTATCTTTCTAAAGAGAGGCAGCATGTTCTCAGTCAGGAGAGTGGAACTGGCCAATGCAATAAATGTTTTGTGAATCTAGCAAATGCCCGTGTGCCATTTTAATGTCTTAGTTCTTTCACATGGCCCCAGTCACCAGTCTCCCCAGGGCAACAGCTCTTCATTTCATTCCCAGGGACAAAACATGTACTCTAACTCCCAAATCCCACTCAAGGGCAGAAAATTTGGTACCCACTCATTCACATTCTCCACGAAGGTTTCACTGACATGGTTTTGTTACAATTACTCTGGGACTGGACTTTTGAATCAATTATACGCTTGGTGGGTGCCAACAACATTTGTTCCTTCTATAACATGTTTTTTAATAATTAGAAAGAATTTCTCTGGATCACAGAATACTTCAGGCTTGCCAAAAGCGAGCTGCAGTGTTGACTTCTGAGTGTTGTGAATGATTCTGCTGGGGCTGCCATCACAAATCAACTACTTCACTGAGTAGAGATGATTTTTCTCTTAAGTTGGCCTGCTATCTGCCCAGTATTCACTTAAATAAGTTTGCCTTTGAAGACTGGGACCTTTCATACTGCTTATTGTTGGATCCAACTTATCTAGAGAAAAGCTTTAATAGCCCTTCCAACATCAAACACTGGACACAGTGGTATAGGATGAGCTCATTGCCACTCAGCATTGGCTGTGATGGCCCATTAAGGAGGAGCAAGAATGTCTTCCACTCGGCAGATAGTTCTTCCAGCCCGAGAAAGTGAGCTTCTGCCTATTCGGATACTAAGGCTGAGGCTGTGATGGTTATCAATGCACTTACATTGCCAGGATTGGAGTCCCACAGGATTTCTGCGTAAGCAACACAGGCCATCAAGTGTCTCCTTCTTGTACATGTCCCCAGCTTTGACCTTAATCATGAGACTCCCTGCTAAGTATTCTTTATCCTTTTGTATAAGTATTTTTAGAACATACTTGAGAGTGTTCAGAACTAGCATACAGTTACTGTTGTTAAGAAAAATAATTTTAACCATAGAATTTTCAAAGGTCTGTGAATAGAGTTCTAGGGAAGCTCCAACAGGGATAGGCATTGTTATTTCGTAATGTGAAATGTTCTGTGTAGTCAATCTCAGAATTTCCTAAACTTAGAGTCAGTCTCGCTGGACCAGAGGATGAGCAAACCCAGGAGTTGTTTAAACAAAAAAGGGGAGAGAGTTGGTTGTATAGCAATTTTTTTGTTTTGTATTTTTGGTAGGACTAGGGAATGAATGTAAGGTCTAATACATGTAGGTAAATACTCTACAATGGAACTACAATCACAGCCCTAGATATTGGCCTTGAAAACACACACACACACACACACACACACACACGTTCTTTGAGAATTTTGTACAATGCATTTAGATTCTATTCATGACTCCCCAGATACATACCTCTCTCTCTCTCTCTCTCTCTCTCTCTCTCTCTCTCTCTCTTTCCACCAACATTATATCCACCCAACATTATATTCTTTTTTTTTTTTTCGGGCTGGGGACCAACCCAGGACCTTGCGCTTCCTAGGCAAGCCTCTACCACTGAGCCAAATCCCCAACCCCATTATATTTCTTTTTTTTAGCCATCAAGACCAATTTGTGCTACCCAAATATTCTTGGATATGTGCTTTTCCATTAGAGTGTGGTCAGCTTAACAGGAGCTAAACTTTGAGTAAAACCTGCCTTTGCCTCTCCTAGAGGCTAACAGTTGCTGCAAGCTCCATGACTAGGGGTAGCATTTCATACTCAACTCTCATCTGCCTGCTGGCACTCGGTCTGGCTCAATCCTGCATCAATTGTGTATGTTCTGTACAACCCCTCTAGTTGTTCTTTAATGGCAAATAAGGGCTGTCGGCATTCTTGACCACTAAGAAATGCTCTTTCTTGAAGTGATTTCTGTTAGACTCTGACAGAATACTTTCTAGACTTAAACTCTAAAGTACTAGTGACTAGATATTTGTCCTCTTGGGAAAATAGTAAAATAATATATGGAAGTTAAGTTATTCCAGAAATGTATGCAAGTAATATTCAAGAATTTCTGGAGGAGGGGGTAAATAAAGAATTTCTGAACTTATGAATTATATTGCCTTACAATATAATACTTTAATCAAGTATTTACCTAATTTTCAGTGAATTCAGAAATAAATACCAGATGTTATTAAGTCAGCTAGTTAAGTTTCATACTATCCTGAAAAGCAACTTTATATATATTAATTCATAATGTTCATGCCACTTCATAGAAGTAAATACCTTTAATCAGTCAGCAAAGAAACCAAAATGCAGAGAAATTAAGTAATTGGTTAAAGATCACAGATATAAAATTTTGCATTTATTTCTTTGTAATGTGTGGACATGCCTGTGCCATGGCACATGTGTGGAGGTAGAGGACAGTTTACAGGGGCTCGTTCTCTCCTTCCACATGAGAGTCCCAGGAATCAAAGTCAGGCTGTTAGGCTTAGCAGTAGATACCTCTACCTGTTAAGCCATCTTGCCATACCAATATCAAAGGTTCTGAACTATCAAAGCCTGACTCTAGAGTTGAGGTTTTAATAGCTACAAAATATTATCATTTATTTGAAAAAAGATAAAAGAGTTTATTGAAAAATATAATTGACTAAACTAGGAGGTAAATTTAGAGTTTCAATCTAGACTTATCTTCTTTCCCAAAGTAGAATGTATTTTACAACCTAAGTTCACTGGAATTAGACAAAGACTTTTCTGCAATAGAATTTTCTAAACTGTGGGGAGAATTCAGATTAACAGTGGAACTAAAATTGCTTCACCAAAGCAGGCAATGACCATAAAAGAGACGAGACGTGTTGAACCACTATAAAGGAATCACACCACCACCACCCCCTCCTTACCTAGCCATGCAGGTTAGATGAAGCCCTAAGTCCCAAGTCTTTTCTTTTTCAGGTTTTCTGCTCCATCAGCCCTTCCACTTCAGCCTATAAACTTGAAATTTGAAAACTCGTTGGTTCACTTTTCCAGATTGTGACCTTATCATTGTGACCACAATCTGACCTTGCTTGCCCTTTACTAACTCTATTCTCCCCATCTATCCTTAACATCCCTGGATATCAGATTACAATTCTTAAGTCCTATCCCTTTGGAATAGTTCTTTAGCGAAGAATGTTCTTGAGTATGCACTAAACCTCGCTAATTTGACTTAGAACTAAAACATTCCTGGTATTAATATTATTTCATAGATTTCAAATATTCAAAATTAGAGTTTTAAGGTTTTTTTAACCTTAATGTATGCAGTTTCTTTGACAATAGGGTATTACCTTCTAGTTCTGATGGGCAACCAAGAGGATTTGCAAGACTCTAGATTGTCTGAGGAACTTCTGTAGCCTCCCTGACCAATGCCTTTGGAGGTATCCCATATCTAGGACATGGCTTCTATGACAGCATAGCCAGCCACACAGGGTAACTCCTTTAGGTGAACCTTTGGTATCTTTGTTTCTGTTAGAAGATAACAGGTTTCCATATGACTTACTCACAGGGCCTTCATTTTTCTTAATCCTCCCTATTCCCACCCACCTGTGCCATCTTCCTCCACCCTGCCTATTTAAGCCTCCCACTCCCCACTTTCCTGCCCGTTTAACCCTTTCCATCCCTAGCAATCCACATTTCTACTTTCATTTTTTCTATGTTCTTCTGTCCCTCTCCTTTTAGGGAAGTTCCTCCCAGTGTCCCCTTTCTAGCTTCCTGCTTCCCAAACGTACTCCAAGATAAAAAACCGAAACTAAAAGCTTGATTCTAAGATCTGCATATGAGACAGAATGTATGGCATTTGTCTTTCTGGGACTTTATTACATCATTTAGGACAATTCTTTCCAGTTTTGTCCTTTTGCTTGCAAATTTCATTTTTCTTTACAGTTGAATAAGACTCTGTCGTACATAACTATCACAGTCATCAGTTGGACATTCAGGCAGCTTCTGTTTCCTAGCTACTTTGAATAGAGCAGCAATTAACACGCATGTGCAAGTAACCCTCTCAGGGGGTGTAGAGCCCTTTGCTTATGTGCCTGGAAGGATAGCAGGACCACATGGTAGTTTTAGTTCCAGGGTTTTTGTTGTTTTAAAGAAACATCTGGACTGTTTTCTAAGAGGCTATGCTAGCTTATACTCCCAATAGTATTTAAAAGTTCCTTTGTCCCATATATGACAACATTTGTTGTCATTTGTGCTCTTTGTATGGCCATTCTAACTGGGGTGACATGGATCTTAAAGTAGATTTTTAATCTGCATTTTCCTGATGGCTAAAATGTTAAACCCTTTTAAGTGTTTCCTGGTCAAGTGTGTTTCTTCTTTTGAAAACTGTTTATAGTTTCATTGCCCATTTTGTAATTGGGTTGTTTACTTGGTGTTTAGGTTTTTAGTTCTTTGTATATTCTAAACACTAATCCTCTGTTGATCATATGCTGGGATAGTTTTCCACCAATCGATGGAGTGGCTATTTACTTGATTGACAGATTCTTTGCTGTACAGAAAAAAAGGTCAAGAGATTCCATTTGCATATTCTGTTTGTGAGGGTTTTAAAATTTAATATCTTCTTTGACTGAGTGATCCACTTCCTCTATCTTGTCATCAAGCCCTGATATTCTGTCCTCTTCATGATCCATCTTGCTAATCTTTCTCTGAGCTTTTGTTAGACTTCATGAGTTATTTATTTCCTGCTTCATTTAAGTTTGAGGGTTTTTCAGCATTTCTACTTCTTTATTGAATCTAATTTTCATACATTATGTATGTATGTATATGTGTATATTTATTTATTTATGTATATCCCTCTACAATGTAGATAACCCACTCTTGGTTCTGAGAGGACCTTTAGTACTGAGTGAGCATGTTTAGGATTCTAGTAAAGAGAAACTCACTTATGTGGGTCAAGATTACTGAGGTCAATTTTGTAAAGGACAAACAGCTTCATAATGTTTGAATTCTGAGCTGTTATACTGACAAAAAGTCATACAAAGATTTAAAATAAACTCACCAGTATCACCTCCTCTTGCTGGGATGGGATAAAAGAAATGTCCATGAATCCACCTGTCAGTCTGATATCCCTCCAGGAAAGAATGGCAAAAACAAATGCGATCATAAAAATTGAATTAATGTTGGGCTTAATTTGATTGGCCCTCAATGTTGCTAGTTACTACACATGTGATCTACTGAGGCTTATTCTTTTACAATAAAGTTCAAATTACCCAAGATGCAATCTACAAACCGTAGGAAGCTCAAAAAGAAGGATGACCAAAATGCAGATGTTCCCACTCCTTAAAAGGGGGGAAAATATTCATAGGAGGGGATATAGAAGCAAAGTTTAGAGCAGCGACTCAAGGAATGTCCATTCAGAGCCTGACACACATGTGGCCCATATATATACAGCCACCAAAACTAGATAAGATTGACTAAGCTAAAAAATGCATGTAGAAAGGAACCGGATATAGATCTCTCCTGAGAGACACATCCAGAGCATGTCCAATACAGAGGTCAATGCTAGCAGCAAACCATTGACTTGAGAATAAGACTCCCTTGGGGGGAATTAGAGGAAGTGTTGAAAGAGTTGAAGGAGCTTGCAACCCCATAAAAATAACAATGCCAACCAACCAGAGCTTCCAGGGACTAAACCACTACTGAAAGACTATACATGGACTGACCCAGGGCTCCAACTGCATATGTAGCAGAGAATAGCCTTGTTGGGGCACCAGTGGAAGGGAAAGCCCTTGGTCTTGCCATAGTTGAACCCCCAATGCAGGGGAATATGGGGGAGGGCAATAAGGGGGATATATAGGGGGAATACCTATATGGGGGAGGTGGAGGGGAAGGAATGGGGGCTTATGGACAGGAAGCTGGGAAGGAGAATAACCTTTGAAATATAAGTAAAGAAATATATAATAAAAATTTTAAAAAAGATTAATAACCTGCTTTATAGGATTATATCAAAATTATGAGGAGTTTGTGTAAACTACTTGGCATCTACCAGACACAGACACATTAAATGCTTAATGAATATAAATAGTTATTGGTAAAGGTATTATTCCAAAGCATTTTATGTTTAATCAAAGTCCTTATATTAAAATCAACTAACTTTGCCAAAGAATGATATATAGTGATTTAGGAAACTTCTTTGCAAGTATCTACTCTAGTTTTTTTTCTGTGAAACTACTCTTAGAATTAACTTAGATTTATGCCTTATATCTGTTGTAGCATTGTGGGGTTGGTACTTTTTGGCATTTTCTCAGAAAACCCAGAATAGTTCTACCTCAAGACCCAGTTATACCACTCCTGGGCATATACCCAAAAGATGTTCCAACTTCTCACAAAGACACTTGATCAATTATCTTCATGGTAGCTTTATTCATAATAGCCAGAAACTGGAAACAACCTAGATTCCTCTCAACTGAAGAATTGATAAAGAAATGTGGTACATCTACACCATGAAATACTATTCAGCTATTAAAAACAAAGCCATTATAAAATTTGCAGGCAAATGGGGATAGAACTTGAGAATATCATCGTGAGTGAGGTAACCCAGTCCCAAAAGGACATATATGGTATGTACTCAATTATAAGTAGATATTAACCATAAAATACAAGCACCATGTTACATTCCACAGACCCAATGAAGCTAAACAGGAAGGCACAAGAGAGGAAACTTGAATCTCACTTAGAAGGGGAAATAAAATAGTCATAAGAGGAAGATGGAGGGAGGAAACCAGAAAGGGGGAGGTGGAAAGGGGAATGGGGAATTCAGGATCATGTGAGGGGAAGAACAGGAGAGATGGCCATGAAAATGAATGGAAATCTGCGACTGAAGGGAACGAGGAGATGGGGGCCTCTCCAGAACAAGACAGAGACCTGGTATAAGGGAGGTGTCCAAGAATCAGTGGAATGAGCTTAACTATGACTCACTACATTTGGATATGGAACCTGAAGAGGGCACTTCCTGTAGCCAGACAGGAACCCCAGTGGACCAATAGAGACACCAACCAACTCACCCACAAAACTTTCAACCTAAAATTTATCCTGTCTACAAGTTATGCAGCCACAGGAAAAGGAGCAGAAACTGAGGGAATGGCCAATGAATAACCAGCCCAACTTGATACCCATCCCATGGGCAAACACCAATCCCTAACACTACTAACGATACTCTGTTAAGCTTGCAGACAGGATTGGGTTGTCCTCTTAAGAGGCTCCACCCAGCAACTGACTCAGACAGATACAGACACCCACAGCCAAATAGTGGTTGGAGCTTGGGGACTCTTATGGAATAATAGGAGGAAGAACTGAGAGCCCTGACGGGGATAAGAACTCCACAGGTAGACCAACAGAGTCAACTAACCTGGATACTTGGGGCTGTGAAAGTCTGTACCACTAATCAAAGAACATACAGGGCCTGGACCTTGGACTTCCCACTCACATGCAGTAGATGTGCAACTTGACCTTCATGTGTGTCCTAAACAACTGGAGTGGGCTATGCCAAAAGGTGTTGCCTGTAAGTAGGATATGTTATACTGCCTGGGCTGTCTGGCCTGGTCTCAATGGGAGAGGAAGCGTCTAGCCTCACAGAGATTTGAAGTACCAGGGTGTGGGGGGGTACCCATGGGAGCCTCCACCTGCTCAAAGGAGAAGGGGAGGGCAGATGGGGGAAAGATTTTGGGAGGGAATGACCAGAAGGGGAGCAGTGAGTGGGATATAAAGTGAATAAGTAATAATAATAATAATAATAATAATAATAATAATACAATAATTTTTTTAAAAAGAAAGAAAAAATAATTAGTCATTTAAAAGATAATTTTCTAGGGTAGCATCCAAATTGTCCAAGTTTAGATTTTATATTTACATTATCTATATCCAGTTCTAATACCTTGCCTGAAATTCAAACCAAATCATCTAGCTGCTGGCTCAATATCATATTTAGTATATGTAAGAGGCATTAGTTACATATATTAAAATGTGTCCTTGATATCCTTTTAGCCACTTCCAAACCTAAATTTTCACCAGTCATCCCACAAAGGGTCTCATAACTCACTGTGATCATAGGTGGAAAATCTCATGTTCATCCTTGTTATCTCCTCTTTCTGATACTCAAGAATAAAACACCACTAGAGTGACTATCTGTCTTAGCTTAGGCTGTTGGGCACACCCAGACAGCTTCCTTTAGAGCCGAATGCATAGTTTACACTACTTCAGGGTAGGTACTATCCTGAGGACTTCAACTATCCTGGCATGATCACCTGACTATGTGTGTCTTAATGGTCTAGCCATAATCATAAGAATGGTAGCTATTCTCAGGCTCAGTAGGATATAAATTTCTTTTTTAGCAAGTCTGATGCACATAAGATGTCACTAAATTTCGAATATTCCACCAATAAAGTCTAATCCTGAGTCCTAAATCTGGTAGGATTCTTCAGTGAAACAAAACAGCCTCGCGTTAATGAGTTTAATTAAATTGTGTCCCTTCCATCTTCATTGAGGTCTAAAGGGGAGGAAATTCATATCACAGGTATAGAGTAGCCTTTTACCTTACCTGGAAGACATCAGGAGTCTGGTCCAACACAGGGTTTAACACGACACAGCACCAGATTAGAGAATCTACTGCGCAAAATCAGAGGCCCCACAGTAACCACAGAGCCCACCAGAGCCAGCATAAGTCACAATAGCAGATACTCTGTCCTGATGGGGCTATGAACTTGTGAAGGTGCCCATCTAGTTCCCATTTGGAGATGAAGCATATACATTATATCAGTCATCCTTACATGATATGGTATCACCAAAGTTAATTAATTAATTCAAAACCCATAAGTCCAAGAAGTGAATTGTATGGTAGAAGGGCACCCACTTATCTTGAGTCTCACTTGGAGAATTTGTCCTTTCAATTGTCACAGCTTTACTTTTTGTGGTTTCCCAGGGCTTTCCATACATATCTCCCCTGTATGATAGACAGATCATTGCAATAAAATTTTACACTCCTCCTTCCTTCATTCTTTCTCCATGAACACTCAGTGGCAATAATAGTCATCAATAAACATAAGAGTTTTATTAAATCTTAAGGAATCACTGCCTGCCATTCACAGTACACCTCTTGAGTAAGAGGCTAGAAAACAAGAACAATGACCACCACCCTGTAGGGTAACTGATAGGAATTTTAGGGAGAGGTAAGTGTGTTCCGTCATGAAGGATTAGGGAAGAATAAATGTGGTCTGTTGGTTCTCATCTGCCCCATGTTGACAGTAAACTGGCAAACCCCGTGGAAGGACATGGTGACTGGGGTGATGAAAGTCTAAGTTGCCCTAACACAGAGGCTACCGAGACAAGCAGTAAAACTAGCCAAGTGTGAAGAAATAAAAAATAGGCAAATTTCAGTGGTAGCCAAGAAGCTAGCCTTTGCCCTAGAGAAAAAGTTTCTGCCACTTGTCCTGGAAGACAGTTCTAGATGAGCTGAAAAGAGGAAGGAATGGAAACAGAGCATGAGGGGTCTCTTAGAGATATCCGAGAGATTCTGTGTGCCTGGGTCGCTTACTTCTACAGGTACTAGCAATGCTCTTTGTTGATGGCTCCTAGTGAGCCCCTTCCCAAGAACTCAATTATAGCAAAGGGAACTCCCTCAGTCAGGGTCACACTCTTTCCTAGGGGCTGTAATTGTTCAGTGATTGTTTGTAGATGGGCTACACAGTCCTGAGCCCTGTTTGGCATTGATTTCAAGTATTCCTTGAGGTCTCACTGAGTAGTATGACTCCCAGAGGCAGTGGCTAAGCCCTTACGAGCAACTGATTTTCACTGGGTTCAATGCCTCCTTCTGCCCAATCCTCCTGCCTCCTTCATTCCTTTATACACGTGAATCCCAAACACCCACACTCTCTCTCTCTCTCTCTCTCTCTCTCTCTCTCTCTCTCTCTCTCTCTCTCTGTCTATCTGATATATTATTGCAATAGACTCTTGCAGCCATCCTTCATTCATTCTTTTTCCATAGAATACTTTATTCTATTCAGTAACAAGTTTTAACCTCAAATGTAGGGCCGATAATATCATCCTCATCTCTCTTTAAATATCAGGGCTTTACAAGGTTTACAGGCTCCATCCCGTGGCCTCTTTGGTGTTCTCCTTGGTCTCTCCACTTCCAGACCACCCTACTGACCTGCCCTTGTGAAGTAGCTACCTAGCTCTGGCCCTTGGACTTGCTACTTCCTCTTCCCAGAGAGCTTTCTCCCCAGTATGCACATGGTCTTCCATTTCTCTTCACTCAGATAGCTGAGCTACTAACACTTTATCAGAGGGTCAGCTGTGTTCCCTTTACAAAGATGTTTAATTTCCACCAATCAATTGTACCACTCTTTAGTGGTCTGTTATTAGAACAGGGCTGTATGTATGCCATGGAGGTAATGCAGAGACATACTATATACTTTATATGAATACTGCCCAGAGTAGGATGTCCTGCACACACACACACACACACACACACACACACACACACACACACACACACAAGATACAGTTATATTAGCAGACATTTAACAAACAATAGCCGAATAAATACCTGAATTAGTGTATAAATAAAGAGTATATTGTGACTACAGATATATAAGTATTTGGTTTTTCCAAACAGAAGAATAAGACCATTTGAAAATATTTTGATAATGACCTCCTTCTGGACTGGACTGAATCATATCCTTGAATAATCTGTATAGTCTTGAATTTCTTGACATCCATAGGCCTACAAATATCCCAAGTAGTCAGGAAAAGCACAGAAATGCTGTGAAGGAAGGGATTCAAGGTGGGTGTTTCTTGATTTTCTTTTGTTTCAGACACTGGCTTTATTTTATTTTTCATAGTGATACTCATCATTTATCTACACCTGGAGGTCAATAGTTCAGATACAAACCGTCTTTGCCAGTCTAACCAGGAGGCAAATCACAGTGTAAGAAATGAGACATGGGCCATCAAAAGAGCTCAGACTGGTCTGTGTCTTTCAGAACTCAGACTAATTACTAGAACTGTATTAATTTTCAGATACTAAGTAGAAGAGATTTGGTATAGAAAAATGGGAACCTAAAGAATCTTTGGAAGAGTAGTGGGAGCAGGGGTAACTTCGCCTTGAGATAACCTCACCCTTACTGCACTACTGAGACAACTTCCACTACAGTTGTTGTTGTAATTCCTCTAGCTGTGTGCCAGGCTTTGGTAGGTGAAGTCTGGCTCTTGACTTCTTTGCTTGGCATTGAACTGCCAAGGTAGTAGGAGAAGACTCCCATGCCCTGTCTGTTTCACTGATAGAATGCCAGTATTATCTGAGTACTCCGAGGGTAAGAACTCATATATGTGTGTAATATGAATATGACTATCTTTACTCTAGAGATAATGAAATTATGGAAACTATTTGGTCGATGGGGCTGGACTGCTCAGCAGTCTCAACCTAGTGCTAAATGCCTGGCTGATTCCTGGAGAGTCACCAGCCTTTAGTTCATGTTAGAATGTAAGAGAAGCTGGAGTCCCATATTAACAATGACAACAACAACAATAACAACAAAATAGGAGCAGCAGCAATGCAATAAGGTAAACGAATTCATAAGTAGAGATATCATTTTGCCAAGAAGATGCAAGCTGGAGACTTTCTACCAGTCCTCCTTATAGCTCAGCCACCATCCAGAAACTACACATTTATGATGGACCTTTTCATTTCAATTAACTTAATCAAGAAATTCCCTAGAAGGCTTGCCTCTTAGTTCATTCTAGACTCAGTTATGCTGACAAGATTAACCATGACAATGCTCATTTCACTGATACAATTATATCATACCTGGAACTTACTTGGGCAGCCATAATTTTTTTTATACTTGTGGGCAAGCAGATAAATAAATAGTAAAAATGGATGTTGAATATAATAGACATTCTCCAGCCAATGTATGAACAGTGAAGAATTTAAAATGGGGGCTATTTCTTTGCTCTGCAAGAGTCTAGTTCAGTGTGGACACGTATTGGGGTAGAAGGGAGAGAAAAGAAATGATATTGAAAATTAATAGTGTTCACTGTCCCCAAAGCAGTTAGCATTTGTAATATCTTTCATTTATCTCAATAACTCTATGAAGCTGGGTCCAAAGTCATTCCCCTTTTGTGAATGAGAAAATAAATGCCTAGATGATGAAAGATATATACAGAGCCCATGGAGATACTGAAAAGGAGAGTTCTGTATAGATTCATGGCCAAATTATAGTGTAGTATCACCCTTCTCCGTTGATAATGCCCACTCTATCGACTTTGAGAACCCTCGTCCATCTATTCCTAGTCCCATTTTCTCATTCTCACTTTCAACTTTCCCTCCAGCATATAGCCTCTTCTCTCATACCTGGCATATCTGTGTATCACTCTATATGAAACCAGTGTTAAATCCGTGCGTATCACATCTCACTGTGCTAGAGATGGTTAGTTCATTTCCTGAAATAGCTACATAGGAAGGTCTGATTCGTCCTCTGAGAAATGACACAGCTCTTCAGATGGTGGGAGTGGGATGATGGAGAAATACCAATATCCCTAGTAGGAAAACTTAAGAAGACATTTCAAAAGTCTCTTAGTCATGCATCAAGGAGTCTTGAGAAAGACCAGTCAACTCTGGCTATTTTTGCTACTGAGAAAATGTAAACACTTCTGTATTTGTTTTGTGGTTTCCTAGGTTATCTTTCCCAGAGGGCACTCAGGATTATGTGTGAGGGAGGAAGAAAGGGGAGTCCAGATGCGGCCGAAGGACAAGGGCAGTCTCTTTTTACTGAGAACTTTATGCATGTCACATTAGAAACCAATATGAAGGGTGGCATTGCTGTAGTGAATGTCACCTAGTATAAGTTCTTTCATGCAACTCTTAAATTAGACTTTACAAAAATCCCATGGAATAAAGAGCTCTGGCTCTAAGATGTAAACAATGCCTAGAGTTGATAGTTCATCTCTTCTTACACTGATGGTGGGGCACAAAGTTAGAATCCTACCCCTAAAGCCTGGACTCACCTTGATGAATGGTTTATTCCTGTCTAGAGTTTCATGGTTCCTTTGTTGAAAATTATATTCCTTGCTATTAAACTAGTCTTCAATTTAAAAGTAGCCTCGAACAAATTCCTATAGTTTTAAAACTCACTGAGACTAGATCTAATGTCGACACTGAGATTAGATCAGGATTGGGGTCCCGATTTCCTGGAGGAAGAACACTTCTATTAGAGAACAAATGCAGCAGGAAGTTTGAATGTTAAGGAATGACTATCAGGCAACTGACCAACAGGTACATAAAGGAATGGGCACTGTACTAGATCAGATGGATTGCTAGAAGGAAGGTACCTTCTGATGATCATCTCTGTCCTTTCCTCTACACATGTAAAAAGTATTTGAGCACGGACAGCAAATGGGCATAGTACCAGGATCTTATAAATCCACTAATGAAGGTTAGCACAGCATTGTGGATAATTAGCAATAGTTAGGAAAAGTGACTAAAGACAACAAAGGATAATTGATACAGGAGTGTCATTAGCCTTAAAAAAGATGCCCCAAATATAGGATTTACTGTACTGAGCAATGCCTTTGAAAAATTGGTCATCAGCCTTGACCTTTTCTTTCCCCTGAATTTTGGTAACATATATGAAGAGGTCCTGTTGAATAAGAATTTCTAGAAATGGATAGGCATGTCCTTTATTTCCTGCTTCAAATTCTGGCCACATTAAGATCTCTGCACTTTTGGGTCACCTCAACCCCTCATCCCAATGTGGTCTTCACTTTGTCAAAATTTTAGATTTAGAGGCCCTTTTTGAGACCATGAATAGAAATCTCTTCATGATCATTATTTCATAACCAAGTGATAGAGTGAATGAAGCCAGACTTTTCCACAGACACCTTTTTCATATTAATCAAGTAAGTGAATGAGTGAATGAATAAAGGGTGGCCTGTTCTCTCATACCTAGCTAAGCATTTCATGTCTTAAACCTGAGTTTGAAAACAAGGGATGAACACAAGGTGTAAGACTGAAGATGAGGGACGGTTGATGAGGAAATGCTGGGGAAAGCAGCAATGAATCCAGTACAGTGAGAGCAGAGGGCCAGGACTACAGAAGGGTTGAAGGAGAACGAGAGGAACTAGGTCACTAAGTACAGTTAGGCTTTATTTTAGCAGGTGATTCAATTCGATGTTTAGCACGGAACATAATGTATTCATGCCTTCTCTGTATCTACTCTTTCTTGGTTTGTCCCATCATGCTCCTTTTCCTCTCTGGCTCATCCTCAAGACCCTAATTGTGAACCTTTCCCATTGTTCTTTCATTCTTCCCTCTTTCTCTCTCTTTTCCTTGTGAATAATTAATAATCAAATTGATAACTCATTAAACATTTCATAATCTCTCTCATTTTCCTATTAATAACTCAAATCCTTATCATCTGTCTTTATCTTTCACTTGGTTTCCTCAGAACACACTGGTAATCCCCTCGGAATGTGTGATGACTTGGTGATGTGTAGACTTGGGGCCTGGTTAAGCATTCCTCAGACTTTCCTTTTTAAGCAGCTTTCTGATTAGCGCAAGCTTGTCATTCTCTTCTGGGAATGGAGGAAAGGCAGAGCCACACATGCACATACCTTGTCCCAGTGGCTCAATCAACAATAGGCTACAGTATTCAGCAAAGTGATTTTACAGACATAGTTGAAGGCCCAAAGCAGTTGGTTCTGAGTTCACCCAGAGATTACCTTGGTGTGTTTGCTTTGTTGAGTGGGAACCATTTATAGAGAATCAGAGATATCAACTGTAAACTTTCACCGGCCTCTGTGGGCTTCACACCTCACAGGGCTTCTGCCTGCCCATGATCTATGTTCCTTTCCTGGTCCCTGGGCTTCTGCCTACATGTGATCTTCCTTTCTAGCTTACATAGCCAGCCTCCATAACTGTGGGGCTAGTTTCAGGTAAGACTGTATATATGTGCTATTCATACACATCTAACATTTACATGTGGGTGCACATAAATGTTCACATGCACAGGTGAATAGGTAGATTACAAAGATGATAGACAATCCTTCAAACAGTGGTTGCTCTTTTGTTTCAACTCTGATACAGAATGTTCCACAAACATATTCAACTTAACTATCCATAAAAAATTCACTTGCTCTTTTCCTCATTCTGTACTCAAACTACTACTTTATTTTTACCCAACTTATGATAATTCATGTGTGGAATTTAGGAAACAGAAAGACATTTCTTCCTTTTCATCTCCAGTATGAGGTAACCCCTTCCTTCATACTGATTTTCTTTGAAGTCTCTCTTCTTTCATCCTGAGATAGACTATCCTCATTTCATGATGAGTTTCTTCTTCATAAAATCTGTTTTCCCCGTCTTAATTTACACACTCCTTCAACAATGTTAATTCATGCCATATAACTTTGTTATGTGAAAATTACTGAAAGTTAAAAATTAGTTTTCTGGGGCTGGAGAGATGGCTCAGTGGTTAAGAGCATTGACTGCTCTTCCAAAGGTCCTGAGTTCAGTTCCCAGCAACCACATGGTGGCTCACAACCATCTGTAATGGGATCTGATGTTCTCTTGTGGTGTGGCTCAAAACAGCTACAGTGTAGCAACATGAAATAAATAAATCTTTAAAAAAATTAGTTTTCTTTTAATGGCATTTAGGGCCCTCTGAAGCACTGACTTTAAGCCACCAAAATGATAGCTCAATGTATCATAAACACATGTACAATGTATGTGACTAAATCATCTCAGTTCACCCACTATCTTCCCATGAGATGAATAAGATTAACATTCCCATTCTGCAGATGGCATAATTGAGGTAGAGAAAGTTTAACTTCATCATTCATACATCTAGGAAGTCAAAATCTAGGATTTGAATCTGGGCCATCTGACCTACCACTACCATCCCCCCCCCCCGATTGAATTGGATTCTCACAGCTCTTGAATGTATAGTCTACATTGTCTCACTTGCTTACATCATTTCTTGGAAGAAATGCTTCCAACTCTCTGACTCTTGGGTTTGATTCAACTTACAGCTCTTCAAAACAGCATTTAGCAAGTCACACATCTTCTGATTCTTAGTGCATTTCCTGTAATTTAATGGGTGGATTTATATACATAGTTCTCTCATTTCAGATTGTAGAGGACCATGTTTGCATTTCTTTTAAAATTAAGAAATACTGGAGAAATGTGTGTAAGTGTTAGTGTAAATTTAAAAACAGAAACACACACACAGTTATCTCTGGCAGGTCTGCACCAGAGTGGTCAGGTAATGCTGAATAACTTGGTTTTCACACATTAAAATAAAGTCTAAATAATAAAGCATATTCATAATGTTTGTGGAGGCCAAACCCAATCAAAGCAATTGCTATTCAAATTCAAATGACTCCTTTTTCTGTCAGTTGTCTCCATCAGCACAGAAATGTTGAGGTGGAAGCCTGCACTGGGAATCGCCAACACTGGAGAAACTCCAGGAGGACTGAGTCAGACTGACATGACAACCAACGACTCTGGTCTCTCAACAGTGATAAAGCAAATGCCTTAAGAATGCTGGTTCTATTGTGAGTCACCAAGTGCAAACAGGGTGATAGTGGACTTCAGATCAAAAAAGTCCCCTCTGAGGCACAGGAATGGGTCACCCTGGAACACTGGTTCTTGTCCACAGAAAAGGAAACCAAGCAAGACATCTGTTTCCTCTGCTCTGCTGAGTGCTCGTCCACATCCACAGACCCTTTCCTCTGACTCTAGGCTTGAAGAGGGACTGGACCCATGCATAGCATTTGTCGGAACATCAGAAAGATTCTTTCTTTTTCTGTGGAGCTCCATATATGGTTATGGCATTTGGCCTTAAAGAACTGTGGTTTAGGGCTTCTGGAATGGTCAGAGGTTTGGTTACTCATGAATGAAACCTTCATCAACTAGCCTTTTCTATGTACAGGTTCTTTAACTTGGGGTACACTTAAGCCCTGGGGAAGGAGGAATGCATACTGAGCATCAAGTTCTCCTGAATTGACCTCTAACATAGAAAGCTTTGGAAGGAGCAACTTATTTTCATGATTCAATTTCACATACATATGTACATATGTTTTAGATCTATTTTGTTGTCTTGCTTGCTTCATTCCTAACTTTTTTCACTCATTGTTTCTTTATTGATTAAATAGCCCATCCTTCAGATCTTTGTCTCTCCCCTTCTGTATCACTCACACATATAATATGATATATGTAAATGATATTGTCTTAGATATATTGAGTCAACTAAAACATTTAAATGGATTTAATTTTTTTCTTTTTCTATGTTACTGCTATGCAACTTCATTTCCCATTCTTCGTGTCTTATGCTTTTTCTTTTCCCTGGGTTTCTTGTTTAAAATGTTCTCAATACTTTTAGTCATATTTCCTCATATTGTCTCCTCATTTGATGTCTGTCCTCTCTCTCTCTCTCTGTGTGTGTGTGTGTGTGTGTGTACTTTTTAAGTCCTTTTGGGGGTGAGTTTCTGACCTAACAGTTCAAACTTTAAAAAAATACAGACACATGTAGGGCATTTTGTATCCTGACATGAATGTAAGACCTAGAGAGAGCTGTGTATCTTCTGAGGGGAACCAGCATGTTTAAGATGTGGGAAAAGCCAACAATTGTATAAGAGACTTTTGTATTTGCTAAGATAGACCTCTTCCTTGAGGTCTCACAGAAAGAAAAATACAATTAAATTTTAACTAATGGAATTGACAAAAAATGAGTACCATGACCTTGGAGAATCAAAGAGAGGTGTCTAAGTAAGAAAGAGCCAAGGCCCAAGATCTCAAATCATTAACTAGACAGGAGCCTCCTACCAATGGAAAGGTTTTTCATAGTAGAGCCAGGTACTTTCCTCAGGAGCCAATCACCATGGTTTTGTTCTTGTTTTGTTTTGTTTTGTTTTTTGAGGCAGAGTCTCTCACGGGCCTGGAACTTGATGACTATGTGAGGTCGTCTACCCAGTGAACCCCAAGGATCTGTCTGTCTCTACTTTCCCAGAGCTGGGATTACAAGTTCATTCCATGGTGGGGATTAAACTTGGGTACTTGGATTTGCAAAGCAAGACCTTTACTGATAGAGCTGCCATTCCTAACAGTATCTTTTAATACATGCATACATTTTGTAAGCGTATAATGTATAATTTGGATTAATTTCTATCTCTTTCTCCAAGAATTCATCCCCAGCTCTGGTGTGTGTGTGTGTGTGTGTGTGTGTGTGTGTGTGTGTGTGTGTGTGTGTGTGTTTCATGTGTGTGTGTTTCATGTGTGTGTGCAGTTACATGCTCAAATACCTGTACAGAGGCCAGAGGTCTAGGCTGAGTTTAATGCTGGGATTATAGGTGTATGGTACTATGCCTTGCTTTCTTATGGGTGCTGGGAATTACAATATGGTCCCTCATGCTTGCAAAATAAGCATTTTACCCAATGATTCATATCTCTAGGCCTTCATCATTTTTTTACAATAAAAATTTCTAACCCCCACCTCATCCATTGCTTACATCTACAAATAGTCTAAGAATTAATTTAACTAATGAAAATATATGAACTTCCAAACTTCTGTCTTCTGACATTTTGAAACATATAACAAGTTATTGTTATCTCTAATTATACAATAGAACTCCCTTCTGCTGTTTAATAGGAATTATTAGGTAGATATTTTACCTTTGTCTTATTCTTTTGTAACCTCTGTGGATTTAACCTTATATTTTAATCAAGAATAGTTTTTATTTCAAGGGCTTGATGGACACATAGGAGAGAGGATGTAGAATTCAATTGCCTGGTTATAGACTTTTTTCTCTTGGGGATAGTGGGACCTCCTTTTAGGTTATGATTGCCTAAGGTTTGGACATTTTTTTCCATTGAAATATCTTACTCTGTAGAGGCTGATCATTAGTCATATACTATTGAAGAATTGAAAAGAAATAAAGGTTGTTCTGAGGACTTTAAGTTTCCTCTAAAAAATCATGTTCTTGGCATCAGAATGCAAAAGCAAAGGTCAGTGAATTAGCCCATCTTCTCTGTCACCACTGTAATGACTCAGGCTGCCTATTGCTTCTTGATGGAGAATGAACTCTTCAGTCATATACCTACCAGGGAAATGCTTTAAATCCAACTTCTACAAAGCAGTTGTAATGTTAGTAAAGTGAAAGTATACAGGATCTGGTGTGAGATGTTCAAGCAACACTCATGCAACTGCCATCCTTAGACAATTTCTCTGTCTCAGTGTCCTTCACCTTAATGGGAAACATGGAGATGACAATGAGGGCTTGGTGAGACACAGCATTAGACAGACTCCTTGATGGACCAGATGCAGTGCCTGTTATCCATCATACACATATATACATGCTGTACTGCCTTGAATGACAATGACAATGCTTGGTCCAGAGATGGTGGAACAGTTTGGGAAGGATTAGGAGGTGTGGCCTTGTTAAAGGAGGTATGTCATTGGGATGGGCTTTGAGGTTTCAAATTCCCATGCCATTTCCAGTTAGCTTTCTCTGCCTCATGATGTGAATCAGATGTAAGCTCTTAGCTACTGCTCCAGCACCATGACTGTCTGCCTGCTGCCATGCTTGTGGCTGTGATGGTCATGAACTCTAACCCTCTGGAACCCTAAACCCGCCAATTAAATGCTTTTATAAGTTGTCTTGGTCACAGTGTTTTGCCACAGTGATAGAAAAATAGCTAGCACACTAGTAAAAATGAAAAAAAGAGATGAAAAGTGTGGTTGGTTCATAATTTCCATTTATATAACAGTATTTGTTGGAGGAAATTGAAAGTATTATTCTTATAACCAAAAATTGTTTTAAAACTTATTTGCTTTCAAATGTCTTTAAATATTCTCTTTGTATGAATAGGTAAAGAATCTTGGCCAAGCCTCAGTCTGAATTTTTTTATATACCCAGATATGTCTTTAATTGCATTAAGAATGTGAACTTTTCTTAAGATGCTACATGCAGTAATATCATAGACATGATTTAGAAAACAGCTTTTTATTAACCCTTTTTGTCTTTTGCAATTTTCAGTATATTCTCCTGGAACTCTATTTTTTTAAAACTAAAATATAATTCATTATTTCCCCTTTCTTTTCTTCTCTCCAACCCTCATAGTCCCACCCTTTCAAATTCATGGTTTCTATTTTCTTTAATTTCTTTTGTTAAACACATTCAGACACACATACATATACTCACACAAACATACAACTATACAAATACAATCTGATCAGTCTATTTACTGTTACATGTATGTATATGATTTCAGGACTGAACCTTTTGGTATTGAATGATCAACTGAGGGAATCATCCAGGGAAAGACTATTCTTAGTTTTCTGTAGTTCTCTGTCTAGAGGTAGGGCGTCCAGCGAGTTTTCCCTCAGTGTGTTTATTGGTGCTGTAGCTGTTCTGGTCTTGTTTAGGCAGCCATGTTGCTGAAACTCCAGGGTATAGCTCCTCTGACATTTTTTAACAGACATTATCTCGCATCTATTTCCTGTTCCTTTGCCTCCCACAATCTTTTAGCCCACTTTTGTACAAAGTTCCCAAGCTTCAGATAAAGGAGTTGTGATGTGATGTATCATTTGGGGATAACAACCCTCACAGTCAGTTCTCTGCATCTTGACCAGTTGTGGCTCTCTATAATGTTTGATGTCTTTTGCAAATAGAAGTTTTTTTGATGCAGGCTGAGAGCTACATTGATTGGTAGTATAAGGATAAGTATTTAGAATACAGTTAGAAATTACAATGACTTAGGAAATGGTAGCCGTATGTTCTCTTCTGATATCCATGACCTCACTCGCCCCAGGTGGTTGGCTAGGTGTCCAAGTACCAGGTACAGTTTACCTACTATTGATCAGGCTTTAAGTACAACTAGGCAGCTGTTGGTTAACACCAAGATGTGTGTGCCACCATTGCACCCTTAAGGATAGAAATTATGATCTCTTTACTTTGCGAAGCTTCTTCTTCTTAAGATCCCAATCTTGGAGTTCACAAATTCTAGGCACAAAGATCACTTAAATTATTGGGAAGCCTTGACTTTCTAGATCAGCAAGAGTTAACCCATTAATTAAGCTGAGAATACAAACAGTCCACTCAATGTATTGATCATCATGGGTACGGGACCTGAAAAATAGAGAAGAACATAAAATATGATGTCAATCAATTTGACTGTAGATTCACTGGAGAAAAACCATACACCTTCACAGAGTAGGCAAGTATTGGCTGGATGATAATAAATGTAAGTATACAACATATAGCATTATTATTTAATGGAGGTCAAGACACTGTCGTTATTAAAAAAGGTATTTAATAGTAAGCCCTAACAGTTGCATGTTACCTTATGTTTTCAAATTTTATTTCCAAATTTAATCTCAATTTACAAGGCTAAATTTGTTTTTGTTGTTTTGGGTTTCATATATTTGTGGTTGTGGTCCATTGGTTTTTAATAGACAGATACTTCAAAATTAAACAGCACCTTTCAGATCTCATTGAGCCTTCTTCATTGTCTTGAGCATATACCCCATGGGAGGAAGAATGAGTTTACTTGACTTTTGCATAGCAAACTCCAGTAAAATCTGACAATTAGCTAGTCCTGTTTAGTCCTGTGGAGGCACAGTCTATCACGTTTCTTAGTAGTAAAGGGTCTCCTCCATTTTTTCTCAGTCAAAATCATGTTACTGTATTTAAAAAACAAAAACAAAAACATAATCTTTGAATAGGTCTCAGAATCCATGTCTTTTAGTAGTTAAAATTATTCTTTTTAGTTTATCTTAGAAAAATAACTTGCTATTGTTCCAAGAACATAAATTTCCATATGTTAAAAGAGATAGTTTATGGAAAATAATGATGTAGTGTGCCAACATGTTGCCCGAGGATATTTTTATGGCCAGGAACATTTATGGAGTATCCTCGTGTGTTTTCTCGGAGAAGAACTCCACTGAGGCCCTCATGCTGTCTTGACTCACAAGACTGTTCCCCTAAGTATTGCTGCTCACAGTGCGTGCCCTTGCCAATAGATTCCAGTCCGTTTGTCTAGAGTATGAAATACGTGTGCTTTGAAGAAATTTTGTATCTATTCAGAAACAAAAATAAATCAGTATACTTTAAATAATTATGGGAATAATTTGCAAAATAGAAATCTAAACATAGTCATAAAACACTCTTCTTGACATCAAAGAATTCAGAACATTTACACATATTCAATATATGTTGCACAGTTTCATTTAACACACACATATGTATGCACATATAGACACATAGCCTTAGCATAGAAGTGATCCTTTAGAGATCACTAATCCTAAGAGTTTTGTGCAACTTAACATCACTTTAGACTCCTGACAGACCTATATAGTAATCCTCCAAGGGTAACAAACATGTTTGATGTTCACTGGGTGATAAAACTGTCAAGCATTCCCCTTTACCTCCAGAGTCAACCCATGTGGTCAGGGCCCTTTCTGTGGTCCAAGAACTTGCCAGTTACTGTGGAGAAAGCACCCTAGATTCTGCCATTCACATTACCAAAAGCTGAGATTTGCAATATCCTTAAGAGATAGCAGCACAGTAACAATCCGTGATTGGAGTCTGATCTTGTTGTTTGTTTGTTTGTTTGTTTGTTTTCTTTTTCTTTTTGTTGTTGTTGTTGTTTCTGTTTTTTGTTTTTGTTTTGTATTTTGTTTGTTTGCTTGCTTTTTAAGTCAAATTTATCCTTAGTCTAGTGATGAAAAAGTCTAGAAAAACAGAAATCATGGTCAATTGAAGTGTTTGGGACTTATCAACTGTTTTGAGCATGTACTTAATATTCAATTCCTTCTCTTAGGGTGAGCTCTTTCTGATGGGACTGCTTGTCCATTATTCCAGGAGACATCTGAAGAGCTCCCATCACTGGTCTCTCATCAGCCTTCTTTCTAAGGAGAATGTAGGTTAAGCTCAAACTTGGACCTTACTAACATGGAGTTTCCCTTATTTCCAAGGCTGCATAGTCTAAGTATGATGGACACATAGGTGATTTCAATACAATAGGCTGAGTGAAGAGACATTTAAATAAATTTATGTATCCCAATACCATCTTATAGAACATGTGATGACCCATTGAGGCTTACAACATGAATAGATTATGTTTTTATTCTGATTTCAGTTATACCAAAATTTCCTCTCTCAATAAAGAAAAAAATAGAGAAGTATAAGAAATTAAAAGAGCCACGGGTACCCAGTATCTAGAAATGAAAGCCTCAGAAAAACCTAGGACATTCTCACACGCTACTCTAGGATAGTAAGCTATACCACCTGCTGTGGTAACAGTGCTGCCCTAACCCCTCAGTTACACAATAGCGCTACCTTGCATTACAGGGGACCCTTCAATGCTGTATTGAGATTGATGATCACAAGATGTGTGAGCTTGATGACTAGTGCCTCTGAGCGAGGGACAGTAGCATACACTTAGTACTCTGACTAATTTTGCAACAAATCTCAAGCCATTTATTTGCTATAGAGCATACAGTTTGTTTTTAGTCCTGATATTTCCCCAAGATTTGATTAATTGCCAATTCAATGGTTTGCAATGAACTGGCAGCCTTGAGTATTTTATCGAAGGAACACAGTAATCATCTATAGTTTTCCAAATTAAGAGAATTATGTGGTCTTGATAAGACAACTGTTTCTACTTTTATGGAGCACCTCTAATTCAAAATTTATTTTGAAATTTGGACAACTAAAAAATAACCAGACCCAATGAAATGTAGGTAATTTCATTTTTATCAGAAAACTACCAATTTCTTTCATATTTTCTCATGGGCAGTTCTTAGGTGAATTCACCAAATATTCCCTCATCTGGATAGATTCAACTGAAATTTGTTTCCATCTATGTGGAAGAATGAGGTATGGTGCATGGGCTTGGCACCTACAGAACATTGGACATCGTCTCTGAAGCTCTGTAAACAGACTCCTCAGAAGCAAAAGCACGAAGCACTCAGAGCTGGACATGAAAGATCTCTAACCTCGTGTGTGTCTTCAGAGATGGATTTTATTCAGTTCTCAATAGATTCCCAGCTATTATTTTTGCCATCATAAAACTAGAAATGATACACCCTTGTGGATACTCATGTTTACATTCATCCCCAGGGCTGGTAGAACGAGCAGAGCCTTGTCTCTAAGTGGTGTTGTGTTAAAAGTAGTTCTGTATGCACTTTGGAAACAGTATGAAGGTTCTTCTACTAAGATCTGGCCAAAATTATTTGGGGATAAGGCCAAAATAATTGAAATAATGAGTTCAGAGAGATATTTGCATGCTCATGTTCTTTGTTCAATAGCCAAAAATATGCAAACAATTGACATGTCTGAAATGACTTGGCATAAAATGTTACCCCACAGGTTCAGGGTTTTGAATGCTTGGTCTCCAGGCAGTAAAACCATTTGGAGAAGTTCTAGAAATTTTAGGAGATAGAAGATAGATGGTGAAAACAGATACCACTTGAGGGTAACTTGTCTCTGGCCCCTTTCAGTTACTTTCCATTCTCCATATTTCAGTTACTATCCATTCTCCAGATAAACAAGTTCCTCTACCACATATTTTTTCTGCATGATAGCCCAGAATTGGATTAAAGCATATTGCATAAAGAATAGCTTAGAAATATATACAGTGTCAGGAACTCTTCATATGATGCTTTGAAATTTTGCTTCTGGTGAATTATGTGATTTCAGAGACCATGTCATGAGCCATTGTTCATGCTTTACATAATGAACCTTCCTCAAATAGTTCAATATTTACTAATATAAGAACAATGTCTAATAGGTATTTGTTTATTAGTAAACATTAGATTATTATGCATTCTTTAAAAAAGAAATGAAATTCTGTCATTGGTGATGACACAAAGGGCATTGTGTTTTGTGTGATAAACTAGCTGCAGAAACACAAAAGTACTGTATAATCTCACTTGTATGAGAAATATAAAATTTTGGATCAAAAGGGAGAGCTTTTGCACTTGCCATGAACTCCATGTTGGAAGAGGAAGAGGATACTGGTCTAAAGTTACAATTTTTCAGTTCTGAGATGAGTGATTCTGAGAACTGTTGCTCATCATGATAGCTTGAGATGATAATTGCATGCTGCAACCTTCACTTTTGCTGAGGAAACAAACCTTAACTTTTCTCACATCAGAAAGAGTAATTGTGCAGATTGGTGAATGTATTAATTTGGTTTTGGTATCAGTTACATACCTTAAATATATATGGCATATCTTTGTCAGATACACATCAAGTTGAGCAAGAATAAGGAGGAGGAGGAGGGAGGGAGGAGGAGGAGGAGGAGGAAGAGGAGGAGGAAGGAGGGAGAAGGAGGAGGAGGAGGAGGAGGAGGAGGAGGAGGAGGAGGAGGAGGAGGGAGGAGAGGAGGAGGAGGAGAACAGCCCTAGGGAGGCAGCTTATAGAAGAATCACTGTTTAAGCAAGCTTGGCCTCCAGTCATGCTTCCCCTGCCTGGTTAGAGGTGCCAGAATGGAGAGGGACCTCACAGGATGAAATGCTCTATTTTATTTTTGCAAGGCTATTACTTTGAGTATTGCAGTGTCTCAAGAAATACGGTCTGAAGTGAACAGTCCATCTGTTACTTACATACTCTTAGCTGTCACCCAGCTTGGAAAGGACATTAGGAATGGGGTCTAAATTGGCCAAGAAGTAGGAAATTTGTAAATATGTGGAAAGTATTCAGATTCAATACAGGTTTCTAGGAGGAAACCTCATAGGAGTCTGTGTGAGGTAGGCTAGGAACATTTATTGAAAGCACAGAAAAGTGAAGAAGGGCTCTCTTGCTACAGTGTTGTTTTCTTTACCCTAGAAAGCAAGGAAGCTGACAAAATCCTTGTGCTTTCTTGAGAATCCGCTCCAAATCTGATAGAAGATCCTGAAACTATGGAGACACACAAGAGAGATATGGTATGATTTGGGAAACTTTGGTTTGCTTTTTTAAACAGGGGCTCACTGTGTAGCCTGTCTGGCCTGGAACTCACTTTGCAGACCAAGATGGCCTTAAACTCACAACAATTCACCTGACTCTATCTCCAGAAAGGAATTAAAGGCATATGTCACCATGACAGGCCATTATTTTAATTAACTTTATTTTATGAATGTGACTGTTTTATCACATGTATATAGCAGCACATACATGCAGTGCCCAGTGGTGACTAGAAGTGGACATGGACTCCTTTAACGTTGGAGCTAAATATCTTTGTTAGCCATCATGTGGGTGCTGGGAATTGGATCTGGATCCTTTGTAAAATCAGCCAGTGCTTTTAGCCACTGAGCCATCTCTCCAGCCCCTGATTTTCATCGCTTTTAGGTCTATAAAAAAGGACACAATTTCTGTGACCTACTCTGTACCAATGACATCCTCTGAATAAACAGTGTCTTTTTTCTTTTTCTTTTCCTTCTTTTCTTTTCTTTCTTTTTTTTTTCTGGTGTTTGCTTCTTTGGTTACTAGTAAAAATGACATTAAATTTTCAAGTTCTGCCTTAGAGAAGTTATCATACTGAGTAAAATCTGAGCACTTCAAGCTCTGCTGAAATCATAAATATCACCCCATAGAAGACATCTTAAACCTATAAGGTGCTGACCGTTAGAAATGATATCTGTTCGTAAGTGGTGGGTGAGACTTTGTGTAATCCAAATAAATGTTGTCTCTTATCTGTTACATTGCCCAATGTAGTCACTTCTTGGCACTCAGCAGCAGCTGTCAAAATGGCAGCACCTGTCAAAATGATAGCAGCTGAAAATGGCGGCAGCTGTCAAAACAGTGACAACTCCTTTTCCTCTTCAGCTATTATGAAGTACCAACACAGGAGTTCTCCACGTTGTCAGAATCTCCTTTCCAACCTCCCAAGCACCTCAGCTAAAGTCTCCTACAGCTAAGGTCTTCCCCTCTTAATGCATGGTCCCACTACAGTAAAAAAGGGGGGGGGTCACCTGTTGAGCAGGAACCCCCTCAATTTCTGAGCTTCCCAATCCTCACTCTGTAAATCTCTTTCCTGAAAAGTTCTGCCCCAGAAGAAATCCTACCTAAGCCCTCCCCTTTGGTTCAGTTGCCCACTGTCCGCTCCCAGGAGCAGAGGCAGCCCTCCCTGGATTCATCTTTCCATACTTTAGATCCTCCAATAAATCTCTTTTATGAGATGTGTTGCCTGGTGTGACTGTCACCAGAAGCAGCTAAGAAGCTGTGAAGAGAGGAAGGGAGGAAGTGGAGCAGGGCTGAGGCTCTTGAGCTCCTCGGCTCAGCTGGGGATTCTCTCTCCTGGGAGCCGCAATGCCTCTGCCGAGGAGGCTTCCTCTCAGCTGTATGGTTTCTGAGCTCCTGTGTCTCAGGATGTCACTCCATTGGGAAACTGTCCTACCTCAGAGCTGTGTACTTCCTGAGCTCCAGTATCTCAGGATGCTCTTCCATTGGGACGCTGTTCTATCTCAAAGCTGTGTGGTCCCTGGGCCCCTGTGTCTCAGGATGCTCTTCTACTGGGATACCTTCTCCCCTCAGGGATGTGTGGTTTCTGGGCCTCTGTGTTCCTGGGTTCCATCCTGTACCTAATGTGGTACAGTTTATGCAATATATATATACACTTTAAGTTTTATATTCAATGGAGATGTTTCAATAAAATGCACATCTTCCACAGAGAATCTGCACAGGTGTCAGCTGACCTCCAAGAAGTGCCCCACGCTGGCCAGGCCTATAATAAATGCATCAAATCACTCTAGACCCTGTTTTCTGTTTAGCACCTTCAGTCTCTTAATGTATGCAGTTTAGCTCTCTGTGCCTTGCTTCACCATAGACATGTCATGCATGTGAGTCTATGTTTCAATATAATACACACTGAGGCCATACTGTGAGTCAGACAAATCAAATATGAAAAGTCTTACAACTGCTTCACAGATCCACTACCTCGGCTCTGCTTTTTATCTGTGAGGAACATGAGGAAGAGTGAGAAAGTGGATCAACCAAGATTCAAGTTCATCCTGAGCAACCCACTTAACAAAAGCAGCCCTGATTTAGTGGTTTCATATTTCTGCCACACATAAAATTAACAAAATTAAGGCAAAGGACACTGTGGTTAGGACAAAGCGGCAACCAACAGATTGGGAAAAGATCTTTACCAATCCTACAACAGATAGAGGCCTTATATCCAAAATATACAAAAGAACTCAAAAAGTTAGACCACGCGGGGAGACAAATAACCCTATTAAAAAATGGGGTTCAGAGCTAAACAAAGAATTCACAGCTGAGGAATGCGAATGGCTGAGAAACACCTAAAAAATGTTCAACATCTTTAGTCATCAGGGAAATGCAAATCAAAACAACCCTGAGATTTCACCTCACACCAGTGAGAATGGCTAAGATCAAAAACTCAGGTGACAGCAAATGCTGGCGAGGATTCGAGAAAGAGGAACACTCCTCCATTGTTGGTGGGGTTGCAGACTGGTACAACCATTCTGGAAATCAGTCTGGAGGTTCCTCAGAAATTGGACATTGAACTGCCTGAGGATCCAGCTATACCTCTCTTGGGCATATACCCAAAAGATGCCCCAACATATAAAAAAGACACACGCTCCACTATGTTCATCGTAGCCTTATTTATAATAGCCAGAAGCTGGAAAGAACCCAGATGCCCTTCAACAGAGGAATGGATACAGAAAATGTGGTACATCTACACAATGGAATATTACTCAGCTGTCAAAAACAACGACTTTATGAAATCCGTAGGCAAATGGTTGGAACTGGAAAATATCATCCTGAGTGAGCTAACCCAATCACAGAAAGACATACATGGTATGCACTCACTGATAAGTGGCTATTAGCCCAAATGCTTGAATTACCCTAGATGCCTAGAACAAATGAAACTCAAGACGGATGATCAACATGTGAATGCTTCACTCCTTCTTTAAAAGGGGAACAAGAATACCCTTGGCAGGGAAGAGAGAGGCAAAGATTAAAACAGAGACTGAAGGAACATCCATTCAGAGCCTGCCCCACATGTGGCCCATATATATATAGCCACCCAATTAGACAAGATGGATGAAGCAAAGAAGTGCAGAAGTGTAGATCGCTCCTGAGAGACACAGCCAGAATACAGCAAATACAGAGGCGAATGTCAGCAGCAAACCACTGAACTGAGAATAGGACCCCCGTTGAAGGAATCAGAGAAAGAACTGGAAGAGCTTGAAGGGGCTCGAGACCCTATATGTACAACAATGCCAAGCCACCAGAGCTTCCAGGGACTAAGCCACTACCTAAAGACTATACATGGACTGACCCTGGACTCTGACCTCATAGGTAGCAATGAATATCGTAGTAAGAGCACCAGTGGAAGGAGAAGCACTGGGTCCTGCTAATACTGAACCCACAGTGAACTAGACTGTTGGGGGGAGGGCGGCAATGGGGGGAGGGTCGGGAGGGGAACACCCATAAGGAAGGGGAGGGGGGAGGGTGATGTTTGCCCAGAAACCGGGAAAGGGAATAACACTCGAAATGTATATAAGAAATATTCAAGTTAATAAAAAAAAATTAACAAAATTTAGTGCCTTAAAATAACACAGTTGTAGCTTAGCGTTCTAGAAGCCCAAAGTCTAGAATGAGTTTTAGGAATTAAAATCAAGGCTTTAGTAGGATGTGCCCTTCGTGGAGGCTCCAGGAGGGTTTGTCCCTACCTTTTAAATTGTCTAGGAGTCACTTAGTTCTGCCTGGAGCTACATCACTAAACCTATGCTTCAATTGTCCCATCTGTCTTTGACAGTCCTGCCTCCCTCACATAGACACACATGTGATTGGTCAGGTCCTCACGATCCTTATTTTCCCACATCTGTATGTACCACAGTCCCTTATGCCACATGAGCCGACATCCTTACAGCCACTGGGTTCTAGTTTGTGGATCTGGTCTCATTGCATGTTCAAGTCTTATTTTTGCTGGTGTGATAAAATCCTGGTGGAGTGATGCTTTGTGCACCGTGTAAAGATTGTCCTTGTATTATTCGAATGCTGATTTATGTGCCGGCAGAGATCTGATTACAGGCAGAACTTTGGTATCGTCATTATTATGAAATATATACTGCCTTAGTATTCTGTAAACATTGTTCTCTGTCTTCTGATTGGTCAAATAAAGAGCTGAACAGCCAATAGCTGGGCTCTGGAGAGTTAAGGCAGGACTTCTAGACTGATAGAGGGGTCCTCAGGTGGAAACCGGCGGCCAGAGTTGCCAGTCAGAAGCAGATGAAGAAGCAGAGGCCAGGACGAGACTAAGATGGATACACGGTGGGACACAGGCCAGGTCAGCATCGTTGGGGTAGAATAGCTGAGAATCTGTTGTAGTTACCAGAGCTTATAATAAATACCACAAGTCTCCACGTAATTATTCAGAGCTGGAATGGACGTGAATGGTTACAAAATCTTGTGCCCAAAAGCAACTTAGGAGAAGAAAGAATTTTTAAAAAAGATTTACTTATTTTATGTATATGAGTACACTGTAGCTGTCTTCAGACACACCAGAAGAAGGCATCAGATCTCATTACAGATGGTTGTGAGCCACCATGTGGTTACTGGGATTTGAACTCAGGACCTCAGGAAGAGCAGTCAGTGCTCTTAACCACTGAGCCATCTCTCCAGCCCAAAGAAAGAATTTTTATGGTTTGATTTCTGATAGTGAGTCAATGAGAGAAATCAAGGCAGGAACTCAGGCAGGCACATGAGGATCAATCTACTTGCTATTCCACAAAGCATTACAACTGACAAAGGAATGCATTTCACAAACAAGCAAAGTGGGAGCTGTGGAGAAGTGCTGCTGGCTGGCTCATAGGTGTCATTCTTCTTCAGCCCAGGAACTGTTGTCATGCATGGTGGGCTGGGCCTTTCTACCGTCAAGACAATGCCCCAGAGACATTCCAGCAGGCCAATCAGATATAGACAATTTCTCAATTGAGACCACAGTTGATCCTGATGGTCCTAAGGTCTGATAATAAACTAAGACTTTACTGCCCATAACTACAGGGATTGGGGCCTTTGCTGCTTTATAGTGAACATAGACTCTTTCAGACAGTAACATCTTTGGCATTTGTTTTTCTTTTTCTTTTTTTCTTTTTCTTCTTCTTTTTGAAATTGTTACAGATGGAGGGCAGCAATCTAAAATGGAAAAGTTGAATCTCATCAATAACAATAGATATTTTTTTCTCAAGATTTCCTTAGAAACATTGTCTTAAATAAAAAATGAATGTCACTTGTAAAGCTAACATTATAATGTACACACAGATATAAAAGTGCTTTTAAAACTATAAGTCACTTTGCAAATATTAGCTAGAATAATATTTATTTGCTCTCTACAGTTGTACCCAGAATGGCAGCTTTTCTTATTTTTTAACTATAATATTTACTTGGCTCCCATAAAAGAAAAACATTTAAGCACATATGGATGACTTAAAATATCAGTGACAGCTTCCCTTAGTTATGTATTCAAATACACAAAGAGGGCCAAACTGCTATAGGGGCACATTGGAAGTCCACATATGTTTAACAGCTCACTCTCAGAATATGAACTGTTAAAGTTGTCTAATGTCTATGCCTAAACAAAACCGAGACATACAACTTAAGTGCTTCCCAGTTATTTTTCTTCTTATTTATAATCCCTAGATATGCAGGAGGATAACATGCCTACCATGTCATTCATATAGGAAGGGGAGAAAGAAACAGGATCACTGCTCTGTTTAGAGCAAGACAGGGACACCGTGAACAGTGCTCAGCCCCATCCCTCTACTTTTTCAGGCAGGAGAATGGGCTAAAGCACGCAAATGCTCCAATTGCTGTATTCATGCCAAACCTGTTACAATAGATGGAGTTTACATGTGAATAAGTTTAATAGTTCTTTATCATCTTAGAATGTGCTATTATTAAAGCTTCTCCATCTGCATGCCTGCAAAACTGAGAAGTCAAGAGCTTACATTTTATGTGGAAAAGCTCAATCATAAAGATTCTATTTTCATGTCCTTAAAGAGAAATAGCCTGACTATATAAAGCTGCCTGTTAGCCACTCAGAGAAGGTAAAGCTTGTTCAGCAGCACCATCTCTGTTAGGAAGAACATCTGTGTCACACAGAATTCACAGCTGTCATCTACAGTTCTAGCAGAAAAACAAACAAAAACAACAAACAAACAAAAACCAACCAACCAATCAAACCAAACCAACCAGTAACCAACAAAGCAAATAAACCAATATAAAAGTCAAAACAAAAAAGAAACAGAAAACCCAAGGCTCTTGGGATCATCATGAAGGTCATCCTCTGTGTTCCTCCCTCCATCCTAGCTATTGCTTCTGTCCCTTTCCTATGGTCCTTTCTGGGGATTTTTATTTTACAATGTTCCATGGGCAGTGAAGTGCACAGGTAACAGTCCATGCTGACACGGTGAATGCAGTTCCACAAATAACTCCCACTCAGGAGTTCTATTGGTTTGCACGCATTCTACATCCTTTACTTGAGTTTGGATCATAATTTCTTGGTAATATTTAGTTAGCCTATGCTGTCCTTCATTACTCGGAGAATTTGAAACACTATCTCTCTAGATCTCCTTGGAGTTTAGAGAAGCATGTGTCATTATTTATGAAAAAGAAGCAATTGGGAATTCTTGTTTCAGTAAATGACCCTTACGCTCTTAGATAAGATTCAACGAATGGTCTAGCATTTAAACTCATAACCCTTTAAAGCCTTGTAACGGTAACCTTCTTCAAGGAAAACCACCTACATCTCAGCATTCATTTCATGAGGTATTTCCACAATAAAAATCTCAGAGATAAGAAAAGGGAGACTCCAGAGAGAATCGGGGTAGGCGACTGCTGCAGAAGTACATCTTGTCCAAGTCTGTCTGGGCTTCTGGATCACCCAAGTTGTGTGCATTCATTTTGCTTTCCTGTCAATATAATTGTGAATGCCGTGTGAAGATGTCCCTGCCCACACAGTAAAACAATGTCCCAAGGCCAGATTGTTCAGGTCAAGAGGTCAAGAACTTAGCTGTGTGGCCTTTAACTGTATCCTAAACAGAATGAAGTAGACAGTGTCTAATGTTATAGATTGCTGGCATGAGGTTTAGTTGCTTTCCAGAGATATATAAATCAAAGTGCTCATTAAAAACTAAAGTCATCACCTTTAAGATGGATCCTTCATTTTGATAGTGTACTCTGTCATCCCATCAGGTTTAGCTTTCTAACGTCATTTTACAATGAGTTCCCCCTAAACTCTTACAGGGAGACAGTATCTGCAGAGAGAATACTCAGCCCATTCTTTCAAGGAATCAGTTTTGTCAGGGCTGAACTTTGGACCCTTGTCAGCACTAGAAAGGATTTACGAGTTGTTGTTATTGCCTCTGCGCTCTCTCTCACATGTGAGCACATGAGAAATGAAGTAAGTTCTTCTTGGGGTGGGACAAGAGGTTCTTAAGGACTTGCTTCCTTATGATTTTGTCTTCTGTTTACTTTCTGTAGATCCCCAGTCAGCTCAGAGGACTCTAGGGACCTTGAGATCGAAGCATAAGGTTTTGATGTCCTAGGAATCAAGTCAAATGAGAGTAACCTCGGCTCTGTACAGCCCGGAGGGCACAGGTCAGGTCTGGAAGCTATTACATGGAAAAATCAGACCCAAAATTAAGAAGAAAATATTGGAAATGTGCTTTAAAAACCCACACCAATCTATTCCTCTTGTTGCATTGCCTTTTCACTATACTCTCTGTTCTACATTCTAATTCTGAGGGTCTTTCTCTACCCCGGAAATCGCATGTGGCCTGACTTGTTTGCTACAGCAACCAGGGTAACATTTGAGACTTATGTTACCCTGGTTATCACCCGATGGTTTACAACCCCTTTCTATGCTTTGGTCTGTACTCAGTGGATTCTGGTTCGATGAATTAGACCCAGTGATTCTCCTTATCCAATAAGGTGATGGGCAAACTGACAAAGATCAACTGAACCATCCATTTATCAGCATTCTGGATAGCAGTGGTTCTCCCCCTGCCTAACTTTGTAACCCTGTAATACTGCCCCCACGTGTTATGGTTACCCCCAAACCTTAAAATTCATTTGTTGCTACTACATAATGAATATTATGCAGGTTATCTGATATGTGATCCCCAAAAGGGTCCACGGCCACAGGTTGAGAACTGCTGCTTTGTGTACAAATAACCACCCAGAGAGAGGTTATTTTAGTGGGAAAAGATAAGAGATATTGATTATGTTGTGTGAAGAAAGTCAGAGAAAATTGAGTAAGAATAAAGATATATTTCCTTATTAGGACATGTGGAGGAAAGGCGAAATTCCCCAAATAAGAAAAAAAAATTGGGACAAAGCCAGTGAAATTCAGAGACAGCTCAGGAAACTCTGGCTGATCAGTTGAGACTAAACAAGAATGCCAAACCCTCTTTCTCAAAGGTCAGCCAGTGCCTGAGACCAGCCCTGGGGTTATTAGGCCATAGCTGTGCCTTCCTAAGTGAACTTTATTCCCCAAGGCTCACTGATGTCCAGTGGAGCAATAATTGCTGAGTCCAACCAGCCAAAATAAGTCATGCAGTCAGAATTCTGGGGACTTTGTGATTGGGGAAGATTAGGCGTTAGATTAGTAGTCATTCTCTCATAATTCTATAGTAATCCCTGTGGAATTTACAGGATTATAGGAACATTTGTAGGAATTTAGAGCACAGAACAATCTATATAATGTGTAAGTTTCAAATAGGGTTAGTTCACATTTTTTATCTCAACATGGATAATTTATATATGCAGGGACTTGTAGACTCTTCTTTATCTGTAAATCAGAACACAGAATGTTGTGGGCCACAGTTACACAGCTGGGCTATAGAACATCACAGCTAATACATCTGGCCTGTTTCCATTTGCCTTGTCTAACTTCCTCTCCATTACTCTTTCTAGTCTCTAGTGACACTATTTCTTGCTCTTCTTCTAGAAGACTGATTTTTCAGTTTTCTCACAGGTGTCTTATACCTGGGGTCACTCCTGCCGTGATGAAACACCATGATCAAATGCTAACTGGAAAGGAAAGGGTTTATTTGAATTATATTTCCTTATCACTGTTCATCATTGAAAAAGGTAAGCACAGGAACTTGAACGGGGCAGGAACAGACTCAGAATCAGAGCTGTGGACAAGTGCTACTTTTTGGCTTGCCCCTCGTGGCTTGTTCAGCCCTCTTTCATATAGAACCCCAGACCACCAGCCCAGAGATGGCACAGCTCAAAATCAACTAGTTGTTCCAATATAAATCACTTATTAATTAAATGTCCTACAGATTTACGTACATCACAGTCTTATGGAGACGTTTTCTTAATTGAGTGTCTTCTTCTCTGATGACTTTAGCTTGTGTCAAGTTGACATAGCTTGGCACCGTGTGGTTTTTCTCCTTCAATGCCTCCCTCATTTCACCTAACATTCTATGCCTGGCTTATTTCTCCAATGCTGTCCATTTGGTGTCTTATACATGGAGCAGGTTGTATTGTTTAAATGACCACACTAGATAAGACACTCAGCAGAATCAATGAGTAAAATTATCATGTTCTTTTCTCAATGTTTATAAAAGTAATGTTTTAAAAGCACCAAATAGAATTGTAGCTAAATGCCAGATGTAAGTAATCAAAATTCTAAATAAATTTCCCTGAAGCACACTATTGTAATAAGTATGACTTATTCGTGAGGTTTTATTGTTGTGATAAACACCATAACCAAAAGCAACCATGGAAGGAAGGATTCACTTCATCCTAGAGGTTGTAGTCCATCATCCAGGGAAGACAGTAGGAACCTGAAGGCGGAGCTGATGCAGAGGCCATAGAGGAGTGCTGCTTCCTGGCTTGCTCCCCGTGGCGTACTCAGGCTGCTTTCTTATAGAGCCCAGGGCCACCAGCTCAGTGATGATACCTCCTAGAGGGAGTTCAGCCCCCCCCACATCAATCATCAACCAAGAAACTGTACCACAGCCTTGCCCATATCATGGGGGCAGAATATCAAGGGAGGATCCATCTTCCCACATAAATCCAGCTTGTGTCAAGTTGACATAAAACTTATTAGCACAGCCCAATTGCTGATAATACATCATACTCATAACAGACCTCGTCCATACACAGATACTGAGAAAAGGCCCATTATATGCACAGAATCAGTGAAGTACTGGCTACTGCCAGCTAACAGGAACTGGTCAGTGAGTGAGTGAGTGAGCGAGTGTGCGTGTGTGCGTGCGTGTTTGTATGTACACTGATCTTTAATATACCTAACCCAGTAACTATTGTAGGCTAGCCTTACCTGCCTTAAAGTTTGGACACATATTTACTTACATTTATATAAAATTACCACATGCAAAGCTTATTTTACAATACACTATTGTCTATATCATGTATTTTATTGAAGCTATACTGAAAATGAAAACCAGAGTGGTTATATGGGCACAGTTTCACACCATTATACTTCAGGATGTTGCATATTTATACCAAAAAGTACTTCACAAATCAGATGGTTCCAACTCTCCCTCTGCCTCCAACCAGTTGTTAAGCAGCTGTGATAACATCTTGGGGCATTGAATTTTTCTTTAGGAATATTAAATAGAAATCAATCACATTTGTCCATCGTGAGCTACTTTATTCATGTATAGGTTCAGCAAGAAACTTAATGCTAGCAGCAATATTCCAGTTCAGAAATGAGAACGGAGCTAGCCTACGTTCTCTGGTGACCTAAGGGTATATTTTTTTTTTTTACTGACAGCAAATGCTGCCCTTTTAGATCGCTCAGCCAGGAGGAAGAGACTATTCTCAAACTCAACTTCTCATGAATCTGAGGACCCTAACTTCTCTCAGGGCTGTACAAATATAGCATTTATCAGAACTACCTTTTAGATATCTGGGACCTCAGACAGGCTTCCACGGGTTAAATGTTTATTTCATCCACAGAAAGATGTCCCTAGGTGGTAGAGCAACAGGAAGAGCTGTAGAACAAGGTCTCCTTTCTGCAACCCAGTTCTCCAGTGTGTCCAGCCCCAGTGCTTCCAAAACAGTTAGTGGAAGGTTTTTCTGATGAGAGGATAAGTGGACATCAGTATATGATAGCTCTCAATAAGCAAAAGGAAATAGTGTAGAGCCTTTTGGCAAAATGTCAGAAGAAATGCATTCTGGTATTTGTCTGTGTTGTATTATAAGTTGGCAGGAGAGAGACAATATGTTTCTTTTCCCTCAGCATAATGGTAACAAAGACTCTTCTTTTACATAAAAACCAGGGTAATCTAGGCACTTGATGTCATTAAGATAGCCTTCGTTTTCCACAAACATTAAACCTTCTCCCTAAACATATATACCACAAAGACACATGCAAAATTAAAGCATTAAAAATGATTTGAATGTGAATGGTAACATCTGCTCTTACGTATGTGAAAGCTCCGTTTCCAGAGGGGAAATAAAAACAAAAGCATGCAAACAAAATGTCTAAGTTTCTGGACTCTAGCCATGAAATATTACTGAGATTAGACAACGGGTGAAGCTGTGGTCATGCTGCTGCTGGGAAACTGTGCCTGTCTTACCAGATGTGAATCCTACTCTCTCCATAGCAATGACTGGGTAGACATCCAGTGCTGTTTTTCCTGTCCACAGTTACAGAATGGAAATGTCAATGTTGTATTGACTTTAGCTTCGTGTGCATATGTGCTTATATGTGTGCACATGTATGTGTCCATGCACAAGCAGAGACAAGAACTCAACATTGGCGTCTTCCTCTGTCACTCCTCAGCTTTTATTTTGAGACTGAGCCTCGCACTGTACATGGAACGCACTGATTGGCTGGAATGACTGAGCAGAGAACTCAGGTATCTTGCTGTTTCGGCCTCCCATGCACTGGAGTCTGAGTGAGCTGGAGTACCCAGCTGTCTCAGATGTCCATATACAGGTCAGCTGTTTGCGTGGGGTCTGGGGATCTGAATCAGGTCCTTGTGTTTGTGCGTAAAACATTTTACCAAGTGAGTTATCTCCCTACCTCCTGATTCCAAATTTTTAAATTTTTATTTTTGAGATATAATTACACTTCTCCCTTCATTTCCTTCATATATATATGCATATACTGCCAAATTTAACATACTCAGTCTGTATAATCTACTAGTATGTGTGTGTTCAGGGCTGACCTTTGGCACTGAACAACCATTTGCTGAGCTCCTCCCTGAGGTGAATATGATCAAAAGACATGTATGAAACTTAAAAACCTAATTTTCTATTAGAAATTGATCCTAGAGAAATCATTCTCACAGCAAACAAACATTTTTATTTTTTAGTAAAGGGCGTGGTTAAGTAAATAAAGGTGCATTGATAAGAATGAATAGAATTTGTCCATGAAATACTGTCTTTGGTAGAGTACTTGAAGTCTTGCATCTATAACTATACTATTATGTAAAATAAAAAATCATGAGTCGGAAATTACATATTCATCATATTTATGATAGATGCACACAGGCAAAACACCCTCAGGAAATATGCCATAGTGCTCACACAGCTCTTTGAGCATAGTAGAGAGGAAGTGGATGAAATCATTCAAGAATGAAAGATGTCCATTCCACTCAAGTTTTTCTCTGGTTAGAAAATCTTGTAAGAATTTAACCTTTCTCGGTTAATACTGTGTAGAATCTTCAAAGTCCACAGCATGTCTTTTCATTATATGAGAAATGCAGACTTCAGTGTTTTTGGTTTAGTGTTTGTTTTGATTTTGAGGCCAAGTCTTTCTATGTAACTGAGGCTGGCCTCGAACTGTCTACATAGCCTGGGCTGGTCTTCCTCATGCAATTCTCAGTCCCAGCGTGCTGAGATCATGGGCATGTATCCTCCTCCTCCTCCTCCTCCTCCTCCTCCTCCTCCTCCTCCTCCTCCTCCTCCTCCTCCCTCCTCCTCCTCCTCCTCTCTCCTCCCTCCTCCTCCTCTTCTTTTTCCTCCTCCTCCTTTTCCTCCTTTCCTTTTTCCTCCTCCTCCTCCTCCTCCTTCTTCCCTCCTCCTCCTTTTCCTTTTCCTCCTCCTCTTCCTCCTTTCCTCCTCCTCCTCTTCCTCCTCCTCCTCCTCCTCCTCCTCCTCCCCTCGTCCTCCTTCCTCTTTGGTAATATATTTAAAAACTCCCTTTCTTTTTGTGTTCCTCTTTTATGCTAAGAATTGTTTCCTTCATTCAGGGTCATTGAATTTTCCTTTCATCTAGGAGTCTTCGATTTATTTAGAATGGGCTTATGAGAAAGATTATAAATTTTTTATGTGCTTAACCAGTTATCACAGCCATCTGTCTTAGAAAGTCTCCACTGCTCTGCAGGATGAGCTGAGGTGTCTCTTATGTGGTCTTGCTATACTATCACACCAGCCAAATCATCTCCCCTGGACCAGTGTGAATTTCACTGCCTCTTATAGTGTTTTGGTAGCTTTACTGCTAAGGACACCTCTGTCATGCTCTTCTTCAATGGTATTTTGCTTATTTGCTGACCCGCTGGATGTCCATATACTTTCAAATCAATTTATTGAAGAAACTGTATTTTTTCTGGGGATCCCTTATCTCCACCTTGCAAGAATTGGTTTGCAGACTGGCCACCACTATTACCTGGCATTTGAATGGGTTCTAGGGTTTTAAATTCCAGGCTTCATGCTTATATAGCAAGCCTTCAGTGAGATCATCATTTTAGATCCTGCTGAGAGCTTGAGGACTAAATTCAAGAATCTACTGTCCAGACTAAAGCAACTTTACACTTTTAGGTCTTATGTTTAAGTTTTTGATCCATTTTAAGTTGGTTTTATTCTTTTTTATATGGGTAGGCACTTTAATGAATTTATCAAAGAGACTATTTCTCCCCACTAGGTGTGCTTGGCATCTTTTTTAAAAGATAAGTAGACTATAGATGCATGCATTTATTTCTGTGCTGTCTTATTTCCTTGGCCAATGCCTACATTGTACCATAATCACTTTATCACTTTTACTGCTTTTTTTGTTGTTGAAATTAGCTGACTGGGTTCCTCCAGCATTGATGTGTTTGTTCATTTGCTTTGTCTATTTAGTGTCTTTTGTGGCTCCAGATAAATTTTAAGATTTTTTTCCTGATTTCCATAAATTGTGATAGAAGAATTTTGATAGTGATAAATGTTTTTAGCCAGGCAGTGATGGTGCCTACCTTTAATTCTAGCACTCTGGAGGCAAAAGCAGTTGAATCTCTATGAATTCAAGGCCAGCCTGATCTGTAGAGTGAATTCTAGGACAGACAGAGGTACACAGAAGAACCCTGTTTCAAAAAGAAGAGGAGGAAGAGGAAGAGGAGGAAGAGGAGGAGGAGGAGAAAAGAAGACATTTTTAAAAATAAATGTAACAGGAGTTGACTCAATGGGTAAACTGTTTGATGCACAAGCATGAGGACCTGAGTTTGGATCCCCAACATCCACTAAAGTCAAGCATGGGAGCACAAGCCTGTAGTCCCAGCAAAGCAGAATGAAATGGATGATTCCTATCAGTTTTTTGACCAACCAGTTTGGCCAAATGAGGAACTTAGGGCTTTAGTACAAAACACTCTCTCAAAAATTTTGGAGAGAAAACCCATATAAGGCATTCCATGTCAACCTCTTGTTCCCACATATACCCACACAGGATAGGACACCCTTACATACACAGACACACAGACACTCAGAACATACACACACACACAGAGAGAGAGAGAGAGAGAGAGAGAGAGAGAGAGAGAGAGAGAGAGAGAGAGAGAGAACATACACACAATTTAAAAGACTCTATATACACTAAAAAGGTGAGAGCTCACTTGGAAAGGTGCTTGCCTTACAAGTAGGCTGCCAAGCATAGGAAGCCACATAGAAGCCAGACACTTTTAATCCATGTACTGAGATGATAGAGATAGTTAGATACCTGGAGACTCTCTGGCCAGTCAGTCTAGCCTACTTGGCAAATTCCAGATCAATAAGAGAACCTCTCTCAAGAAGAATAAAATGGTGGCAGTCCCTGAGAAATAACAACTGAGGCTGTTTTTTAACTTCCATATCTACCACTTGTCCACTCCCCCCCACACACACACATACTTGTGCACATACACAAAGAAAATTAATTCATTGGTTAAATTTGAGACTTAAAATTGGTGGCACAGAAATGTAAACTATTATACAAGACTAGTCTCTGTAAACATCTTAATAGCTGCAAAGTTGAATACCACAGAAGAGATGTACTAACTCATGAAAATATTTAGCCTACCAAGAATGAGTTATGAAGAAACCAAAAGCATAAGGAAAATAATGAGCAAAGATATTGAAATAGTAATAAAATATTTGCCATTAAATATGAACCCAGGACAGTTGACTTAATGGCTGATAGATCCTTAAAGAATGAATCTTCTCAAACCCTGACAAAGAATGGAGTTACTTTCTTTTATTTATTATTTGATTTATTTACATTTCAAATATTATCCCCTTTCTCTGTTTCCTGCCCATAAACCCCCTATCCTGTTCCCCCTCCCCCTGCATCTATGAAGGTGTTTCCCCACCTAACCACTGACCACTTTCGGCCTCCCCACGATGACATTCCCCTACACTGGGGCATTGAGCCTTAGCAGGACCAAGGACTTCTCTTCCCGCTGATGCCCAACAAGGCCATCCTCTGCTACATATGCAGATAGAGCCATGGGTCTGTCCATGTGTATGCTTTGGATGGAGGTTTAGTCCCTGGGAGCTCTGGGTGGTTGGTATTATTGTTCTTACAGGTTGCAAGCCACCTCAGCTCCTTCAATCCTTTCTCTAATTCCTCCATCAAGGACACCATTCTCAGTTCAATGGTTGTCATGCTCTGGCAGAGCCTCTCAGGAGACAGTTACATCAGATTCCTGTCAGCTTGCATTTCTTGGCATCAGCAATATTGTCTGGGTTTGGTGTCTATATATGTGCTGGAACCCCAGGCTGGATCCCCACTATCTGGATGGTCTATCCTTCAGTCTCTGCTCCAAACTTTGTCTCCGTATTTCCTCCTATGAATTGGCAAATTGCTCTTTTTAACTCTCTGAAGAATTGAGTCAGAATCTTTATGGAGATTGCATTGAATTTGTAGATTGCCTTTGACAAGATGACCATTTTTACTATATTAATCCTGCCAATCCATGAGCATGGGAGATCTTTCCATCTTCTGAGATCTTCCATTTCTTTCTTCAGAGACTTGAAGTTCTTGTCATACAGATCTTTCACTTGCTTGGTTAGAGTCACACTGAAGTATTTTATGTTATTTGTGACTATTGTAAAGGGTGTTGTTTTCCTAATTTCTTCCTCAGTCTGTTTATTCTTTGAGTAGAGGAAGGCTACTGATTTGTTTGAGTTAAGTTTATACCCAGCCACTTTGCTGAAGTTGTTTATCAGACTTAATAGTTCCCTGGTGGAACTTCTGGGGTCACTTAAATATATTATCATATCATCTGCAAATAGTGATATTTTGACTTCTTCCTTCCAATTTATATCCCTTTGACCTTTTGTTGTCTGATTGCTATGGCTAGGACTTCAAGAACTATATTGAATAGGTAGGGAAGAGAGTGGGCAGCCTTGTCTAGTCCCTGATTTTAGTGTTATTGCTTCAAGTTTCCCTCCATGTAGTTTGATGTTGGCTACTGGTTTGCTGTATATTGCATTTACTTTGTTTAGGTATGGCCTTGAATTCCTGATCCTTCCAAGACTTTTAACATGAAGGGGTGCTGAATTTTGTCAAATGTTTTCTCAGCATCTAATGAGATGATCATGTGGTTTTTTTCTTTGAGTTTATTTATATAATGGACTGCATTAATGGTTTTGCATACATTGAACCATCCCTGCATCCATGAGATGAAGCCTACTTGATGGATGATCATTTTAATGTGTTCTTGGATTCAGTTTGCAAGAATTTTATTGAGTAATTTTGCATTGATATTCATAAGGGAAATTGGTCTGAAGTTTTCCTTCTTTTTTGGGTCTTTATTTGCTTTAGGTATAAGCATAATTGTAGCTTCATAGAAGGAATTGGATAGTGTTCCTTCTGTTTCTATTTTGAGGAATAGTTTGGACAGTATTGGTATTAGGTCTTCTATGACAATCTGATGGAATTCTGCACTAAACCCATTTGGTCCTGGGCTTTTTTTGTTTGGGAGACTTTTAATGACTGTTTCTCTTTCTTTAAGAGTTATGGGACTGTTAGGCGGATTATCTGATCCTGATTTAACTTTGGTACCTGGTATTTGTCCAGAAAATTGTCCATTTCATTCAGATTTTTCAGATTTGTTGAGCATAGGCTTTTGTAGTAGTAATTGATGATTTTTTGAATTTCCTCAGTTTCTGTTGTTATGTCTCCCATTTCATTTCTCATTTTGTTAATTTGGATATTGTCTCTGTGCCCTCTGGTTAGTCTGGCTAAGGGTTTATCTAGCTCATATCATAGGTCATAACTATTCTGTTATCAAAGATACTATAAGAAAAGACAATATGTGACTTTGAGGTATACAGTGCAGTAGTACTCAACAAAATACTAACATACTCCATTTAATATGACATGAAAAAGGTCAGCCACAAGATTAAGTACTTTTTATCTTTGGTGTGCAAGTTTTATTCATCAGAGGCCAAGTAAATTATAATATGCAAATTAACTGAATGAAGAAAAAACCTATAAGAACAACCTAATAAATATAAAAATATTAATAAATGAAATTTCATATCCTTTCATGGTAAACCTTTCCCTATGAACTGTGCAGAAGAGTAGCTGACTTGATGACAACCAGAAATCAAAGAGAGTGAGGGAGGAGCCAATGACATGTGTGCTCTCCTCAGCACTTCTTTTCTCCAACTAGGCCTGTGTCTTCGTTCCTCTCCTAATAATACTCCTGTAATATGAATCCATTGTGTTTTGATCTATTTATTGATTTAGAGCCCCTCTCAGGTTCCAATTCATTTATTGGATTAGAGCTCTCCAGAACCAATTATCTATCAATGAGTTGATCTCACTGTTGGATTTACTAGAGATCAAGAATTCAACACATGAGCCTGGGGTGGGGTGTGGGGGGCAGTTCATATCAAAACCATGACAAATGGCTACTCTTAACATTTCTATTCAATTTAGTAATGAAAGTTCTAAGCTGAGAAATTAAGAAAGAAAAAGGAAGGAAGAGATCCAAATATAAAATAAAAGAGTAAAATTGCCCTTCTTGCAGATGACCTGACCTTCATGGGTAGAAATTTCAAACCTTCGATAAACCCTGATATGACTATAAACATGCTCAATAAAGATTCTGAATACAAAATGTAAAATTGCTATCCTTTCTACATGCCAACAGTAAACTATCCATAAAAGAAATTAACAAAGCAGTTCTATTTATAAAAACATCAAAAACAAAATAAAATGCTCAAAAGCAAATTTAACCAAGGAGTTTATAGTCATGGTACAGTGAAACTTACAAAATATTAGTGAAGAAAATTAAAGCTGATACAAATAAATGGAAAGCTATTCATGATCATAGACTTGAATATCAAGGCTGTAAAAATGTCCTCGCCACTCAGAATGATCAACAGGTGTTCTGCAACCCTGATGACGATGGTTTGAGAACACTTATTTAAGGGTTTTAGTCCCAGATACTTAGCACTCCATTCTTAAACAAACTGAAGAGACTTTTTTCTAGTCATGAAATTGTAGGACTTGTTTCTTCAACTTATTTTCTTTCTCAGTACTGTAAAAAGAAAGCTTTACCCACTATTTCCAGAGAGTTACTAGCATCTTGTTAGTAGTTCTCCTTAATTAATTAATATCATCTGAGGTTCTGTGCTATGTGCGTTGGGGTCCAGCTGTGATTCTACCTTCTCTGAGGATCTTAGTAAAACAGCTCTGTGAGACAATCTTACCTTGAGACATACCTTTATTTGGGGTGGCCTTGTATGCATACACTTTATTCGTGGTGAATCAAGATCTGAACATACGAACCCTAGAGAGTGAGAGGGGTTCTTCTTAGAGTGACATTTCATTGGCTCAGATATAAGCTTCTGGAGATATGCTGTTTGCAGGGACAAGTATTCTAGGAAGTTGCACCAGTAACTTCGCAAAGAATTACATGGTTTTCCTCAGGTAGAAGATTGGAGTCAGACTGCCCCCTCCTCCCCCAGTCAGGAAGAAATGAGGATGTCCATTTTGCTCCAAGCTTAGGAAAGCTATAGAGACAAGGTAGACAACCTTAGTAGCGAAGTGCAAGCAAGTACCACGTCTGTGGAAGGAGGTCTTCGATGATGTCTTCTAAGCAGGCCAATGCCAAAATATTTCTTTCACATGCAAGTTGACAGACTGTAAAATAGAGGCTGTTCTACAAATTTATTCATGATATTCAAGGGCCTACTTACTTCTCTATATTTTCATTCATTTAGTGTTTGGCGTCTTAGAATTTCATTACAGTGTTGCTACTCCATTGACTAATTTAAAAACATAAATAAATGTGTGTATGTAATATATTGTGTATATTATATATGTTAACATACTCAGCATACTTATTTATTTCCAGAGACAGGACCAGGCAAAGCATCTTGTCAGCTTTCTATAAATACACATCATCAATTAAGTTCTAAAATTTTATGGTAATATTTTTCATCTATTTAACATAAATTTTATTTTCAATTAATTCTATTTCACTAAAAATTCTTTTTTTTATTCCTTTTCAGTCCATCTCCCTCATTTTCAAATATTTATGGATTCTATGTTGATTTCCCTTGGTCTTTACATATGAATGAAATTAATTCTTGGTGGAGAGTTTGTTCCAGGTTTCTATGTAGACAGGTGACAATGGTTCTATTCCATACACAAATAATTTCTCTGAAAAATCATGATATGTGCTTAAAAAGTATTTTTTCCTTCTAGTGTGCATAGGGAACTGAGGGCCACCCCACAGAATTATTCATAGTTCCACAGGCCTTTCTTCTCTCTCTGTTATACTGACAAACTAATTCCTATAAATAAGACTTGTGTAAATATTTTTAGTCTGGACATTATATATGTCTAAACTTCCTACCATACAAAATCCAGGAGGGCCCCTGCTTTATCCTTTTGCACCCCATTCTCACTCTGGCGGACTGAGTGTGGCTGAGCATGGCATGGGTGTAAAATTACCCTTTGCCATTTTTTTTAGCATCCACAACTAGACGCCTTCTCCACCTGCTCCCGTCTCTCTGCCTCTCGTTCCAACTTTAGGCCCTTCCCTTCTTGCTTTATGGTTCTGAGACTTGATCTCAGGAAAGCTAGAGTAATCACTCCTGGGTTTTGTTTTCCTATTACATCTGTGTAAGCTCTAGGAGCAGAACATACTACCCACTGCTATCCTCATATTTTAAGATCGCCACAGTTATGAACTGTACGATGGAAAGGCAGAAGTAGTTCCTCCTATCCGATTTCCCTTCTGGTCAGTTTAAATTAAAGAGAAGGCATCATTTAAAAACTGTTAATTGTTTAAAACTCTCTGGCTGCATTGCTTCAGGTATAGCACATCAGAATGGATATATTTATAGAACCAATATTATTTTCACTATCATGCCCTCGATAATGGAAGTATGTAAACCCAAATAGAAAAGAACAACATTGCAATTTTATCTTTTACAGATCTTGAAAGCAGGTGGTAAACAATGTTAGCAGTCAACTCCAGACATTAGGAGGATGACAGAGAAAGAGTTGTAATTCGATGAGAATCCTCAGAAGGCGACAGCAAACCAACATGTAGATTATTAACATTAATTCACTTCATGGATGTTTGTTCTGGTTGCGTGGGCATTGTTTTCAAGTGACTGATACATTATAGGACATTTTGCCATCTAAACTGCTCCAGATCCTGCCTGCTTAATTATTTGCAGTAGCTTGATTTTCCTTTAATAATTTCACAATCTCTTTGGCAAAAATTGGAAACAAGTAATGAAAAACAGAGACAGACATTCCCCAAACTACATAACAATGCATTTAAAAGTTAGTTTGGGTTATGGAAGATAAAAGCCTCCGGGAAAAAATAGACCTTCTATTATGGAAAACACTTGGAAAGTATCTTTGAAATGTTGGTGACATCGAGTTTTTCATGAAGAAAATTAATCATGGTCCTGATGGAGCAAAAACACAAGGGAATTTTAAATGAAATGTTTTCCTTCTTCTTCACTGATGCAATGTTTGAAATGGGAGCACAGGGCATGTTTTTGAGCAAAGTGCTTGTCAGTGTAAGTGGTTCCCTTCAGTAAATCACCTGGAGTCATATAAACAAAAACATTGTAGACATAAAATTAAAAGACATGACTTTAATGCCTGTTTTCAATTGAACTGTGATTCCTGTGATTGAAGGATTGAATAATGTCTTTGAAATGGTTTTAAGCCTTTGTTCAAACCATTCCAGTGAGAATGAAATACTGCCTAGGAACCATTAAAACATGATCATGCTCTATGATCATATTACTCCCTCATCAGCCACTTAAAATGCCCAAACTCATAGAGAAATCAAAGCAAGGAATTATAGTTCTTTTGTTCCATACACAGGGTTCAAACAACCATTCATGTTTCCATAAGGAAAAAAAGGAAGAAATTTGGTTGAAGTTACAGGGACTCTAGGTAGGGGCTTGGAGCAAAGCCCACAGTCACCTGTTCCTCTGCACAATGTCTATTTCCTTCTCACATTACCTGATCTATTCTTCAAGAGCTCTTCTGTTTTAACTTGAAAGCATGGAGAAGTTATTCTGATTATCATCAATGGAACATGCACCCTCTGGCTATGTGAAAGGAACTAAGTTGAGCAGAGGCTAAAGGGAGAACTCAGCAATGATTTCTATTCACGATAAAACAGGCTGGTGGCTTCCTTATGAATTTGCACTAAATTCAAGTGTATAAACACTTTACATTCTAGATCCTCCTTAGTCTTTGGGGCTGGTGCTTCTATTAATTCCTAAGGGATTGTGTGCCAGAATTAGATATTCTGGTTCAGGGATTGGTTCTAAGGGTAAAAGTCATGAAGCAAGACTGAAATCAGCCTTGGATACAGAGGAAACACAACAAAGACAGCTTTGCTACATGTTTTTAAGAAGTTGAGCAAAGTCTCCACTAGTCATTTAACTGATGCCTAATATATCAAAATTTGCGAGGGTGCTTCAGAATGTCACATAAAAATAGCATAACGAGCTTTCCCATCCCTCCCAGGAATGCTTTTATGACCCTTTCTCTGATGTGCACCAATGCATGGCAGAAACTTTCGTCATAGGAAATGAGCATATTCAAATGGCTATTTCCAATATGACTGTGCTCAACCGACATGTTGCATAATTCTAATTTTTTTTTTAAAAATGTCCCTTAGTTTTTCAGGTGACTTTCACCTCCATGTAGAGAAGAAAATAAGAGGTTCTGTGGAGATTCAACATAACTCAGGTTATACCAGGAGTTCATCTCTTAGGAAACAGGAGAAGAACAGGGGTTGATCACCCCAAGGCTGACGTCATGCTTCTTCATATAACTGCTTCTCCCTTATTTTTTACATTCCCATTATTTCCTCCCTGTCTCTCTCTTTCTCATTCACTGAACTAATTCATTCACAGATGTTTATTAGGTTCTTAAGGACATCTAGGTGCTTGGCATTCATCAGTGCTGAAAACAGACACATTTGACTTTTAAAAGGCTGTGTGTTGTCCTGTAGGATTACTTGGTAGTACAATGACTCCTGCAAACACTGATTCTGTTGACCTGGCCATGAGTTATGTTGAATCTCCATGGAAACTGTTATTTTCTTCTCTGCATAGAGGTGAGAGGAATCCATGACAAAAGAGGTTAGCTAGTTTCCTGTCCTCCTGAACAAAGGAAACTCAGCCCCAAGAAAAAATAGCACAAACAAATCCAGTGCATGACTGAACCCCATATGGGCATTCTGTTTCTAGATGCAAGGTGAGGTCAAAGGATATTATGATAACCTATTGGCATTAAGAAAAAAACATAGGATTGAGAAGCTATATAAGACCCAAGGATAAGTTCTTGTTCTGTGAACCAGAGTCTTCCTAAATAAGCTCATTGGGCCTCAGTTTCCTCAATATGTATTTGTATAGTGAGTTAGGATTTATTTAGTGGATTCTATCATTTCATTCTTTCCTTTATTGAGCACTTACTCTGTCCTGAGCACTACTCTCAGAGCAGTGAGGAAGTGCGAGAACAATTGCACTCTTACAGCTTTCTTGAAAGAAATAGTATATGCTCCTGGTGAGCTCACCCTGAGTCCTTGTAGTGATAATGGAAACAAACATGACGTGAAGTTCTGTCCAAGTAGCATCAAGATTGGTATGTGCCTGGTGTATGCCTTCAGAGTACTCTATTCTGATTTTGTGTGGACCAATTTCGATTAATGATGCTTTGTATAATCCAAGGTGACAACCTTCTAGTGTTCCTCAAGGAAGATGTCATATGGGTGCCAATAGGGCAGAGAAAGTACCAATGAATCCCAGTAGTTCCTGTGATTTGGTGATGTTCAGTGATGCAAAGAATCTAAGAGAAGAACAAGGTTTGGGGATGTTTTGTTTGGGGGGATTGGGGTGGGATGAAAACTATCCTAGAAGGGTGAGTAAGAGGCAATCCTGTACCTGGACTATCCAATCATCATGTCCCCAAGACCCTTCCTTTGCTGTGCAACTTCCCCAGTGACTTGATTTCCACCTACTTTCCTAGCAGTATAAGCCATACTCTGGAATACTGGATGTGAAAGTACATAGAATGTGTCTCTACTACATCAGTCAAGCTACTGAAGAGCACTTGGCACTCCCTGAGTGTGATGTCTCGATGGGCGTTCTTGACCATTATCAAAATGGAATGAGTCTGAACATTTCATTGTTCATAGGGGTCATTTAAGCTGCCACCCAAGAATGGCATTAGTACATGTGCCACTCAATACATTTGAAAGTCAGAGAACAAAATTAGATTTCTATACCTCGCTTTCTACCTGGAATGAGACAGGACCACTTTGTAGCTTTCTCTTGTGTGTGTCAGGTCAGGCATCCCACAGGCTTCCAGAGAGAGTCCAGTATCCACTTCCAGTCTCCCCAGAAGAACACTGTGATCGGGCACTCATGCTAAGCAATTGGCTTTTATGTAGGTTCTCGGCACTCAAACTCAGGTCTTCGTGCTCACACACTAAGAACTTTTTATCCTTTGAACCATCAGCCCACTCTCAGGATTATTCTAGATAATAAGTTTAGTTATAATTCTAGTTTCAAGAACTGTCGTTTCCTTTTTTACCAATCAAAGTTTTTACTGTGTTTTGTGTTAAATGCTCTTGGCAAGCAGAGAAGGTATATAAAAATACCTTTATACTTTTCTAAATATAAAGAATATATGTAGATATTTATATAAATACTCCTAATAATCAATAATGATTTGTCACTAATTGTGAATGCTCTTTGTTGTCCATGATCAAGCAGCACTAAAGACTCTGCCGACTTCATTGAAATATTATATACTTTTCCAGTTACTCATTCTACTCTGCCCTTTGTTTCCTTTACTTTCTGCCCCACATCATATTATCTATTCATTTCTGGGCAGTTAATAGCTCTGTGAAGATGTTTGTTTCCTTTGTCACAGTCTCAGGATCTAGAATAATGTTCGCTATGTAGCAAATATTCTGTATTTCTTAATGGTTGAGTGAATTTAGTTGTTACTCCCTCTTTGGAATACTGATAACAAATATGAACCTAACAGATATTAAGAACAAACGGATTTTATAAGAACACACACTAACCTACATCCATTCAAAATAATTCTCAGAGTCTCCAAGAATACAAACTTCGCCAAGCTTAATGGGCAGAAGCAGGATTTGAACTCAGGCAGCCCATGTCTGTTTAATAAACACCTTGTTCTTTTTAACTCTCTAGGGGTGAGCAGACAATAGAAAAATATGATCTCTTTCACTTTTAACTTCAGATTCCTGAGTATCTTATTATTAGATGAATATTCACACACACACACACACACACACACACACACAAACACACACACACACACACTCTGAACATATGGTCATAGATTTATGGCTAAAAGCCCAAAAAGGTACGCAATTGTTTACAGTAGGAGAATCTTTTGCTGATTCCTGTGCTCTGACTAGTTCTTCAGGACAGCAGGTGTACTGCCTCACCTCTAAATCTAAATTGGTGAATGCCTGCAGAACTTTGAGTAGAATGTTTTACCTTTTTGTCCCTCAGCCCTCTTGTCTGGATGATGGGAGTAATCAAGTCTCTTTCATGAAGTCCTTAGGAAGACTGGAGTAGATCAAGGCATGCAAAATGTGTGTAAAACAAGTACCGAAAATGAAATGGTTGTTACTGTTGGCTTTGTGCACCCTCCAGGTCTTGTATGCATACTCAAGAAGCGTGCTTACATTCACCATCCTTTTTCTTTTCCACTTTTTCAATTAAAATAAATAGACCTCTGCCAGCATAATGGCCATAGGCACACAGACTCCCTGCTGCTTCTCCATCTTCAGTGCTCGCTTGTCCCATATCACAATTTTAAAACATTGATTAAAATTAACTCTGATTATATTTTTATTTGGCCTTTCTAATGAAATCCTTTTTTAAAGAAAAAATTGGTAATGATTTTTCTATCCTTTCTTATTGTTAAGATTGAGATTAGGGTAACAGTCAGTCTGGGGTCAGCATTTAATCAACAGACATTGGTGAGAGCAGTCAGTGAAGTTTGAGGGATGATCCAGGTTCTGGTCTTCTGAAACTGGTTTGAATTCTGACCTAGGTTCGATGGTAGAGATCGGCTGTAAGGTAGATTTGCCATGGCAAGCCCACTGTGTTCACTTACTTTTAATGCATATGGAGAATGGAGTGTTCGCTAGTGGGAATCGTGAGGGAGAACCTCACCAAATCATTTCCTAGTCTTGACCCTGCTCAGTGACACTGTTGCCCTTGGAACCAACCACCATTTGAAAAACAAAACAAACAAACAAAAAAAACCAAGCAAACAACAACAAAACAAAAACAAAATACTTGAGGCCTGCAGAAGACTGCGCTGCTGCCAACGTGATGAAGGAAGGGCTCCTCTTAATTATGCCTGAGATTTTATAGGGAGGGTAATTGATCCTGAAAGGAGCCAAGGAAGTTCTGCAGGAACTGGAAGGTTCTAGACACTGGCAGGAATCAAATCTCCTCTGAGTTGCTTCCCATGACCCGTGACTCAGAGTAAGATCTCCTAGCAGGGTGGCAGAGGGAACATGGATTGTAGCTGCCAGCAGAGAGCACCACATGCATGAGAATGATAGGACACATGTCAGGAGCAGGGATGTGTGACTGATGGCCATGGTGCTGGGATGGTGGCTTGGTACCCTCTCACACCCATTCTTCCCCCTAAGAAGGAAGGTGGAGTGAAAGTTCAAACCTGCTTTTATTGTCTTTGGGCTAAGTTCAGGGGATTTAGCAGATTCACCAGCAATGGTGAGCTGGAGCAATTTGCCTCCCCAACCTGGATTGTGTGACTTTAGACCATGTTTTCTACTGACTATGCTAATCATGTTCTGGTATAGATGACCTAAGTAATAGACTATCCCCAGACTCTAATGCCCATCTCAATCCTTTCACAAGCGTCTGTCATCCCCAACCCTGCTTCATTCAACTTCTGCACTTGGCGCCTCACCATCTGGAAGTCCCCTCAGGAAGGACAGCATCACCTTCAGGAGCTGCTGCTTTGCTGGCTCTGTGCACAGAGCTTTCTTTACACAGAATGCGGATGCTGCATTGCTCTCCTGGCTGCTCTGGGTGCGCTGAGCAAATGTGCTCCCTGGCTCTTAAGGAATCGAAACTACACAGTTTCACTCTGGCCCTGCTGTATGACAGTTGGCTTTCAGCATTCTCTTGTCCCCACAAAAACCTCAACGCAAATCCTTAGCACGGATGTTGTACAATGGGAGCTTTCATGACCGTGTTGGCACCTGCAAGCCTGGGTTTACAGTGTCCTGGAGCAGGACAGTACTTACAGAGTGGGGCTGAAGCTGAGAACCCCAGCCCAGGCAGCAGGTGAGCAGACATAGGTAGGAGGGGAGACCTGCTAACTGAAGGACTTTCTTTGCTGCCTTCCTGGGTACTCTAAGTCTCAATTGCAATCTCATTGTTCCAAGCATAGAAAGCAATTTATATCCAATCTTTAACTTTAACATGCCCTCTGACTCAAAGGGAAAACAGATCGAAAAAGCAAATATATGGACAGATTTTTGGTAACTAGGGACAGAATCCATTCATAATAAGAAGGCTGGCTCTGGAGCCAGGCTTTGAAGCTGTCCCTCTGTCTTTTTCATTAACTAGACAAAGAACCAGTGGTACTGACTGTATACCACATTTTTCTCTGCCTCTCATCTGTGGCACAAGGGCTAAGACTGCAGACATCCCTTGTAAAGATTAAAGGATCAGCTATCCCTGAGCTAACTAGAGCCATGCCTGGTTCACATTAGGCATTCTGTAGTTGAAAGTTGTCATCATCATCATCATCATCATCATCATCATCATCATCAATTTCATTCTTCTTCATCATCATCATCAATTTCATTCATCATCATCATCATCATCATCATCATCATCATCAATTTCATTCATCAGCATCATGATGGATTTCCCCTCAGTCAGAAGGACATGGTAAATTGATAGGTATCAAGGAGGCCGAGCAGGCTGAGCAGCAATGTACATTCTGCAAGAACAAGTGTGACCAGCTCTCCTGCCCTGCCACTGCTGCTGGTACTAACGGAGACAACATTAGTATCTGAGGGTGACAGCTCTACTTGTTCCTAATGTGGAGTCAAACAATCGCCAAGGCTGGTTTCTCTGAGAACTATGTATAGGGTTGGGTCTATGTTGTATCTGGTGCCTTCAGTTTGCCACATAGGGAAGCTGTGTTCTGTCTCCTGTCAAAGTTCATACAACAGTGGATTTCTCCATCACATGGCAATAATAGTTTTATAATTATTTATTATTGTTGGGTTTAATCCAAAAGTTTTAAACCCAACAGACACCTATATATAAAGGTAGTACTATAAAATTGAAATAAAAGTTACTTTTCTCATTGCTCTGACACAATACTTGATATAAAAAATAAAATGGGATTCTTTGGAGTTTATGGTTTGAGAATACAGTTCAACATGGTGGGGAAAAGCATAATATCATGATGTCAGGAGGGTCAGGCTTCTTGTCCACATCTCCATGGACCAGGCTGTAGAGAGAAATGACAGGAAGCTGGGCTGGACCATAGGTCTCAAAGTCCACCCACTATGATCCATTTCCTCCAGAAAGATTAATATCCTAAATGTTCCCAAAGTTCACAGAACAGAGTCACCAGCATCCTTGGTACCTACATCTCCCTATGCCCTCATAGCCAGTCCACCTCCATCAACTTTTCAATTCCATTGCCTGCTCAGTCTTGAACCTACATTTCTTCATCTCCCTAATCCAATAAACCAACATTTTGCTGGAGGACTATTAAACCAACGTCATCACCAATCTCTTCGTATTGGCTCTCAACTGTCTCTAATCCACTTTACAGGAACCACATGAGCTCTGAGAACCCTTCGTCTTCTCGGTTAATCATCAAGACAATCCCCACCAATATTTCTACAGATGTTCTGGGCAAGAGGATTTCTTAATAGAGGCAAGTCCGGGCCGTATCAAGTTGACAGTTAAGGCTAACTGGAACATTGAGTATCCCCCACTTGCTGAGTGAGTAAGCAGAGGAAACGATTTTGTTTTGTTTATATAAAGATTTGTTATAGAATTAAAGAAAATTAAGATTTAAATATATCCAAAGTATTTAAATATTGCTTTTCAAGTGAAGTTTTTAACTATCAGAATCTTTAAATGTCATCTCTCTAATTATCCTGCCAGAGATGGCTGTTCACATCCTAGTAATCAATATTGCATTACCAGCTAGAAAAAATGTTTGCATGTAACCTAATTTGCAATAGAGTGCCTTCATTTTGTCTAAATGCACAGATTTTCCCCTTTAGGTTGGTGGTTACAGCTGTTGTAGAATTGAGTTTGCCTAATTCTTAAAGTAAATAGTTCTCAAATGTGATATTCTCAGGGCTCCTTCATATACCAAAAGATTATTGAAGAGTTCAATGGCCTTTGTTGGTGCAGTTAATGTCTGTAGACACTATAAACAGTAACAAATGTTAAATTTAAAAGATGTCTATCCATTATTTTAAAATAAATAAAAGGCATGGAATACATTAGCCTAAATGCCATGTTTTGTGAAAATAACTGTTGTTTCTAAAACAAAATATAATTAGAAGTTATCTGGGTTCTCACATCAGTTCCTATATTTAACCTACTGTGGTATGTTGTTTGTTGATTGAAACATATAAAGAGAACTCTGGCTCTTCAGACAGATTTATAGTTACAAAAGGGAGGGAGGAGTAGTTTAATACATTTTCAGATGGTCATGACACTATCTCAGAGCTTGACAATCAGTGATCCTCAGATATTAGTTACAACATGGAAGGTACACTGTGTCAGCAAACCTCCCCACTCTTGTTGATTAAATTCATTGGCATCGCCTGTCTTTGTTTGTGACTTTTATCCTAAGGATATCTGGAACACCATCCCTCACCTGGAAAATACACATTCACTGAGCTACGTAAGGGTTTTGTTTTTTACTGGACACTTTTATTTACATTTCAAATGTTATCCCCTTTCCAGGTTTCCCATCCATAAAACTCCTATCCCTTCTCCCCAGCCCCTGCTTCTATGAGGGTGTTCCCCACCCACCCATCCATCCCTTCCCACCTCCCTGCCCTGACATTTCCCTACACTGGGGCATCAATGAACCTTGACAGGACCAAGGGCTTCTCCCATTGATGCCCAACAAGGCCATCCTCTGCTACATATGCAGTAGGAGCCATGGGTCTGTTCATGTGTACTCTTTGGATGGTGGTTTAGTCCCTGGGAGCTCTGGTTGGTTGGTTGGTTTTGTTGTTTTTGTTGGGTTGCAAGCCCCTTCAGCTCCTTCAATCCTTTCTCTAACTCCTCCATTGGGGACCCATTCTCAGTTCAAAGGTTGGCTGCAAGCATCCACCTCTGTATTTGTCATGCTCTGGCAGAGCCTTTCAGAAGACAGTTATATCAGACTTCTGTTAGCATACACTTCTTGGCATTGGCAATATTGTCTGGGTTTGGTGGCTGTATGTGGGTTGGATACCAAGGTGGGACAGTCTCTGGATGGCCTTTCCTTGATCATGAATAGATGGAAAGAAAGTATATGCACATGTATGCAATGCCTGCAATGACCAGAAGAGGGCATCAGATCAGCTGGAGATACAGTAAGTGGGACAGCAAAGGTAGGTGCTGGGTACTCAGCAAGAGCAGTATGTGCTCTAACTGCTGGAGCTTTCTCTCCAGATTTCAGCTTCCCAATTTTGATACCTATATCAAAAAGTAATGGACATTAAGATTACACTAACACGATCAGAAAACAGCTTAAAATAGAAGTTGTTAAGCTCCGGGTGACAGGTATTAAAATTAAAATTTAAACTTTGGAAAAATTAGATTATACCATTGAGTGGTTTTCCTGCTGTGGCAGGCCTTATTAATTATCAGAAAAAAATACGTTTGACACATTCAAGTCTAAATAACTATAATTAGTTATATAATTTCAGTAAAAATAAGTGATGGTTCATTTTAAAATGTCTAATTAGTAGTGTGGAACTCAAGTAAAATACATTTTTTAAACATCCGTCATCTTTCAACACATAGGAATACATATCAAAATTTAATAAAATTCACGGTTCTTCCCATTTTATCTGGGTATTCTTGAGTGGTTACAGAACAAGTTTTATGCTGAGTCTGTGGTGGTGAGGAAAATGGTGTTTAATGTCATAATTTTGTACTAATGCCTTGTCTTCTGCTTGAAATATACCTTGGCTATGGAATAGTTAGTAACAATGCCAATAGAGGTAAAAGGGAAAATAATGTGTGTTGTGAAAAGTGTTTGGAACACTTAAAGGGCACAGAAGGATCTTGGGGTGCCCAGTGCCTGAGCATCTCAGGAATGCTGATTTATTGAAATTGGAATAGCAGGATTCGATTCACACAGCCTACTCTAACTCATAATTTTAATTCTTTATTTGTTTCCATTACCTCGAGAGCAGTGTGCTGACACTTGGTCACAGTGAAATGCTCATAAGTTATTTGACCTCTTGAATTGCGGAAAAGACAGAAGTCACTTATAGCACATAATTTGGTCATTGTCAACCAAATGGCATGCTTAGTGACTCTCTTAGCAGCAAAGGACAGTTTAATGACAATGGAGTGACAATCTCAAAAAGCAGGTTTTCAGAAGACTACAAGTGAGCAGGTGCTTATGGAGGAGAAATGGGTCTCCATTCATTAATTTAAGAAGAAACTCTTCAGTCAAGATGCCTTTTTATCTGTGCACTTATTTCATGGTGTTTCCTGCTTCCAAGAGAATCCAAATATCCCTAAGATTCCACCATTATCAAAGTCACAGGCAAGGAAGTCAGATCTAGGCTTTTCAAAGGAATTGCCAGGCCCATGCTGAAAGCTACCGTGAGAAGTCTACTGATTCATCCCAGACATTTTTGAATTTACCAACAAGCAGAGGCAGGAGTAAATCATGCCAAAGGCCATTGAAGGATGGCTTTGCCAACAGGGCAGGTATATACCATGCAAGCTCGAGCTCATGTTCCTCCAATTCCTGTTAGAACAAGATCTTGACATCCCACAAGGATGAGTTCTCAGAGTTATGACCATTGTATAAATATGAGTATGAAAAGGGTTATTTAATTTACCCATCCTTAGGAAGAAAGCATGAAAGAAAACACGGTTTTCTGTGTTACTGGCAGAGTCATAATGACCTCCTTTGGTTCTGTATCCCAACAACCAATTATGCGGTCCTGGTACAAAATGGGCAAGTGCTAGTCCTTAGTTAATTTCACAAAGATTTTTCATGTGCCCCATATTTAAAGTTGGAGATGTTCACACATGGATTCATGTTAGGACCCTGAATACTTTACCTACTTCTCAGTGTAGTTGTAACCCTCTGAACTAATTTACTGTGATAGACATGTTCCAGAAAGGCAAATTACTCAGTCAAAGCATGGTCATCTGACCTGAACCAACCTTACTGGGTCAGATGGCAGATTCTTGAGCCTACAGAAAAGTCCCTTCAATCAGTCTGGCAAGACTTTATGGTTACCTCTTGTCTGTGTATGTGTCTGCAGCACCTCTCTTTCCCTGTGCATGCCACAGGCTTAAACTCCACGAACATGGCTGCCAAGTCCTGGATCGCGTGTGCCTGTTGTAGCACCAGATCTGTACCAGAACCAGGAAACGAATTTAATGGGTATCATCAGAGTCTACGGAGGTTAACAGCCATCTCTTTTCACTTTCTCCACCAGAGCTGTCTCTCTTCATTTCCAAAATGGAAAGACCTCTTTCCTCTCCTCCCAATATTTTATTAGTCTCTATATCCATCACGTGATGTGACAAACAACTGCGATTACTTCATTGGTAAATATATTGATCAGAGTCTTTGTATACATGGGATGTCTCATTTTTCTTAATTATTCAATGGTATAATCAAGAACAGCTGTGCGTCCTGCTGACCGGAGAGGTCAGTAGGGCAGACTTGCCTTCCAGGATGTCCAGTAAAGTGTTGCCAAGCTGGGGTTACACAGCTATCAGAGCCCAGGTCCTCACTTTAGTCAAGCCTGGCCATCTCTCTTCTCTGGATTCCCCTTAGTTCATCTCTCCCTGGCCAAGCTTGTTGGGTGGGCCTTGTTTGGCTCTAAGAAGCACTAAGTCCAGGTCCGTCGAGACAGCTTGTCCTAAGGAAAAGAATTATGACTTTGATTTCCATTTTAAGCCATGAAGCTGACTGTTACAGATGGAAGGGACTCTTGAGATTTTTTTTTCCTAAGAAACAAATATCCATGAAAGGTTATGTGAGTACGTGGAATACACATTTGCTCTGGCTCTAATGACAAGGAATAGACATAGCAAAGGAGGGCAGCAAAGTAAGGAATTATCTGGACAAGGTAGGCACCATGCCTTTTCTAGTTGTAAGGGAAACCAATAAGAAAACAATAACTAAATAATCTGCTTCTGATGGACTTATTCTCACAGCTAGAGTGAAGCACAGGTAGTTTAGTCCACCAGGCCTACTTTCTGTTGTCAGCCAGTGTAAAGCAGTGCTGGGCTGCCTATATCCTCACTCAAGTTCTTATGGTCTTTGGGTTCGTAATATAAGTAAACTCATCTTCGCGGGACTGCATAAGTTTGGTTTTATTTTAAATGTAAAAATATGACAGATAACCATTTGAATTTTGCCCAAGGAGTACTATATAGAATGTGTTGATCTTTATCTGACAAGATTATCAGAAAATATTATTGAACATAGGTGTGCTGGCATCTTTTTATGGGGTAGCTCTAATACAACTATTCTAAGTCCCAAACTCTCCAAGTCACAGGAAGCTCATCTATATACAAAGCTAACATGTATTTGAATTGCTTTTCATGAAAGTTGCCACTTCTGCCTCCCCCAACCCATTCCTTATTTCACTGATCATGAGTGTAACATCCATTTAACAATGTCTAAAAAATTCCCTAGGGAATACATGGTAGACATGGAGGGTGTTTGACACCTTGCCTGGCTGTCTTGCTGATGTTCACCAGGCCTGCTTTCTGTGGTCAGTCAGTATAAATATCCCTCCCAAACTGAAGGTATTCAAAAGAGACATTTGTGCTGTGATAGTGGTGAAAACATTGTGCCCACTGGGATTTTTATAGACATCTTGGACTGAGTAAAGGAAGAGGATGAAGTTTGTTGTCAGCCAGAGAAAGAAATTTCACATGGTTCTGGCACTTTTTAGAGCTCCCCTGTGGAGATAGTAGGAGAACCTCGGTAACAATGGGTCAGTGATGGGTGAGGAGCCATGCTTTTGTTCCGTACTGCTGAGTTGTACAGACCTCTTGTTTTATATTTAAACCTAAACCTCCTGACAGACCCTGAAAATAGATGGGGATGGGGATCATTGATCTTGTGGTCCTCTTCCCATTGTAACTGCATTGAATACATTTCCTTCTTCTGATTTTCATTATTGCCTCTAGATGACTGATTGTAATGGTTCACCTGAACTGTTGACTTGACACAATGCAGAGTCACCTGGGAATAGAGTTTCAATAAAAGACAGTCTATATCAGGATGGCTTCTGAAAATGCTGAAGGAAAGAGCTATTTCTTCTTGTTAATTGACGTGAGAGGAGCCCACTCACTATGAATGATGGAAAGGAAATGAGAAGTTAGAAGTGAATATACACACACTAATCCATCACTTCCCATGGTAGACAGTAGATGCCATGTGACCAGTTCACTCAAGCCACCACTGCTGTGACATACTTGTCGGGATGACTGTAACCTGTAACCATTAGCCAATAAACCCTTTCTCCTTGAAGTTGCTTTTTGTCAACATGTTGTTACGGTAATGGGAAAAAAAACCCAAAGATGCTTATCTTAGCATGCTAAGGTTGTCAAGACCAACTCCAACTCTAACAACTCCAGTAATACCAGGATTGACTTTCTAGAATGGAGGGTTGCAAATGCCAGAACCAAGAAAAGAACCTTGTCTCAGTGGATCTCTGCTGAAATCCCCACAGGTCAAATGTTCCCTCTAGAATTCTTCTAGATTTTAGAACTCAATCTGAAGGAACAGAGAGGATATAAGGCATACATATATTTCAAAGATTTCTGAAGATGGTATAGAATAAAAATAAATCCACCCCCTTCACCCAAGGGGCAGAAATCTCAGACTGCCCTCTAGGACTTTGGTGTTCACTTAGAGATACTAAAGATGTTCTGACCCCTGTGGGGACACAACACAGGGACACATTAGTGGCATAGGATCTGGAAGTTGGGAGTGGTTGTATAAAAGTTCCAAAAGACCACAAAATACTGTGTACTTCAAAATGGACCTTGAGGACTGTCAGTACTTAGGCCAGTATATAATTCACATCCAAACTTAATGGTGCTAGAAACACATCAAGCCAAACAAACTAAGCAAGTAAGTGAAACATATCCAGAGCAAACTTTGTTTTGGATAAACACAGGCAGGGCTTAAGAAAGTACTATCATAGTGAAAATAACTTTGTAAGTATAAATAATACATGATTTATGTTGTATCCTATTTACTGAAGCTTTTGGGATATGCTATTCAGTCTTAAGAGGACTACTCACACCATTTTTAATGACTTGGTACAGAGTCTGAAATGCGTAAATTCAATCTATCTTGTTATAAATATAAAACAGCTGCCATAGTTTTCCCAATAAATCTGACTTTCATTAAGTAAAACAATTCTGAGAGTGCATTTTCTAACAAATTTTGCTGATTGACCTCAACATTCTGTTTATAATGTATAACCATGCAGGGAAAAAATAGCATAGAAACTGGGTAATTTCCTTAATTCACAAATTCTTTGTTATTTCCCATGGAGTGAGTGTCTCACATCTGGAAAAGCTCATGCAGTTAACTAGTATGGCCAAGGAAACTGTGCCTTGAGGAATTTTAAATATATGCCCCTTTCCCTTGTTGGTTGTTGTATGTTAATGGAGGTGTGTGTGTCTGTGTGTGTCTGTGTGTGTGTGTGTGTGTGTGTGTGTGTGTGTGTGTGTGTGTGAAAGAAGAGGGTAGGACTCAGTGCGGCACTTCCTAGGTTTCAAAAGGATACTTGAGTATACTGAACCCTCTACCACAAAATAGAACTGTACCAAAACAATTCCAGAAAGTTCAGTGTCAGAGAAGCTTAAGCAAGAAGTTCTATGCCGCCATTCATCTCTGGTCCTTGTGGGGTTTGCCAGCATGAAAGCCTCCTTTGTTCAGAACCTCTGTCTTCCCTGGTAAGCCTCAGGTTTTTTTTTTCTTTCTCCGAGCACAGCCTTGGCAGTCCCAAGCAGGTGCCTGTTCCTCGTCAAGTCCTACAACTACACAGTGTTCGCTGCTAAGGGAACTCATCTTGCCTCATCGCAAGTAGGTCAGAACTGAGGGGTCACCGAAGAGAAGAGAAAATAATTGCCTTTCTCAATAACAGGAAGCCACAGCACACAGTCAGTTCTCTGGGGTTGCTCTTCATTGGAGAAACTATTCTACATGGTACCTGACCATGAGCTCAACAGCAACGTCTGGCAGTGGGCAGAACTGCTATATACTCAGTGTTGTGGCTGGAATGTGCAGCAGGGCTCGCCATTTATCTCATCACGCTACTTCTGGCCTCCTGTTATTAATCTTGCAACACAATGTTTATTTCCTAATTAATAGCCACTACAATCTCTAAGTAGTTTGTGGGGGAGGGTGCATGTGTATATGACTGCATGAATCTGTAGAAGCCAGAGGTCAATCTCAGGTATCATTCCAACATTACCATCCATCCTGTTTGGGGGTTTGTTTTGTTTTGTTTACGATTGAGTTTCTTGTTGGCCTGTAGCTCAACTAGGCTAGACTGGCTGACAAGCACTTTTACTGACTAGGCTACCTCCCAAGCACTGTAATTAGTTTTATAAATTGTTTTGATGCTCAATCTTAATACTGAAACATTCCAGAAAGACAAGAACTATATATGTGTTCTTTATACATGAATCAGATAGTACTGAGCAATGAGCGTATATATGATGTGTGTGTATGTGTGTGTGTGTAAACAAATATATGTTAGATAGTTACTGATGTTATATGTAACAAATAATTCAAATATTATCTGCCCATATATTTATCTATTAATCTAGATATCTAACTATAATTGAACAGTCACCATTATACATATATCATAGTATTTACTGACAATATGTCTATCATCTATCTATCCATCCAGCTACAACATATTCATCTAGCTAGTTCTCATTCATCTATCAACTTACCTCTCTGCCCACCTACTTGTTATCTCTCTCCATCTACCCATCCATCTTGATATCTATTTAGAATGAAAGACTAAATGTAGAAACACGTACTTTCCTCAGGACCCATCTCTCCTCAACCCCACTGCTTTGGAAATCTTCATTACCTGCCCAGTCAACTGTCCATAGTCAGAACTCCCCAATCCCACTTCCTTGCATTGCCCTCATAAGTGAAGTCATTTGCACAGAATTTTTTGCTTAATTGACCTCTTTCTGCACCCATCCAGAAGACTGACAGTTTGCTTGTGTGCTTAATTTTGAGCATCTATGGACTCAAATTTCTGTTTGCAAAGCCAGACCACAAACATTATGTTAATTGAGACATTATGGCAAGAGAATTTTCCTTTAGGGATGAAGGTTGTTTCTCGGGCCTCATAGGATGATTGCTTGAGCCTGTTAGCCCAACCTTTTCCTTTCTCTTTGTACAAAATGAAAGGAAAGGGAGTCTGCTATGAAAGAAAACCAAGGGATTCTGAAGACATTAGATTGCGTTTTGAAGTTGGAGGTGAGCTGAGAGCCACTGACTGGGTTCTTTGCTGAGTAAATGGCAGAGGGAAGAAAAACTAACTTAAAAGAAAACCCACAACTCAGAAAAGCAAACTAAAGCCTGGGTGTGGGAAGGAAAGTTCCCAATACCGCACTGTTAGAGTGATACACTAGAGAGATAGCTTAGCAGTTTCAAGCTTATGCTGCTTTTGCAAAGGACCACAGTCCAGGTGTTATCAACTATGGTGGGAAATCCACAGCCTCCACAACTCTAGATCTGAGGGATCAGCACCATTTTCCTGGCCTTTGTAAATACCTGCACACATGGCACGCAAGCATACACACAAATAAAATAAAAATAAAGAATTTAAAAAGGAAGATACATGGTACACCTAAGTAAACTTGACAGCTAACATTTCCAGGTGTTGGTTTATAAAGAGTTTTTATATCATCATATTTTTATTTGAAAACCACAATATACATGGAGTAGTGGAAAGGGAAAGGAGACTGGCATGTGGAAAGGCCTGGAAAATTTCTGAAGAAAGATAAAAACAATCAACAAGAAGTTTGCTCTCACATATCTTCTAAAGTCATGTGTGTGTGTATGTGTGTGTGTGTGTGTGTGCACAACTTCTGTGTGACCCTGAGTACAATACCTTCACCTTTCAGAACCTCTGCCTCCTAGTTTATAAAATGTACTTCTGTTCCCAACTCAGGATGTAGAATAAAATGCAAATGACACAATGCATATCAGACTTTATATATGAGCCAGAATTAAATGCATGCATAAGTATAATAACAATTTATAAGGAAATTATTATAAAACCCATTCACCAAGAACGTATTTAATAGATATTTCTCCAAATCCTGGTACTTGATATGACTTTGTCATTTCAATTTTGGAACATTTCATTAAAAAAGTGAAAAGGAGACCAATATGTAAAAAATGTTTAAATCCCTAGTCTCCATTTCATACCCTCAATCATAAACCAAGCCAAAAGTAGGATATGCAGTCTAACTGATCTCATACAGTATATACAGAGCATATACATCGCATATATTATTATTAAAATATAATTGCATGATATATTACTTTATATTTTTCACTAAACAATATCTCACAGATACCATTCTGTCTTTGTATATGGATATATTTCACTGATTTCAATGACTTACAGTATTTCATGAAGTCATTCATTATCTCACATATCTTCAAAAGTCATAAGTGTGTATGTATGTGTGCGCATGTGCATGACATATTGGATGCATGTGGATGTGAGAGTGGAGATGCCATGTTCATGTAAACCTATGCAGGAGACAGAGCACAACATCAGATAGCTTTACCTGTTGTGTTCTCTCTCTCTCTCTCTCTCTCTCTCTCTCTCTCTCTCTCTCTCTCTGTTTATTGCCTTGAGACAAAATCTCTCACTGAACCCAGAGCTGTTTCAGGTTGGCTAGCCAGCAGAGAACAGTTAAGCTCCACTTTCTCCTCTGTCTCTCACTCCAGGGATAGCATTGCTGGCTTGTGCTGTCATGACTAGATTTTGTATATAAGCACTAAGGACTCATCCATTTCCCGAGCCTTAATAACATGGTTTTCATTTCCTTTGTTTTGCTTTGTTTCATGAGGTAGTAGAGTGTTTCAGCCCATATCTGCCAACTCCATGTTTGCTACATGACTACAGGTCACAGAATAAAGAAGTTTCCACATGGCAGTTGCTTCAGAGAAGGTCCTGAGATCCTTCACTCAAGTATCATGGCAGTGCCACCTGCCCTTAGCCTAGTGTGTTGTTTTCCTCAGTGCAACACAGGTATATGATCATGCAGGAAGAATGTGTGTCATGTGGTTATTGCCTTGTTGCTATAATTAGGAAGACACCAGAAAATTACTTTTAAGGTGTCCTGTGAAGTTTTAGCTCTTTAAGTAAGTTTTGTTAAGCTTAGTGAAGGAGGTAATGTCTTCTGAAGTTGCAGAAACTATATATATATATATATATATATGAATATATATATATATATCATGAAGGAATGGCTACAACCACAGGAATTCTATAAGAAACAATGTGTTAGAATAATCAAGTCAGAGCCAATCAAATCCTCTCCACAGAGCCCTGTCATGAAAGCATGCTTCAGGTTAAAAAGAAAAGGGAGATCCCCAAGAGACTAGCTGGTTACTTGAGTGATCTTACCAGCTATTAGGGAAGGCAGTGAAAGTTCTCTCTTGCCACGCATACTGTGAGCTTGTTAACTGACTCCATTTATTCTATAAAACTTGAAGAAAAGCATAAACAAGATGATTACCCAGCTCCTACTTGTTGGAAAGGGAGAATGGCATATACAAGAGGATTCTTGTGGGAAGAAACCAGAGCACACTGGCCCTGGCCATGGCTCTGCTTTTCCCGTGCTTGCAGATAACAACCCCTAGGTGCAATCTTACTCCCAGAGGAATCTGTTGCTATGATACACATCAAACCAAAAGAGACTTGAACAGGAAAGGATTTGTTTCATCTGACAGCTTACAGTCTCCGAGGAAGGGAAATTAGGGCAGGATCTCAAGGCAGGAACAGAAACAGAGACTATGGAGAAACACTGCTTACCACCCTACTCTCCTTGGCTCACTCAGCTTACTGTCTGAAACAACCCAGAACCACCTGCCCCGGGATGGCATCACCCACAGTAGACCGGGTCCTCCCACATCCATCCTCAAGGGAGAAATTGCCTCACAGACTTACCTACAGGCCCATCTGATAGAGGCGATTCCTCAGCGGAGGCTCCCTCTTCTCAAATGACAGAGCTTATGTCAAGTGGATACGACAACAAACAACTAGCCAAAACGAGCTGCCAGCAGGCTGTGGAACCTGATCTGAGAACCCGAGTCTGGATGAGCATAAGGATTCTACCCCAGGTGAATGGTGCCTGCCCAGGACTGTCAGAACGCACCATCCTGGGTGGTCTGGCTTCAAACTCCCCAGTCTGCTTGACACACAGGCTTCAGTTAACAGTGCACTCCTGCCTGGCCCCAGCAGTTGGCATGCTTTGACTGCCACTGTGGTCCTGGGCTACCAAGAGCTCCTATTCTGCAATTCCACTGGTACCGCTTCCACATTCCCTGCAATTTGCATGGGAAGCCTCTTGGCTTCCATGTATTGGCTTATTTACACATTCTAAGATGCTAACCCAACATGGAACCGCTCTCTAGCTCTCTGGTTTGTCCAAGCAACCACTTATTCATTTAGTCTGCTAGATGCTTGCAATGAAAAGAGAGGCAGGAAAAAAATAGGTAAAGCAAGACAATATATTTGACTTACACACATTTTAGAGGAAATTGTTTGATTTTCACCCTCTCAGCCCTCGTTCTATAATTAATCCGGTAATTCTTACCAATTGGCCATCCAAAGAATGTTCCTAAGCTTCACCAGCTTTACCATTCTAATCTGTAAAAACCAACCGCCTTCCAGAATTGTCTGTGGCTTATCACTCTGCCCACAGAAGTGTATACAAAATATGACGTGATATGCAAACGTTGTTTGTTAGCAGCACCAAAAACTGCATGCTTCATACTGGATATTGCCCAACTATCCCAAATTATATTTATAAAAAGAAATTTACTGGAAAGAGTAACTAGATTTAATTTTCAACTTGACGCACCAGCCTTGAGTCATCTGAAAGGAAAACCTTCTATCAAGGAACTGCTGCAATCAGATTAGCTTTGTGGTCATGTCTGTGAAGGATTGTCTTCACTATTAATTGATACAGAAGGACCCAGCCCACTGAGAGCATCACCCACAGTAGGCCGGGTCCTCCCACATCAATCACCAAGTGAGAAAATGCCTCACAGACTTACCTACAGGCCCATCTGATAAAGGCGATTCCTCACAGAGGTTCCCTCTTCTCAAATGACGGAGCTTTGTGTCAAGTTGGTAAAACAATAAGCAACTCACCAACTCAGTCAGGTGGTCCTGGGCTATATGTGTGTGTGTGTGTGTGTGTGTGTGTGTGTGTGTGTGTGTGTGTGTGTGTGTGTGTGTATATATATATATATAAAGGCTGGCTAAGCATGAGCCTGAAAGTGAGCACAGGGTAAGCCAGAAAGTCACACTTCTCTAAAGTCACACCGCTTCAAGCTCCTATTTACATATCTGTCCTGACTTCCCTCATGAATGGATCTGAAAGTGTAAGGCAAAAGCAATCCTTTCCTCTCCTATGTTGCTTTTGGCTGGGGTGTAGAATAAAGAGCTACCGCAATGTCTGTACTATTGGATCCTTAATTTTTATTTGTTTGTTCTGTTTTGGTGGGGTTTTCTTTGCTTGTTTGTTGTGGGGCCAATTCTGGTGTTTAAAACATCAAAACAAGTATAGTACTAGTGTGCCAGTGACTGACTTCTCTTGTAAGCTTTTTCCCTACAAGGAAGCTCTGTCAAGATTGGTGTAAGCTGAATTGTAGCTTCCCTTCCCCTTAGAGATTCCATCTCTGGGAGCAAAAACTATTAATGGGCCCATCTGTTTGTGCTCAGCTTGTAATGGGGATGCCTAGGCAGTATGGTGGCACATATCTGGAATGCAGGTACTCAGAAACCTTTGCATTAGCTGTGGGATAAGCTGAACATAGTGAAACTCTGTCTTAAAAACCTAAGGGAAGTGAAACCCTCAATGTAAATAATTCAAAGTCATTTTCATGGCCAACAACAACACTTTAAAAAATGCTTAATGTCCCTTTAATATATTTTAGGCTCTGAAATAAATAGTTCAGAGCAACCGTTTCCTGAAAATTTCAAAGTAATTACATGAAGTGGGCAGGGCTTCACTTCACAGAGGAAGGAAGTGTGGTTTGGGGGAGGGGCTAGATTATCTGGGGCCTTGATAAGCAAAGGGCAAGAATTCCAAAGCTAGATCAGTGCAGACTTTGTAAACAGATGGAGAGGATCATGGTTTCTCAGCCTATTCTACTGTGAACACCAGAGCTTTTGACTCAACAAAACAAAGAGGACCTTTGCAGAGCATTATGTCAAATAAGTATTACTACCCCGTTTTCGAACCTTTCTCATTAATTGTCTCTTTTTTCAAGCCTCCAGAATCCCATATTGAAATCATATCTCCTTTCCCTCCTTCACATAACACTTGGCCAGCCTTTCCTCCAAGGACTCCAGAAGATCCCACCTCTGCATTGTACTCCTGCCTTCTGCTCATCTTTGGTCTGATCCTTAGGGACCTATATCTTCCACTGAATTATGCAGACAGCACATCAAACCTTGGCAACGAAATACAAAATGGGACTCTTCTACTTCCTGCCATCTGTAGCAACTCAAAGCAAGAGAAGTTTCTTTCCGAGGATGTAAGTGCTGACCACCTGGAAAACAAAATATTTTTAACCTTATCTCATTGCCATCAAAATGCTCTTGTATTAATTTTAAATACAGAGCTTAACAGCATAGCTCCTTCTGAGTATCCTAAGGAAGGCTTCATTTCAAAGTACACCTCAGGAAAGAATTTAGTGATGTAGAGAACATGGAACCGAACTCTCTTCTCAAACAGAGTTGTTGAGCAGCCACTCATGTGCCTGATACCATAGCCTTATAAGGATGGTGGGTGCAACCCTGACATTTTGATTTCTAACCATACAATTTCCCTAGCAATATTCAAGTGTTTCCAAACATCTGCTTCTATTTATCTCTTTATTTTTCTCAAATTCCTTCTGAGCTCATTGGATGATTGGATGACCTTGACATTACAGTCGAGCCCTAAATCAAAACATTTTGCATTCAACATATTGTTTTTCCAAAGAAGGTTCAGAGTTATTATCCAAGCAATTACAGATTCCATTTCCGGGACTTCTTATCTTTTTTTTTCCACATCATAAATAACTGGAATTTTATGTTGACAAGAAAAGTTTTATTCTACATTTTTTTTACACTTTTGAGGATTGAACTCATGGCCCTGTGCCATGATTGGCAATCACTGTAGCACATCCCAGCTTATCTAGAGCACATTTTTTTGAGGAAGTAGGATTAAAATATTGCATATGACTCCTGATTACTTTATAACTCTGTTGATCATCTTCTCTCTTAACTATAAAGGTAGGCAGAAAACTGGCCACGCTGAATTTCAAATGTAAACAAGTAAAATCTGATCTTAAGTGACCTAAAGGGAGCTAGCAAGTTTGAATACCGTCCAATGCCTCTAAAAATAATGAAATATGGCTGCATGTGTGGAAGGGAGCAAACCTTAGGGATCTCACAGAGGGAAACTACAGAAGAAACACACATATGGTTCTAAGAGAAGGATCTCACACTATTGGTCTTTCAGACTATTGCCCCTAAAGAAGCTCAATGATTTATGCAAGGTCACATATATGGCTTTCTGCCGAAGCAAGCTGTCCTGTTTTCCTGGGCACTGTGTCTGAGAACTGATAGCATGACTCATTCACTTCTAAGCCCTAGAGGAACATGGTTACACAATTTTCCACAGGTATTTTGGCAGCACCACGGGCATTTGAATCAGGGCACATCTCTCTTTCCTTCTGAGGAGAGAATACATGTGTTCCAGCCAGGGCTATCACACACACATGAATGCACACACAGTCACTCTAACAGGCACCACTGTCCCAGAAAATTTCACAGCAAGATGACCACCTTTACTGTGACTAGAAACTCAACAATTTAGCATCAGATAGTACTTACTGAATATCTTTTAGGCATCAGAGTGATCTGCCTATAAAGGACTGCCTTCCTTTACCTGATCTTGTTCTATGACTAATTAGCCCGAAGGCTTTGGACAAAACTTTGAGTCAGGTTCAATTCTTCATAACTGGGAGAGAGTTCTCCCACCCCTCTTATCTCCTGGAGTTATGGTGTAAGTTGAGTGAACTAGCACATGAGGGAAAAAGCTATTTATTATTGAAATATAATGTACATAGAGAAAATAGCTTAATCGTAGATGATATGTAATGCCAGGCACATGTCTACAAACAAAATAATATAAATCCAACTAAGGTACAGTTGAGGAAATTAGATGGTACCCCAGGATCTCCTCTTACACTTCTATGGATAAACACTGTTCTGTGTTTTAATAATATAAACAGGTTTCACACTATATGTGTCATGTTTTTTTAAATTTTTACTCAGAATAATGTTTATAAATTTCTTTCATGTTGTTGGACCCTGAGGGGTAGGTATCTTCATTCTTTTTTATTTTTTTATTTTTTAGATTTATTTATTTTATGTATACATTGTCACTGTCTTCAGACACACCAGGCATCAAATCCCATCACAGATGGTTGTGAGCCACCATGTGGTTGCTGGGATTTGAACTCAGGACCTCTGGAAGAGCAGTCAGTGCTCTTAACCGCTGAGCCATCTCTCCAGCCCCTCATTCTTGTTGTCCTATTAATTACATTGTAAATAACTGTATGAACAGATAATGTTTTCTTTACTGTTCAACTGTTGAAAGACCTTTGTCTATTTTTCAATTTGATCTTTTTGCAGTTACTCACTTCTGCTGAGTCTATACTGGAAACCATGTTGCTGACCCTGCAGGTATCTGTACATCCAGCCAGTGAAATACACCAAGTGGTCTTCCAATATGGTGACTACAATTAGCTTGCCTAGTAAGAATAGCTGATGAATATCTGTGTTTGATGTATTTCACTATTGCTTTTTATTTTAATTTAGTTGAATAAAATATTCCTCAATAAACTTATCAGCACAAGTTCGGAAGAGCAAATCTTTCTTACCTCAGAACTCACCATGGTCACATGCAATATATCACTGGAGTTTAGTCATATGTGAAGGCTGTTGGCATTTTACTCTTTAACTATAGTATACAAGGCTTCTAGAGCTATGAAAATTGACTGAGGTTAAGTCTATATGGATATATCTATATTTATCTTACTTCATAGAAAGAGAGAAAGAGAATATGAAAACCAGAACTCAAGCCTTTGGAACCTTCCTCCAACTTCTTCACATCTTTCCTTCTTCAGAGTAGCCAAGGTTTCCTGAAGAGCCATTGAGGATGCTGTTGTCTATGGAATGACCACAGAGGAAACCTAAAATGGATGGAGCAGAAGCAGGAAAGCCTGAGGGGTGAAGTGGAGAATGAGAGCAGCCACTGGGACACTTCCAAGAGGAGGAAGGTGCCAGAAGCATTGTCACCCCCCACTGAGTGACCACAGACTCACATTCGGACAAGAAGGCCACAGGAGACCAGCCCCTACCACTCATCTCCAGCCACAAAGTCTCTCTACAAACTTCCACTGACATCTCCTTCTCCTTCATTCCATGGGGTTAACGCTACTCCAGTCTTCTCCCAGTGTCTCTCTACGCATCCTTCAGACCATTGCATCTTCTGACTCTAGGAGGTTTCAATAACCACTGGTTCTTTTGTGCTTGACATGCAGTCGATCATCAGTAAATATAAATGAATGGCCATGCTATCCAGTGCTGTCCTCACATAAGAGTACAGATGAAATCATTACCATAGTAAACTCATTTAGTTTCTTGTACTATTTTATTCGTGTGAGGGTGGAGATCAGGGAAAGGAGTTGTCAATGCTGTTTTTAAGTAATTTAGAAACCTTCCCCAAGTATGGATTTTACTATGCTCCTGGAATTGAGAGCCACCAGAACGGGGGAACTGTTACCACTCTGGCTTCATGTGAGAAAGTGTATTTATTAAAAGAAATTAGTCTAAGCTGTATGTAGTAGTGCACACCTCTACCCAGCACTCAGAAGGCAGAGGCAGGCAAATCTCTGTGAGTTCTATGACAGCCTGGTCTACATAGTGAGTTCCAGGATAGCTAGTGCTATAGAGAAAGAACCTGTCTCAAAATAAACAAAAAGCAAAAATAAAAACCCAGACACTACTGCAGACGCCAAGAAGTGCATGCTGGCAGGAGCCTGATCTAGCTGTTTCCTGAGAGGCTCTGCCAGAGCATGACAAATACAGAGGCAGACGCTTGCAGCAAACCACTGAACTGAGAATGGGGTCCCCAGTGGAGGAGTTAGAGAAAGGATTGATGGAGCTGAAGGGGTTTGCAACCCCAGAAGAACAACAATATCAACTATTCAGAGCTCCTAGGGACTAAAGCACCATCCAAAGAGTACACATGGACACACCCATGGCTCCAGCTGCATATGTAGCAGAGGATGGCTTTGTTGGGCATCAATGGGAGAAGAAGCCCTTGGTCGAGCCAAGGCTCGATGCCCTAGTGTTGGAGAATGTCAGGGCAGGGACATAAGAAGTGGTGGGTGGATGGGTGGGGGAACACCCTCATAGAAGAAGGGGGACGGTGTATGGGATGAGGGTTTATGGATGGGAAATTGGGAAAGGAGATAACATTTGAAATGTAAATTTAAAAATCCAATTAAAAAAAAGCAAGCAAACAAACAAACAAAACCAAAAGTTAAAAAAGAAAAAGAAAAAAGTACAATCAAAGGGCAATTTAAACATTTTTAATTTTTAAACTAATTAGGAAATTATATGACAGCTGCAAAAAAAAAAAAGGTGTTTTAAAACCTAGTGAAAATGGATGAGATCAAACCCTTTATGATATCAAAGCCTAGAGATTTTTTGCTTCTGTTTTCTGCATTCCACTTCTTAGCAGCATGACCCATCACCAGTAAAAACAAATAAAGGGAGAGAAGGAGCCAAAGCAAATAACTCCCTTTATATTGTGGTCCAAAGCCCAGAGAGAAGAGACAGTACTGGGCTTCGGAGGAAAATATAAAAGTAGGGATTAGATGACCTCAGTGCTGTGGTTTTGCACAGGAGAGGAGGAATGTTGGAAATTCCTGTCCTGAGGTGCAAGCTTCAATTCTGCAATTAAGTCCAAAAATATAGCAAGGCAGGATGTTATCAAATATGGATTTTTCTACCTGAGAACAGATAGAAACTCTCTATAACTATGTACTTTCCCTTCCTCACTTCTGTTATCAATGCTTATTTCGAAAGTTTGACATTATCTCAACACAATTCATAATACTGAAGAGCATTTGGACTTCAATGGAGTTTTAAGTTCTCGGTGTGCCATTTCATCTATGAGAAACCACAGCTGAGCCCAGGAAATTGTGCCCAGTGCACCATCTAAGAACACAAAACTCTCACTGCTATCCCTGAAACATCTGCCAGTTCTCAGTGGGCGACAGGCTATACCAGTTCACATCCATTGTCACAACCTTGGATCTAACTTCAAATGATCTCATGCCACTACTTTATAATTTATAAACTACAGCTTCCATAAGTAAACTTGTGCCCTTATCACAGTAAAGGGACTATTTCCTTGTACCGTTTACAGAATGCAAAACTTCATTCAGTTACAGAAAACTCTCCCACCACTTTCATGAAGTTCTTATCACATGTGTCTCTCCAGCTTTTTCCCCTGATGATGTTTTCCATAGGTTGCATTTTGGTAGGACTGGCCAATTAGCAGATCCACCATTGCCCAGATCAGTAATATGGTTAGCATATTAAGATCTAATATACTTACTTTCAATTTTCTATATTTCAGTTGTTGCATCACAAAGTATACTTTTGTAAAACAACTTCAGGAGTTCTATGAACCACATATAAATACCAATCCTATGAAAAACATTAGGAAGAGATCTGAGACAGCTGACCCATTAATACGAACAAAGTTTGCATCTTCCTGTGACTATCTAGAGCTGAGTAGGCTAAGAAGGACGAATCCTTCTTTACCAGTAATTGATAAGTACCATTTTATACCCACAAACTACAGCTGTAGGCTTGTTGAATTAAGGAATCGTCCTGCTGTTTTCCCTATTTTTTTTAAATAAGCAACACCAAATAGGCCTGATCTCATGCAGGAGACATGTAGAAGAAGCAGAAAGAAGTGAATTTAGCAATGGCTGTAACACTTCTACATACAAACTCAAAGATTTTCTGTTCTGCTCATAGTCATTTGGAATAGGATTTAGCTCACTCTTACCAACTAAGGCAATAGAGCAAGTACACCTAATAGTCTAAGAAACATTAAGCAGCTTATGGTGGAATGGGCTAATTTGACCTACAGGGTATATAGTTCATTATCTCGGGAAGCTAAGGCAGGAACTCAGGTCGGGAACCCAGAGACAGAAATGAAGCAGAGACCAGGGAGGAGCACAGCTTACTGATTTGTACCTCATGCCTTGCTCAACCTGCCTTTTTATATTATCAAAGACTACCTGCCTACGGGTGGTATCGCCCACACTAGGCTGGACCTTCTCAAATCAATCATAGATCAAGAAAATATCTCCTACACACAGACGTGCCCACAGTCCAGTCTGGTTCAGGAACTCCTCAAATGAGGGTCTGTCTTCTGGTATTTCTCCAGCTATGTCAAGTTGACATAAGTAACCAGAACTCCTACCACTCTCCCCTTTCTTCATTCCCAAGGCATATTCACAGTCATAGTTGATGGCCTAATAGCTTCCTATCTTTAGTATAGTGATATAAACTTAATAATCTCCTCTATTACCATGTTTTTATCATCTATAATTAGGCTTCAAAAATAATATTTTAAACATTCTAGCTTTAATATCAAATAATTGGTATCTTTTTAATAACATTTTAAATAGTACTCCATATGTTAGGACATTTACATCCTTTTATAAAGAATATGTGTCCAAGTACAGAATGCCACTTTTCTTACATCTGAGAACTGGAGGGAGTCTATCTAACATCCTAAGAGCAGAAAAGGAGGATGAGTCTGCTTCACATGACTAAAACGGTTACCTCCATTACTGGACCTTTTGTCTGAGGCTTTGGAATATATTTTCCCCTTTACTGCAACCTCGTCTTTAATATGTCGGGAGTTCAACCCAATTCTTATATTTGCTGCTGAGAACAGGGGATGTCGTACCAGTGATCACTCCTGGTGACTCTTCAAGATTTTGCTGAGCCAAAGGATGAATTTTAAATCTCCCCAGTTTCCAAGATTCCCTGTGCTGGTAAATAATGGGACTAAAATGTTACCCAGCTCACTGGATTTTATCAGCACAGCATATTCTGCTAAACAGTTAGTAGAAAGAAATGAAGAAGTCGATGTGACTTGGTACATCTCTTTGAGATTATGAGGAGGCTCTGAGGTTTGGGGTGTACTGTCAAGAAGGCTTCCGAGAAGGCCAGCATAACGCACAGGCAAGTGTTCCTACTGGCCCTCATTACATGTTTCAAATCAGAACCAAACAGAAGAGCACTCTGTGGGTACGCTGCAACATAAAACGTGGAAATGAGGATCTGAATGTTGAGTGCTGAATACATTAGTCCTCTCTTTTTTAAAGTATGCCCAGTCTGAGGACAACTGAATGAAAATGAGCTTTTAGCCACAGAAGAGTTAATCTCGCCTTAAAATGCTGGATAAAATTCTGAGACAAATATGTGCAAAACAAAATTGAGATCATTCCTGAATAACCAAGTTAAGCTTTCCAAGACACTGAAAGAAAACTTTCATGCATTGTCTGTCTGTCTCTGTCTCTGTCTCTGTCTCTCTGTCTCTGTCTGTCTGTCTGTCTCTCTCTCATCTTTCTTTCTCTCTGTACCAACAGCAAAAATTAATATGAAATAAAAATCCAGTTATTTAATGATTAAAAAGTAAATCTCAAACAAATACAGAGTGTCAGAATATACTGATGATACTCAAATAAAGAAGGTTCCAAAATTAATCAAAGAAAGATCTGTGTTTATCTTCCCTCCACATGTAATTTTGCAATCTCTGTGTGAATGCTAATCAGTAGGGGAAAGGTAACTAAAATATCAGATAACCCAGCCAAGATTTCTAATTCCTACCCAAGGTGAAAGAATACTGTTTCCTAACAAAAGAACACTCAACCCCAAGAATCCAACTACAAACACAGAGAGAATACATAGAAGGCCAATGGTCAAAATGCTACCACACTGTCTGTTACCTGATAGCTCCTGGATCCCTCAGCTAAGAAAAGCCAGCTTTGCTTGCATTGGATTTCCTTACAATAAAAATAAATCCACCCCATCCCCAGCCTCTGTAATCCATGCACATTCACAGCCTCTGATACCATCAAGTCTTATAGGAAACACTTTCACTTCTCTCTTCCCAAACAAAACCACATATTAAATTCTAACTCTTCCATATATTGTGCTCTGGTGCCTTATTATACACCATTGTTTGAGATGGGGGTGCAGCTTTGCTTCTCCAATGTAGGACACTGTTCTGGACTTTTCCATGCCCTCTAACACACTCATGGGAACAGCCTTCACATGATCTCAGGCAACCTGAGAGTCAGTTTAGAAAAATAGCTGAGGAAGACTCTCTCTCGGGTGGTCCCCAGGCAGACACCACCTTTCCTAAACTTGCTCTCTCTTCTTAGACCGTGTGACATCAAACTCCTTCTCCGGAAGGAAACAGGTGCTTTATGGAAAAACAAAATGGCCACAGGAAGTGGTAAAGTCTCAGTTTAAAATTAATGAAATTCGGAGGGTTCAAGTTCTATTGAGGATGATGATAGGAGACTTTATTGCATGACCATAGCTGTTCTATGCACATTCCTGAGCCAAGCCTGATCAAGAAAGTGCCTCATTAACTGATAGAGATAGGTATCAGTCTTTGGCTGACAAGTATTCTTTGTAAGTTGGAGCCATTGCTTCTACTAAGAGACATTTTGTTAACTTCTAGAGACATTTATAGTCGTCACAGTTGGGGGAATATTATTATCGCCTACTGAATGGAGGAGAGGGATGTTACTAAAGCCCACACTGTGCACAGGCAATGCCTTCACAAGTAACTAAGGAACCCCAAGTACCAACAGGGCTGTAGATCATAGATCCCAGGGTAGGCCTAGCCCAGGGGTGAGGTATGGAGGTCTCTGCACTCTTCAAGTCGAGCTTTTCTTCAGTGCTCTACCGTGTTGTCTTCCTTGGTTTGATCTTAGCCTCCTGTGCCTGCTTCTAGGCTGTGGTTCTTCTCTGCTGGGTCAGGATTTCTTTCCATGAACGTTGTCCATTTGATGCTCTTCTGACTGTTGACTTGTGTTGGGCTAGATCATCCGGTGGATCAACGCAGTTGTAACAGTTGCAATCTCATTGCCACAATTTGGGTTGTGAGAACCTCCAGGAGCCAAAGTTTACATGCCAGACCATACCATAGGAGCAGAATTGGTAAATTTGGGCAGTTTGGTTTATAGTCTCATTAGATATTGTTTTTGGACAGTTGTCTGACCGTCTCAGGGATATTTTCTACATCTTGTCAAGTCACCTAGCCTTAACCGCATTTCTTCCCACCTTACCCTCTAAATCTAGAGGATGGGGCTGAAATATCATATTGCCATCTCTAGAGTGTGTTATTTCCCAACTCTCTCTCTCTCTCTCTCTCTCTCTCTCTCTCTCTCTCTCTCTCTCTCTCTCTCTGTGTGTGTGTGTGTATGTGTGTGTGTGTGTGTGTGTGTGTCTGAGAGGGGGAAGAGAGAGAGAGAGATTGAGAGAGAGAGAGAGAGAGAAGAGGAGAGAGAGAGAGAGAGAGAGAGAGAGGTTGAGAGAGAGAGAGAGAGATCAGAAAAAGATGAAAAAAAACCAGTTGATATGATTTGGTCCACATACAACTACATATTACAAGAAATATGTGTGGGTGGTTGGAAGTCATATTATTTCAGGGCAGAGAACAATGTCTCACAAGACCATGTCCACTTTACTGCAAAGCAACACTGTTAGCAGCAACAATGGAATTTCCATGGCCTTGATTGCAAGCAGTGTGCTTATCTTGGTAGAATTGTTTATAAATACCTCTTTTGTTAGAATCCGAGAACAATCTTGAAAAAAGTTTTCCCAGAAATGACACCTGAGTATGCTATGCAGTGAATCAGATGATCCAAATGCTCCTTCCTTGATGTACCAGAAACCATTTTCTCAAGAAACCTCTATCACCAGCAATCCTTCTGGCATAACATTACTAAAGTGACCTCGGATACAGCCTGAAAGTATTTTAAAGGTTCTGCAGATCTAATATAGTATCCTCATATATAAAATAGAATTCTCAGTTTGAAAATAATTCTGCAATGAACTTTAAATTCAAAATGTTAACATTTTGATTGGAATTCTCCTGGAAACTCTACAGTGACTACTCCCATTTGAATATCCGTTGATCACACATGTTAGACACCATTTTTAGTAGTAATGATGGGAGTCTCTTAAGCTATCCAAACCCCCAAACATCAGTGTCTTAGGTTTGATGAAGCAGCTTTAGTTACTCCCGAGTTCAGTCCATGGCGAACTGATATGAGCCAAGGAGTTACAGATACATCTGAATGCCATAAATTACTCTCACATATCACTAGAGGATAGATATGGGCCACGGCACGAGTCGGGGAATTATGAACAGACTCTCCAGCTGAACCTGACAATGAATATGTCTCCAGTGTTAAAATTCACAAGCAGTAAAGCAGAGTGCCATGAGTCTCCTAGTGATCAAGAAACAGAGGAAGTCTATGGGCTGCAAGCCCATGGCGGCTCATCTTAACCAGCGCCAGAATCCCTGAGTTTGATAAGCCATATTTGCATCACTCATGCCAAACATCAAGTGGTGAGTTTTGCAATAATTGATTTCCACATTTTATTTAGTGTCTTCACTGCGTAACTAAGTGAATGTTGGCTAGGATATATAGAAAAGTCTATATGGCAATATTCAAGCACACCTTAGAAATGAGTTTTAAGAGTGGATTTCAATCCTTTTTTTTTAACTTATAGCTCACACATGTTCTACAAATCCTAAACCCAACACGGTGCCAACTCCAAGAGACCTTCCAGGTAATTGTGAGTTATGTATCTATTAGTCATGTTAATAATATAATGATGCCTAAATTATTACTCCTTGTATTGATAATTTATTTATGTCATAGGTGAAAATAACCAACCAATGGATGAACTCATAGAACTACCTCTTTAAGTCTACTGGAAACATTTCAATTGGATTGAGCAAATGCATTCAGTGGGTCAAGGAGCCCATGAAATTGGATATTGTGTCACAGGAAATCACAAGCATATTTCTGCCATGGTACCTGATTAATCATAATAATGCATGTAATACAAAATCAAGTTTAGACTTTATATGGATACCCAAGGCAGGCCTTTACCTTTGTCCAGGGTTAAGTTTAGCCACAATTGCTATCACGATGCTTCTGGCCCCTCGATATAACCTGTGACAGCACATTTAAGCCACCTCTTTGAGGTCAGCTCTGTTGGGTGTGTATTTGCCTTACTCTCTTGTCTTATATTTCAATTGAATTTAAACAAGAAATTTGAAAGGATTTGCCTTAGAACAGTCTAACATTTGGCACATTTAAGGAGAACTTTGAGAAATAAAATAAATACCCAGACTAGGTTAGTAAAATAAACACCTTAAAGACTTTGAGGGGTTTAGGACTTATTAAATTTTTACATGTATGGGACAGATGTTTTTACCTCAGTTGATTGTAAAGGCTTTTTGTCGGTTCATAATGTTGAGATATATATATATATATATATATATATATTATTCTGTAGCTTGAGAAAAGACTTGAGCTTTAAGTTCTCTGATATTTTCATCCTGATGAATGATTGTAGCTACCCCATGACTATTTATACATAGTTATTTTTAAATATGTGGAGGCTTTCTGTTTGCTTGTTTTATGACCTGTGACAGCCTAAAGCAAAATTTCATGGCCCAAAGCAAAAACAGAAGTCTCAGGAAAACTGAAGGACCATTTGGCTCAAACAATATGGTAGCTGAGGGACTATGAAAATCACAGACTCAGCCAAGACACGTATGAGAATAACAGTTTCCAACTATGTGACTCCGGAGATAAACCTGGGCTTTAGAAGTCAGTCAATTTCGAGCGAAGGCTTGGCCACCAATAGGCTAAGTGATGCCTTATAGCACACCTCAGGTAGTTCAATCTATGCTGGTGGGCCTCGGGGCCACACATGGTCAAGCTGAGACAAGAGGAAGCTGGTTTTTCTCTGGAATTCAAGCGCTTAACCATCTGTACTAGCCTTCAGCAGCCACTGTCAGAAATGACCACAAAACCAGCAAGTTTATTCTCCCGCAGTTACTAAGACTAAAAGTCCAAAATGCCACCTACTGGTCTGAAATCAAGGTCTGGGCACAGTTACATGCTTTCTGCTGCCTCTAAAAGGAAATCTGTTTGCTAGCCTTGTCCAGCTTCTGGCAGCCGCCTGTGTTCCTTGACTTTTCATCCCTCTGTCCATCCCCGAATAATGACGTGACACTGTCAGTCTCTCTCTCTCACTCAAACCTTCCGATTTTCCTTTCAGAAGCTCCCCCATGATTATAGTGGGACTACTAAATGATTTAAAACATCACCCCATCTTAAAATATGTGATGGCATCTGCAAGGGCCTCTTTGCCTTGCAGGATTAACACTTGAGCATGTTGGACATTGTTGTCTACTGTGCCAGCACATGCCCAGCCTTTTCCCTCAGTGGACATTACATTTGGACACACAGAGTCTTAGACACATACTCAGCCCCACGGTATGAGAATCTATTTTTTTTTTAAGTAATTGCTTCAGAGTTTGTGGTTTGGCTTCTCTACAGTGGTAGGTGTGGTTCACCAGTTGGAAATACCAATCTTTAAAAACTTTAACTACTTACATTCATTAGAAACCCAACGTAGAACAAAGTGTTTTCTGTAGCCCCTCATGAACCACAGGGAAAGCAAACTCAGGCTGCGGGGCCTGAACGAGGCAAGATGAGGAAGGTCTGCAGCCCAGCAGCTTGTAACTTCTAAGAGCAGCAGAACCCCACTTCAGACGTTAATTCCTTCGGGTCTTATCTTCTTTAGCTTTAAAACTGTAAAGGAATTAGAGCTTAGATTCTAATTCTTCTGCAATGACATTTTTTTAAGAGAAAGAGCAATATAAAACTTTGAGGCTTATCCGTAGAGCTAACATTTTATTAACCGAGTTTCATTCTGAGTTTTGGTTTAATTTTGCTATAGAGGTTCTGTTGGACAGTTGTAACAGGAAAAAAGAAAAAAAAACTTGAGAAAGGACCCTACAGAAAGAACATTTTGGGCCTTGGAGTTCATATAATTAATACATTGTTTTGACCCATTTCAAGGCCTCCGGGCAAAAGGAAGGCCTCATTCCTGAAGACAAAGACCTGCCCAAACCAGCCCTGCTGGGGAGTTGATCCAAGTGGCCTCAGAAAAGAAGCCGGCTAGAGCAAGCTATCATTGAGGAGAAGGCTCTGTACTGTGGGGCTCTGGGAACACCTTCTCCCATCTTCCTGTGAGCACCCAAGGTTGTGGTTGACAGAAAGTGAGCCCACTTTATAATACTGCGCTTGGTAGTTTAGAAGGTGTATTCTAAACATCATCAGATGCATTCTTTGTCTTTTGCTTGGACCCTAACTTGATTAGAAAACAGAAGTGTTAATCACGTGGCTTTCATAACACTCCGATAGCTGGGGAGAAGTTGTCAAAAGGGGTATTTTTCTATGCTGTACGCTGTTACCTCAGTCATCCAAGTGACCTCTTCACCCAAACACTCCTTGATGCTGTCTGTCATCAGGTGTTTAAGTTTACAATTTTGAGCTCTATGGGGCAGAGTTTGATTTTTTTTTCCCCCTAATATAAAGTCCTTTGGTAATCTGAAAATTTTCAGAAAATTGCTTTTCAAAACAACAGAATCCTTAAGATTTCAAAGTGAATCAACCAAATTGAAATACAGTTTTATAAAGGTTGGAAAGGAAGTCTTTGAGATGTATATGAACCTTCACTGGTCCATTAATTAGATCTAAGATATGTGCCATAAACCATAATTTAAGTATGCCAATGAGCACAAACAGCATTTGACCTCCAGTTTCTGTCCTTGGATGTAGAAACTGCTGTGATGTTGGTTAGTGAACAAAGTCAAAGACAACACTACAGCTATGGTGTGCTGGCCATAATCATACATGAAGAAAATGTCAACTGTCAGTTAAAGGCTTAGAAAGTAAATATGTATTTTTATGTCCAAGCTCATGAGGGGTCTCCATAAAAACGGAGCCCCAGGCTGAGAACCCTGGACTTAGAGAGACTACCTACCATCTGCCATGAAAAATTCAACATTTGACTTTCCTTCACGCCATGTACTGATCAGAGCTTGATTCTAGTTCTTCCTACTTGGCAATCCCAACTTACATTAGTCCTCACTGCTAAACCGCATTTGTCCACAACAATGCACACTGCTGACACTAGAACACAAAGTATTTCGTTTTGCACAAAAGTAGTGGGTGTGATCCCTTGAGCCACCCTTGAGTCACCGCCCATTGGAAACATTAACTTGAAAAACTTCCAACCATTTACTTTCATAAGAAACTCGGTATTGAACAGTGTATTTTCTGGAGCCCTATATGAACCATCCTGACCCATCATCCTCCTAAGTGGGGCCATGGAAATGCATTTATCCACTCAGCTTTAAATTGTATATGGTTTTGTCAATATTTCTCTGAAAGAAAATATAACATTTATCTTTAGACCTCAGTTCGAGCCTTATAGAAAGACCCCAACGGGCATCTGTGCAATGAATAACCAATGCACTGTTCAAACGATGATGTCAGTTTTGGTGAAGGAAGCACGTATTGTAGAGTGTAAAAGCTACTGGAGGAACAACAGCCCATTCTTCATGCATTTGGCTTTGCGTCTCAGAATATCTGTTTCCTTATTATTAGAAAATATAAAGACTTCTCCTTCAAAATGCTGCCCAGGTAAATCTAAAATGAACAGTCATTTCGTGCCTTTTTACTTACAGAACATGTGCATCGGTACCATCAATAGGCAAAGATCCTCCATCTGGGATGTGTTTCCCAATGGGTCTTCATAGCCACCTCCTGTTACAGTCTTCCCCTGCTATAAAGAGCAGATTTTCTCAGTAACTAATGTTAACCTCAGTTCCTTTCATGTTACTCATTAGCTCGGAATTTATTTTTTTCCTGAAATAGATGAATTGTTTTTCAAACATAAAAGAAAACTTCAGGATATTTTGAGGATGTATGGATGTCTCAGATGCTCTCCAGTGATGGCTAGCATAGGTGGGTTAAGTTTTTGAATGGTAATAAAATACAATTGTCATTTGGCAATACAATTTTTTAAAGAAACTTCAGATAGAAATCCATGAGAGAGTTGTTAATTTTAAATTTCAATTTAAATGTATGAAATATTAGGATGTACTGCATGTCCGATTAAGTAGTATTTAATGAAAATTTCAGTCCCACCCCTGCCACCCCTCCCCCGATTTTTTTTTCCGGAGCTGAGGACCGAACCTAGGGCCTTGTGCTTGCTAGGCAAGTGCTCTACCACTGAGCTAAATCCCCAACCACCCCCCTCGATTTCATTTTATTGAGTTGAATATAAAATGTATTTCTTACTATGGATACTGACCAAAATATTCTATAAATCAATCATGGCCATTATATTGGATTGGTACTTTGGAAAAAAGCACAACATCTTTGGTTTTGTACAGAACACAATACAGGACTCTTAAGCAGGCTTGTAATATCCTCACTGGTCCCAGTCTAATGCTTTTTTACGTAGAAAGGTCATCATATTTCTGTTTGATATTTTGTCCTTTTTTAATGAACCAAGTGTGGAGGTCAAACTATTCAATTAGTAAGACAAGAGTCTTTATTAGGGCTAGCAAGATGGTTGAGAAGTAAAGTCACTTGCAACTTGAACCTGAGGACCTAAGTTCCCTGGAACTCATATGGTAGAGAGTAAGAACCTGCTCCCAAAGGTTGTCCCCTGACTTCCCTCTGACATAAATTTCAGTCCCCAATATACACAAGGTGACAATAAATAATTTTTAATTATTTTTAAATGAAGAGTCATAGCAACTACATCATGTAGAGCCCTTATCACTGAAGACAAGCTGTTTTATTGTTTGTGCTTCATGACATATTTGTAGTAACTAGGCTTTCATAAGGGCATTCTAGCCCTGTACAGAATGTATGTAAAAGATGAATGTCTATATCACAGAGATACTATAGAATTAATGATATGGTGTGTAAACTATCAACCTAATGTTGTGCTACTTGAAAAGCTACATACTGAAACCAGACTTCCATGTCCTAAGCTTCCCTTTGATGAGTACTTAATAGTGTGTCCAGTAGCAAAGGAACAGAAGCCTAATAAACTCTTCTTGTTCATCAAATGTAATCAGACAAGCTAAAATATGCTACCATAAAACATAATCTTCTAATGTTGCACTTAATGTCTCAGTTAGAGTGTCTGTTGCTGTGATAAAATACCAAAAGGAGAGTTTATTTCATTTAACAGGTCCCTGTCAGCTCCATCATGAAGGGAAGTCAGGGCAGGAACTCAAGGCAGAACCTGGAGGCAGAAATTGAAGCAGAGGCCATGGAGGGGCACTGACTCCTAACTTGCTCCCATTGCTTCTTCAGCCCACTCTCACAGCTTCCAGGACTATTAGCCCAGGGATGGCACCACCCACAGTGAGCTGGGCCCATGTGCACCAATTATGAACCAAAAACTGCACTGTAAGCCAATCTGATGGGCATGCTCTCTCAGTTGACATTCCCTCTTCCAAAATGATTTGAGTTTGTGTCATGATGACACAACAGTCTTCACTACAGTTTATTTGTATCATGCTCATTCGTGTTACATGATGTAGATATCGATTTTATTTATTCTACTTGTTTGTTTCTTTGTTTGTTTGTTTGGGACAAGATCACATTATGTAGTGTTATCAGCCTGGAACTTGCTATGGAGACCAAGATACCGTCATACATGTGATGATGCTCCTACATTTGCATTCCTAATGCTAGGATTATAGGTATGTGATACCTTGACCATTAGAGTAAGACACATCTGAAATATAAAATGTTGGGCTTAAGTTTATATATAAATATTAGAATTATAATTTCAATCTGATGTAATTGGGGTGATTAGCAACCAGGACACAAATCACTATATCAGGTCATATAATGTGTTTGTCAGTGATTAACGTGTGTTCAATGGTGTGTATCACACAGGCGGACGATGAGCAGTAACTCCATTAAGGATATTCTTTGATATCCACATGATGATTAAGTTGCCTGGGAATTTATTTCTCAGAATGAATTTGAGACATTAAATGGATATTACTATCATACTATACGTCTTGTCTTTATTCGGAAATACTTTTTTAAGTATTTATAAATTTACACTGAATATTCAATGCATTTCCTAAAAGAACATAGTTATAAACTAGTTATATATGCATTCCAGTATTAAGAATTTCTACAAGGGATTTTGCAACATTCATACAAACCCATCTATGCAATTGCCCGAGTAAAGTAACAGCTAATTACTGAACAATGATTTGCTTTCTTATTAAAGTTTACTCATCTCCTGACTTAAAATCTCATATTGTAGCCAGCTCTTTATATTTTGCAGATGACACATTTCATGCACTTAATCAACCTCTCTTTTGACAATCCTAATATAGTTTTTTTCCACTAATAAACATTTGTATAAAGCACCTGTCTGGTTGCTATGCTGACAAGTGAAAGTGGCTTACAGCCTTGAGTGTGTTGAAAAGTCATATGTGGATAAAAGATGAGCAACAGAGAAAGACAGAGCTAACGTCCCCTGCAGTCTGAGAGCAGCATGTGAGGACATTGTGCCCAGCAGTACCCTAGGCCACTCTGTCCAGCACCACATGAGGTCACTGTGCCCAACACCATGCTAGACCACTGTACCCAGCACTACTTTAGGCTACTGTGTCCAACACCATGCTAGGTCACTCTGTCCAGCACCAAGCTAGGGCACTATACCCAGCAGTAGGGTACTATGTTTATCACTACACTAGCCCACTATGTCCAACACCATACTAGGCCACTGTATCCAGCACTAAGCTAGGCCATGTGCCCAACACCACGCTAGGCTACTATGTTCAGCACCGTGCTAGGCTACTATGTTCAGCACTATACTTGGCCACTGTGTCTAACACCACACTAGGCCACTGTGTTCAGCACCATGCTAGGTTACTGTGTCAACAAGAAGCTGGAGATCAAGTAAGAATAGGAGTTGAGTTTGATATTCAGTTTTAGCTTCTGTCTTAGGTTTTATGGCTGGGGAGAGACATCATGACCAAAGCAATTTTTATAAAGGAAAACCTTTAATTGGGGCTGGCTTAGAGTTTCAGAGGTTCAGTCCATTATCATCATGAAGGGAAGCATGGCAGCATCCAGGCAGACATGGTGCTGGAGAAAGAACTGAGATTCTACATCTTGATCTGCAGGCTGTAGGAGACAGTGTACCACACTAGGCCTAGGTTGAACAGAGAAGACCTCAAATCCTGCCCCCACAGTGACACACTTCTTCCAACAATGTCATATACATCTACTCCAGCAATGCTATACCTAACAAGTACTCCCCTTAGGCCTACCCATGGGCCAAGCATTCAAAGACATAAGATTCTGGGGGCCAAACCTATTCAAACTACCACAGGTTCCAAGTCATTAATGCCATCAATAAATTCTGGAAGCTAGCTCTGCCTATAGAATATATATGAATGATAGTCATCAGAATCTAAGGACAGCCACATTCAATCAGTAACCTGTGTTCAGACCATTCTGTATTCTTGCCATCAGAGAACAGAGGAGGAATCAGTGCCTAGAATATTCTCACAGCAAGTGATTAGCTTACCCTCTCGTTGAACTCAGACACCATCTTCTGCCCCACTCCTTGACAAGCAGCAGGCTGTGGAAACAGAGTGGTGTTTTTCCGAGATAAACAACCCTGATGGATACTCTGTGATGGAAGGCTGCCCATTTACGTCCTGCCAGCTCCCATCCCCAAAGAACTCACAGAAAGGTTGTCTGGCTTTTCCTCACTTCACCCCAAGGCATCATATTACTCAAGAAGCAATAAATGCAGCTCTTCCTTGTTTTCATGTATTCCCTAAGCTCCTTCATGGGGAGCTGTGAAATAGAGGTCAGCTCCTGACACAGCCTCAGGTCCCAGGCAGCTGAGCCCTGTTAGGTCATATGCTAAGTTTCATTTAGGAGTACTGAATCCCGGTGTGCTAGACTCAGGGTGGGGGTTGGGGGACGGAAAAGATTGACAGGCTCCCGCTCCTCATATTATTTGAGAATAGAAGTAACTACAGCCAAGAAGCATGAAGCCTCTGTCAAAAATCAGTGATGATGTATTTGGGCCTACCGTTGCTGAAAGATGAGAATACAGCAAGTCGTAACAAATTCATTCTTCCAGAACGAGGTACGTACACAAAGCACCACACTTTCCACAGCCAGGGTATGAAAGGGAGACCCAGTGTTTAATGCAAAACAACAACAACCACAGCTTACATCTAATCATCTACATAAACCAGGCCTAAGAAAACTAAAATGCTAAGTGCCTTCAAACCACAGCATAAATGGAGTCCATAAACATAAATATAATTGTTAACTCTTCTAAACGTTACCTGTTGCCTGTAAACCTCATGATATATAAATCGTTCAGCCTCACTTGAAAACTGACCTAAAAGTTGAAAGAAACTCTAGAGATAAACAAAATTTCCGATCAGCACATTTGTGTGGCCACTGGAGTAGACTTGATCTGGTGCTCACACAACAGTTGATGGAGAAGTGAATGGTGTGGCTGATGGGAATTGGCGTGGGTCAGCATGTGGCTGCATGTGCCAAACACTTATTTCTGCAGGGTGAATAGACCGTAAGTGAAGCTATCTTTTCCAAGTCTTTGCGAGCCATAAACAATTAAGATGCAGGTTTTAACATGCTGTCTGCATTTCGCCCCTGGGGAAAGTTTTGCCTTGCTTCGTTTTGTTTGTTTGTATATCTTCCTTAGAATCTTACCAAGAAATGCTAATGATTTGCATGCAAGGTAATTACTTAAATAAGAGGACTCAGTACAACATATTTCCAAACGCCATGCCCAATGCTCTAGGGCTTGACCTGCTAGCTTTTGAAAGGTTACACCGCCCTGAACAATTGAATACGGAACAAACATTAGAGTCACAATCCATGTCTCAGTGAGAACAGGTTTAATGTCTCAGACAATACTACCTATCATTCCATTAGGTTGTGGAGTATATTCGTCTGTGATGATTGCTTTTATACACTGAATGTGTATGGCTATTATTCTTCCTATTCTCTCTCTCTCTCTCTCTCTCTCTCTCTCTCTCTCTCTCTCTCACCCCCCACCCCTGTGTGTGTGTGTGTGTGTGTGTGTGTGTGTGTGGTGTGTGTGTGGTGTTGGGAGAAGTATTTCTGGATCAAATTAGCATCTGAATTGGTGGGTAGGTATAATCTAGTCCATTGAGAGAAATTATGAAATAGAGGGTGGAGGAAGAGAAAAGCTACCTTCTAACTCTTAGTGTTGGAACTGGTTAAGCATCTTCATCTGCTCACTGGACATCTGGCTCGTAGGTGTTGACTGGGAATGAAAGCACACACAAGGCTTTCCTGGACACCAGCATGTAGAGAGCAGATCATGAGAATTCTTAGCATCCATAGTCACCTGAGCCATTCCACCTAGCAAAGCTACCATAAGGAATTGTGGGCACACATCCTGTGTTCTGTTTCTCTGGAGGACTCTGATACAGAATGTGATGACAGGAGTGAGATGGTCCTCTAGCAAATGCCTGAAAAGTGTACAGAAAGACATGGAATGAGTACCTGAGTAAACGCTGGAAGAGTTTTTACACGTGGACTAGAGAAGGGACTGCAGAACAGATCATAGCGAGGGCTCAGAAGAGAGGAGATCTGCAGAGAACACTAGCGTTTTCTTGGGGAATACATGAATAAAATGTAGAGGTTACAGGCAGGATATAGACATTAAGCACATTTCTGATGTGCTTTCTGACAGAAACGAGAAACACGCTGTTGGGAAACAGAGAAAAAGTGACCTTGTTATTAAGCGGCAAAGAACGTAACTGAATTATGTTTGCACCCTCATATTTTCTAGAAAAGGATTTGAGAGTGATTAAACCAGATCCTTAGCTGGGTAGGTGTCCCAAGGAAAGTATTGAGGGGCTTGATTGCCCCTGGCTGCTTGTAAGACGTGAGGGGATCACTAAGCCAAACAGAAGCAGAACTGCACAAACTTGGAGTTCTCAGCATGTCCACACTGTAAGAAGTGAGAAAGGATGTTTGGAGCAGAACACAACTCCCAGGAAGGCTGACTCACCACTTGATAAGACAATTGGTCCAGACATGAGCTATCAACATAATCACCCATTTCAGCAGAGGCCAGGAATAAACATGGGAATTTTACCAACAGAAACTTTGCCACACCGAACTAAAGCAAACAACACGGAATGAATGAAGTCTGAAAGATTTTATTTCACACACAAAAACGTGAGTAGCAATGAAGGTGGCAATTCAGAGGCCTTCAGATCTGCCACTCTCATTCTTGCCACAGGCTAACGGAGTAGGGCTAGTCTCTCCACACACTGTCAAAGGTACCCAGGATTCGTGTGGCACATTCCATATTAGCTCCTGCTACAGTTAGGCACGCACCTCTGTGCAACGAAATGGAAAAAAAGAAATACAAATCTGAGGAGTTCTAAATGTCTCTCACATAGCTACTCCATGGAAGAAAACAAGATTGAGTTTGGGAAATGTGGGTATATTAAGGAAACTACAGAGATGCCTTAGGATCCTGGGATACGCAGCCCTCGTCTCTATCTTCTCATATTCATTCATTTCCTCCCTAAGACATTCATTCACACAGTAGACATGTACTAAGTTCCAGCCTGACAGAAACTGTGCTAGTTGTCAGTATAAAAGATATGATTAAAACCGAACCTAGTCATGAGAAAGTCTATAAATCTAGCATGCAAATAAACACGTGTGTAAATATCACTATAGCAAAATTTCACTGAAAAACTAGGTAGAAAAGAAATGTGTATTTTCTTTCTTTCCTTTTTTAACATTTGGACTTTTTTATTTACATTTCAAATGTTATTCCCTTTCCCGTTTTCTTGTCCATAAACTCTCTATTCCATCCCCCACCCCCTTCTTCTACGAGGTTGTTCCCCCTCTGCAACAACCAACTGCTTCCCACCTCCCCACCTTGACATTCCCCTACAATGGGGGTCCAGTCTTGGCAAGACCAAAGGCTTCTCCTCCCATTGATGCCCAACAAGGCCATCCTCTGGAGCTGGAGCCATGGATCTGTCCATGTGTACTCTGGTTTGTCCATGTGTACTCTTTGGATGGTGGTTTTGTCCCTGGGAGCTCTGGCTGGTTGGTGTTGTTGTTCTTATGGGGTTGCAAACCCCTTCAACTCCACCAATCCTTTCTCTAAACCTCAAATGGGGACCTCATTCTCAGTTCAATGGTTGGCTGTGAGCATCTTTCTCTGTATTTACCATGCTCTGGCAGAGCCTCTCAGGGGACAGCTCTATCAGGTTCCTGTCAGCATGCACTTCTTGGCATCAGCAATATTATCTGGGTTTGGTTTGGTATGTATATGGGCTGGATCCCCAGGTAGGGCAGGCTCTGAATGGCCATTCCTTCAGTCTCAGTTCCTAACTTTATCTCCATATCTTCTCCTAAGAATATATTTGTAGCCCTTTTAAGAAGGATTGAAGCATCCACACTTTGGTTGTTCTTCTTGAGCTTCATGTGGTCTGTGCATTGTGTCTTGGGTAATTCGAGCTTTTGGGCTAATAGCCACTTATCAGTGAGTGCATACCATGTGTTTTTTTGTTTTTTGTTTTTTTTGTGATTGGGTTACCTCACTCAGGATGATATTTTCTTGTTCCATCCATTTGCCTATGAATTTCATCAAGTCATTATTTTTAATAGCTGAGTAATACTCCATTGTGTAGATGTACCACATTTCCTGTATCCATTCCTCTGTTGAAGGGCATCTGGGTTCTTTCCAGCTTCTGACTATTATAAATAAGACTGCTATGAACATAGTGGAGCATGTGTCCTTGTTATATGTTGGGGCATTTTTTTGGTATATGCCTAGGAGTATATAGCTGGGTCCTCAGATAGTACTATGTCCAATTTTCTGAAGAACCTCCAGACTGTTTTCCAGAGTGGTTGTACCAGCTTGCGATCCCACCAACAATGGAGGAGTGTTCCTCTTTCTCCACATCCTCACCAGCACCTGTTGTCATCTGAGTTTTTGATCTTAGCCATACTGAATGGTGTGAGGTGGAATCTCAGGGTTGTTTTGATTTGCATTTCCCTGATGACTAAGGATGCTGAACATTTCTTTAGGTGCTTCTCAGCCATTTGATATTCTTCAGTTAAGAATTCTTTGTTTAGCTGTGTATCCCAGCTAAACATGAAGTGGTGTTGAATTTTGTCAAATGCTTTCTCAGCATCTAATGAGATGATCATGTGGGTTTTTCTTTGAGTTTGTTTATATAGTGGATTACATTGATGGATTCCCATATATTGAACCATGCCTGCATCCCTGGGATGAAGCCTACTTGATCATGATGGATGATCATTTTGATGTGTTCTTAAATTTGGTTTGGTAGAATTTTATTGAGTCATTTTGCATCAATATTCATAAGGGAAATTGGTCTGAAGTTTCCTTTCTTTGTTGGGTATTTATGTGGTTTAGGTATAACTGTAATTGTGGCTTCATAGAAAGAATTGGATAGTGTTTCTTCTGTTTCTATTTTGTGGAATAATTTGGACAGTATTACTATGAGGTCTTCTATGAAGGTGTGATAGAATTCTACAGTAAAGCCATCTGGTCCTCAGCTTTTTTGGGGGGGGGACTTTTAATGATTGCTTCTATTTCTTTAGGTATTCTGGGACTGTTTAGATGGTTTATCTGATCCTGATTTAACTTTTGTACCTGATATCTGTCTAAGAAATTGTCCATTTTATCTAGATTTTTCAGATTTGTTGACTATAGGCCTTTGTAGTAGGATCTGATCATTCTTTTAATTGCCTCAGTTTCTGTTCTTATGTCTCCATTTTCATTTCTGATTTTGTTAATTTAGATGCACTCTCTGTGCCCTCTGATTAGTCTGACTAAGGGTTTATCTATCTTGTTAATTTTCTCAAATAAGCACCTCCTGGTTTTGTTGATTCTTTATATAATTCTTTTTGTTTCTACTTAGTTGATTTCAGCCCTGAGTTTGATTATTTCCTGCCATGTACTCTTCTTAGGTATATGCTTCTTTTTTTTCTAGAGCTTTTAGGTGTACTGTCAAGCTGCTAGTGTATGCTCTCTCCAGTTTCTTTCTTCAGGCACTCAGAGGTATGAGTTTTCCTCTTAGCACTGCTTTCATTGTGTCCCATAAGTTTGGGTATGTTGTGCCTTCATTTTCATTAAATTCTAAAATGTCTTTAATTTCTTTCTTTATTTCTTCCTTGACCAAATTATCATTGAGTAGAACATTGTTCAATTACCATGTGTATGTGATAGGTGATCTGACAGAATGCAGAGGATTATTTCAATCTTCTTGTATCTGTTGAGACCTGTTTTCTGACTGATTGTATGGTCAATTTTGAGCTGCTGAAAGGAAGGTATATTCTTTTGATTTGGGATAAAATGTTCTATAAATATCTGTTAAATCTATTTGGTTCATATCGTCTGTTTCTCTGTTTTTCTGTTTAGTTTCTGTCTGCATGATCTGTCCATTGCTGAGAGTGGGTTGTTGAAGTCTCCATTATTGTGTGAGGTGCAATGTGTGTTTTGAGCTTTAGTAAGGTTTCTTTTATGTATGTAGGTGCCCCTGCATTTGGAGCATAGATATTTAGGATTGAGAGTTCATCTTGGTGGATTTTTTCCTTTGATGGATATGAAGTGTACTTCCTTATCTTTTTTGATAAACTTTGGTTAAAAGTTGATTTTATTAGAGATTCAAATGGCTAGTCCAGATTGTTTCTTGGGACCTTTTGCTTGGAAAATTGTTTTTCAACCTTTTACTCTGAGGTAGTTTCTGTCTTTGTCTCTGAGGTGTGTTTCCTGTATGCAGCAAAATGCTGGATCCTCTTTACATTGCCAGTCAGTTAGTCTATGTCTTTTTATTAGGGAATTGAGTCCATTGATGTTAAGAGATATTAAGGAATAGTGATTGTTGTTTCTTGTTATTTTTGTTGTTAGAGGTGGAATTATTTTTGTGTGTCTCTCCTCTTTTGGGTTTAGTGCAAGAAGATTACTTTCTTGCTTTTTCTAGGGTATAGTTTCCTTCCTTCTGTTGGAGTTTTCCATCTATTATCCTTTGTAGGGCTGGATTTGTAGAAAGATATTGTGTAAATTTGGTTTTGTCATGAATATTTTGGTTTCTCCATCTATGTTAATTGAGAGTTTTGCTGGGTATAGTAGCCTGGAGTGGCATTTGTGTTGTCTTAGGGTCTGAATGACATCTTCCCAGGATCTTCTGGCTTTCATTTTCTCTGGTGAGAAGTCTGGTGTAATTCTGATAAATCTTCCTTTATATGTTACTTGACCTTTTCCCTTACTGCTTTTAATGTTCTTTCTTTGTTTTGTGCATTTGGTGCTTTGATTAATATGTGACAGGAGGAATTTCTTTTCTGGTCCACTCTATTTGGAATTCTGTAGGCTTCTTGTATGTTTATGGGCATCTCTTTCTTTAGGTTAGCAAAATTTTCTTCTATAATTTTGATGAAGATATTCACTGGCCCTTTAAGTTGGGAATTGTTGCTCTCTTCTATACCTATTACCCTTAGGTTTGATCTTATTGTGTCTTGATTTCCTGGATGTTTGTGGTAAGTTGCTTTTTGCATTTTACATTTTCTTTAACGGTTGTGTCGATGCTTTCTATGGAGAACATTCTATGCCCCTGAGATTCTCTCTTCTGTCTCTTCTATTCTGTTTGTGATGCTTGCATCTATGACTCCTGATCTCTTTTCTAGGTTTTCTATCTCCAGCACTGTCTCTCTTTGTGATTTCTTTATTGTTTCTATTTCTATTTTTAGATCCTGGATGGTTTTGTTCAATTCCTTCCCCTGTTTGATTGAGTTTTCCTGTAAGGGATTTTTGTGTTTCCTCTTTAAGGGCTTCTATTTGTTTATCTGTGTTGTCCTGTATTTCTTTAAGGGAGTTATTTATGTCCATCTTAAAGTCCTCTACTATCATCATGAGATGTGATTTTTAAATCCAAATCTTGCTTTTCTGGTGTGCTGGGATATCCAGTGTTTGCTGTGGTGGGAGAACTGGTCTCTGATGATGCCAAGTAGGCTTGGTTTCTGTCGCTTAGGTTGCTATCCTTGCCTCTTGCCATCTGGTTGTCTCTGGTGTTAGCTGGTCTTGCTCTCTCTGACAGTGACTTGACACTCCGGTAAACCTGTGTGTCAGCACTCCTGTAAACCAGCTTTCTTCCAGCAGGATCTGGGTACAGAAAGCTGTGTCACAGAATCAGCTCTGGGCACAGGCAGAAACCTGAAGTACCCTGTCCCAGACTGCTCCTGTGTCCTGCGGTCTCCAGGCAGGTCCCTGGAGCAGAAGTGGTGGTCTTACTTCTGCTCTCAGGTGTGTCAGAGTTCCTGGAGACTGGCTTTCAGCTCTTTGTTCAGGCAGAAATTGAAAGGATCCTGTCCCTGTCTGTTCCTAGGTCCCTGTGTCCAGAGGTCTCTAGGCAGGTTCTTCTTGTACCAGGAATGTGCTCGGAAGTAGTGGTCTACCCTGAACTCTCAGGATTGTCCATACTTCTGAGAATCCAGCTCTTTCCCCCATGGGATTTGAGTATAGAGAGCTGTGGGACCGGGTCAGCTCTGGGCACAGACGGAAACTGGAAGGATCTTGTCCCAGACTGTTCCTGGGTTCCTGTGTCCTGAGGGCTCCAGGTGGGTCCCTCAGAGCAGAAGTAGTGGTCTTACCTCTGTTCTCAGGTGTGTCAGAGCTCCTGGAGACTGACTTTCAGCTCTGGGCTCAGGCAGAGGCCAAAGAATGTGTTTTTCAAGTAATAGTTTTAGTAATTCTTTGAGAATGTCATACAATTCTCAAAGGTATGTCCCATAATACCTGTATTAAGAAGTGTAACTACATTTACCTATTTATACCACACTAGGGCACTACCTCTCTTGGCCTTTGTGTTTTAATCCAGACGATACCAACTTTTAAGTTTTGGGTATGTCTACATCAAGAAGGTGATAAGCCAACATAATAACCAACCTTAATGCACATGCTTTATTTCAGATGCACAATGAGGAAGAAATCCATTGGGGAATTCATGAGTTAAGTATGGCAATGGTTATAGCTTTTCTTCCTCATATGAGGTAATGTTTTCCTAGGGATATTTAGCAATATTTAACCATCAATCACCTGGTATCATACCAAAAAAGCACCTGCGTTGCCACTAATCCCTCGTGGTGTCACAATCACATTAGCAAGGCACTAAAACAGCACACAGCAGGAGATAAGAGAAAATTGAAGAAATCTTCCCTTACATGGCTATTTAGCAGGACCGTCGTTTCACTTGTATTTAAATTGAAACCACAATTACAAAATAAAAATCCATTATTCGAGACTGGAATCAAGGAGCTCAAATATATACTACTTTGGAGACAAAGGACTTTACTCAGAAAAAGAGATATCATTTAATGAGGTAATAATTTTCCAGGAAGACGGTAAGGCAGTATATGAGAACCTGAAGTTCTCTCATACCCAGAGTATAACATTTGATTTTTAATTAATATCTCATGTACCCGCAAGCCTTTCATGACTAGAGAAGGAAGATGAACACAGGTTGGTGTTGCTGCCTGTGATGGGCACAGGAATCACACAGCTTAGGGAGATCAAGAATATAAGATAAGCTCAGTAGATTTGTTAAGCCAGTTGTCCATTTCCCCCTTTAATTGGCTATTTGTAACTATGTCTCTTTACTTAAATATCTTGTTAGTAATTTCACTCTCAGGTTCATCTATTAGAGTATTTTAAATCTTGTAACATAAAATGAATTTATGAAATTGCCCATGTCTTTTTTTTTTATTAACGAGTATTTCTTATATACATTTCAAGTGTTATTCCCTTTCCCGGTTTCTGGGCAAACATCCCCTAGTCTTTCCCCTCCCTTCTTTATGGGTGTACCCCTCCTCCTCCCCCATTGCCGCCCCCCCAACAGTCTAGTTCACTGGGGGTTCAGTCTTAGCAGGACCCAGGGCTTCCCCTTCCACTGGTGCTCTTACTAGGATATTCATTGCTACCTATGAGGTCAGAGTCCAGGGTCAGTCCATGTATAGTCTTTAGGTAGTGGCTTAGTCCCTGGAAGCTCTGGTTGCTTGGCATTGTTGTACATATGGGGTCTTGAGCCCCTTCAAGCTCTTCCAGTTCTTTCTCTGATTCCTTCAACGGGGGTCCTATTCTCAGTTCAGTGGTTTGCTGCTGGCATTCGCCTCTGTATTTGCTGTATTCTGGAGGAGCCGGATGTAGATCGCTCCTGAGAGACACAGTCCATGTCTTTTAATATGCTCAATTAAAATATAAATAAAATATATAGCTTGTAATGTGCTCAAATAAAATATAAATATAATATATAGCTTTTAATATGCTCAATCAAAATATAAAATGCATTGTGTCATGTTCAATTAAAATCTAAGTTATGTATTGATAACAGTGCGGAGTTCGTGACAGATCCTCCCTGACCAGGAAAAGATTTATTTTGGTGTGTGGTGTCAAGGGGATTTTGGTTCTTCATACCTAAAAATGCATGTAGCAGTGGGACTGTTGTGGCAAGTGGAAGATGAGGAATACACCTTCTGACTGCATCCGGGTAATGCTCCAAACTGAATGAGAGTCCTTGTAAATGTCCTAGAATAAAACATCTATTCAAGAGAAAGAGGGCAGAAGGTAGTTACTAGTGACCAGAACGTTAGAGTGCGACAGAGCCAAGAATCTTGTACAAGCCTATGTTACAAGCTGAATGTGAAGAATGCAGATGACAAGAGGCACACATTCTTCAGGGACTAAAATGCCTCTATTCTGTGTGGCTGCATAAAAGGAAATCTATGTAGGAGCAGTGTCCCCAGCAGGTGACTCAGCAGTCCTGGCAGCCCCCGTGAGATAGGATGGAGAAGAGCAGCGCCTTTCAGATAGATCACAATCACTTTGTCTCAAATAACCTCTCCCTGCTTCTTGGCTGAGCTTCCAAAATTTGTGTGGGTGTTTCTAGGACTGAAGCCAAAATCCTGCTGCTAGCAAGGTAGCCCCAGGCAGATCCCCGCCCCAGCCTTGTCACTTTCCTATGTTAAATTGTATTTTTCAACAAGAGAGTGTCTGGTTATCAGTATCAGATGCAGACTTCCTTGCCTTCCCGTACAGATCCTCTATTAGCTGACAGATCCCTCAGCCTCGTTTATTTTTTGAAGCTGGGGGACTTCAGAATGAGAAAGCAGGTTGTGTCTTTCACTGTGGGGCACTGAAAGGCAGGGAATGGAATAGACACCTGACCAGCTGCTTGCTCTGGATGGGATTTGGGGGAACTCAGAAAAGTCTCATTTTATGATGGGCAACATTAGTGTGATTTGCAATTTACAAAGTGATTCTGAGAAGTCAATGAGATGAACTCTTTGGAAATCAAGAAGAGCAGTAAAGCTCTAAATGGGCATGCATTCTCATTATTTCCTTCTGTATGTGTCTCTAATTCCATGTAGCTCTCACCACAGTCTGCTTTGACCATAGTGAATAACTAAAACGTTCTTTCTTCCCAGAAACAGAAAGCTACATGAAGCTATTTTCATCATTCGCCTCTCAGAGAACAAAGCCTCGGATTTCATATGTTCTTCAGTCAATGACTGTTGGGGTGAGCTGATGGTCTGATATGATAGTTTGTAGACACACACACACACACACACACACACACACACACACACACACACACACACACCTCTGAAAGGAAAATAACTTGATTCCTTCTTGGATGTAAACATTTTTCTAGATTATCACATTACATAGCAGCCTTCATACACAACTTGTGCACCCAAATAACCGCGTTATTAACCTTTTAATACGTGCTCTTCTCTGCTCCCAGTGTCGTCTGCTTGCAGTTTCTGAGGTCCTTCCTTGTTCGTCTTCCCTAACGCTGGCGTGGTGGCTGTTTCTTCCCTCCAATGAAACCAAATGGGCCTGGAATTTCCCCTTTTGAATGTAACTTACCACCTGGCTGACAGTTCTTCACCGTACATATCTTTCTATGAATGGCTGGTGTGGTTCCTGTCTCCTGCCTGGCCCTGCCCCAGCAGGGTTAGTACTGACTTGAGATACAGTGTTTCTTCTGCAGCAAAAAAATCCAAAGAGGCTTTTGCCTGGAGAAAGGTATGAAATATCTGCACCAATCACACATGCTGGAGAAGATATCCATTTTCTAGCACCAGGTCATAATATTTGGCAGTACCTTGACCAAGCCTCTTTGGAAACGGAGTGAGATAGGATCAAGCCCTTTACTTTTCCTCAACTGAAGGTTCATAATTTTAGTTCAATTTTCTACACCAATTATTCACTAGGTAGAAATGGACGTATTCATACTTCATGAATATAGTTATAAAGCACAGATATTCACTCATGCTTTAAGTGTGCTAGTTGTCTTTCACAACTTTCTGAATGAAATGTGTAAGTCATCCTTACAATTCAGCCAACACTTTGCAGTTGCTTACTCAAACAGCAACAGATCACCAACAAGCTGAGCTGGGGGTAGTGCAGAAGGGACTATCCCCGTACACAGGTGAGGAAAGAATGATTTGTGCTTTGATAGGGGATCTAGTAGCCAAAGTTAGGATTCAGTTCAGCATGTGAGCCCTCTGGTTGTTTTACTGTTTTGTTTCAGATTGGGTACCATGTGGTCCTGGTGGACCTGGAGCTCTCTATATGCTGAGCTTGACCCTATTATAGGAATGTTTTACGCTGTGCTGGGTATAAAGCTCAGAGAGTTCTGAACACACTAGACAAGAACTGGACAACATCCTAGCTACTTAACAATCCAAATCACTATCTTATTAAACTGCCTACACCTCTTTATCACTTTATTTATTCATCCATATTTATGTAAGAGGAGCTGGCATGCACATGCCACACTGCATGTGTGTAGGTCAGAGGACGATTTATAGTCATCTGTTTGCTCTCCCCACTGTATGGATCTCAGGGATCAAACTCAGACAATCAAGCTTAGCAGCACATGTCTTATAGAAAGACACACTGAGCCATCTTGTCTGCGCTGAGTAAGTTCAGTTTGGCACAGGGGCCTTTGTTCCATTTTTCTGAGCATTTCATATACCCTCATACCTTCTCCCCCTCTGCAACTCCTCCTGTGTCTCCTTCATTTCCTCTCAAAATCACAACCTTTTACATACTTCATTACATATTACATTATAAGTATTATATAGTACATTAGAAATGGTATATTTTACTATATATTATGTATTATACATTAATTATTATTATATATTCTATTATACATAATATTCTGTTTATATCATATATTTTATGTATCATATATTACATTATACATGATATTATATATTATATAATGCATTAAATATTAAATACATTATAATTTATAAAATAGGATACAGAATATAGGATATTGGATATAATATATACTACCATATATGATACAATATATGATATATGGTGTATGATGTATAATATATAATGCATATGTAATATTATGATTATATAATATAATTATATATAACTATATAATATATACCATATATCATATTGCACACTATATATAATATATATTATTGTCACAGGGATGGGACATATATATGAATAAATTATATATATGGCTATGTATAAATATATAATTACATTATTTGTTATATATTAATTATATACTAATATGTATTAATTATATTTTATACCTTATATAATATACTATATATAACATGTGTATTATATACTATATATATATGTGGTGTATGATGTATGGTATATTGTATAAGGTATATGGTATATGATATATGGTATGTTATGTAATGTGTGATATATCGCATATAATGTTAATTATTTGATTGAATTAATGTATTATTAATAAAAAATTATAATATAGTATATATCATGTATAATTACATATTGTATAATATGTAAAATGTAATATATTATACATTATATAGTATCCATAATATAGTTTATATATTTACTATATTTTACATTATGTATTATATATAGATATAATGCTATATATATTTCATAACATATTATATATATAATATATATATCATTATACAGATTATAATTATATACAGATACATCATACATATAATTATACAGATTACATCATATATAGTATATATTATATATGCAATATATATTAGCTATATAATATAATAGGTAATAACTATATACATATATATATAACCTACAGAGTATATCTAATATTGTTTCTATGTGCATGTGTTTAGGGCTGTGCACTGGGATTATGTAACCTAATATGGGCAATAACTCTGGAGAGAACTGGTTCTTCTTTCCTCTGTACCAAGTGGCTGCCTGTGGCTCTTTATTTAGGAGTAGAACTCTAAAATATGCCCCATTCCTGTTACAGGTCAGCTGTATACTACCCATCAATGCAAGTCTTGTTTGGACAACCATAATGTACAGATTTTATGTGAGCAAGTTCTATGTCATATTTAGAAGACATGAGCTGATACTAAATATAAGAAGATTATTTTAAAACAATAAAAATTAACTATCTAATAGAAATGAAAATTAAGAATATGACTGGTGAATTATATTGCAGACCAAAAATTGCTGTGCACACACACTTGTGCTTATGCACACACATACATAAAGAAGGCAAGTTTGGCCTTGTGGAGTTCGGTGGCTGCTGTGGAGTGCAATTGTCCCTTCGGAATTACATGCTAAACCTAATCTCTAAGGTGATGATATTACAACCCAGGGCTTTGGGAAACCTTGCTCATTAAAGCTCCACACTCAAAAGATAGGATTAATTTCCTTAGAGAAAAGCCTTCAGAAGGCTCCATGCCTCATTTGACCTTTGACCTATCTACTATGCAAGTTCACCTGTCCAGTGTCTTGTGAGGAGCAAACCTTTACCCAATACCAAACATGTCAGTGTCTTCCTCTTGGACTTCTTTCTCAGCCTGCAGAACTACTACACCAAATAAGTTTTTATCATTTATAAATTCTCTAATCTGTAAAATTTTATTGTGATAGCATAGATTGATTTCAATAGCAAAAATAATATAAAATACACATTAGTTGACAAGTGTAAAGTTATTGGTTGAGAATAATAATATAAATAAAAATATTCAACATAAAATATGGAATATTATATTCAGAAGCCTACAAAAAATAAGAATTCTCATATTCCAGCATCAATAATACTTTGTCACAATTCTAGATGGTACATAAATATACATGTATGAATTTCTCAACAATGAATTCAAATCTTTAAAAATTTCAATTGTTCAGTAATCCTATAAATATAAAAATGTGTACACAGATGAGCATACAGCGTTTACTATGGTGCTTCTTTATAAACCAAAGAAGAGGATTCATGATGGCAACAGAAGAAAAGCAAGCTTAAGCGGTCATCAGCAGAGGGCGGGGAACATGAACCTCAGTGATTGACAGCACGGCCTGGTGCCACAGCCCCAAAGCAAGGAAAACCTTAGCAGGCAGCACAGACATTTACCAAAACCTCCCCACAGTGGGAAAGTTTCCAGGAAGGTTGTTTTGTTTGTTTTTGTTTTAATAATGTTAGTCTACTTGTGCAAAGCATTCTGGACTGTTATGAATTTATAGAAAATGCAGTAAGATGAGAAAATAGTCTTCTAAATGCCAATAACACTACTCTGATGGAAAATGGGAAGAGGACTTTTACATTTTTACTATTTACAGTTCTCTAGTTATAATTTTTCATGATTTGTTACATTATTTTTTATAAAAAACTTGAGTCTCTGGAAGTCGGACCAAATTATGCTTGCTAGATATGGTGTGGCAGTTAATTGTGCCTGGCACTCAGCACAATGACTTGCAGATAGCAGACATCTAGTGATATTCTCCTGAAAGGAAGATGGATGAGATAAATGAGGATTGACATTTGAGGCAGGGAGGCAGGCAAACATGTCTTTTCTTACTACATTATAGTTGCTTACTCTTTTTAAATTTAAGAAAAGCCTATTCTCACAGTAAAAACTTACTTATCCACATACTTTAAAGGAAAATGTAATTCTTCAATCCCAGCCTTTGTGTAATATATATACATACATATATGTAGATATATGTATGTGTGTGTGTCTGTGTGTCTGTGTGTGCCTGTATGTACCTCTGTATATGTGTGTGTTTGCATGTGTGAGTATATCTGTGTATGTGTGTGTGTGTGTGTGTGTGTGTGTGTGTTCATTCTCTAGACTCCCCTTGTCCAGAATCCATGTAAATGTATGCTCAGACTTTCTGGGAGACAGATTCTAAATAAACAGAATTCCTTAGCAAATCTCAACAGAAACAAAATTTGAGGGACAAAGAAGACTCAGAGAAAAAAAAAAAAACATCATTCTGTGTCTGTATCAGTGCAGAGAACCCAGAGAGAGCATATGGCCAGTGAGAGGCTGGGCCTGTCCAGTATTCGCCTTTCTTTGAAGGAGGCAATTGTAATCCAAGAGGTGGAAATCAGCATAATATAGGGTGATCCTGACTTCAGTGTTTGCCCAAGTCAGGAAATAGTGAACTGATTGTGACATCAAACTGCAGAGGAAGCCGGTGAGTCACTTGTTTGTCTTGGTCAGGCACATGGCTGCAGAGATGAACTTTCTTGCCCCCACTCTCTTCAGGGCACTAGACATGGTCTTTCCTCACCTGTAAACAGAATCAGGATGTGTCCTGAAGTTCAGCCAAGTGTCTGGCCTTGGGTAAGACACATAGATGGTGAGGGAGCTTGGGAGGGAAAGGGAACAAAGGCACTGACATCTTGCTGCTGATAGATTATATCAGATACCTGTGAAGCTGATTCTATCAGTGTTCTGGTGAAGCACAGGGGAAAAGAAACAGGTACACCCCCTCAAGCATTGATCGTTCATACTGTAAGCAGCCTCAGAAACGCAATTCAGGCTATGCCAAGAGAGAGAAGAGGAAGCAATTTCAAAGGAATGGGCCCAAGTACAACAGAAGACCTCCCAGATGTTGGTGTTATGAAACAAAGAGGGAGAGGAAAACATTTTATGACACTCGTGAGGAAGACTGAGAGCCCTGTCTGTACTCCAAGTGCCCCTTTGTGTCCTGGTCTTTTTATCCACAAGATAGGTATCAATGTATTTATATATACATTAAAAATAGAAACTCTTTTGAGTATGATTTTTCCCCCAGGCATTGACCAGCAGCACACTTAGTAAAAAAGAAACGTGGATAATTATAATAACAGACATTGCAGCTCTCTCCTGATTTTCTAAAATAAAAAAATTATACTTCTAAAAGGTGGAAAATAATTGTCATCTTGAACAACAGTTTCAAGAGAAAGGACAGCAAAGCTATGTGGACAAATGCCAGTGACTTTGGCCAACGGCAAGGTGATGCCCCATTTCTGTCAGAGAATAGACCATTTGTACTATACAAGGAGAGCCAAAGACTCAATTAGGAAGAAGTAACCTTGGGCATTAGTCGATGATCTGGCAGACTTTTCCTCTGGCCTGGGTGAAATGACCATGCAGTACAGTCATGGACACCAAGTGATCTCTGCTTCAGCTGTACACTAGCCAGAGAGGAGCATGACCTGGGGGACAGCCCACACCATACCTTTCACATTACGTATCCACTCAGCTTCATGGTACTGCTTCCTGCCACAAGTTTGAAACACAATGGCTAGGAAAGCTGGCATAGGTAAGGACTGGAGTCTGGAATCACTGAGCAATAGAAAGCCTAGAATCTGAATTTTCTGACCTTTATGGAACTAACCAAGGAATTTATCAGAGACCCACGAAGACTTGAGAAAGGCAAAGGAACAGAGAAGTTTTGCCACTAAAGAAGTGTGGGGATGTACTGAAAAATAGTCTGGGGAGACAAGGTCCTGATTTCTGTCTGCATTCCAGAACTGGCTACCAGTTATCCCTAGGGGTATGAGTCAAAGGCTACTGGGACTTCCTGACTTGGAAAACATTCCACTGTGCAAAGAGTAGAATGGGGAAACCCAGCCCCTGGACTTGAAGGAGCACATTGATCGGAGCCACAGAGAACACTGGTCAGGAGAAATACAGTTTCTTTGTGCTCAGTGCTTTGGGACAGATATTCTAGTATATTGATATGAACTCAGTGACAGGTGGCAAAGATTCATTTCTTTGTTCTTGATCAAACTCTAGCCAGGCTCTCGAACTTTCTTCTCAACTACACTTCAGCCCTACCTTTATAAAAGCTATGAACACTGAACCTTGTGGGGTTTGGGGGACTGAAATGAATGTCTTAGAGCTGGGTACTCAGTTATCTCATCCTCAGTACCATGTGCAGGCATGAGTCTCTATATTTACCACTGTTCACTGGACAGAAAAGGCTTCTCTGATTAAGGCTAGGAGTAGAATTTTCTGGAGGTATAAACAAGAAATATTTAAATGGTGGCTTGATGCTATGTCAATAGTATGCAGTATGTCTCTTAGGTCTGTGATCTCCTCTGTCACATATGTTTGTTTGTTTGGTTATTTTTACCAGCTGTCTAGTACCACAGTACTGTTAGACACGAATTCTTCCCTGCAGAGTAGGTCTTGAATTCAATAAGAGAATAGTCCATTATACCCATAACAATCAAGCCACCATTGCCCAATCTTCTCTGGCAAATTGGTCTTGTAGATCTTAGGAGTCAGAGCTGGATAACATCATCGATTCATTTTGTGCCAAGTCTTTCCTTAAGGAGATTTTATAGCACCTTTGAGAACTATTGAAAATAGCCAGGAGGGAGACAGTTTCCAACTCAGTTCTAGCATTATTTATCAATATATCCAGAGTATGTGATGTCTTCAACAATAAGGTATTATCATCTAGTTCTGATGGGTAACCAAGATGAATAGGAAGAGTCTGTATTGTTTTGGGGTATCTCTTGAATCTCAACTGACAAGGGAGTCTCTTACCTCCATCACTGGGGCTTTTGTTTAACTCACAGCCTCTGGGAGCATTTTTTTAAAGCATTCAGCACATGCATATTGGCAGTTTTCCAGATGACCTTTTTTATAACTTCTTTATTTTGGTTAAACCTCCTCACCCATTTTCTTGAATTCCTTATCCCTAATTCCCACCCACAGCCCTCACCCCACTCTGTTACCGTGAGAAAGACACTGCTATTATAATCATGAACTTATAGCACTCGGTGGCATAAGAATGGGCCCCTAACAACAGAGGTATGGTTGGAGGAGGGGCTCGGGCCCTAGCCCTCACTGCTGAAATATTTGTTACTGACAGATTCAAGGAGAGTGGGAGCCATACATTCAATTGTATATACAATGATGGCCATACCATGTTTTAATGAATTATTTCATACAATGGTCACACAGATGGACTTAGTTAAAATAAATGGACTAAATATAACACAAACCCAAAAGTTAGGAAGCTCTGATGAGGTGGGATTGTAGTGGGAGGAAGATAAGAGGCTATAGGGAGAAGAGTAACCAGAACACCCTATATACAAGTGAAACTTGTCAAACAAAATTAATCCATTAAAAAAAACCTATAGGTTCTCAGTCTTAGCATACACATACACACAGCTTAATACTACCACAGTTCCTAATAATTCAAAGCTATATTCTCAGCATGATAATTTAGCTCACCTCATTAAATTCCTGTTGGGAGACCTTGCTACTTAAGGTCAAAGTCTACCATGTCTGGGTAGTTTCCCTGAGCTTGATACTGAATGGAGGACTCTTTCTCAGCAGAGCTTCCTCTTCTCTACCCTATCTGAAGAGCCCAACTCCTACACTCTCCCTGGGGAATGTCACATAACTTCCTGGAACACCTTTCCATGCGAATGAAGTATCGCCAGAACCTTAAACCTCAGCCAATAAAAATTCACCCTAAGAAAAACCCCTTCCCATTTTCCAAGGTTTATGGAGTCCTTGTTCAGCCCAAATAAGGAACACAAGGTATTTTCTACAAGAGCTGTAACACTGACAAAAAAAACAAAGCAAAACAAGACAACAAAAACAGCAGCAACAACAAAACCGGAACCACAAAGTCCAACTTAATAGAAGCTCAAAACTGTCAAGTGAATTTGCTGTCTTCTCCAGAAAACATCTAAAGATGGGGCCCCTATTTCCTAATATAATTTAGGTGACCAGAGCCTGCCTTCCCTAGGTCAAAGAGCCAGAGCCCACTGGTAACCCACACTCCTGATTCCTACCCTTTGTATTTCAGCTTCCTCTGTTCCTCACTTCATTCCCCCTTCCAAATTCCCATTACATCTGTGTAAAGTTGGCCTCAGTACCCTACTTGCTTACTTTTTGACAGTATTTGTTTGAATTACTGTTAAAATGTTTGCTAGTTAAGTGTCTAGCTTTCCTTGCCCCTTATAGAGAGAATATCTTGTGTATTGTATGAATACACGACCTATCAATTAAACCAAAACCTATGGCCTATAGGAAAGGGTATAATAAAAAGTGGGACCTCTGGAAGGCAGAAAGGATTCTGGGATGGAGCCAGGTATGGGAGATTCAACATGTAGGGAGATAGATGTACAATCCTTGAGCACAGGTAACGTTCACATGGCAGAATGTAGATTAGAATAAATGAGTTATAGTAAGTTAGGATCTAGTCAGAGAAGAGGCTAGCTATATGACCAATGTATTTGTAAATATATTTTAAATCTGAGTCTTATTTCTGGGAGCCTGAGGCTGGAAGGAAGAAACAGGACTAACTTTTACTGTTTCTGGCAGAGATGTTCTAGGAATGAGTGAGGTAAAGTGGATTATTTCACTGTACAGGGTAGTTTTGTGTGTCAACTTGACACAAGCTGGAGTTATCACAGAAAAAAGAGACTCAGTTGTGGAACTATAAGGTATTTTCTCAATTAGTGATTAAGGTGGGAGGACCCAACCCATTGTGTGTGGTGCTGTCCCTGGGCTGGTGGTCCTGGGTTCTATAATAAGAGAGCAAGCTGAGCAAGCCAGGGGAAGCAAGCCAGTAAGTAAAAGCCTTCTGCACCAACTCCTGCTTCCTGAGCTGCTTGAGTTCCTTTGGTGATAAACAGCAACCTGGAAGTGTAAGCTGAATAAACCCTTTCCTCCCCAACTTGCTTCTTGGTTATGATGTTTGTACAGGAATAGAAACCCTGACTAAGACACTCACCCAGGCAGATGAGAAGAATTAGACTAGAAATTGAGTTGATTTTCATCAAAGATATGCATGTGGGGTTTTTTGTTTGTTTTTTGACACAGATAGTTCTATGAACTGATATGTATACCCCAGGCCTCATTGATATAATGAGAAAATAGATGCTAGTTCACTATGTAGCTGGTAGAAATATTCCAAAGAGTACAATTCAAGGGAGTGGGATTATACTATAAAAATAAAAAAAAAATCTAGGATTTCTTCTACTCAAGGTATCCCACTGGTCGGAGGTCAGGCTGGTCAAAGAGTATAAAGTCCCTCATGTATATAATGGGCAGAGAACTCAAAGGTCCACTAAATGGTCAGATGCAGGTTCCCTTTGGAGAAAATTCCATTCTGATTAATTAAGTCCATTCCATTAGACAAAACCATGTCTGATTGCTCTGGCTAGGACTTCAGGTACTATATTGAATAGGTAGGGAGAGAGTGGGCACCATTGTCTAGTCCCTGATTTTACTAGGATTGCTTCAAGTTTCTCTCCATTTAGTTTGATGTTGGCTACTGGTTTGCTGTATATTGCTTTTACTATGTTTAGGTATGGGCCTTGAATTCCTGATCTTTCTAAGGCTTTTACCATGAAGGGATGTTGAATATTGTCAATTGCTTTCTCATCATCTAATGAGATAATTATGTGGGTTTTCTTTCATTGAGTTTGTTTATATAGTGGATTATGCTGATGAATTTCTATATATTGAACCCTTCATCCCTAGGATGAAGCCTACTTGATCATGATAGATGATTGTTTTCATGTGTTCTTGGATTCAGTTTTTGAGAATCTTATTGAGTATATTTGCATCGATATTCATAAAGGAAACTGGTCTGAAGTTTTCTCTGTTGGGTATTTTTGTGGTTTAGGTGTAAGTGTAATTGTGGCTTCATAGAACTAATTGGGTAGTGTTCCTTTTGTTTCTAATTTGTGGACTAGTTTGAAGAGTATTTTTATTAGGTCTTCTTTGAAGGTCTGATAGAATTCTGCACTAAACCTATCTGGTCCTGGACTTTTTTGGTTGGGACACTTTTAATGACTGCTTCCTTTTCTTTGGGTGTTATGGGACTGCTTAGATGGTTTATCTGATCCTCATTTAATTTAGTACCTGATATCTGTCTAAGAAATTGTTCATTTCATCCAGAATTTCCAGATTTGTCGAGTATAAGCTTTTGTAGTAGGATCTGATAATTTTTTGAATTGCCTCAGTTTCTCTTATGTCTCACTTTTCATTTCTGATTTTGTTAATTTGGACACACTCTCTGTGCCCTCTTGTTAGTCTGGCTAGGGGTTTATCTCTCTTGTTGATTTTCTCAAAGAAGCAACTCCTGGTTCTGTTGATTCTTTGTATAGTTCTCTTTGTTTCTACTTGGTTGATTTCAGCCCTGAGTTTGATTATTTCCTGCCATCTACTCCTCTTGGGTGTATTTGATTCTTTTTGTTCTAGAGCTTTTAGGTGTCCTGTCAAGCTGTTAGTGTATGCTCTCTCCAGTTTCTTTTTGGAGGCATTCGGAGCTATGAGTTTTTCTCTTAGCACTGCTTTCATTGTGTCCCACAAGTTTGGGTATATTGTGCCTTCATTTTCATTAAATTCTAAAAGTATTTTATTTCCTTTTTTATTTCTTCCTCGACCAAGTTATCATGGAGTAGAGCATTGTTCAACTTCCATGTTTATCTGGGCTTTCTGTTGTTTTTGTTGTTATTGAAGATCAGCCTTAGTCCATGGTGATCTGTTAGGATGCAGGGGATTATTTCAATCTTCTTGTATCTGCTGAGGCCTATTTTGTAACCAATTATATGGTCAGTTTGGAGAAGGTACCATGAGGTGCTGAGAAGAAGGTATATTCTTTTGTTTTAGGATGAAATGTTCTATAGATATTTGTTAAATCCATTTGGTTCACAGCTTCTTTCAGTTTCACTGTGTCACTCGCTGTTCCTTCTAAGGGGGAATACTATACTTAATAGTGTCTTATTGAATTACAGAATGCTTTCAAGCCATAGGAAGACTACTAAATCACATATTTAAATAAGTACCATATCATATCTTAGAAGTTATTTTGTACCATTAGGAGAGACATTTGAGAAACGTTTAAAATGCCATCAGGACCTTTTCTCTGCAGAGAGAGCTTCAGATTTAAGGACAAGGAAAAAGATTCTCTCTGTCCACCAACCTCATCTTGATAAGGTCTGTGTTCAGCATTCCAGTCAATTGAGGACATTGTAGAAAGCACACATGACTTCACAATTAAAACATTTTACTTTGAACTAATCAGTTGAGGATTAATCTATCCCTTAAAACCCCACCTTTTACAAATACACTCATTTCAACTTTTCTAGTATCTTTTTAAAAAGTCTCCTTCCCTGGACAATGAAAGAAGTGAATGGCTTTGAAATAATCAACGAGCAAGGCAATTACTTCCTTTACTATATTTTTCTTTTTTAGTTTCTTAAAATCCCTTGAAAGTTTCATATATGTACATAATGAGTCTTGATCATATCCATACAGACCCCCACTTCACACTCCCCTCAGGAAGCCACTATCACATCTCTGACTTAACATCATGTTTTCCTTTTTATTATTACTTTTTAAACTCACTGAGTTCAGTTATCACTGCCCATATGTTCATAGCCATGGGGTCATCCACTGGAGCACATAGAGGCTACCAGTGGCTACACTCACAAAGAAACATGAATTTCCCTCCTCTCGAAGTGATCAACTATTAATAGCTTCCCAGCTGTGAAAGGGCTCCCAGTAGCCCCTCCCATACCCATGCTGGAACCTTTGAATTGCTTGATCTTGCTTGATTTTGTACAGGTAACCACAGCTGCTATGAGTTTATATGTGCAAGAGTTATGTCATGTCCAGGAAACAGCATTTATAAGACTCCTTCTCAGAACTCTAATTCTTACAGTCTTATTTTTTTCTACCATGTTGTCTGAGTCTTGCAGGGCACAGGGTTGATAATGATATGATATCAAATCCATGGCTGAGCACACAGTCACTGATCCTCAGAACTTTGAATAGTAATGAGTTTCTGCATTAACTACTACCCACTGCTAAAGGAAGCCTCTCTGCCAAGGTTACGTGTAGCACATATCTACAGATATAAACACACATACGCACACACAGATATAAACACACATATGCACACACACACACACACACACACACACACACACACACACACACACACCCTCAGGAAGAGTGAGGAGAAGCCTGATGACTGTTGCAGAGGAAGAACCAATTTTGTGGAAGATCCATATTTTTTTCTGCATCAATATCATTTCCAGTTTTTCAACCCTTGTGGGGTTTGTAGTCACATTGCCCCTGAAACTGAGGTAATTATATTAGGAAAATAATGTATTTCAAGGTGTGTTGAAATAATGCATACAAGCAACAGGTCCAAATAGCTCAGAACATGCTATGTTTCCATGGTGTACTCAGGCAGAACACAACATTTGCTTATGTGCTGCATAATCCATGTTTGCCCATGTGATCCTCTGAACAGAAGCTGTTGTGCTAAATGTGTTTTTGTCTGAGACAATCATGCTGAAGTAACAATTTCTTCCTGTTCTGTTTCATAAATTTTGGAATAAAAGTCATCATGCTATACAGAATGTTCTTTAAAGATGACATCACTTTCTAAGAGTTATTATGGTCAACCATTAACTGAACCCAGGTAGGAAGGTGGTGGAGAGTGCAGTCAGCCAAGAGGGTGTGGCCTTCTGCTAAGTCCTTGTACTGAGTCTCGCCTGGTTTGACTTCCAACCAAACCAGAGCCCCAGCTGAACCACCTCAAATCTGGGTCTCTATCTTCTCCAGTCCTGGAGAGGTGGCTTCTAGTTCCTCCTCACATGTTTCTTGGCTGGAAGCATGGCTGGAAACAGAAGAGAGCTCTGTCATGTTAGAGCTGAGGAAGTCTTTGGATGCCAAGACAATGATGGTGTTAGATAGAATGAGAAAAGAAAGGCCTGAGCTCTTCATAAGAGAAATAAAAACTGAAGCCCTCACAAAAAGATAAAACCCATCAGGAAGCAAAGATTCACACATCCTCAGTTTCCCTCTTACAGCAAGCTCTTCCATGGATTGAGCTAGAGGAAGAGTGTATCCCTGCATGCCCCTGCCTGACAGCCACTTCTATCTCTCTACTTGAGTAACCAACATCCTTAGTGATCCCTGAACCCTCTCTAGCAGTGACACACTTCTGTTCTGTTGTGCTCGGCAGAGAACTCTACAGTAGCATAATTCCTCTTCCTGTGAGGAACCCTTGTCTCAAGAGACAGGAAGTGGATTATAAGTGTGTTATATATGTGCGTAACTATCCTAATTAGCTTATATCTTATTTCACATCCTTGAAGTCTAATACCAACCTCTACTGTATAAATTAAAAGTAGAAATTCTAGAAGAGTTACTTATCTACGGTGCTAAAGCCTGAAAGAAATTCTGGCTTTTTGGCATTGAGCCCCACAGACCTAAGCCCCAAACATATTTTTCTATTCCTAGGATCACTATGTACATGATTTTTAGGCCTCTTCTGCGGAAGAATCTAATAACTATATTCTTCAATATTCTGCTGCCATTGACCTTGAACAAATAACAAGGAGGAAAAGGCAAAGCAAATGATGAGAGAGTCGAGATGGCATGACCACAGGACATGGGGTACATACAAAAAAGGACAGAGTCATAGGGACAGGTTTATCCCCTAATTGGTCAGGTCACATGGGAGCGAAGGTTGTAACAACTCAATTTTAATAAATCTAATTCTATATAGCCTTTGTCCCTGTTGGATTTGCAAGAGCTCATCTTTACTCCTAGATACACTACTGGGGTTGTAAAATATTCTTCATACACAACTGAAAACCTAATATGCTCACAACAGTTTCTATGTGGTTATTTATAATATACACATGAATAATATCCTTTCTTAATTTTTCTACATTCCTTAGAAAACCACACTATTATTACATTAGTCATTGATTTTTCATGGTTGATAAGGCCATGAACAGCTCATCTTTACTCCTAGATACACTACTGGGGTTGTAAAATATTCTTCACACACAACTGAAAACCTAATATGCTCACGCCTGGGCTACAGAATGTCCACCTGTGATGGTTGTAATGAGGTTAGCCACAGTCAATCATGTTTGTCCTTTAAATTTTTTTCAACATGATCGCATCTATTTAGCCTAGGAAACTAACCTTGTTGGTATTTTTACAACAGTTTCTATGTGGTTATTTATAATATACACATGAATAATATCCTTTCTTAATTTTTCTACGTTCCTTAGAAAACCACACACTCTATTATTACATTAGTCATCGATTTTTCATGGTTGATAAGGCCATGAACAGTGTGTTCTGATGAAGCAGAAACACCTGTGGTGTCATTTATCCAAATGTCTCTACATGTCCACATGTAAAGACTTCAGAAGGAACAGCAAGATCACAGGCAAATTCTTCACACTTTTTTGAAGAACTGGGTAATATTTATTTTAGAAAATGCATAACATTACCTAGTTCTGGGAGTGGGTTTTTTTCTAGAGGACATCTTTTTGTCAAAATAGATAAATATCAGTTTAAAATATGTTGACTATGTACACATATTGGGGGAGATGTACCAAAGTAAAAGTAAAACATTTAGGAAGGCTCCAGTGCTGCAGACTGCCACACCAGTTTTGAGGTATTTTCAGTAATTGGGGGAGCCTCAAGAGAACAGGGTAGGGGCGTACCTGGGGGCCTTGACAGAAGCTATGTTTGGCTACTGATAAATCCCAAATATTTCAGTCTCACAGTTCCCTTCTTTAAACTCTACCTTTAACTGTGTATTAGATAAGTAAGAGCTGGCCTGTTGTTGTAAAAATATAAAAAATAAAAAAAGTATTGTTGTCTTTTACCCCGCTAGGTCCTGTAATATGGTGTCCCAAGATATCTAGATATCTTGGGGAATCACATCCCAACTCTGAGGCGCCCAGTGTCTCTGTCACACACACTTTCCTACACTCAAACCGTCACATAAAAGTACACACAACACAATAATCTTTGACCCAATTGATAAGATATAATTGCCCACTTACACATACAAAGCCCGGTACCAACCATCCCTTAGGAACATTAATAACAACCTGTAAATACACAGAGCGAGATCTTTACCTCAGCCTCCATCATCCTGCTGTGGCTTCTCTCTCTCCCTCTCTCCTGTCTCTACCTTTCTGTCCTAGTCTCCTCCTCTTCCTTCAAACTTGTCTCCCGCCCATCCTTCCTTCTCCTCCAATGGCAGTCCTCCTCCTATCTTGTGCCTGCCTCACCTGTGACATCATCCTACACTGGCCATTCTGGGGCTAAAATTCACATCGTATGGGCCAGCAGTGAGAGAACACAGTTCAGAAAACTATCAAATCCCAAGACTCGGGGACTCCTTGAAAGAGTGAAACGCGGATGGGGTGGCTGGGACTAAATAATGGGTAATAGAAATCTCACCAGGTTTCAAAGATGGCACCCAGGCTGCTGCCACAAATGTTGGTTTTTGTTTTGTTTTGTTTTGTTTTTCAGTTTTTTCAGACACACCATTTGATTTCTTTTCTTTCCTTTCCTTTCCTTTTCTTTTATTTCTTCCTTCCTTCGTTTCCCTTTTGTTAAACTTTCTGTTTCCTACTCACTAATCATTTATTGCAAAAACATGTGTAAAACATTCTTAATGTACAGTTCTGAGCTGCTCACACTGTTTGCTTGACTTTCATCATTATCTGCCCCCAGAATTTCTCCTTTTCTCTCACCAAAACCCTAAATTCACTAAATAATAACTCTTTGTTTACCTCTATACTGAGCTCCTAGTAAACACCAGTCCACAATCTGCAAGTGACCATCACCTTCAAGTGGATCTTGTGGAAATGAAGAAATGCCTAGAAAAGAACTAGAAACATTCTTTCTGGAGGTAGCATTTCTTGCTAATGCTGCTAATATTTTTATTAACTTATGAATTATTTTTAAAGAATACACACACACACACATACACACACACACACACACACACACACACACACACTAGTGTGCATACTCTTAGGAAAACCATTGACACCCTAAATAATAAAGTATCATTATGCAGTTTTAACACAAAAAGAAATTAGTAGACTTTTGAGTCTAGAAACTTCTCTAGAGAGAGTATCAGATGACCACTAACCAAGTTAAATGGCCTCATAAAACTCGACTAAGTATCTATAGAGTGCTATTAAATAAATTATCAAAAAGAACTAAAGAGTTAATTCACCTTTTCTTCTTTCTTTCTGAGTAAACATGTTTTTTTTTACAAAAAAAAAAAAAGTCAGGTAAGCTCGCAGAAGACTATCCACGGCTTGCCTGCACCTTTGACTTGGGAAGCAACAGAATGTATTTATCATAGTATACATAGACTCCTCTTTTCGTCCAATCAACAACAAAAACAAAAGCAACAACAACAAAGCAAGTTGGCAATTATAAGTGCTCTGAATGAGAACCTGAATTCAACAATCTGAACCCGGTTATATTGAGATCAGACTCAGAAGAGTCTTTCTGAAGGACGTCTGTCTTGGGAATAAGAAGCTGCTTAAGAATATACCAATATGGTTCCTAGTCTCCCATGGCTCCTTGTGGTTATGGAGATCAATGAGTTCTCAATCTTGTTGATTCAGGGCATGAAATAAAGGAGAAAACAAGACAGAAAAACCTCTCAGGGCAGAAATTTCCAGGGCTCGGTAGAATCTTGCACACAGTCATCTTTCTCCCCTTGACAAGGTATCTGTATGTGCCCACTCACGCTCTTTCATCTTCTTTCTGTAGTTAGGTAGAGTCTTGGTTCATCGAAGTTGTTATAACAGAATTCCATGACTGGGTGACTTACACCATAATGCTTTTTCTCCCTCACAGTCTAACAACAAGGCCATCAGATGCGTCTGGCAAAAGCTTTTATCTTGGTTCACAGATAGTTAAAGCAGCTGACCTTTATTGAGTTAGCATTGTCATGCACTATGTCAAATAATTCTTATGGCAATTGTATTATATGTCAGAAGAAAAGCTATCGAGATAGAGGAATCTATTCAGTCTGTCAGTAAGCCCGAGTCTACCTTCCCACAAGTCATGTGCACATTACATCATACCTTAGGACTCCTTTCTTCTCTGAGTGGCAGCTGTGGGCACATTTCTGTTTGTCCTCAGTAAGACAAGTTTCCTAGGTAAGACATCGCCCTATTAAATATATGATCTCATTCTGTGTGCACTAAGAGGGCTGCCAGGGTAACTAGAACAGAGGGAGTAGGGGCAACGATATTTCCTTGATGTTCCTGAAGCCAGCTCAGCCAGGCTTCACAGAGTGAAGGAAAACATCCTGCCTTCTGCAAAATAGTCGATGATGGCCCAAGATAAAGGTAAACATTTGGGTTGGCACCAGTCAAATGACTCCTCATGGGCAATGCTATCGGACAGCAGGAGGAATTATTTTCATAATCATTTGGAGGGGGGGCATGGTGGTAGTGGTTGATGTAGCTTGGTTATGTTTTCCTTGTTTTGTTTCCCCTCATACCCACAAGAATCTGTTGGTCTATTGTTTGACTGGTCCAAATATTCTGACACCTATAACTCCTAAAAGCCAATAATGAGCTCATGGGGTGGGATGCACCCAATGTAGTTGACTTCCCCACAGTCTTTCATTACACTTATTCTAACGGGTATACATAAACAACTCCTAAAAGCACACAGACTCCTGAAGCCACTCATGCATTGCCAAGGCAGACAGACTTCATAAGAAATAACTCACTTTCTCTATCTTCATATGGTTGTCTTTCAACAAGATCTTAGTAAGTAGGCTTTTCTTTCTGTCTCAAAATTCAGGAGGCTAACAAAGAGGAAATATCTCTGGCCTTCCATGTAACCCTTTCAGCCCCCAATTTAACTAGATCTACCCAAGAGCAGAGGAAAATGTAAGCTCCTGTAGTCAATTTTTGTCAAAAATAGCCATATTGAAAGAAAAGTACCAAAGTTCTGAGAAACCATGCTTTCTCCACCACATGAACCAATTGACTGATCCACTTTATGTGACAATGCCCTCATTCTTCTTCCTAGCCTCTAACTAGGTAATAAAGCTTTATTATATACCTCCTCAGTAAATGCCAGGGTTATATCGATTCTTGGTGGATTTGAGACATCTAATTAAAACAAATTCTAGAGCTTGTCATGATCCTGGTACACAGCTATAATCCCAACACTTAGAGATTGAGGCAGGAAACCTGTCTAAGATAGAATCTATGAGCATCCTGGACTACTTGCCACAACCTTAGCTGTAAAAGACAGGGAAGAGGTGGCTGAAGAGATGGTTCACCAGTTAAAAGCATTTTCTGTTTCTTCAGAGGATCTAGATTGAGCTCCCAGCACACAGGTCAGACAGCTCACAGCCTCCTGTAACTCCAGCTCCAGGAAAGCTGGTGCTCTCTCCCAGCTTCCACGGATATCCTGCACACTGGTGGCACATGCTCACACAGACATGTGAACATAAATGTTTGCAAATTAATTTTTAAAAGCAACAACAAAAAGTTAATATCTCCAGACCTAAGTCAATGTGCCCGTTGACTGCACAGCAAATCACTTAAGTCAACTGACAAGGCATAGAAGATTGCTTTATTAGAAAATCTAACCTCTGAGTAAATATAGAACACTTGTCCATGCCACAAAGCCGCCTTAGGAATAGCTTGCATGGGTGGGGGATGGGTGGGCCCCCTCTCATGGCGGGTGAGGTTGGAGGGCAGATGCCACACAGCTAACTGCACAGTCGCAGCCATGTTCTCAGTTCTTCAACTCCCACGAAGAGCAGTGATTGTTCTTAGTGACCTGTTAGTCTGCGTATCTTCAGCTCCCAGGATACTCACACTATTTAAGCCAGAGCAGCAATATTATGAAAGAGCCCAGTCAAATTACCTAGGGTCGATTTGCCATTTGTTGTGAGAAACTGAATGTTATAGAGCATGTTGACAGCATTACAGCTGTTATAGCCACAACACTTCAGTACCAGTAAACAGGAAATGCATAGCAATCGCTGAAACTGGATGTCCTGGCTATGAAGAAAGCACCTTAACCATGTTCAGCTGACAGACTCTTGGCTTTTCAGAAGTGACGGACATTGTGTGTTAACTGTAGATGGCTGAGTTTCCAACTCAAATGGTGGCTATGACCTTACTTTAGTGGACAATGAATTACCCTGATGCAGTCCCTGGCATCTCATTCTGCCTCTGAAATGAGGGCCACCTCTGTCATTATTTGCTCAGTAAGGAAGGCCAGTTTTCTCGTCTGGTTAGCATACCCTTCCTCTGAAGTCAAGACCACAGAGTGACTCTGCTTCAATCTATAATTCTCTAATTGCTTCAGGACCACAGGAAACATTTGAAAGTATTCTAAACATTTTAAGAATATTTTTAGAAAACCATACATGTGTTATAGTCAAAAGAGTGAGATAATTTAGACATATTTGGTCGATAATGTCATAGTTATGACTGTGGTTGACAGAATTTGAAGGTTACTTTCAAAGTACACTGTTCTTACTGTGATTTCCATGATTTTATGATGACTGGGAAATTCAGGTACATAGAACCAATCATATGACTTCTTTAAAACCATAGAATTTTCCTTGAATGGGAACAGTAGGCAAGCTGAGAAAGATCTGAAATATAGGAAGTATTCACATGAGACTGTAGTTATAAAACCATCCTTTTGAACAATGAATATAGACTAGGAAGTCAGAAAATATAGACGGTAATAAAACAGGGAAATTCAGAACACGTCAGTCGTTAGGTCAAAACTGGAATTCAATTCACCATTGCTAGCTTGAAGATGGTAGGGTCACATGAAAATTGATGAAGAAAGTGAATCTTCTAACAGCCACGAGCTTGGCAGATCCATCAGCTAAAGGGGCAAGGTATTAAACGTATTCAAATGAGGTAATAATTTCTATGAAATGTAACTAACTTTGTAAATAATAGGGGAACATGGCACCATCAGTGTGATGAAGCCTGAGGGTATGCCTGTTTCTTCATTTAGTTCTCTACAAACAAAGCCTGATTTTAAGAAGATGAAAGATGAACGTCCTTATCTGACTACTATACCTTGTATACATCTTGTGTGCACTACACTATTATACCCCGTCAACATTTACAGTGATTATGTGTTACGCTTTTGAAGTCAAGGAGATAGAGATGTTAGCTACCTTGATTTGGTTGTTACACATTGCAAACATGTATCAAATTATCGCAGTTCGTTCTATAAAGGTATACATTTAAAATAATAATTGGAGCTAGGTAAAGTGTATATTGTACAAGAATGAGGACCTAAGTTTGGATCTCCAACATCTATGTTTAAAAAATACAACAAGATAGCACATACTTGTAATCTTAGGAGTCAAGAGAGGGCAGAGACAAGCAGGGATTCTAGGGTCTCACAGGCAGTCTAGTCAATGGTTAACTTGGGATTCATGTCTGAAACTTGACACCTAGTGGAGACCTCTGACCTCTGGATACACAGACACAGACAGACACACACACACACTCACACACACACACACACTCACACACTCACACACACATATCAGAAGAGCATACTCATTAGATTTAAATAAATTTAAAATGAAAATAATTAATTTTAAAAGCTTCACTAAGCATTTCAATAGTGAAAATTGACAGGAAAATGTTTTAAATCCTTCAAAGCCGTATTGGGATGAACATAATTTGTAGTGCCATTAAAAACCATGATGTAAATACTACCTTTTAAATAGCCAAGTTACTAAACTATATGGCCCAAATATTCTTTTGAGTGTTTTAATATTTTAAATATTAAAAGATATCCAATGCAGGGTATGTTGGCTCTTCAGAAGTCAGATTGAAAGCTGTTTTTGTTTTTGTTTGTTTGTTTGTTTGTTTTCTTCCTTAAGTTTTCTCAAAAATTTTTGAATTTTCTTCCTTTGTGATCAAGTTTGAAAGAAATACCAGTATTTTAAGAGAAAAAGAAAATGTATGAAGCTTAAATTGCAAGCTGATGCTTTCACTGGGACATAGGCGAGTCTTTGCCCCACACAGCACATCACTTCCTTCCTGTGCCATTCACAGGCAAACATGGAGTCTTCCCGCCAAGAAGACACAGTGGAAGGGCCGGTCTTACACCCAGCCCCAAGTCTTGCACCAGTGGACTGTCAGTTGAAGCATCTGAGGAGCCAAAACTCAAGGAACAAAACAGGTTCTGTGTTCTACTCACAAGTCTATGTCGTGGCTGATGAGCTACAAAGCTTGAAAAGCCACTGTCTTCCTCAGCTCCGTTGGCAGGAAGGCATCTTCAGCAAAAGGATAAAGGGCAAGATTCATTAGCCCAAAATATTTCAGATTAGATTTTAGAGTTTAGTGGAAGTTCCCTCCCCCACGAATCTTCCCTGTTGGGTTAGAACTCAAGGTTGAAGCCGCAGCCCAGGACAGCAAAGACAGACATTCTTGGCGTTCGGCAGCTCCACGCGCTCCTTTGCCTGTTTTACCCCACTTCAACTTGTCTGGTTTTGTCTGTAACTCTTAGAGTGTCATTGAAACAAGTGGGTTCCCGACCCAGTTGTCTACTCTTGTGTTTTTTCACACGATTGTAAACAGTGTTCTAATGTAGTCTGCCTGTGGGCCGAGAACCTGCACACAGAACTCTTCATGGTGGGGCGGACTGCCAGCTCCCTGCTCTCTGCTCACCTTCTGGGCTCTGCTGTTCTGTTCTAAGAGCTACTTGGCAGAACACAATGTGTTCTCATGGCCCTGTGACCTTGTAGCCCTGTCTCCTCTTCCTCTCAGCCCTCAAAGGAATACCCTAAATTCTCACGACACTATTCTTGTGAATTGCCTTTCAAAATGGACAGGAGGTAGCTCAGATCCTAGCTGTCTGATGTTCTTCTCTAAGGACAACCAGGTTTCATTTTAAAGTCTGTATCCATACGATCTATTCTGTAGATGGTGACCATTGAGGAAAAGGATTCTGTGTGTATCTCTGTATTTGTTTCTTGTTCTTTTTCTTGCTTCCGTCTTTGCTACTTGTTTTGTCCTGTTCAGATTGGTTTGGTTTTATTTTATCTTATTTTACTATTATTTTCTTCCTTCCTTCCTTTCATTCTTTCTTAAATACTTGTTTTCTAATGAGGGGGAGAGGAAGGGAGGGAAGGAAGGAGGGAGGGAGGGAGGGACAGAGAGAGAGAGAGAGAGAGAGAGAGAGCAGGTAAGATATGAACTTGGGAGAGTGAGAAGAAGCTGGAAGGAGCCGGGGGACAGGGAACCCTAATCAGAACATATTGCATGAAAAATATCTATTTTCAATAAAAAAAATAAATAAAAATAACATTTGCGCCCATGACATGATTGAACAGGAACAGTGCTTGCTACGTAGGCCTGATGACCTTAGTTCAGTTCCCAGAACCCACTTAGGAAAGCCAACTGCAGTGGTATACATCTCTAATTCCATTGCTCCTCTGGTGAGATGGACAGCAAGGCGGAAACTCTGGGATTGCCTAGAAGTCAGTGTGCCTGAGGAATGCAGTACAGCAAATCTCCTGTCAATAGTTGGAAGAAGAGAATCAACCCCTGACAGCTGTCTGCTGGTCTCCACAGGCATACTGACATGAGTGCATGTATATGTGTGCACTTGCATGTACATGTACATACACTAATGATGATGATGATGATGATGATGGTGATGATGATGATGATGATGATAAACGTAAATTTTTAAGTGGTCATTTAGTTATACTTTAAGATAATGTGTATTTTACTGTTTTAAAAAGGCCACATTTTTCAAAACTAAACCCCATTAGTGGGTGGGTCAATGACATTGTTTCCCATTCTTCCTGATCTGAGTGAGACTTACTGGAAGATGGTTACATGGGTCACTTCTGCAGTTCTCTCTGTCCTGTAGCCTCTGTGACCTCACTCTCTATTGTCCCTGGCCTAAGGATGGAAAGATCAAACAACCTCCTGATACTGTTTTGAAAAAGTGTTGTCTCCTGGACTCCCTCCATAATCTCAGCCTTGGACCTCCAGGGAATTTGAAATTACCTGTCTACTCTTTTGGCTTTGTCTAAAAGTTCAAGTGTACAAATAGATCTCCTCTTCCTCTTCTCTAGTTATTAAAACGTTCCTGAACTTCCAATAACGTTTTTGTCAAAACACTTCTCATACCTATAATCAGAATCATTTTGTATAGAAGAGAAATGAAGAGACAAGAGAGATAAAGTGGCCATTAGACTACATCAGGTTCCTGCAGCCATAGGTCCTTAGAGACAGAGAGTAGGAGAGAGAGGCAGCTGACAGACAGCCATGAAGAACCCGAGAAGGGACCACAGAGACCATGGTTGAGAGGCCAGGTGCTGACCTCTATCAGCAGCACTCAGCAGCACCCTTTGACACCTATTCATTCGCAAGGGCTCTCTTAAGGCTACATCAGAAAACATAACAAAGAGGTCCCAGTCTTAAGGAGCTGGAATACAAAATGCTCGAATTATGCTATAAATACTCGAATTACCCTAAATGCACAGAACACATGAAACTCAAGAAGGATGACCAAAATGCGAATGCTTCATTCAGTCTTTAAAAGGGGAACAAGAATACCCTTGGCAGGGAATAGGGAGGCAAAGTTTAGGACAGAGACTGAAGGAACACCCATTCAGAGCCTGCCCCTCATGTGGCCCATACATATAAAGCCACCAAACTAGGTAAGATGGATGAAGCAAAGAAGTGCAGGCTGACAGGAACCGGATGTAGATCTCTCCTGAGAGACACAGCCAGAATACAGCAAATACATAGGCGAATGCCATCAGCAAACCACGGAACTGAGAACAGGATTCCAGTTGAAGGATTCAGAGAAAGGACTGAAAGAGCTTGAAGGGGCTCAAGACCCCATTTAAACAACAATGCCAACCAACCAGAGCTTCCAGGGACTAAGCCACTACCTAAAGACTATACATGGACTGACCTTGGACTCTGACCTCATAGGTAGCAATGAATATCCTAGTAAGATCACTAGTGGAAGGGGAAGCCCTTGGTCCTGCCAAGACTGAACCCCAGTGAACGTGATTGTTGGGGGGAGGGTATGGGGGGAGGATGGGGAAGGAACACCCTATATAGAAGGGGAGGGGAAGGGGTTAGGGGGATGTTGGCCTGGAAACAGGGAAAGGTAATAACAACTGAAATGTAAACAAGAAATACCCAATTTAATAAAGATGGAGAAAAAAAAAGAATAGTGTCCCATAAAAGTGACCTAAGACTGGGTTTTGCTTATTTTGTTCTATTTATGTTAATCACTTACAGGAAAAAAAAAAAGGAGCTGGGATACAGACCTGAACACTCCCCGAGTCCTACCACTTCACAGGGGGGTTGCTTGGACTAAATTATTTCTTTTCCAAGTGTTTCATTTCTTCTTCTGAAAATTACAAATACACTTTGAAAGGGTTTTGGTAATAATTAAATGGCAGAGTGTCTGAATTGTGCCTACATTTAGTGAGTAGCATCCTTGTTCATAATCCCTGTTCCAAAGTGGACCCGTTATGAAGAAGTCATTCACAGGATACCACTGGGTAGTTGAACGTGAGGCCTGACTGGGCTTTGCACAGGACTCATGAGAGCTGTAGTATTGTCCTGTAAAGAACCAGGCACCCTGCTCTTTCTGTTCCCCAGAAAGTACCTAGGTATTTTTTAAGCTGTTGGACAGTGTTGAAAAATAAAACAATACAAGGACTTTAAATGAAACTACACATGGAATGTTCAAGTAAACTCCCAGGAATTGACCCTCAGAATTCCACTAAGCGTATGAGGCCATTTTATAAAAGACACTCTACAGCATGGCCACCTACTATGTACATTTCTCATGTGTCCGGGTTGACAGAGTTTCCACCAACACCCCTTCTGAGAAACAGTAACCCTACTTTCAAAACAGAATTTCCTGGCTAGAAATGAATCTTTGATAGGCCTATTTTATTGCCTTCGGTGTCTTCTCTTGGTAGCTTCTCTGTCACTAGTACCATATTAGGGGATTGGTAGGAAAAGGAGAGAAACAAAGAAAACAGACATCAGCTCATTGTGTGGAGAGCCACCAGTCTGCTGAACACATTTGGAACCGGAGAACATTCAACATGAATGAGGTTTGGGAGAAACTTGTGTGGGTTTTATTTCCTCAGACTCGCCTACTGCTCCTTAGAAGGAAATGGTCAGAATCCACTATCCAGAACATAACTCTTCTATAAGTCATGTGGGTTTAAAAAGAGATTTGACTCCATGGCTACCCTCCCTGATCGGGCCCACTGCTCCTCAAGTAACACACATGGCTTTGACTATTTTGAGAGGATACTCATCAACCCAAAAGATGATCCCTGGAACTGATATCCATCACTGGCAAGCAGAGCGACAGGACAGCCCAGAGGACTGTGCTTGCAAAAAAACCTGTCTGTGGCTAACTGTTGCCCTAGCTTGATCTTAAAGTCATCATCTGGGATAATCCTTTCAAATCTGTTCCCCTGCTCAAGAGGCATCAGGCATGCAAACAAATTCCCTCCCAGGATCCTTTACATCAGTCAGTCAGAGTCAGCTCTCTGCAAACATAGACATCACATCAAACCTTCCAACAGATGTCCCTTTCACAGAAGTTGGAGCAAAACCAACACGATGGAGAAATTGTAACAAGGTAACAGTCAAGCATTCCCAGTGGATAGGCAGAGCCCTCTCACAGAAAATCTGCTCTAGGGTAGAAAGTGAGTTTTACAGAGTGTTTGAATCACCTCTCCCAACTCCTTTCGCACCCTGCAGGCCCCACACTGCCTGATAGGAAGTGCAGGACACTGTGTCCTCAATGAAGTGTTGGTCAGCATTACAGGTCTTAATGAAACGATTTAATAAGCAGCATAAGGTTTAGAAGTGGGGAGTCAGCATCCAGCCCCTAACTCCTCTCTGGTGGGATAGTATAGAAGTTTCTGATTCGTGTTCTGATTTCCCCTCTTCCTGGCATCGGTGCCTTGCAGGAAAACTAATATGTGAGTCATGCCAGGCACTAACTGAGAGCATTCCACACGCATTCCAGGCCACCAAGAGGTTCAGGGTCACTGAGTCAGACGAGGAATTTGAACAGTTGATGACTTTTGCAGGGCCTGGGTGAACAAAGGGAAGCCCAGGAGATGCATAAAGGTGGGAAGCCGGCTCCCTTTTCCTAAGTATTCAGCAGGCCTTGCTTGGGTAGCTCTGCAGACAAGGAGTTGCAGGCCCTCCGGTAGTGTGAAATAAAGCTAGCGAGCTTAGAGTTGAGAATCTCACTAGAATGGAGGATTTGCTTAGTACTCATTTATGAGGCACCAAGCCAAAATCTCAGTTCCTGGCAGAATATATTTCTTGTTCCTATTGTGAGTAAGGGTAGGCAATTGCTACTATTTAGAAAATAAAGCCACCAGTCCAATGTTGCTGCTTTTTAATTAATGTGGGTGTTTGTGTGTTTGTGTGTGGTGTGTAAGTATACATATGGCACATTCATAAGAAGATGTATGGGTATGGTATATGTATGTAGTATGTGTGTATGTATGTGTATTATGCATGTATATGTGAATGTATGATATGTGTGCGCATATGTATATGAGTGTAGTATGTATATATGTGTATTATTTATGTATGGTGTGTAATATATATGAAGTATATAATTTATATACACACACATGTGTGTGTCTGTATGTGGTGTATATGTCTACATAATATATATATGTATATATATACTCATATATATACATGGTATGTGTGTGTGTGTATGTGTGTGTGTGTGTGTGCATGTGTGTGTGTCCTTACATACTCATGTGTGCAGAAATGTATATAAATGAGTGGGCATTCTTGTGGTGGCCACACTATGGCCATCAGTTGCTCACCACATTAGCAGTATGTGGTATCTCTTTTTCAAGAAAGGTCTCTTTGTGGGAACTGGACCATTGTTTGGCCTAGGATGTCTGTATAGTGAGCTCTGGGGATTCTCTTATGTTTACAGTCCTGTATTGGATTCGCATGTAGCAAGGTCGGGCTTTTTGCATAGGTGCAGGGTGTAAAAATTCAGGTCCTCATGTTTGTACAGCAAGCACTAATCTATCAAACTGTTTTTCAATCCCTTGCTTTGATATTTATTCTAGCCTAGAACTCACTGGGAGCACCCCTTGTGCCAGGTACTGTGCCATCACTGAGAATATTAAAATCAGTGAGACTTGGATGTGGAAGAAACCTTGACATTAAGGAACAATTGTACCACAAGTAAGGTTGTTATAGTCACCAGAGCACTTAGGAGAGATCCAAGGAAGACTTTACAAAGGTGTGACTAGCCAGAATAGTAAAGGGTGTTAGGATAAAAGAGACATTTTTAAAACTGCCTAGATGGTGGTACCCAGTGAGCGCCCGAGCCCTCTTCACACTTTACCACTGAAGGGTGAACTCCAGAACTTGTATTTTTCTGGATTGCTCCACTCTCCCCCAAATCTCCACCCCGACCCCACCCACCAATGAACATAGATCTATGTATAGTTCTAAGTGTAGAATAGAATGTTGAACAAGAAGAGTCATCTCTAAGCCCTGCCATGTTGCCATTGGGGTTAACCCTCTCCTTGCCTGGCTGTGGCACTTCAGCTCAGCCCAAGAGAGAGCTGAAGCATAATAGAGCCTGGATTCCCATGTCCTTACATCCACTGTTGACAGTCACACAATGCCCGAGCACTGCCAGGAACCAGTAAAAGCCACAAACCAAATCACAAATTAGATTCATGAGTGACTGATGTGACAGAGGCAGTCTGAGAAAAATGTGAAATCCCCATGTTAAGAACTTCCTGTGTATTTGGCCATGCAAACTTTGAGTACACGCTGGTCACCATTCCACACTTGACTTTATAGATTTTTTTTTATTTAGGTCATATGTTACATGCTCCCTGTGTCTGGCTTATTTTACATAACACAATGTTCTCAAGATTCATCTGCATTGTTGGAAATGACAGAAGCCCCAGTTTTCATCATATTCAATGCTACTTCATCGTATGTATATATTGCATTCGCCACATACCATATTCATGCTTTGATAGACACATTAGGTTGATCCTGTGTCTTGGCTATTATGAAAGATCACTGTATAAATGTGGCCAGACAACCTTCACACAGTTATTTCATTCTGGTTCCTAAATACTCAGAAGTGGCTGCTTAGATGGGAGAAAGGTGGATATGGAAAGGAAATCATTGCTCAATGAGTAGAATGTTCTAGTTAGGGAGAATGAGTTCTGATGCTTTATTGCAAAATGTTGCAGTCAACAGCAATAAGGTGGCATATATTTTAAAATAGCTCAAAAATAGGAATTAAGTGTCTCTACCCTCCAATAAAAGATAAGTATTCAGGGTTACAGGTATATTGATTATTCTGTTTCCATGTATACCATAGGCATATTTGAAATATCACACCATATCCCCCAAAATAAACAATTACTTATCATATAATTTAAACAACATATTTCTTAATTGACTGGTGAAGCATAGTCAGTGTGAACAAGGCACCCAGACACCAAAAGTTGCATCAGCTGCTCTTCCAAAGATGCTCTTCCCCATCCCAGCCAAGACTTCTCACTTTTTCCTACTCACACCCCTCGCTCCCTTCACTAGTTCTCAAACCAAAGAAAAACCATCTAGGAAGTGATAATACTCAATCCAGAAATGCCACACAAACTTGAATAAACAAACATGACTTGCATGTTGTGTTTGCCTGAATCACTAACCAAAAGTTCTTCACATAATTAATTACAGTGAATGATATATCTTTTTGACTCAGGTTTCAGAGAATTCACTCATGCTTGGATAGCTCCACACACTTGGGTGAAACATCATGGCAGTGAGGTCAGATGGTAGAAGAGGTTCTACAACCTTCGGTGTCAGAAGTAAACTTCTGCCTCCAGCTCAGCCTTCTCAAAGTTTTCATCCCCTCCCCAAATAGGGAGGTTGGGACTAAGTGCTCAACATATGATAAGGGAGGTTTGATAGTCAACTCATAACAGACATGGGAATCTAAGTGAGTAGCTTTTAATTGACACATGAAATTGAATTCACCACTTAACCTTCATATTTCCATATTCTGTGGAGTGAATTGTGTCTCATAAAAAAGTATGATAAAGCTTCACTTCCTCTCAATGTGGCTATGGTTGAAGACAGGTCTCTTAGAAGCTAGTAATGAATAAATGAGGTAAATATAGGAGTCCTAACCTAGTAAGATGAGTGAGTTTATAAAAAGACAGTAAGGACATAGTATACAGGTGGCCCTTTTGGAGTCAGAGCCCAGCCAGAATAGCTCCTTGTTCCTGGACTTACAGCCTCAAGAACCATGAGAAAATAAATGTCTGTAGTTTAATCCACAGAGCCATGGAATATTGCTATAGAAACTCAAGCAGATTAATGCACTCTATAATCTACAGACCCTGGTGTATACAAGATTCAAGAGGTCACTTCACCATGTAGTCGGTAAAGTTGATTATCCTGGGTATTGGCTTGCTAGATTCAATGAACACCTATTTTACAAAGAGGTTCAGAAAATAAAGATTAGGCAAACTCAAGAGGTGCCATAGTCAAGTACTTGGACATGTGCATGAGCTCTGTGGCTGGTGAGAAATACCACCTGTTGGTGGCCCATCATTCTAATCCCGCCTGTTCCTCGCCCTGGGAACAGCCACAGACATTTCCACAGCAGGTGCACGGCCTCCCTGTACAGTTTCCACAGATGGAGCTCTGCGATGTTCTCACTGACTCACTCTTTCTGCTACGAGTAAGTTGAAACAACTGCCCAGCGAGCTGAACTTGGAAAGGAGGACAAACTGATGATCCCAGTCGATTTCTCCTGGGGTGCTCGAGTGTGTGCTATGCAGGGAGTGGAGAAACAGAAAAACTACCAAAAGCTGGAGGTAGCATGTCCCCCAACCCTTTCATAATTGCTGAACTTGTCCTTTTGGTTTGAGTGTGTAGTTCTTGAATCATAGACTCAGAAAAAAATCTGTTTCTCTTCAAATGCATGTGTTGTTAGGAGGAGCATTTGAAGACCAAAGCTTGCAAGAATGGACCAACTGTGGTTATGGTTTGGAGGTCTGGCTTGCTCGAGGGGCACCCTTCAAAGCTGTGCCATGCTGTAGTTCTCTTGGATTTTATCTTTGATGACAGCCATTGTTTTGTTCACTGCCATGTTTCTGGCATGTGTCATGGCCCCTTACTGGAGGTTGTCTAGCTGGGCTCTGTGCTGCCATCAGCCATCTTCCACATGATCTTATTGGAAAATAAAATTATTCTATCTACACTAGTCTACAGCCTGAATTGGAAATAGGTACACAGTAAACGTGTACTTTCACAAACATTGAAGCTAAAATACTTCAAATTAGAGAAATGTTCAGTGCCCTGTCACTAAAGGGAGTGACACTCTTGTTTACTTTTCCAAATCTTTAATAAAAAGAATTTGGTTAGCGATTTTCCGAATATGGAATTCTCAGATTGAGAAAATCTTTCCTTCATGTCATCCATAGTTTCCTGACATGAGTTTGTTTCCTGCTCATGAGTCACAAACAATTCTTATTCTTAGTCTTCAACATTTTTCCCAAACCCATCACATGCTCATTTTAAAATCTGACAACAGTTTTTACTGGTGATAAATTTTTACTTTTATTTTGTGCATTTCATTTAATATTTCTAGGAATTGATGTGTGTGCTACGATTCTCAATGGTACAAATCTGTGATAGGTTGAATTACAAAATAGCTATCACTCCATTCCTTTGATACATATGGTCTGAAAAAGCACTAATGGAGTCTTTCTCTTCTTCTGCTTTGGACCATTTTCAAGATCCTACCCTCTCCCCAAATCAGCATGTACAATTCCTGAACTACACATGTCCAGGATTCCTTCATCGCTTGCCTTGACTTGAGGATACCACTCAGGAAGTTAAAATGGGGTTAGTATGGGCTACATTGTGATTCAGTAAAGTCAACTACTCCAGAGCTTACAGGTGCTATGATGTGAATGAGGCTGAGGTGATAAACTGGTTACCTTTTACCAATTTTACACAATCCAGGAAGGGAGAACCTCAACTGAGGAACTGTCCTGTAAGCATGCCCATGGGACATTTTCTGCACTCATTGAATTTAGAGGGCTCTGTCCACTTTGGGGAACACTACCCTCTGGGCAGACGGTCCTGGTTATATAAGAAATGAACCTGAGCAAGCCAGCAAGCAGAGTCCCTCCATGTTCCTCCCTCTGCTCCTGCTTGGGTTACTGCCTTGGTTTCCCTCAAGTGAGTGACCATGGTTTACAAGCCAAAACCACCTTTCCTCCCCCAAGTTAATAACAAACTAGGGTAGATGGACTGAGCCAAGGTTAAGAGTGGGCAGTTGTCTTCAGTTTCAAGTCAACATTTCCAAGTAGCAGCATGGACTAGAACTTCTGGCTTCTCAAAGTTCAAAAAAAAAAAAAGTCAGATACTCAAATGTTTACATAAAAACACATTCATTTTAGTGCATTGAGAAATAATTAAGGTGTTTACTGTCCACAAGACTTGTCTAAGCAAATGTGTCTGTAAGACAGATTTCACCACCACTGGGAACTAATGGGGCAAAACTGTTGCAGACAGGAGAGTAAGACCAACACATGAAAAGGTCCCAGTCAGATTCTCTACGAAGGTGGCTTTGATTTTGTTTGGGGGCAGGAGTCCCACCAACACTCTTTCCAGAGATGGGAAAGAGCCAATGACATGATCTAAGCTTATAGGATCATTCTACGCGCTCTAGTCAAGCAAAGGTTCAACGGTAACAGGCCAGAGATACCAACATAGGCAAAGAGCAGATGCCTTACAGAGAATCTCCACCGGAAGTGCTCGCCTAGAGGGTTCTCATCTGTAATGGAAGTAAAAATAGGCCTCAGTACAGAGGGGAGTGCTTCTGGGGAACACTTCTTTGAGGGAACTTGGAGTGAGCCTCTCAGCCTCACTGTAGAGGAGGGAGGTTCTGTCCGTTTCCTCAGTCCTAGGCGGAGATTGCTTTTCTGCAGGAAAACTCAGAGAACATTCCTGACAAGGGACTTCCAGTAGAGTGGGGTTTGGTTCACACATGAGAAAAATCCACATAGTAAGTTGGACCAAGTTGAGGGGTCCCAGTTGAGCAGGGTAAGGGATGCCTAAGTGTTTCCTGCAGACACATATAGCTGTATTGATAACTTCTGTCAGAGAGAGGGAGAGACAAATCTGCATCTGCTCCTCAGGGACAGCCTATGACTTACCAGCTCACAGTTGTGAGAGTTTGAAATGCCCCATGAGGACTGAATGGCCTGCTTCTTTCACAGGGCTTTCCCTATAAGACAAAGGAGAGGAGTCCCCTCTCTGCCTCCCAGGGCCTTTCCCAGCCCCTTCTCCTTTTGTCTGCTCCATCCGGGAACTATAAGGTATCTGCCCCGAGATCCTGAGATGGCCTTTCCCATTAAGCCCCATTCTTATTTATCTTCTATGGAGAGAGCTCACTCTAGGTCTGAGTCTACAAGCTGTAGGAGTGTCCAATAAAACCCAGTCCAGGGGAGCACTGATCTCATTATCTAGGGATGGTTTCATTTAAAGAACTGCTTTATCCACTGATGAATGAGGCAGTAGGGTGAGAGGCTGCGATTTGCATCCATTGTGCTCTTAGTGTCTGAAACGCTGAATTGTGTTTCTGCACTGGACTCTGCCTCTCCTTTTCGCATCCAGCAGCTCCCAGGTCTGTATCCATAGATCTCCAAACCCAAACAATAGAGCCCTCAACTTGGAAACTGAAACTCTGGTTTCAGGGAACAAAGCCAACCCCCGAACCCTCCCTGACTTTGCCCAGCACTTGCTGCTTGTGTCATAATTTTGGCACTTGCGTTCAATTTAGCGCATAATTATATTCCTGCTCGCTAATGTTTTTCTTTCATTGCTTGTAATTGTTGGGGTATTTTTGTACCAATAATATTGAAAGCTCCTGAACAGCAGAAATAACTTCTTCTTGCCAGAGATCCACATGCCTAGCAGGGCTGGGCTCAGAGCAGGCACCCAATACGCACCACTAACCTGTACAGAGTACATCAAGCACCTGGATTCACCTTTAACCTACCGTCTAGTTAATAAGGAGGAAATTCAGAGCCAACTGGGCCTTTCACTCACCCTGTCCTGTTCCTTGCTGGAAAATCCTAAGTATTGCTGCTGGGATCCTGATGAAAAAAGCCTGATAGTCTGAGACTTCAGTGGTTCATGTCCCAAGGGATACCCTTCTTATGCGAAGCCTGACTCTGAGAGGATAGCAACCATGACTCACTGTTGAGTCTGCGTGGGAGACTCCATGACCACAATTCTATGTAGAAAGCATTTCCAATACATCCTACTTGTTCCCACACACAAACTTCCTGGACTACAGTGTTGTCATGGCATTTGTCCTGTGACTGTGAACAAATTTCACTACTAACTGAACCTTGGACCTTCGCAATCATAAAAATGGAATATTGACCACATCTCCATTTTAATGAATTAGTCCCATGCACAGAGAAGTCTGAGAACCACCTGCTCTAAAGATGACCTTATCATGTCTCTCCGTAGAGAGACTTAAATTTTTGAGCTAACACTGGAGAGCTGTCCTGAGTTCTATATGATGCTCTGTACCTCCAGAGAAGTAGAGTCATACCATACACCAGTGATAACATACGTTATTGCAAACCCTATGTAATTATAGCAATTAAGAGAAGCTAAGCCCAGACACAGGGTAAGCAAGCAGAATAGCATTAATAAGAACTGCTGTAGGTGAAAATACTGTCCTCAGAGAATGTAGAGCTAGTTCAACATCTGGACCAGTTGTTAAAGTTAGAAGGACAATATTCCAGTGACAGTCTAAAACCCCACTGGCCTTTAAGGCTCAAACAGCATCTCAGCCCATCAATAAATGTATAGAACTTTCTGTAACAGCTCTAGCTTCCTGCCATGAGCCTCAGATTTGATTCAAGCTACTGCAAGTTGTTATCGTGCATAACTTGTCCTGCCCACCCCAAACACAGACATCAGCTATACAGGCTCCAAATCAAATTTCACTTTCACCAAAGCATCTCCCTTGTCACAGCAAACTAGTCCTATTACCCTTTCGTGGACACTCTTTCTCTACAAGTCTGTATATCTATGGAATGAAAAATAAAGTATCCTATACAATCCTGTACCTACACTATTCCCCTGACTATTATAAACTTACACACCATCAGCACAGTATAACGATCTTCAAACACTTCTGCTGGCGTGGCCATCCTTCCAGGAAGTACCCTGAATGAGTCTATTAACATAAGATCCTCCTCTTCAATCCTAAAAGCTCAGCCTCTTTCATACCTAATCAGTCCAACTTGGTAGACTATCTTCCCTTTGGTGACACAGAAAACTCTAAGAAAAACCCAGATTATATTGCTGTATGAACTTGGCTAGGGAAGGATCTCAATATGGAAATAGTAAGACATGTACGCACCCAGGATCTGATGAAGCAATTCCATCTATTTTTCTTTGATAAACAAGAATTTTCTTGAGAATCCTGAGTTGTGAAGCCACAGGGGAAATGACAGCAAGAGTTCAAAGAATACAACATGACAATTCATAATTTGCACTAAAAATTATACTCTAAGCAAACTATTGTTCCAACTTTTACTGCTAAATACCAGTACTTTGTAAGTCACCCTTGCTGTCTTGTATCTAGGAGAGGATGACTTGAGAAATTGATCAAAGGTCTGAGCTGGAGTTTGCTTCTAATAATATTACTACCAGAAAAAGAAATGATGTGTGTTATCAGAACATGCTTCTAACCAGTACATCAACTATTCCTCCTAAGTGGATCAGATGAAACAATTAGATTATTACTGTTGTTAAAAGGGCAGTCACCTAAGATTATGGACAAATGTCACAGAAGATGGAGACAAGAGATGAGATTGCCAAAGCCTGTTATAGCCCAGATCATGTTAAGTGAATCCAAGACACTGGACACTGTTTTTACATTGTTGAATTTCCTTTTGCTCTGATCTGATTATAACTGTGATCTGGTACTTCTCTTTTAGAATATACGAGACTTATTTTGGATTTTGCTGGAACCCACAGCCAAAGAAACTGTTTTAAAGGAGTTTTTTTTTTTTATTTTTAAAGTGTTAAATTTTTTTTAAAGAATGTAGAACTTTTAAAGTTGGACTATTTTATATTGTGATAATGACATAAGATTTGGGGGCATAAATAAAAAATGTTTTAAATATGGCTTCATTGACAAGAGATCAATTGTGCTGGTTAGTTTTTGTCAACTTGACACAAATTGTGACACCTGAGAAGGAGACTCCGTTGAGGAATTGGCTCCATCAGATTGGCCTGTGGACATATACTGTCTTAATTGATGGTTAATAATTAATGTAGGAGGGCCCAACCCACCATGGGTAGTGTTACCCTTGGGCAAGTGGTCCTGTATAAGAAGGGTGACCAAGTAGACACAGAAGAAGAAAACCAGTAAGCAGCATTCCTCACTTCAATAGCTGCATGCAAGTCCCTATTTTGAGTTCTTGCCTTGGCAATGATGAAGAGGTCAAATACACTCTTCATTCCCTAACTTTCTCTGGGTCATGATGTTTATCAAAGTACTAAACATGCCTACTAGAACAGCAGGGATAGGCAGTAGATTCATCACTACTACATACAGTTAGCATAAAAAGGCCAATCTGCCTCACCCACCTCAGGATCACCCACCTCAGATCACCCACTTCAGATCACCCACCTCAGATCACCCACTTCAGATCACCCACCTCAGATCACCCACTTCAGTATCACCCACTTCAGTATCACCCACTTCAGTATCACCCACCTCAGATCACCCACCTCAGATTACCCACTTCAGTATCACCCACTTCAGTATCACCCACCTCAGATCACCCACTTCAGTATCACCCACTTCAGTATCACCCACCTCAGCATCACCCACCTCAGGATCACCCACCTCAGATCACCCACCTCAGGATCACCTACCTCAGAATCACCCACGTCAGATCACCCACCTCAGAATCACCCACCTCAGAATCACCCACGTTAGGGTCACCCACGTCAGGATCATGCACCTCAGGGTTGCCCAAGTTTAAGTTCTACGGAATGAGGTCCACATCTGACTTTTGGCAATGGTGACTTGTGGTCCTTCAGTACAAAGTCTGCCTGTTGAACCCAGCAGGTCAAAGCCTTCCATTTCACACAATCTATTATTCCTTCTTAGAGTATGAAAATGTATCTGACACTCTTGGATGCTATGAGCAAACTTGAAACAAGCAAAATTAAATACCATTTTTTATTGAGTCTAAATTTACTATTGCAAAGAAATGCACCCTCGATAGGAATCTTCAGGGGTCATTAAATCATTGCAGAATATGATTTCTCCACATCCTGAAATAAATCTTTTCCTTAAAAAGCAAACAATACCTCCCCAAATTGAAAAAAAATTCTAAAAAGGAATTTCTAAAATTCCACTGGATGACACATCCTCCTAGAAATCGCTTCCTGGTAGATAACTCCCTGATACCACTTTCTGTTAAAAAAAAATCCATGGAGAAACATTATGTTTTGAGCATACTTAAAAAATAAATTTTGCCAAACAGGGAAATATTGCTCTTTCTAGGAGCCAAAAACTATTTAAAAAATCAAGGAAATCTTTCTTCAAATCATTGGTCAAGTAGGCCCAAGAGTCTCCAAAATAATATAGACTGTTTCAGCTATTGCCACTGGTTCCTCCCATTGATGGCACACACTCTGGACACAAGACTGGGAGAATGAGGTGGAACTGTCCTGGAAGTCTCTTCTCTGAGCACGAGCTCTCACAGAGGCAGAGGGTGAGACGGAAGCGACCAAGAGAGAAAAGAACCCGTCATCCGATCAGCTGTAAAGCCTAGGAACCATAATGAATGGCCTAGCAAGAGGTCCCCCACTGTACAATAATGACACTCGCATCCCTGGGATAACTGTCAGCTAATTGGACTTAAGAACTGCTCAAGAGGAAGGAATTCATAAATGGTTCTATAAACCTAGAACTAGCCGTGGTTGGAGAATCGTAGATCCTAAAGGAGAAGGCATTAGTGCCATTCACCAGAATCAACACAGCTTCTAACTGCATTCTAAATACTTATCCTTATACCTGCTTCCATAAATACACCCTTCACCCTTCACCACAGAAGCTTCTTCCTGCATGCAGTGGGTGCTAAGAGACAGAGATGCATAGCCGGTCAAAATGCAGACAGTAAGTGGTCATGGTCATTTGAATAAGAATGGTCCCCATAAGTTCTTACATTTAAATGCTCAGGGAGTGACACTATTTGAAAGGTTAGGAGGTGTGGCCTTGTTGGAGTGGGTGTGTGGCCTTGTTGGATGAAGTGTGTCCTTGGAGTTAGGGGTAAGAAGTCACTGAGGTTTCAAAACCTCAAGCCAGGCCCAGTGGCTCTCTCTTTTCCTGATGCTTGCCTATCCAGATGTAGAATTCTCAGCTCTTTCAACAACACTATGTCTGCCTGTGTGTTCTTATACTAACCCCCCCTGAAACTGGAAGCCAGCTCCCAATTAAATGTTTCCCTGTAGAATAAGTGTTTCAGCCATGATTTTTTTTTTACAGCAATAGATCATTGACTAAAACAGGTGCCCAGCCCCAATTAGTTCATCTACAATGTGAAACCATATATACCTATGGCTTACAAAACATCTCAGAAAAGGAGGCAGAAAGATTGTAAGAGCCCAAGGACCAGAATGTCTGCTATAAGATTCTGTTTTCTAAACAAGACAGGAAAGGGGCACCCATGAAAATCTCAATAGTATCGCTGTTTATACAAGACCTACATTAGGACTTACATGTCAATACACCAATGGAGATGGAGAACATTTCACAAAACCTCACCCCAGATAAAAACTATAGATAAAGAACAATCAGTGGCAGCTGAGGGAAGAAGCTTTTGTCCAGGAACAATCCTCTTGGGCTAACGAGTCCCTAGAGGTCAGTCCTCAGCACGTGTGCATATGATCAAAACTACATGGATTCAGTACATTTTATACACATCCGTATGTTGTAAAGCATATGTAGCAGTAATAATTAAAGAAAAGATCATGAATCTGAGAGAAAGTGGGTCAGAGAGGAGTTGGAAGGAAGTGGGGGGGGGTTGAAAATATATACACTGTACTGTATAAGATTCTAAAAATAGTTCAAAATTAATTAATTAAATTAATTTAAAAAAAAAATAAGAATGGCCTGGAGAGTTTGCTAGTGGCTGTGAGCACTTACTGCTCTTTTAGGAAGACCTGAGTTTAGTTCCCAGCACCCATGTCAGATGGCTCATAGCCATTTGTAACTCGAGCTCCAGAAGTAACCACGTTCTTGGCCTCCATAGGCACCCACATTCACAGCCTTCTTCCCCATCACACACAAACACACACACACACACACACGCACGCACGCACGCACGCACGCACGCACGCATGCACGCACACACACACACTCACTCACTCACACAAAAATAAGTCTCAAAGAAAATAAAACACAGCAACAGGGAGTCCAGTCAGGCAATGTCAAAGATCTCAGTGAGTGTCCAGCATCCTCATATTTCTCAGCGGCACTGCCCCGGGCACACTGTCCCTAACATTCCTCTCCCTTTGTAATTTCTCATTAAAGTGAGAAAATTCAGGCAGATTTTTCCAGGTTGTGGATTCAGCACATGTTTGTGGTGTGTGTTTGCCAGCTTTTTGTCAGCCTTCTGTGCATCGCCAGTGCAAGCTCACCTGCCTTTAAGCTTTAGAAGTGAGTGAGCCAAGAACTTGACATAAAAGGCAATCCCGTCATCCCAAAGAGCAGGAGTAGGAAATGTGTCTCAAAAGAGGAGGGTGGATATTTAAAAACCAATGAAAGATTTACTGTTTTCCTTTTCCCCTTTCAAAGAAGAAGTCAAGGGCTATTCCTTGTTTGAATGAGAACCAAGACCCTTGGGGATCAAGGTAGAAGGTAAATATTTGAAATAATGTGTCATTGTATTTTCCATAATGGCCTGCAGTCTTTGAAATCTGACAACTCTCCTATCTGCAGGTCTGTTTGTTTTTTTTCTTATTTGCTCTCTTAGACAGTCAGCCACCAAAGAGGCTCATAAACACACAGGCACTGAAAGGCATTCATCCAACATGACCTCAGAAGTATTTACATACTGCGATGGAAAGCATGATACAATTCAGTTTCTGTATCACTGTACTTTCTGCCAATTGCTACTCCAGTGTGTCTCTCGGGGATGTGGGGAGTATTGGTTTAAGATAAAAAGGCAAAGGCAAACATTGGTGTATGACATGAGGCATGATTTTCCATGAGGCCATTGTTTCTCAGCTCCCCACCCCCCACACCACTGCCTGAACCTCACCACCTGCAGTTCTGAGCTCCCAGGTCTGTGGGGCATCCTGAGCTACATGTTCAGTGGTTCAACAGAGCCATTACCATCAAGAAACACTACACTTGGGAACGGCAGGGATGTTGTGTGTTCTGTATGGTACACGGTTAAGACCAACCTGATGCGAGACATTAAAAGCTAGTCGGGGGGCAGGAATTCAGACAGGGGTTAGAAACAGCTGAATGAGACAGACCACAGCATCCCAGGCTGAAATTTGGTAACATGGACAAAAAATACATGAATGTGAAAATAAAAGGAAAAGACAGTGAAAGGATCATTGAAATGGGCTCTCAGAATAGAGTGCAGAGGCTACCAAGAAACTAGAATTTATGCTGTTTAGAATGAGAACGTTGATTGCTTCGACCCTTTGACCTATGGCATCTAAAAAGATCCAAGTAACTAGCTGATGACTTTGTAGCCAGATGCTCCTAGGACATATCAAGAGGTTATCAGCTGCTGTTTTCTGGACATTTCCATCTGTTTGTATGTTTGCCTTTATTAGTGGCATACCTCTGCTCCTTCTTTATCAGTTACACAGTCTTAGTTTCCTTCCAGTACATAAAGCTCTCATTTTTTTTTTGTCTTCCTGGAAAAGTCATTCAGACTAGCTGAACCCATTTTTCCAAAATTGCAACCCCTTAAGACCTAAATCCAATCCTTTTGTTTTTACAGTTTCTAAGTTTGAATCGAATGATACCCACCAATAAAAATATATAACAAGAGATGCGGTCTATCCTCCTCCTACCCAGGGGGAAAAAGGTTCTAGCCTACAAGATAAAGAACCAAATGGAGCTTAACTGTTTCATGAATCTACACTTCTGCTCCATGCACACGTAAAATGCCACACGTTTGAACACACACATACATGTATATACACACTCTCATGCACACACAAGCATACACATACATATGTACACACTTGCACACACAAATACATGCACACACATACATACACACACTCATATTCACATGCACACACATACATGTACACACATAATACATATACACTACATGCACACATACACAAGCACATACACATACATGCACACACACAAACACACTCACAACTGAGACGCTGGGTGCTGTTTTCATGCACTTCTGCTCTCTACTGGGATTCCTTCATCTGTGGGGATTTCCACACTTGCCTGGAGCCCTTGGCACGGCATCCTGTTACTAGAGAACACAGGGGAGGAAGGACTGTGAAAGACTATAAGGTATTATGTCAGAGGAGTCTCAGAGGAGCAGGGCAGGTTTCAGACACCCTTTTTGATTCTGTCTACACAAAGACAGGCTCTCCAGGGATTCCCTAAACTCTCTTGATGTGAGTCAGGCTGGTACACCGTAGTCTTGGGGCAATAGATTCAAAAGTGAACTCCCTTGAGATTAACTATCTATCACAACTTCTTTTTAAAATTTATTTATTCTTCTCTCACATATTAGATCTTGACAACAGTTTCCCCTCCCTCTTCTCCTCCCTATTTTTCCCTCCCTCTCCCCATCCACTCTTCCTTATTTCACTTCAGAAAATGGCGGGCCTCCCAGGGCTATCAACCAAACATGGCATATCAAGTTATTATACTAGGCACATCCTGTTATATCAAGGATGGACAAGTAGGAAGACAAGGGGCCCAAAAGCAAGCAAAGTGTTAAAAACATCCCCACTCCCACTGTTTGAAGCTCCACATGAGCACCAAGTCACACAATCATAACATTTATGCATAGCCAAACATTAGGCAGAGGTCAAGGAGTCTTGCAGAAGAGGAGGAGGAAGTGTTGTAGGAGCCAAAGGGGTCAAGGATACCACAAGAAAATGACCCATAGAATCACCAATCACAACTTCTTACTGGAGAAAAAAAAACAGAGCTTCACTTGTAGTGAAGAGAATGTGGGCTACAAAGGTCTAGCAGATGTGAGCAGAATCCATTCTGCATGTGTCACTATGCAGAATGTCTCAAGCTATGACCAATGTCTTTGCCTTCCTGAGCCTCTGTCAAAATATATCTGCCAGTACGAGATTTCCCAACATCATAAAAAAATCTGCAAATCTCTTAAAAATTTTAATATAAGAGAAAATTGGCAAAAGCAATCACTTCAGGGTCTGGAAACAAAACAGAGAAAGAGAACAGAGGGAAGTGTTTATCCATGAACAACTGATAACCTAACAAGGGGGTGTCCATGACCCCCTGGCCTGAGATGCTCCCTGTATCCTCTAGCTCCATTGGTGAGCAATAAACCACCTCTAGCTTACTATTAGGGGAGCTCATCATGCCCATCAGTTTTATTGGACTGCCAATAAAAATATTAAGTCTGGCAGGAAAAGATGGGGATTCTCCTATGTGTTATAGTCTGAGGATGTATCGACAGCCAAAGTGTACGGCAGAGAGACAGGCTACTCAGATACTATACATGGAAACTCTAGAAACGAAAGAGCTAAAAGGCTCAAATGAGGCCCCATGATGGCTCTGACCCAGCATACTCTCACAGGGGAGACCCATGAGAGTGCAGTAGAACATAAAACCCAGGATGCATTTGAAACCTGCTTGAACTTTGAACTCCCGCCTGGTGCACAGCCAGACATGGAGGCTGCACTGGAGATGTGTGAGCACCACCTCAGCTCCCTCACTGGCAGGCAGCCAAGCTGTGCAGACCCAGGGCTACCTGTTGAAGATGGGCTGTCAAGAGGAAAGTAGGAATGAAAGCAAAACATGGCATTCTCTGTGTCCCAGGGACAGGGGCTGTGCAGACGGACTCTGAACAATTAGTCAAACAACAGTAACCAGAAACAATGGCAACAAAACAAAACAAACAAACAAAAAAAAAAAACCTGGGAGCCCTGATGCTGAATTTAACATGAGCAAATTACCCAAGATAGAGTGGAAAGAAAAGTGATCGAAAGAGGTCTCTGGGAATACCACACCCAGTCATTATGTATGCTCACAGAGCCTCAGAGAAAGACGAGGAAAGAAAATTGAAGGGAGTGGTGAAGAACTAAACATCACATGTACTGGTAAGTTCCAAAAATCTCGAGAAAGCAAATGCCCAGAAAACAGATCAGCGAAGCGGACAGGCCCAGCAATAAATGATGGCTGGCTTCACAGAGTGCAGGGACTCCTCCCTGAGACATGAAGCCCTCTAGCTCAGAATGTTACAGATCCAAGGTCCAGTGATGTTCTTTGTATTATGTAGGTTGGGCCCTCTGACATCAATTAACCAACATACAGTTCTCCCCAGGCATAACCAGGCACCAATGTGATCTAGGCAGTTCTTCAAGGATGTTCTTCTCTCAGACGATCCTAGACTGTGTCAAACCAAACCAGGACAGGAAGCATTAAAGTAAAATTAGAAGTAAAAGCAAAAGCCGTGTATTTGGAGGTCTGTAACCTTGTATGCAGAAGCAAAAGATGCAAAGTAATTGTCAAAAGCCGAGGGAGGTACATGGCGGTACAGTGCTGAGAGCCCCTTGCATTCCATACGGAACAGTGCTGCAGTCAAGTGAGTTTGGACTAGTCTGCAGAGCAGTTACTGACGGGGAAAGGAACAGAGTGAAAGCAGAAGGCAAAAGACTTAAAATAATACATTTAAACACATATGTTTGGCAAAGGATGCGTTCAAGCTATATAAAGAACTTCTACCCGGCCGAAGAGATGGTCAAGAACACTTGCAAAGGGCATGGGTTTGGTTCCCAGCATCCACATGGCAGCTTACATCCAGCCATAACTCTAGTTCCAGGGGACTGGACACCCACTTCTGATTTCTGCAGTTACTAGGCATTCACATGCCACACATACATGCATGTAGGGTAATATGTAAATTTTAAGCAAAATTTTCAAAACAATTTCATACACATAGATTAGATATACTTTTAAAATATGAAAACAGGACGGCAATAAAGTAGGCTAGTACTCATGTTTTCTGTCAATGTCCTCCTGTTTTAATTGTTGCTAACAATTTTTAGATGAATAAAAGGTCATTTTACCTCCTAAGTACATGTACTTGTGTATATAATCATAACACTAATAAGTTAAGAATGTTTTAAAGACCCAGTGTAGATGGGCAAAAATCTTAGCTATTTCACAAAAGAAGACGTAAAGATGCTTGACGTTGTTACTCATCAGGGGGGTGCAGAGGAAAACCTCAAACAGACGCTGCACAACACCCCCTAGCGTGGTTAAAATTAAAACGACAAATGTTACCCATGATCTTACCATTCCTCCCCTCGGAGATCACCCAAAAGAAATGAAAACACATGTCCACCAAGCATCGTGCACAGGAATGCTCATTATGGCTTTCTTCATAACAGCTAAAAGCACTGTAATGTCTCTCAGGGAAATGGACAAACAAACCGTGGCATCTTTCAGCAATGCAATATGACCAAACAGCGAAGATGAAATGAAGAAATGTGCAAGAGCATGCATGGGTCCCTACAAATGCGTGTCAGATGGGTAGGATCATGAGACACCAGGGAGCTGTGTGAGCATCAACGACGGGAAAATGAGCCAAGCTCATGAGGATGCACATAAGTCAAAATGAGGCTGACTTTCCCTGGTGATACTGGTTATGAGAGAGCTGCCTAGCATACAGAAATATCTGTGTTCATATGTTATACCTTAATCAAAATGTACAGTTTACAGTGTAAGATTTACACATTTTACTGCAATTTCATTTAGGTAAAGAAATTTTAAATACTTCAGTAACACACACACACACACACACACACACACACACACACACACACACAAAACCCATATACCTTCTCTTCCAGCTCATTGAGGTGACTGCCCTCCAAAAATGTATAGACAGGCTGGTAGACACTTGGTGTCATAAATTCTCCCCAGGTCCCAGCCCCGAACAAGACTTTTGACTCTAGTTTGAGGTCTACCCGAACTGACGAAACAAGATTTCCCAAACAAAACTGAGCTTTGTGGTCAACCCACTGCCAGCTGCCATGTTGACAGGTGTCTGCCCCACCCTGAGGAAGAAAAGATACCCATTACTGAGCCAATCCACTTGCTGGTCTGATCCATCATTTAATATATGATATCTCTTGGATACCATAAGCATGAACCTCTCAAATTACAAACCAACACGCGGTTCATCCGAGGAAGAATTACATTTGGGAGTGGCACTCTGAGTGCAAGGGAGGGTTTTGTTCATCAGTGTACAACTTTTCTAAAACCCATCCCATAACCCATCCACCAACTTCCTCTCTTTAGATCTAGTACTTAGGTTCCTGGGGACTTCAGAAACTAGCAATAACTGTGCAATGACATGTATCATAATGACTAAAAACCATTCATCTAAAACCTAAAGCTTTTTGGAGAATTTGAAACAATGTTTGCTGGCATGCAGAAAGACTCAGGGATCAGCACCGAGCATGGCAAGGACCCAGGCTGTTCATAAGGAAGTGGACACATTTCAGCAGTTTTCAGAGAATACTCAAAACACTGGGTAAGAAACTGAGTATAGAGAAGGTCAACTATAGCTTTCTCTTCATAAATCCAATCTTTATGTCAGGCATCGCTCAGTCATAGCTTTTGGTTGGTTGTTCTCCTGTTTGTCTGTTTTTCTGTCTGCCTGTTTCTGTTTGTTTAGATTCTAACACAGCCCTGATTGGCCTGGAGTAGATCATTATGTATATCAGGCTGACCTTGAACTCACAGAGATCCTCCTGTCTCAGCCTCTCAAGGGCTGGGATTAAAGACAAGTACCACCATGACTGCTGAGATAGCTTTTAAATAGAGGTTAAAGAGCCAAGTTTCCTGGGTTAAATAATTCCATCTTTTAAAAAAGGGATTAAGAATGAGTAGGAAAATTTAAATCCAAGTTAAGAATAAGGAGCTGGAGAGCTGCCTTAGCACTTCACAGCACATATGCTTACAGAAGTTCCCATCACTCAGACCAGTCAGCTTACAACTGCCTGTAACTCCAACTCCAGGAGACCTCATGTGCTCTTTCAGCCTTTCCAGGCACATGCACTCACCTCCACATTCCCTCACAGAGATTAACACGTATACACATTATTTTAAGAGCATGGGCTAAAAGTCTAACATATCTAGGTTCAAAGTCTACCTCCGCCTAAAGCTGTAGCAGCTCTCTGCATTTGCAGGGAGTGGACCAGTTTCTCTGTTTTAATTTCTTGACCTGCAAAATGATAGAACTAGGAAATCTCACAAGGTTCTTGTTTTCTCAGTAGATACACAGAAGAATGACTCACCCCTTTCATGCCTTTGTCACTTCCCTCGAGTAGAGGATATCATGATCAATAGGGGTCTTTTGTTTTTGTTTTTGTTTTTGCTTTTTTAGTGCATCAGAAATACTCTCTCATGGAGTGATCATTATAAAAGTTGCAAAGAATATTTGATGGCTGATCTTGCTTGCCAACTTGTCACACTCAGGAAGAGAGAGCCTCAATAGAAGTCTCCCCACCTTCAGATTGGCCCATGGGGTATTTTCTTGATTGCTCATTGATGTTGGAAGGCTACATCCACGGTGGGTGAAGCTCATAGGTAGACCAGAGTCATACAAGGAAGGCAGCTGAAGCAAGCCAGGAAGCAACATTTTCTCCTCAGCCTTTGCTTCACCCCTGCCTCTAGGTTCCTTTCCACCTTGAATTTAAGTTTGACTTGAGTGTTTTATCACAGCAACAAAGAAAAGAAACTAGGAAGTGAGTACTTTTACAATATGGCTAAAGAATAATTCTCTTATCTAAACAATGTACTGCGAGTGTGGTGTAAAAAGGACAGTCACTTAAAAGTTGTCTTTGGGATCAAACTTGCACATCAATTACTGTCCCTAAACTACTTTGGTGTTTCTGAGGATTGAGACGATATGCCATGAGAACAATAATTTTCTGAAAAGTTATGATTTTCCTGTTAGCGTCTTTAGTATGTCTTCAAGCTGAGTATCTACACTCTAGTTAGAGCTGCATTTTCCACGAGCTAATGGTGCCATTTAAAACTTACCTGCGACACAGCTCTGTAGCTGAGGGAGGACGCTTTCCATATTTGGAAGAACACTGGTCTTCCTATGTCTGAAAAAAATCTCTCTTCATTTGAGAAAGGGCATCCTGAAGCTGAGAACCCTAGCCTTAGGGTTTTGAAGTAAAGCACTGCTTGTTGATACAGCTGAGAATGATTTTATGTGGAGGGTGTGGAATTTACTGCCACTGTGGACAAAATACACTGGTTTCTGCACTTGAGTTGAAATTTAACAAATCCATCTTTCCATATTACTGAAGCCGAAGGCTGATGTGTGGCTTATGGAATGAGTCCTCTGACAGTGGTTTCCTGGATTCTTGAGTAGAGGAAGGTCAAAACACCCTGTCCATCGCTGGTATGCAAGGGTGGTGCCCAAGCTGGAAAGTACATGGTTGCTTTGTCCCAAAGAACAGCTCCTTTGGAATTACTGCGGTCAGATATTTGGGGGTATACAGATAAAGTGAGGAAAACACACATGGGCTAAATGAGGGGGGAGAGGAAGCATATTCATGAGAGAGAGAAAGAAAATAAGGTGGTATTTGTTAGGTTTTGGATGGGGCTACCCAGATCATGCCCCCCTTCAGTAACCACTTTATCTATCCCGACGGCTAACTCTGTAATTCCCGGTGCTAAGGGAAAATGATAGGCATCTACCAAGAGAGTCTGTCCGTGACAACTCTCACTGCACCAAGGAAGTTTACTGTAAGCAGTCAGGGGCTACAGTACAGGGACTACATCCCGTGGGATGGACACCAGCCAAAGGGTCAAACTTTTCCCTTTCTGATGCTGTCGGAGAATCAGACACAAACCAGATATGAGCACCTACTATGGGCTATTCATCAACTACATGACATGGGACCTCCCTTCTCTCTTTGATACCTGCAAGACGGTAGCAGCAGCAGCAGCAACACCACCAGCTCCACCACCATTGCCTCACGGGTTTGAACTTTGTTTAAAACTCCTGATATGCTGCAGCTTTGTGGCATTAATAACTCTTCTAGCAAATCTCTTACCCCGAAGACCATCTTTTTCAATGCTCCCCTTGAGCCCCAAACCTCATACTTTTCAGTATTTTTCTTCTTCTTTGGTCAATAATAGCTAGATAAATTTTATTGCAAACAAAAATACATAACATGGACTAGTTACTTGCTTGTCACCAAAACTTCTGCTCCAGGTGTAAGCTGAGTTAGATGATGTGAAATGATGGTAATGATATGATATAGCTATGGTAATAGTGATGATGATGATGATGATGATGATGATGATGATGATGATGACGACAACGATGATGGTGATGGTGGAGATGATGATGATGGTAAGGCTGGTGATGAAGAAATCAACAACCAAAACCACAAGCAATAAAAGAAATTGATCATTACTTGTATTTCAGGAGTCCATGAAGTTTTTCCAAGTTCTTCTCCAAAGGTAAAGTCACTATAATTTGTTAATATTTCCTGATGATCTATCAGTAAATGAACAGTTGATATAAAAGCAACAGGCCTTGTACAAAAAACAAGGTGCTTAGAGTGAGAAAATATTTCAAGTCACAGTTAACCCCCTAAGTTTAATTTTGGTGTCACTCTTAATCTCTCCAAACTTATCTGGCAAACCGAACACAGAGAGTGATATAAAAGTCAGTCACTAAGGGGCTGAAGAGATGGCTCAGCATGGTGTCTTTGTAGAGGACCCAAGTTCAGCTCATCACCCATGTCTGCCACTTCTCACCTGCCTGTAACCCAGCTCCAGTCACCCACACCCTCTTCGGCATCCACAGGCACCTGCTTTTATAGGCACACAGTCACATATAGATATAATTAAAAATAAGATCAAATGAACAAATACATATAAATGGTAGATGTTTTTCCTCTATGAAATGCAGCACAGATTAATGCTAGATTTTATAAGGAGAGATGGATTTCTGTGGTTAGTTCTCAGAACCAAGACATAAACCATTCAGATGCTTCTGTTCCCACTCAGCTTTGGCACACCCCAGTCGAAGGGATGTTTAAATTCTTCATCATCATTGAGTTGGTGACCTAATCCCTTTTAATCTAAGATCTAAAAAGAGGTAAAAAACTTTGCATTTTGTAAAAATCAGGCATAGAGAAAATTCAAAGTGTCTCTACATTTTATGATCTCAAAACTTAACGTCCTTTGGAAATCTCCATCAAAAATACATATCCATTTTTTTAAATGTAACATTTTAATTTTCCTTATGGTGACTTTGGAGCAATATATGACTCTATCATCCACCTGAACTGCCTTTGAATCACCAAAGATTAGAGAGGGGCAGTGTTTGTTGTGACTTAATTTACTTCACCTCTTTCTCAGGTGGTCGTCAGTAGCTACTGGCATTTTAGTTATCCAAAGGCCATATTGCTTGCTCTACAAGAGAGCCAGGATTTCTCTGTAGCCACAGATATCTTAGAAAGGTGAACCAAAGATGCAGGAAGGCGATCCTTTCTGTCATTAGATGGGCCTTTCCTCTGCAGACTTTGGCCATCACCCTTATCAAAGAAATGGCTACAATCTTTGCTCCCGGGTGGATACACACCCTTTTCCGTATTTTGTCTTGCTCCTTTGATTTATGTATTCAATATTTCTCTCAGAATGAGTGCTTACATCTTGACACAGCCAAGTGGATAATTCAGAAAACTTCTCTCCCCTCTGCCTTCCCTCATTTCGGTTGATATGTGACATTTGAAAGACTGCTTTTCTTAGATGTTTTACTGTGTCTGAGTATTTCTCCTGCATGTACGTATGCAAACCATATAAATACCTGGGGTCTGCAGAGATCAGAACATAGTGTTGGATCCCTGAAACAGAAGTTACAGATGGTTGTGAGCCACTGTGTGTATGCTGGGTATTGAACATGCATTCTCTTCGAAGGCCCTTCACCACCTTTTGGAAGACTTTCAAGAATCCAAGTCCACACTGGTAAGGAATATCATCAAAAAGACAAAGAAAAAAGTCTTCTCACATGGCTCCATCCAAACCAAACATTTAAATAACACCGTAAGGTAGATTTCTCTTTTGCTGGTAAAATGTTTCCCAGACTTTCTGTTCCAAAGTCATCAAGCCACAAGTGCTGTTTAATCCCAACCACAGCTCAGAGCAACTCCAGCCAACTCTAGTCTGGGTCTCACCTGTATTTTAAGTGAAACGGTGATAATAAGCGAAGGTCTGGTTCCCCCAACCTGCTGAAAGTTCAGACAAGTAACACGTTATTACAGAAGGGTGTGTCCCCTCCTTCATATGGCATAAATTCCAAGATAATTGCATCTTTTCATTTTTAAGATCTATGAATTACACTCAGAGGGGAAGAAAGGGTTATGGGATTCCAAAGTAATCTGAAAAATCCATTTCTATGACAGAATAATGAGTGACTGACCTTTCCCTCCCAGGGCTCTCTTCATTTTTGGTTGAGGCCCTTGTCTTGTGTCTGAAGACTCCAGGGTGTCATCTGAAGACAGCCACCTGCATCTGATTTCTCACTTAAGAAGCACTAAGGTCAGGTTCAATGAGGGCATCATTGGAGAAATTCCAGTTCGACTTAATGTCCATGGAAAATGAGCATTGTGGAATTGCAATCCTTTTCCCTGCTTATGTGAAACACACCACTCCCTTCTGTTCTCAACCTTTTGAACAGATCAGCTTCTCTTCCCTTCTTCAGCACCCTCCCTTACTCCTGACAGCTAGAATGAATAACTCCTGCTTTTGCATTCTCTGGAGCATACCAATGGCCTCTTTTCCCATATCTATCTATCCTTTCTCTATGATTCTTGATCTCATATCTTTCTTTTTCTTCAGCAGACATTTAAAAAGACTTCTGAGCCTCCAAATACATAGGTCACATAGAAAAACGGAACCTTATTATTTTGGTTTTAACACCTGAATATTTTTATATTCAAGAAATCTAGCAGAATTTCATGGACAAGCATTATATTAATGTCTCCTAGCTTCATTTTGTACCCATGCTGTGATGTAAATCATTGAAGAGACCCAGAGTGGGAATTCAAGGTTTTGAGGATTGTGCACAGCTCAGATCTCTCTGTACAGCACTGGAAGAACCCAAAACTCTGACACCGAAGGAAAGCAATTTATAGCAGCTTATTACAGCCTTGTCCCAGGCTATGACAGCGTGGAATTTATTTTCCTGAATCTTCTACAGTGAACTCACCCTACATATGTTGAGCAAATTCTTTCCACAAAGTCAACACTTCTTGAACAAAACAGACTTAAATACAACAAGCAGAAATAGCATGAAGGAAAAGTGTACCATGAAAAATATTTGAGCAGTTCGTTAAAACACAAGTTCTAAAGAAACACATACACACACACACACACACACACACACACACACCACACACACCAAACAAAACCACAATATAGGAGGATAAACAGAGAGAAACCTTCCTCCACTTGCTCTAGCGTGCATAGAGCAATGGCTCTCTTTCTTTCCAGATCTTTTCTCATACTGAATGGTTTGTATCCCTAAAACAAAGCTTCTATGCAATCAAGTCAGGACACCTGTTACTTCTGCATATGGCTGGTCCTCTGACCATCCTCTAATGTGAGCTGCGAATACATCAGAGCATAAACCTGAAGCTCTATAAGCAACCCCTGCAAGTTCTCTAGAGATAGGACACACTGGTTTTCTCTTGTAGCCAATCATGTTAATGATGTGACTAGTGACTTGCACAGCTTTAATTCTACTCTCAAACTTCCATTTTGCATTGTCTTTTGTATAAAAGTGCCAAGGTAAATAAGTTAGTACTACAATGGCTGTTTTAAGTCTCTACTTCTCAATCATGCATATCTACACTACTTTCCTAGGAAGGCTGAGGTCAAGGAATGAATCTATTCATTTGAGAAATAATCCAATATAATGCACTGTTTGCAATTACTGAAATACTTTTATTAGGCAGCCATGAGCAAAGACCCATTAGGGAAAAAATGAAATATGGGCTCCTCAGGGGCTGCTTCTACCTAGAACAAGGAATATAGACATATTGTAAAGTCTGCTGGGACCATGTGCTTCCATATCCAGGGCCTGACATAGTACTATCTCTGTGAGAGGTTGGTGTGAATAATCAGGTTCACAACCAGAAAGACATCAATCATTCAGTTCCTTCCTAGCTTCTCCATCCCTGCCTTCGTACCTATCCAGCTGTCAGCACACTATTAGACAGAACCAAGAATGCAGGGCCATTTTCAATAACATCTTGCTCAGAGAGAAATCTAATATCCAATGACTAGAAAAAGGTTCTTTTTCCTTTTCTAAAGTCTTAGAGAAGAAACGAAAACTACGATTCACTTTGTTATTAATTATTTCATGACAATGATTTGCAGCTATAAAAGGAGAAAAATCCCTTCCCCTTTAAGAAACCAGGGCATAAAATAAAACTGATTGCAGTTTCTGTCCAGGGAAGTCATGCAGGAAACAATGAGCTAAGGTCAGAAGTGGACACACAAGTCACTTTGTGCATATACCCATTGGTGAGCCTGCCGATGTCCAAAGAAAGAAAATGAAGTTTTCCTAAAACTGAGTAGTGTGGATGGAGGCAGGGGTTGACCAACTGACCTTCTAAATACTTCAGACTGCACTGCAGCTCCTGCATTATAAGTCTATAATGCAGACTTACAGAAAACAAAAGCAATAGCTTTGTCTAAATGAGAGTTTAACCCAAGATAAAAAACAAAATAATTATTCCAAAGCTTTCAGAAATCACAGGCTCAGAAAGTAACCATTACATATTTTGGTGTGTGCTTAGATACATATATGTGAACATATGCATGTGCTCTGAACTGAAGAGGGAATCCATATGTCAGAAAATAACAAAATATGTGGCCCTCATTCCCAAGTTCATATCTCACTGCATGATTTTATGGTTAACTGTAAGCAATAATAACAATTTTATCACAGTTAAAAATCATTCATAAATAAAGAGCATTAGTAGATAACATAATCTAAGAAAATATTTTCAAAGCTAAAGTCATATCACAAATAGAGAATGTCTGGATAAGATTCCTGAAAACATATCAGATCACCCAAGATTACACAACGAACACGAGTATAATTCCAATCAACATGCCAAAGGGGGTTATTTATTTTCTTTACATTGAATTTGACCAAAAATACTTCAAACTTTTCTGAGAGACTAAACCATATAGTGTGAAAGAAAAACATTATAAAGACAATAAAGACAAAACTAATAGCAATCTGCATAAGTCAAAAGGTTACAAACAATTAAGAGTTTTCAAACACAATGTTGAAAATCGACAGACAAAGCAATAGATGAAAATGAAGGGGGCTCTGTTGACCCGTCCAGCAGGTCCAGTTATTCAGGGTCCCGAAGAGGCGCTACCTGAGGGGCAAGGGGGGGGGAGAAGAAGGAGACCAAGCAAGGTTCTGTTGTCAAGGTCTCGTTTATTGAGAGGAATGTACAGCATTTAAAGCTCTGAAGCAGGAATTGAAGCAGGAACTGAAGCTTAGGGTGGGGGAGTACTGAGAAGTGCCCAAGGATATAAGGTGAATCACTAAACTGCAAGATATCCTCCTTAAACAAAGAGGCAACAGTCTTCCGGGGACATATTCTTTGAAAAGGTCGAGCCCTTCTCAGGAATCTGCTCAGGGCAGGGCACTAGCTTTGCTCAGGCTGAAACATCCTGTGATTGTTCCCTGAATCTTCCTGGGAGAGGCTTTTGTCCAACAATCTCATAATCTTACAGCAGCCATCTTAGGGGTGAGCATCTGTGGCCATACAGCCCGGAGTCACGTAGCCACCTTGAGCTATACAGTCACAAAGCGGCCAGGCCCAAATCCAATACGGCTCCCTGCACTCTGTGGGTTTTGTTTTTCTTTTTTTGGATTTAGTGTCACAAGACAGTCTTCTTGCTATGTAGCACAGGCTACCCACCAGCTCGTGGCAGTCTTCTTGCTATGTAGCACAGGCTACCCACCAGCTCCTGGCAGTCTTCTTGCTCCATCCTCCGGAACCCTGGATTTCAAGCATACCTCAGCAGAGCCAACAGAAATTTTCTCAGGTTTATTACTGTTGCCTTTGTCTTTTTTCTTTTTTAAAATGTTTAATTGGCTGCGAAATAATAAGCTCCCATATGAGATTTTCACATGTGTTCCATTTTATGGGTGCTCCATCTCCTCTCCCTCAGCTCCCCATCCATTCCTCTGCTGCTCTTCCTTCTCTTCCCTCTCACCCTCAGCACTCCCCACTTTGCCCTATTGTCTTCCCGCATCCTTCATTCAGAGGTTTTTTGTTTTTTCTTTTTTCCAAGCCACACAGGCCACATTCTAGTTTCTTGGGCATCATCCACATTTTCTCACATCCAAATAAGCATACTCAACAGTTAGAGGCAAGGATCCCCACATGACAGAATAATTACAGTGCCTGTCTTTCTGATTTTTCATTATCCATTCTTCTGTTCATGGGCATCTAGATTGATTTGGGGTATTGTAGAAAGAGCAGAAATAAACATGGATGTTCAAGTGTCTCTGTAATCTCTGTAGCAGACTGCGACATCCTCTGGGTATACACAGGAGTGATTCTGCTGTTCTACTTTTAATGTTCTGAAAAATTTCCAAAGTGGTTTCACTAGCTTATGTCCAATAATGTATAAAGATTTTCAACTGTCCATATCTACACCGTTATTTCTTGTCATTTTTTTTCTTGATGGTGGCCATTCTCATCAGGGTGAGATGAAGTCTTGAAGTAGTTTTTAATTTATATTTCTCTGATAGCTAGAATTATTGAACACTTTGAAAATATCACTATCTGTTTGTATTTCTTTGTTTGAAAGTCAGTTCATACGATTGGCCCACTTACTGATTGTCAGCTTTGTTTCTTTGGTGTCTAATTTTCTTTACAGTTCTCTGTATATTTTAGCTTTTAATCTCTTGCTTGAAGTGTAGCTGGTAAGACTATTATCCCAATCTATAGAGTTTCTCTTTATTCTATTGATAGTTTCTTTTACTGTATGAAAGCTTTTAAATTTCATATAGCCTCAATTGCCAATTCTTGGGGGTCTGAGGAATCTCAGAGTATTAGAGATTGAACCCAGAGCCTTCTGCATGTTTGGTAAGAGATTTACTGTTAAGCTAGATTCCACTCCACAAAGTTCAGAGGAAAATGCAAGTGTGTATAAAATATAATATTAAGTTTTTAGAGGGATAATGGATTGTTTCAGAATAGGCAAAAGGAAATCATCAATGCTAACATTATTTCTTATACAGATATTTGAATTCCAGAGATATTCAAGAGATAAATATAAACAAAAACACTACTAGATTAAAATATTATAAATATCTTAAATATCTTTTTGATCTTTGGATAAGACCATAAGAGTTAATGGTAAAATCAATACAACTCAGCACTAATAGATTTGACTGCCTAAAAGTCAAACTTTAGAAAGAGAGAGAGAGAGAGAGAGAGAGAGAGAGAGAGAGAGAGAGAGAGAAGTAGCACTGGAAGAATCAGGGTCTTTAAATATTTTGAGAAGTTCAAAATCATTACAAAAGCCATAGAAGACCCTAAAATGTGCTCACTATAAAGAATATTACAATAGAAGAAATAAACAAATAGCAAATTAATCTTTATCCTTTCTAATTAAAGACAAAATTAAACAATAAATTCTTTTGCTCATAAAGTTGACAGTGACTGACTCCACTCCTGGTTAAAAACAAAAAATCAATCAAACAAACAAACAAACAAATATCATTCTGAATTTCAGAGAGAGTAGAGTATGTGCCCAATGCCTTTTAAAGGTGCACACTTTTAATCAAAAATCCTTCCAAGAAAGTTAGTAGAGCATAGTCTTCTAATGTTTATCACATGTTAATGTTAATAAATATTTATGTTGCAAAAATAGGAAAACAAACAATTAACTAGGTAGCATAAAGTCATTAAACAAAGTAATAGCTATGTAGTAAACTTGTTCACATTCTATTCTGAAGCCATATTTTAAATAATTGTGTTCTTGATTTTATAAAACCATCGTACACACACACACACACACACACACACACACACACACACACACACGAGTAAACTCTAAAATGCTATCAATACTTATCTTCAAGCAATGGAATTCAAACTACTTTTAGTCTCTTAAATTTTTATGTGTTATAAAAGCTAAATCTTTCATGTAGATTTAAAGTGACTCAATTCCTCTGAAGAACATAAAATTAAATAGGAAAGAAAAATATAAAGTAACTAAAAGGGAGCAGAGTGTTGTATCTATGTCTCTAAAGTTATATGTCTCATAAAATTCTTTAACAGTCCTCTTACATTCCTTCGCCCACATCTTCGCATTGGAAAGAGTTGCTGGCAACCTTCGATTTTAATTTAGTTCCTGGAAATCTGCACTGGACCAGCTGGGGAAGTGGACAAGTATGTTTAGTGGACATGTGCTCTGTCTTAAGAACCTTTGCCGAAATCGCTCTTATTTAGGTATTGGAAAGTTGCTGAACTGCACACTGGGAGGTTTAGAATTCAACAATGTCAACAGTATTTTTTAAAATCTCAAGTTTATTTTCCCCCAAGGAGATGACACATAAAAACTAAACTTTGGCAGCCTTGGGACATTTTCTATAACCAGACACATGTTACTGTCCTGAATGAAATAGATACTTAATTCATATTCCTTCCTCATCCATGACAGCATCCAACTCTTAAGGCTCTACAGCTAGCTGCCAGCCATGGGAATACCACAGACAAGTTAGAAAGGGCTGTGGGGAGGTGAAGCAGACACCCATAACGCCCATCTACCCATCTGCTTGGAGAAGGAGCAAGCAGCATCCCTGAGAAGCAAGTTCTTAGAAAGCCATAAAACCTAAGAATAAAGATTCTCAAAATCTCAATTCTTTATCTAAAAAATAGGAATTTAAAAAAATTATGACATACAATGGGAATTGAGGTTTACTGAAATGACACAAATGGCAGTGAGAAGACATGGAATTCTGATGCCACTACAGTAACACTAGTGTGAGAATAACAGAAGATTTCTGTCAGCCCTAACCTGGTGCCACCAGCATCCTCCATCTGTTTCATGAATCACAGGGCGACTATTCTAATATGTCTAGCTGCTGCAAAAGGGCAAAGGACACAACTGTTCCTTAAGAAAATCAAGATGTAGTGTAAATCAGAGAAAGGGGGCATTTACGTTTCTCTCCTCTCTGAAGCATGCCAGGAATGATTCTTCCAAAAGAATAATGGCTATCATAAAAAGAATAGTCCTCTCTTCCAGAGTAATCACCAAAGGCAGGTGAAGCTCAAGCCAACTGCTTTATTCAAATCTGTACCAGGAGAAAATTCCACCCTTCTCCTTCCAGGGTTCTCATAATGACTCTCACCCTGCAGCTCTGGGTGATTCTTCAGTGCCTTTCCCACTCCGTGCTCTCCCGTCAGCACCACACTTTAGCAGAATGAACTGCAGGTCTTATTGAAATGAAATAAAGAGCTTCTAAGCTAAGACCATCATCTACCTCCACCCTGGCAAAAAGAAGCACTCCTGAAGAAGTATTTTGGAGAGTTTTCTGTGTTAGCATAATGTTCCTGTTTAACAATGACTAAGTAAGCAACAAGATGTCTCCTCAAACCCACATTCGTATCGCTCAGGGGGTTTAACAAAATCCCAATTAACAAATCTAGAACAAGATCTTTTGGATTGTAATTTCTTGGTCTCATGAGAACTGAGAGAAGACCGAGGAGACAGGGGAAGAGTATTCTCACATTTATATCCAATGGCTGTCATCAAAAAACTACAGCTACCTTCTCTCAAGACCTGTACAAGATCAAGCACCCAAAATTCCAGCGGACAGGAGGGAGGAAAAACAACAACAACAAAAAGCTTTACCATTAACTGGAAAGCTATTGGCAGGTGGGGGTGGGAGAATTATTCTTCTTCAGGGAACATGGTTACTGGTGGGTTATCCATGCCCCGGTGAATGGCCCCCGGGCATCTATGGACAGCATTAAATAAATGACTCATGCATCTATGGACAGCATTAAATAAACCCAAAGTGTTATTACAAAAGAACAAGAAGGGAGAAGAGAGGAAGAGGGGAAAGGGTAGAGAAGGGAAGAGGAGGAAGGGAGAGTGGAAGAGAAGAAGAGGGGAAGGAGGAGAAGGGGAAGAAGAAGAATAGAAAATAGTCAAATGAAGTTGGGAGTTGGAGGGGATGGTGCTTGTGGTTTCGATCACCTCTCATTGGATACATGTCTGAGATGTTCAAAGAACAAAACAAACCTACAATCATTCTTATTCTATGTGGGTTTTTCACCATCATTCTTCCACAGAATGAAAAGAATCAAAATGTATCCATCTTTATACCTGCACCTACACTTAACCTTCATCAATATCCACCACAAACAATGCATTAACCTAGCCACAGCCTAGGGCATTTAAAAGTCAGAGCATGTGAAGAAAGCAAAGGCTTCTGGGTTGTGTTTCCAGGACTGGTGGGTGGGTACCATCACTCACCAGCTGTGTGATGAACTGGGACTGCTGTAACAGATTATCACACACCAGGTGGTGCACAACAGCGTAAGTTATTTTCTCACCACTCAGGAGGCCAGAAGTCAGAAATCAAGGCGGTGATAGATTCTTAGTGTTTCCATTACTCTTACAGTGTCTGTCAGTGGACCATAGTTGGGGCATTTCTGTTTTCTTCTCTATTGCATTGTGTGTGTGTGTGTGTGTGTGTGTGTGTGTGTGTGCACATGCATATGTTTGTGTGTGTGTGTATGTGTGTGTATGCCACAAGGCACATGTGGTGATAAAAGGACAACTTCTGGAAGTTGTTTCTTTCCTTCTAATGTGCAAGTCCCAGTGATCAAAATCAGATCATCAGACTTGGTGACAAGAACCTTTACCTGATGGGCCATCTCGTTAGCACCACTTTGGCATTTTTGATCTCTGCCTCCAACTTCATGCCATATTAAAGTAAGTATTAAATTTCTCCCATGTTATGAGACTAGCTATCACATTTAAGGCTCACCGTAAATACAGGAAGATCTCAAGATCTGAAGCTTTATCACATCTACCAAAAGCTATTTCTAAATAAGGTCAGATTCACAAGTGTCATGGATTAGAGCTGGAAAATATCTCTTAGGAACTGCTCTTTAGCCCACTATATCAACTCTGTGTCCTTGAGCAAGTTTACAGCTTTACATACTAATTCTCTTTCGTATAAAATGCAAGTAATAATATCCATTGAATAATAATCATGTGAAAGGTAAATGTATAAAATGATGGTTAGCTGCAATATCAATAGATTCATTATTTCACTATTAAAAATCCTCAAGAGTTTAGAGACTACAACATGTAAATCCTGTTCTCCAGTATCTTATACTCTAAATCCAGAATAGACACCCACTGACTTAGGACCAGACTAACTTTTGTAACACACAGAATACTGTATATTACTAAGAACATATTTCTTCTTTTTATCTTCTTTTCTTCCTTCTTACGTTTTTATTAACATATAGTAATTATACACAATAATGGGCTTCTTTATGGTCTATTATATCATTAATACATGAATAGAGTATATTTTGATCATATTCAAAAATCCTGAATATCATTAATGACACATTTTTCTGAGCTCTATGACATTATTGGGGACAGCCTTGATTCCTGAAGGACTGATGTGGATACTGGCTTCTTCTCCTCTCCTTCAGAATTGATCTGCTTCTCCAGCAGTCTTTTTTAGAACTTGCTCAAGATGGAGGAAATGACATAAGCTGCTGCTGCCCTGAGGGGATGCTCAGACTTAAGCCATCCATGCTGACAAATGAGCTTTCACTTTAATTCCTAGCTTGAAAGTGGGATGTGGACTTGATAGGGAGAGGGTAAGGTGGGAAGGGTAACAGTGAGTGGAAAGATGAGGGCGACCAGAATGTTGTATGTATGAAGTAGTCAAAATACAAATTAATTAAAAAAAATCTTGGCTCCCAGGGCCACCCTATGAGACTTTACCGAGGCAAAACCATCCCCCTATTGGCTCTTGGATTTTCCTTTTTTTTTTTTTTCTTTTATTGGGTATTATTTCATTTACATTTCAAATGTTATCCCCTTTCTTGGTTTTCCCTCCAAAATCTCATCCCCACTCCCTCAACTTCTATGAAGTTGCTCCCCCACCCACCTACCCATTCCCTCCTGCTTCCCTGCCGTGGCATTCCCCTACACTGGAGCATCAAGTCTACGCAGGACCAAAAACTTCTCCATTGAGGCCCTACAAGGCCATCCTCTTATACATACGCAGCTGGAACCATGGGTCACTCCATGTGTACTCTTTGGTTGGTGGTTTAGTCCCTGGGAGCTCTGAGGATTCTGGTTGGTTGATACTGTTGTTCTTCCTACGGGGTTACAAACCCCTTTAGGTACTTCAGTCCTTTCTCTAACTCCTCCACTGAGGACCCTGTTCTTAGTTCAATTGTTGTCTGCAAGCATCCGACTCTGTATTTGTCATGCTCTGGCAGCGCCTCTCAGCAGATAGCTATATCAGGCTTCTGTCAGTATGCATTTCTTGTCATCTTCAATAGTGTCTGAGTTTGGTGACTGTATATAGGATGGACCCCCAGATGGGACAGTCTCTGGACTTCACATTCTTCAGTCTCTGCTTCACATTTTTGTCTCCAGATTTCCTCCTGTGAGTATTTTGTTCCCCCTTCTAAGAAGAACTGAAGCATCCACACTTGGGTCTTCCCTTTTCTTGAGCTTCTTATGGTCTGGAAATTGTATCTTGAGTATTCTGAGCTTTTGAGCTAGTATCCACTTATCAGTGAGTACATACCATGTGTGTTCTTTTGTGATTGGGTTATCTCACTCAGAATGATATTTTCTAGTTCCATCCATTTGCCTAAGAATTTCATGAAGTCATTGTTTTTGATAGCTGAGTAGTACTCCATTGTGTAAATTTCCTGTATTTATTACTCTGTTGAAGGACATCTGGGTTCTGTCCAGCTTCTGGCTATTATAAATAAGACTGCTATGAACATAGTGGAGCATATTTCCTTGTTATATGGAATATCTTTGGGGTATATGCCCAGGAGTGATGTAGCTGGGTCCTCAGGTAGTTCTATGTCCAATTTTCTGAGGAATCTCCAGACTGATTTTCAGAGTTGTTGTACCAGCTTGCAAACCCACCAACAATGGAGGAATGTTTCTCTTTCTCCACATCCTTGCCAGCATCTGTTGTCACCTGAGTTTTTGATCTTAGCCATTCTCACTGTTGTGAGGTGAATCTCAGGGTTGTTTTGATTTGCATTTCCCTTATGACTAAAGATGTTGAACATTTCTTTAGATGCTTCTTGACCATTTGATGTTCCTCAGATGAGAATTTCTTGTTTAGCTTTGTATCCCTTTTTTAAATGGGGTTATTTGATTCTCTGGAGTCTAACTTCTCGAGTTCATCAATAGTACATCAATGGAATAGAATTGAAGACCCACAAATGAACCCACACACCTATGGTCACTTGATCTTTGACAAAGGAGCTAAAACCATCCAGTGGGGGAAAAAACAGCATTTTTAACAAATGGTGCTGGTTCAACTGGAGGTCAGCAGGTAGAAGAATACAAATCAATCCATTCTTATCTCCTTGTACAAAGGTCAAGTCTAAGTGGATCAAGGACCTCCACATAAAACCAGATACACTGAAACCAATAGATGATAAATTGGGGAAGAGCCTCAAACACATGCCCACAGGGAAAATTTTTCTGAACAGAACACCAATGGCTTAGGCTCTTGTTTTTTCTACACTGACATGTTGAAATATACAAAAGTGCAAAGCAAAGACATTAGGCAGGATCCATTCACATCATAACGGTTGCTATCACCAGTAGAAGCCCACAACTATTACCACAATGAGCCTGAATTTCTAAGGAATCAAACACCAAATATTAATGAATAGTGGCCATCACAGTGATGTGTGGGGTATGCTGAGAAGATACATCAGTAAAACCTCAAAACAGCAGAACATCTTGCTACAGTGCTCTGCTCTGCCTCTTTGTCATGGAAACAAAATCTGTAGCTGTTGATATAAAATATAAAAAATAAAAAAAGTGAGGTGTCTTTTACATTGCTGGGACCGCACTGCGGTGTCCCGTGATATCTGTTAGATATCTTGGCGGAAACACATCCCAACTTCACCGTGGCGGCCCAGTGTCTCCAGCCGCCGCACACTTTCCTACATTCAAACCCTCACATAAAAGAACACACAACACAATAATCTTAGATCCAATTAATAAGATATAATTGCCTACTTAAACATACAAAGCCTGGTACCATCCATCCCTTAAGAACATTGATAACAACCTGTAAATACACAGAGCGAGATCTTTAAGTCAGCCTCCACTGTCCTGCCACGGCTTCTCCCCCTCCTGTCTCCCTTTTCGTTCCAATCTCCTCCTCTTCCTTCAAACTTCTCTCCCGCCCATCCTTCCTTCTCCTCCAATGACAGGTCTCCTTCTATCTTGTACCTGCCCCTCACCTGTATTTTACAAATTCAATGGGAAGGTTTTGATAAAGTCACCAGATTCCTGAGTATGTGACTAGGCAGCTGTCCTTGCGGCAGTGGAATTAGCATCAAAATACAGATTACTCCAGGGCAAACCACAACTTGTAACTATTCTCAGTTGAGTTCCTTCTTAGTCCTTCATCTGTGATTCTCCACATCTAGGAAAAAAAGCAAAAACTTCCCCTTCCCGAGTCAATTGTAAGATACACATTTCCAAATTCCTTCCTTCTAAGTAATTGCATATACTTAGTCAAAACAATCATCTTGCACAGAAAAGCAACTTTAATAGACTTAAATACATGATTAATTTTATCCCAAACTGTGAAAAATAAATTTAAATGATCTAGTATGAAAACCTACTAGCAATGGTCATAAGCTAAACCAAATAAGTAGTGTTGGTGGAGTAGAAGCTCTTGGTTCTTAAACAAATAAAAAGAAACGTATTAGAACACTACTTGGATTCAAGTCAAAGTGAAAGTCTTGGGAATTCTTTGATGGAAAACTAAAAAGAAGATTTAAATACCTTAGATCCATAGATATGAAGATAAGAGAAGACTTGTCATCTCTTTGTTTAGATTCAATTGATATTTAAAAACTCAGGTCTTAGTAGGGCTAATGGGTGAATAAGTGAGTTCAAGAGTGTAGTGTGTTATGATTGTATGTAAGATGCAGACGGCAAGAGAAGCCATATGTTACAGTTTGCATCCCCCTATATTCACTGCAGAAAAGGACCACTCCCTCCAACACTGTGACTACACTGTTTGTTGAATTATCCCAAAGCCAGAAACTGGCCCATTGATGAATTGGAACATGGAAGATCAAACAAATAGTTTTGTGACTTCTTCAGAGGAGAAAAAAATCCTAAACTCAAATCTGCTCATTATGGAAAGTGAAGTCTAAGCCAGTAACAGAGCAAGCAGTGGCACCATGGAATACAAAGGCAATGGAGTGCCAATACAAGTCACAGACAGAAGTGGGCTTCCTGTGCCTGCTCTGTCCGAGGCAGAGCCTTGCGATAAGTTCCCTTACTGAACGTTATTCTAGCTCTGCAGTCCAGTTGTCCGGTACCAATTGCCTAGAAATTAAAGTGAGAAATGAGGTGCCATTACAGCCGTCTGAATTTCACACCCAGTCTCACTGCAGAGCCTTTTGTGACAATCCCTCACTGCTACCAATATGTGTAGTGTATAGACAATTGTTCCTTGATGCTGGGGGAGAACTAATTGATATTAGAAAATGTCCTCACAAAGAGTAAAGCACATGTAACACTTCACCACCAAGCTTCACTGAACTTTCCAGAGCTCAGTAAAATCCCCCAAATAAAACACATAAACCCCAGGCTACTTGACAACTCCCTGTTGGAAACATGAGGCCAGTTTGCATCTTTGTTGACACTGGGCACATGCCTTTCAGTTTCAAGGACTTTCTGGAAGACAGGAGTGACACAAAATGCAATGTGGATAAGGAATGGAAATAGCTTTAGACACCGTCCTTTGAACAAGCAAGCTGGGGAGATGCCAGGCTGACACTCACTGGGTCTTTGATGTAAGTCTTCCAAACATGATCCATGTACTGCCAGATTTCCCTAGTGTCCCTGGTAAGCTTCAAAGTCAATCACTGGTTGGCCCCAGTACTTCTGCAATGGTTTTCCACCATTAGGTGTGTGTGTGAGAGAGAGTGGGGTCGGGGGGAGAAAAGGGGAAGGGTGAGGAGAGAGGGACTGAATGAGAATGCCCGTTGGGCTTTAAAAAAACATATTGTTCCTTAATTATTTGGTTTGAAAATAAAAGGGAAATAATAATTTAAAATGCTTGGGATCGTGGTGAGTAATTTTGGCTCCAGTAAACCTTTTATGTATAGCTCATTTAATTCTGGAACATCTGCAAGACAGCTGTTGCACAGGTTCACAATAACCTTTCATTACACACTACCACAGAATGAGAACCAGACACCCTTGGAAGTCTGGTGTGCGTGTGCATGTGCATGTGTATAATTTGTAGGAAACCTAATTGATGAAGTAGAGAACAATGGCCATTGACTTGAACCCATTAAAGCGACATGATTATGAATATTCACCAGGGATACATTGGAAAAATGTTGAATTAATGAGTCAGAAAATAATTTTTGTCATATAGTTTTGGAAATAATTCCATCAATCATCTTCAAAGACAGACACAATAAATGATAGGATCTGATATGCAGCTCCGCTGAGAATCAAGGACTCCATGGAGAATCAGCACAATTGTTCTTCTGCTCCCAATGGTGTGGATTTCAGTGTCTGCTTCTCCTTGCTCGTGCCCTTCTTCAGAGATTTACCTCTCAAAACATAGAACATTTTCATCACCATGTTTCAAATATATTATTTAAAGGATGCCAATGCTTTTAGGAAAATCAAAACCAGTCTGTATTTTCTGTGGACAATGGTTATGAGTTGCTGTTTTGTATTTTATGATAACAGAATCTCAGAGAACAACAAGTGTGAGAGATACCAAATCAGACAGTTCCTTTGTATAAAACTTCTCAGAGCCTTTAATTTGCCGATGTGTCGTATGGTTCTAGAAGTATTCTGTTTGCTCTGGTTGGGTCTTCCACAAGATTAGAACACGTTTTGTTTGTTTGTTCGCTTGCTTGCTTCCTTTTTTTAATTAGTAAAATGGAATTACCCTGTGTGCATTCTTTTTCCAACTGTTGGCATTTAGTCTAGGCTCTGCCCCACAGTTACCTGGCAATAGCCAGGTATGCCTGACTGTAAAAGGAGCTGCTCACCCTGTCCTTGCTCTCTTGCTCCAGCTCCTTAATCCTCTCTCTCCCCATTTCCCTCCCCCATCTCTCCACATTATCGTGGCTACCTCTATGCCTTCTCTCTCTCTCTCTCTCTCTCTCTCTCTCTCTCTCTCTCTCTCTCTCTCTCTCCTCCCTCTCTCTGCCTTTCTCTTAACTCCCCCCCTATGCCCTGAATAAACTCTATTCTATACTCTACCGCCCTGTGGCTACCTCAGAGGGGGAAGGGATGCCTCAGCATGGACCGGCAGAGGCATCCCCTTCCCCCACACCTTACTGCATCTCCATCAAACATATCTCTACTCTTTCTTTTTACAAAATACAACACAGACCACTAAAAATACTTCCAAGGTTTGAGGCAGCCTTCAGTAGTAATAGGCTGACACGTCATAGTGAATTTCATGAAGCATCTTTTCTCTTCAATCTACAGAACATTTATGGCAAAATGAGGAGAAAATTTTCATTCTCTTTTGAGGAACCAATGTATTAATACCCAAGTTGTTGCTGCCAATTGGAAACCCACTGCCATTTTATTCTTTTGGTTTTGAAATTATTATTTTATTTAACTTTTATTGAGCTGCTACCACTTAGTGTTATTAAAAAGTCAGAAAATGTTTTCTTATCAGCTGTGTCACAAAGGCCAGATCATTTCTCAGCAATGTCACCAAAATGCAAAGGAAAGACAGGAGCCTTCTACTACATACCAAGACTATGAGTCAATCGGCTATGTGGCACTGTAAGCTTAATGAGGCAGAGTGGAAATCACTGAAACAAAGGGCAGGCAGACTACAGACAGGAACTTTCAGCTGGAAAGAAACAGTCCGAAGTTGAAAGTTTTAAGATTCTATTTGGCAGCGTGAGTTCCGCATGTGAGAGGGTAGCCAGGTCTGTTAGGATTAGCAAGGCATAGGTTGGAGTGTAAGGTCTTGAATGGTTAGAGAAACAAAGAAGCTGGGGAAAATGTAGTAAAATAAATGGAGAGCAGAGACTACATTCAGGTAGGAAAACGAAAAAATTGAAAACAACCCAGACGATCTGAAGACCTATAAAAGGATTATTCTATATCTGGAGAACATGTCTAAGGCATACATAACTTTACTGCCATGCAGGCTGCTGTCCAATAGCCAATATTCCTTATGTGACCTAATAAATGTGCCCAAAGATAGCATTCTAAGCTACACAGAAAATACTGAAGCCCAGACATATGTTAATGCCAGTCCCTGGGCAGGCCAACCCTAAGGCAAAATATTCTGGAACACCTGGTTGGCCAGTAGACATTCTTTGACGGCAGCAGCCTGGGACCCAACGGACATTTATTCCAGCCTCTCTGGTAGTTTCACACAGTAAGAAGCAATCAAATAATATTGGCTTCACTTTTCGAAGCATTGGTTTTGATCCACCTAAAAGGAAATGTTTGAGGGGAGAGATGGATGAGAGAAGTGACTGGGGATAATGTGTTTCACAGCTTAACATCAAATGTCACTGGAAAAATAGCCAGAAAGCAATTCAGAGTAAAAGTATTTGCCTTCTGGCTAAATAGGCAGTACCTTTTTTATTGCAAAATGGAAATAAACAGTGCGGCTCATTTATACCATAAAAGGGCAAGCCACAAATAACCCAAATCCCAAAATAAAGGCATTGCCCAACATACTAAGACATGATTCAGAAATGTCTTGACTTTAGAGTTTCATCACTGATCATGACAATGGATGGGCAGGGGTTATGAATAAGTCAAAAGTCACAAGTAATCCAGAGCCAACACCAGAGAAGAACACTTACAGTCAACGCGCTGTTCATCTTGCCCATTGTTTATTTGGCCATTGTCATCCAATTTTCACAGTGCATAGACACTAAAACCCATATCAGACCTGATGCCTTGACAAAATATATGTACAAACATATGTCCATACACGTGTGCATGCACAATAACAACATTCAAACTAAAACTAACTGAAAAGCACCTCTATAAACGTGTTCTATTCAATGCACAATAATTTGCCAAAGGGAAAAATAAATTCAAGCGAGCAACACTTACAATAAACAAATGAAGAGTTGGCAGAGGAAAGGAGGAAATGATAATGGTTTCCACCCACCCACTAATTCAATAGTGCATTGAACAGCCACTCCAGATAAAGAAGGAAAGAAAAAATGATCACCTAGAAAGAATGCAACAGATTCATCACTGTAGACTCCTCTGTGAAAACTGAAGTATTTGCATTAATATATTTTAAAAAATTATAAAGCCCCAATATCAGAGGCTTCTCAGACACTTTGTATCACTTAATCCTAAAATGTAGATAAAGCCCTCAACCATGGGAAAACACAAAGTCATAAAGATTATGTCTGGTCAAAGACTTTTCCGAGAAAAGGTGAGAGTAATGAACAATTGTTAGATGACTATTTACACCACTCTCCCTATACTGAATAAAGTAAAGGTAATTGACTGAACATGTTTCCATGGTTACCTAGCCTCCAAACATCTATATCCCTATGCCCCACATGTCTGTCTGTCTTTAAAACAAGCCAAAGTGAGCAGAAAATGTCACCCACTGGAAGAAAGCATTTGAACCTTGAGCCAATGGGGGACTTTCCAAATTCAGAGTATAAGACATGTGCAAGCTTCATAGGCACAGCCACAGCTATTAAAATTTCAGGGAAAAAAAAGTATAAATGTGTGGGTCCCCGTGAGTAAAAGTCTACTGTGTTCATACGTTCTTCTGGCATAGATTGCCACGTGCGACGAAGATTGTTTGATGCTCTATTCCCTAGAGGAGGAAATAATCACGGAAATCAAATGAGCAAGGTAACTGACATTCCTACAAGTTCTTCACAGAACCCTAAACTGAGCGATAGGATGGAGAGAGGTTATGGTTCAGGGAAGTCAAACTGAGAAATGAGACTTCCAGGATAGGGAGATGTGAGGCACAGGGTTTTAGCCTGGAAGAGAATAGTATAAGGGTCAGGGCTCTGGGTGGGAGTTCACATAGATTATGCAGAAAGGAAGCAGTCATGGCCAGAGGAGATCAGGAGCCACCTGGAGTGGAAAACAAAACAAAATGATGGGAAAACAAAATTGGATTTGGGGGCTAATCGCCAGGGAACCCAGTGAGAGATTTTAGATAAGAAATTAAAGTCATCTCATTTCAGTAAATGGTTTTGGAAGCAGTTCCCAGAGCATCAAATCCAGAAAGGTGTTCTTTAAGGCAGCTGGCTGCATATCTAATGAATCAAAATGAAGTGTCTGATTAACATGTCAAAGCAAGGTGTGCCTTTCACAGGTGCCTCTCTGAAAGCAATGACTTGCAATTTCCTCTTAGATCTGAGAACAAAAGACCTTTAGCAACTTTGAAGTGAGAGGGTGAGGGTGGCCACCCTCCAAGTTCAGGCTGGCATCTATGGCAGTCACCATTACAGAAGCAAGTTTCTGAGACAGGCTTAAGACACAGCCGGAGCATCAGACCATCCTCCATGTTGTCTCCTGGGAAACAGACTCAGGGAGCCAACCTTTTCTTCTATTTCCAATTGCCATCCTCAATGGCTAGGGATTGCCTAATGGGACTGTTCAAGTATGTCCTCTGTGTATTGAGAACAAAAATAGCAGGCTTAAGGCTATTTTGTTGTTGAAGCAGGAAACTGTGTTCTGTGTAATCAATCATCTTATTTACTCAGTCCTTCACTGAGAACCATTAACCAGTTTCACATGTATTGGATTTTATGCTCACCCAGATCTTCCATTTACTAACAGTGAGCACACGTTGTTGCCTTCATGTGTGTTTAATTTTATGTAAAGGTGTGTTTTGTCTGCATGTAAGTCTGTGAAACACAGGCACGCAGGCCATACGAGGGTGTCTGGTTTCTTGGAGCTGAGGTTACAGGTTCTTGTGAATCACCATGTTGGTGCTGGAAATTAAACCCAGATCCTCTGGAAGAGCAGCGGGTGCTCTTAACCAGCGAGCCATCTCTCCAGCCCCAGGCACATGCTTTAGGAACTTTTAATATTAGTGATTTATAGCATCTTGCCACTGGGCATTCCTTCCTAAGAGTACAATACTCTTTGTGAGTGCCATCTCATTAGTCCTGGGAGAGTCACCAACAATCACTCCCCTCACACTCTGCCAATAAGGAAGTAAATTCACTGAACCAAGATGGTGTGCAGCTAGTTAAGGGCAGATCACGGATGAGTCCCTGATTTTACTTGATCGGAAATGGATTATATTTTGCTCCATCTGCCTTACACTAATACACCAATCAATAACAAATAAGAACCCAACAGCGATAGATCATTGGCTTCTGCAATTCTACACAGGCATTTGGGCCACTTCCAAATGCTAGGAGCTGTTTGCGGTACCTTTTGAGGTTCTGTTTTCCGACCGCCCTCATAAACAGTAGGAACAGTCCTGGAGGCTCTCAGTTCAGAGCTGGGGCCTCTTTGCAGCATTTTTGTGGTCGCCTTGAACTTTCATCAGTCTCCGAATGGGCCAGGCACGTTGGTTGAGCCCAGAGATCTATTTGTAAAATATTAAAATGGACATTTCGACTTAGACACAGCTCATTTGAGTTGGGTTGTTTTAATTAATGTTATGTTCTGCATTAGTCAAATAATTAACATCTAGGGTATTTGTCAACACTCTTAAGTCCCTGGACCGAGGACAAAAATTTTCATTTTGTCATGTATAACAAAAAGCCCTCTCCATTGTCCCTAAATCACCTTCAATTATTTTTTATATTAATTAAAAATTTTAAATTGTGCATATTTATGGTACATAATGTTTTAAAATATTTATATATTATAAAATGCTACATGAAACTGATTAATATTACTTCTATGGTTTGTTTTGAGAGTGTTTAAAGTCTAGTTTTAGTGATTTTCAACCATAGAGTATTCAACAGATTTCTTGCTCTGATCCTCTCAACTGAAATGTTATAACCTTTGATCACTTTTTATATTTCTCAGTAAATTTCAGCCTTGATGATCACCATTCTAATCCCTGTTTCTATTAGTTTAGCTTTTTAGTTTCCATGTAAAAGTGAGACCATGCAGTGTTTTCCTGGCTTGTTTCACTTAACATAATGTCCTCCTCCTAGATTATTCCTATTGTAAGTAAGTCTCTTTCTCTTTTAAAGTCTGAGAATAGCTTTCTAAAACATTTAATGTAGATAGCACCTGTTCTTTTCTGTTCACCCTCTGGTAGACACATGGCAACAAGGAACAGTGTGGTTCAAATGCCTCATGTGCTGGATTTATTTCCTTGGTTCATGTCCTAGTTACCATGGATGGTAAGTGTGAAACATCCTAGACTGGTCTGAAAGCAAATCCCCAATCAAGGAGTGTCTACATCCCTCCTTACCTACGTCACTCTTGCCTCTATAAATGTTTGTGGCGAATCATCTTAATTATGAACTGATGCAGGATGACCCAGCCCACTCTCTCTAGGCAGATGGTCCTGGGATACATAAGAAACCTAGACAAGCATGCGCCTGGGAAGAAGCCAGAAAGGAAACTATAAAATAGAGTTCCTCCAAGACCTCTGCTCCAGCTGCTGCCTCCAGGTTCCTGCCCTGATTATGGATTGTGACCTGGAAGTGTAAGCCAAATAGACCCTTTTCTTACCTCCTTGTTTTTCATCAGAAAACAAATTTATTACAGAAACAAAATGTCACTAGTATAGAATACATACTGTTCAGGAGGATTCGTGGGTAACACGAGAATCTAATTTTCAGGTTTTCGAGGCGCCTCCTCTGATTTATAATCTATCAATGTTGCACAATAGTTCTTGTGTCTTGACATTGTTGCTACACTCACATCATTTATCTTTTCGATAAGAGCCATTGTAACAGGTATAAGGTGCTATCTTGTTGTGGTTTTCATTTGCATTTCCCTGATGATTAATGATATTGAGTAATCATATATCTTTTGGCCCCGTGTCTCCTTTTAAGAAATATCCCATCTTTACATCATCACTTGCTTTTTTTTGCTACCATTTGGCTTCCTGATATGTTCTTCAATATTAAATCATTTCAAATTATCTGGTTTGCAAGCATTTTCTCCCACTGCCTGGTTGTTCCTTCACTTTGTGGATAGCATCCTTCACTGCACGTCTTTTTAATGCCACGTGATATGATATCATTTCCCCATTTGTTGCTAAGAGATCGAGGTCCCTTCCATTCTGCACATGATCATGCAGTCCACCCAACTCCATTACAGAAGTGTTCCTTGCTTCTATCCTATGTTCTTGGCACCTTTTTACCAAAAGATGCTTCATCATAAACATATATGTGAAGTTCTCGCTGTGCATTTTATTCCATCAGTCAATACCAGAACCTTACTGTTTTGATCACTACAAAGTGCAGCACATTTTGAAATCAGGTAATATGGTGTCTTCATCTTTGTTCTTTTTGTTCCATATTGCTTTGACTATTCAGAGTCATCTGTGGATCCCCACAAATTTTAGGAGGTTTTTGTTTTTATTATGTCCATGAAAAATGTCATTGGAATACTGATAGGGAATATAGTGATATATATTAAACACACACACACATATATATATATTATGTGATATATTATTAAACATATATAATTAATATATTAAATATATAATATAATTTATATATAGTAATTTATATTACTGTGAACAGTATGATTTTAAAACATGAATTCTTCAAATCCATAAAAATAGAATATACTTCTACATATGTCCTCTTCAATTTCTTTCATTAATGCTTTATAATTTTCTATGTCAGTTTTTTTACTCCTTTGCCTAGCTTTAGCCATAAGGATTCCATTTATTTTGTAATTATTATAAATGGGTTTGTGTTCTAGACCTTTTCTGAAATTTTGTTCTTACCTTGTGCATATCAGGCTGATACATTCATGAAGTGATTCTGTAATTTGAAACTTGATTGAATTTACTGACAAGTTTAACATGTTTCTTCTAAGAAATCACTACAATACCACGACAAATAAAGCAAGTTACCAACATTGAAGAAACCTGAGAAAGATAGGCCAATAAAGGCCATTCTGATATTGGATTGCTGTGACTGCATGTGGGTTTCCTTACCATATTCAGTCATTTTATTTAATGAACTAATAAAATTTGCATTTTTACCTGGTACTGTAGGTCAAAAGTTAGGTCTTGCACATTCTAAACAACTGTTTTATTCCTTGAGCTAAAACTCTAGCCCCTAGATGCCTTTTCTTTCCTTCTCTTGACTAATTGTAATGACTCTAACTTCTAGGTCTATGGTGAACAGGAACAGCAAGAGTGGACATGCTTGTTTTGTTCCTGGTTTTAAAACGAAAGCTTTCAAAATTTCTATTGTTGACTTGGATGTTAGCCCTGGGCTTGTACTATGTAGTCATTTTCATTGCTAATTTGCTGAGGCTTTTTAATCATAAGATGAAAGAATGTTGAACTTTGTCCAATGTTTTCTCTGTAGTTTCTGATATAACCAGAAGTTTTGGTCCTTCATTCTGCTGATGCAGCACTTTGAGTTCACTGATCTGCATGTGTTTAATCCTCCCCAAATCCCAGTTTGATTTGCTGGAATTTTTGTTTGTTTGTTTGCTTGCTTGCTTGGTTAGTTGGTTTGGTTTTTTTGAGGATTTTTGTATCTATGTTCAGTGGCAATATCAACCTGTAGCTTTCTTTTATTATTGTTTTCTGGTCATGTTTTGGTAGCAAGGTAATGCTAGCTTCATCTAATGAGACACGATGTGTCTCCTGCTCTTCACACTTTTGGAAGAGCTTTGGAACAGTTGCTGTGCTTAGTAACTGGTGATGCTGAGCAGTGATGCCAGCAGACTGTGGGCTATTCTCACTGGAGTATTTCGTCTGTAAGATGCTATTCAGTGAGTTACAAAAGAACCACTCAATGTAGCACCTAAATATCAGCACTTAAATATTGTGCAGGGATTCTCTTTAAACCCTCTGCGTGTGCACTGATGATGTTCAAACATATTCGGGATCCTCTTAAACTAGGGAGGTAGTAAATAGACTTGAAGTGATCTTGACAGAGTATGCACAGAAGAGAAACAGTGGGGACTCAATCTGATCTTATTCCTGGGTTTTGCTTATTCAAGAATCATTGAGTTTGTGAGCCCCAGAACAACAAATTACTCATGGAGTTGCTTAGAATTCTGAGTGTCCCTTGTTACCCTGCATGGACCTTCTCAGAAGTCCGCTCAGAGTTCAGCTGTGATGAGGGAAAGGGTTTACTTGATTTTCCATATCATTCTACTTTCCACAAAACCTTGATGGAACTCGAGGTTTGAGTGTGGACCATGGTTATATTCAAGCCGTGTTTCATTCTCAGGTAGGAGAAAGAATTCCTGAAACTAATCTCAGCATATTCCTGACACAGACAGCTCAGAAATGTGTGCAAAACTTTATAGTCAAAAGGTAGAATGGGTCTTAAAATATGAACTCTTATAAAAAGAATATATGATTTAAAAGCAAAGTAAATTGCATATACCTGATATGAAAGATAATGAAAGGTAAAATTAGAAAACTGGGATTCAGATGTAAATTCTGTCAGTTTTCCATTGACATCAATTTGGACAGTTTGTATCTCCTGACTCTCAAGCTCTTCATTTGAAAAATAAAATGTAAAAAATAAAGACTATCTTCACAGAGATTTTATAAGAATTAAAGAGAGAATGAGATTAGTGTTCTAAACTAACCAAGTCCATATTGCTAAATCTATCTAATAACTGTACGTCTTAATCTCACCCCATCTATTAGCCACATTCCACATCATTCTTCATTCTCCCTCATTCTTCAAATACTTCCTTTACTTGGACTCTTGGATCGCACGTTCATTGGATTTTCACATTCCTATTTTAAGTGGAATGTCTTGGTTTATTTGCTCCTTCCTCTAAATCTTCGTGGCATCTTAATCTCTGAGTGCTCTCTGGAGGAAGGGAAGCCCAGCATAAGAAAATTCAAAGCCAAATTTCTCAAGCATACAAAATGGAGAGGGTCAAGTTTGGCTTGCAGGCAGAAGAGCTAGCCATCACATGGGAAAATGACACTCTGCTCATGGATAGTTACACAATATGCATGGCGCGTAGACAGAATAGAATGTGATTGTATAGTAGGGGCTGTCTGGAAGAATCCTTTCTTCAGTCTGAATGTATCAATGTGTCTGTGCACAGCTCCAGGGATTTGACCTGACTAAGGCAATGAATAAGAGAATGAAGAGCAATCTAACATACAAACACACAGAAATATCTGTGAATCAGGCAGATGGACTGGTCACTTCACTAGAGAAACCACAGAATGTAGGAAGCTCGATGTGCTTATATAGAGTTGAACAAAGACACTGGATAATTGCATATAGCTAAACAAGACTGTCATTATCCACACATGGGCCAAAAGGGAATGGTTGGCCATTACCCTCTGGGTTCAAGGCTAGGATCTGCCATGGTAATGTCAACAGTACACATTCACTAAGGACCTTACACACTGAGGGCTTTCTATACATCAATGGTGTTATATCTGACACAAATCCACAAGGAAGATTTTGATACTGTCAAAATCCTGCCTGGAACCAGCAATTTAATCTCAAAGATATCTGTTAACAAAAACATTTATGTCAGTTTTGCTTGTCTGTTTGTTTGATGAATTTAGAGTTGTGTAGGCTCACAGACAAAAGGATACAGTAACTTAATTTGAGCACCTAAATGTAAGTCTCAGGGGTGTAGAGCAGAAAAAGAAGGACATACCTAATATGTGCTAGACAACAGACACAGTGAGCGTCAATGACCAGTTTAAATCCTTGGGTCCTAACCGAGGTAGTTGATTCCTCAAAATGATGTACTTTTGCTAAATAGAGACATAGAAGTAAGTAGCCTTGAAGGTCATTGAAGACAGACTTCTTTCCTGGTTGGGTTTGGATTCTACTTTTTCCTGTTTTCTGGTAAAACTAAAAAGAAAACTACCACAACTGCATTTCTTTAGTCACCCTCCCTAGTCAAATAAAAGGAATACCTCCAACCTTCTGATCTGCTTTGAAGATTAGAACATTATATATTTTGGTCTCTTCCCATAAAAGTTAATCCATTTGGGCCTGACAATCACCTGATTTCTTCCTTCTATCTTTTCCTCTTCTAGACACTGACCAGAACCTAAGCACTCTTTGACACTTTGTGCTCTCTCACCTTTGTTTCCCCTTCTGCCATGCAGGTGCTTACCAACCTCCATTACTGAACATGTTGGATTTCTTGGACCCTGACCCACAGGGCATGGCTTTCAATGCCACATCTCCTTTTTCTTGGCAGCTTCTGAGAATACAGCCTGCCTACCTGGTTCCCTTCTAAATTTCCTTCTGTCCATTTTGAGAGAACCCCAATTTCTCTGGTAATATCTTTACCTCATCTTTCAAGAAGAATTCAGCTCTATTAAGTATTAAAACTCCTGTGTAGAATTAGCTCAGTTTGTAAATTCTGGTATACTTGGAATCTAAGGGAACACTAAATCCAAAGGTTATAAGAAAACAGATATTCATTACACACTTACTTTATCCCAAGCGTTTGTGTATATGATTCACACTGGTAATAAAATATTATTATAGGGCCATTGGTATGAGCTAATTTTGAGCCTCTAAAGATGGTTGAATCAACCAAGAGTGGCTAGCAAGCCAAGAGACAAATGACCAGAACAGTCTGAGTCCTTGGCCTCCTGTGCCTGGGCCCAGCGCTCTAGGCTCCACCTACCTGCAGGCTGAGACACAGCTGCAATTCGATCCCTGACAGCAGTCATGATTTGTGTCCCTCGTTCAAAGATGTATGAACACTGAGAAGGAACAAACACATCATTATGTTAAATGCAAGTCTGCTAAGATGCAATGATTCACCATTTTAGTAGTTTCATTGCCACAAATCATCCATTATATAACCATTCCCAAACTAATCAACCCCCAACCTATTACTGTCAGAAAGTTCTTGTGTTTCCTCAGTAAAACACATTTTCCTCATTCACTCAGGGGTTGGATTTAACATCTGTACTTATTGGGGGGAAAACTCTGCAAACTGCTTTAAATTTCTTAAAAATATGACCACACAAAAGATCAGCCCTATTAACAGGTCCAGGACAGTGCTGGAAAACCACTGACTGTCTTAGTTAGGGTTTCTACTTTTGTGATAAACACCATGACAAAGACTAAGTTGAGGAGGAAAGATTTACAGAGCTTACACTTTCATATAGCTGTTTATCATGGAAGGAAGTTGGGACAGAAATTCAAACAGGGCAGGAACTTGGAGGTCAGAGCTGGTGTGGAGGCCATTGAGAGGTGCTGCTTCCTTGGTTGTTCTTCATGGTTTGTTCAGTCTGTTTTCTTATTAAACCCAGGACCACCAGCCCAGGGGTGGCACCACCCACAGTGAGCTGAACCCTCCCCTATCAATTATCAACCAAAAAAAAAGCACTAAAGGCCAATATGAAAGAAGCACTTTGTCAGTTGACATTCCCCTTTCCAAAATGACTTTAGTTTGTGTCAAGTTGATAGCACTGTTTATGTTTGCCCCAAAGAGAATGTACTTTAGCAACTAGAGGATCAATATTTCTGTCTGCTTCTACTGAAAACTGAAGTGAAGGACAGTGGGATAGCATTCTTCTTTCTCTCCTTCCCACATACTTGCACACCCCCTAGGTTTTCAGTAGCCGTACTCACAGGTTCCCAGAACCATAGCAATAATCAGTCTGGAAGCAAATGGCATGTACGAAGTTCTTCATGGTGCAGTAGCCCACCATGCTGATCACTGCGAGAACAGACCCACTGTTAGACAGTAGGGGGCACTGTGCTTTCAACCCTGTAACACTGCCAATTACCATACCCAGGAAAGAGGAAGTATTATTCAGTCCTCTGGAGTTTTCTTTTCTTCACGTAGTCTTGCCTAGTCCACATCTATTGCTGCAACTATTTCCCCCTTAGGTTTTGCTTTACTTACGTAAACCAAAGCTTTCTTAAAGCCAGCAACAATTACTGTGATTGAGGTGCAATGCTCAGCAAATTAAACATTTTAAAACAATAGTCTCCAAAACCAGAACTTAGGGAGCAATTCTAGAGCTACAGTTTTAATTGGTCACTAAGTTTCGAAGACGATCATCCCATGTTGTTGAAGTACCTTTTCTTGGGAGACCATAACAAACATCTATCTACACAAAACAGGGCATGAACAGAAGACCACATTGGCCATTCTACAAAGTCCAACTTGGTGAACCAATGAATTCATTGGGATTATTCATGGAGCATGAGTTATGGGTTACTTACCAAATCATGGGTCACCCTTTACCAACAGCTACATTGCCATGAAGTCCCACCTCATCATAGGTATGGCAACTAGGTCAAGGTAATCTCTATTCCAAACTAGAGGTGGAATAATTATGTTGTGCAAAAAGGTGACAAGTCAGATGCATTAGCTGTCAATTCATTCCCACACACTCAAGAGATAGCCCTGAACAAGAATGCCCATGTGAGGGTCTTGATGACACTAAAATCCATCTAATCCTTGCTAGCAAGGCCCTGGGACTAGGCTGTACTTGCTCAAGTGAAGGAACGTGCTCTTGTCAAATGCTAAAAGACTGGTATAGACCAATGACAACCTGGTAACCATATAATGGCAGCCACCTCATCCTTTTCCTATTGATGCCAGTCTCCCATTGCTCTTAGGATTGATTTAAATCATGTGCACAATCACACATACTCATGTATTATTATCACAGTGTTCTTCAAAGGCTTGATTATGACAAGAAGGGCTTAAGTTGAGAAAACACTTAGACTTTCCCCTGAGTACATAAGGACTTAGACATATTCTCAATGGAAAACTCATCAGTGGACTGTATTTCCTATCAGAAAATTCCAAACAAAGTTATCTGAGTTTTACTGTTGGGGTAACCCTACAGAAAGATCAATGAAGTACAACCTGGGAACCCAACCCAGTCTATGCCAAATTCTTGTACTTCCAGAGTGCTATGTGTGATTTTATATTATTAACCACTTGTTAAAAGAATTATGAATGGTTGAGATCAAACTCTATCTACCCTTTACTAAGTTACTTTATACTGTGTACTATATAAAGCAATATACAGTTGTGCATTGCCATTAGAGACCCCATTTTACTAGTTTCATCTGACTCCATTTTGAAGATGAAGGCTGACTCTGTGTCTGGGTGGTCGAATGAAAAGCATCATCTGTCCAACTCCATCCATGAAACACAGACTGATAAATGACTTTTCCTGAGAGAAGAAAAGGTGTCCCCCCTCCCAATATATTTGTCAGGGTGACCTGGGTCCATATGATGTGTATATTAAAAATGCATCAGGAAAAACAGGCCCAAGAGCATATTGGACATGGCAGACCTAAGAAAGGAAGAAAGCTCCTCATGTGGACCCCGCAAAGAGGAAGATGCAAATCATTGTGCTGGTGAGGACTCTACTGATCTGTCACATGACCCAGGGACCCACAGGTCCTGGAACTTCAGCTCTATTCAGCCCTGCTGATGGTACATTCCACTCTGGTTTCCATATACTCATCATCTGGTTGATTTGTCTGAACATGCTGCCCATCCATCTCCCCACTCAGTTGTGTGGACGCACTTCTGCCCTTTGTGTCATTTCACTCCTACAGCCCAATTCTGACCTTGCAGCCTAACTTCCAAGCCAGCAGCTGCATCAGCTACTCCAGCTTCTTCTGGGACCAGATTAGGATCTTATCTTATTAATACAGACTCTATTGGCATTTCTATTGGCCTCGCTGCTCCTTAGGACTTTTAAAACCTCTTAAACTCTGCAGTAGACTTTTAATCCCTCATAGTCATTCTGAAACCTATACAAATACTTACATAGACACAGAATTACTGTGTAATGTGTAATGTATAATCTGAAAGTTAATATTAGTAATCAAGATTGTAACAAAAAGAACTCACTGCTTGCCTCAGCCTGGATTGTTGAGAAAAATGGAAGTATAGTATCTAATGTTTCTTTAAATTATTGTCTTTAAAACCACCATACCTCGTGTATTAATTGTTAATAAATTATGACCTTGTGGAAAGAGACAAAGGTGCTTGTTTATGTTTCTGATATAGCACGATGATATGGATATATTACAGAAAGAGTATTAAAATTCATAAAGCCTAACATATACTGTCTGGCACTATCAACTGTTCCAACCCCTGAACTAAAAAATATACAATAAAGAATATCACTTTATTAGAATATCCCTCATGAAGTTGAAAGAGTTGTCCATTATGTCTGTCAGATTATTACCACAGAGTACTTAGTGGGAATAAGATGGATAAATTTGATCATCTGTATTAGTTACTTTTCTGATGCTATGATAAAACACCATGATGAGAAATACAAGGTATAAAAGAAGGACTTTATTTGGACATACAGTTCCAGAAGGATATGAGTCAATCCATCATAGTGGGCAGCAAGCAGCAGGCATGGTGGTCAGAGCTGAAAGCCCACATCTTGAATCACAAGCACAGGAGGAAAGCAAACTGGAAGTAGGTGGACTTCAAATGCCCAAAGCCCACCTCCAGGGGTGCACTTGCTCCAGCAAGACCACACCTCCTAAACTTATGAAACAGCAGCAGCACCTAAGGACCACATATTTCAATATAAGAGCTGATGCTGGATGTTTCCCATTTAAATCAACACACACTCCATGGATATTTTAGTTTCTGAACATCTATTTATTAAGGATTGGTCAATCAATGTCCATATAAATTATTTTGTGTTTAAGCTGGCTAATGATTGAGAAGCCCAACACCTCCACCTGTTTCCAACATCTACCCTATTCAAACTCCATAGCCCATCTGTCATTCAACACCAATGCTACTGAGACCCTGCTCTGCAGTCTGTTGCAGCATCTCCTTGGTGATGCATCTGGTGCTTAACATCACTGCTTTGTCCGGTCTTGCTACTTAGATTTCAACTTAGGTTTTCAAACCTTTTTCTAATGAAACTGCTTTAGGGTAAGCTGGGAAGTGTTTCTGTGAGTCTAAGGTGCTCTAATGTGACAAGGTTTCTACCATACAAAGGAGCTGGCAAGTGTCCATACTTCTATGAAGTTAGGCATCCTGTGACCAGAGAAACAGACACTGAACACGTGGTGGCAAAATACTAGGAGCATAGGCAGACTGACCAAGTCAGAACAAACACTTCTTCACATCGTGTTTGTGCTTCATTCCAGTTTGACTAATTTATTTGACAGGAGACATGGATTTACTTTTTAGCCTGAAACTGAGAAGGATTGTATTAAGTTGAGGAATGTTTTCAGGGACACTGGGATTCTAAGATTACATCTTTGCTCAGGACTTATCAACCTCTGTGACAAGGTTTCTCAGTGTTTTATCCCATATCAGTTACTAAAGAATTACCTTTGGATACTTTTAAAAGATTCTGAATTCTGGTACCACTATGTAAGGAATAAGAATTTCTTAGATTAGAGCCCTAGGATTATTCCTAATGGTACCATTTCTTTTTAGATGTGCTGACTTATAGTCAATTGTGACCTCTAAGGCTTTTTGGTTTTGTTTTAATTCAGTGAAATTATTTGCAAAAGCATGTGATAACTGAAAGAGAATAAAATGGTATTAGCTGCCATCAAAGTGTTAAAGTAGTCCACGGAGTAAAACTAAGAATCACTTAAAGAGAAAGAGGATTAATTCCAGACACAAAACTAAACTTCTCACACACCCATTTTCTAGATGACTGATAAGCCTGCGTCCCATGGGAAGCCATTCTTCCTCCTTGTCCTTGGAATACAAAGCTCCTTGAAAGTATAAACACACCAGACCCCTCACAACTTCTGTTTCACCCTGAGAAGCACTTTTAGTAACTGCTCTCTTAACAGAGCTCATCTGGGTGCAGTTGAGTTTCCTGATGTGTGATCCAGAGTCATTTGCCTTCCATGGACAATTATCCATGGTTGGGAACATCGGGAGGCCCCCATGGACCATAGCTGGCCCATCAGCTTCTGACATACATGTGGGAAGCCCAGCTGCGTGAGGAGCAACAGTGTTAGTTGCTCAGGATCCCATCTTTACTCGAGCCATTCACTTCACCTCTGTGATCTTCAGCCAAACAGGACTGTTCTTAACCACGGGACTCTACTTACCTACAAGAGTTTATAAAAACATTAATAAGATGTTAGAGTCAAGAGGGAGAATTTCAGGTTATTCTCTTAACCTTTTATCAAGAAAGGCAGCAAGGTCCAGAGACCTTAAGAAACATGTGTAAATTTCTTAGCTTGATTTGAAAAACACTTAAGTTATTTTATTTGTCTTACCTATCACTTACATTATCTTGTTTGCCCCTTGAAGTTTCCCAAGGAGATGCGTGCTGGCAGATTTAGGAGATCATGGGTTCTTGCTTCAGTGCACCTTGTACTTCATCAGCGAGAGACCATGTCTCAAAGAAGACATCTATCTAATGTCCTCCTCTGGTTGGAATGTGCATACACATGAACACAAATACCCATCCACCCCCTCACATGAATGCATCAAACACACACACACACACACATATGCACACAAATGTAAGCATGAATATAAATAGAATGCATTGTTATGACTGTAATCTATGCCAGGTTAGCCTTCAGGAGAACTGTCTGACAAGTAGCCATTTCCCTGTGGAAAGGGTGAGTTCCTAGGCAAGTTTCCTAAGGATAAGCAATTCAGTCTTCCATTCATGCATCTCCAAGCAATTCTCTAGCCTTTAAAACTCAACTTCTCATAACCAGACGTGCTAGCTATAAATATTACCTCAACCTTTTATGATATTTGCTTAAGGAAATACCAGACTTCCTTCCTACACTGTATGATCTTAGACCATTCAGATCATTGAGGGGACACTGGGTCTAAGGTAATGTATGAAGTAGAAAAAACAAAGATATGTAAGCAAACAAAATCTAATTGTACACACTTAGCAAAAACTCATTGATTAATAAGCTGGTGAATCTATAGTGTTGAATTAACATGGAACCAAAGAAGTCATCCATTAAAGCCAAGCAAGGTTAGGAAAGGAAGAAAAACCTATGACTAAATCCTTGGCAAACTACAAAACCTGAATCAATGGAGATTGGACATTCATTCTTTAGTCACATGAAAAGCACTGAACACATCTCTGCTACTGTATCTTTGTATAAGCATTTCCTGCTGGTTGACTAGGAATGTATACAGAACGGGAGACAGCACAGAAAACATTACTAGTATCATTTCATAATTATATAATAAATATTCAACAAAATAAAGTAACAATGTAAGTTCCAATAAATCCTCAGATGGAAGATACATGATGTGTCAATAGAAAAAGTAATTATGAAAATCAAGATGAGTGGTTGAAAAGGCTCACTCTATATATTCTCCATTAATAGCACTGAAATTTTGTAATGTCAAATCTATCCAGGTATTTTTTAAAGATGAACAGAACTCCTTCACTTTCACTCCTTTTCTTCTCCTGAATTACTGATCTTGTTAGAATAAGCATCATTTGAAAAGAAAATCAGAATGGGCATTCGACAGATTTATATTTTTCTCCTCAGGGTAGTTGAGACATTGCTGAATTAACTATATCACCATGAAAACTCAAAGTCGGTAATATATTTGTGTTGAGATTAATTTTAAGGTCATATGATCATGTATAGGACTCCCATGTTATCGAACCCTAATTCACCATGGAATGTGCACTACCAAATTTATAAAGCAGCCACTTAACCACAGTCCTAAATACTTTGTAGGAAGACTCTTGCTTCCCAAGACTCCATTGTCTCATTGGCATCCTCTTAAAAGTAGCTTTACAGTGTAAGTAAGGGAACTTAGCATTTCCCCTGTGCTTCACATATAGAAATATTAAAGATTCGTAAAAGTTTAGGAGCTTGCCTAACCTTACATGAGCCCATCTATGAAATCAAACCAGAGTACTTTGCTTTTCCACCCACTCCACCAAGACAATAGCTGTGAGACACAGCTTCGGCCTTTGCTTTATTCTGTAGAACAATGATAAACTCTTTGTGTCTCTCCTCTTCCATTCAGAATCTGCCCACAGTAGGTTTTGATCCGGCCTCAAATAGACCTTCAACTCTGCATGATTGATTCATTATTAAGAGTTAGAAAAACAGAAACAGTTAGAAAAAAGGTGACATGTTGCCTTAACATTCTCAATTAATCTTAATTAATGCCTCCATGTTATCAAAGAGAAAACAATTTTCTTATTTCAAAAAAAGAACATAAAATAAATTGACTCCCATGAAAAAGTTGTTTTGTTTTATTTTATTTATTTTATTTTATTCTGCCATAGTCCTGAAGTTTTCAGGGCTTCTCAAGATTAGGGATGTGCAGGCAGTGGGCCAGATTCACTCTTCAGTCTCTTCTGTCTTGAAAGTCAGTGATACTAAGTGATGTCAGAAACTAAACTATGAGCTCGCAGTTTTCCCAGGTAGAAGCCACAATGGCCACCCATAGCTGAGAATACAGAATTTGTACTCCTAAACACAGGCACAGAAATCCTGAAATCCAGATCTCAATGCTTTTTTTCAGCATCTCCTACAACATCCCTCTAAAAACCTCTTCTTTTCAATGTCCTCTGAGGACTCCATGCCCTTGTTGGGTAACCTGTGTCCTTCTGCTGGCTTCCTTTATGCCCAGTAGGTCTTTCATCACATATGGACCTGTCAAGGATCTGGTTATAGTTAAAGCACATGTTTTATGCTTTCTAAAGTCTTCTTCCTAGAAGGATCAACCTCTGTTTCCATTAAGTATTTCTATTTTGTGGTTTGTTCATCTGTGCTATATTTGTTTGTTTATTCATTCATTCATTCCTGTGTCTCAGCCCACTATCACTTCTAATGTGGACTATGATCTTCATGAAAAGAAGGGTCATGGCTTATTCATTTTTAGACCCTCAAACCCAGCAAGGAGTTTTGCCATTTTTTCCTAAGTGTGGTGAACCTAATGTTCCCTTCATTTTAGGTTCAGCTCCTTTTATAACTGTTTTTGAGAAGAAATACCAATGGGATCTACAATCGTAGATCTTAATATTTGGGTATAATAAATTTGTCATTAACCAGAGGATAATAAAATAAAAGTCAAAATAATGGAAAGTCGGAGTCCATCTGGCAACGGCCAACTCCTGCCTCATATAACCTCATCGTGAAGCACCAGATAACCTCGGTCAACGGACTCTGATCTGGGTGAAAAGTCAGGTCTTCCCAGGCACTTTGAATATAGAGAATGAGCTGGGGCTGAACTCTAGCCCAATATGAACATTAATGACTCCTGATGTGTGACTCCTGAAAGAGAACACTATAGGCTCTGTTCTATAGGTAAGTAGAGTCAGATGGTTAATAAAGGTCCCGTCCGGTTGAAGACCACAAAGGGACCACAGAAGTGAGTGGTCTGAGTAAAGATGAGACCCTGAACAACCAACACTGTCCTCACCCACCTGGGCTTCCCACAGATGTGTCAGAAACTGGTAGGCCAGCTATGGCCCATGAGAAAGTCCCTGATATAAGTGTTTATGGAACACTAAGAACTTCGGATCACAGAGCAGAAAACTCAGCTGCACCCAGAGGAGCTCTTACAAGTGGGCCGTCACTGGGTGAAGGAGAACTTGTGGGCCTGGTGTGCCTATATCTTCGTGGAACTTTGCACTCCATGGACAAGAAGGAAGAATGGCTTCCCAGAAAGGCAGGCTTCTCACACTCTACACAGTGCCCAAACTATACACAAGACTGTCATTTTCACTGACAGACTAGAAGATGTAAACAAATACAGCAGCCCTGGCTGCCAGGACAACCTCTGATGGTCTATCCTGTTGATCATGCCAGAGATAGCCAAACCCCGAAGCACAGCAACTCATCAGGGGTCCAAATGACACAGGCTCCACATGAAGGGATGAGCTGTGCATGAAAATGCTTTCTTCAGGCCACTCCCACATACTTTGTGATGTATTCCCTCTGATTAATTTTTCCAGGGTGATGGGAACTCAGGGAAGAGCCCACTGAAGCCCCATCATAGGCCAATGATTTGGAATGGTCCTTCACAAGGAGTCCCTGTGAAGCTTCCTAAACAGTCAGAATCCCCAAGGGGAGAAACATTCTCATTGACTCATTCATCCTAAAAGTAGCTCATGGGACTTCCCAGGAGAGCACAGCCCCCACAGTGTAGTTTAAGGACATTCCCTGAGGGCTTCAGGGTTCTGACCCCAAGCCTTTCCTTATGCAAAACACTAATCCATTTGGGTATTGCCTCTCACTGGGATCTGTTCCCATCTGTTTCCTTGTCTAGACTTGTAGATGCTAGAAAGGCCCCCATCTTTGCCCTAAAAGGAAGATACATAAGTCTCAAGTGAGCAGTTAGAAAATCTTGTTCACAGGATTGTAAGGAGGTAAGTGGATTCAGTCATGGAAGATGTTCAGAAAGGTTGGACTAGGGGCTGGGGATTTAGCTCAGTGGTAGAGCACTTACCTAGGAAGGCAAGGCCCTGGGTTGGGTCCCCAGCTCGAAAAAGAACCAAAAAAAAAAAAAAAAAAAAAAAAAAAAGAAAAAGGTTGGACTAAACAGTAATTATTAATTAACAGTTAAACTTTGTCCTTGTAGATGGACGTAATCTTTCGTAAATGGAAAAGAAAAGAGAAAATCTCCCTCCCCTACTTTTACCATGGATCAACTGCAAACTTCTTAGAAACCATTCCATATTTATAGTGGGAAAAGAGAACTTTGCTGCTTTGGAGAGCGTTGTTTTGCTCATAGAGATCTATGTGCAACTTGAAAAGCATTCAGAGAGAAAAGAAATGCCTTTGATATCTCTTCTAATGTGTCCCCTTTTCAGAATGAGTTGGTATGGGTATACTTAGACTTTTATTGTATTATGATTAAAAAAAAAACCTTTAAAACCTCAATACAAAAATTCAAGGAGATATGGCAAGTTCATTGAGGACTCTTCATACTACTTTCCCTACTGGCTTTACTAACTTACGTTTCCATCAGCAGTGTATAAGTTTCTCTGTATCTCCCCAGCATCTGTTATAATGTTTTAATGTATTCAGTCTCCTTTCCCCATTCTTCCGATAACTGCCCTCTCTTCCCTCCTGCCCCTTCCTATCCCCCAACCTTTTTGAGTTCATTTTGTTGTACCCAACTACTTCTGAGAATAAGGTCTGCCCTGGCATGTAGTTCACCTACCCAGGGTCACGTCATCAAAGAAAACTGACTCTGTCTCCCAGCATTTATTAGATGCCATTAGCTCCTTTGCTAGTGGTCGCCAGCATCTTCTGTTTGTAGCCACTGTTTTATGCTTGTGCTGGAAGGGTGTGTACTTGCCTTGTTTCTTTTCCAGTTCACTGGGCTAGCTCTCTCTGTCCTGATCTGGCAGTTTTCTGGGTACTATATTGCTGCATATAAAATGGCTCCTTGTAACCTGGTTGTCACTCTGCATAGACACAGCAAGTCTAGTAACATAAGAAACACACACAACTATAACATGGTTATTAAACTATTACATTTAAGAGCAGAGTAGAGGTAGACCTGGCGTGCGTGCGCGTGTGTGTGTGTGTGTGTGTGTGTGTGTATGTATGTGTGTGTGTGTGTATTATGAGAACGTGCATGTGTCTACTTGAAACAACCAACAGAAATATCTATTGCTATCAGTGGCCTTAAACTTGAAAAATACATGAAGCACTTTTTTTTTAAATTTCTGCTTTCTAAGAGAAAATGACAATGATATCAACTATCTTTCAGGAATTGTGTCAAATTAAGAGTTCTTGCATATAAAATATAGGGAACTCAGGAAAAGTTAAATGATTAGATCCTTTTAGACTTCACTTTAACTCTTAAGTCTAAAAACTACTTTTACATAATCTGACCTTTCCCGGGACAGTGATGGACAATGGTTGTAATGGAAATATCTCTGCCAGAAGAGTCAGAAGTAGGCGTGAAAAGCCCTGTTTGGGGAAATGAAGTATATTTAGGGGTCTAGAGCTGCTATAAGCAAAGGAAGTCAAGGAAGTCAAGTGACCATTAATATGTGAAAGATGTATGTATGCGTCATGAAGGAGCTCACAAATGTGGTTTGTTTCTGTTATGGGATTACAAAAGGAGATGAGAGGAACCCTTTCTGAGTCTAAATATATGACATGTCCTGGAAGGTAAAATGATCATGAACTAGAGTAAAAATACACAAGGAAAATGGCTTATAACTGGCAGAAGATGGCTAGAGGAGGTTTCCAAGGAAACTCACGTTCAATCTAGGGACCAAAGGCATCCTGCTGTTCTGCTATGATTCATTCTCCCTCACATAGTTGCTCTCTTTAACCCCCATCATCGGACCTTGTACCATTGCCCCCTGCCCTTGATCTGAAACTCCTGTGCTCTGTTACCTGGACAACAGAGGCGTGGCATCAAGCCGTATTTCAGATACCGTCCCAGCATAGGTTCTCGTTGTTCACTTCTTCAGTGTCCACCACAACCGCAGGGTGGTTCAGATTACAATAGATTTCCATTCTAAATAAGCCCCTAATTAAAAGTAATACCCTTTCTCCATCTGCTCATAATTCCCACAAGCATTTTATGCCTTTGGGCTTAATTTCTCAGGCTCACTCTGTGCCTCAGAAAGTCAGAAGAGGTTTGCCAGGAGGTAGGGTAGGAGAATGAACTTGCCTTTTGTTTTCTTTTTTTAAAAATCAATCTTTGAAAGTAAATTAGGTGAAAATCACTTTAGATGTCTATCTGCATACCTTGGATGTTACTAGCTTAAAAGAACGGCTCCTTGTCCAAAGACTGGACCAAACAGGAAGGTTCAAAACAGATGTTGACTCAGATGTTATCTATTAAATTTGTAATTTCAAAATGACTAATATGACTTAACGTGCAAAAAGGCCATTGCCCAACGGTGCAGTGCTTCATCATGTGTGAGGGGCAGAGAAGGATGTCTATGTGGCAACTCAGAAGGTGCAAGGAAGGTTCACTTTTGCTTCATACTCAGGACTCACTTTCTGCGTCCCTCCTCGAGACTGAAGAAACTCAACTTTGCTCAATATGACAATGACACAGCTTAAGGATGAAGAAATTTCCCCTTTTCTCCTATAAGCTTGTTAACTTTCTAAGCAATTTGCAATGTGTCAGGGGGGGAAATCCCATTAATTATATCTGAGTTCTAAGATCTCCTACTTCACTCCTGTCTCTCCCTCCTTACCAACGTCATCCTCCCACAGAACACAGGTCAAGACAAACATTCACAGGAAAGATACATTTTTTTGAGAGCAACTGGCCACTGGAAATGCTTGCACAGCATTACACAGACCCACTTCTCTATGTTTCTCACCCCAAGTTCAACCATGCTGACATTTCAGGTGCCCCCTCAGAGGGAAGTTCTCCATGTTCTGAGGAGCTGACAGGCAGGAGTTGGAAACACAGTGCTTACAGTGAGCTTTGAGATCAGTCTTCCTAGCAAAGTGACAGAATATTGTCCCCCTCACTCACTTGTGCAGATGCCAGGGCCCATGGTTGTCCTTGGCATTGAATCATGGTCTCAGAAGTATATTAACCATACATGATAGCTTGAGTGGTGCCATTTCCAGATCTCTCCATCTGTGTGATACTGGCCAGGTCTCTGGCAATGAAAGCAATGCTCCTCCTTGGGAGCAAGGTCAGGATTTGGAGAAAGCAGTAGCAAGTGGCAACTTGATTTTGGCTAAGACTCCAAGAAGACCTGTCCTTCATATCTGACAACTCAGAACAACCTTTATTTGTCCATCTCCCAGCATTCACAGATAACAAATGAATCACTGAGCAGTCAAAAGAATAAGATATTGACACACAGTACTTTAGGGAAACAAAGGACATTTATCTCTCCTCAAGTCAAAGCTTTGTTGGGAGAGGTTGGAAGTGTTAGACTGTGAAGTACCAACTTACTCAAATCTAACTGAGTCAGTGTTTCTTTTAGCCCTTCCCGTTAATTGGCTTACCATCTTCATAGGGAAAAGGCTTTACTTCAAAGATTGTCAATGCCACAATGGGAGTTAAAGCAACAGCCAGAACTTTCTAGAATGTGCCTAATTTTGAAAGACAGTTGCAGAGTAAGAACACATAATAGTATTTGACAGATAGAAAGCAAAGACATGGGGTATAGATTTACACATGTCTAAGCAAAAGTGAAAAGGGTGTAGAACTCTGTAAGATTGTGGGTTCCATGTCTGCTCTGCCACAGGGCTCGGTTGCTCAGAGAGACAGGACACTGGAACTCGACTGAGTTTACCCCACACCATTGCCAGGTGGTTGCTAGGTTGTAGGGAAGCCCAGGGACATTGCTCTGGAGGTGGGAAAGCACAGTCTGAGGCAAGGGACAGCTGGAGCTGGCTTGGAGGGTCCCTAGGCCTGCAAGGAGGCTGGAGTCATCTGGTTCTCAGGCTCTCAGACACCCAGGCACCACTGGATGCTGCCAAAGAGCTGAGAATGGAGTGGGGGCCCACAGGTTGGATCTAACCCAGGGTGAAGAGTGGAGAGGGGAAAGCTCCAGCTAGTTCCACAGGGAGAGAGTCCTTGACTTGATGGTTTGAGGCTTGGGCTTGGGCTTGGGCTTGGGCTTGGGCTTGGACTTGGGCTTGGTTTGGTTTGATGGTCAGTCATGGCTGGGAGCACACAGAAACCTTCTAAGGGAGATTAGATGGCTCTATAGACAAAAGCCTTCTCCATGGCTCCCCACAGCAGATCTCGATGAAAAGAGACAGTCCATGGTTTTAAGGCATCTATTGTCATGGTGGAAATTGGATGAATAAAACCATAACCTACTTCTCAGGGTGGGCCTGAGATTAAATACGTTTTGCAGGGAGTAGTGTCTGGGAAGGAACGTTCATTGTCTAAGTCCTCCAGGCCTTTAGGTACCTCATTAAAATGGAGATCTGTCTTGAGCTTACATGACCACAGGTCATGTTCTCTACCTGTGGAAGGGCTTGGAGCATTGCCTTTACGTGATTGGGACTGATGGCCACAAATCTATGGAGGGCTGCTGTGGCTAGTGACAGGGGACTGGTGTCCGGGAATCAGGCAAAACTCCTATGGTCCCTTCAGGGTCTCTGAGAATTTTGGCCTTAGCTCAACCAGGAACCAGGCTGCCTTTCACATTCCCACAGAACTCTGCCTTTCTGAAAACAGAAGACTATCAGCCATTCCATCAAGTCCAGGATTTCACTTGAAAGGTCTTTGTGCAACACTTAGAACCTGTCAGTGATTGATCTGGGATAGATCTGGGTACATGCAAGGAAAAGTAGTCTACATGATTGCTTTATAACATGGAGTTTATGATTAACTACCTTGTATATCAAATAAAAATTATGAGTACTGTAAGCTGTAACTATAATCTGAGACTCTGTCCATCTGCCCTTTCCTTATCCCACGTCTCCAACAGTCTTTTAGCTTTCTTTGCTCATGCTCAGTTAACTTTGACCCCTCTCTACGAGTAAGTTGCTAGCAGCCATGGCTTTCCCTGAACTTCTGGGCCTACAGCCTTGCATTCCAAGACTTCCCTTCAAACTGAATGTGCTCATTTCTGTAAACCCTGTTTACTTCATAAAATGCAGATCAAACAGCAGTTCCATATCTTTCTTGCTATGGTATTTACAAAGAAGCTGCTTACAGAGTCCAGCAATGAATATAGAATTCACACTGTGATTTGCATGTGAACTGTTTCTGTATATGGTTCATTCTAGCTGAGGTTAATAAGCTATCCCTGAGCTGAAGCTGCTATCAACATAGTTGCTTCAGAGGGAAAACATGGGATGCAGAGTGATATCAGGTGGCTAAGTCTTGTTCTGAAGTGAATTGAGTCTGTAACCTCTAGTGCTTACTTCTTCTCTGTAATCTTGAATTTCTCTCTTTGGTTTTATACTGTGAAGCCTGAAATGATGGCTGAGTCCCAACCAATTGTCTTTGAGAACATCATCTTATTTATTTATTTATTCATTCATTCATTGCAGATTTTTTTAAACTTCTGTAGTTAAATGCCCAGAGCATGCTTGTTTCAATGCTAGGTTTCTAGAACTCTGCTCAGAGAAAGAATCCTCCCCCCCTCCCATCTCTCTCATTCTCACTTTCTACTGCTTACAGTCTATCACACTGGAATAGTTCACTAACACACACCAGAATAAACATAGCCCCAGGAAATTACACAAACATGCAGGGAGAGAGAGAGAGAGGAGAGAGGAGAGAGAGAGAGAGAGAGAGAGAGAGAGAGAGAGAGAGAGAGAGAGAGAGAGAGATCCTGAGCAATGGCAAGGTGTCTCTAAGTATTATTCAAAGACCCAAAGTTCTTCCATTTTTGTGACTCTGTCACATTCAATGATGGGCTTTTAACGTTGATGGTAGACTGTGAACTGCAAACCAAATAACCCATTCTCCCTCAATTTGGCTTTGGTTAGTGTTTTATCACAGTGACAGAAAAGCAAAGTAGAAAAATGTATGTGTTTTCATATATGTTTATGGATGCTAGAGACATCATGTCTTATTTGCTTTACCTTGATTCACTTGTACATTTGTTTACTTTAGTGTTATCTATGGTGTAGGAGTTTAGTAAGTGTGGGATTTGGTAGACTGCAACTGGAAAGCCCTAAGTTGGCATTGCTGAGAGCAACTTGGGTAGCAAGGATCCTGGCCTTCCTTTAGCTGTATACCAAAGGCCTGGCACTTCGAGCTATCAAAATCAATCAAGCGTAAAAACAAGTCTCCTGAGGATGATTAATCCTTGCTGAGAAGGTGCCAGGGAGTAAATGATGTGTCAATAATTCTATAGTCAGCTCTAATAGGTCAGGCTGAGTGGGAAGTGTTGGCAAAGTGCTGGGACAGCCAGGCGTGTCTTGACGCAACACAAAGGTGTTAGCTTAGCCTATTAATATTTTTCTTGGAAAACAATGAAAATCCTGCTGGAAGGACCTTCTATTCCTTCTTATGCTGATATCAATCCACGCATAGGTTGACAGGGGGAAGAGAATCAAAGCTTTTTACTTTCCTTTTTGGGAAAAATCTAGTGGTCATTTTCAAATTCTAACTCGTTCTTTTATCCAATAAGGCTATCAACTACAGGCTCAGATCTAAATGTATACAGCAAAGAGCAGTAAAAATTTAGTGTTTGTTCCCATGAAATTTACTCTGTGTTGGGGAAGAAAGACAATCCATTGGGCCTGTATGATAACTGACTGTGATAAGTGTTCTGTTCAGAACTGAGCAAATGCCATGGAGCCTGCTTTCAAAATATCCTGAGGGCTGACGAAAGGAAAGATGCAGCTAGGAGAAGAGCAGCTGGAAGTGTGTTCTAGGCAAAGCAAATGGCAAATGATCCTTGTAGATCTCTCTGAGTCCAAGGAGAGAAGATGACTGGGAATTGAGCCCGAGCTAGACATGCGCTCAGGGGCGCTCAGTGAGACTACCTGCAAAGCAACGAGAGTGTGATGCATTCAAGGTACTTTCTGCTTTCATAGTTTCAGGTTCGCGTGAGTTCTTAAGACATTTGGAAGCCCCATAGAGTGAATGGCACAGAGCTACCTGCAGCTGTAGAAGACACAGCTTACCGAGCAGAACCCACAGAGCCTCCTCTGCCATATATATATATATATAACTGAAACATGGGTCAGAACCAGGCCTTCCGGGGACCTTTACTCTCTCTTTCCCTTGCCATTCTCATCAGTGAGTCACAAGTACTCAAACTGGAGTTAAAGTGTACTTAGCACACCACACGGTGAGCAAGGCCACAGGATTCAATGGGCAGCAGAGACGGTCTATTCCCAGCCAGCCTGAGGGAAAGGCTTGGGCTAGGAAATCAGCTTAGCAGCCAGGTCATTTATCATTGGGTTATAAGTTCATGGAAGATAAATCTATGGTTCCTAATAAAAACAGACACCCAGACAAGGAGGTTCTTTAACAATGAACAAGACCCATGCTTCCTTGCTCTGGCAGGCGTCATAGGCATTGTTCCAGGCCATTTCCGTTATAGCCCAGAGATGATACAAGGGAGGATTCATTGTCTTCATGGAGTGTCTCCTACGTACTTGCCCCCAGGCGCTTGAGCCATCTTCAGTCTTGTTTTTGTTACAAGTAAATAAATGTTAGGTAAATCATTTTCCTAATATGGCCTGGCCAAAGAGCCACCTGTGTGATACTTTCCAACCAATAACTCCAGACACTTAAAGAAGCATCTAGAAAGGTCTTTATGAGGCAAGAACGTTATTTGACTTGGCACTGGCTGGAACAGTACTCATTCTGGCGTAATTTGGATACAAATCCAACGTTATTCATCTATAGCCTGAGCCTAGTCATTAAAATACAGGCCAAAGTTTTCCATTCTCCTGGAACAGGCTTTACTGCAGGAATGAAGAAAGCTGGTTGCATGAACATATCCACCCCATGTTATCACAAACACGAAGCAAAGGCAGCTCCCTCCAGCTACGTAAGAACCGACTCAATCAAGCTTATAACTGCGATGATGACGATGTGTGCTCATCAGTTATTTATACTTTGGAAAACATTTTAGTAATATCACTTGACCTCTGTCTGGAAAGTTTGCTTTCATTTCTACCATCTGCATACTTGAGGCTGTGTGAATGTCTATACATGTCAATGAATATGTGTGTGACTCTGTGTGTGTATGACTGTGTGCATGACTCTGTGTGTGCATGTGTGTATATGACCCTGTGTATGCATGTGTGTGTACACACATGCGCACACACACATGATCATATGCTGAAAAACCATCTCCCCATACAGACCCAGCAGTAGTGAGGCTGTAACACATGCACCTTTTATCCATCAAAATTTTGCAAACAGACTGAGGCAAAAATCTTCCACATGTTTGCCTTGGGCCCCCTGAGGTGGTGAAAACATGACTTTTCATGAGCTTAAAAGCAGCGCAAAACTTTCCAGAGAGTGATAACCTAATTCTAAACATGTCAGCATATGCAGCTCTTCAAGTCTCAACAGTTTTGATCTGCAGCTGTAGAGGGAGCAGGAGAAAACACAGGGACCAGCCTACCTACGACAGAGAATAGAGGGCTTTGAACATCTCTCTAATGACAAGCAGTCATGGGCAGGTCAAGAATTCATCAACAGCCACATTACCTGAAACTACTGGCTCTGTAGAAATGTGGTTGTCAGGTTTTGGAAGACATACCAAGCCATATTTGATGCTGGAGACCAAGGAGTGTGAGGTAGAGGAGGTGATGAGTCACCAAAATGGCTGGAAGATTGGGTTGGCATTTATGTCTGAGATTTATCTTGATAAGAGCAGCTGAGGAAAGGGAAAGTCTGTTATGCATTCCCTTCTCCTCAAGAAACAGCCCGTTACTGACTCCCATGTGACCTTTCGTTAGACCAGCAAACAGGCATCAGATGCTCACATTACTGAGAACAGGGAAGGTAGGAGGGATGGCATTCAAGTAAGCTCTTGAGTCAAAACTATTCAGAGTTCATTTATCGCTGATATTTCTCCATGTTAACTATGCTAGACCAACCTAAGAGTTGGGACATCAACTTAGAGCCATTTGCCCAGCTAGGTACTTTCAATAAAGGACACAGCATGAAGGACAGAGTACGTCATCACCATGCGCAAAACTCTTCAGAGCACCCAATCCCTACCACTTCTCTGTACAACCTGCTCACTGCTCCACTCACTTGGCTGTCTCTTGTCATTCATCTTAAGTAGCCATCCTGTTTCCAATCAGTTCTGCAGAAAGGGACACATTCATGGCATTTCACACACACACACACACACACACACACACACACACACACACAATTACAGTGATTGGTACATGTTCTAGCAATGTTTGCTTCACTGTGAAAATGCTGCAAACTGGGGCCCCATTAGGAAATGAGTGAGTTGCATTTTAGGGTGTTAAACCCTACAAAGTCCAAAACAAGTCCAAGTAGAGCAGTCGCCCTGTAATTGTTAGGTCACAAAAACATTAGCCAAACCAAGTCCCATGCATTCTTTGCTTTGCTGAGTTCATCTGATAAAGTCATCAAATCAAGAGAATGAAGAACAAAAGCTATTACATCTCATTTGACCATAGTTGGAAGTAAATCAGTTCTTAGATAAATTTTCCATCCCTTCTGCCTTGGCAAACATAAGAGGGGAGGGAAAAGAAGGACAACAGGGGATGCTACTCATCTTTAAACTGATACTGTAATTCATGAGGCATATCCTACACACTGTACATGGAGAGCTTAGAAGTTGAACAAGAGACAGATGTGAGTCGCTTTCATCTATCTGGGCATGATGGTAAGGGAGGGAAGGAAGCTGGCACTTCTCCTCATCCTTCATGATTTAAATGGGCTTGACAGTCCTCCTCCACCAATGGAGACTCCTCAATTCTTCCACATTCTTCTTATGAGCTCACATGTGGCTACTTATCTCTTATATTTGAACCTTGATTCCTCTGAAACAAGAAGTGGGGGCTTTGTTGTTATTTGTGGAACTTGAGTTTGATTTTGCTTTTACTATTCATCATTCAGCTTGGAGCTGAAAATGTCAGAAAATTCTACAGGAAGCATCATTGACAGTCTTGGAAGTTTTGTTCCAAGAGTTGCTGTCCACGAGGAGAATCTGTAGATTGTATACATCAAGGGAAGCAGTGGTTTACAAATCGCTGTTTGGGCAAAGGGTCGCTGGTTCTCAGTTTCCTATCAAGGCGAAGATTGTAATCATACATCAATCCTACCATTCTGTGACTGTCCTCTTATATCACCCAGTCATGTTCCAAAGGCCCATATTCCAAGCAGGTAACAAGAGACAGAGTGAAGACTATTAAAAATCTATATAGTTCATTCTTCCCAGGTAATTGCTCTGAACTTTCAAACCAGAATGGTTTCCATCAACTCTGGAACCCATTTTGCTACCTTGAGGTAGTAACATGGCCTTTAGAGAACAGATTTTATCAATTATGCCCAAGCTTTAGACACACAGCAGAACTACCGGGTCGTCTGTAGATAAGGGTACTTTTCTCTGGTAGGAGGGTAGGGAAGGATCCAGGCATGGATGTATATACCTATAATTCCAACACTTAGGAGGCTGAGGCTGGAGGATCATGACTTCAAGACCACCTGAGCTACAAAACATCTTACTGTATCTTAAAATAAAATAACAGGCAGTTGTGAAAGTTATTAATATGAGAGGTTTATGGCAGAGATCTTGTTTAGTGAGGCTTTGTGTATATAAAGTTACCAACTGTCTCAGCTTGCTGGGAATTGATGGAAAAATCATCAAGCAAGTCATCAGCAAAATGGAACTGGGCATATATGGACACAGGCTAGAAGGTTCTAAAAAAACCCATCTTCATGTCTTCCAACAGACATGTCTCTGCCCACTCACCTCAGCTAGGGCCCTGTAGGCACCATCAGTGACCAATGGTACCTGTGAAATCCCTCAATCCCAGGTCTACTTCCTGTGGGGTTGCTCACTGTTCAACTTCTCTCCAGAGTCTAATTTTTGGCAAATCCACCATTGTTTCTGGCTTTCTTTTCCTTTCATGCATTTCCATGCCCACGTTCATAGCTCACAGTCCAGTCGTAGCCCTCACATCCTATCTTTCCCTCTGTTATCTCCATGCTCCATTCTGCTGGCTTCCAATGCACAACACAAGCTAGATTAAAGTCAGTGCTGCCTCTTAACTGTTGTTTTCTTTGTAACAGAATTTGTGAAAATGGTCATTATCCTCCCACATTTGCATCTAAACCGCAGTCTCCTCTACTCATCCTCTTTCCCCATGGTCTGCTTCCGCCTAAGCCCTCTCATGCTCCAGAGCCCATGGTAGAAAATTCATCCTCTGGTCTTTCAGCCCCTTTGCCCATCTATGCAAATGTTTCTCTCCTGCCCCGAATTCTCTCACCTCCTGACTTGGACTATTACTGCTGCTGTCACAGTTCTAATAAGATTTGCTCCTCTGCTACACACTTGTGACAAATGACCTATCCTCTGTCTCTGTATACCCAAGTTCCCCGCATAGTGGGATTCCGACTGGTACCTTCAAGGAAAATGCTGTCTGCCCTATAGAAAGTCATCGTTGTAACCAAGCTTTAATCTCTTACTGCTCTCCTGTTCTACTTGAGAGCACACTGATTTTTATAGATTCTTACCTTCTCATCTAGGCTGGAATGTCCTCAAGAGCAGGAATTGAATGCAACTTCCCTTTTCATTTTCTCTTTACATAATTAACAGCCAATAAAATTCAAATCAAATATGGCTTGATGGTCCTTTGAGTGCATATTTTGTTTGCTGTCTAGAAGATTCTTCCATAGCCTTAATGTTCCCACCTACTTCTCTTCAGGCTTGCAGTCATTTAAAAAAAGTCCTAAAAGCTTGGGCAGCCAGTCCCCTGCCTAATACCATCCATATTATTTTAAAATCCTAAATGCCATCAGAGGCCAGCAGGGCCCGGGTAAAAGTGCTTTGCCCCATGAAACTAAGAAATGGAAATTCTTTTGAGGTATAGTCCAAATTCCTTCCATGCCCTCCGTCTTCACCTTCATAATTAGCACAGCTTTCCAAATGAGGCCAACATCACACTTGACTTGGCATTTACCTCCTCCACATGTACAGGGGAACTAGGGTTCTTGGTGTAGTTTTTGTTGACCCAAGAAAGAAATGTGTTAAGCTACCTCAACTTTTACATGTTCTATACAGAAGACACATTCACAGGGGAAAAAAAAAAAACAGCTTGGCACAAGCAGGGTTAAAAGGGACATCTATGTGAACTCTTACAAAAGCCTTTCCCTTGAGTCCTGTCAACTCACCAGCAGGGAGAGCAACCATGCAGAAGTTTGGGAGTTGCAAAACTGACTTCTTTGGGAGTTGTTTATTTCTCACCTCCACATTTCCACCCCAGGACCAATGGCTTCTGCTTTAGATGCCAGGCTGCAAACTCCAGCCATCACAAGAGACAGTACATGCAACCAAGAGAAAGACCTGAAATGGAAGTTTCTGGATATGATGCAGACTCACATGGTGTTTCGGTAAGGCAGACTCATGTGCTGTTTTGCTGAGGCAAGACCTGTGGGAGGACACGGAGAGGTATAAACAGGACTCAACGGACAGTGATGGCAAGCTTACATAGCTAGCTTTGCAGTGCCTCACTGGTCTCACATCTTAGTCTTCGCTTCCTCGAAAGAGGCACAGCAGAGAACTCCCGGCATCCCAGCTGGTCATCCCCACTGACTTGCGCTGATTCACTGGCAGTTTCTGCTGGATCATGCCACTGCTGCTGATTTCCTGTGTGCTATCCTGACATCACTGAACTGGACTGCTGGTGTCCTGACAAATGGAAAATAGAATCATCCCAAGGAACTACGTCTAAACAGGTCCACATCCCCTTGTCCAGTTACCATCTTTTCTCCCCTACCTCTGCGTTAGAAGGGAGAGAAGCATTTGAGAACCCTTATCAAAGCTAGTTTTTAAAAATCTAAGCCTACAAAGACGTGTATGGATAATGCCTACATGGACCTTGAAGTTCAAGACACCTACAGCCTAAGTTTTATCTGTGGTCCAAGCTGGACTCTACTGTTTCAGATCCTAGAGAGACACATGCATGTGTCTTTTCAGGGAGCACCCAATCCAGATCTTTGTCTTGGTTTCATGTATTGTCTCTTGTGATGGCTGGAGTTGCGTGCAGCCTACGGGCTAAATAAGAAGCCACTATTCTAGGGGAAAATATGGAAGTGAGAAATATATAACTCTGAAAGAAGTCTCTACCATGTGAAAATGAACTAACTCAGAATGGATAAGGCACAAGAGGGCACATGCACCAGTCAGAGTGCTGGGACATGGTTCTGAAGGGCTCTACTCTGCCAAGTATAGCTCCTTTTGTGTCTGACTTGTGGGAGTCCCAGGTTTTTCAGGAGGAAGCTCAGCCACAGGTACTCAGTGCATTAGTTGTTTGCTACTGGCATACGTGACAGATGGGAAGAGGTCCTTAACCTTATGAATCCCAAAATGCAATGCAGGAGGTACTCACCAAACAAGAACTAATAAATATAAAACCATGGCTATAAAAATGATCTCCAAGACAGATTTCCTTGCAACGAATGCATATGACATTAGTCTGAAGGGGAACACTTCCTCAATGTAAGAAAGACTTAGACTGAAGTGTGAAAAATGGTTTGGAGTAACCAAGTCAGTGAGGGATGAGCATTCTGCATAGAAAGAAAGCCAAGCATAAGCATCAGGTGGTAGAAAGAAACAGAAGAACCGAAGCTGAGCAGATAATGAAGAACAATTTGAGAGGAAAGAAGAAGCTATATAAGGCCAGCTAACCTTGGACCTTGAAGAACTGTCTAAGCCAGGATCAAATATATGTCCTTAAGATTTAAAGCAATATACCAAAAGGATGCTCCATCCAGCCACAAGGATACTTGATCAACTGTGTTTATAGTAGCTTCATTCATAATTGCAAGAAACTGGAAACAACGTAGATGTCCCTCAACCAAAAAAAAATTTTTAAAAATGTGGTATATTTGCACAATGCAATATTACTCAGCTGAAAAAAAAAAGGATTCAAAGTAGTGCTGTGGCAGTGCCAAACCAGTCTTTTATGAAAGCCCTGGTAGCAGCTACCTGCAAAATGGTTAGGAAGACCAGTCACCAGTCAATACCAGGGACCACTGAGGTCTAGGATGCATGGGCCAACTGTGGTGGTGCACATCTGTAATCTCAGCATTTAAGAGATGGATGGTGGAAGTCAGAGAATCATGAGTTCAAAGCCAATCTGGGCTGCAGAGCAAGATCCTTTCTGGATAATAAATGTATACACTGTGAATGTTGCTTTGGATATTAATGGTATCCTAGGAAGGAAGTTCCTTTAGGGCTCTCATAGATTTCCCATATAAATGCAAACCAAGTGGTTGGGCAGAATGGAAAAGCCCACAGATATTATAGATGATCTGTTGTTAACATTTTCCCCAGTCAACTCTGATTATTACTCTTGAACTATGTTGTCGGTGTCTAACTGAGCACTGCTATTCTTAAGGGGATGGCATTATTATTGTCTCTATTTGATGTTAATGGTCAGATAAGTCACTTGTCAAGGAATTTCCAACCTAAGAGTAGGTGGGAGAGTTAAACTTAACCATTTCATTGCTCTATGACCTGTGCTGGGCATTTAGATAAGATGCCATCTTGGCCATTCAGAATGACAGTGGGTGTCACATACGTATACAGGCATTTTTGCAGCTAGATCCAATGAAGCATGAGCTTTGGGGAAACACAACAAAATCTTCTATACATTTTGTCTTCATGAGAGAAAATATCTCTGGAATGGACAATGCTGTTAGCTAACTTTAATGAATGTACCAGGTGTGGTGTTTGATTCCTTGAATATAGTTAATCCTAAAAGACATTGATTTAAAAGATACAAATACTATCCACACTTTACAGAGAGAAAAATAGACTAACTCAGGCCAAAACAAAACAAAACAAAAACAAAAACACAACAACAAAAAAAATTTAAAAAACCCTCAGGGTTTTGTAAAACCCAGACAAAGACAAGTAACTCACAAAGGGAAAAAAGTAATAGCAAAGCTTCATAACACTCTCATGCTACATACATACATGCACACATGCACACACATACATACATGCATAATACATATACACACACATGCATACACATACATATATACACACGCATGTGCACATACATGTACACATACATATATACATACATACATGTGCAAGTACACAGGCATATAAACACATACATACCCACACTCACATACAAACATACATACACACATATATACATGCAAACACAAAATTGAGTCTGCTTTTCATTCAACTACTCCTGGCTATAAGGCCTGCCCTGGAATGTGGGTAAGATATGAGGGGTGTTGAGAGAGTGGAAAGAATGATTAAAATATATTATATAAAACTTTTAAATAAAATAATCAATTAAAGAAAAAGGGTGGTAATGCCAAATCTCTGAGAGTGGGGATTGATTTGAGATGCAGAGCAAACCCAGGGAAGACATGAGATCTCATGGGATAAACTGACCCAAAAGCACAGGACTCTGACTGCAGAAGGCCAGCGACCCAGCAGCACCAGTTCTGTGGGCAAACTCATCCTCCTTTTGGAGTTGTCTTGACATTAAATTGCGAACATTCTCAAAATAAGGAGGGGTTGAGAGCCTTGAAGGAATGTTAACACACTTTGTAGCCAATAGAGCAGGTTAAATACTCATTAAGAGGCTTGCATTGCAAATGATCACTTTTCCATAGCAATGGCTAAACTGCCAGCATCAGCATCGGTTCAGAGAAATCTCCCACCTAGTCCCAGTCTGTCTTTGCCACAGAGAAGAGGCCCCAAGGATGTCAAGCTCTTCCAGTGTAAGGTGGGATCCAGCACAGGTCTCCCTGAACACTTATTCATATGCTGAGGCCAAGCTGGCTTGGTCACAGGCCATGTTCCAGCTCCGTCTGGCATAGTTAAACATCCTATACATAGATCGTTTCCAAAACGCAGAGCTCACTCCTGGATTATAACTTCATTATCGCTTTTAAATCTAAAGAACAAATGTTTAACTCCAAAATCGGTGCAAATGTCTGAAACCTAATCCAGCAAGTCTCCATGGACGGAGTCATGTCCAGCCCCAAATACAGTGTCATTTCCAGATGCTGTCTGCTGTGTGTGTCCACAGGGAGCAGTGTGGGATGAATGCCCTCCCTCCTCTCTGGCTACCTAGCTAGTAGGAGCAGGAATGGCTTGGAGTTGGAGTTCTGAGAGTCTTACTACCCCAGGGAAAATGTGCTTATCCCATATTTGGAGAGAATTTCCTGCTATTTCACGGGGGATCAATGGCCCAACAGTTCTAATGTATATCCATTCGTTTGTTTATTTAATAGTGATTCAATTCTTCAACCACCCACATGCTAGATGTAGATCCAGACACTTCAGATATATGGCTGGGTGATCGGCAGAGCTAGTCTTCATATTTATTCTTTCCTTCTCAGCACACAGAGTTCATTTCAGCACCTTGTTGGGTGAAGGCTGTTTTCCTCATATATTATTTAATCAACGCTGACTACAGATTAGTGACCCACAAGCTCACTAGTTGACCAGCTTCACTGGAGGAGAGTAATTGCAAGGGAAAAGAAACGGAGGTGGAGGGCAGAGAAGGAAGAAAGAAAAGAGAAAAGGAAACTGGAGGGGAGGGGACAGGAGGGGAAGAAAGGAGAAGGAAAGAGAGAAGTAAGGATAGATGAGAGTGGATGAGAGAGACTCAAGCACAGAACAGACCAGGGTACAAAGAGAAATCACACAGGATCAGCCTGGGAGGGCTGCCATGTTAATGGTGACATCACCAAATCTAAGATAGGGAATAAGAAAATTAGGAAAAACCAGGGAATCTGGGGAAACACAACATTCACAGATAAACCATATGACAGCTTTCCCTACACATAATTATTTCCTATAATTAAACTTTAAGTTTCCATGGACACCTCCCATTCATATATAATATATGTTTCAATATTTACTTCTTTTCTCTCCTTCAAGGAAGCCAGTGCAGCTCGGTCCTGAGAGTCACATTTTTCCTCCTTTCACTTCCTGTTAAATTTCCTTTAGGATTCTGGTTAAAGATTTTAAGTTTCTTTTGCTACATTTGCTCCTGAGCAAGTATTCTTTGGATAAAATTTGAACTATTTTATGTTCAAATTTAAATCATTTGTTGAAGATGTCTGGAAATGGAACCATTTCTTATGTATTCGCTTTGCAGCAAATGGTAAATGGCCTGTTAAGTCCCACTGTCTATCTTAATAGTGAAGCTGTAGATGAATCCAGTTCCTGACATACTGCAAAGTTTACATTGATTTTCTTTCTTGCCTTATTGTGCTGGTAACTTATAGTGCAAAACTGAATCATAATAGTGATAATTGTTCCCATTGTTCCATCCCCAGTGTCATATAGGATACCTCTCAACATTTTACAACTAATATTTTCCATTCAATTAATGTTTTGAGGATTTTGTGTGTGATATTGAATTTACACATTCAGTGCCTGTCTTTTCCCACTTCCTTTCTTCTATACTTATGATTGGTTTATACATTATTATTTATATATACATATGTTTATATAAATATAACCACTTGAGTCCATTTGGTGTTGCTTCTATGTACATGGTTTTAGAGCTTAACACTTGGGATTAGATAATTATCAGAGAGCTCATTAGGAAAGACTTATTCTCCCTGGAGCCCTTAATTGCCTATAGATTGATCTTTATCTAAAGGTAGGGCCTCGTGAAATTTCCTCTATCCATGATGGCATGTCAACTGGTGCTATCATTTTAAATGCCTTCTCATGAACATATGGGGGCCAAAGACTATGCTTTCGTTTCATTCATGGACAGAATTGAATTATACCAAATATTCCCTGTGCCCATTAACGTAATCATATACTTTTTTCTTTTTTATAAGGCCCTATAAATAAGTTGTGTGTTATAAAACATTAAACCAACTTTTTAAAAAAATTTATTTAATCTTTTTCTACACTCCAGATTTTATCCCCCTCTCGGTCTAACCTCTCTGACTGTTCCACATCTCATACCTGTTGCCTTTTCCCCCTGTCTCCATGAGGATGTCCTCATTCCACCAGACTTCCCTGCTCCCTGGGGCCTCCAGTCTCTTGAGGGGTAGGTGCATCTTCTCTGACTGAACTCAGACCCTGCAGTCCTCTGCTGTATAGGTGTTGGATGCCTCACCTCAACTGGTGTATGCTGTCTGGTTGGTGGTCCAGTGTCTGAGAGATCTCGGGGGTCCGAGTTAATTGAGACTGCTGGTTCTCCTACAGGATTGCCCTCCTCCTCAGCTTCCTCCAGCTTTTCCCTAATTCAACCAGAGGAGTCAGCAGCTTCTGTTCATTTGTTGAGTGCACATATCTGCATCTAACTCTTTCAGCTGCTTGTTGGGTCTTCGGGAGGACAGTCATGATAGGTCCATTTTTGTGAGCAGCCCATAGCCTCAGTAATAGTGTCAGGCCTTGGGGCTTCCCCTTGAGCTGGATCTCAATTTGGGACTGTCGCTGGACCTACTTTTCCTCAGTCTCTTCTCCATTTTTGTCCCTGCAGTTCTTTCAAACAGGAACAATAATGGGTCAGAGTTTTTGACTGTGGGATGGCAACCCCTTCCCTCACCTCTGTTCAAGGTGGGCTCTATGAGTTCCCTCTCCCCACTGTAGGGCATTTCATCTAAGGTCCTTCCCTTTGAGTCCTGAGAGCCTCTCACCTCCCAGGTCTCTGGTACATTCTGGAGGGTTCCCCCACCTCCTACCTCCTGAGGTTGCCTGTTACCATTCTTTCTGCTGGCCCTTGGGGCAACAGTCTTTTTCTTCCACCCAATACCTGATCAGGATAAACCAACCTTTTTTAAATTTTGTTTTAATTGTATTTGTTATTCTGCACGTGTGCATGAAGGGATAGTGGAAGGTCATACATGACACGACACCTTCGTGAACATCAAAGGACAAATTTGTGGAATTTGTTCTCTCATTTATGTGGGTTCTGGGAATTGAACTCAGATCACCAGGCTTCCACAGAAAGCTCCTTTGCTGGCTGAAATAAAATATCTCATTTGGCTGGCCTAACTATGGGTTCTTAAGATCATGTTTTTCATAATATAAAATAATTTTAAATGCCATTAGATTTCTGTTGCTAGTATTATGGTTAATAGTTTTAAATATCTGACAGTCAGAGAGGTTAATCTGCAAAAAATTTTAGTGCATATTTTTAAAATTTGATAATAACCATTTACTGTACTCGAAAGAAGTACAAATTAGAGTTTTAGTTCTTCTGCTCTGAGAAGTTGATGATCAATTCTCTATTGTATTTTTATATGTAACACCTAATATCTGCCCAATAAACACTTATTGAATTAATGAATAGTTTAATAATGAATAAATGGAAAATCACCCGTGCCCAAGCGTAAATAAAATCCAGCTCACTTTCCAATGGTGTGGGTAAACGTGCTGTAGACATGGGCGGGATTGTCCTCTCAGAGCGGAATTTCTGCTGCTTTAGGACTGGATAGTTACAACCGAGTCCATATGGATGGCAAGCCTGAAATATTTATTAGCTGAGCGTTTTTAGGAAAACTCTTCCAACTCCTTCTCTAAGCACACTATTCAATAAATATCTGGACAGTGGCCAGAATGTGCCCAGCCAGGGAAACCTGTAGGAAGGAAATCTCTCCATCTCACCCTGAAGAAATGGAGGGTGTTCCAAAGGCGTGTTGCTAGTGAGGCGGGTGGCTGGTGACACAAGCAACACTCTGGTTTTTTTTCACAATGACACCTGTTTTGGTCTATCATCAAGGGTCACAGTGTGAAAGGACACATATCTACAATTGACACTCTGCTTGCAATCACTACGTATTGTCCAGCTGTCTCCTTCTCCCCAGGGGCTTTGGTTAAATCTTTCCCTGGATTTCAGGGCTTTCATTGCCTCTTTTTTTGTTCCAATAGCAGGAATTCGCTGAACTCAAATAAAACAATGAAGGAACCCATGTGGCTCTTAGGATGATGGTAGCAATTCAGCAGATGCCTGGAGCCTACAAAGGCGCACATTCAGCTATCCCGATTACTTTCTCCTTCAAACGAAGAATTCCTAATGCTTGAGCTATTCAGTGTGCAACTGAGTGGAAGATCTTCACTGCTAGAAGATGCTTCAGCAACCCTTGTTTTCTATTTCAATTATCTTTCCCACCCATTAAGAAGGACATTCTGCTTCTTATACAAAGAATTCTAGTGCCAGTGTGTTTTCCTAACTCTGGAGTCCAAAGTACTTAAGAGAAAACCCAGCACTGCTTTTATACACTTAAGTATGTTTACAGTTTCTATGCTGTTATTCATTTTTACTACACACTGTGGTCAGGGAGAGCCTCAAGTTATTACAAATCTACAAACGTTTACACACACACACACACACACACACACACACACACACACACACACACACACACATATCCATCCATCTATCTCATGAGTGAGCACCACAAAGATAGTGTTCTGGAAATCAACAAAATTTTGCAAGTAATGAATCACATTTTTGTGGTAAATGATGGATTATCATTTTTAGTGATTCAATATAATTTTTGTTTTTGTTAAATGGAGTATAAATTATTTTTATCAATGCACTATGAATCCTCAAAGCCAATTATAAATAAGAGTAAAGGAATAGGGAACTAAGTATCCATTAAATAACAAAGGAAGTCAGAAAGTGATCCTAGGTCTCCATTGCTTTCTAAACTATAGAAGGAAACTAAAAATACTAGAAGAAAATAAATACATTTTCAGCAAATGTGTAAAATTTAAATTTGTACTAAAGATGAAATAGAGTATTTTTTTTGCAAAAGTACATTTTGCTGAAAGGGTTTACTATATTATTCTAGAGGTATTGGATATGTGCATATACATATATGCAGAAATACACACAAATATCTATTTATTCCTTCAAATAGTATATTGTTTGCTATCCCAAGACAAAGAATCATACTGGAGCCACAGTCCTTCAATTGCAGCACTCAGGAGGCTGGGATGAGAGGATTGTCTCGATCCTGCTTGAGGCCATGCTAGCTAGCCTGGCTACATAGCAAGTGCAAGGCCGTGTGTGTGTGTGTGTGTGTGTGTGTGTGTGTGTGTGTGTGTGTGTGTGTCTGTGTGTCTGTGTTTCTGTGTGTCTCTCTGTGTGTGTGAAGAGCAATCTTGATACATTTCCTTTTGTATTTAATTTATAAAATTTAAATTTAACTTTTTAGAATAAACGTGTGCATTAAAAAGTATGTCTTAAAATACAATTAAAGTAACAATTCAAGGGAAATAAGAAGTAAATTCATCAGGATATTTGTGTGTGTGTGTGCATGTGTGTGAAGCAGTCCTGGTTCTGTAAACAATAGGGAATTGTAAAAATGGGATGGAGCAGGGAGAATAGAAATTGTCTGAGTTCCTGGTCTAGTGACCTTAAAACATTTGTTAATATGTGAGTATCAAATTCTAGACCTGGACAAAAAATGCAGAATAGGAGGCCCCAGATAATGCAGAAGACTAATGCAGAAAGTATGGCATAATGAGGTCAATGCATTTACTCAATTAAAAGTATCACACATGGCAATATTAGTAGATGGCATCAATAAATATTAGTAGAAATTACCAAGTGGGCTTTCAGAGAGACTTCTGTCAATATCCATTGCATTTGTGATCCCTGGAGCTTTGGAGCAACTATGTCTCATATTTTGAAAGTGGAAGTTTGAGTATTCTGATACTTGACAAGAACAAAATTGATTCTTCTGTCAGCTTTGGGTGGACACTTTAGGGTTCAGTGTAAAATTTGTCAATAATGCAAAGGAGTGTGCAATATCAAATTCTTAAATTGCCCCATTTCAGAACGCAGACCTTATACTTTTAGAAATGTCTTTGTGTTTATACTACCAAGGCACACTATTTTCATTTGAACTTGGTCAAATTAGTGAATATTAAAATATTTATTAATTCATAACATTTTAGTAAATTCTATTGAAAGCAATATACATGATCACCAATGAATTTTCAAATGCATTTCTCTTAATTGGCTAAATTTCACAAGTTAAACAGTGGAATGACTCATACCTTTCAACAGCAGAGCCTCTAAGACACTAAACAGGACAAACCATCAATCTTTTCCTTTGGATTTTAGGACCTAAGGGTCTTGATCTACAGCTCAAACACGGTTGGGATTTCCTATGTAGCACAACTCAGTCTTGAATGTGTGGTGATCCTCTTGCCTCAGCCTCCTGAGTGGGGTGAATGCAGGTGCATGCCCACACTGGTCACAGAAAATTAAACACTACACTACTATTGGAAGGAAGAACTAGATATTTGCATCTGTCTGTGCTTGTATGTGTGCTTTTTATAACCTTTTTATAACATTTGTTTTATACAGCAAACACCTCAGAAGAATCATGTAACAGGTAATGAGAATGGGCAGCAAATCAGAAAATGGCAGTGTAGAGTGTAGGAATCACATGACGCTAAACTCTTGTGCACCTTTAAATTTGATTCATAAACACATATTCTTCAAAAATAACTGTTTGTGAACTACGTTGGCAAATGAACTCTCCTATTATGGTTTTTTTTTTCAGTTTCCTTCTCTGGCCGGAGATGCCTGAAACATTTTTAAACCCCCAAACTAATAATTGTGTCAATAATTAATAATTAATCACCTTCATTCTTGGAAAAATCTAACATAATTGTTCTTATTTTCATTTCAGTTTCCATTCTGGAAACGTGACTTTTCATTGTAAGACAGCTAGTTTTCCTAATTAGGTTGTCACCTCACTTGTGACAGGCATTTAGGAACTCTCAGTTAATGACAGAAGTGAAAGTAGGTGGACACTAAATTGCAGAAGCCTGCTCTGGTGCCAGTGTGTGGGAGGACTCTAGTGCTGAAGAGACTGCACAGAGGAGAGAGAAATAAAACAGCCCAGTCCCAGTTACAACTCAGCCTTCTACGACCAGATGTTCACAGCAAGAATCCTTACTTCTCCCTCTTAACCCAGACTTGAAAGGATGCCAGGGCTTTACTCAGAGGTCAGTGAGGGGAGAGACACAAGGTAAGAACGGCGTGGCAGAGTTATAGACGTCAGCATCGGTGGGGTAAGAGGCAGAGTGCAGTAAGGCAGGACTCCGAGTCCCAGCATTTGGATCCAGTCCCTCTAGCTGGTCAAGCGTAAGAAGAAACCTCTCCGTTGTGGTGAATTACACATTTCCAGATTTGACATGGTGTGGTCCACCAAGGGAAGAGGGTTCTAATCTAAATTGAAACAGGATATGCTATTCTTATCCGTGTGACTCTTAAATAGTGTCTGCCTACTAGGAAGAAAAGGCTGGAAGGCACCAGCTGGGGTTAATCTGCTTGTGGGTAGAGCTGGGCTCTGAAGAACTACATCAGAAGGTAGGGGTGAGGAAGGAAGGCTGAGCTCAGTGAGCAGCCAGGCAAAACTCTTAGCTTAGACACATGGGAGCAAGAAGTCAAGGATCAAGATCAAGACCAGACCCCAGTCACTGGAAGAACCGTGTAAGTCCTCCCTAAGATGGTCCTCCACTCACTGCTCCTCTTACTGGCTTATTTCCCCTTCTCTGAGGACTTAATCTGAAAGTCTATGAAAGGTGCTTGAGTGATACCTTCAAATGAGCGTTTTCCTGCCTGTTCTCAAGCACAGACCCCAATTCTTCTCACCATCCCGCTATCCTTTTTGTGGTTGACTCACTACACTCGCCAACTCTAAGGCAGACACTTCTCTGAGGGGTTCCATCATCATTTGAAGTGCAACACCAACTTCTAGAGCCAAAAGCAGCATCTTCCCTCCCATCTCACTTCAATGCTGATGTAAAACAATAGCTGAGACCGGGTAATCTATAAGCAACAGAACCTTCTCATAGTTCTGTAGAATAGAAAGTCCAGAAGCAAGTAGACAGGAGGCTTAGCATGTGAGAAGAGCCCATCCCTCATAAATGACAAGAAGAGTCTTCAACTCTGATACGCCAATCTGACCAAAATGATAGGAGCATTTGTTCATCTTCTGCTGCTCTCTCTGACCCTACTGTTTGGGTATAAAAGGGAGGAGACTGTATTCAGCGTTGAGACATCTGGCTATCCTAGACAATCTTTCCCTATGGCCCACTGAGGCTTCCTGATTCCACAACCTGAACACCTATTCACCCTACAGACAGAGACTACCACAAAGCATACACTCCACCCAGTTTTAATCCTCTCCAGCCATTTCTACAGTGACAAGCACTGTGGAGGATTCTAGTTATTGGGGGGTTGGTTTTGTTTTGGTTTGTTTTAAAGCTTATTGTTTGAAATTTTCAAAAATAAATATAGTGTTCTTTGAGAAGCCTAGGGTGTCTTTAACAATACTCACCCAGCCCTCCTGAAAAATGATTCCTTCTGAAATCCCATCTCCTGGGAATTACCTAAAAGAAAGCAAAATGATTAAAGAAAATTGGGGTATAGGATTAGTAATGTCTCTGCCAAAGCTTCGTCCACTGGGTATTTTAACAGGTGAAATGGCTCTGTGTCTGCGCCACTGAGAAGCATTTATCCAGGGCTACCTGAGTAAAAACCATAATCGTGGTATAAATTCATTTAGCACCTGTATCTGTCAGACGATCTGAAACAATGGCCCAGGCATTGCTATCAGTGTGTAATGCTGGCCAATACGTCAATATGACAACTGGGGCCTGTAATTCCAGAACTAAAGAGTCTGAGGCAGGAGTAGCATCTACAAGTTTGACAACATCTTAGACTATGTAGTAAGTTCCAAACCAGTCTGGGCTTTAAAAAAGAAGAAAAAAATATAATATAATTGATTCTTGTATTCTATTTCTAGCTGTTATTTTCATCCTTAAGATCGATGTGAAATGACATCTCCCTTAAACTCCCTTTAACCCTTAAAATATATTTTACACACATCAAAATATCATATGGTTCCCAATAATACAATGTTTATGTCTTCTCTGTTGGTTAAAAATAAATCTAATTTAATGTTTTGAGCAAAAAAGAATGTTTGGAATAGAATGCTTCTCTTCTCTCCATAACTATCATGAACTGGGTATGTGTTGGGTTGTTCCGTCAGTTTCTGAACCATGTGCCTTCCAACTATACCAGCAAGTCAGAACAGGCCAGAATACCTGGTTTAATGAAATTTAAGACAAAAGTGAAGCAAAATCTTGCAGACTTGTAAAATCTATCTTAAATAGATTTTGAGAAGAAGCACACTGGTTCTGTGGTGATTTTTAACACATTTGTAACCGAAACTTAGCATTTACCATCAGCCAAACAAATAAAAAATAAATAAAGAACGAAGACTGCACTTTCAAAATGTGTTCCTCCAGACCCTTTTAAAAGGTGCGGCAGAATAAAAATAATTTATGACAGAACTCCAGCAATTATGAAAGAGAATGTGGACATGGTATTTTGTTGTTATTCCCCAGTCTGGCATTCTTCTCTTGGCATAATTGTAATAGGAAATTAAAGAAAATGCACAACCATGAATGGCATTTCAGGTGGCGGCATCTGGGCTCACACTGTGCTGGAAGAATATTGAACTTGGACGGAAGCCTGGCTTAGCCTTTTCTAGCTCTGTGGCTCTGGGTAAGTAATTTGACATCCCTGTGCTTCAGTCCTTTTCTCTGCAAGATAATAGCCTCTCCCTGACCCAAACCCGTCTTGAGGGAGTAACGGGACAGTATAAGTGAAAGCAGCTTAGGAAATGTAAAAACCTATCCTAAAAGAAGACCTAAGATGAACACACCGCTCAGTGCAGGAAACAACACATTCCTCAGCTAATACGGCTTTACTTTCTACTGGAGACAGGATGAGGGAAGAAGAACTGAAGAACTGGCCTGCCTCCTTCTTATGCTTTAAAAGCCATCTTATAATAAAGACAAACTAGGCTCATTCCTGTTTAAGGTTAAACCTCTATTTTTCAAGGATTGGGCTATGCCCCATCCATAACCTTAACTACAAATGGTTCTGTGCTGCCTGGTCCAGGAATGGCATGTTTTTGTTTCAAGATGTTAATAACCCTACCTTTGTTTCAAAAGGGTTGTCATGGTTACCTCCTGTTACAACCACCTTGCAATCATGTCTTTGTTAGAAGGAACTTGCTATGCTTACATTCTGCTCCTGTAACCCTACTTATTGGGCCACCAACCCCCTGCCCCCAACTTTGAAACCCTTACCCCTAAGCTGCAGAACTCTTGCATTCCTCACACCCTGTGCTGATTTCTCCCTAACAGAGGAGGCAGCCCAGGTACAGAAATCTTTAGAAGCTTGCTTTAATTGATTGCTTGCTTTAATTAATTTGGCTATGATGATTTAGGTTGGTGGTCTTTCTCCTCCCATCTTTGGGATTAACATAACACTTAAATGTATCTTCATCTTTAAATTATTTTGAGACTCTTCAGACCAGTTGATGACTGGAAAGATCACAGTCAGTGAAACCCACAGGACAGGTGTCCTGGACTCCATATGTTAGTCTTTACCATCTAACTAGGAAGTCAGTGCTCTTTAACCCTGCACTACCACAGTGCACAGCTGTAGCCAATCTTCTCTCTATACTTCTGACACAGTATAAATGGCCTTTATTTTGTCTCATACTTGGATTTCCTGCTTCTTAATTGAACTCAGAAGTAGTGGTTTTGTTTCTTTGTCTTGGTTTTGTGGTCTCACCATCTTCTAGTTCCTCATTCTCTTTCCTTGTCTCGTTTGTGTGTGTGTGTGTGTGTGTGTGTGTGTGTGTGTGTGTGTGAGAGAGAGAGAGAGAGAGAGACAGAGAGAGACAGAGACAGAGACAGACAGAGAGAGACAGATACATATATGAACACACACACACACACACAAGCCAGAGACAGAGAGACAGATACATACATGAACACACACACACACACACACACACACACACACACACACACACACACACACACACACACACACTGAGCCAGTCACTCAATGTCCTGACTTGGATCCAAAGGCCTGCAGTAAGGTTTTTGACTTAGCGTCTGCTGAGCCACGCTTCCGGAAGTGGCCTTGCGCAGTGCTTCCAAGGCACACTTCAGTGTCCTGGATCACTCTGCGCGCTGTGCTGTCTGTACATAGACATTCACCACAAAAGAAACTACTCACTCCTGGAAAGAGATGCCAAACCTCTCATTTAAAAGCATCAAATGAGTAATTCCCAAAATATAGTTTTTCTCCATAAAGCCCATAATATTCTAATTACCTTGACATAAACAAAGAACCCTGTAAATCTTACTCAGTTTATTAAAAAACCGCCTTTTCCTATAAGCTGAGGGTTCTCATCTGCCCAAAGTCCTCCATGACTTAACCTCCTCTGTCTACTCGGCCACCCACATGGGAAGGAGCCTGGTAAACTATACACCACCCTAGCTCTGTAGCCCTTCACTTCCTTAGGTGTACATTGAGTGGATCCAAAAGACTTCCCAGCAATAGCCATCAATTGCAATAAAGAGCAAAGAAAGGAAAATAACTCTGCTCTCTCTCTACTGAGTGACTGGTTCCATGACAGTGGTGTCTGATAAACTAAGCACCCCCTATTCTTGAGGATGCCAATGACAGAAGAAAGGGCAAAGAGATAGATAAAAGCATTAAACCCATAGCATCAGAAGCCAAGGGAGTACCCAAAGGTATACACATCCACCTAACTGCAAACGACAAGCTCACTGACTGATAAGCCTTCCAGCCACTGTAGAGCCACGGACACTCAGAAGTCAGTCACAGACATCCTGGACTGTTCATCTACGTGACAAGGAGCAATGGGCACTGAATCTCTGTGCCGTCACTTCTCTGCAGTGTTCCGTTTCCCCGATTACACACTATCTATCCAACTCCATCAAAATGGCTCTGCTCAGGGCACAGTGAGAAATGTCGGTTCTTCATAGTTTCAGTTGTGAATAATTTCAACCATTTAAAACGTTATTTTTAGGTGAAAATCTATAGCCAGGTAGCAGATGCCTATGGCTGTAATCCTAGCATTCAAGCCAATCTGAGCTGCATAGTGAAACCTTGTCAAAAGAGAAAGAAAGAAAGGAAGGAAGGAAGGAAGGAAGGAAGGAAGGAAGGAAGGAAGGAAGGAAGGAAGGCAGAGAAAGAACATACAGTGGGGCTGAAGAGGGAGGTGTGTTTGAGAGTCCTAGACGCTCTCCTAGAGGACCAGAGTCCTGGGTTGCCACATTGTCAAATCGCACTTACATGTAAATCCAGCTACAGGAAATCAGATGCACACCCAGAGAGAGGGGAGGATGGGGAGGGGGAGAGAGGAGGGGGGGAGGAGAGAGAGAGAGAGAGAGAGAGAGAGAGAGAGAGAGAGAGAGAGAGAGCAGACAAGAGAGAAAAGAAAAAGAAAAGGCATTGGCAACCCGGGCAAGAAAAAAGAGGATAAGAAATCACCACGCTTTTGAGTTCTACATTTCTAAAATTAAAAATTACAGGAAAACAAAAGCAAAGAGACAGGAGGGGAGGGCCAAGCATCGGCAAAAGAAGGAATAACAAGGAAATGTCGCATTGCATAGGGATTATTTGCACTGTTGCCTCTGCGACAATGTCCACTGTGTGACTCTTTCATGGATACAGGGCTTGTAGTGTCTCACTTGGATCTCTCCTAACAACTGAGAGTTACACACACACACACACACACACACACACACACACACACACACACACACACACCTTGCTTCACAGAGAACAGAGCAGAACAGAGGTTGTATCTGACAGCAGTTAAGATCTAAAGTAAAATATATAAAATGTTTAAAATATGAAAATACCTGAGGCTATTATAAATATCCTCTCATGGAACCTTTAGGACATCAACAATGATTCTTAAGCATGGATCTCTGAAAAGAAAGTTCAAGAGCAAAGAGATTAAAATCTTCTCCGTTCATTTATTGATGATTTTGGTGTGCCAGGCAGTGGTGGCTTTAAGCCAGTTGTAACCTCTGGTTTTAGTGAACTAGAAAAGAGAGGATTAGAAACTCATCTCTGGGTATGCTAAGATACCATGGCCTTATTACAAATTACCTTCCTTCATAAGCTTTTCCATTTTTCTATTATTAACACTTTATAGCTTCCTGCTAGCCACCAAGGACTGTACAACACCAGGACAGATAAGAAGTTGTACACTGTACATCTGTGCAACCAGGTGTGCTAAGACAGCAAAGAGCTCCCAGGAAGTGTGAAACAGGCGTGGGACTGTGGGTCTCACTCTCATGCCCAGGTTTAAGCAGACTGAGTTGTCCTCGTGGTGTTCACTCACTGGATTAATTAACTCAGAATTAACCCTGAATGGCAATTCAGGTTTCTGTTTTTAATTTCCCCCTGTGCTGAAAAATAGATAAGTCGAAGCACATTTCCAGCCTCCTCTGCATGGGCTTTCTGTGCCTTACAGCAGGGCAAGGCTCGCTGGGGAACATCTGGACCACCTCCAAGCGGGTCTTCAGTTTCTTTGTTGTCATGGTTCAGGTTAACCTAGCTTACTGCAGTCCTTCTCCACCACACTGCAATGCTCCTGAACTAGAGCCAAGATGTCATTCCACAAAACATACATGAGAAATGAAAAAAAAGAAGAAAATGAGGAAAAAAGAGCTGGGGAAGGGAATAAAAATGTGAATATTTTATCTCATTTTCTCATTATACGTTTTCCTTCCTGACTTGACAAAAATGTGCAGGCCTCGAATGCACTGGTATTTGGGAATACCTCTCCTCTCTGCCCAGCCCAAGAAGATTGTAGGATGATTAACACTCATTCCTGGGATCCCAATGCTGGGACACATGCACAGGCTTTCAGCTTTGGGAGGTGGGAGCAGGGGTGACACATGCCTTAGGGGATGTCTGAAGACAAGCAGATGGCTTTAGCAGGCCTGTGCCAACCTGTGGTTTGTATAATTCCTACCCTCTCCACAGCATTCTGTACCAACCTCTTTCCCCACACACCCCAAAATAAATGAGTTTCTTCTCATTCAAGCAATCCAAGCTTGAATTTATTTTATTTATTTTCTTTTATTCTTCACTCACACATCACATTCTGAGTGCAATTTCCCCTCTGTCCACTCCCCCATCTCTCCTCCAGATCCACTCCTCTTCCATTTCTCTTCAACATAAAACGGCAGGCATCCCAGGGATATCCACCCAACATGGCCTAACAAGACACAATAAGACTAGACATAAACCCTCATATCAAGGCTGGAGGAGGCAACCCAGTAGGAGAAAAAGGGTCCCAAGGACAAGCAAAAGAGTCAGACATGCTCCTCACTGTCACTGTTACAAGTCCACCAAGAGCACCAAGCTATACAAACATCCGGAACAAGTTGAAGACTTGGGTGGGGAAGGGTCCTGGGAGAATATGGTGGTGACTCTAGCTGAGACTTCTAACAGCAGGAAATTTGGAACTTGAAGTGGCTACCTCTTATAGGCAGGACTTCCAGAGGAGGGAGGGGAACACCAACCCACCCACAAAACCTTGGACCCAAAGTTTTCCCTGCCTACAAGATTTTCAGGGATAGAGATGGAGCAGAGATTGAGGGGATGTTCAACCAATGATTGATCCAGCTTGATCCACCCTATGGCAGAGAGCCAACCCTTAACACTATTAACGATACGCTGCTATGCTTACAGACAGGAGCCTAGCATAACTATCATTTGAGAGGCTTCATCTAGCAGTTGATGAAAACAGATGAGGAGATCCACAGCAAAACATCAGGCAGAGGTCAAGGAATCTTGTGGAAGAGTCAGGTATAGAATTGAGGGAGCCCAAAGGGATCAAGGACACCACAAGAAGACCTAAAGAGAGCCAACCTGTGCCCATGGGGACTCACAGAGACTGAACAACCAGCAGAAGAGCATGTGTGGGCTGGACCTGGGCTCCCTACATGTATATAGCAGATATGCAGCTTGGTCTTCATGTGGGTCCTCTAACAATTGGATCAGGGGCTATCTCAGGCTCTGTCGCCTGGCTTTGAATTCCTTTCTGCTAGCTGGGCTACCTTATCTGGCCTCCATGGCAGAATAAGCACTTAGTCCTTATCCAACTTGATTTGCCAGGTTAGGTTGGTACCAAGAAAGGGAGTTCACCTCTCTGAGGAGAATGGGAGGATTGCGGATGGGAGGAATGAGGTGGGGGATGGAATTGGAAGAAAAGAAGAGAGATGCACTTTGATGGAAATGTAGATAGATAGATAGATAGATAGATAGATAGATAGATAGATAGATAGATAGATAGATAGATAGATAGATAGATGTAGGACAGAATGATGAACCTAACTTACGTAAGTACAATTCTGTTGAAAAAAATTCTGAGAGTCCTAGGCTTGAGGTCTGTAAGATGGATTCATTGTAGTAGAACTTTAAAAATAGAAGGTAATTGTACAAGGGCTGGGGAGGAATCTCAGTGAGCTTGTGAACCTCCACAGTTCAAAGCCATTCTTGACTCCATAGAGAGTACCGGACCAGCCTGGCTTAAGTGAGTGGTGAGAGCTTCGGCAGGCAGAGGCACGTGCTGAGAATTCCCAGAGCACTGGGGTTGAAGTCAGAGGACAACTTGCAGGAGTCCTTTCTTCCCTTCCACATGTGGGTCTCTGGGATCTAACCCAGGTCTGCAGGCTCGGAGGTGAGCACCTTTCCCTGCTGTGCAATCTATAAGGACCTGAGTATGTAGATTTCTATAGCCTATGATCAACTTTAAATAGCTATGAATATGACCACTCACACTTATAGCCTCATTAGTTTTATTGACTTCATCTTCCTGCTTCTGAAAAGGATTCTAACGTATTCCCACTGTGGTTATTTTTTTTGTCCTTCACCATCTAAGGGATGTATTGTTAGGGTTTCATTCTCAACAAGCAGTGATTATTACAAATTCATGGCTTCAGTCCTTCTTCCTGGCCAGTTTCTTCCAGAAGCATTAAGAAGAACCAACATAAGTCCTTTCCTAGTACAACTATCTACAACAGTACTGACTCTCCCAAATTAAGTCACTGAATTGAGACTCTGACTTTCAGGATGTCCCGGAGATCCTGTCTAGGGTTTTGTTTCCCTACAAAGATGAAGCCATCCAGTCTCACTCTGCCAGACCAGCAATATTTCTAACATGGCATACCCTCTAGTGCAGGAAATTCCAGTTCTAAGACTCAGACATGAACGCCCGTCTATTATTGTTAAATTGCATGTGTTAAGAAGTAGTTTTTTCCTGTTGAAGATGGACAGTACAGTACGTACATTGTGGTTCCCAGAGGTGATGAAAACATATTGTTTTTTGATACTGAAAATGACAAGCAAGTTTAAAAACAGGCCACTTAAGATGTTTTTAATGTTTCATTTTTCATATGATATAAAATATTGTGCTCAGAAATCACTGAAGAAAAAGCTTATCTCTTTTGGGCAACTGCCTTAAGGGGCACTCAAGTTTAATAGGGTTTGATATTTGGGGTTTTCTTGTGAAAACAAGCAGTGTATTTCAATCACCTGTGACATCGTGAAACAGTCTTAAAGTTGTCAAGTTTCTCCATCCTTAACGTTCAGGTCTCTGTGAAAGTGTAGCCACCGTCCATGTAGGCAATAACACTGACCCTGATAATCTTGCCAGTAGTTAATTCTGTCTCATTAAAGATCCGAATTAGAAAGAAAGATTTGGGAAATGTGAGGAGGGTGAGAAGAGAGCTTAGGAAAGCATCTCACTGTTCTTACTCTGCCTTTAACTCTGTATGAAGCAGATGCTAACAGAGGCCACATTGAACTGAAATTAAGGTTGGTCTTTCTTTTTCTTTTATAATTAGACTCTTTGAGAATGTCAAACAATGCATCCTGATCATGTTCACCCCAGATCCAAGAGTTCTTCCCTAATAACACAACTTTGACTCTTCATTTCCTCCTACCACTTGGAGTCCAATACATGCTGACCGTCTGCTCCTAGGTGTGTAGGTACCTGCTGGAGCTTGGCCCACCTACGTCTTGCTTTGGTCAGGCTGAGTGTGAATGTGTGTTGTTTGGCCTCTTTCTTCCTTGTTCACACGCATCATTTAACAGCTAATACATATTACACTTGGCTTTCTATCAACATTAGTGTCCACAGTAAATAAAGAAAAATTATTAAAGCAATGTCCATAAAACTGGCCTCCACATATCAGGGACGTTCTCTTTAAGGGATTTTGTTTAATTTCTTCCTCAGTAGAGAAACCAACTGGGTTTGAAATCGGTAGACTATCTGCATCTCGGCTCTCATTCTAAAACATAGTTGTTAAAAGCTTAGTAGCAAATATCGCAGACAATTAAGAATCCAGCTTTAACCTTACACTGTATGGGAGGAGATTTGCATTTATTTGTAAGTTGTGTTAATTCAATTTTTCAATGAGAAAAGTATTGAAAAGGAATGAAAATTAAAGAATATGAAATTATTAATTTCTCTGGGAAGTATAAAGAAAAACATAATGAGGTCAAAAATAAGGAGATGAGCCCACTTTTTACCAGTTTCAAGGCAGTGGGCAAAGTCATAACTGAGGACAGTTGCTGCCTGCACAGTCACCTGGATGTTGTCGCACATTTAGGTATTTAGATATTGGTGGTGAAGAGAAATTAAAGACTCTCCCAAAAACTAAGATTTCTAGATGGGATTAAAAAAAGTAAAATTAGGAACACCATGATTTCTCCCTTGCACAGTGGATAAGTAAACCATCTGATGCCCCGTTGGTAGATTACGTCAGCGATAGAGACATGGACCTGGAGAAATAGAGTATGTCAATATACAGAGACAACAGTTTGGAATTCATTCCAGTATACAGAGACAAAAATCAGTTGGAATCATTCCACAAAGAATGACAAGAAGCCCGGTGAGAAGAAATGGTTTTTGATGACGTCTATAAAAAATCTTACATGCATGGAAGAGACCTGGGTACATGCAATGTTGTATGTGCAGCACTGAACGCCCCAGGCCCAGAGGAAACAGGCATAAGCAGGAATTACTGAGGCCTGGTCTTTTTTTTTTTTTTTTTTTTTTTTATTAACTTGAGTCTTTCTTATATACATTTGATTCCTTTCCCCTGTTTCCGGGTAACATCCCCCTCCCCCACTTCCTTATGGGTGTTCCCCTCCCGACCCTCCCCCCATTGCCGCCCTCCCCCCAACAGTCTAGTTCACTGGGGGTTCAGTCTTAGAAGCTATTCCACTGGACTAGGATATTCATTGCTACAGAGGAAGTCCAAATCCATCATAGTCCTTTGATGAGTCCCTGTCTGGTTGCAGCTTGTTGTACATATGGGGTCTCGGCCCCTTCGCTCTTCAATTCCTTCACAGGGTTTGCATGGAAGAGACCATCCGGGTGTCTGCCTGCACATGCTTCATCCATCTTGTCTAATTGGGTGGCTGTATATGTATGGGCCACATGTGAGCAGGCTCTGAATGGGTGTTCCTTCAGTCTCTGTTTTAATCTTTGCCTCTCTCTTCCCTGCCAAGAATTCTTGTTCCCCTTTTTAAAAGAAGGAGTGAAGCCCAGTTTGAATTTGTTCTAGGATCTAGGAGGAAACAGGCTAATAAGCAATGAGTGCATACCATGTATGTCTTTCTGTGATTGCTTACTGATATTTTCCAGTTCCAACCATTTGCCTCGGGTCTTGTTTTTTTGATAGCGAGTAATATTCCATTGTCTGTACCACATTTTCTGTATCCATTCCTCTGTTGACATTTCCAAATGAACAAGTCTTCTATAGCTGAGGCATTCAATGTCCAAAGACTGATTTCAGAATTTTTCTGCAATCCCAAACAATGGAGGAGTGTTCCTTTTCTCACATCCTCGCCAGCATTTTTTGTCACCTGAGTTTTGATCTTTGTTCTCACTGTTTTATTGTCCATTTCATGACTAAAGATGTTGAACATTTTTTTGGAAATTTCAAACAGAAAAACCCCATTTTTTAATAGGTGAACTTCTTGAGTTGCCCTCTATCTGTTGTAGGATTGGTAAAAGATCTTTTCCCCAATTTGGTTGCCGTTTCCCTAACCGCAGTGTCAGGGCTTGGTTTCTCATTTACATCAAACATCCATCTTTAAACCTTCTGAGGCTTAAAAATAACTTTGGTTTGAGTGTTTTATTGTTCTGTCACACTTGGAAAGGAACAGAAAATATGACAGTTGCCCTCGTTTGCTTCTCTGTTGCTGTTTTGCAACATGCTAAACACCATGACCAAAAGGAGCTTGGGGAAGAAAGGGGGCTCACTTTAGGTAAGAAATCAGGACAGGAACTCAAAGGAAAAACCTGGAGGCAGGAACTGACGCAGAAACCACAGAGGAACACAGATTATTGGTTCCTCTTCCCTGGCTTGCTCAACTACCATCCTTAGACAGCCCAGAATAACCTCTCTGGGGTTGGTACCACACCAGTGGGTTGGACCTCCCACATCCATTATCAATCAGGAAAATGGCCACAGATATATCCACAGGTCAACCTCATAGATGCAATCTTCAATTGAAGTTGCCTCTTGCTAGGTGACTCATTTTTTGTCAAGTTGACAAAAAGCAGCCAGCGCAGTGCTCCGTGATGCAGACCTGTGTCTGCATCATAGGGTGAGACATGTAGGTACCCCAAGTTTTGAGTGGCATAGTCAGTTTTAGATGATGTGAGACTGTGGGTTTCCCATTCCTGACTCTAATAACTTTCCATATTTGGATCAAATGTTATATAGATGTTGAGGTTTCACCCTTTAATTGATTAAATATGGACAAACTGGAAAGCACACATGGCTGGAATTTATATGACCAAGCGCTGCTATGTGGTGAGGGAGGTGCAGACGGGAGGGAATCTCTCTCTATGTGTGCCATTGATCTTTCAGTGACTTCCTTGATCATGTTATTTATCTGCATTAGCATTTTTGTGGTCTGGAAATTACAATTTTTAATAGTCCTCTGAAAAGAATGCGAAGTGTGGAGCAATCTGTGGAAAACAAATTTTTGTCTAATTCTGTCAGGATCTAGAAAAAACTATCTTGTTTCTGTAACTCACTTCTGCTTAGGAAGTTGTCCAACAGGAGACAAAAGGAGAAGCTGAAAGTTGAAGAAGCTTTTCCTCTTCTTCAATAGACTGTACCCAAGCCTTCAATGCTTAAACTCACGCTGCTGCTCCTAGTACTTCCAGGTGACAGGGCCAAGGCCTTCTAACTGCCAACCCCACATTTGATGTAGCTTATATAAGCTTGTTACTTTGGGAACAACAGAATGAATCATGTAAGACTTTTGTTTTCAGAGCTATAAAGTTCAACACAATAATAAATCACAGCAGGAAAATAACCAGACTGCTACACAAAATATGATCAACAACTGAAGGACTTCACATTTCTACTTTTTAAAATATGGTAAAATCCATTTTAGAAAAATATAACCCACTATAGAAAATATAAATATCTTGGTAAGATATTTTAAACATTTCTCAAAATCATTATTAGGAGGCAGACGAAAAGACCATGAGAGAAAGCAAAATAACGTAAGAGTGAGATTATAGAGCAAGGTAGAACATGAGCTGGTGTTTTCTTCATCAGCATCTGTAAATACGAGTGGGCTCAGGAGCATCATTCTGTACACTAGGATGAAGCATGGTGGAGTGAATGAGAGTGGTCACATATTCAAATGCTCAGTTTCTAGAGGGTATAACTCTCTGGGAAGGATTGGGAGCTGTGGCCTTGTTGGAAGACATGTGTCATTGGAGGAGGGCTTTGATGTTTCAAAAGCTTAGCATGCACAAGTCAGATTCCCAGAAACTAACTCTCTCTCTCTCTCTCTCTCTCTCTCTCTCTCTCTCTCTCTCTCTCTCTCTCTCTCTCCCTCTCCCTCCCCCTTCCCTCCCTCCCTTCCTCCAAAACAAAATTAGCTCAGAAGAACTCGTTAACCACTAAAGAAATCTACAAATTCTCCAAACAAATTGATTCCTGCGTCTACTTACTTACATAAAGTTTTAAATAAAACTAACGATGAATGTTAGAGGCTAACACCATTCTGATCTTTAAATCTCTTTGGACAGGAGTGACAGATGAACGTGGCAGGGGTTTTCTGGGCTACTGACCATGTTTTGTGTTTCTTTCTCTGTATGTTGGCCAAATAGGACTGGTTATAACAGTTTACCAGACATGACCTCACACATAAACTATAGGTTCCAGGATAGGTGTGAGTGTGACCCATCACCTTTGTAGATGACAAGGTTATATTGTGGTATCAGAAGGTTAGACATGCCCACAATTTTTTCAAATGCATGTTTGAATTGAGTCAAATGTGCAGAAGAAAAGTAGTTGGGGATCTATACTATTTTAGACAATTCTGGCAAACATTAAGAAGCAAGTGGTCTCCACCTTAAACAAATGTTTTTGGACAATAGGAAAAGAGATATTACACACACACACACACACACACACACACACACACACACGCACATACACACACGCACATACACACACAAAGAGTTTTCAAAATGATTACTATTTCAGTGTCATCACAGAGCAAGATAGTACAAGGAAAGAAAAACGCATGCTTACTTAGCCCTGGGACATGCCCTAAACAAAACTTAGAAAAGTGAAGCCTGGTTGTGAAAAGAAAAAAAAAATATGATCAGGTAGTATGTATATATCGTAGGAATGCAACAAAAAAGAACATAAAAAAAATAATGTAACACATTGGAATAATGAACTTAAAAAGAAAAGGCTGAAAGATTGTCTTCACACAAAGAAATAACAATTGATACTAGTAACCACCCAAGACAGATTTTAGCTAAGTAGGACCAGAAGGAACTTTCTTAGCTTCTTCAAGGATAGTTGCTCAAAAATACCACAAAACCCCACAAATACATTACAACATTAAAACACAAAGAAACATTGAAACATTAAAACACAAGAATCTTTTTAAAAAGAAGGAACAAGCCAAGATGTCCTCAATCACTGCTATGCAACTTGATGTCCCAGAAGGTAAGAAGTCAAGTAAACACACACACACACACACACACACACACACACACACACACACACACACACACACACACACATGGGAGGGGTGAATAAAGATTAGGGAAAAACCAATTATTGTGAATAGTATAACTGCATAGAAATTCAAAAGAACCCATGGAATATTACTAGAATTAATGAATTAATTCATATAGGTTTCCAGGCTTAAGATTAATATATAGTGGTCTTGTCCAGCACAAGACCCTGCATGCCACAATGACAACCTTGCCAGCAAGCTGTGTCTGCTGAAGCAATAGTGGCCTATCTGTTATGGGGCACACACCAATAGCTTTCTGGTTAGATTTGAGGTGTGCTCAGCAGGAGGAAATTTTATGACTGGTATTTTAAAGTTGGTCAAAAATCAGTGGTTGGGGAGGTCATAGCTCTCCAGGATATAGCCTGCTATTGATATTCTGCTAAATGGCCATGTTGTTAAATTGCCTTCTAAATCTTTATACATGTGCCTGTAGACCTGGGCTGTTCCCAACCTTGGTTAGTAAGGCTTCATTTTGTAGTGGGCATCAGTCAATATAGATACATACCCTTGGCCAAAGTGCTGAGACAGAGAGACTAAGTAATTAGCCATACATGGGGTAACATTATTGAATCCCATCACTCTAGTTCCATACCCCAATTCCTACCAAGGCCTAGCAATGTCTCAGAAGAGGAGGAAGAATGTAAGAACTACAGGGTGGAGGACTCCCATGAAAGACTGTCCTCTGGACAGTACTTATAGCAGTCACTCACAGCACTGTGGTTACCTGCACAAGACATGTATAAGATCAAGTCATCCAAAATGCCAGAACAGAGTTTTCTCCAGACCCTGCCCATGTCAAGGAAGCTTCTGGCAGCTGACAGCTGCTTGGAGAGAGACAATCTTCTTATTTTTTCTATGACAGTGCTCAGACTAAGCTTCCCATGCTCTAGCAGATGGCCCTAAACCCATACAATATAGGCCGCAATAACTGGATATAATGAGCTACAAAAAATATACAGAATTTGAAGAAGTGCATGTTAGGGAGTGCCTCTGGAGGAAGTTGGATAAGGAAATGATGGTGGATATGGTTATAATATAATGTATACATGTATGGCATTCTCAAGAATAAAGATATTAATACACTAACATATAGTAATCAACTTCACTTCTATATTCAAGCCAATAGTTACACAATACGACTGAGAGTTAAAGATACATGAAATGATGAAACAAATCTGTGTTTGTCAATGCAGACAATAAATCAAAAATGTTTTGCAAAGATATTAAGTAGAAAAAATACAAAAGTTTATTGAAAGCATCTAAGTAAACAAAATGAACAAAGAGAGAGACTATCCTCACTGATTGAAAGCTTCAACATTTTAAGTGAAAGGCTGATAGCCTTAATTCTCAATTCTGATAACACAGTATATGCCACAGATGCATCCTGAGAGATTGTGACTTAAGTGATGGGAGGTAGAGGTTATCCACCAAAGACTTCCCAAGTAATTGTATTATGCATAGGAACACCTGCACATTTGATTAAAACTCAAATCCTAGGTCTTGTCCACAGGGATTCTCACTCATAGGTTAACAGAAGCTAAGCACCTTGACCATGAAACAGGATTTAAGAACCAAAGCCTCAGAGAAACCTTCACCCATGAGAAGGGATCCATTACAGTGTTGATCAGTACAGACAGCAAAAATAGAAAACACCCAAATGTCCAACCGAAAGGAGAAACACACACACACACACACACACACACACACACACACACACACACACACACACACACTACCCAAGCAACACAACACTATAGAGTAGGGAAATTTATGCAGGTGTTCATAGTGGGTAAGGGTTCATAACTGCTAAACCTTCTACACGTTTGTTCAGGTCTCAGAAGTGGCAGGTATTGTGTGTGGACTCAGGAAAAGCTAATTGGAAAGCAATGGTTTAAAGAATTGATAAACAAAATGGGAACACATCCCTCAGCATGGATTCAAAGCTGCCTCTGTTTTTCTTTTCTGAAGAGGAAGCTGTGTTTCTCTTCTGAAAGAAGCCTGGGAGAGGCTGCGAGGGCAGGGAGAGGAGGAAGAGTGAGATTGTCCTCTGGCTTTGTCCTGCAGGTTTCTTTCCCATGTCCTATTCTGTATTCATGCATCTGCCATGCCAAAACATAACTGTAAAGCTACTCTCTTGAAATGTCAATGTTTCATTGTTTTCTAAATTTATCTGGGGATTTGAGAGTGCTTCTAACTTCCTGTTGTCCCACGAAAGTGGATGAATTGGCAAATGCCTGGCCAGAAGAGGGGGCGTTCTGAAACTCCCACGCAGCAAGCCTTGGCAATGTCTTGAGAGGTGAAGGGGACATGAGGAGGGGTATCAGCTTCTCATCGGCAAGCTGATCTGGCACTTGCCCTCTCACCCATGAGCCCAGTGAATCTCCTAACCCTGACAGCACTGTGGTACCGCACGCCTGTTAACTGCTACTGACACTCAGTAGGCAGCCCCCTGACTGCTAGTGATGTGGTAGGGATCCTGCTGCTGTTCTCTGTCCTAAAGCCTTAAGAGCTCACTACACATATTTACAAAGTATCTGTCTCTGCACCCAGCTCTCTGAAAAGATGTACGGTTGTGCTGTGGGGTGATGTGAGAGTTCAATGGTGTCTCTCAAATTTCCTCTTTTCATATTTCCAGTCCTAGACCCTGAGAATGTGGCCACATTTGAAGATGACTCCTTTATAGAGACAATTAACTTAAAGCAGTGTCTTTAAAAGGGTCTGTTGTAGTAAGCTTTCAGCTATGAGATGAAATATTGACCAGATCCAACTTTGGGAAAGAAAGATATTTCTTGGTTTAAATGCCAGATCCCAGTTGGGCATTGAGGGAAGTGAGGGCAAGGATTGAAGCAGAACAGAGACTGGAGTCATGGAAACGCTGCTTGCTGGCTTACCCTCAGGTTCACATTCAGCCATCTTTCTTATACTTTTCAGAACCATGATCCCAGTAGTGACTGGTGGAATGATAGGGCACACTGGCCTAGGCTGTACCACAGTCCCACATCAATCATGAAACAAGAAAATGTCCCCCACACCAATCTAATGGAGGGGACCTCTCAATTCAGGTTTACTCTCTGGAGAACTCTAGTTTGTGTAAAGGTGACCAAAAATGAACCCATGTATGATTCTAATCCAGTATCCCTGGCATCCTCTTAAAAAGATGCACACAGACCAAAGGGTGGCTATATGAGGGTATGACAAGAAGACAGCCATCAGCAAACTAAGGTCCTTAGAGGAACCAAAATGTGACAATATGGTCCTGAATATCATCCACAACTCCAAGATAGTAAATTCCTACCAGTGTCTCTAGTTCTCTCTGGTGTCCGAACCACACAAATTTCTTGAAAAGTCCCTTTTGGACTCAAGAGGAAAACAAGAGGCCAGAAGCTCTGGGAATATTGGCAACTGTTCTGAGGGCTCCACCTTCTAGGTTGTAAGAAGCGTCACTCCTTTTATGACATAAATTTCTGACCTGAGCTTCAACACTCTGCTTGCTTAGCAATAAAGAGAGCAACAGAACACAAGATCAATGCTTTGGGGAAGCTGCCTTCCAAAGTTCCTGGGCTAAGAGTCCAAAAAACCCTGGACACCATTCCAGTTGTAGCTGTAGCATTGACAGAAGTTACTCCTTCAGAATCCCGGGTTTCTCTTCTCTAACAATACCTTGAATGGTGCTTCGAATGCTGTGTGAAGATTAGAGAAATTAACTGTAAAAGTCTGTCCTGTCCTTGGCAGGGAAAATGATACTTGATAACTGGTAGAATGATAGGTAATCTGAATATGCTTGGATGCATATGTGTATAGGAGCCCGAGAAAGATGTTGGGAATCTTTCTCCACTTCCCTACCACCGGATTCTTTGAGACAGGGTCTTATGACCAAACATAGAGCTTCCAAAAATGGCAACTCTCAGAACCAGCTCGCTTTGTAGATATCCTATCTCCAACTTCCAAGACTGGAATCATAGGTGAATCACCTTAGCCATCCATCATTTTCATGGGCATTGGTGACATGAACTCAGGCCCTCTTTCTTGGCAGCATTTTAACTCTGAGTGGCTCTTCAGCCCCTAAGGCATTTTTTTTAATGCTTTAGAGAAAGACTCTAGTCCTGGTAATCATTCCGATTCCTTTAATAGCTATCCCTTCCTGAGTCAGTCTTGTATACTGTTTTTTGAAAATGTATATATTTTGTATATATTTTATCTAATATTTCCAGCTTGATAGCCTACAGTTCTAAAACCTAAATCTCTTTAATAAATACAGAATCTGTTATTATAGTTTTCTTTTGATTTCATTCTTTCTTTCTCCTTTTGTGCTGCATCAGGAAAACCTTTGTCAATTGTATTAAGTAGAATCATTGTCTCCTGCACTAGGAGACACATTTGAACATTGCTCAGCATATAAAGCGCCATCTGATATATCATAGGATGTGAGTGTGGGGTTGGGGAAATGGTGGAGAAGTCATAAGGAAAAGTATGACCAAAGACCTAGTTTAATTAATGTCTATGGTAGAAGACATTATTACAAACATGGATCTTTACAGAAGAAAAAGGGACAGCCAGGTAACAACGTACCCTCTACTTACATCAGTATTCAATTTTTGATTCACTAGAAGAAAGCATAGATTTTAAAAGTTTGCCAAGTCATGGGTATTTCCTTTTACTTTCTAGTGATTTTAATAATAAATTAAAAAACCTCTATTTTCAACAACAAAATGGGCTCTAGTGTTAGAATCAAGTGGCACCAAATTTGCTGATGTTTTCAGATATTGGTCAATATCTGATCTTGTGGAACTTAGAACTCCATCACCATTGGTTTTTTTCTAATCTGGCATGGCTGATGTGCTGAGGGTGACTGGGATGCACAAATGACAAATGCACCGGAAGAGGAAATGTTGAAAGGGCCATAGGCTTTGCTTGTGTTGCTTAATGCAGTCCTTCGTATGCTTGCTTGTGAAACAGAGACATGTGATCCATTCTTATCTTTAGAAAGAACTCTCTAGTGATCAATATTTCTAACCCTCACATCGATGCTCCAACAGCAAATAGATAAGGAGAGAAGAGATATTGCAGTGTCTTACATGGTCCCTCCACAAATTCCGTCCATGTATATTCAGTGGGAATTCGGCTGAGATGGGGACTAGTTGCAGCTAGTTGCAGGACTCCATAAGAGGAAAATTTAAGGTTGGGTACTCTGGTCAAATCACATACTTTTGTAACTCTTAACAAACCAATAGTGAGTCATATCTTACGATATTTTCCCAAGGTAAATTCTGAGTACAAACTACACGTGAATGAGTTTCAGGAAAAAGTACCTGAAGTTCAAGTCTCTAGAGACTCTTCCTGGCAACACAAGGGGTCATGGTGAAGCAATTCAAGATGAGCACTCAGATAAACAAGGGGAAGAGGTCCCAGCACTGCTGGCAATGAGAGCCCAGAAGACAAGCCAGGCAGATGGGATAAAGAAGACACGTATGTGGTAAATAGAAGAATGACTAGAAGAGAAAATATAGTTCATGAAAATTGAGCATTAATTAATAATACTAAACAGGATATTTTAAAAATATAAGTGGTATAAGCATGCATTTTGAATATGGCATGGTAGTTATTTGAGCTTGTCCTGCATATTTATAATACAATTATATACCAGTGTCTAGCACATTATAAAAGCCTAACTGGTATTTTAAGAAAGATACATAATATAAAGCACATTGTTCTGGGACTTAATATTTCAACATTTTTTATGTTATTAACTAACTATGTAACATCAGGAAAGCCATTGAGTTTCTTTAGGTCTCAAGATCGTCCCCTACAAGCAGAAGAAAAATAAAATGGCCATAAGACCGTTTCTAGTTTGAGGACTCTACATCTCCTTCAGTGCTACAAGAGTGTGCCCTGGAATCCATACAAGAATATTTGCTCAAGGGATCACTGAACAGAATCCAAAAGACAGAAAAGTGAAGGAGATGAGGCGTTCATGGAGCAGCTGGTCTCACATGGCTGAGAACTGGGCAGCAGAAAGATGGCAAAAGAGATAAGAATGGGTGGCCTGAAAGTGACCGCTGTAGGTGTGAACAGTGGAGTGGAGATTTCTGGTTTCTTTGGAGACTCAGTTGTGTCATGTGATGTTTTTCTGGAAACTATCTTATGAGAGGATGTTTTTGCTGAAGCAGACATGTGGGAGGATATTTTGCTGAGAGCAGACACGTGATGTTTTTTCTGGAAGCAGCCTGTAATAAAGGGCATGTGAGGTTCTGCTGAAGTAGACACTTGAGTGAACACGTGTTGTCTGGAAAAGGTATAAATATAGCCCAACAGACAGTGGATGAAACAATGTGGTATTGGTTCACCTTGCCACTCCTTACTGGTCATCATTTTTCCTGACTTCATAGAGAAAAACACACCAAAGAATATCCAATGGTGTTTTAGCAGCTACTTGCCTCTTCCCCAGACTCAGACCAATTGGCAGAGCCTTGCAGTTTCTTCTGGATTGAATTGCCATTGCTGATTTGTGAATGATGTTTGCAAATGGATTGAGCTACTACTGCTGATTTACATGAACTGATCTATTGATATCCTGACAATTCAGATTGTATTCGCCCCAAGGAACTATTTCTAAAGAGGTTCATGCCTTCCTTTGCTCTATTAATCTTTCCTTTCCACTACCTCTGGTAGGTGGTAGGCTAGAACGGAGGTTAACACATTGAACTACACTTACTAAAGTAGGATTTGAAAAATATAAGCCTACAGAAAGGCGAGCAGGTGCAGCTGAAGGCAAGCGTGAGGGATCCACATTCTCTGTCGACACAAATGAAGAAGCAAGCTGACTCAGCGAGTAAAGGCACATGCTGCCAACCTGACAATGTGAGTTCAATCCCCAGAGCCCACATGGTAGAAGGACAGACTCCCTCAAGGTTTTCTTTAAACTCCAAACATATACCAAGGAATGCATACCTCTTCCACACACATTTGACACACTAAGTAAATGTAAAACCAAGACAAATTATATCAAAATACTACTCAAAAATCAACCTATATTTTGATATGATAATTTGATCTTGACTTGTGCTGGAACAGATAACAAGAAAGAAACAAACAAAGATGGATAGATATATAGATAAAATAGTTTCTCAAGACAAGGGTTCTTTATGTAACCCAGTTTAGCCTTGAACTTTGATCACCACTATAGGTTGATATAATAGAACTGGGAAATTCTCAGATATATGATGCAAATTATTGTCATGGTGCTTTACAGTTTATAAACCTATAACAAACCCTTGGTCCTCACAGTCAACATAGATGCAATAGAACCCAAAGCACCATTTGAAATCAGAAAAAAAAGCCAATTTAGGTATAATGGAATTGATAATTCATACACTCATAGGTTTACAAACCTGAGGATGTAACAGAAGATGTTCAAAGATTCAAAGGAGGCACCAGTACTTTTATATATAAAGAGCTCACTCATTAACTGAAAGATCTACCACATTTATTCGTGCATCTGTTAGAGGTTGATGATGAGAGTGATGGTCAGAGACTCTCAGAGCTTAGAGTACAGGATCCCCTACCTTTCCTCCTACTGAAAACTCAGGTACTCGAGCCCTCAAATGAATGAATAGCACAGGTAAGTGAAATTCCCACTTTACCCCAAATCAGTTACCAAACATGAGGATGTGGGTGACATTCATTACCACAGAAGGCTCTGGGGCCTGGGTGACATTGGCATGCTAGTTATTACGTGGTTAAAATGGGGAAGGAAACTAACCATTGCATGATTCCTGGAGTAAGCACTACTCATTTAGTGTCCATGAGAGTTTTGAAATTATACTAATTGCAATAGTACAATTCTCCTCTCCTCTTAGGTAAGTAAATTGGATTCTTAAAGTTTTAATAATATGTCCAAGGTGCTAGAGATTCATGTGGTCTGATTGAGAAATGTCTTCCAGGTCTTCCTACTCTTTGGCATTTCTGATAGACCACAAGAAGGTAAGAAAGACCGATGCACCACCATAGGCAGCCACATGACCACAGGCACAAAGTGCCTGTGACGTTCAAAGTTTCCTGTGACATCCTAGCCATCTGTTGGAAGAGCTGAGTATGAACTTTGCTGCTTATCTCATTAGCAGTGACAGGTAGCACACAGGCAAGATAAGGGCACCCAACCTGGAGTGCATGGGATGCTCGTGCTGACATATCTCTGCCAGAGAGGAGTATGTCCCTAGTGTGAGAAATCCTGGTTCGCTGAGCTACCCTGGCATTGCCTAACAGGCATTGCATTTCCAACAGCATGGCACGATAAGTGAAGAAAGCAGATGAATAATAAATGCAAGAATGAGAGCAATCAGAAAGTCCATGAATAGTCAAACCGTCATTGCCTGCTGTATAAGCCTAAACTCATAGAATCTGGTGCCTTTAACTTCACAGACTGCTAAGTCCTCAGGAAACATGACATTGAATACACTGTCAGCATGCATGCCAAACTTAACAATATCCAGTTGGTACAGAGAACTAAGTGCCAAATCTTTAATGCCCTTGTCTTAACACAGACAAATTGTCCACAAAATATGCAGCTTTGCCAGCATCACATAATCTTTCCTGACAACTCCAGACAAGTGGACATATAAATGTCAAAGCACTAAAGCTGCTATGCCACCTCCAGCCATGGCTGTCACCATAGCCTCACTTCCGTCATCCCCATATTCTCTTTTACTCCCTTTCTGGACACTCCACCAGCAGCCAGATCATCTTCTTGAAATACAGATGTTATCTTTTGAGTTCCTGTCCCAAGCCTTCTATGGTTTCCCCATGTAATTAGAAGAGTTTAAAACCCCTGGCCACAGCCAACCACCCTTGTCAGTCTTGCCTTTTGTTTATCTAACTGTCTTGGTATGCTTTCTCTCACTGTACTAAAATCTTAACCAAAAGCAACTTAACCAAACGGAAGGGAAGGATCCGTTTGGCTTTCAGGTTGCAGTCCATCATCTAGCGGAGGAAGGGCAAGAACTCAAGGCAGAAACCTGGAGGCAGGGACTGAACACTGATTACAGGCTTGGTGTCCTGGGCTCTCCCAACTGCCTTTCTTAAAACTCAGGATGGCCTCTCTAGGCATGGTGCTGCCCATAATACTCCGAACTCTCCTACATCTATTAGCATTCAAGAAAACATACATCCACACAGGCCAACCTGCTGGAGGCAATTCCTCAGTTCAGGTTTCCTCTTCCCAGGTGTGTCAGGTTGACAACCAAGATTAGCCATCACAACTCATATCTATGTGTCAGAGTTTTATCACATAGCTCAGCTTTGCCCATCATAATCAGTGCCCCACCCCTTGCCTATCACCTTAGATAATTTCAGCCACTTTATTCCTGCTGAAATACTTTAAGAAATTGTCCTTATACAACTCGGGCCCATGTGTGATGAATGGAATGTTTCAAATGGTTATTTAATATTGGTTGACTGAATGGATGAATGAGCATGCTTCCCTTTCCATGGAAAGGATATACTTTGTATACTTTGTATAAGAATCTGGAGAATCAAATTATCACCATGGACACAAAACGACTCATCATGACCCATATTACTCACGTTCTCACTGCCAGCTCATATCACTGCATTTGCCTATGGGATTATTCTGTCACACTAGCCCTACTCTAGGCTGTAAGCAAAGAGTCCATCTTCTCAGCACACTGAGGCCACAAGAAATAATCAGTTGCTCACCTTGCACAAAGTTGGCCCTTTAATAAATGATAAATGCTCTACTGAAATCTTAAAATGCAGTCTTTTTAAAAGCCTTACATTTGTGACAGGGATGGGATGAGGGCTTCCTTGACCATTGAGAGGGTGATCTGAGAGGAGATAAGGAGTCTTCGAGGGAGGGGGAAGTCAGGTTCAGTGGTCAGGGAATCTTGCATCTCTGACTGACTGCCCATCAAGTCACCTCTCTATTTATACAGGTTTCACAGGAAAAAAAGACAAATTAATGATTATCGAAGAAGTAAAATTTATATCATTGTGTCCCTGGACATGTGTTTGATTTTCATTATGTCTTGGGTTACAAATTCGGCAATTAGAAAGTACAAATAGAACAGACTTTATTTTATTTTCAGCCTTATAACTCCAATTCAAAAATTTAAAAAATATCTCTGCCAAAGCAAACACATATATTATATGACAGCCTGCTTTAGGCTTTAGTGTTTGCAGTTTTAAAGCACTCCAGACAAACAGAAAATATCTGAACCAGTCTTTTAATGAGTAGAAAATACCAATATCTGACTCCTTTTACTATCTGATTTCATCATTTTGATGCCTATTCTTGGTTGTCAACTTCACTATATCTGGAATGAACTACGATCCAGAAATGAGGGCACATTTGTGATCTGAATCTTAAGGCAGAAGGACAACATGCCTTTGATCCATATCTTGTGACTTCAAGACACAAGCTTTTGATCCAGATCTTGAGGTGGGATGTGAGGTGAGATGATACTGTTGATCTGGATTGACACACACCTTTAATACAGATCTTGAAAGAAAATCTTAGGTCCAAGCATGGTAGTACACATCTTTAATCTCAGGACTTAGAAGACAGAGGTATGCAGGTCTCTGAGTTCTAGGCCAACCTGGTCTACAGAACAAATTCCAGGACAGCCAAGCATAGATTATGAATGAAACCATGGGAAATAGAAAGTTGATGAAGATGTAATTGTGCTGGGATTTTCCTTGCCATGCACCAGCCCCAACAAGCAGCAAAATTTGGCAGATTTTTCCAAATGGCTCTGGATTTAGAGTGAAGAATACAAGAAGGGGGTTGTAGAATTTCCATTCTACATTACATATGGCTACAGGTCTATGAGGGACAGGGAGTGGAATGTGGTGATTTGAATAGGTTTGGCCCCAATAGAGTCATGTGTTTGAGTACTTAGCATGTAGAAGGTGGCACTATTAGGAGGTATGGCCTTGTTAGAGGAAGTGTTTCACTATGAAGATGGAGTCATATATACCTCAAGGTTGGCCCAGTGTGAAAGTCAATCCCCTTCTGCTGCCTGCAGATCAAGGTATAGAGCTTTCAGCTCATTCTCCAGCCTCATTTCTGCCTGGATGCTACCATGCTTCCTGCCATGACAGTAATGGACTAAACCTCTGAAACTGTAAACCAGCCCCAATTAAATGTTTGCCTTTATAAGAGTTGCCTTGGTCATTGCGTCTCTTCATAACAATAAAACCCTAAGACAATCATCTATGCTATAAAGTATGAAAAGATTTGTTTAAGCAATTAATCTTACTTACTGAGTTCTGTTTTCCAGATGTATACCCTGTATGATCCCTATCTTTATACTACATTTTCAGAGAGCTTGAAGTATGTTGTAAAAAGAGGCCTTGAATCTGTTAGTAAGGTCAGTCAGTCTGTCAACTGTTTACCAATTACACAGTTTGAGTTTGCTTAGCAGTGGATACCCCAAGAAGATTCCTGGAGTCATGGCCTCATTTACAAATTCCCAGCTTTTGCTTAACTGTGCTTCTCACAATCTCCAGGGCATAACGAAGACTCCCAAGTAGGGCCAGATAGTTATTTCCTAAAAGCAAAAGGGATAGTAAGTTTAGAACTTTCCAAAAAAGACTCAGACATAATTTTCTCAGGACAAGACATAAAATGAACCATAATGCAATCCCCAAGAGTGCAACGTGCAGAGACCAAAGCCTAAAAGCAAGAGACAGAGTGACAGAGATCACAGCATTCACCTCAGCTTTGCTGGAACCGCGTCAAACAGCAGTGCTGACCTCATCACTTTCGCCCTTTCCAGTTGATATGGCTGTGCCCCATTTGTCTTAAAGCTTAGGATGTAATTTCAAATATCACAGCTTGTTGTTCACACGGGACTGTATATTTGCCGAAGTGCATTTTATTTGTTGGTTAAGAAAGCAAGCTAGTGAAAACTGACCTCTACTCTTTCAAATTAAAGTCAAACTTAAAAGACAAAACAAAGAGCATTGTGTGGTTTACCTAAGAGAGATGGGGAAGAGGAGGCAGAAAGATTGTAGAGCCAGTAGGGATGGATGACACCAAGGAAGCAGTGTCTTCTGGACACAGCAGGACTGATGCACATATGGGCTCACTGTAAATTTACTGTGACACATGCACAGGGCCTGCACATGTCTAAGACAGATGCAGTTCCACAGCTGATGTGGGGATGTGGGAAGAGCTCCCATTCCTTACCAAGAAGCTATCTTCAACTGTGTGTGTGTGTGTGTGTGTGTGTGTGTGTGTGTGTGTGTGTGTCTGTGTCTGTGTCTGTGTCTGTGTCTGTACGTGTGCTCGCGCACAGGCTTCTCATGCTTTGTCTTTGATTGTTTTTAAATTCTGGTTGGTTGGTTGGTTGGTTGGTTTGCCTGATTTTTTATTTATTTATTTTTAAAGAAAAAGAAAAATGGTGTGAAGTTGGATGGGTGGGAAAATGGGAGGTTCTGGGAGGAGATAAGTGTAATCACAATATATTGTAAGATTCAATAAAACACACAAAATAAATAGGCATGTGGAATAATAACAAACGTGTTGTCATACACTACTTGCTATCTACATGCCCTGGAACTGTCCAACTTAGCTGGGAAGGAGAGATGCTGTGGTTAAACGTAACACACGACAGTGCTAGCGAGCTGAGGTTTGAACTCTGCCCTTCTTTTTTCAGAGAGAGGGTCAGATTTTATTTTAAAAAAAGAGGAGCAAAGATTGTGCTCTTGAACTAGAAGGGTTATAGTCAACTTAGAAGGAGGAGAAGAATTATAATTAGGAGGAGGAAGAAGAGAAGGAGGTAGAGGAGGAAGAGAAGGAGGAGGAGGAGAAGAAGAAGAAGAAAGCAGCAGTAGACTGGTTATTGGTGAGAATTCCCAGAAAAAGAATCCACACAGGAAACTGATTAAATACTACATGGAGGAAGACAATGCCTGCACATGCCTCCAGGCCCTGCACGGGTAAGCCAAACAGGCTGTGACACCCAGCTCCCATGTTAAGCCTTTTTTCTGCTCTAGCCCTCCTCATACCACTGGGGAACTCAGATTCCTTGGTCCTCCCATCACATCAGCCATTCTTCTACACTCTGATCTCTACAGGTGTGGCCAGGACCCCTTGCTCATTTTCAAAGTCTCACCTTGTGGTGACCGCATTAGATGCCAGACCCATCAAAGTGACATTTCAGTAGCTCAGTGTTAGGCACTGAATAATAGCTAGAGTTTCTTCTCTCTCTCTCTCTGACAGCACTCCCCAACCCTGCTATTTCTCCTCTACATCCTACACACACACACACACACACACACACACACACACACACAGACATCTGAGGACTGGAGAAGGTTGCCTTGTTTCCACACAGAATGATTTATTCAACTGTGGTTTGGAATATGCCAAAGCAAGTTCCAACCAAATACTTTATCTCTGGGTTTGCCTTCCACATAACGTATGAGTCACATATGGAATCAAACAACTTAAATTTTCTGTCTGTACATCATTCCTTTCTACAGGGTCACACATCAGGAAGTCTCTTTGTCCAAGTCTACCTATGTCACTTTACTGGGCCCCAACAGCCATGAGTTCTTTTAAGGTTCTTTTAAGCCACTGTTGTGGGCATCAAGAAGGAGGGAGAAAGTAAGGCACAGGGGTGAGAACTGATGTCATCATTCCAGTGGCTACTAGTAGATCAGACAAGAAGAGCATCTATTTTATTCCTAGGTGAGGTGTATTGTCATTCCATAGTATAAGCATTGGCTGCTGTCTGGATACTGGTGACATCACATGTCATTCTGTCTCTACCATTGAGGAGTAACATTTGTGGGTAGTTTTTGTTTGTTTGTTTGTTTATCTTAAAGAAGCCCCTGAAAGAAAAGAAAAGACTACAACTCAGCATTTTATTAGATTATAATCTATTGCTTAATTGAGATCTGAAAATGCTCTCTACTGATATAGTGAAGTCAAAAACCAATTGTGCTTACTTCCAAATTCTGTCTAGTTGTGGTCAAATTATGCCACTGTTCATTGTGAGACTTTGGGCAATTGCTTAATCATACCAAGCTCAACTTGGCCTGACTTCAAAAACTGGAGCTTTCAGTCTTTATCCAGTATCAGATGTTCATAAAACTCCAATCTCTGTATGCACATGAAGCAACAGAGCTCAGCAGAAAAGACACAAAGTCTTGCCCCAATCTCCATGGATATTCTTTTCATTAAAATGTCTTCAGTTGCTGACGATGAGGAGGAGTGTTTGCAAACTAGCACTTTTGGGAAAGCTCAAGGAAATAGCATTTTCCAAACACAGCAAGGCACATGTATGTAAGACCTCACAGTAACTTGACAGCATGCACAAGACCTGTTCAAGAGCCAGCCAGACAAAATACCAGCATAATGGGAAAAAGACGTACACAGAATCCCATCAATAGCCAAGGAGCTATAGGTGATAGCTGCTGGGAGAGAGAAAGACGTCTTTTTAAAAAGGGGTGAAGGGTTCAATTATGTCCCACACACACCAGGACATAGCCAAATACCAAGACTTGCTGGATAACACAAACTAAACTTGATGGAGAAAGAAGAAAGAAAAGAAGTAATCTCAAAGTTGGGCAGGAAGGGATTGGAGTGTTGGAATGGTGGTAAAAGGAGCTGAAAGAGGTGGACATGATCAAAATACAATGTTGCATGAAATTCTCAAAGAATTACTAAAATATTTTTAAAATACAATATGGTGCTAGAGATATGGCTCAGCATTTAAGACCACTGGCTGCTCTTCCAGAGGAACTGGGTTCTATTTCCAGCATCCCCATGGTGACAACTGTAACTCTAATTGAACAGAATCTGATATCTTCTTCTGGCCTCCTCATGCCACATGGTGCATAGACTTCGGGCAAATGCTTATACACATAAAACAATAAGGTAAATTTCAATTTGTTTAAACAAACAAGGTAGGCTGCACTTGAGAGGCAACACCCACATATGCACCATACTTGCCTTTGTACACACACACACACACACACACACACACACACACACACACACACATTCATTCACATCATGAGAATAGAAATTTTTTTTTGTATCAAGCTCCTAATATTTATATATCTTCAAGTACAACTGGGAAGACATATTATCAAGTTTTGCTTTTATCACAATGTGCAACACCATAGAGTACAAATTAAGGAGGGAGAATGTTTTACAGCTAAAGAAGAGAGAGCCATGGCTCTATTTTAGAGTCTCTGGCTAGGATGGAGAGGCTAATGATAAACACCGAGGTGATTAAATGGGGTCAGAGTGGCTATTATTGTTCAGACCTCTGTAGCTATTATTGTTACATTGCAAATGATTTCCAGATATGCCACCTTGAAAGAGGTAGGATCTGCCATGCCAGAGTCACCCAGAGGTGAACGGACAGAATGGCTTAACTTCAGCCGTGAGCCTGAGCAGGAGTTCACTTTGTATATTTATGTAGGTTGATAATTTCAGTGTTGTTAGCTAAGTGTGCAAACTCCAAAACTTCATAAATGAGTAATATATTGAAAGAAGCAAGGAAGAGGAGCATGGCAGGGAGGGACTATTGGAAAGGAGGAAGGTGTCCAAGGAGAGGAAACAGAAATTGTGCAAAGGAGACAAAAATAAGCACAGTATATACGTGTATGAAAATGTAATAAAGTCCATGATTTTGTGCAATTAATACATGCTAATAAAAGATAAAATACATATCACTTAAAAAGAAAGTCCATGGACATGATGATGATAGGGCACATGCACACATCAAAGTGTCACACTATTATACATTAATTTGTACATTTAGCACCTGCTAGTAAGGATAAAAATAAAATGTGTTGAAGTTCTATATAAAACGCAAATTACTTGGATAAAAGGTTACACTGACAAAGTCAGTAATTTCCACACTAACATTTTTTTTTTATATCTCCATCCTCCTGACAGTTGCCATCGTGATTCTTTGGACTGGAGACCTTGACTTTCTCTACATCATCTGATGCCGTCACACAGAGCACAGTGGCTTCCTCTGTGGTCTCTGCAGGGCAAATGTTGCACTGTTCTGCCACGGAAATCACTCAAGCCAGGAGCAGGGCAGGAACAGGGATTGCGCCACAGAACTAACGCTAGCGTGCTAGCATGAGCAGAGCGCCCTGAAGTGTAGAAATTCGGGCCTCTCTAATGTGTCATCCTTCGCTGATCAGCCCCAGGACCTTGACATCCTGTCATCTTTTCTCATGAGGACTGTGCTGGCTCATTTTTGCCAACTTGACAATAAAGCCTAGATATAGGTGGAGAGGGGATCTTGATTGAGGAACTGCTTCCATCTGACTGGCCTGTGGGCAGATCTGTGGGGGGCATTTTCATGATTAAGGATTGATTTTGGAGGGCCAACCCCACTGTGAGTGGTGCCACCCCTAAAAAATGGGACTGAGCTGTGTATGAAAGGTAGAAAGTCAAGGAGAACATGCTCCATGCATGGTCTTTGCTCCAGTTCTGGCTTCCAGGTTTCTCCCTAGAGTCCCTGCCTTACCTTCCACCAATAATAGGCTGTAACCTGCAAACTAAAGAAACCCTTTCCTTCTGTAGATTGTTTATGGTCACGCTGTTTATCACAGCAATGAGAAGCAAACTGGAACAAAGGGTGCAGGACCCAAGAAACCCACTCAGAAGCAAAGGTGGAGGTCAAGAAAGAACCGTAGGGGAAGTGCAGTGGAAAAATGGCTCTGGTTTTAAATCTAGGTAAGAACACGTAACCACGCTAACCTCCAGCTTCTTGCCCCATAGCTAGAGTTACAAGTCCTTACTTCAGGAGTGCATTGAAGAGGAAACCAATGGATATAGGCAAAAGGCTTGATGTGGGTAAGTTAGGGAGCAGGGCTGCAATGTGGCAGCCCCTGTTCTAGTATTCGGGGTACCAGGTTCAGACAGCCTCATAGATGTCTAGTGTAGGCTGGATCTAAAAGATTTGAAGTGTCCAACATGTCGTCATAATTTTTGATAATAAAGAATTCAGGTTTAGTCAATCCTCAGGGGGCTTCAAGGAGTATCGTGAAGGAGCGATCATAAGTTGAGATCTTCTCCAAAATACCTCCCAACCAGAGGAACATGAAGTATATTAAAACTAAAGCCCCCCTGACTTTCCAGACACACTTAGCCAAGACTATGTTATCACCAGCCAATCTCCAGGCCAGAGACTTTAACTTTACCCATGTAGGAACTTTTGCCAAACTGAAAGATACTTATAAAATAAAATAAAATAAAACAGGCTTTTTGAAAAGACTTCAAACATCATTACCAATACAGGAGTTAAAAGTAGACCATTTCAGCATGCAAAACAGTAGGAAGCATTAACTTTAGTATGCAAAAAATAAACAACAACAAAAAAGACAAAACAAAACAAAAAAAAAAACCCTGTTCTTCCCTATTGCCCTTGACTCTAAGACTCTGATGAAGCCAAATATTTTTTTCAGATGTTTGGTCTTCCAAGGCACACTGCAAAGTGTGGGCATAAGCTTGACCGTAACTCTTTTTCCATTCCCAGTGTGATCAGTGCAGTGATGAAGGACAAAATTTTGACGTGATACTTGTTAAAGATGGTGATGCAGGCTTCATTTATTAGAAGCCATGGTCCTGGGTATAAGCACCACTGTAATGGGATCGTCAGTGGATACCAGATGTACCTCCAGTTCTAATAGAAGCCAGTTAAGATTCATAGCCACAGATGAAGGCGTAGACAGTGCAAATGAGCTCCTTACCAGGAAACAGCAAGGATAAGGGGTTGTCTGGCTAGGCCATGGCCACAAGATTAGTATTAAAAGCCACCAGGATTGATTAGACATAGTCTTACAATGGTAGACTTTTTTCTTTAAGTTAGCAGAATCATTATTCAGAGGAAAGTGTACAGAAACGGTGGAGGACGTCTGTCCCCATCAAGCAAAGGGCTTTAAGGAGCCTGACCAAAGGGGAGGTGTATTGTGGCAATGACTTCTTTTCCAAATGCTCCGTGTTCATAAACCATCTCGGCCATCGGCTGACATATTTGTCTTCCAGTGCATGCTGTATTTGATCAGGTTATTTCTTTGCTTACCTGTGCCACTTTCATATGTGAGAGAATGTAAAAGCTGAGAGAGGAAGTTCAAGGCCATCACTCAACTCAAAAGGCAGAATAGGAAGTTCAGGGAAGAACTGAAGCCACAAACCAGCGTTTCTCAGAGCTGGGAGGGTTCTCAATGCGCTGCCCCCGCCGTGGCCTGCTTAGCTCTGCACACTTTCACGTCATGAAGAAGGACAGCACTCTGAAGATGGGGAAGGACATCAAAGTCTAAAGAGGGCATAAAAACGACTCTACTTGCAAAAGCCTAGAATCCACTGCTGAATCAACGTGCCAAGATAAGGGACGTGAACTTTCCCTGATAGGTCAGGAATAGGCAACAGTGATTTGAGGAGGAAGGAAGTAACAAAATCTAACAGCTATATTTCAAGAATTTCTCTGAGAGCAGAATATAAAATCCATCAGAACTGAAGTGTCATGCAAAAGATCAAAACATCCAGAAGTAAGAGGGTTTCCATGACACCACACAGTGCTTTCTTTAACAGTGCCAGATATTGTCCTGTTGGGAATATTAGACAAATAGCTAGAATGGGGAACTCAGAAAAGGTGTCCAGCTTGCAGGCACGCTTCAGGACACCATATGAAAAGTAGTATGTCTTAGTATCATTTCTGTTGCTGTGACAAAATGTCCCGGCAAAAAGCAACTTAGGTGAGATAGGGGGCTTACTTTAGTTCACAATTCCAATGTACAGACCTTCATGCAGGAAAGTCAAAGCAGTGTGAGCTTAAGGTCACACCATATTCACAGCCAAGAGCAGAGAAAGAACGAGTGCCCGTATACCCACGTGCTTGCCTGGGCTCAGATCAGTTTCTCCACTCATCCAGTTCAAACACCTGGCCTAAGGAGCAACAGCCTTGCCTACCGAGGACTGTGTCTTCTCCTGTCAATTACTTAATGAGGAAAATCTGTGGGTGCAAACAGGTTTCTTTGTCTGTATGTGCGGCATGTGATTTTTCTTTAGCCCCTTTTCTGCTGTTTGTTTGTTTTGTCCTGTTCTGATTGGTTTGGTTTGATATTATATTTTATATTATATCATACTTATTCTATTATATTCCCATTAGAAGCCTGCTTTTTTCTGATGAGGGACAAAAATGGGGTGGCCAGAATGGGTAGGGAGGTAGGAGGGAACTGGGAGGAGACAAAGGATGGAAAACCATAATTAGAATACATTGTATGAAAAAATGGATTTTCAGTAAAAAAGACAGTTAGTTCCCCACAGGCACCCATAAGTCAAACCCAATGCAGGTAATCCCTTATTGAGACTCTCAATCCCGGTCGATTCTAGCTTGTGTGAAGTTAACAACTAAAGCTATCCATCACATAATAAAGTTTAAAGTTTAATACAATTATACAGATAGAAATCCAAAGGAAACACAAGGAAATACATTCCAGCTAACCTTTGAATGTAGAAGAAAGGGAGCCTAAGGAAAGGAAGACGCATGGAGAAGATGGGGACACCGGGGGATAAACTTCAGCCGAAAATCATTTCAAAAGCAGCGAGTGAAGTGCAGCAAGGATTCGAAACGCAGCCGAAAATGCAGAGGAAGAATAGTTGAAAAGGCAGTCAGAGCACTGTAGTGAGAATTTTTGGATTCTTATGATCCATCATGTTTCAGTCAATGTAGATTTGTTATGGCACTGTTGGGTCCCTTCCCCAGGTGATCCAGCTTTGTGTTTCTGCACAGACTGCAGTGTTTTGTTATGGTCACTGTACCCAAGGTGGGTCCACTGTCGTGTCACAACACCCTCCAGAGGTTCTGTCATCTATAGCCTAGAAGGCTGGAGTCACACTGCTCTCTAGCTTGACTACCTAAAGTCATTCTCATTTATCATACATATAAAAGGGCTACCAAAACAGCAAGCAAAGGCTAAAAGGCCATCTTCAACAGGTACTCAGCTCTGGGGCTTGAAGCATCAACAACATTCAGCAAGCATTCTGGAATAGAATGAGCTCAGTGGCAAATCCTTTCTATCACTTCTTGAGAAAACACTGAAAATAGGAGGTAGAGGCAGAGAGGAACCAGAGTCCATCCTCAGCTAATATAAGGAGTGTGAGGCCAGCCTGGGCTACAGAAAACCTTGTTTCATAAATAAAAAGGAACAAAGAAATAAAGAAAGAAGAATGAACCGAAAATAAGACAGATCTGGATAAAATGTATAGAGTACGACGTGATGTGAATGACTATGTTGGCCTTGAAGGAATTCAAGCACTCTAGAAATCCCACATTTAAACAACTTAAGACTGAAATTCGAAACTCTATGTAATCTGATCACAGCCTTCATCAGCATTATCTCTCCCACTGATCATTCCATTGATAACTCAGATTTAAATGAGCCACAAGCAAGGACAACCGGTGGCAGACATTCTGACAATCACAACATCAAGTGCCCAACAGCCTACCTCTTTTGTTAACCCTCCCTGCCTGTGATCCTTAGCTGACCTGCTTCCTCCCCTCCTCCTCAGGAGGCCTTTGCTGTGCTGATTAAACACCCATATAAAACACCATAGCAGAGTGCACGCATGTATTTAGAAGCATACCAGGTAAATGGCCATGAATGACGTAGTAGTAGTTATATTTTATTGTCCAACTGAAGATGCGTGTCACAACACACTCTCATAATGACACTGGCTCATGGCTCAAGCTGATGTGGTTATTATATTTAGCCTTGATTATGTATTATATCTATTATGAAATCCCCCTAGTATTAAATAGATAAAATTCCTATTGGAGGTGGTCTGTTATACTTTATACCCCCCATATAGTTCCATACCACCTAATAACAGTAGTAATTTCTATATGAATATGTGTGTGTGTGTGTGTGTGTGTGTGTGTGTGTGTGTGTGTGTGTGTGTGTGTGTGTGTGTGTGTGAATTTGGTGGACCTAAGAAAACATCTATAGTGTGTGGCCATAAAATGTCCATCTCACACAGCCTTGATGGTACTTTCATTTTTTACCATCTAGGCTGAATTAGGTCCATTCCTATGAGAAGCCAGAGGGTGGACTTTATATTTATTATGCCACAGTTCATCAACATGACATCTCCAGTGGTAAGGCCTCCACTCTTGCTTTATTAGCTATAGCCTAAGAGAGAGCCAAGCCAAGACTGCCTCTGGATACTATTAACTGGACTATTTTGGAAATCAGCTGGGCTGGCTGGTTTCTGGCAATAGATGCCATTAGCTTAAGACTTGACTACACAGAAAAGTGATCACATCTGTTTGCGAGTTAATCAGCAAATAATGTCAGAGGGAAATACCCAAGAGAGAAGAAATGCATCTGCCTTCTTAGATGATAGTATTGAAAGCCATAAGACAAACGGCAAGCTGGAAATAGTGCCCTGGTAGAATCCGTGATAATACTGGGAAGTAGCTTGAAGATAGAAGATGGACCACATATCTACCACCCCTGGCTTAGAGAAACCAGTGCCTAGAAATGCTAAGTTTCCCAGTACGACTAACTTATTGAGTGACTATCTCTCTGACACTTTTTCCCTCATGCTGATGGGAAATGAAGTGTCAATGCAAAGAAACACTTGGGTTGTTCTGAAGCTCATCTTCCCCTAACAGGTCTTCTGGGGCATAGATTCTCTGCAGCTCAGGAGGCCCACTATGTTGCTAGTTCCCACCTTGGGGGTACAAGGATCGAATGTGTGGAGAGACTCAGGAAGGGCACTCCTTTTGGTCACTTGATTTGTTACATGTGTAGAAATGATACTTGATACTGTATATCAGAATGCACGTCCAATTTCCAATGAGACAAGTGTAAAAGCTCCTAATTTTAAGTTATTAAAAATCCCCATTTTTCAGGAAAAGCCAAGGGATATAATGGGCCACTTTAAACGATACTATTAAAAGGAGATTAAAAATTACTTCCAAATGAGATGATGGCTTAATTAGCATAGTGGCTTGTAGTTGCAAGCATGAGCCTGAGTTTTAATCCAGAAACAGATCTCAAAATCCAGGTACCAGATGCCTGTTTGTAGTCCCACTACTGGGAAGAGGGAGAGAGACAGATGCGTGGGACTCACTGCCCAGCCAGCCTAGCCTAATGGGCAAGCACCAGGCTGATGGGAGACCTTATCTTAAAATCAGATGTGTAGCATTCTTGAGGAACAAGAGCTAAGGTTGTCCTCTGCCTTGCCCTAGTATGATATCTATGTGCACACATACATTCACGCATGACCTACAAAAGTCCTACAAAAAGAAGCAACAGTTTTGGTGTGGATGATTCAAGACCTGCACTTTCCTATGGTCCTAACATGCAGTTTTATACTAAGGAAGATGTTAATCAAGTCCATCAGTTAGGTTCCCTCTATTGATTCCAGATGAAGCTTCAGTGTAGGCTTCCTTCAGCTGACTCATAACCTAAGGTATAATGAACTAATTATCCAGCAAGTGCTAACGACTTTCACTCATACTTCTCACTCAGACTTTAATTATCCGTGTAATAAAAAACCCAGGAGTTAGCCAAATGCCTTTGCTCAGGCAGGCCCAGAAATGCACTGAGGGATATAAAGGGGAGGGCAAGAAACTACCCTGCCTCCCTATATCCAAACGTGTTCCTGTTTAATGTTGTGAGCAAAATTCACCTCAGCTTGTCTGGGTACCTGTGAAGGAAGATAAGGGGGAAGATCTCTTCTAAGTAGCGAGATCATTGAGGTAACTCTAGATTGCTTGATTCATGTTGTGAACGGGCTCTGAGTTAGGAGAGTGAAGATAGCCTTGGCTTTGGGAATCACCAGGTGCAATAAAATAACATTAACCTCTGGTGCTTTTGTGGGGTTTGTTTTGTTCTGTTTGGTTTGCTTTTCTGTAAGATATAAAGGTCTCCAGAAAACAATCCTGTCAACTCCTGGCTGCACGTTTAGCCGCTAGGCTCTAAGCAAAGAGCATCAACATCTTTCTTATTCTCTGCTGTAACTTCAATACCAAATACAAAGTTCTAGAACATAATCAAGTGTGACTTTTTTAAAAACAACAAACACCCCCAAAAAAAAAACCATAAACAATGATCAATCTGACATATGTAGTTGGTTCACATAACTCAGGGCAAATGCTCCTCTCTCCCTTTATGCCTGTGTCATTTTCCTAGATGTTACCATAGGGGACCACGTGTCTGGGATTGTTCCACTAGTCCATTAAGCCATTGTCCTTTTAGAAAGGACATATGAATAACCAGTGTGTTAGACATATCCACTGCAGGCAACATAAGTCACTATGTGGAAAAAAATGACTAGACTAGATGACAAATTTTGTGATTAGAGATTAAGAACATTAAAGAAATTCTGGGAAGAAAAGAAAGAAAGAAGACAGCCCTACTCACGAGCATTGACTGAGAGCTAGCACGGCCCATGCAGACACATAATACGTGGGGCGTCATTTCTGAGTTTCCAAATTCCCCTCTTCAGTCCCTTTCCAAACTTCAACAAAAGGAGTTATCATTTATCACATTTGCATGTTTAATCTCCACTCTGATATTGTGCAACTAAAGACAAAGGCCCAAAGAATCTCTGACACTAGAAAACACATGGTGACATCTTTGGCAGAACGTGAAGAAGCAGGGAGTTTCATACTTCTGATATTCATTGTCCTACAGCTGAAATGTGCTAAGCAGGGAACAGGGATGACAGCAGTCCTTCTACTCATGCATAAGGACCTGGGTTTTCAATCAAGAACCCGTGGTAAGAAGCCCTTGGTGGAGCACACTTGTGATCCCAAAGCCGGGAAAGCAGAGACTGGTGATGCTCTAGGGGTACTGGGCGACCAGCTTAGGCTAGTTAGCGAGCTCCAAGTCAGAGTCAAAGGCCCTGCCTCTGAAAGCCAGGTAGGTGGCTTGTGAGGACTAACAATAGCTTCCATATGCATGTATGTACACACACACACACACACACACACACACACACACACACACACACACACACATACTGTCCTAAGCTGAAACTGCTTGTGGAATACTAGGAGCTTTTCCACACCTAGTATTCCATGTGTTGAGGTGAAATCAGAGGTTCAAAATACTTATGTAAACAAATTGAAAAGGTACCATCTAGTCCCATCTTCCTGTTTCTGATGCCAGGGGTCAGGGTCCTGGTTTTCCTTTTTACTTATGAGGCCACTACCCCAAAACAAGGCAATCCCCACTCCATCTCAATATGCTTATCACCCCTCCCCCAACCTTGCCTCCAGATAACTTCACTTTCTAAGTTTTCTGGTCATCAAGCTCTTTAGTCCTGATCTCATTTTCTGAGCATGACCCCTAGCTAGTCTATCACCTGGAAGAAAGAAAGGAGAGAGAGAGAGAGAGAGAGAGAGAGAGAGAGAGAGAGAGAGAGAGAGAGAGAGAGAGAACAAAAGAAGCAAACAAAGAAAGGAGAGAGAGAATCAAAAATATACAAAGTTATTTTAAGCTATATTACATTACAATAGGATGTTAGGATGTTGGCAAGAAGAGTGAGCAGCTTCAAGTATTGGACTCAGTATCTAAACCCCAGCACTGACGAGAGAGGAGCCAAAATCAAGGAGGAGAGAAGCTCACTGAGGCTGAGATCACAGATCTGAGTGTGGTCACATAAACGGCGGTGTTGGCGCAGGGAGAAAGGCTGCAGCAACAGAGAGAACTCCTTGTAAGAGCTGTAGCTAGGACCAGGAGTTTAAATGATACAAGGAAAGTAGTTCTGCAGATATTAGGTGCACCACTATATTTCTACACATAGGCAGTCATCTATGAAAGATGACAAAATACCCAGCAAGTGCAGTTGTGGCAGCCTAGTAACTCAGATTTCATGTAACTTCTCTTGAGTGACAACACCGAACTGAGTTACTCAGTCTTCTGGTCACCTGTGGCTGTCAAATTGTGGTTGTCTAAAGTCATGTAAGGCAGCAGTGTTGGAGAAATCGTACACTGATTTGTGTAGTATCCAGACCCATTTTCATATCCCAAATATTATAAGAAACATTTTACTCTTGTGTAAATCCTTATTACTCAGTGCCTTGATGCTCTGCCAATATTTTGAAATAAAATAAAATTTGCCCCCAAGAATTTCTGAAGGTTTTTAAATTTCCACCACTATGGGCCATATTTGTTATTGTTAAGTAGCCCCTGCTTATGAAAATCAACTAAGCAGTGTTTGAACCAGCTATGAGTCACCATCTTTCCCCATCCACCCAGTGTGCTCACTTACAGACAAATACAATGACTGCTAATACAACCTATACACCATGAAATGGCAGGCACACAAAACCTCATTATTGAGAGATCTCTACATAATCCAGACAATAATATCCTGCCAGATTTGAAGATCAACATTTCTTATGAAGGTCCTAAAAAGCCAATGCCCCAGTTGATAACGCTAAAAGAAGGATAAATGCAGCCAAAATGCCAGATATGAGAAGTGCTTGGAAGGGAAAATATTGAAAGGGTTTAACAGGCAGGTTTAAATACTTCAGCTCTGTTCCTGAAGACCTGAGTCCACCTCAGAGCTCTCTGAACTTGAACAGAGTTAAACAACGGTTTGCTGATGTTAAGACACTGTAACTGCTCCATCCATTTGCCTGCAAAATTCATGACGGCCTTGTTTTTTAATAGCTGAGTAGTATTCCATTGTGTAAATGAACTACATTTTCTATATCCAGTCATCAGTTAATGCACACCAGGCTTGTTTCCAGTTTCTGGCCATTATGAATAAGGCTCTTATGAACAGTGTTGAGCAAATGTCCTTGTGGGATGATGAGCATCTTTGGGTATATGCCCAGAAGTGGTATAGCTGAGTCTTGAGGTAGAATTATTCCACATTTTCTGAGAAGCCACCAAATTTCCAAAGTAGTTGTGCAAGTTTGCACTCCCACAAGCAATGTAGGAGTGTTCCCCTTGTTCTGCATCCTCATGAGCATGTGCTGTCCCTTGAATTTTTTATCTTAGACGTTCTGATGAATGGGTATAAGGTGAAAATTATGATCTGCCTACAAAATGTCCAAGGACAAAGATAGAACAGAGACGGAGGGAATGGCTAACCGATGACCGGCTCAACTTGAGACCCACCCCATGATCAAGAACCAATCCCTGACACTATTAATGATACTCTGTTATGATTTAGACAGGAGCCTAGCATAACTGTCCTCTGAGAGACTTCATCCCCAGCCAACAGAAACAGAAACAGAGACCCATAGCCAAACATCAGATAGAGCTAGGAGAATCCTGAGGAAGACTTGGGGGAAGGATTAAGGGACCCAAAGAGCACAGGAAGTCCACAGGAAGACCAACAGAGTCAACTTACCTGGACCCTTGGGGGCTCCCAGATAGTGAACAACCAACCAAAGGACATACACAGGCTGGACCTAGCCCCCCCCCACATGTGTAGCAGATGTGCAGCTTGGTCTTCATGGGGGTCCCCCAACAACTAAAGCATGGGCTATCCCTGAATCTATTCCCTGCCTGTGGATTCTGTTCCCCTAACTGGGCCACCTTGTCATGTGAGATGATGTGCCTAGTCCTGCAGTGACTTGATACGCTGGGGTCGGAGTTGGGGGTGAAGGGAGTGATGCTCAGAGAGGAGATCCCTGTCTCAGAGGAGAAGGGGAGGAGGGAAAGGGAGAGAATTGGTGTGATGGGGTACTGGGAGGAGAGGGGGGCTGATATTAGGATGTAAACTGAATAACTAAAAGTTAATGGGAAAAGTACTATAACTGGTTAGTGATTTTCTTTGTTCCAGTTCTATTTATTCATAACTAATAATTCCATCTTTTGTCTTTATTTATAGTCTTTATCTATATTTATTATCATAACTAATGATTGCATCTTTTGTCTTTTGAATCTCAATTTGCTACAGATAGATGACTCTGAGATACAACTGCATGTTTGTACACATTTACGTAATGTATATTCACTTGGTATACTCATTTATAAAGGTACTTTAAAATTTATTACAGTTACTTATTTAGTATGGTTGTGTTCGTGTGTGTGTGTGTGTGTGTGTGTGTGTGTGTGTGTGTGTGTGTGTACGCGCGCACGCGTGCGCACTCAAGGAAGTATGGGCCTCAGATGACATGTAGAAGTCAAAGGACATTTTGTAGGAGTCTGTTCTCTCCTTCCACTGTGTGGATCCAAGCAGTGGAACTCAAGAGTGTGAGGTTTGGCAGAAGTGCCTTTGCTTGCTAAGCCATCTTTATGACCTCTTTTCAATGTTAAGGTCAATGACAGCCCTACTGGGGTTGCTATTATTTCCCCGTCTTGAGTACAATGTATAGGAAGTACAGTGGTACTAGGAAAGATGCCCAAGGCCACAGAAGAAGAACGATTACAGACAACAGCAAACACATGCAGGCTTGTTTCAGAAGGCAGAAGAAGAGTGGAGTCAGTTCTCTGCCTGCAGAGTAGTATTCCTAGAAACAAAACTGGAGACGTTGCTTCTCCTTCAGAGCAAAACTAGCGCTATGGTATAAAATAGTCACAGAACCAGAAGGAAAAATAGCCAAGCAATTACAAAAGACCCAGCATGGCAGCACTTACGAGAGCAATGGCAGGAGGGGATAGAAAACAGACAGCAGAGCTACCGTTCCCTTGTGAGTGACTTTGGAGAATCCTTTCTTTCATAGAGGCCTTCCAAATTAAAAGCTCAAATGTGGCATGCAGATATCCATTCCTCCACGAATGGCAGCCTCTGCCCGGCCAGTGAGATGACAGAGAACACAGACACAGGAATGAGGCGTTCTCTCTACTGTGTCTCCCAGTTTGTGCAGTTTGTGTAAGTGCATGATGAATGGTTTCCAGACGTGACCATAAAGTGTCATTGTTCCTATAAGACTGGAACACTGTGACTGCTGCAGTTTTGGCAACAAGTCCCCTACAGGACAGCACCCCTCCCTGACCACTCAGGGGCAGGTGAAGGACATGTGGCAGCTAAGTCTAGCCTGGTATGAGTTAGAAGGTGTTTTCTGTCTGGACTCTGAAACAAAGTCATGCTTTCCTAAGCAAGTCTAGGACCAAAGGCTCCCCCAAGTTCTCAGAGCTTCACTAGATGTCAACCACAGCACATTTGTTCAGTAAACAATAGATATGGGCTGAGAGTCAGGTTAGTACTCTGCTCTGCGCATCGAGGGGTGCTAGCGAGTAGAGACAGGACACCTTATCTAGCAGAAAATTAAACATGGGTTTGGAGTCACATGTCATTGACAACTCTCTCTTGGGTGCTTGGGCCAAGAGAATTCTCCAAGACCTCACTCGCAGTGTCCTGAAGTGATCTATGGGTAATAGCTGCAATTCTCAGACATCTCTGTCACCAGTTCTCTAACCTGGAACCTTCGATGTATGTGTATCAGCTCCCAGGCAAGTAGATAACAAGTTCCCATCTCAGCCAGACTCCTTTCTCTAAGCTGATTGATCTACCTAGACATAGAATGCAGGTTTTCCTGCTAGGTTAGAGCACAAGTCTTGTTTTGAAACATTTGTGAGTAGAAAAGTGGAAAGGTGGAAACATACAGCAAACTATCTGGGTGCCTCTTCTGGACTCCCTGGACACAGTCTTGCCCTTCGTCTGCTATGGCCCGGCACTCTCCTTGGCGGCTGGGATATTCCCTCTCTAGAGGCCTCGTATCTCTACTTTCAATAATACCCCTCTGACCACACCACTGAAAACATTAAAGCCCATCAGTCTTTCTCCTTCCTCTACCATATTAATTATCATCACCTGCAATAAAACTTGTTTTCATATCATCTGTCTTCTCCCACCAGCACGTCCAGACGAGAGCCTTGTGTGCCCTCTGTTCTCTGCTGATTGCCCAGACCAGACATTTAGGAAGCACTTAATCAGTGTATGCTGAGGTAAAACAAAACAAGACAAGATGGATGAGGCAAACCCAGTTGTTTTTAAGCCAGAGATCAGTTGTCTGAGCAGGAAGGCAAACATTAGTTTGAAGCTGGTTCTGCCCACTAAAGCATGCAGATGTTATTTTCTTTTCATCCTGGCAGCTTGTGCCTCACTCCCTTCTCCCAGGGTGTGTTTAGCCTCAGAGCCTCAAGAAGGATTTAAACAAGGCTTATTAAAGACCGAGATTTGGACGCCTGCAGATATCCAGGCTCAAGATCAGACTTGTGGTAAAACCACAGACAGGCATGAATGGCTGTGGGCTCCCCCATGATCAAAGCCCGGTCATAACATAGAAATGGAAGATTATCTACAGGACAGTGAGATACCCGAGACACTTAATTGTTTCAACCACAGCTGGTTTTGTTATTGAAAACATGACATGTATAAACACATGTGTATGAGATGCACAGACGAAAAGTGTTTGCTACATGTATCTGATTATTCTAGTTGGCTCAATTCTAGGTATGTCTTCTATAAATTATGTGTGTGTGTGTGTGTGTGTGTGTAGATTCTGATCTCTCATATAATAGCCACACACATAAGAAATTTCAAGCCCACATAGAAGTTATTTTTCCTTTTAGGAATAGAATGTTCATGACTTAGAGAGTTTGAGCACAATAGATTTTAAAGGTTAAATGTTTCATGGCTTCTTGTTTCCTCATTCTCAGTGACTGAAAGCAGGAACACAAGGAAGGGAAATGGTTTGCCCAACATCCCACAGCTTATCGACATACGTTATGCCCTTAGAGACCACTAGCCATCCACGTTTTCTGCTCATGACTATTGTAAGAGAATCCTAGAGAGGCAGAAGGTAAATTCACACCCTGGTGTAAGGGCACAGGAAGGAATTATACACAGGCTCGACACAGTCATAGATGTGCACTCATACTCATGCCCCATCTACACCAAATGAATGAAGAGTACTCTTCTCAAAGCGACTGTGAAAGTGCCTGGTTTTACAGCCTTCTTAAAAGCTTAGGGAGTGAATATACTTTCTCCTCTTCCTGACTTCCAGGGAACCTCTATCTGTCTTCTTATCTTTAAGCACACTTTTCAGGCCTCACAGCCGGACACTATTCCCAGAAAAGGCACCCTGAGCAGGTTAAGTATCTTGCCTTGGATTTATCACAATTCAGGCATGTGTGTGTGTGTGTGTGTGTGTGTGTGTGTGTGTGTGTGTGTGTGTGTCTATGTCTGTATGTCTGTGGGTAAAAGACCTTGTAATCATATATATCATAATATATCATATATATGACATATATGATATAATTCCATATATATATGGAATATATGTGGAATATATATATGGAATATATATATGTCTCCTATCTTTCATTTTCTCTCAAAAGCGGCTCTCAGAGAATCTGCTTCACTTATGAAGACATGGTAGGAGTTTTCCCCTCTAACATTGTACTATCTCCTCTCAAAGTGAAGTGAAATGATCAGTTACGACAGTTAGACAAATACAGCGAACTAATAGCACATGAGAAAGAGAGGAAATGAATCTAAGTTGTAGCCTAGTTGCGGTTGTCATCTTCCTTTTTCTTGGTCTCAGTACCTGGTTCAACATGAATTACTTATCTCCTCTCATAGCCTTCCTTTGTCCTTTCAATGTATTTAAATGTCAGTGTGAGACATGATTCTGACTTTTTAACCTTTTAGTTGGGTAAAGTACCTGAGCTCTTTGTGTCCAGCCCTTCCTACAGTAGCTGAGGAACACACAGCCTGCTCTCACTCTATTGTGGTCCTTAAAAAGGGAGGTATGGTATGACCTCCAAAGACCATGTCTGTTCCTTAACACTGGGAAGGTCAATGGTATCTAAGCAATAAAGACCTGAGACACCCTATAATGCACACATAGCCCACAACAAACAGTAACTAGCATGTCAAAACAGCAGTTTTGACCTCAAAACCACCAACATCAAAACCACTGATGTTGAGCATGCTACTCTCCAGCTTTCTCCTCATTCCTTTCTTTATTCTTGATTCTTTAATGGGGGATTTTTCAGTCCCTCTGACACAGTTTAGTGCTCAAACTCCAAAGCTCTCCCCAAGGCCACCCTCCAGATAGGAAGCCTTGGACTCTTCCGTCTGCTTTCATTAGCAGATGCCCATCTCTAAGGCATGTCTCTTCAGTGAAAGCTTCCTGAGTGCTCTTCACTCTTCCTAAACTCTTACCAGTTTTCCTTTATGACTGTAATCTGGAATTATGTTCTGTGGTTCTAAGAAGATAAGAGGCTTCCTGTTCAAGGCCGACTAGCCAGTATCTAGAATTATGCTCTAACAGGAGCTAAAACATTTATTGATCAAATGGTGGGTTATTCATGTTCCACTCTAACCTTTCTCCTATAAGGCTAAAGTTGTCTACAGCTGGAAGGAGCTTAATATCTGTTGTATAGCTAAATAATTAATAAATACAAATAAATATTAAATATTAAATATTAAAAGGCTAAATGAAAAATACACATTCACACTGTGGAAATCTTAAGCCACAGCCCATCCACTGTAACTTTTAATCATTGCAAAAGAATCTTGTCACAAGTATGTTTTACATTTACATCTTACATTTACATTACAATATTTTACATTTCATCGTCTTAAAAGAAAACCACTATAGTGAACATTCAGATGTTAATTACTCATCTGGAGAGCACATGAGCACATGAACACATGAGCAAAAGGCACAAAGGCAGTTGCAGCATTAGTTGGGTCTGAGCTAATGTACTGCCTCAGATGCAGGTTTCAGATTCAGCAACACAGCACAAAATTCACAGAAAGATTCAGTGAAGACTATGACAAATCAGTCTGGAAATATTTAAAGTAGAATATGGAGATTGCATCAAACATAAATTCTTTAGAAATGTAACATTACAACTAGCAGCATACTAATGAGCTACACCCATGGTCATTTTCATTCTTTTTCTCCCCCAATGTATTCCAGAGCTGACTTCATCTATTCTTGGTGTGGACTTGATAATCCCTTACCCTTCTTTTTCCTTTGGACGTTTTGAGATAAATCTCACACAGTAATTAATGTTTCCTTGTATGTCGGTCTCACATAACTGCCTAACATTTTCCATGCACCATCTTGTTAATTCTTATGAGAATCTTCAAAGATAAGTTGTGTGATTACCCCCCTGTTCACGTTAGCAAATTCAGTGCAGGAAATTTAAGACCCTGAGTAGGATGGCGCAGTTTAAGTGAGCCAGAGCTCTTGTCAGTTGTGAATAGCCATGAATTTTTAAAATATCTATGAATTCACTCAACATATGAGTGTTTACCAAGCACCAGTCATTAGCCAGGTTGCATGAAGGCTTTGTAGGGAAAGTGGAAAGCAACCGGGCACTCAATAATCCTTCCCTGGATTATTTCATTTTCTATTGCACAAGGTAGATCATAACTATAAATATAAACTCAAGTCTGAAAACTAAGCTAAGCTGTTAGAGAATCTATGATAAAGACTGTGGCATTCTGTGACTAGAGCCAGAAAAGAACACTGCAGCAGATTTCTCAATAGCATATGAAGAACAATAGGAGGTCATTTAACAGAGAACTGGGCTGAAAACCCACATGGCAGGCATTCTAGAAAGACCAGTATATGTAGAGGCCATGCTAGGAAGGCTCCCTACACAATCATCAGCCTCTCAAGGACAGTGAGGGGAGAGAAAGCCCAGGGTATAAAAGAGGACCTATGGGCCAGGCTTATTTTGAGTTTCCCTAGCTGCCAACTCTGAAAGACTGGGCTCAAGCCATCTAACTTAAAAGTGACTTCAGAGGGATCAATGAAGGATGAGAAAATGAAGACAGGGCAGAGAGGACATCAATAAAGGAACATGATGATCAGATTTCACCAGGAACAGTTAGAGCCCAATCCTGCCAGGGACTCTGAGAGACCATAAAGGAGACAGTTCAGATACCTGATATCCAAGAGGCTCATGGAGTCACCTGCCAAATGTACTTTGGATTTTCTAGCCTGGGGCAGCCTTGTCCCAAGAGACCACACCAGCCCCTTCATTCCCTATGTCTGCATCCAAGCCCCATTATAGGCAGGTAGAGGCTCTGTTCATATAATGGAGGAAAGGAGATTAGGCACAGCCTGGGACACTGGGAACCAGAAGTCTAGCTAACAACCATCCAGGGAAGTGGAGAGACAGCTACAGATGAGATGGTACATGGGTCAAGACTCTGGAGATCAACCGAACAGACTCCACTTACAAAATACATATTACGTTATATGGGGGGAAGGGGATCACTAAAAAATTCAAGGCAACTTAAGCAGAGCATTCACCCCTTATCTTCCTATGCAATGTGTGGTTTTGTGTGTCTACACTGGCCATAGACTCATAAAGTCAACCATTAGTCTAGGGCAGAGAAAATTGTCCCTTAGGGTAGTGTTGAGGATAAGGAAGGGCAACCCATGTGAGCAAAAGTTCATGGGTAAAACTTGGCATGGAAGTTGGTTAGATTTGGTATGGTCAGATAGAATGGAGTAGACTGGTAAAAATATGGAAGAAAAGGGACATGGTAATGGAGGTATGCCGTGTGAATTTCCCTTTGCAAAGGAAAGAGAAAAAAATGGTGTTCAGCTGCAGACATAGTTAGCTGCTACCTTAACACCTGTAGGACTTGCATCTGCCTTCATCTGCCACCATGTGGGTCCAGGCCAAAGGCTCACCTTTGGCTCTCCCAATACCTTAGTAGACCTGTGTGGCACTAGACTATTCCTCTACACATTTGCTTCTCCTTAAGTTTCTATTTGCAGCTGAAGAAGTTGAGCGTGACCCTGGAAACTTCCCTCACCTACCCTTGCTCCTTCTCTATGTTCCTTATTGCTGCTTTTCCCTCCATTCCAGCAATTTCTTCCTGGGAGATCTGACACCAGATGTCACACACTGCCATTCACCTGGACTCATTTGGGACAGTGCAGAACAGTGAATCTATTATGCAGCAACCAACTAATGTTACTGAGCAGTCTTTCCTAACTAAATTCATTCATTGTATTCAGTTATGAGGAGACTTGTGTGCCATGGCATATGTGTGGAGGCTAGAGGATAACTTTAGGAATAAGTTCTCTTCCACCATGTGGGTCATCAGAGTGGGTAGTACCTTTGCCCACTTAGCCATCTCACTAGCCCTGGAGCATCTTTTTTAAATTTTGCAATGTAATCTGATGGTTTAACAAAGAATGGGGATGCTCAGCCAATCCCAGCCTGAGAGGGAAGGCTATGGATCAAAAACCCACTGAGTGTTTTTCTAGGGAACTTAACAATACTTTTTATTTGAAAGAGGGTCTCACATAGCCAAGGCTGACCATGAACATGTTATGTACCTTAGGTTTCCCTTAAGCCTCTGATCCTCTTAGCCTCTGCCCCTAAGTTCTAGGACTACAGTTGTCCATGACCACACTGGCTTACAGAGTTCTGCAGATCAAGCACAAGATTCCATATATGCCAGTGAAGCAGTCAACCAGGAGAGACCCATTGCTAGTTCCAAGAATTTCTTACAGGAGATAAAACCCTCCAGATGTGGAAACAAACCACACCTCAAAGATGACACAGAAAGTTTCCTCTGCTATCCAAAATATTGTTTCAAGGCAGTGTGTGTTTGTGCATGCATCTGTCTGTCTGTCTGTCTGCCTGTGTATGCACACATGCCTACGTCCATGTTAGAATTATGTGACTTCAGATCTCTGTATAAAGTTACTCTCATATGCCCTCAAGAAATCTCAATATTCAGAAGATTCTAAAACAGACCCCAATTTTATATTCAAGATATGATTATATCTGATTTTTCTTTCAACAAGTCCCCAGAGGTTGGGTATGAGCTCAGCCTTGGCAGGAGCCTGCAAAACAGGCCTTGTTCTTCTCCTTAAAAGCCCAAGTACCTTGTCCCACCAGGCCTGGCTGGCCTAATTCAGAAAGCTGTTCCCAGGATTTGCCTGTTTGATCTGAGGGTGACATCAAAGGACAGATGCCCCATCTGTCCATTCTCACTTTTATGTTTGCTCTTTATTGCAGCCATTCACAAATAGAGGCTTATGGAATTAATAAACCCCCAAAGAGCGTCATTAACTGTATCTCTGCCAGGTGTTCTCGTGGAACAAAGACAAGTGCGGATCCAGCGCCAAGCTTTGTGGAATGGAGAAAGCTGAGCTGCTTTTGGAGAGAGGCCTCATCCCACTGCTGACAATCCATGACAAGATACCATGTGCCTCTCTGGAAGAGTCTAGACATCACTGGAGAGGTGGCATATGCGTTTAGCTGTTCCATACGTGGGAGTCTAGGGCAACCATCCACCTCTGACCCCAGATTCTCTGATGAACGATTTCACATTGGCACAAAAGCTTGTAGAATATGGGTGGTTCTTGGCAATGGTCCCAAGTAGTCAACATGGACCGAATAAAGCAATGGAAGGCTGTCTTTGGAAACTTACTGTAAACAAAAGTCTTAGTGGGACTTTTCCCACCCCTTTCCCTAGATGAGAAGGGTGAAGTCCAGACACAAGATAAGCTGTCTGTCCTAGGTCTTGTCTCTCACCTGTGTTTCCTTCAAATAGAAGAAGGAAGATAGAAGGGATGTCAGAGTTATATACACTAAGCCCTAACAAGACAAAAGAGGAGACAAAGCTCTACCTGTTTCATTGTTTTTGGTTGTTGTTGTTGTTGTTGTTATTGTTGTTGTTGTTGTTGTTATTGTTGTTGTTGTTGTTGCTGCTGCTGCTGCTGCTGCTGCTGCTGCTGCTGCTGCTGCTGTTATTGCTATTATTTGAGACAGGGGCTGTCTACGTAAGACCAGGCTGTCCTGGAACTCAGAGACTGCTTCTGCTTCCCCAGTGTGCCATCTTGTCTGGCACCTTGTTGGTTCTATAATAAGTATGTGTGTGGTTCAGTCACTGACTCCTGCCAACCCAGCACAGACTTCAGGCAGAGTTTATGGCCAGGACTCCAGAGCTGGAAGATGCCAGCACTGGGAATCCTGGAGTCTCTTGCTAGGTGATGCAGTTCCTACTCAAAGTTTCCTCTTCTCCCAACACAAGTCCTGAATTCACCCAACATTCACCCTGCCCAATAGCTCCACAAGAAGACGCTTGTTGAACAACTCTATGTTCACCATAAGGAAAAGCAGAGCAGACACTCACTGGGAGGAACTGAGATATTGGGTAGATGCAACAATGTGTGACAAAATGCCACCATTGTCTTCAAGTAAGTTTTTTTTTTTTTTTCAAAGGAATCAGTTCTGGGATTTGCAGTGCCCTGGTTGCAGAACCCCTCCTGTTTGTGTTCCTGTTGGCTGAAAGGTTTACCCAAAGATCTGAGAGGATCCACTGTAAGACATTCACAGCACAAGGACACATGCTGTTCTGCCCTGGCCACTCTAGGTGTTCTCTTTCCTTCACATCAAATGATTTCTCTAGCTCAATCACTTCCAAACACCAAGCCTGGGAGTGATCTGTACAGGGACTTTCAATGCACTGTTCCAATACTTAGGAGGTGAGGAGCAGAATTTTACACAAATAAGAACGTACACTCTGGCAAAGGTGACAGAAGAGAACTGAAAACAGCAACGAAAGCAATAACTTGAATCTTCAGCTCACCAAGCATTGACTACTCACCTAAAAGACTTTTAGCACTAAGTGGGAAGGGAGAACAAAAGGGAAAGAGAGGGTGGGAGGGTGAGGATGGGAGAGGCGAGAGGGATGGGGGAAGAGAAAGAGAAAGAAGGAGAGAGGTAGAAAAAAGAGAGGGAGGGAGGAAGAGGGAAAGAGGAAGAGAGGGAAAGGGGAGAGAGGGAGGAAGGGAAGAGAGAAAAGGAGGGAGAGACAAGAAGAAAGGAAAAGAAGAAAGGAGAGGAGAGAAGAGGAGGAGAAATGAAGAAGAGGGGAGGTAGATATAGATGTGAAATAGATGTGTATGACTCTATCGCCTAAGAGCTAACACCTAGCAAAAACGATGTGACCATTCTCTCTAATAACTATTACAAAGCCTGGTGCAGATGTTATTCAAATTGAAGCTAACAAGGTTAAAGTGACCCAGAACTGACTGAGCAGTTTCTTAACAACAGTCCATCCCTTAAGAGGAAGTCAACTTCAGAAGTAAAGCACAGACACAAAGAAATGTGTAACCAGCAGAGGTAAGGTAATTCCTGCCGTTCAAATTTATTATTATTGTCATTCCTGACTGCTGTACACAGCATTTTGTTCAGTCCTGACTCCAAACAGCATCTGTCAGCCACATGTGTATGTGTTTGGATCCTCAGCAACACAGGGCTAGCATGGAACTACAGCATGCAACTTTGTGCACATGGCTGGCTGCAAAGGCTGCCTCCCACCCTTGGGGTCACGTTTTTCTGCTTTTCTCACTCTGGTTACTGCCCATGACTGGCACCAAATGATTCTTGTCACTTGGCAACAGGAACCTGCATAGATCTGGCTCTCTGGATCTAAGCTCAGGACCACCATGAATCATTGAAGAAGAAACATGGGAGGGGAGGGATTGATCTTACCCCAGCTTTCCTGTGGTTAGTCAAACCCTCAGCTATGTTTAAGCAACTTAGAAAGCCTCCTACATGTGTCATCATGACTTAACGTTTGACAAAGACAGTGAATCCAATGCATGATTTCTGGGAAGTGGTTCCTCATGTTCTGCTTCACTGACGTTTGTCCCCCAACTTGGGTTGTGTAATTGCTATATAGAGTTTTAAGAGCCCTTTCAGAGACACAGGAGCATCCCCTTAGCTCCCACCTGTTAAGACCCTGTGCTAAACCAATGGTGCCACTGAATCGTATCCCATTTCTGATTTTAGTCAAAGGATGGTCCCAACCAATGACTAGGGAGACACATATTAGCACTGCAACTCTTCTTTTTTCAAACACGCATTTTTAAGGCTCATAACAAAAAGATGAGTCTTCCCTTCATACTGATTTCAGGTACCAGGATCTGCAGCATATTTTCTGCTGTACCTGTGAGCTGTGACTTGCCTGCCTGAAATCACAGACAGGCTCAAGAACTCAAGCTTCCAAGGTAAGCTGGAGTTCACTACAGCTTCCCTCTGCATTTGGGGAAACACCAGTTTAGAAACACCAAGGTCTTTTTATCCTCACATGGTATCTAGGAACAAAACAGTTGGTGCCCACACTGGCTGAGAATATTCAAGATGACCTTGGAATCCTAAACAAGGTCACACTGATGCTTGATCCCCAGTTCCATGTATCAAACAATTAGACACAGGTGACCCAGGAGTTCCTTTTCCCTTGTGGTTTTGAATCCTCTGGTTCAAATTCCTTAGCCAGAATCCAAGAGAAGCTCAGGGTCCATGGATCTGAAACATTTCAAAGGAAGAACCTCATTGCTATTATGCCCTTCATGTCCCTACAGAGTACCCTACTCATAAAAAATGGTTGGGTAGCCCACCATTACCAATGGGATCCCTAGGCTGCCATCTTTCCTAAGCACCTTGTGGTTTTGACCTCACAGAATAAATTTTCTTGAAACTTTCTTTACATTTCTAGATTTCTGCTTTAATATCAATGAATTTATTTACTTATTTACTTGAGAAATATTCTGTATTAAGCAAGAGTTTGTAGCTATAATATTCCAGGCACTGTTTTTGACCCAGATGATGGTCTGACATTTCTGGAGTTTATCATCTACTCTGGATGCAAATTATAGACAAATGAATGATCACAAAATTAAAGAGTCACATTGTAAGAGGTTCTATGTGCACCATGTCCAATAGTGTGCTTGCCAATGCTTCAGTGTTGACTGGCAGAGTATCCGGGACAGTTATTCAGTAGGTAGCCCTCAGGAAAAGTCTACAGTCTAAATGTTTCTAGCTGCATTTAATCAATAGGAAAACTGAAGTTCAGACTACAAATGGCTGAGCTCAAACGTGGAACTTGGTTTAACTGCAAAATCCACCTTGTTCCACTTCAATGTTTCCAAACAGCAAGGGGAGAAAAGAGAAAGGGAAAAGAAAGACAAGACGTCAAACTCACATGCATGAGATTTTATTGTCTTAGTTGATCAACTTCAGCACATTTTTTTTAATATTCAAAAATGTCACAGTCACAGGTGAGGTGTTGTAAGATGATAACAGTAACTCCCAGCCTGTGGAATCCAACCTTTCAGGGCCACCCCCTATTCTATACTCTCATGTTCTCTCTAAAGCACCTATAGCCACTCACTCTGAACACAGAACTGGATTCCAAGAGAAGCATCCTTCCCAGGTGATAGATGGCACAGAAAAGCTGCTTTGTGGTACCCAAGATGCCCTCCTGGATACTCAATAAAAACAAACAATGTATCTACACCTACACACACACACACACACACACACACACACACACACACACAAATACATTTCTTGGCTGTTATCTTAAAGCTTACTTCTATTTCTGGGAAGATATTCCTACAGTGTGCCCTTAGGAAGAGGTGTCGTATACGCACCTAAGTTGTAAATTCCTGCACAGATAACATGGCACCCAGAGATGACTGGGGGAGTGGAGCGTTTTCTCTTCCACCTTTCCACATAATTTATAACCTGATACTTAATTCCATCATAGATGCTGCTTTCTAGCCAACTTATAATTAAACACATCTAGTTCAAAAGGTTTTTTGTAAGACAATAGGAAAGATGTCTTTATTTAATAATCTCCATACCTAAGTACTATGTAACCTGAACATTTTATCCCACTTAAAACAGACAATATTTACACTGGAAAACTAAATGGTGATTGCTCAGAGCAGTTGGTTGGGAATAGAGATTAGAGGAAAGAAAGGAAAGTGTTAAACACGAAGGCGAAGAGGAAATGAAATAACCTCCCAGCATCTTATCCCCAGAAGCTGCCATGAGCCTGTCTGGGGCCGCAGCCACAGGAAACGCCAAGGCTATTACTTGCCTTCACCTTTGGGTTGCGTTTTATTGCTATTCATTAAGGAGATCTTTCCCATCAGCCTTATCATCTTCTTCTTGGCTCTCGGTCTGTTTGAGTCAGACCTGAAACATTTACTTTCACAAAGACTATCCAATCTTTTGTCTAGACACATATGACTTCTACCAGAACTCTGCTGAGCAGGGTCAAAAGAAAAAGCTGGTAAACACATAGACTTTATGTAGCTGACCAGTGTGGACAGAGAACTAAGAATAGAGGAGACAGAAAAAGGGGGACAAGGGAGTGAGAAATATATGTGTGCGGGGGTAGCTGAACCCTCTTTGTTTGAATAGTCTGAGCGGAGAATTTAGAGGACCCTTGAGAGAGCTTACAAATCTGCACTGGAACTCAGTGTCAAAGACCTCCAGGACCTTTGCTCATTCTGTTGCCTTTGCCAGGGTGGCTGTAAAGTCCTCATCTTGCCTTCCTCTTTCTGCAGCCAACTTTTCTTTTGTAAGTTGTATCCTAAAGCCTGCTTCCTCAGGAAAAGTTTTTCTAGCTAATAGCTTAGGTAGACTGCCAGTGTATAATCTCATTACTTTGCCAGTAGATACGCACAGTGCTATAATTAAAGGGTGATTTTACATGGTTATTCAGAGAATGACTACCTAGGGTCATTAGTTGTTGAGTGTTTTCTAAATTGTCTTATAATGAATCTAATTGCAATTTCTAAGTGGTACTATTACAAAAGCAATGTACATTGTTATATTAAATAATTAATGTTATCTTCCTGGCTAGACTTTCAACTCCTTAATGACACAGTTGTTTAGGCCTGTACATCTTTGGGTGCCCATAATTTAACACTACACCCAACATATAGTTGGAGATCAAAATGCTACATGTTACATGAGAATGATCCACAGGACTCCCGGTAACAAGGGGGTGAAGACAGTAAGAAAATTATCCCAGAGATAGAATGTGCCTCTTAAGGATGGACAAGTGGCTCCCAACATCACAGTTACCCCAAAGACTAATCAGAAGCCTGTTGTCAATATCATTTAACATCCCCAACACAGATTTGATCAATTCTTATTCTATTGCTGCTTTTAAGAGCAAAGAAGAAAAAACCCAGTAGTCTGCTTCAAGTGCACTATGTTAGAAACACATAAATACTTTGGTGTTTTCTACAATGTTAGAATGTTTAGTAACAGCAAATTCACAGGATAGGATGCTAACCTTGGCTCAGTTTTCCAAATCATGCCACTTTCTTTGATAGCTGACCAAGACAAACCCAGATTCTTTTATTCCAATCTTAATTACTAACATTAACTTTAAAATCTCACATCTATTACCCATCACACTGTTAATGTATTTACATGTGCACATGTGTAGATTCCTATATAAAGTATGACGAGGCTGTAGCAGACTTAAGAAGTTTCAAAGAATCCTGAGGGATTGAAGCTTGGCACTAATTGATCTTTAAATAGAGTATCTTTGAGAACAAGATAGCAAACCTGAGCTGGAATGGTGATGGTGTTGTTGTTGTTGGTGGTGGTGGTTGGTGTTGGTGGTGGTGTTGGTGGTGGTGGTGGTGGTGGTGGTGGTGGTGTTGGTGGTGGTGGTGGTGGTGGTGGTGGTGGTGGTGGTGGTGACGACGATGACAATGATGACAAAGTCAGGCCGCAGGGTCATAGATAAACTGCAGAGAGCTAAAAGCAGATACATTAAATATAATAGAAGAGAAAGTGGGAAATAGCCTTGAACGCATTGGTATGGGTTGGTTCCTGAGCAGAACACCAATGGCTCAGGCTCTAATCTCAACAACTGATAAATGGGACCTCATGAATCTGAAAAGCTTCTGTTAATGGGGCAAAATGACAGCCTGCAGATTGGGAAAAGATCTTCACCAATTCTATATCTGACATAAGTCTAGTATCTAAAATATATAAAGAACTCAAGAAGTTAGATTCAAAAAAAACCCCAAATAACCCAATTTAAAAAATGGAGTACAGAGCTAAAAAGAGAATTCTCAACAGAGGAATTGCTAATGGCTGAGAAACACTAAAAGAAATGTTCAGTATCCTCAGTCATCAGGAAAATGCAAATCAAAACAACCCTGAGATTCCACCTCACACCAGTCAGAATGGCTAAGATCAAAAACTAGAGGGACAGCACATATAGGTGAGGAAGTGGGAAAAGAGGAACACTCCTCCATTGCTGGTAGAATTGCAAACTGGCGAAAACATTCTAGAAATCAATCTGACAGTTTCTCAGGAAATTGGTAAAAGTTCTACCTGAAGACTCAGCTATATCACTCCAGAGTGTGTACCCAAAAGATGCTTCGCCACACTGAAGAACACGTGTTCAGCTATGGTCACTGCAGCCATATTCATAAGCAGAAACTGGATATAACTCAGATCACCTTCAGTCAAAGACTAGATACAGAAAATGTGGTTCATTTATACAATGGAATACTATTCAAATGATTAATAACAATGACATCACGAACTCTGCAGGCAAATGGATGGAATTAGGAAATATCATCCTGAGTGAGGTAACTCAGACCCAAAAGGACATGCACGGTATGCAGTCACTGGTAGGTGGATATTAGCCATAAAGTATAAGATACCCATGATACACCCCAGAGACCTAAAGAAGATAAACAAGAAGGAAGACCCAAGTGAAAAATGCTTGAATCTAAGAATGTAGAATAAAATAGTCATGAGAGCAGAGGGAGGGAGGGGATTGGGTGGGAGAAGGGATGAGGAGGGAAATTTGGGGGTCAGAATCAGGTGTGGGGAGAGACAGGAGAGAGGGCCAGGAGAATGAATAGAAATCTGGAGCTCCCAGGAGTTGGGGGAGATCTCTAGGAAATCCCTAAAACCAGGTATGGGGGAGGTACCCAAGAGTCAAAGTGGGTCAAATGCCTGACAATAGGAACGTGGAACCTGAAGAGGCCACTTTCTGTGGCCAGGCAGGACCCCCACTGGAGGGATAAGGGCATCAACCTATCCACAAAACTTTCCACCCAAAATTTGTCCTATCTACAAGAAATTCAGGGACAAAGATGGAGCAGAGCCTGAGGGAATGGCCAACCAATAGCCAGCCCAACTTGAGACCCATCCCAAGAGCAAGCACTCTGGTACCATTAATGATGCTCTGTTATGTTTGCAGAGAGGAGCCTAGCATAACTGTCCTCTGAGAAGTTCTACCCAGCAGCTGACTGAAACAGATGCAGATACCCACAGCCAAACATTGAATACGTTGGGGTGTCTTACAGAAGAATTAGGAGAAGGATAAAAGGCCCTGAGGGGGATAAGAACTCTACATGAAAACCAACAGACTCAACTCACCTGGACCCTTGGGGTCTCTCAGAGACTGACCCATTATCCAAAGAGCATACATAAGCTAGACCTAGGGCCTGACACATATGTAGCAGATGGTCACCTTAGTATCCATATAAATCCCCCAACAACTGGAGTGGAGGCTCTCCCTAAAGCTGTAGCCTGACTGTGGAATCCATTCCTCAACAGGGCTACCTTGTCTGGTGTCCTGCAAACCCTTGATGTGCTGGAATGGGAGGATACCTAAGGGTCCCCACCCTCTCAGAGGAGAAGAAGAGGGGGAGTGAGAGGAGGGACTCTATGAGGGGGGATTGGGATGGGGGCAGCGTTTTGGATGTAAACAAATAAACAAACAAACAAAGAACACCCCCACCCAACAAAAAGGAAGTGGTAAAGGCTGTAGAAGAACCAGCTTCAGAGAACGGGTGGACAGGTAAATGGAAGTTCTAATAGGTCCAACTTTAGCAGGGTGGACCAAGCTGTGTCTAGAGTTCTATGACTGTTGGTACCTTTGCACACATGCCAGATGGTCAGGTGACAGGCCAGTGGACACATAGGTGTCTTCCTCTTCATGGGGTTCACATGAGTGAGTTTCATCCTTTCCTCCATCTGGAGTGTCCAGGAAGTACTCAGGTCTGGTTTTCCTGACATGGTTATAGTAGTCCATGTGCCCCTACAGCACCAGTTTACCCCAGTCAATGTATAGGGTGATGCCTGTCCTGCTCTTCAGATTAAGTCATGTATCACTCTGTTCTGCAGAGATGGTGTGGAACCGATGGCTTTTATACATCTACCTAGGTGTAGAGTCATCCTATATGCCCAAAATGGAGTCAAATGTTTCTTGTAAAATAAAGTATCTAAAAGCAAGTTACAATAAAAAAGTCACTACTTTGTACAATATGGAGTGACTTAAGGCAGGACATGGCCTGATCTCTGCTCCCTAGTCCTATGCATTTCTAATTTGAAAGCAAAAATAGCCTTTGGTTATTTCAAAGATTTTTGAAATTCATATTTTAACATGAACTCACTAAAAACACAGAACTATTGTTGGGTAGTGATTCAGAGCATGGTTTATGAGTCATCCTCTCTATGGTGAGCAATACTGTAGAAGCCATTGCCCCAGGATGTCCCACCACTGAGCAAACTAGACTGTACAGGTTGCTGCGAAGATCTGAGTTCCAAGAGATAGTATAGGCTCAATCAAGATGGATATGACTCACGCATTCCTTAATAAGCCCAGTGTCCAGCTGCGCTACCAGATCCTGAGGAGTTGGACATGTCCAGCATGCCAAGAGGTCTATTACAGTTAGAGTCTGAAGCGTCCCCACAGGCTGTTGAGTGTTTGGTCCACAGCTCTCACAGCAGTGAGAGTTCTGAAGGCCGTGTAACTTTGGGAGGTAGGGCCTGACTGAGGGAAGTTGGTCACTTGGAGTGGGTCTTTGAAGGATACCTAGGCCTGGTTCCTAATGCACATGTTTTGCTTCCTGGTCTTTATGAGGAGTTTTACCAGAGTAGTCTCTGATGCCTGCTTCCCCTGCCTTGATGAGTTCAGTCATCCTCTCTGCCATGATGGACTAACCACTAAAACCACGAGCCAAGACCTGACTTCCATAGGGCTGTTTATGTCAAATAGTTTTCATCACAGTTGTACAAAAATGACTAGGACACGGTCCTTGAAAGGTCTCCCATTACACAGAAGTGTCCATCTCTAGTTTACTTTGCAGAAGAGGCTCACTCAAGGGCTCCAATCTCAGCAATCTGGAAGTATCCCAGTCTTCATCTTATGATGTACTCCAACTTGGTAAGTGTCCTACGCCATATTGCCCCTCATATATCCCTCCTCTAGCCATCCTCCTCCCTTCTTCATCTTCAAACGAGTTACATAAGTATCTCCTCCTTTACACAGTGCCCTCTACAGGTCTTTTCAAGAGTATATGTATATGTATATGTATATATTCATTTCATGTATACATTTCCATTAACAGCCTATCAGGGTCAGCTCTCTGGGGATCTTTTATAAGCTTAGTGAAAGTATTTAATGACATCCTTCATTATGAAATACTTTTTGAGGCCTATTAGTTTAATCAACATTCTTAGCCCATACAACAATGTCAAAGCAGTGAGCTGCTCAAAAGCCTTGAGCATGGACAGCCTCAACCACTGTGCTGCTGGCACTGTGGTGACTTAAAGTCTTTGTCTTCCTTTCGTTACAGCTTAATTTCTTTTGAACAGATTTACTTATTTGAATACCAGAGTCTGTAATGCTTACCATAGTGTCTAGCCTTCTCTGTATGAAAAAGTAAGCTATATCAGTTTAGGACAGGGCCTACAACCATTTGGAGGTATAGCGCAAAGCTCATACTGTGAGGGAAGGGTTGTACGGAGAGTCGATCCAAATGGATAAATGTGAGTCAGTTCCTCTGAATAAATTTCTAGAATACCTATGGGCACGTGGTCAGGAACTTGCTAGCAAATGTCCTTGTGTGCCAAAAGGCGAATAAAGCATGCCATCCTTCTAGCAGTCTGATAGGAGGACCCATCCATAAAGAGAGCATCCTTTTCTTAGTCAATACAACTCATCTTTTTATCCATAGTGCACTATGTAAAACCACCAAATCCTGTTCTGGCAGGGACTATGCTCCAGTCCAGTCCCATTCACTGTTCATAAAACAGGCAAAGCGCCTGGACCTAGGCCTCCTGCCTATAGAGGCTATTGTGAATGGTACCCAATCACCCTTTAATTACGGAAGGTGGAGAGAGAGACAGAGTGTACATAACCTTCAGTATGATGATGTACATATGTTCTCTAGTGGCTACCATGCCACCTGAACAGGCCTTGATCTCCAGTCTTGTTCTATGTACACAGGAAGCCATGTTGCCCCTGACCCACTCATCTCAGTCTTCTTAGTGTTTCCTAGAGAGAAGATGTAGGTAAGAAGCCTTAAGTTGCCTGTTGCATAAGAATCTCAAGAGAGTTGAGTCTGCCTTCCCCTCCCTTCAGGACATCCTTGAGGAGTTGTCTCTGCCATGCCTCTGTTGAGCATACAACGTCAGGAGCCCTTCTCAGCCTTTCCTTTTGCCTTGTGCAAGCTGCTACCAGGCTAGTGTCACCGAATCCTTCATGAGCATAGCGATGATTAGTTTTGGTTGACAGCTAACCTACACTGAGAGACGCCTAGAAAATAGGAAACATTAACTGTAGGTGTGTCTGCAAGGATATCTGAAGATTTGACTGGGGGTCGTAAAATGAGTGGGGGAAAAATCCAGATAGCACCATCTAATAGCTGGAGGACCCCGATGGAGTAAGTGGAGGAAAAGAGAGGGAAGGCCCTAGTGCAGTGGTTCTCAACCTATAGGTCATGACCCCTTCGGTGGTCGAACAACCCAGTCACGGGAGTTGCCTAAGACCATCAGAAAACACAGATACTTCATTACAATTCATAACAGTAGCAAAATTACAGTTTTGAAGTAGCAACAGAAATAATTTTATGGTTAGAGATTACCAAAACCCAGGGAACTGTATTAAAGGGTTGCAGCCTTAGAAAATTTGAGAACCACTGCTGTAGTGTAGAGCAGAAAAGTGAGCACACTATTAACCACAGCCGTCATCAGTGGACAGCAGATTATAGAATCTTGAGCCTTTGAATGCAGATTTTCACTATCCAGGAATTTTCAAGTTGTTCTTGGGCCTTTAGTCTTGGCCTGGGGCTCCATCATTGGTCTTTCTTGTTATAGCTTCTTAGAGGACACAGATAACTACCGGTTTTCCTGGCTCATCAGGCTGCAGATAGCCTTTGCAGGTCTAAGCAGTCTGACCACGTAAGCCAACTTACTAAATCCCCCCTTCAATTGCGTGTATTCCTTTCGGTTTGCTCCACTAGAGAACTGTGACTAATGTCAATACAGCAGGGAGGGATGCAGGACAGGCGTGGGGAAGCATAATGTTAGCGACGAATGAGGAAGAATCCTTCCACACTATCACTAGACACGAACTCAGCCATTTAGTAGAAGGAACACATTCTCTCTTCAAAAAGAAATGCCAAAAGCAGGTTTCATCTGCATCTCTGTACAAAACTAAGATTGAAACAAAGCAAGTTGACTTTCCAAGTTCACACCTAGAATATATGTTGAGAATTTCAATTTTGTGCCTTTTCAATTTCTAAGGCTCTGTTTTTGACCCCTGAAATTTTCTGGAGGTTGAGGAGAAAGCAAGAGAGCTGGGAAGTCTTCCAACCAGTATGCCAAACTCAAAGAAAGATGAGAGTGACCTTAAAATGTCAGAACCCTGATCCTGGCTCACAGCTATAACCCTAGTACTCCGGAGGCTGACGCAGGTGCAGTTGACGAGTTTAAGGGCATACCAAGCTATTCAGTGAGTTCCAAGCCAACCTGGGCTGCAGAATGATACCTTGTATCAAAAACAAACGAATAAATATTAAAATCCCCAAAGAGTCAAAACCCTCATTCTTGCTGGGAACCCAAACACAGCAAGCAATCTTCGGTTACAGCCTGAGCAGTAGACGCTCTGACTAGACGATAACCATAAACACTGATCCTTTTAAAACTGATCTTACTTGAGTCCGTGGGAGAATGAAAACATAAAAATCAAACCAAAACCATAGCTTGGCAAAATTTCCAGCCTGCAAAAGTGCTAAATAAACATGAGGAGTTTGGGTCAGAGAAAACAACAGCCGTTTCACAGCTGAGGGGTCGGCAAGACACAGACACGTGTTGAGAAGTATCAGAATGAGCCGAAATGTACAAATGCTACCCTCCAGCTTTGTGGTAAAAAGCCAGTTAGGGGCGGGTAAGTGTTTTGAAGGGAAATAGGTATGACTGAGACAACAAAGCGAGCATATCTGCATTATGCTTCCATTTCCCAGGTCCCCACAGGATCCGCGCCACTGGTCAGCCTCCCACATGCAGAGGGCAGGACCCTGCTGGGTAGACTCATCCTCCATCACATCAGAGAGAGTCCCACCAGGGCCTGGGACTCTGGGCCACAGAGGGGCCATTGAGAAGCCGTCCAAAGGCAATTTGTGTCCCTCGTGGATTTGGCAAGCTCTGAAGGTCACATGTCAGCTCGCCCTAAAGACTGCAGCTTCCTCTATGAACTTTTCTTCCCCTTTCCTCAACTCCCTCCCACCACAGGCTGCAAAGAGCTAGGGCAGTCTCCCACATCAAAGAATGCCTTTTGTTTAAAGAGTGGAAGCCACTCCTTCTGTCCCTCTACCATATATGGCTTAAGAAAGGGAAGGCTGGACAGCAAGCACCCAGTGTTTGCTGTGTTCCCTTTCAAAGCCTGCCCTGTTCACAGAGGGGTTATCTTGTGTCCACACAGGCTGTTTGCCACAGGTCTGAAGTGATCCTGGTTCCTTCAGGACCTCGGTGACAGTACTCTGAAGAAACTTCAGACGTATATAAGTGGGGGGGGGGCAGGTCCATTAGTCCTCCAATACTGGGATACAGTTTCTCTGGTTTTGCTAAATTCTCAATGGGTGGACCCCTTTTCTGTCAGGATTTTCCAAATATGAGGAAAAGCAAAGATGAATGCCCAATCACCTCTGGCCTGTGGGGGAAATATTTTTAAAAATGGGCAGGGGAAAAGCACCATTTTGGGAGGTGTGTTGAAATCTTTACTGTGGAAACACACCCATCTTTGAAACTATTTTACCCACTGTGTCTTTCACACAGCTACTAGAATACTAAAAATAAAAGGCCATATTCTGATATAGGAGGGAAGGAAAGCAAAGAGGGAGGGAAGGAGGGAAGGAGGGAGAAAAAGGAAGAAAGGTCACTCTGATTTGACTTTGTTTTCTTAGCACACCTACTTTTCCCACAAAATATTTCCAAACTACCTGTAAGCCAAGCTTCTGCCCTTCTTGGCCAGTCTATCAGTGAGTGTTGGTATGGAAGGGTCACCCTAAGACTCCTTTAACAGTAGAAAGTGCTTCTACTTGTCAACTGGTGAGACAGCTTCTTTCTAAGCAAATAGCTCACTAAAATGCTTGCATATTTCACATGAGATTATTGTCATTGAAGCAAATACCAAAGCACTTGTGATTACTCAAGGCCAGAGGAGTGCAAAAACTAAAGAAAGCAATTTCCTCTCAAATGACATGACATCCAAATAGATCAGGAGCCTCTATGGGGTAAGTTCTTATGAGATTGACACAAGCAAGAGTCACCAGGGAAGAGGGAACCTCAACTGATAAAACGCCCCCATCAGATTGACCTGTAGGCAATTCTGGAGAATTTCCTTAATGACTGAGGTCGGAAGGCCACCCCACTGTAGATGGAAGCATCCCTGGGTAAAAGGCACTGGGTGGTATAAGAAAGCAAGATGACCTTCCTGTCTCCACCTACACGCAGAGCTAAAGCTGTCCCACAGCTTCAGGACCCAAAACATGCCTAGAGAGAGATGGTCACCCAGGAGTATTCTCATTCCTAAGATCAAGGCTCACCGGCCCACCGGAGGGACAAGCTCCAGTCAGAGACAGCAAGACCAACCAACACCAGAGATAACCAGATGGCGAGAGGCAAGCACAAGAACCTAAGTAACAGAAACCAAGACTACTTGACATCATCAGAGCCCAGTTCTCCTACCACAGCAAGTTCCAGATGCCCCAACACACCAGAAAAGCAAGATTTGGGTTTAAAATCACATCTCGTGATGATGATAGAGGACTTTAAGAAGGATATAAATAACTCCCCTAAAGAAATACAGAAGAACACAGGTAAACAAGTAGAAGCCCTTAAAGAGGAAACACAAGAAAGCGAGATGAGCAAGCCAAGAGAAGCAAACGAGGAAGCAGAGCTTCTCCGTGGTCTCGCTCCAGTTCCTGCCTCTCGTTTCTGCTCTGACTTCTCTTCATGACGGTATAAGCTCTAAGATGAAACAAACCCTTTCCTCCCCAAGGTGCTTTTGGTTATGGTCTTTATCACAGCCATAAAAAAAACAACTAGAACAGAAGCTAAGTCAAGTATTTGCAAGTTAAAGGATCCAAGCAAAATTCAGCCCTCCACATACTATTTTTATAAACAAATTTCCCTGGAAGACCACCACCACCATTTGCTTATGAAGAGCCGCTGACCACTTCCACTGTAGTGGCAGAGCTGAGACTCCAGTGCCAGCCACCAAGAGCCTAACCCCCCCCCCACAGTCTGCCTGTTTATGGCAAAGAGACCAAGCCCTGGAGTACACTAACTCATAACTTATGTTTCAAATGGTGATTTCTCGTTCTTTGTCAAAACTTGATATACCTCATGCCATGGAGTTTTTAAAATTAGAACTTCTTTTTGTGTAGTAGAAAGAGCATTTGATCTCTCCATTTAGGGATGACAGTCTTGCCCACTCTAAAGTAAATATACAAGGCACAAATTTTAAATATGGCATTTACACACACACACACATATACACATACACCAGGTCACACACACACACACACACACACACACACACACACACATACACCAGGTCTCACACACACACACACACACACATACACATACACCAGGTCTCTCACACACACACACACACACACACACACACACACACACACACACACACACACACACACACTCTCTCTCACACACACACACACACACACACACACACACACACACACACACTTTGTGTGACCTTTCCCTTACTGGCACGTGCTATGTTAATGAGCTGTGAACAAAGCTCTGAAGTAAAAATAGCAGAATTTCACATGGAAAGTTTGCCAACGTCAACTGTGAAATTGATCACTGGGTCCAGCTGAGAGGCAGTACACAGCACGCCACTGATCTAAGGTAGCAAGGTGTTGCCAGGTGCTTCATCAGCTCTCTTTGGAAGAACTGGGTGTCTTCCCTCAGGCTCCCTCAGGCCACACTTGACGCACACTTTCACTAGAACCAACTCAACTTTAAGGCATCCACCCCCTGAGATGCAAAATAAGCTCAGTTCACAGACGACCATCAGTGCCCAAGACCCAAGCTCTTTCCATCTCTACTCCTGGAGCTTGCTGTCCTTTAGTTGATGAAACGGCCTCAGAACATCTGCATTCAGTTCAGTCAGGTGGAGGGGTAAGGGAATGGGAGATGCAGCAGAGGCTAAAGCTTGGTGATCGGATCGATATACTAACCAGCATAGACCTAGGTGGGATTCAACTGTCCTCTGGTGCTTGGAGGGCAAACAGTTGTATCAGGAAACAACTGGCATTGTATACTACCATGAAGAGAGGTTGCTTTAGGGTGAATAAGTCTAGCCAATCATTTCTAGAAAAATATATGAACTGGGAATAGAAATAAATTATCTGAGGTTCACAGAAGGCATTTTGTTTTTTTATTAAACTTCTCCTGTTCCTCAAAAATTCATATAGTTCCTGGAATGTTCCAGATCAAAGGGCATGACCTCCCTGCCAAACTTCAGTCTGTCTGGTATGGACTGCTACCCATCATGTGATGTCCTACAGTGAGTCTGTGACACGGAAATGCCAGCACAGCGCAGACCAACCAGGAAGTACACTTCCAAAGCCCTCATTCCAGGGCAAACGCACACAACTACCTCATCCAAAATTCCTTCAGAGCCTTATCCAATCTGAAGAGAGAACAACAGGAAAACGGTGGGCAGACATGTTCCCCTCAACCCTGGACCCAAAACACCTACTCCAGATGAAAGGGAGGAAAAATGAAATCAGACATGGAGGATAAAGGAAGTGCAGGCTACCCCACATTCCACTCATCTCAGGTTTCCTTCAAGCTACTGTTGATCACTCTGAAGTCTCACCCATAAAGCTGTGCACGAACAATGCAGCGGCTGTGCCAAAACGAGGGAGTGGAAAAAGACAAATACCAGAATCCAAATATGAAAATCATCTTTGCCAAAGGGATTTTCAGTAAAGCCACCAGTGTGGGTAGTACAATCCTTATGACAGGGAAAGAAATCTGTTCTCCAGCTCTTCCACATTCTGTCACTCACAGACAGCCTCCTCTTATGTCTCTTAGGAAGAGATCCTCACCTTAGGAAAGAGGATGGTAAGAGAAGGTCACAGTCTCTTCTTCCCAGGTAGCATATGCGCCTGGCTTTTCACCACTGACTGACAATGAAAGATGCCAGTGAACGATGCTTGTGTCCCCATGGCACTCGGCAGTGTTAAAACTAAATAAGGCCATGCACAGGGGAACAAATGTACCTATCAACCACTATCTGTGCTGACAAGAGCCAAGGCTGGCCCTTGACTAAATCCTGACATTGCTTTCAGGTCTGCTTGCTTCCTCTCTTTGGCCCTGCTCTTAGGCCCTTTAATCCCCAGACTGCTTATCAAGCTCTTCACCCAGGCCAGCACCCCTATCACTACTGTCTGAGTCTAGACTTCCTTCAGCACTACCCACTACTAAAATGTGTGCTCTGTGTACTTCACGTTACCACAGGAAAATGGTCAGTGTTCAGAAAGAGTTGATGAAACCCTTCCCTGAGTGGTTCTTGGACAAAAGAGGAAGCCAATTTTGCAGGTTCAGGGTTTTAAAGAAAAAAAAATTATGACCTTTGGAAAAAAAGCTCATATCAAAGTTTAAGGAACAATTACCTTCTTTTACATGTCTGAAATATTAAACAATAACTATGGTTACCTCAAAAAATCAAGAATCATACTATTTACTGTCTAACTATTAACTGACCTAAAAAATCCTATAGTAAACATAAGTTTGTATATAAATGCACATATAAAGTTTAAATGAAATTTTTACATCAGGGCTGATAATGTTCCCTCCAAGAGCCAAAGACCAACTAACAAAGCCCCAACACTAGCCTCGAGAAGCCCTCTTTAGAGTTGCTGGTCAGGGTTGCCCAAGAAACTCTCCAACCGCACAGGCTATGACTCTTGCCCTTGGCTGTTCCCTGCCCAGAGGGGAAGTTGAGTCCCTATTGCTAAAGACATCATGCACATCAGACACAGGGCCTAGAAGTCCCTGGGCAGGAAATGACGAGAAATCCTCCTTTGAGAAGTTTGCTGCTCTTGCAGAGGACCTGAGCTCTGTTCTTAGCACCCACATGGTGGTTCATAACCTCCTGCAACTCCAGCTCTTAGGAATCCAATACCCTCTTCGGTCCTTTGTGGGAACTATACATGTGTACATACAGACACATACATACATACATACATACATACATACATACATATATGTCAAGTACATAGACATACATAGGTAGACTCATCCTAAAGTAAATTTTAAGGATGAGGTATTTGTGGAAAATTTGAAAAAGTTATAAAGAGCGAAGACTTGTGTGTTACCTGCAATTAGACTATTAAAGCAATGTGATGCTGGTATAACAGGCAAGCTATACAGAATGGTAGTATGTACTGTCTTGGTTATCGAAGAGGTCTTTAAATAAATTTAACAATGGAAATCCTTGATTTAAATGCTGTACTGGTTGTAATAAAAAGCGCGAATGCCCAATGCTGTAGGGTCATAGCAAGGGGCTTTTTACTCTCCCATGGCTGGTTGGCAGCTCTGGAGATGCCCCAGTGGTGGTGAGGCCATGGCTCACTGAACTGTTTCATTGTGGTAGACAGAGCTAAAGTCCTTAAGGGGACCCTGAAGGAGCTTGGTCTGTGATTAGGGATGTGACCAGATTGTGAAAGGGTCTCAATGTTTTGGGGATATAGGAGTCCAGGTATTTTTCCCAGGGGAAGCAGGGGTTCCCTGAATCAATACTTTGCTTTGTAAGGGGATTGCTTTGCAAGTGATGTAAGGTCAGAAACAGGGCTGAAAGCCACTATTTGTAAGCTGTGGGTTGCTGCTGATGCAAGGAGCTTATGTAACGCGGGCTTTGTTTTGGAAAAGCCGTTGTGGCGGCTGTGTGGACATGTACTTGAAATGATGGAATAAACTGAGCCTCAGAAAGAATGTACCAAGGGTAACACCGCGAACAAATGGCTGCATATCCCTGGCACATGGAATTCCTCACCCAGCCCAGTATCCTTTTCCCTAGAAGATGGAAATTCTAAAGGCCAGAAGACAGCATCCAAAGTACATTATATCATCCTCCAAGGTGACCAACTGTCCATTCTCCGCAGGAGACAGACCCTCTTCATCTCTCACTACAGATAGTGAGGAACACTTGAGCTGGCTGAGAATTTTTTATAAGGACGAATGATAACTATAGGTATTTAGCATGACAGACCTACATAACAAAATCTGCACAGTTCAGTGAAAGAAACAGGTTTCTTCTTGTTGCTATTAACTCAGGATTTCCTATCTAATGTCATAGAACAAAAGGGCACAATTGTTTTGAACTTCTACATCTAGATTGTTGCTTTTCTCTTCCCTCTCCAAGAAGCCTAAAGCTGGGTCATTCTATCAGAAGTGTGTGTGTGTGTGTGTGTGTGTGTGTGTGTGTACATGTATATGTATATGAGTATATGTACATGTGTATGTGTATGTATATATGTTAGTGAAAGTATATGTGTGAATACATTTGAGTATGTGTAGTATGTGTGTGTTTGTATGTGTACATATGTATATGTGTATGTATGTGTTTGTGTATGTGCATACATGCATTTATGTGTGCATATGCCCTGTGCAGGTGTGAATGTAAATGTGTATGTGTAGTGTGTGTGCATGGGTGTATTGTATATGTATGTAGTGGGTGTGTGTGTATGTGTGTGTGTGTGTACACTCATACTATGTGCTGCTGGGATTCCTTATGTGATCAGGAAGTACTTTAGCAATCCCACAAAAGAGTTACCCCATATGTCCATTCCATACCTACAGATGGTAAAGACTTTGGACCAGAAATTTCTATTCTATTTACCTCAGATTGGATGAGCAATACCCAAGAGAGGTTTCACAATATCGGGGAGGCATTCCCTTTCTTCTCTGTTTTAAATTTCTAACAAATGAGTCTGAAATATTCTCTTAAAAAGAAACAATTTCACGCTCATAACCTTGATATCACTTCCCTTGCCCAAATCTAGGACTTGTTGTTAACTAGGAAAATAGCAGTTGAAGCCTTAGTTTTGGGAGATTAGCAGGAGAAAGGGAATAGAAGGAGGGACAGAGGGAGAACAAAGTGAAAGGACACACTACCTCTTCTGACACCTCCCCTCTATCATCTGATACTTAAGAATTAAGAATTTCTCCTAAATGATACCGATGGCAACAAAGAAAGCCAAGCAAGCACTCTATGTGATCCCAGATCTGGGAGCAAATTTGATCCTCAAACTCAGACTCTCATCTCAGAGTGATGGTTAAAATCCCTGCCATGAAGTTATGTGGTTAGTGCTAACGTAGGTCTAGGGAAAATGACAGACACTTCAAACGATCCTGTAATGCCCAGTCCCAAGAGTCTAGACCTATAATATCATAGTCTGATGGGTTCATAGGAACTGTATAGCTCAAAAGCACAGGGTGGCAGGGTTTCTGAACTCGTGGGAGTCACAGCCAATGAGTGTCATGGCAAATGTGAGACGGGATCAACTAAGGCTCCGTCGCCCACTACATGCTAGAGAGGGCCCTGTTTCACTAATTTTCCTTAGTCTTTTCCAAGGGCTGAAGCTGACACTTATTTTTTGTAGATGGTCTGCTGTGTGTGTGCGTGTGTGTGAGCCATGGTGAATTTTAGAACACTTTATACATATGGGGACAATTGAATAATGTCCATCCATTTTTAAACCAATTTATGAGGCAGAACACTTGTCACACTGCAGATTTTTCATATTCTCTCATATTTGGACTCAATTGGACACTCCCTTATATTGTTTACACGTTCCTCAGCATGGCTTTTTAATGACGCAATGTTATAGAAATGAGAAAAAAGATTCCTATAGATTCCATTTGTGACGTCACCTATATAGAGTCTAGAATAACATATACAACTTTTATGCAGCTTTACTTCTCACTTATACAATGAGAGTACACGTTGCACATAGAATATGAAGCCTGTAGTGCCTGGGATCTAAAATTATATGAGAAACTATGAGTATTGTGAATGCACATCAACAGGTTTAGAATTCTAATGGCTACAGAATCATCTAGAACAGTGGTTCTCAGCCTGTGTCTTGTGACTCACTTGGAGTCACATATGAGATATCCTGTATATCAGATGTTTATGTTTCAGTTCATAGCAACAGCAAAATTATAGTCATGAGGTAGCAATGAAATACCTTTATGGTTAGGGGTCCCCACTACACAAAGAACTGTATTGAAGAGTCGCAGCATTAGGAAGGTAAAGAAACACTGACCTCAAGCTTGATGAGACGCAGTTCCCCAACTCACATCTAAACACTATGATTCTTCAGGAAAGAAAAAAGGGGTTCAGGAACCCTTCTTTAGAATGATACTATCACATGGTCCAGGCTGACTGTAGATTACTGTGAAATCCCGTCTCATGAGTTCTGCTTCCTGTACAAATACTTTTGTATTTGTTGCTTTTCTGATGCTTTCATAAAACACCACAGCCAAAAGAGACTTATGGAGAAGAGTTTTAGATTAGGGTTCCCGAGGGCAAGAGTCTATCATGGTAAGAAGGCAGGGCAGCGAGAAACAGGCATGGTGTGGCCAAAGCAGGAGGATGAGAGTTCACATCCTCAAACACAAACATGAAATAGAAAAAGAGGACCAGAAGAAGTGCAAGGATTTAAACTCAAAGCCTGTCTCAAGTGACATACCTCTTCTACCAAGACCACACCTCCCAACCTTCCCCAAACAACATTACCAACTGTTAACAAGTTATGCTAAAAAGTAATCATTGGCAGTCAGCCTAGTACATAGTACCTAAAGAAGGACAGTCTATTTTGCATATATACACACACACATGCACACACTTCGGGGAGGGAGGTGGAATCCCCTCTCCGACTTGTCTCATGGTTTTATTCTTCTCAGCTCGAGGATTCTGTCAAAAGAAGTTGAACAAAACAACCGTTAAACAATCATTTTATTTAGTTTTTAGTGGGTTTTGGCTTGGTTTGGATTTCAGTACTGGGCATCAGGAATCCAACCTAAGCCTTGCACATATGTGCATACCAGACCAACAAAAGGATTATAACTCACAGAGTGACCCTAATGAGGCCTTGAAATTCCTTTCTCGATTTCCCCAGGATCTGAAATTATAAGTCTGAGCCTCTGGGCCTCACTTGCTGGGGGTGGGGGGGAGTTCCAGTGGTACCATAAGTGATCCAGTATCTGATTCTGGCCTCTCTTCTATGCCAGCCATAACCCCAACAACTCTAAACAAAAATGAACTCTCCAGAAGCCCAGAGCTGGGAGCTTCAGCTCTTCTTTCCCTCCTGTCCCCAGGACCTTCACTTGGATTTCATTATGTAAATAGGAAAGCACTCATTTCTGGTTCCCCACAACTCCAGATCTCTAGGCCCATGTGACAAAAGTGTCCACAGGGCACACTTGCTCCGAAGAGAAGCCCTAAACTCCCCTGTCCCTGACTCCAGATCGGGGACTCATTTCCCTTTTAGAGGCAAAGCCCATTCCGTGTGTATTTTTTCCATCATCTTGCAAAGGCGTGTTCACTCTGACATATGTGACCATGTGACCATGCTCCTTGCAGACTTCCTTTCGGAATGTTCTTCTTTCTGCTGTCTCCACATCAAGAGTCCATCTGAAATGGTGTTTGAGAGATAAGGCACTAACTAGACTGAGTTCCAGAATAACGATTCCCAAGCCCCTGGGCTTACGAAGGGGTTGGTGAGTCCGGGACTGCTAAACACTTTGTTTATCTAAGGGTTCACATAGAGCCCACGGGGGTCATATGAGATCGATCTGAAAGTTCCTGAAAGGTGCCTTGACTCTTGATTATGATAAGTGATGGGGACCTTAAATTCCTGGCTCCTTCTGCCTTTCACCCCTTATTTTATTTCTTCAGTATATTAACTTTATTCCATGTGCCCTAGACAGAATTATCTCAAAGGAAACATGAGATACTGACATATCATTATGAAAGGTCAGGGTCTGATTCTCCAGGAAACCTGAGATCTATGTACTTCTCAACTGTGATGGCCTCAGACTCACAATCCAAAATGTCTAACAGACTCTAGGCAGGAAGCCAGAGGAAAGGATGATGGAGACCTGGAGGCAGAGGTCACCTCACACTGTCTCTTAAGAACTTTATTAGACTTTCCACATGGGGTTTCTGCTAATAGCCAGGGACCAAAACTGGGCAGTAGGGAGTCCAGAAAATGGACTTGTCATGCAAGGGACTATAAGAGCAGTAGGAAAATGTGGTCTCCTCAGAAAGGAAGGAGAGAGTGGATAGAGGATTACTAACAAGCTATGATCACATTTTCAAATCACAGAAAGCACTAGAATACAAGCCAGTGATGACCAAATGTAGACGGCAGAATAGAGAACATCGTGGATGCTTTGAAACATGGATGCTGAAAATGTTAGAGGCTGAAACAAAAATCAAAGTCAGAGGCAATGTCAGAGGAGAGCATAGGTGAAGGAAGGAAGCTGGCAGGGAACTCAGAATCATTTATCCAGGTACGGGGATCTGTGCCTATCATCCCAGAACTCGGGCAGCTCAAAATGAAGTAATGCTGCAAATTCACAGCCACTCTTTGCTATGCAGTGAGTGTCAGAGTATCCATAGCTACAAAGTAAGTCCCTGTGTAAACACCTCTCAACACACACATATACAAAACCATTTAGAACCTTCTAGATATTGAATCCTAAACCTATTGGAATTGAAAGGATAGTAACGATACAGAAAGAGAGACTCGATCATTCAGAATAGACCCCAGAAGGTACATGTGAGGAAGGGTGATTATCCAATGCCTTGATAACAAAGGGCTATTCTGTCTGGGCGGTGGGTAATACAGGTTCAATAGCTTCTGTCCTAGCTTAAGAAACAGACCCTGGAGCAAGGCTTACGTGCTCAGGTTCACCAGGAGCTTTGACTTCAGGGGAATGCAGGTGGAAGGAAAAAGGAATTAGGTAAGACCTGTGCAAGACCACATGAGGTGAAGGGGACTGGCTAGGACTCATGAGGAGACGCAGCTAGTCACAACTAGGCAGTCCACACACACACACACACACACACACACACACACACACACACACACACACACACGATACACCACACACACGCACACATGCCCATGCATGTGTGTGCACACACTTGCATACACACACATACATACACATTCTCACGCACATACACACCTGTACACATTCACGCGCATACACACACAATGAAAGCAGTGTCTCTGAGCACTTTGGAAGAGCTCACAGAAAGAGAGCCCGGACGTTGCCTGCCTTTTGTCTCCTCTCCTCACCTTATCATCAGCCACACCACAAGTGTTGCCTGTCCTTGCTTCCAGGTTGCATTCTCTTGCCAAAACTGTAACTGCCAGAGGTACCAGGCACATTCTTTCCTATTCTGGAGATGAAGGCAGGCCCAGAGACTTTGGCTTCCAATGTGAGTCTGGCAGACAACATGAATGCCAGCATGACAGCCAGCCAAGGTAGGGAAGTGGTAGGTTCTAAGGAAGGCAGGGCTGAGTGAACCCAGGAATTCTGGGAGGTGGAATCTCCCAGGTGCATATTATACACACAATCAAATGCTAGAAAGATTAAATGTATCAGTGGGTCGTTGGTGTTGGTGTCGTTGTTGTTGTTGTCGTTGTTGTTGTTGTTGTTGTTGTTGTTGTTAAAAAGATGGCCATGAAAAAGTAGGAGAAAAAATGTTCTTCATATTCTTCTGTGAAGACGATGGCTTTTCTAAGTGTGACACAGATTCAAAATCATTAAAGGCTTTGTTAATTAGCAGATTTGACTAAAACATCTTCCTGGGAAGAGACATGGGCATACGTGCAAATGCAATGTAACACACAGAAAACATAGACAATATTTGCATCAGATAAAACAAATTAAATATCAGGTAAACAAATTAAAGCAGTAGTGAGCTCTAAGGAGCACCTGTCAGTAAGTGAGGGGAACTAGGAGGAAGACGAATGAGGCTTGAAGCCAGGGTCCAATCCACCCGATGACCATTTCTACAGAGGCCAAACTCCTAAAGGAAAATCAGATGAGAATTGCAGGGGGGCAGGCGCGGAAGGATGCATTCCAGTGGACTTGATTGTTTTACAGTGTGAGAACAAATTTTCCAAAGTCCTACCAAATGAACTGAAAGTTACCTGTTTATGCCCTTATTTCTGTGGCTTCAATTCATATGAGGTTTTTTTTTTTTAAGAAAAAAAAGGAAAGAAAGAAAACCTCAGTTTTCTGTCTACTCCAGAAAATCTAAGATCTTTGGAGTTCTCTATAGAAAACTACATTCAGGTTGAATTCTATCTCATTTACACAATAGACTTTTGCCTGGAACCCCCAACTTCATAAAATTCTAGTGTTGGTTAAATTTGCTTCCTTTAAAAATATGCTACTAGGAATGAGTGTTCATGTCTATACCCCTAGCACTTGGGAAATGAAGGATCAGGAGTTTAAAGTCAGCCTCAGCTTCACAAGACTCTATCTCAAAACTACAGAGAAAGAAAGGGACAGAATGCTGCTTTCTTTATCTTTTAAAAAATCACGATAAAGCAGAATTAAACTACAGTAAAAATAACACGCTACTTTTAGGAGACTTTTTGAAGCATTTTCTTAGATATTATTCAATATAATCCCCATCTCCATAAGAACTTTGTGAAGACAGTGGTTTTCTTTATGTCCATTAAATACAGACAGGATAAAGAACAGACTTAATATCTAAAATCCAATGACTGACAAACTACAGCTAAGTTCTAAGAGCCCACCTGATAGTCAGACTTCATGGTTTCTACTGAACAGTGTGTAAATAGTGTGAATTTGGAGGGTAAGGCAATGACTTGTTTACAAAATCTGTATCTTTCTGGAGATTCATAATGGAGTTTGGCAGCTTAAAAAAAAAAACCCAAATCGTTTGTATCCAACTTTCCATTAAACTGCAATGGCTAACTAGCCAAGTGCAGTAAGAGAAGCTAGAATTTGCAACAAATGCCAAAGAACTCAATCGTTTTCCTTTAATATATTAATTTGCTCCAGGGAGTGAGTTCTGGGTATTAATTTCCATGGTCATTTCCCCTTCATCCCTGACTTGGGGGAAGGAAAACTGAGATACTCCCAGGACAAGATCTTCTCATCTTCTCCTGAAACCCAGCTTGAGAGGCAGACATCATCATCTGATACCCACCAAGCAAAAAGCTTGTGGAAGCCTTGCCAAGCCCCAGGCACCAGGCATGATTGAATCTCTTGGTAGGATTTAAAATCCATCCAGGCCAGACATGCTTGTCTTCCAATTTTGGCCATGACTGATAAAAGGGAAAGTAAGTAGGAAAGCCAGAATTGTGAAAAGAATTTAACACTTCTAAAAGCTTTGGATTCGATTTCTACTCGAGGCAGTAACACAAAAACTCAAGCAAAAGCTAACTTCATCTGTTCATCTACACTTCACTTGAACTGAGCCCAATAGTTCCAAGTTCAAAATGGCAATAACCAAGAAAGTTTCCTTGATGGTTCTAACACCTGATCTCAGCCAAAAGGCCGAGAGGCGATCCCTTGATGGTTTCTACTCACTAAACCAGAACCCAAAGGAGTCAAGGGCATTTGTCAGGTCTCCTTACTATTTACCCCAAGTGCCTTGAATCCTGCTCAACAATGACTTAAGAGATTAAAAAAAATGGTGGCCCAACATTTCTTTCTGATTTTACTTAGATTCTGCGTGAACAGAAGCATATATCTTATGTACTGGCATTTGTAGATCCAGTTACTTTTTAGGGACTAGTCCCCAAAGGGCTTTTCCACTGTGAGAAAAAATCCACTGAATTGTGCCAAATGCCTCCATTTTTAAAACTCTTTTGGCTTTTCTATGTATGGTGTGCATATGTTGTGCATGAATGTATGACTGTGGTATGTTGCATGCTGCATGCATGTGAATATGCAAGTGCACATGCCCATGGGGATTCATGAGAAGGCCAGAGTGTTTTTCTCTATCATTTTGTTCCTTATTTCTTCAAGTCAGAGTCTCTTTCCACTTTGGCTAGGTTGACTGACCAGCAGGCTACAAGAATCTGCAAGCTTCTACCCTCTCTTGGTACCATGTACAACCACGCTCATCTTTCTATATGGCTGCTGGGGACTCTGGTCCTCATATTAATAGAGCAAATGTTCCTATCCATGGAGCCACCTTTCCATCCTACCTTTGATATTTTCTTGACCATTTACCTGTTAAGATATATATCCTAAGTATTCTTTTATATGAAAGCTTTATGCTTTGCCTTTTTCTTGCCAAGTCTAGTGTAAGAACAAAACATTCCACAGATTACATTCCTTAAATGATCGAAGAAACCAATTCTAGAGAAGTAGGACAAAAATTAAAAACCTTTTAGAGAACAAAATAGTTTGTAAATTAAAGGAAGAAATTGGAAAATGTGACTCTGAAGGATCATGGATGTACCTGTAAGGTAACAATAGGTCTAGGGAGATGGACAGCAAAACCAATGGGGAAAATTGATCACTCTGTTCAACATTGCAATATAACAGAAGGTAAAAGAAGTTTGAGGTGCCCTGGCAGAATCCCACCAATATCATAATTCATTAAGGAATGCGCACTCCAAAGAAAATGATGATCCCCAGCACACTGAGGAATAGACCCTGATCAGCTGTGCTCCTTACAACAATCCTTAGCCACCTATGGAGTCACAAGGATATAAGCTACAGTTAGAAAGGCAAATCCTGGACAAAGCATTCTCTACCAAAAGACAACGTGTGAGTCCATCCTTTGAAGGTGAGCATGTACCACAATGTAATGAGCTAACACGACAGAGGGTAACTGGGAAAGTCCTCAGAAGGTTAGGCTTAGGGTAAGGATTAGGGTTTAGGGTTGGGGGTTAGGGTTAGTAAGTAAAAAGAGTCTGTCAATCAAAGTTATGTGCAACTTCTCAGAATTAGTGTTACACTGGGCTATGTCTCCTACACTTGGAATGCAAGAGTTGGGGAATGATAAAGCAAAGTCCCCTGTAGACGTCCAGGGCCATCATCTGCAGAATGAGATTGTCAACAGACGCAGATTCATCGTGCCCAGTCTATGACCTTGTCCTGGCACTTGGTATCTTCAGTCATTTAAAAATAGAGGAAGTCCCTTCTTTGCACGACAGCATAGAACCAGAAAATGAATTTGCAAGCTTACCAGGCAAAGAGGCCTGAATAATCCATTGGAGAAACCACAATGATTCCATTGCCTTAAAAAGTTTTATTGAAACACTAAAAATTCTCTAACCCTTGGTTTTAAATGTGTAGATCATTGAAAAAACTAATTCAGATCAATATTTGTTCAGTCCTATGTCATTTGAAACTTAAAAACATTGAAAATTAAAATATTTTCTTTCTTTACAAAAACTTAAGAGCATCTTGAACTGGGCTTCCTTTTCCTTGTACTGTACCATGAAGTGAGCGTCTCTTCTGGGCTTTGACAAATTGTCATTCCAAGTTTTTGTCAGCTTCTAGCATCTTAGCCTTTGTACTTTCATTGTTGTGAAATATCTCCAGAGTTCCGTTAACATCAAGGCGTGTGTGTGTGTGTGTGTGTGTGTGTGTGTGTGTGTGTGTGCGTGCACGTGCGTACGTGTATGTGTGCTGGTGTCACTTCCCCTGGACACTGTCAGCATCTCTGTCATGCCCATTTTCCTCCCTTTACACGGTGAGTCTGCTTCTATCAAGTTCCCAGCCAACTTCGGGGGTATCTCAAAGGGAAGGGTGTGACTCCCATTTGGATCAGTAACAGTAAATCATTTATCTCAAACCTGACATTCTCTTTTCATTTTCCAGTAAGTAAAGCACTGCTTCTCCACAGGAGACTGTAATAGAAAGGACTGAAGGGAGTAGCCAGAGGTCCAGGCTGGTGTTCTAGCCTTTTACCCAGGAGTGCTAGAAACTAGTTGTGGATGCTCGACAGTATCTTGTGTGTAGTGGTCATGGGAAGTGGAGGAAAAGCCCTCAAGATGGAGTAGTTAAAAGATACTTACCATCTACACGCTTACTATGCTGGCAGACACTGGCTTTGGCGTCTGTAGAACTCTTAATCCATAATGGAGAACACATGGAGCTCAAGCATTGTAAAAAAGCATACCATTCTTGTGCTTTACTATATAGATCTGAGGAAAATACCTTTTAAGTGAAATTGAACCAAACATCTGTCTGGCTCCCATTTGACGAGTACAGAATGTACTGTACAAACTAATCAAATTTCATAACCCTGCTGTGACCTTGTCATTTCCTAACAGCATGTGCCTCCCAGAGCTGTCACTTATTGGAAACTCATCTGTGAGTGTTCTCTATACTACCTAGAATAGAATAAAGTATCACAGAATACATTTGACTCAGAGCATGAGACAGCATGAAACATGTACACATTACACATCATGCCTTTCTCAAACCCTCACATGCACTTGTGCAAATTTGAAACAAGAGGAAGATGAGATTTGACTCATTGGTCAAATCGCACACAATGCATTTTTTATATGAACTCTTTTATCTGCACATTCTTAGAAACACATAACAAAGTTCATCTGACGAAAGAGTTTATTATTGTAATTTTACAAAGAACAAAGGTGATCTAGTGGCACAATGGGACACAGGACAAAAGTGACAATCCTGACCCTATGCACGTACTATAATACAAAATCAGTTTTTTTAAAAAAAGGAAGAAAGAAAAGAAAGACCGTGAAAACTACACCAGCTTCTTAAGGCTGTGTCATTCTCAGTCACCTCATCAGATTCTATGGTACAAGTGCATATGTGTGCAGGCACATGTGTGAAGATGTAGCAGTAAATATTAAAGATGACACACCATCCCATGCTGGTGCCCACTCCAGCAGACCACGTGACATCTTCTGGGTATTGTCATCTTAATCAGCGAAGTATCTCAACCGCTAAGCTCCCAGTCTCCATCCCACGCTACTCTCTGGCTGGGCCCAGCAGCAGCCACTCTCTTTTGACTCTTTTACTTAGGACTCTGCTCACCTTCCCAGCATCCGCCCCCTGTGGTTATAGTCACAATTCCCAGCAACCAAAACCAAAACACAATAAGCTTGCAATTTATCAATCAGACTTATATCTTAAATTCTCATTCCACAAAATGTCCACACAATAAACTCACAACCATTTGATAATGATATAAACTGCCCGCCTAGATAAGACAAATTGTCCTATAAAAAAATCTAACCCTTATGAAATATTCATAACTACCTGTGGCCCTTTAAGGCCACACAGATCTAGGTCATCCTTCTCTCCTCCATCTTGGTTCTTCTTTATTTTCTTTCTCCCCTCTCTCTTCCCTCTCCAAAACTCTGTGTCCACCTTACTGTTTTACTGCCCAATCACAGGGCTTGTCCTGTCTTGTGCCTGCCTCCACCTGCACATCAACAGTAATCCACAAGGAGATGGAGAGACGCTCCCATAGAGACCGTAGAGTCAGCAAGGGTGTGGAGACGGTGATGCATTTGTTTCGGTGAAAGGGAGTCGCCAAGAACAGTGAGGCAGTGGTAGGACTTACAGCTGGGTCAGGGCATAGTAAATATCTGACCTCAACAATAGATTCTAGTCTTCCTTTCCCTGCTGCATCTGCTGCATGTGTGTTCAACATATAGACGAGGTTTGCCTCTAATGTCCTCCACTGTGATAAAAGCATCTGGTTAGAGCCCAGTGAGTCCAGGAAATTGCCAATGCCAATTCCCGTCCACAGATCAAAGATGGGCTGATCATCCAGAAGCCTGTGACTGTCCACTCCCAGGCTTGACACCAGAAACATATGTTGACTTGATGGAAGACAGGAATATAGGCATAGAGAAGCAATGCTCAAATGCTGGAGAAGGTGAGCTGGATGACAAGGATGAAAATTCTACCCCGGTTTCTCAGGAGATACTGTGAATCTGAAAAGAGTAGCCACCATATGTATCAAGCCTATACCTGAAGGTCAAGGGGAATGTATTAAAAAAAGACAGGCAGATTCTCATGGAGCACATCCACAAGTTGAAGGCAGACAAGGCCGGCAAGAAGCTCATGGTGAACCAGGCTGAGGCTCACAGGTCTAAAACCAAGGAAGCATAAACATGCAGGAGGAGCACCCACCTCCAAGTGAAGGAGAAAGAGATCATCAAGGCTCTGTCTGAGGAGGAAGAAACAAAGAAATAAAATTTCCTTTATGTCTGTATACAGTGGCCTGAGTGTGGCCTCATGTGGATCAGTCATTAAAGCAAAACAAGCCTTTGTCTGTTGCCCTCTTGAGAGAGAGAGAGAGAGAGAGAGAGAGAGAGAGAGAGAGAGAGAGAGCATAGATTCTAGGTTTGAGGGTATATAGATAATGAGTCCTGCGTCACTAGAGTTTGATGTTAAGTTCCATTGAAGGCCTACTTCTTATTTTGAAAGCATCACCCTAGAGCAGTAGAACATGCATTTGGAGCTATTTTGATGGTGGGGATTGTGGTCATAGTAGGGAGTCCGTGATAGTGGTGAGAATGGTTGTGATGGTGACAGTTGTAGCTGTGGTGATGTTTGTGCTGGTGGAAGTCATAATAGAGGTCATGATAGTGGTGGTAGTCATAACCATGTTCATGGTGGCTGTGGACATGATTGTGACTGGGGTGGTCATAGTCCTATTTAGTAGTGGTTGTGGTGATAGTCATGATGGCAGTCATGTTTGTGCTGGTGAGTGTGGTTATGGCTGTCGTTGCAATTTTGGTGTTGCAGTAATGACAGCAGTAAGTGTGGTGGTGGTAGTTTTTATAGTAGTAGTTGTACTGGTCATGGTGCTGGTAGTTATAGCGTTCATGGAGGTGGAGATGATAGTGGTTCTCATAGACATGGTGGTAATGGTGTTTATAGTGGTAGTGAGTTGTGATAGTAGTGGTCATTGTCATAGTAGTAGTGGTGATGATTGTCATAGAGGTGGTGGTAATGGTGGCAACTGTAGTCATGGAGGTCATGATGGTAATGGTGGCTATGGTTTTGCTTAGGCAGTTTTTATTGTCTTTTCTAGGTGAGGTTATGGTTCTAATATTCTCTTGCTGGCCATAATACCTCAACCTTATCCCAGAGTAGGGAAGGGAGTTGTAGGGAAGGTAAATACTTCAATAGGGTCGCATAACCTACCGAAGCTGAACCCTGCTCTCTCTCTCTCTGCCCTGTGTTTCTCCTTGTCCATTATTTGAGAATAAAAGAAGAACCCACCAGCTCTCACAAAGTGCTGAAAATCTGCTGTTACAAGGCCCAACAGTGGCTTCCCTTGATAGACACAGCTTTTCCTCACTGAACTGCTAGCAGAGAACAAAACCGTGGCGAACCACCCAAGTTTTGGAGGGCTTCCAGAAGCTTTTCAGACCGTCTGGCTAGGCACTGTGGGCTCTGATTTGCACTATGCTTCCCAAGAGAGGTCACACCAGAACACTTGTTCCTGGCTTCGTTATGACACTGATTTGTCCACTTCAACACAGCTGCTCTTCCCCGGGACACAGGCCTTTCCCGTCCTGAGTCAAATCTGTGGGCCACTGCACCCTACAAAACAACGAGGCTCTTCCCACTGCCAGACTGCACCACGGGCTTGGCTAAGTTGGTGAGATATGCAGTAGCAGGGGAATGTCCCCTGTGGCCCTGAGCTCCTATTTTGGCTCTGTAATAAGCTGAGTTGAAGCCCAGAGTGACCTACCTTCTCTCTTTTTCTCTCTTTCATTTTTGCTGAGGTTTATTTTGGTTTGTTTTGGTATTTTTTAGAGTTTATTTTTAAACTTATACACAGTAAAATTAACTCTTTTGGGTGGATATTTCGGAGTTTTGACAGATACCCAGTCATGAAACAACCACTACTATCTGAATACAGATAATTCCATGCTTCTAAAAAGTTCCTTTGCTCACTCTTAGCATATCGACCAGCTACTGATGGTTCTCTGTACCTTTTCCTGTACTCCGGTGTCATAGAGAGAAACATGTATGTAACTAGCCTTTCCAGTCTGAACCCTGTCTCCTAACATACAACGATACATGAACAATTCATTGCAGAAAAACATTTGGATATGCATTATAATGGGATTATGAATACTATCCATACACATTTGCACACAAGTTTGCTGCAAACATTTTTGTTTCTGTTTGGTTAGGATTGATAGATCCTGTGCTAAATACACGTTTAATGTAAGAAACTTCCAAAACTGCTTTTCAAAGTGACTGCAACATTTTTCATTTCCACCAGCAGTAAGTGGGAGTCTGCACTTCCTTTGACACCAGACATGGTCAAGGCTTCTTGCTCAGTCTTTCCCTAAAACCAAGTTCAGTTGGGAAGCTGCTTATCTAAAGATTCGCATGCTAAAAGGCAGAGGGCACAGGTGGCACATGCTCAGATCCACGAGGAACCAGGAGGCTTGACAAGTTATTGGCTGTAAGGAGCATCAGAGTTGTCCATCCAGCCTTGGCCAAAAAGAGTCAAAGTCTGCCATGACTCACAAATTCAGCAAAGACCTGCCTTGGGAGCTCTCCTGACATAGGAAGTTGGTAGTGCTTTGTCTACAGCATGTAATAAACTGGGCTGTGGCCTAGATAAATGCCTTCATTCTTTCCTCTGGACCTTCATATATTTGTCAGAGTGTGGAAGAAGCTCTCATGTAAGAGTCACATAATGGATGGCAGGAATCACAGAGATCACTAACAACCCCAGGACTACACTCTGTGTCCAGAAGGAGCCAACAGATCAAGGATAGATTGCAGAACAGATTCTAAAATGGCGGTTCCAACCTCTAGAAAGACCACTAACTGCCTGGAGCTGGAGTCACAAGTGGTTATGAGCCACCTGATGCCAGTGCTGGAAACTGATCTCCAGCCCTCTGCAAGAGCAGCGAGCGCTTTTAACTGCCTGACATCTTACCAGCCTTCCACCTCTAACAGTCATGAAGATGTTTTAGACTCTTAATGGAAAAGTAAAGAAATACAGGCAAAAGAAACAAACAAAAGCACCAAGAACAACAACAACAATAACAACAACAACAAAACCCCACCATTCTAAGTCTATCCTTAGACCCTCGGTAAGAACCACTCCATTCACTGGTTGTTAGCCATTACCCCAGCTCTTGTCCAAGCAGAAGAGAACTAAGGCCTCTTCAAAGAAAGGAGTATTGAAGAGTTAATGAGCAATTTTTTTCTAAGCCATACCATCTAACTTCACTTTGCACAGTTTTCTCAATATACACAGAAACAAAACCATGTTGCCACGTAATCAAACACTGAGCTCAGGAATGATCCTTCACCATGTGACTTTGGGAATGTTTTTCCTATCTGACCTACAGGTCAAGAGTTTGGATCGGTTTGGTTTTGTTTATGACAGATCTGATGCTCGCCTCCCCAGTGCTAGGATTAGAACATCACCACCACACCCTGTTAGGATTCTGGGTCTGGAGTCTGTGGAACTCTCCTTTTTTGGATCCTGTAACCATGATTCTATCCAAGTGGGGCAGAGCACTAGGTGTGTTGGTGTCCCCTCTTTGTATGAACCCACATTCCCTAAGCTGTGACTTAGGCAGCCTATTCCAACAAGTTCTCCTCATTAAAATCTCCATCAAGTCACACGAGTTTGCGGCAAACAAAACCCCTGTTTGTTAATGGTAAACTGATTTGCCTCGATCGGCTCATTGGATAGTATATGTCCATCAAATCTTCCCAGAAGCTGCATGAAGACTACAAGGGATGGAGCTATTTACTTCACGTCTTGTGTGCCTGCCATGCTTTTGATGAGCAAGATCCAAAGAAACTCTCCGCCCACCCCAACAACACTGGGCTCGTGAACCACACTGAATCTTGTGATTCTCTCAGGTTTCATCCTGTTGCTGCAGGAGCCTTGGTGCGGCATCTCACCAGCCGCATTTCCTGAGCAAAGAAATCATCCTCCCTTAACTGTCAACGCAAGGGCTTAGCTTTTCATGTGACATCTTTCCCAAATTAAATTATAAACCTAAAACATCCTTCCTTGGATCCAAAACAAAATGATAGATGCAAAGGTATCAAAACCCTCAAAAAATTTTAGATACATACATCTACGACGAATCACAGAACAAGTCCTTAAACTATCCCAACTGTGGCCTCACAACTGTCCTTTGGAAGCTGTTACTGAATAGCCTCTGCCTGGGGCTATCACATCCTGGTGATCTCACAGCTGGAAACTGCACAGTCAAATATCCATTCTCAGGAGAGGGCTGTAACAGCAGCTGAAGGGCTCGGCAGCCTGGCCTGCCTTTAGGCCTACGGTCCTTTTTCTCCCTCTCCCTCTCCCTCTCCCTCTCCCTCTCCCTCTCCCTCTCCCTCCCTCCCTCTCCCTCTCCCTCTCCTCTCCCTCCCCTCTCCTCTCCTCCCTCTCCCTCTCCCTCTCCCTCTCCCTCTCCCTCTCCCCTCTCCTTCTCCCCTCTCCCTCTATCTCTCTATCTTTATCTCTCCCTCTGTATCTATCTCTCTCTATTTCTTTCTGGTCCAAAATTGGCCTTCAATGTGAAGGCTCATTTCTGCAGTGGCCTTTGTTAAACAAGAAGCTGAAATAGCCTCAAACAGAAGAAGAAACAGAACCTCTGAGGAAAACCTAAGACCATAAATCTAGGAGAAATAAGTCCACCCCAGGAATATGGATGATACTGGGCATCTTGAAGTCAGTTGCTTCATAATAGAAGGCGATTGTGCTTTTATAGAATTCTAAGTTCAGCTGTTTCTCCTCACTGAGGTCCACTCACCTCCTTCCCCAGCCTTGGGCCTCTCTGTGTCCTGATCCCTCCTCCGGGTCCTTGCATATGATTCGCTTCTCCTCCACCCCATCCTCACTCAGAAAGGATTAGGACAGTCCACCATACTGACTTGGGATTCTCTACCTACAGGCTGAGAAACCTTCTAGTTGCACAGGAAGAAATGGCAAAAGGTGACATTCTCAAGGTGAAGCAAGCATCAGGCCATGTTTGAGCCGGGAAGCCCACTTTGGTTCCTAACTTCTCCTGCTCCATTCAGCTCCCAAAGCCTCCCTGCTGGAGAAGTGACCCAGAGCATGCCAGTCCTCACCCAAACCCAGGCAGGGTCCCACACAATAGACACAGAGCAAGCCAGAGAACCAAAAGGTCACACAATCAGTGAACAGACACAGGGTAAGCCAGACCAAGGATGTCTAACCTCCTACTTCACATCTTAGGGGATCATGGATAGAGTGAAAGAAGGTTGCTAGCTTCCATAAAGCTTCCATTTCTCCCTCAAAAGATGAATATGAACATCCTTTAAGTTGATGAGTAACCCTTAGTGCTGTTAGTAGAATCTGTGACCTCATTACCCCCCCCCAAAAAAGCCTATAGGAATTTAACAACTCATTGTAGTTGTCACTGAAGTTCCAGAATATCATTTTTGTGCAGCACTATATTGACATGGTGAAGTTGATCCGATACATCATTTAGTAGGTAGATCTATTACTATACTCCATTTCTAAATCAGTAACTGTCTCGATAACATATTCTCCTTGGCAATCCTGTATGCCTTATTTTTAAATTTAAAAAAAAAAATTAAACATCTGCAGATGTCTAAAGGTTCACAATAAAAAAAAGTGCTCAGAACTCTTCAGTTAGAATAATATATATCTGCCAATTCTCACTGGGCTATTTAATCTACACTGCTAGGGCCAACTCTGTTTAAATGCATTCTACAAAGAAGACAAGAAGTTCAAGAGTTCATTGGTTCACCATGTCAATCTTGTTACAAGTTCCGTTTTGAGTTTAGGCTATGAATTTCCTGTAACTAGACTGCTGCCTGCTCTGTAGTTCCTCTGTGACTCAGACCTTACCTTGCTTCTGGGCTGCTGCTATGAGAAACTTTAAATGTCTCCTAGAAGGGTTAGCAGCCAAGAACTCTTACCCAATACATTGGGAAGGTTGTTGTGTTGACCTTGTTTATTTCCACAGAAATTGCTGATGCTGAGTCGCTGCCAAGAGACAATTCAAGCGACGTTTCTTGTTGAATCAAGAAATGACAGCAAGTCTCTTCCTAGATAAAATCCCAGTCTTTTGCATATGGGTAGGAGCATTCTGATTCATATGTAATTACCTTATTTACCTTTTCTGTCCAGGGGTCCCAAAGGAGTGGATGGCCAGAGTCTCATGCAAGGTACAAAATCTAATGAACTGGTGTGTCTTCCTCTGAGATATTTAAGCGTTATTAGAATACCTAGAGGAAAAGATCAAAACAAGCTATAAAATTGCTTCTTAATCATTAAATGATAATGTGGTCCTAGATAACCAAAACTGAAAAAAAACATATAAACTCTAATATAATGTTTTCTGCATGTAAAGTGTTTTTTTTCCTCCAAAGGAACCACAGGTTTGGAAAGAATCTTATTATCTCTGTAAAGATCTCCTTCTCAGTAGTATCTTGCAAAACTCTGAACATTCCTGGGGGGACTGAACAAAGCCAAAAGGAAAAGTTAAGTACATGCTCATAACAACACTTGTTCAAATCCCAGAGGAGGCATCTCAGACTTTACTACATGTTCTCTCCTAGTCTCTTAGAAATGATGTTATGTCAGATTAATTTCTTTGAGTTCTGGAGAAATAAATAAGAAGATGTGAATCGGTTTGACTTCCCTTACCTTGAACATTTTATAATGGCTCCATGAGACATGACTGCTGAGTTCTTCCCTGTGGATCCGGAGTTCTAGAGATGCTTGGTCTGATTCTTGGCATGCAGTGATGAGAGCCTATAGTGCCAGAAGCTGAGCTTTATGGAGTCCTGCTTTAGCTCCCCCTCCTTCAGTCTCAGCACTCCTACAAATCCAAAAAAAACAAACAAAAAGATTTCTTCCCAAATTCACCTTAAGCAATATGGTGTCAAGTACTGCAGAGATTAAAATCCCAAACAGGACAGTTTCCTTGGTCTCCAGCTTCTTAAAGTCTACTTACTTGAAAACCAAGATGTTCCCCATAGAGATAGTCTCTCTTCCTTCGATCATGTGCCAGCCTTGTGGAAATGCTTGCAGTGTGCAGTCAAAATGGAGTTAGTCATGGTGTAATGGTTGGTTTTTATCATCACCCTGATATAGTATAAGGGACGGGAGTCTCAGTGAGGAATTAACTAGGTTGGCCTGGGCTGTGGCCTTATCTATGAGGATTTTCTTAGGTGGGTTGATTGAGGTGGGAAGACACACCATGAAATTGGGTGGCAAATTTGAGCTGGACCCTGGACTCAGCATAAAGGAGAAAGCCACCTGAGCATTAGCAAGCATGCATTCATTGCACCTTGCTCCTGATGATAGGTGTGATGTAGCCAGTTCCTTCAAGCTGCAGCTATGACTTCCCTGCTATAATGGATGTGTGCTAGTTTTTGTCAACTAGACAAAACTAGACACAGTTGTTTGGGAAAAAGGAACCTCAGTTGGGGAGTTGCTTCCACCTCATTGGCCTATTGGCAAGTTTGTGGGACCTTTTCTGGGTTAACAATTGATGTGGGTGGTACTGCCCTGGTCAAATGGTCCAGAGTTGTATAAGAAACAAAGCTGAGCAAACCATGGAGAAAGCAAGCCAGTAAGCAGTACTTCCTCCATAGCTCCTGCCCCCACGATCCTGCTTGAGTTCCTGCCTTACTTCCCTCAATGATGGGCCATAATCTATAAGCTAAATAAATCCTTTCATCCCCAAGTAGGTTTTGGTCAATGTGATATCAGCAACAGAAAGCAAACTAGGACAAACTGTTGCCTACAACTGTGTCCTAAAATAAACCCATTCTCCTCTAAGTAGCTTTTGTCAGGGTATTTTTGTCACAGCAAGAGAAATGAAACAAAGACACACGGTGATGAAATCACACTTCTGAAACTCCTGGTCAGCTGGTGTGGCATGCTCAACAGAAAACAAGGACCAATACACCTCATGTGGGCCATGGCATGCAGACACCCACACTTACACGGAAGTGCATACACATACACATGCAACGGTTAACCTAAGGAGATTTCTTTTAGTCTTCATTGTATATGGCCTTCTAGTTAAATCAGAGTATATGGACCCAGATATAAGTGATTCTTTATAACTTTCTGGGTGATTAGAACAGATCTCCAAATTTTTGAACCAGACTCAGAAGTCCATGAGTCCCTCTGAGACTTGCCTCATGTAGAGTCTGCCTATGTTTAGACAGCAACTAAACATATCTTTCCCCTTGTTTGTGTAGTCGAGAGACCAGGATGCACCAAGATCTGGATAATCTGGTATCCACCCAAGCCATGTACTTTGGTTTTATCCTAAACAATCTATGAGACTTGAGAGATCCTAGGTAATGATGGAATAGATATTTGAAGCACAAGGCTTCAGCAGCCATATTCAGCACCTTGTCCCTCCACAAAGTTTCTTCCCTACTATTCGTATTCCAACTTCAGATGTATGTACAATATCTTTACAAAGGATGGACATTATCAGTCTACCACCAGGAGAGTCCTGTCCCCTGACATATAGCCAGTGCTGGGCTATTAAAAAAAAAGATGCTCTCAGAAGACAAATCTTGCCTCTGCTAAGTTTTCAAATTGCATAAAAGTAATCGAGGTTAGTCAGACATTTTTTGCCTTAATCATCAGAAAATAACTTTCAAAGTATTTTTCAAACATGGAAGATGAAACTCTAACTTACACAGCATTGGGAGTGGCTGTGACTGCCTCACACAGGTGGAGTTAGTTGGATGAGACTCGAGCTTTAGTCTCTGTTCATTTTGTTTTAAGGTCACAAATGCTCCCTAACAGTTTATTATCCATTCATGATAGGCCAAACGGCTCAGAAGCTCTTTCCTGACCATGTACAGGAAGTCATCTATTTATCCAAAGAAGCTTCACTTACACAGAACACCAAGACAGACAGCTCTTTGGACTTACAGTTAAGTCGTGAAAGCCATCACTAGCTCCAACTAAAGCAGAAATTCCCAGGTCAAAAAGTCCTCACGTGGTTACATTTTGAGTCCACGTTGTGTTTGTGAGAAACAAAAGCGCAATGGGGAAAGCTTTTTAAACAACAAGTCTTAGCTGTTTAGTTAGGACTTTCAAATACCAACAAAAGGTGCTGAAAAGGTGTCACCTTTTACTTTAGTCAAATTATTATCTATGCTTCGACACCTTAATTTTCTGTACTTAAAGTCTGTGCATTATGAATATCTGCATAAATATATACATAATTAAAATGGAACTCAGAAATATGATTCAGCAGTGGAGTTTGTTTTCTGGATTTAGTCCTACTGTATCAAATTTATTTTACTTTGTTATGGGTAGTATTCTAAAAAGGATGTTTAAGCTATTTAAATTCATGTGCCTCTTCCCACAAAGGATATTTTAAAATATGATCTTATATTAATTTTATATACTTTCTTTATAAATTTTTGCCTTACAACATTGTGCCTTGTTTTATTGTTTTATTATAATCCAACTCTGACTTTTATAACAACATTTTATTCTAAACAGACATTTACTTTTTTAAAAAATCTTTATAATGCCTGTATTTGTTATATCACTGCTTGTCTGTTTATTGAATTTACCAAAAACCCAACTCTAAACATTAAAAAAAAAAATCCTCTTGTTTTAAAAAAATAATCTAAATAGTAACATAAAGCTGAGGGAGGTCGTGAGTTGAAACACTGATGACAAGAAAACTGTATCTGGCCACTCAAGCTACCAGTTTCTGTGTGTCTGTCATCTTGACTCACAGTGGAAGAGGCCTCCATCTTGTGAGGCTACTTCCTGGAGCATGGATCTCTAGATCCTTCCTCTCTTCTAGGGACCTCTCCCATGGCTTAACTTCTCCCAAACATCGACATCCCCGTAGCATCATCACCCACAAGTGTCTCTGCCTTAAAACAACAAAATGAAAGCGAAGCTTTCCTAGTCTGCTCTGCCCCACGTGCACTTCTAGTTCTGCCCTGGGTCTTCACCCCCATTCATCTGTCCATCTGTTCACCTCCCATATCCTCAGCAGCCCACTTATCTCTGCCATTCATCAGCACTATTCCACTTAAACCGCTCTTGCAAAAATAAACAGCAATTCTCATGTAAACCCCACAAAAAACTCTCATTCTCCATCTGAGATGACCAGCGTCTTGTGTTGAAACCCTGACTTCTCCATCCTTACTTCATCCTCCTGCTCTGTCTGCTTTTCTTCCCTCTCCTTTTGTAATTTCTCCTCCCTTGACCAACTTTAATACACGGACTCTCCAGAGGTGTCTCTCCACTTGTTAATCAAGCCCTTTTAGTGAATGAATCCCCATGAATTAAATGACAGCCTTGTGCTGATAACTTCAAAATTTAGAAAATGATTCTCCAGAGCTTCAGGTCTGGATATCCAAGTAGGTACACAACATCACCAGTAGTTATGTAACCGTCTCAGTTTTCAACAGGGGTGCCTCTTTCCACCAGCCTGGCCCTCTTTGACTTTCTGCTTCAGTAAATATGACTGCCATTTAACTGTCTTCTCAAGTTAGAAAAGCAAGCATCATCCTGTCTTCCACCTTTCTTTCTCCTTTCTGTCTCAGAATACCAAGGCCCGATTTTTCTATCTGCAGCAATATTTTCAGTATATCACCACTTCTTATTTTCTTTGCCAACATTGACTCTATGCCCTCTCTTTCACAGCACATTCCTACCCTCTCAGCTTCCAGACGCATGCCCCTCCAACCCATTCTCTACATTACCATTGGCTGTTTCTGAAGTGAAGTGCTGACCTTTCTGTACATGCACTTGGAAACCTTCGTGTCTTCCCCACCCAGTGCTGCAATAGAGAGGCTTCAAACATCTACTGACTAAAGAATTTAAAAGGCAAATTTATGAGTTTGTCTCCAGCAGCTTTTTGTTTTGTTGCATACGTTGATTTGTTTGTATTTCACAATTATTAGATAATAAGTCTTTAAATGTGTTAGGAAGCTAGTGGCCAATATCATGTCAGGGAGACTTTGTAGAGGAAAGAATCATGTCTTTTCTCACTGTGCCAAAGAAAGTCAGTCATAAACCCAGATGGAAACAACACAGATGCTGTGATGATAAGATAATATTCCAAGACGTAGAGGAAAAAACCCTCTCATACGTCAAAAGCTAGAATTCAGACCAACTCCTATCTTCAGACCTCAGATATCAATGGAAGTTAGAAGCAATGTCTTCTGATTATACCCGCCAACCCTTGATGGCTGCAAAGTGCCTTGGGACACTCTCTGTGGCTATCAGGAGAACACAACACAGACATTCCCAGACAGCTACCAACACAGAGGGCTGAGGACTAACTCACAGACTCATAATCTTGGCCTCAGAAGCAAGTTACTCATCAAAAGTAAAGTCCAGGTTTCCAAAGCCAATGTGCATATGTATGTATACAAAAGGGGTGTGTCTGTGTGCATGTATGATTTGATGAGGGCCAAGGTGATTGCTTATATGCCTTACATAGACAATTTATATCACCAGCCTCACTTTGACAATGTGAACATCACTACTCCATGCTTATACCACACATTCTTTCACATAACATGTACCAAGCCCAGCTGTTCATCTAGCGCTTAGCTTACATTATATCTAATCTTCACATTTCTCAGTCCACTCTTTTCTACACCTTACAGAAGATTAAACCAAGGCCCTAAATAACCTCAAGTTCCTGTAAAAGAAAAGAGGGAAGCCTAGAACAGAACCCGGGCTATTCCAATCCTGAAGACAACCCTCTTTCCACGCACCCTCCTTACATCAGAAATCATTGTGTTTCTAGTTAGTAAAAAGAAAGTTTCCTTGGAGGAGAAAGTTTCTGCTTTACGGTAAACCACCCTGATAAAAATGATTCAGTGACTATTTTTGAGTTGAAAATGTACAGATTTCACAGGACAAAGAACCTGCCAAGTCCCAATTGCACAACCAAAGCAGTGCAAGGAGCCAAGGAGGCCGACTGTGTGTCGGAAAATCCACAGATGTCATCTGGGAATGCTCAGAGGCCTGCTTTCCGATGGAGGAGAGACAGTCTTGCTTCCGCCGGAACCACAGCCTTATAAGGCCACACTAAGTTACTTCCTTGGCTGGATCAACCCAGTACATACTGCCTGTTCCCTTAGATCACAGAGATCCTACTGACTGAGCATCATGGAAAGAATGCCCCTGCTGGGCGGCGCACTTAGTCCCCATCCTGAGCTGGCTCACAAACACCCACCTTGTAATAAAGCTTCTATGAGCCTTTCAGTGGGGACATGGGGGAGGCAAGACACTGGGGTCAAAAGTAGAGATATTTAGGTGCCCCTGGGAAATTAGTCACACATCATATCCCTTCCTCTCCATTTACAGCCACTTATTTGGGAGCAAAAGAACTCTAAATGAATGAAAAGTCCTTTCCACCCCAACATGTGTTCTGAAGTTCACAGGAAGCCTTCTCCGCCTTTGCTCTGGGGCATGCAGACAGCCTGCTCACAGCTGTGCCTCCAGTGAGCTAATCAGACAGTAAATGCTCACAATGCAGAGGGCTCCAGGGAAATGGCTCCAGTCATTTCTTTGCCTCCTATCATTACACCAAAACTCAAGGAGAATAAAAGGGACTTAGATACCTCCAAGTAAACCAATTCCGAGAATCCGCATTAAGCCACGATTAAGAATTGAGGAAAAGGGCCTGCAAGGTTGAACACACTTCAGAAAGGGAACGTTTACACTCTTGCCAAGTTACTTCCCTTACAAATATTGATTACTCTTTGCCGATTATGGAAAATATTTGTCTCAGCTTTTGTTATTTCAGCTACAAGAGTAATAAAGCTGCCACAAGGCAATCATTCCAAACTTTCCCCTGTGGTAAGTTACCAATGGGTATTGAGATCCACAGGAAGAGCATGCCAATCTCTACAAGAATCCCACTGATTCTGAGACGATGGAGAATGCAAACTCCTTGTGGAAACTCACTGAAGGAGTTCTCTTTGGTGACCCAAGTGAAAGACTCCAGATAAGAATGAGCTATCATTTACTCTAAAAGAAAGCACCATGGGAACAAGCATAGTGGGCCGGTGGGCAAGTCTACACAATAGTGTGGGCTTCTGAGAATGAGTAGACATTCAGGTTCTCTGAGGTCTTAACTCATAAACAGGACACACCACATCCCACTAGATATAAGCTTGTATCCTAGAGAATGGGGTCACAGAGAACCCTGAGTGGCAGGCTTATGTTTTATTCTAGAAAGGAGAGTTTGGCTTGGGGATATGTTGGGGGGAAAGGAAAAATGGGGATCCACTGTGTCTGGGGTAGCTGTGAGGAGAAGGGACTCCTTCCCTCCCACTGCCAGATCACCCATCTAATTTACATTTTCCTGGGTTAGAAGTTTGACATCAGCTCTCTTAGCAACCAGGAACTGAATGAATGAGCTTCTAAGTAGTGGCATATTCTAGTTTAGTGAGGTGTGTAGACATGAGAATGTGTCTCACAATCCTCCTTTTACATGGTGTGGAAATAATCCAGGGCCCCAACACTGTACTTCCAAAGTCTATCACTTGAGCTGTGCCCTGCTAATATGGAGAAAGAGTTCCTCCAAATATCAACGGCTTGACCCTGTATTCCCAGAGACCTGGTAGAGTTCTCTAGACGATAGGGCATTAACCACTAGCCCTTGGACTTTGCATATTCTGCTGGGCCCCACCAGGATTAAAGTGAGTAGGCTTTTTGGAAGAAAAGAGATGATCTTAGGAGTATTGAATAGCTTCCCATCCTGTCTACATGTAACTGATAGCAGAAAATTCACTGCACCAGGTACTCATTGCATAGAATAATTTCCATTCCTCTGCTTCAATCTACTGAGATATTCTACACACTTTTCATTTACAAGCCATCATTTTCCAAGGGTCCAACAGAGAACAATGCTAAAATGATCCATCCCTATGAAACTGAAGAGAAAGACAGGTTTTCTTTAGAGAAAGCACATGCAGACATTTATTTTGAAAACTGATAAACAGTATAAAGAAAAAAATCACATTACATTCTCTCCCTGGAACAGAAGAAAGAGCTGAGGGTCAAAGAGGTCTCAAATCTACTTGGAGCTCAAAAAAAAATGTTGTTAAATATTATGCTTTTCCCATCAAGGTGGATTCTAGAACTATCCAATTACCTTCCTAAAACCAGTGAGGAGGCTCAGACTTCTTTATAACCTGTTTTTATGGACATTTCAAATGATCTTCCCAATGGAATTGATGGAGTGCTGAATAGTCACCTTAACATTGGCTTGCTGGGGAAGTGCTTACCAAGCTTTATGCCCATTCTCTGGTTCTGGCAAGGTCTTCTGTCCCAGGCTGACACTGGCCAGATAACTCAGTTCCTAAGCAGCCTATGTTGAAGGCCAAGACCTTGAAGAAACTGTCCAGGTCCTGTTTCTCCAAAGGCTTGACTACATGCTTGGGGAAAGGCAGAACAAAAAGCAGTCTTACTCTAGCTTGAACATGAAAACTAATGGCATCTTCATGTAAATACCAATCTCATTAAAGTTGGCATTGAGCAAATGAGCCACAACAGACGCCATAGCTATATGACATGAACTAAGGAAACAAGCATCAAGTCTTCTCAGGTTTACAAATCCATTGACTGAATAGTCCTTGACACCCTGTATGTTCTCAACAAAAAGTCATTATTGTTACAGCCACTGATAACTCACAATGACTCCTTTTCCTATCCCCCATTCTGGGAGGACCCTGTTACTGTCTCATCAAGGTATATTTCCCTTTATCATCAAACCGGCTTAAACAGAAGGTCCATTGGGGATACAGAACCAACCGTCAATGAGAAAAAATGTGAGTCATTCAACCCATATGTATTTATGCTGTTCCTGATACAGAACATTCTTCTCTCTGGGGTAATAGCTGAGCCCCATAAATAGAGTCTAAACATCTACCAGTTTACCAAAAATAAACCTGCAGAACTTGAGCTATTAGGACACACCAGCTCTGCTGGGTGGTTTACAGTGACCCTTCCTTCCCCATCTGCTTTATAAAGACCCAAGCCCACACACCCATGTTTTACTGGGCCCTGGATGACAAGGTTGTTCCTTTTTATAATAAAGTTTGAGGTTGTTTTGGTTTTTAGTTTGTTACCTCAGCAGACACTTGCATTTTTCTATCTTCATCTCTCGTATGTTATTAAAATATGTGTTTCACTGATTTCTTTAATAACTGCCTCCTAGATATCTACAAGGTGGTAAATTTTCTGGGTAACAATCTTTCAAATCAAGATCTGACTTACACTGAGGGTAGAGATTCCCCTGATTAAGTCAGTCCATATAGAAGTTCAACCACTCTTCATATTCCTAAATAGTTATTGTGACTCTTTGCAGTAATGGCTAGCCTTGCATGGTTCAGGAGTAATATTTCTCTCAATTTAGATTGGTTTATCTTATTCTCTGAGGGTATATTCCATCATCACAGGATGGTAGGAGTCACAGAAGCTGGTCAAATTGCTTCCACAATCAGGAAGTAGAGAATAGGGCCTGATTCCCAATCTTCTTATTATGCAATCCAGGAAACAGCCATGTGGCAATATCACCCTCATAAGGGCAAGTATTTCTACCTCTACTAAGCTAAACTAGACAATGTCCTACAGGCATACCCCAAGGTTAACCTAACTGAGAGAATTCCTATAGACATGCCCAGAGGTTCCTTTCCTAGGTACTTCTGGGCCCTTCAAGCTAGTGACCTGGTATCAACCATCACACCTTTTTCATTCAATCGTTCACATATAAATTGGAATTTACATTTGATAGAGATTTGGTAGAGCTCTGTTTTCCTCATCCCCACTTTTTATTGATGATCCCTCAACTAAGCAGTCAAGTTCACCCTCTGAGAAAGGGTACATTATCACAGGACTGTGAGTATTTCATTTGATTCAAATGTAAAATAAGGTTTGAGGAAATTTCTTTGCCAATAAAGCAGCTACCTTGAAAATGCAGGGCCCTAATTGACTTCCAGAATCCATGTAAAAATGCTGGGTATGGTGGTGCACATTTATAGACTCACTGCTGAAGAGACAGAGGAACCCCTGGGGTCCACTAGAAAGCAATCAGCTTAATTTAGTGAGACTTCTGCCTGTGACAGAACTTATCTGAAAAGAAAAGAGTGGTGTTCTTGAGGATGAGAATCTGAGCCCCCAGGACATACCACACAAACACACACACACACACACACACACACACACACACACACACACACACACACACCATCACCACCACCACCATCTACTAATACTACTACTCTACTACTACTACCACCACCATCACCACCTCACCTTGAAGTCTCTGTCTCTTTGGAGACCAGTCCCAAAGGATACTTGAAGAGACTACAGTTCCCTACCACACCAAATGCACCCATCTGTCTGTTTCTCCTCTAATGAGTGTTTGCTGACTTCTTAGGGGTGTACTATATCCCAGGTAAGGCCTCAAAGTTAGCCAGATTCTGGTCAGAAAGAAAAGAACGAATGCAGCTGATGGGCAGACAATCTGGTGGTATGTCTGGCTAGCTGGAGAACCTGTTTTCAGAATGCACTTAGTTTCTTGGACTCAACTGCATTTTCTCTCCTACCCATGCAGAAATCAACCTATCAGCCAGGGACAGAAGAATGGGTGCACACAAAGTACACAGTCACTGAGACCTTAAGACCTCTTCCCTTGTTAGTCTCCCACCATTTTATTAACCCAAACCACAGTGTTTCTGGCTTTACCTTAGAAATCTCTACTTAGTGGTCAACTTCAGTTAAGGTCAGAATCTCTCATGACAGGAAGGGACAATACGGGTGGCGCAGTTCAAATCTCCACCTCACAAGCTAGGGTCTCTTTCTGACCAAGTTTCCCTGTGTAAATCCCACTACGATGGACATGCATGAGCACCAACAGTAATCAGGAATGATAAGATTTTGGAGTTTTAGTTTTAACAGGTTTTGGTACAATGGAACTGGCAGTTTTTTACTACAGATTTTTAATTTCCACCAAATGAAAAGGGATGAGGCTGTTTGTGTGTTGGGTGTCCCTCGCTGCATTTAAGGAATAAGCGCCAGAGATCAGTTCTCACAATCCACTATGTAGATCTTGAGAGTCAAGCTCAGGTCATCCAGTTTGGTGGCAAGCATCTCTACCCACTGAGCCATCTCATCATCTCCTTCACTAGAATTTCTATCAAGCAAGCCCCTCACCTGTCATGTGTTGACACCAACTGACAGGTAGCTTTTCATGGCTTATGCTTGCAAGAAAACAATGTGTCTTCCAGCAGGAACAACTGAAAGCATTTTACAAGAGCTCTAACAAGGAAGTTCACTGCATCTCTCCATTACTTCAACTCTGCTCTCATATAAATGGTTGTTCTCGGGGGCTTTCCAAGCAAAGCATGGCTTTAGCTTTGTCCCTTTTACCCCCACTTCCAGGTATATTTCTTGGCTTGCTGAGGAATTCGAAAGTGAACGTAGGAAGGAAAGAAACATCCAGGGATTCATTGTCCATAAGAACCAGGAAACCTTGCTTCTGACCTCAGCCCTGTCATTAACTAGTTGTGAGACTCAAGGCTAATTGATAAATGATTCTGAATATTAGTTATTTGCTTTCTAATTTGTAAAATAATGGTTTCAGTCCATGGAGTGACCCTAGGTGAGACACCTAGCAGCTAGGGACATGAAGACTGAAGTGGCCACCTCCTATAGCCACGCGGGACTTCCAGTGGAAGGAAGGGGAAACTAACCAAACCACAAAATCTTTGGCTCAAAATTGGTCCTGCCTACAAGATGTATAAGACAAAGATGGAGTATAGACTGAGGGAATGGCCAACCAATGACTGGCCCAACTTGATATCTATCCCCTGGAAGAGAACCAACCCCTGACACTATCGATGATCGTCTGCTATGCTTACAGACAGGACCTAGCATAACTGTCTTCTGAGAGGCTTCCTCCAGCCCCTGTTGGAAACAGATGCAGAGACCCTCAACCAAACATCAGGTGGAGCTCAGGGAGTCTTGTGGAAGAGTGTTGGCTAGAAGTGAACAAATTGGGGGGAGGAGGCAGTCAAGGACACCACAAGACCACCTACGGAGTCAACTAACCTGGCCTATGGTGACTTACAAAGACTAAACCACCAACTAAAGAGCATGCGTGGGCTGTACTGGACCCCCTACACATTTGTAGATGACGTGCAGCTTTGTCTTAATGTTGGTCCCCTAACAACTGGAGCATAGGCTGTTTCTGACACTGTTGCCTGATTTTGGATCCTTTTATCCTAGTTGGGATGTCTTCTCTGGTCTCAGTGGGAGAGATGTGCCTAGTCCTGCTTGATGTACCAGGAAGGGTTGGTATCTATGGGGGGCTTCCCTTTCTCTGAAGAGAAGGGAAGAAGGTAATGGGGGGAGGGGATTTTGAGGATGGGATTGAGAGGAGAAAAGGGAGGAGGCTACGATTGAGATATTAAATAAATAAATAAACAAAAAAAACAAACAAATAAGAAAAAGGGAACTCTAGACCATCAGCTAGATCTGAACCAAGAATGGGCATTTGGCACATTTCCATAAGAATCGTGCTATTCCTTCAGTGGAATAGCATGGGAAGTGGGTACAGCGAGATGCCCATGGTGGGGCCACTGCAGTATTGCCTGGGAGGCATGGAGTGAGGAGCCCGGAATATTCATTAAAACAAGTGGTCCTTAGCTCAGAAGCCACTCCTGCCTGACTAAACAAAGTCCTTCTCTCAGTCCTCAGTGAGGCCAAAGTCCTTCTCTGGGAACCTCAGTGAGGGTCAAAGCTGCTAGCACACGTGTGAATCTATTCCCACACCCTTTCCATTTCTACTTAAGTCTGAAATTCCCAAAGTTACTTCGTAACTTCCAATCCTACAAGGCACAACAGCAATTGAAATCTTAATTCTTTTATCAAATATTGGCAGACTGTACTGCTTAGAAAGGAAGTGTTTGGAAACAAATTGGTTTCCTTAATAAGGGAATCCAAGGACACTGTGTGATTTGGAGTGGACGAAGCTACTTTGTCATAGAAAAGCCCTTTTCTTTGCTTTTTCCTGTGGGGTGGTTTACATCACAAAGGACCCAGGTTAAAACTGCTATTTGACCAGTGTTGAAAGTGTTTTCATGGGTTGGGGATTTAGCTCAGTGGTAGAGCGCTTGCCTAGGAAGGCAAAGGCCCTGGGTTCAGTCCCCAGCTCCGAAAAAAAGAACCAAAAAAAAAAAAAAAAAAAAGAAAGTGTTTTCATGAGTGAATTCATACTTAGATGCCACTTGCTAAGAACTGAATAATGTCTCCAAGACAGAAAGCACCCCGGAGATCTGGAAGTTGAGCCCCTCACTGCACAGTGAAGAACAGATAGGAAATGTTTAACTAGGCAATGATAGAGATAAGCAAATGAGTGTTATCATTCTGTCTCTTCATACAGTACATTTTATATACCTGAGGCCATATGTGTAGCTAAAAGTGTATGTAAATCATTCAGGGGTAACAAGGTGTGGTGCTAACTACCCTGAACCTTCAGAAACACCTTAATAAAGAAAATGATGAGATGACATCACCAAAGGTGATCATTCCTCACGTGAACACATGCCGCATGTATTCATGTGTACATGTTCATAGATGGAATATCAATATATCTTGGGTAATACAGATGAAAAGGTATGGCAAAATACAGGTAAAATTAGAAATAAACACCAGGAGAAATTAAATATGGAAACATATGACACCATTCCTGTACATTACAACTTCTTTTTGCAGTGAGTTTTCTGGTCCCAGAAGGAAAATGTCCAAGAGTGGAGGTCATAATAAGACATTTGCTTGTTTTGATGACATTTGCTTCTGAAAGGACAGTCACAAAGGACACAGACTGTTTCTTCAGACAGTGTCTCTAGCCTCTAGGAGCTCCTACACAGGAGACACAGGGTGTGGCAGAGTCAGGGAAGTTTGGAGGTGGTGGCATGTGAGACAACAGAGCATTCTGGACCTCTGCAGAGCCTGATTGATGAGCTCCACAGGGTCTGGTCAGGCTGGAGTACTGGGTTTGAAGATAAAGCTGAAGGTAGTTGAGGACCACAAGGCTGGAATCTTCATAGATTTAGCCTGGAGACAGTGGCAGCCACTAAGTGCAAGTTATGTGCAGACATCATGTAGGCCCTGGAATGTGAAGCTAGTCTATCGAACCAACCCAAAGAGTTCTTGCCTTTGATTCCAGAGACAGTCTAACAGTAATCCAAGAGGAATCCAAGAGAGCCTAATGATCTGCAGCAATGATTGGTACAGGAAGACACAAGAATCACACTGGGAGACACAGTTCATTTGAACATGTGAGCTTCAAGTAGGTCTGTGTGTCAGAGCTTTCTACTGAGTCCTGGTTAGTCCTTCATGCTTCAGCTGCTTGCCAATCAAAGAGGTCAATTCAATATCAAAGTCTGTAGTCATGAAACTGACAACTACCTACATACAGATTCAAACTGGGTTCACTGGGGAGGACACATGAGAGAAGTGAAAGAAAGCTTCATACACACAGAGAGAGACATACACATAAATATACAAATGCATACATACACATATATACACACATACAAATATACATGTATATACATGTCACATACACACGTCACATACACATATATGTAACATATACATACATCAGGTGCTATGCTGGTCAGTTCATACATCACATGACACATTAGCTTCATAACAATGCAGCAAATGAGACATAAAGCCCACTCCACATAACAAGTTTTGGGTTTTGGGTTTGTTTTTGTTTTGTTTTGTTTTGTTTTAAGAAAGGATCTCTTGTAGTCCAGCAGAAACTGAGCCTGAACTACTTGTTCTCCTTCCTCTAACCTCCCTCTCAGGTGCTGTGATTACAAGTGTATGGGACCATACCCAGCTTCACTATTTTGATTTCCAGATGGTAATGCTCCCACTGGCTAGACTAATGTGGACCCCTATCTTTAATTGTATCTCTAATCTTAACCATGGAAAATCATGGAACAACACTTCCTGTATTCGGTCCACAGAGGGTTACATACCATTCTCCTTTACTGGCAGATGGAAGATCTCCAGCACAAGAGATTGGATGACTCATTCAGTCAATAACAGACATAGGACAAAAACATCTAACAGTTGATCTGGTATTTCTTCCATTAGGCATTTTCCTTGCATGAAAAAGATGCAAACTCACAGGGAACCATATTTTCTTCTCTTTCTTCTAATCGACATATAGAATACATCACTCCCCTAGGAATGGAGCCCACCATTCAGCCTGACATTACCAAATCATGGTGACCAGACAAAGTGCCTTTAACTTTGCATAGACTGGTATCATTATTCTACCCAACACCCCTGATTGGCATGGAGATCTCTATTCTTATTCTGTACCATATAATCTATAGGCTCTCTGGAGTGTTGGCTGTGTCCAACAAAGGAAGGTAGCAGCAGCTGCTGCTATCATGGCAGAACAGTAAGTTTTAGCAAGAGTGATTCCCTGTGTGATGGAATAAAGCCAGTGCGCATTGAGTACTCAAAGACTAACCTCCTGTCTGAGATGCATGGGAATTATTGACTTTGAATATTATGAAAGACTTGCAGAAAACAGAATGTTCTATCATGCTGTCCATGACAAGAACCTACCCATACGGATCCAGCCTGCTGTCCTTGGAAAGATGGCTAAGTCTTCACCATTAAAGACTTTCAAACATGGAACCAGCAATATCTGAGGACTCTTCTCCAATCTAGTCCCTTGGAACCTCTTAGTTGCTGTGATGTAGACAGACAGCCAAAGAGTTGTCTCCATTGTTGGGGATTATTTCATACACACAAATCCATGCAGGTTCCCTACACCTACCTCCAAGAGGAAAGATCACTACTGCATGAAGACAGAGAAAACAATCATGTCTCACCTTTTACCTGAACTAGAAAAACGCCCTGTCATCCTCCCTGTTTTCTAGGCCCAGGCCTTATAATTTACCCAAGAACTTTCCAGGAGCATTTGTATATACTCAGTTAGTAAACAGTGAATTAATTTTAGAAGGAAGATACTGAGGCAGGATATAAAGACATGGAAGTTAAGGGAACAGAAGTTGGAAAGCATTTTACTAATTGTGGTGTTTGAATGAGAATGTCCCCCACAGGCTCATGTATTTGAACACTTGTAGCCCAGTTGGTGGTGCTGTTTGGGGAGGTCTGGAGAGGCGAACTTGCTGAAGGAAATACATCATTGGTGTTGAGTTTGAGGCTTCAAAGCATCTTACCATTCCCAATGCTCTGGTTTCCTGTGTGTGGTTCAAGAGATGAGTGCTTACCTCTCTGATCCCTCCTCCTTTCTGTTGCCTGCTGCTTGCTGTTACATTTCCCCATCATCATTTATGTTAACCTTTGAAACTATAGCCAAAATAAAATCTCTGTTTCATAGGTTGCATGGATTGGTGTTTTACCACCACAACAGTAAAGTAATTACTGAAGTCCAGAATCTGTTTACAGTTTTTGCTAGCTGAGAGTTGGAAGCCACTTTAGCATAACTAACAAAATCAAGACAAAAGATAGAAGGCTTCAAAGGCAATAGCTAGATGACTGATAAATAGATGATCTCTAGATAGATGACAGCAAGGACACTTAGATGAAATTCCTTATCTCAAGGAAGTCACATCCTGTCTTAGATGAATGCTATCACTTTCCTAAGTCTCTCTTCTAATCTTTCAATTTCTCATTCTCTCTCTCCTCTCTCTGTCTCTGTCTCTGTCTCTCTCCCTTTCTCGTCTCCCTCCCCCCCCCTCACAATGCCAGCATTTAACTCTGAAGAGGTCACTCTCCCTGTGTCTTCTTAATAACTGGGCCAACTTTGCTTGACTCAGAAGTATCCTGAGTCCTCTCCTGCAGCCTAGCCAGGTTCCAGCTTTACCTGAGTGGAGATCCCCGACTGAAAGTTGTCCTGAGTTCTCTCCAGCCCCTGCTCTCAATGCTTTCTACTCCCTAACCCCTTCTTCCCACTCCATTCTTGTGGTCTCTCTAACTAAGAGAGTACATGATATTGTGCAATGCTGCTCCCAAATTAGAGCTGTAGCAACTATGTATCATGCAAGCATGTAGACTCTCTAATAATATTCATGGGAAAGAGAAGTTGAAGAAAAAGAAAAACATGCAATGGCCAGGAGGAAGGCTGGACCAGAGAAGCAACTACCTAGCACAGCTCTCAGCATAGCCTGGGAGACTAAAGTCCTCCCAAGGCCAACAGCCAAAAGCAGGCTGCAAATATCACATGGTGATCGGCAGCGAAAAACCAGGGTATCCACAGTAGTATAAACTCAGAAGCCGACAGGACAAGCAAGCCCTAGGGCTAAATGCCAAGTTCAAGACTGTGTAAGGACTTTGCGTTCTGAATCTACTATCTGGCATAGAAAATAAAAGCGAGGAGATTAAAAAGAGAGAGGGTGGAAGAGAGAAAATAAACTTGGTTTGTCTTTTCACAAAGAAAGTTTTCAAAAACGAGCCAGCAAAACCCTCCCAACTCACTGGGTGCCAGGCAGAATGTTGAGACACCCGCCCTAGAAGGCAAATGAATAAACTTTCCTGCTCTGGGTTGAGCATTTGAAGTTACTCATTTTGCCAACAGAATTCTGGGTACCAACCTACCTGCAAAGGAAGGGACCACTTAAAGCTCCACATCTACCCAAGGTGACTGGTACACCAAACACTCTCACGTGCTCTTCTCAAAACCTGGTAAGGAAAAGGGAAAGAGGAAGACTTTCTTCCTCCCTGTATTCCCGTCCTGCCACTGTGTCTTAGAATCTGTCTCTCTTTGAATGGTTCTGAAGTTTTCAATTTTTACCATCTGGGTCGAGGCCTCATAAAAAGAAAAAACATAAAACAAAACAACAACGACAAAAAATCATAAGTAGCCTGTCTGCCATGCCAACTCACTTTTTAATAGCCTCATAAGGTATTTTTCTTCTGAAAGCACTTACCATTATTTTCTCACTTGTGAAATTCCATCTTGTCTAACAGGCCATTATTCCAAACCATCTACAGCCTGGCCTTTCTATGCCGACACAATGTCCCTTGTATCACACCCTATCTGGGGACCTCTATTCTAATACTGCTCATGTCAATGTCCCTGTTCAAACTGTCCTCCATCTCACCAACCATAGACCTCATTCATGACATGATTCCTTTGACCAAATCTTAGGCAGACAGTCACTGCTTTGTGAGGACCATGCTAGATGCTGTAAAACCACAAGAACCAGACAGGTCTACGTATCTTTTTGCCCTTGCGGATTTAATGTCTAGTGTTACAACAGTTAGCTACCCTGAGAAAAAGATCCCACTTTCTCATGCTTTATAATTGTAAAATCCCAAGTAGAAAGAGTATTTATTTAAAGTGAACCTTAACAGTGCTATGGAGCACACTCATAGTCCTAGCACTCCAGAGGCAGAGGCAGAAAGACCCCTTCAGGTTCAAGGCCAAGATGAGCTACATAGTGAGTTCAAGAGCCTCTCTCTCTCTCTCTCTCTCTCTCTCTCTCTCTCTCTCTCTCTCTCTCTCTCTCTCTCTCTCTCACACACACACACACACCATTCCCTTTTTAAAAGTTTATAAATTGAATGAATATTTTTCTAATTGTTTTAGAAATAGATTTCCAAATGTAAACAGCATGAAAGAGAGAATTTCAAATCCCAAAGTCTCATCACTCCCCTCTCTAGGAGTCTTTATAAAACATTCATCCTTCTCAGAATCCATGCCCCACACACAGTCCAGGACCCTTGGTGTTTCCCTTGATATACTCCTCTGTGTGTGTGTGTGTGTGTGTGTGTGTGTGTGTGTGTGTGTGTGTGTGTGTGATTGTTTCTGCTCTCCAAACAGTCAGACTCTTAATAGAAACACACAACTACACAACTTCTCTTTGGTGGACCTTGCAATACTGGGCAGCGGCAGCTAAGCTTCCCACGTGTACCAGAACAGGTAAAAGAGTGCCCGGACTCAAATGTTCACACTCACAAATGTCTGTATAATTTAAGGCCCCTGTAATCCAAGCAGCCTTAAGCTTCAATATCCATTTGTAACTGGAAGAAAATGTGACCCTTGACAGCGGTCTTCCCAGTATTTCGTGCCCACGGTCAAAAGAGAGTGACCGGCACGAAACTGAAGAGCAGTGCTAACTAACATGTGAACTCCATTAGATAGAGTCATTCATTTCTACCTCTAAGCAATGCTTCATCATTTGGACCTCAAATGAACCTGTCACCAGACATCATGGGAGCTTTTAGAGCCAAATCCTCAGAAGCTTTCTGCATGACTCTGTTTCTGATGACTATTTTTAGTGTAATAACACCGCCTCTGCTTCTGTGACATTTCCCAGAACAATCGTAAATCTGAGATCAGACAGAAGGGAATTTTATTTGGATTTAAACTTGGGCAACGAGAGGGTTAGAATCAGCCATATTTTGGATATAGAAGTCCCATGGTCAAAGCTCAGGTGATTTCCAAGGAGTGAACAGCTGACCTAGAAGAGTAAATTGAGGCAAAGAAAAAAGAGGGACAGGAGAAACAGCTGAGTGAAACACTTGCCTTGCAAACACAAAGACCTGAGTTCAATCCCCAGAACCCATCTAAGAAAAAACCAATCATCTTGTGACATAGTTGTAATCCCAGCACTAGGGAAGCAGAAAGAGGCAGATTCCCAAGGTTCTCTGGTAACCAGCCTGGTCTACTTGGCAAGCTCCATCCAGGGAGATAGCCTGTCACAAAATGAGGTGACGGCAGACACTTAAAGGTACTTGCACATTTTTAATAAATTAGCAAGCACACAATATAGTTACCTGTAGAAAACTTGGATACCATTTTGACTACCTCTAATTATTGAGTCTTTCTACAAACAACAAAAAGATTGTGTGTGTGTGTGTGTGTGTGTGTGTGTTGTGTAATCACCAGAAGTTGACATCAACTGTGTTCTTCTATCACTCTCCATCTCATTCTTTAAGACAAAGTCTCCTAGTGAACCTGAGGTGTGCCCATCTGGCTGGACTGACTGACTGAGCAGGAATCCCTAGGTGTCTTCTTGTCTTTGCCTCCCCGTGCTGGAACAGCAGGGACATCTAGGTTATGGCTTTTTATGTGCTTCTTAGGGGATCAAATTCATGTCTTCACACTTGTACAGCAAACACTTTGACAACTGGCACCTCTGCCAGCTTCTTGAATTTTTTTAAAAGAATTATCAGCTCTCCACTGGAGAATTCTGACTACACTCTGTGCTTTTGCCTCACGATAATGGCTACCCCAACACTGCACTTTTAATAACGCTGCAAAAAACACAAGTTAAATTTTAAAAAGTTCATCTGAGGAATAAAGAATGTTCTAGAATACCAAGCCCAGGCAGCATTGTGGACAGATGGTGGTTCAGAATCAGAATGTCCTTCCTATAGTGACTATGGGCTGAATTTATGGCCAGAGAATAAGAAGTAAGAAAATAAGACATGCAGAAGTTTACCCAGTTGGTACAATTGGCTTTCACCTTGTTTGGGCATCTTTAAGCCTGTAATTGGTTAACAGTCGAGCTGCTGTTGGTTGGCCAAGTCTTGGTTGCTTGTTTACTAGGGTATATTCTTTAATTATATTTTAACCCACTTACAACCCAGATTAAGTTGCTGCTCTCTACACAGGGGATCCCTTCATCACCCAAGTACAAATATGAGTTTTCACAAGCAAGTAAGTCAGATTCTTTTCAATGTCTTCACTGGGAAACACTGTTTTCAAGGTCCTGTACTGCCATTCATTCTTCCAGGAAAATCTCATATGACATAAAAGGGGGTGGTCTCTAGAGTGGAGATTGTGCTGGATGGGCCTGCTCTTGTGTTCTCACTGCCTGCAACAACTTTCAAAGACAGGACTTATCACCATAACTGTTAACCATGAGGAAGCCAATACGTAAAAACTGAAAGTCCCCATGCCTCCCCGAGTCAGACTATCACAGGGTACTAATGTGAGGCTGGGCCTTCTGGCTACTCTAGGTCAGCTTCATGAAGGCCAATGGCAGGCTGAGGTGTAATTGAAAAGGTGCCAATTTCAGAGATTGTTACCCAGGATCCCATATGATGGAGACCACATAGCAAGAGGAAAAGTCTACCTCTTCCGGTGCCACAGAAAGACAAACCCAGCACATTTTCAAATCCTGAGATCACAGACTTGACTGTAAATTTTGCAAGATTTGGCGGTTATCAGAGGGAGTCCAGAAAGCTCAGACTCATTAGGACTAGGGAAATCAAATGAAGACATATAAGGCAGCTAGACTGTTGGGTGGCAATGGTTCAAACAATCCCTCTGCCTCCTGCTGAGTAGCTAAGACCATAAGCACATGCCACCATGCCCATATAAATGTTTTCTGGTTTTATTTAAATTCATGAACATATTTACATACACTACTTGCAACTCATTCCTCAGAGGTTCTGGAACTATCTGGAAACAGAACCTCCCATTTTATACATAAAGAAGATCTTGGTCATCCTTGGAAGGTAAAGGCAAAGTAGATGAACGACCATGATCTTTCAGTTCTGCATCATGGATTCAGGGATATCATTAGTTGTGTACAGATGTGGTAGCCATGGGGGCTGGACATCCCTGAATGGAACTGGAGTGTTTGGGTTTACCCTTTTAATGACCCTAAGGAAATTCATTCAGCATGTGGGCAGAATGGCCAGGGGACTGAATGAAAGAGGGAGGGCACACATCGTTCATCCTGCACACTGAGGACCTGGGTTTCCTTCTTTACCAGAAGGAATCCAAGGTTCCATTGACTCAATTTGACTTTTTCATGTCAAAATATTCTTACATTTGGTTTCAGCTGTGAAAGCTGACTTAAAGGAATTGCTTTCTCGTAAGTCAGCCCAGGAATCATACACGTCTTATATATACTCATGTGATCGGCTCCCTGAAGCAGATCTTTGATGGGAAAAACTTAAATTTAAACATAAGAAGTAAAGGGGCAGCAGTGAATTCTGCTACCAAAAACCAAAGAAAGTAGATATCATGAGCAGGAAGACAGTAAACCACGGGCAGGTCTCGTGAGGGCAAAGCCTTCACCAGGACTAACTTTGTCCTAGCCACCACACACTTTAAATAGTAACATTAACCGTCTTGCTTTTAGGATCTTTCCGTCTTTACTATGAAACTGATATTTTAATTTTTTGATATTTCCCAGAAGACAAAAAAGTAAAAAGCAGAGAGAAAAGAAACCAAGGTAGCTAAGAAAACAGTCAACTCAAAGATACTAAACTCATTTCACCGAGAAATCAGAGCTCAGATTTAAATCCCGGAGCTGACTACAATTTCAGCCTTGGTTGTGTGAGGTGGACCTAGTGGTAACACCTATACCGCTAACATATAAAAAGATGATGCACATAAAGGGAAGTAGAAATCAGAGTCCCATCAGGAGACAGAAATAACACAACAGCATGACCAAAGGTTTACAGCAAGCAATTCTTAAATATTCCCGAGTAGTTACTGCTACATGGGAATAAAAGACAACTGTGAAGATTACTCTAGGTCTGCAGAGAACTTGAGGAACAAGCTTGACCTCCTCTATGGTGGAGATTCACCTGGAGAAGATGAGTTTGTGGCTGAAGACAATGGGGAAATTGCCCAGGGTTGACCACCAGGCAATAGAACATCAGTGAACAAGAAAGGCTTTCCTCTCCTGCTGCCAGGATACCACATCAGGGAGCCACTGCCTGGCCTGCCTGGATCGATGTGCACCCATAGGCACCCATGTGCTCCTGGTCACAGCACATCTCAGAAGCAAGAGACAAAAACCACCCAGGGCTACCAATGTCTGTTGTACATAATTAAGTGAGAAAACACTCCAGCAACAAGAAAAGGGGTCTCTGGGGAGACTTGAAGCAGGGTTTTGATCAGTTGGCAAGTGGCTCAGAAGAGGCCTCACTGCTATCTCCACCACCGCCACTTGGTTACTACAGACTCCTGACACCGAAATGGAATGTGCAGGTGTAGCCAAGACCTGTGCCCCACCCCCACCCAGCCTCTGACTTTTCCCCTATCTTCTAAACCTGTAGATGGGCACAGACAGTTTGGAACGTAGTAACGGGTGCCCACAGAAGGCAGAGATCTGATCCCCCTTACTAAGCTAACCTGTACTCAAGGAGAGCATCCACGATAGGGTGAGTCATGAGGCAATGGGTTCTCCCAAAGCAGAGGCTGTGTACACAATGTTGTTTTCAATCACAGACTCTGAAAGGCATTACCCAAAAGAAACATCAGCTAAAATAAAATCCATTCTCTGACTTCCACCTTCCTGGAGTGCTCCTGTGTCTGCTGCAAATAACACAGAAAAACAAACAAATGAACAAAAACAACTTCCAAGCATCATTCCTAAACACAGTAACAGAACTCACCTTTCACCTAGAGGAATTTGAATCAGATAGATGCTTCAAACTGGGAAAGAGCCATGGCTTGACAGCGTCCAAGACAAGCTGCAAATATTTTTTTAAAAATCTGATGCTATCTGACATCTGTCTCCAGCACTGTCCAGTTTGTATACTGAAGGTAAACTGGAATAACCCCTTAGATACTTTTCCGTCCCCAGATCACATCAGGAAGAGGGTCTGTGCCCTAACTTGAGATAAAGGTGACCGAGGATTATAGGTTGAAGACCCTGAGGGTCTGATATTTCCAGTCTCAGAATGTGGCAAAGAATAGTCCTGGCAAGAGTTTCAAGAATCCTTAGTGGGAAGCTGTCTCAGACCATGTGGGAGCTAACAAGAACCCATCATTATTGGATAAGGAGTCCAAGGACCAGAATAACCAAGGGATGATGACATTCTGAAATAAAGCAATGGGTTTGTGTCCAGGAATTTCATTTGAGGAAGAAAACAAGGGACCTCCAATTTGGCTGTCTGATTGGCAGGGAAAGGGGAGCATACTTGAACTAGTATATGTAGCTGAGCTCTGGGAGGGCTGGACTATAGCCCTTTCCATCAGCAGCTTTTGTGCTCCTTCCAATTTCTTCTGAATGAGCACTGCCTAACTTTTTTGCCTCCAAATTGTCCCTCCTCAAACCAGGACATACTTTCCTTATTCAGAGTAATGCTACCATGTAGTTGACAAGACCTGTGGTCAGATGGCTAGAAGAGTTGGTCTTTAAGATTTGGCGGAGTGTTCTAGAATCTCAAAGCTCTACAGTAGGATGGAGTGAATTTTCAGAGTCTGTACCTTATACTTAAACATGAGCATATCTAATCCAGACATCTGATCCTTCACCTGAGGTTTCCTGGGCCCAGTGTGGTTGTGGAAATAAACTAAGAACCAGCTAAAAAGTGGATCTGACGTTCCCTACACCCCTCACCTAGGCCGCAGTTACCTTAGCAAAGTCTTCAGAGATGTATGTCTAGAAGGAGTGGTGTGTGTGTGTGTGTGTGTGTGTGTGTGTGTGTGTGTGTGTGTGTGTGTTCTGCAGCCAAGAAGCCATAAAAAATATTTCCAATGGATAGAAGATAGCGCAGGGTTAGGGAAAGAGCCAAGCTTTGTACTAAGATCATAGTCTTAGAAAAAGTTTCTTCCCCAAATGCATCCAGATTCCATTTCATCTGGTCTGTCCCAATTCCTTGTATATTAACAATAGGGACAGCATTAGCAGATTAGAAAATGAATGGACAAATTCTAAAAGAAAAATTTGTGTCACTCTGCAGTGCCCATACTTATGGGGATGGGTATTGATTGTCAACTTGACCGGGCCTAGAATCACCTAGGACAATCCTCTAGGCAGATCCGTAAGGAAGCATCTGGACTGGGGTAACTGAGCTGTGAAGACCCACCCTAACTGAGTAGCACCATCCTCTGGGCTGGGGCCTTGAATGGAATAAGAATGAGAAAGTGGGTTAAACACTGGCATCCATCTCTCCCTGCTTCTTTGCAGTAGATGTAGTATGACCGGCTGCATCAGGATTCTGCACTCATGACTTCCACACCCACACCCTGAGGAACTGTACCCCAGATGTGTGAGCCAAAATAAACCTCCCTCCCTTAAGTTGCTTTTCCTGGATAGTTTCATCACAGCAACCAGTAAGTGATTAAAAACTAAAGCTAGGTTTTTTTTATCTGTTGCAACATTTTTATTCATTTCATTTCTCTGTCTTTTTCTGCAGTAAAGTCCCGCTCTGTAGCTGTGTCTCTGTCCTCTAACCTGTCCCAGAACTCACAGAGATCAGACTGCCTCTGCTTCCGGCCCACTGGGATAGAGGCCATGAGACACTATGGAAGGATTTATTTTGGATTATAGTTTTATGGAGCACAGTCCATGACAATGCAGAAGGCATCTGCATGGTTTTTCTTTGCTTTTCAACTACCGTACAAAGTTAACAGATCTCACCATGGTGTTTCCATGATTGCTCAGTTCTTATTTGTCTCCCACCACCACCTCCACTCCCTGATCCCCAACTCTGAAACATAAAGTCATGACTTCTGTAAGAAAATGGCTGGGACTGGGCACTATGTTAAACCAGGTAGCTTTTTAAGAATGAGATTTTACTTTGAAACAAAGAGAAAACTAAAATTTTGTTTCTTTGTTATGGAGGTGGTTTGTTTTCACTGTTGATTTCTTTAAGTCAAGGTCACCTCTTTATTTTTTTTTTAATCTTTTTTTTTTTTTTTTTTTTTTTTTTGGAGCTTGGGACCAACCCAGGGCCTTATGCTTCCTAAACAAGCGCTCTACCACTGAGCTAAATCCCCAACCCCTATTTTTTTATTTTTGACATTATGAAATAATTATAATATTTCTCCTTTGTCTTTCTTTCCTCTAAAACCATATGCCAAACACCCTTCCTTGGCTTCCTTCAAATCCATGGCCTCTTTTTTAACTAATTATTATTGTATGCCTATATGCATACAATATTATTACACACACACACACACACACACACACACACACACACACACCTAAACACAACCTGTTCAGTGGGAGTAATGCTCCCTATGTGTGTGTTTTCAGGGCTGACCATTTGGCAAAGGACAACCAATTCATAGTCTATCAGCCCAGCATAGGAAACAGGCTGGAAACTGTTCTACCCTCTCTCGATCTCAGCAAAGCTGCCTTTCAACTTCTTTGAAACATGCCGGTATTTGTCCAATAGAAGAAGTATACCCCGCCTACACTGTGTTCAAATCCTCCTCCTGCCCACTCTCCCTTTGCCCCTGCCTCGCTCAAGACTTTGGACTCATAACAGCACTGACACCGGCTGGACCTGGCTGCTCACATAAATCCATGGAGCTGGCTCCAGAGACTGAGGTCCTGGAAAAATGAAAGAGGTCAAAGATAGCTAATGAGAAAGAAGGGATGGCGACAAGTCTGGCTCCCTGCAGCCAAGTTGAACTTAATCCCGGGTGGAACTGAAGGGATGGGCTCCCGAAGAAAGCAGATGCCAGCTACGGCTGTTTTCTCTTCTGATCTGCACTTGAGGACACTTTAGAGAATTCTGCTTGGGCTTAGGCTGTGGAAAAGTAAAGGCCATCGCAGGTTCTGAAGCGATGGATTGGAAGCGGTGTCTAAGCTGAGCAGTAGCTCACCGAGGCTCTGGTGGTTCACAATGGCGATCGGCTCCAGCTGCACGCTCACCTGGAAAACTTTAAAAATGTCATTCTTAGAATTAATTGGCTTAGATGTCCTAGGAAGTCCAGCACTACCAGGTAAGTATACTAAGGAGTTGATTGGCAACTGCGAGTTAGAAAGAGACAGTCTAGAGCAGTGGTTTTCAACCTCCTGATGCTTCGACCCTTAATACAGTTCCTCATATTGTGGTGACCCCCAGCCATAAAATATTTCATTAGTACAAAACTGTAGTTTCGTTACCGTTATAAGTTGTAATAAAAACATCAGATATCTGGTAGGATAGCTGATAGCTACAGGTCTAGATTCATGATTCTGGGTTATTAGCCCACATGGGAATCTTGGACGAAAAGAGTGCTGTGTACAGGAGATGGTTGCCCCTCCCTCTCCGAAGGGAGATCTTTGTCAGAACTGAGAATTTGCTTCTCTCTCAAGCTCCTAGTGATATGGCCAGTGCTGTCAGAGTGATGAAGCCAGGGAGCATCCCAGGGCTGCTGGGGCAGGGGTTGGAGACCTGCTCTGGGCTGTGTGGTGGTCCATGGCTCTCCATTCAGTGATGCCTGAGCTATGCACAGCCTCGGGATGTGACTGTGAGAGTCCTCAGCATAGGGACAGTGTGTGTCGCTTCTCCTTGTCTCACTCAGCTAAACGGCAGCAGTTTTTGCTTCAGATTCCAAACGTCTGTTGATTGGCACTTTTGATTCAAATCAATGCTCTCTAGACAACCTTTGTGAGCTCAGTCTCTCCTGATTTGGGAACTTTTGACATCCCATTCCTAAACGCTTTCTGGGTTTCTCCGATCTTGGCTAGGCTTCCCTTCTATGTACAAACTTCCATCCTATATTGTTCAGCCAACTTGCTTCTCCGCCAGCATCTGAACAGGAGACTGCAGGCTGTCATCATGGAAAGAAACATAAGGTCAGCGTTAAGTTACTACACAGACTGTGGTGAATTCCAGCAAAATTACACGCTATGAGAATCCGACTCCTGCCGTCATATGGTTCTTGCTGAGATAGGCTCCATGTGGAATGGCCGTTTAAGAAACAGAATGTTCCTTTCAGAACACTTAGCCATTCCTTCCTCAAAGAAGCCTCAAGTACACAACTCCCAAGCTATTTAGATAGGACCCCAACATCACTAGCTCAAGACAGTCAGCACATGCTTGAAGTAAACAACATAGTTTCAAGAAAAAATTAGTCACAATGATGTAACGGGATAGAATGAAATCCAGCCAGGGCTTAGGTCACAGAGTCAGGCCAGATAAACTGTGGTTCTGGCTGAAAGGGCTGCAGAGCCCATCTACAAGCTGCAGCACCAGGGTGACAGCTAAGTTGGACACCTTCCCCAAACTGGCCCAACGGACCTATTTTTAATTTGTTAGCCCTAAGCTAAGAAAGCACTGAGAATAGATGTTAATGATTTTCTGTCATTGTTGAAATCCTTACTTTAGTGAGAAAACCAAAGGTCCAATGAAGCACAGAGCCGTTTCCCATGACCCCGTCCTGTTCAGCTCAGCCTGTGAGGACAGCCTTGTTTGGGGGGCTCTGAACGGGACTTGGTTAATTCATTCATGACGTCCATCTTTGCCAGGCTCTGTCCAGGCAGACGTGTCCATGTGTCTTCATCCTCAGACAACTCAACACAAAGACTAGAGGAAAATTTGCCAGGGCTGGTTGAGATCGAGTCCTTTAGATAGGGGGGGGTGGATCTGGTGGCCGCAATCCCAACCACGTGACTGCGTGTGTGATGAAAGCAGGAGGATACTAAGTCCAACCCTAGCCTGAGCTACAGAGTAAGTTTAAGGCCACCACATGCAACTTTTTTTTTTTTTTTGGTTCTTTTTTTCGGAGCTGGGGACCGAACCCAGGGCCTTGCGCTTCCTAGGCAAGCACTCTACCACTGAGCTAAATCCCCAACCCCCACCACATGCAACTTTAAAATAAAAGTGGAGGAGAGCTGAAGACATTGCTCAGCGGAAAGGCCCCATGTCCAACCTTCTAGAACAAAACATACTAAAAATAAACAGGGACTAGCCATGTAGCCTGATGGGTGAGCAAGGTCCTGGGTTCGATTCCCAGGACCACAAGATAAATAAACAATGAACAAATGATTGGCCTTTGGTGCACCTGGCAGTCATCGGTCCCCATGGTCAACAGGCAAGAATGAAGAAAAGTATGGTAATTACACTGCTCTTGACTTTGGAGAATTAAGTTTGAGTGAGAAATATACTTTGCCACGGAAGTATTGGGGGTTATTTTGTTTTGTTTAAATCCTGCAGACAAAAACCCAAGGCTCTGACTCTGTGTAGGTCACAGTCTCCCTGGGAAGTTGGTTGAATAACAAAACATTCCCCTCAGTCTCTTGTACACATATGTGTGTTTTACCCACATGTATGTCTGTGCATCATGTACATGCAGTACCAGAGGAAGTGCCATGTGGGTGCTGGGAATTGAACTCCAATCCTCTGTAAGAGCAGCCAGTGCTCTTAACCACTGAGCCATCCCTCCAGGACTCCCCTCACTCTCTTATCCGCAAAACACCGGGGCAGGTATAGCAGGAAGGGAAAAAGATGTCAGAGGATGTGGGCAGGGGGGCTTCAGACCCTGAGTGGCAGTTGGTATTCTGCAGGTCTTATTATGTATCTGCTACTGTTCTGAGAATCTTCTATATGTTTATCAATTCTCACAATTACACTATAAAATGATTGCTCACAGCAGCCTCGATTTGAAGGGGAAACATGCAGAAAAGCCGCAGCGCCTCCTCAGGATCACGCAGCAGGCAGCGGTGCGGTCAGTGAAACGAGGCGAGTCTGTGCAAAGGGCCTCAGGGCCTCGGTAGCCTACCTAGCTCTCCCTGTGGCTCCAGTGTGCCACGTGACAGCATGAACCATGTGCGACATCGCAGGAGCTTTGGGCTGGGAAATCCTGAGTCCTGGCCCTCCCTATGGTACAAGATTGGCTAAATTATTTAATCCCTTGTGTTGCAATGCCTTATTTATTAAAAGGTTCTAGCAGTGTCTTTCCAAATTATTGGAGACGCTAAAGGAAAAAATAGCATTTATCTGGAATTTCTTGCAAGGTAATAGCAACTTTGTTTCAGGCCCTGGAAGTTCAAGGAAGTTCAACCGAGAAGTTGACAGGCCATCCACATCCTGCACAGAGCTGTGAAGAGTAGTTCTGCTACATCCGTGCTCAGAGGTGGACGCCAGACATTTTCTTAGTCTTCAGAGGTTCTGGTTAACACAGAACAGCTCGCTTTGAAACACTGAAAAATGCTGCAGCCATGAATCAGACCAATGGGCAGCCTGTAGAAAGATTGGAGAGCCACAAACTGAGGGTGAAGGAAGCCTCCTTTAAGAATAGAAGCCTCACCAGAGACTGAACAACCATTAAACACTGTAGAGGAGGAGACGGTTCCCTCACAAGCATGCGTGCATTTACAGTGTGCAAAAGGGAGGGGCTGCCTAGCATTTTCATGTAACTCAGAACTAAAAGCAACTACATTGAAATCCTAAACCCGTGCCAAGCACCCTGCTCCTGTTGGAACAGTTAAAGGGATGAAGAACTAAGAGGCCACCCCAGGCTCCTCTGACAAGCTTGGTTCCCTTCATCTGCTTTCTCAGTACCTCATAAGACTGCACTAACAGTTCTGAACCTTTCCAAACAGCCTTGGGGTGCTTCCTTAAGCTCTACACAGTTGAAATCAATACAGAACCCATGCTTTTTGCTGAAGAGCTGGCACAGAGTTTTCATCAGGATTCTATAAAGTCTGTACATAGACCTAATAATACATATTGTAAGAACTATGTTCTCAGGCAGGCATAGTGGCTCGAGCCTGTAAGCACAATGCTTGAGAGGCTGAGGCAGGAGGATAGACAGTTTCAAGTTCAAGGCCAACCTGGGCTACATATTGAGTTCTAGCCCAGCCTGGGTTCTAAATTCAAATTCCACCTTTACAAGGTGGTATGAGGGGGGTGAGCCTTGTTCTCTACAGTATGGTGGTCCAAATCAGTCTATGATCATCAATAGAAAATAAGTTAAGATCTCAACGGTTTTCAATATAAACTTTACCTGTCTGAAGCAGACAAATTTGGAGCCGGCTGCTGAATTAATTGCTTAAAGAAAGCAGCATGCAATGCACACGCCGATAGGAAAAACTGCATTCTGCTCAGGTGTCCTCCCAGCATTTCCTGGCTCACGCATGCTAGCACGAGGGTTGGTAGCTCCCTCCGTGCCTCCATTCCTTCTAAGCACATCATTTAGTGCCTAATGATAGGAACGTGAACCATCAGAAGTACAGTGTTGTCTCTGAGGTCCGGGGAATGATCCACCATGGCCATACTTTTAGTTTTGAAGGGTTTTATTGTTAAACCAAAGTCAAAGAATAACTAGCACACAGCAGATATACAGACAGGTAGATAGTAAACACCACCACACAGCAGATATACAGACAGGTAGATAGTAAACACCACCAAAGCTGGTGACCAAAACAACCAGCAGAGGTTGGTTATGGAAGCCCCTTTCAAGCAGACAGCTGAAAGTCAAAGTGGAGAGTTTAGGGCAGAGCAGGCTGTCCCCTCGGGTGAGGCTTCCAAGTGAAGGGACAGAAAGCAACAGCAGAGGTGGCATCATCCAGGGCACTCACAGCAACCAGCAGACACAGACTGGGGAAGTCAAGGCAGTCACTGTGGCTCCGGCTTCTCTTTATATCATGAGATGGGTAATAGTAAGCACTGTGGGACTCAGTTTGCCCGATGGCTGTTCCTGAGGACATGATGCTTTTATTTTGGAGCTCATTTGCTCTTCCCCCAACCCCTGCAATCAGTCAATGAGGCAGCCCATTCCCAGACCAGTCTCGAAGGTCACTGCTGCCAACGTGCTTGAGTCTGAAGTGGGAGGGATAGGCAATCTGGCTTTCAAAGCCAGCTTCTCAGTGAGCTCAATACATGACAATTTGTCAACATAGTCTACATTTCAGGTACAGTGAAAAGACAAGATTTAGAATTGGGCAGAAGATGCAACTGAGACTCACAGTCAGTCAGTCCCGCTTCCAGCATCTCTGAATTCAGCTTCCTCGGCCCAAAGTACAGGATGTAATGATGCCAATCATGCAGGGCTGTCCTGCTCATGAATGAAAAACTGTGCTCAACGTGCCTGTGATGTTCCAAGGATACAGGGGAAGCATGTGTCGAGGATAAATTAGGAAAGAATGCTCTTCACTTCTGGGAAATTCCTGAGAACAGGCTGAGACGAAAAGACTTTTGAGCAAAGCAGATGGTCCAGTGCTGAACCACCTTCCTCCAAAGAGAGCTGAGGACAACTGAGCCACCTCTGTGTACAAGAAAATGCCTGCCGCTTCATCTGTAAGAACTCACCATTCCTCAAAGCTCTCCCAGCTTCCCTGAAACTAGAGAAGACAAAATGGTTCATGAATTCAGAGCCATGCCGTGGATTCCCAACTATCTGAATATTTATATGCCACAGACCAACATCACCTCAGTAAGATCACCATGGTGCCACAGACACACAGTAGGGATATTTGGAGGTTTGCAGGGCTGAGGATGTAGCCCAGTGGTACTTGCCTAGCATGTGTGAGGACCTAGGTTCAATTCACAGAGATTTTCCAAAGAATTTAAGGCTTGAGATGGAGTGTTTTAAGTTGTTGAATGTTGACACGAGTTGTTGCTGCTGCTGCTGCTACTGTTTTAAATAGCTAGCATAAGACAGGAAGTTATCAACAGTTTGTACACTAGAACAAAGGCAAAGGATGTATAATGGCAAGATCCAGGGAACATAACACAGCAGAGAACAGTAAAAGCCTACTCTTACTTTAGCCCTTTCAGTTTGATGCCACCTGGAGACCTTGTTCAGCCAGCAAGACCCCACATCTCAGCATTGTAACTACCAAGATCAGATGAGGACCAAAGTCTCAAAAGAATGTCCCCTTGGGGATACGGCAGATTCAACCATAGCATCACCTTTAAGCTTCCAATGTAGCGTTAATGAGCCATTTGAGTCATGCAAGCATTTCAGTGTGGGATGTGTGGGACGCAGTGGCCAGCGAAGCAATGCACTGTCTACCTTCTGCCTTTCTTCCCGACGCTGCTTTTGCCCTAGGCCTACCATGTTAGTTACTCTTCTGTGGCTGCGATAAAACCATGACCAAGGCAACTTACAGAAAGAAGGGTTTATTCTGGCTTGTGGTTCCAGAGGATCAGAGTCCAACATTGCAGGGTAGAGGCAGCAGGCACAGTGGCAGAAGCAGGGAGCTGCGATGGTGTGGGGCTTTCACTCTCAAAGCTCACCTTCAGTGTCATAATCCCTCCTGCAAAGCCATGGCTCCTGAAACTCCCCCAGACAGTGCCACCAACTATGGGCCAAAAATTCAAACATCTAAGGCTCTGGGGGACATTTCTCACTCAAACCACCACCCCCACTGCGATCCTCTAGTGGTCACGGGAGTGACCTGAAGACCAGCTGTCCTGGCTCCCCTTTGGAGCAGCCATGTTCATGTAGAACTCTCACCCAGACTGAAGGCCTATTAGAGTCTAGATGTGAGATACCAATCCCGGACCCCCGCAGGCCTGGCCACCCGCCAATGGTACTGTTTGAGATAGTTTACAGAGAACCCCTCTGTGCTGTGGTCTAACCGAAGGTGGTGATGTTTCGCTGTATGATTAGCTTCCAGGTTAACAGGCTGACCCCATTTCCTGTCTTGCCTCTGCTCCCTACTCTGTCGAGATGTAAAAAGATGAAGATTCCCAGACACATGCTGCCCCTACTGTGGCACCACCATGTCCTTCTCTGACATGGGCTGGACTGTCACACTCTCAAACCATGAGCCAAATAAGCCCCCCCCCTTTGGTTTCTGAGCCAGGTAATCTCGGCAATAAGCAAGTCTCTATTGCAAGGATCAAGGGCTCTTTAACCCCACAGACCTTCGCAGCCATTGGTCAGCTGCTAGGCTACGCTCTGACACAGATAGTAATGTGTGCTTTTGCATGTGTTCCCAAAGGCCAAATATTGTGCCAGTTTCATATTCAGTTCATTGTAACTTACCCTGACTCTTCTGGTTCACTGGCGATTTTATTTAAACATTTTACTTTTTTTGTTAATTTGTTGACTTTTTATTTTTAAGATAATATAATTACATCATTTCCCCTTCAAACCCTACCTTGTACCTCCCCTTGCTCTCTTTCAATTTCATGGCCTCTTTTTTTTTTCACTATTATTACTGGTGTGTGTGTGTGTGTGTGTGTGTGTGTGTGTGTGTGTGTGTGTGTGTTGTTTTAATGTCATAATGGTAAGGTTCCTGGTGTAAAGCAGCCAGAATCTAACCAGGGCCTGGTTTTACAGCCCACAGAGTAAACACCAGGCACTTGGCTCCCAAGGCCATCCTCTCAAACAACTGACACTTTCTCTTTACAGTTAATGAGCTAAGTTTTCCCCCAAGCTATTCTTCATTCATGCCCATATACAGACTAAACTGCAAGCACTGACGCCACCTTCACTATCTCTGCCCAAGAGAAAAAAACCCTGTCAGAGAACGGCCTGCTCTAGAGCCGAGGAGATTCCCTCCCCACTCTACTTCTCCCCTCCCAGACTCGTGTCTGTTTGTCCAACACTTAAGGCATTTGGTTCCCAGAAATCCACCACTGCCTCCCGCCTGATCCTCCTTACACCCATTACAGTTCCCTCTCCTCGTGTGTCCCAATCATGTGCCTCAGGTTCTGTCCCTTCCGCTGCATTATCTGCCATTTGCCGTTTGCCGCAAACGATCAACAGGACTGTGAGGCTCTAATGACGAAAGCACACGTCGTTATTGTCAGGCTCCTGCCAAAGCAGGCCACTGCAAGAGGCAGCCTCCCATTTTTATCACCAGGTAGGAATAAGTAAGTGGGTGGACGCATGGCTTCAATTACTACCTGCTTCGTGACTGCTAAATTGGGGGGAAATGAGAAAAGGGCTTAGACAGGAAAGGTGATGTGTGACTTTGTCCTCCCAGCTTCAGTAGAATGTGCTACTGGACACAGAACTGGACTCCCCAGAATGCAGCAGAGCCAGCCTCAGTCAGACTCACTGACAAAGCACTGGATCCAAGTGAAGAGGGTGGGGCTTTTAAGTCACTTTGTTTGCTAATGCACAGTTCATAGCTCACAAAGTGTGGCGTTTCTGGTTTTTTGTTTTGTCTTTTTTCTTTTTTCCAGGAGCTATTCCACATGTTTGAATGCATTTTTGCTTGGGTTTGAGATTCTGTAGCCAGCTAGTTGAGAGAAACATGCCCTGCTTCTAACAAAGTCATCGTAAAAACAGCCCAAATTCCCAAACTGGGGTTAGAGAGGCATCTCAGCTGCCAGGATCAAAATTAGGGTCCCCAGCACCGAGTTAATGTCAGGTGGGCATGGCAGGGAGAGCGCTTTGGAAACTGAGAAAGGGGGGGTCTCTGGAGCAAAGTGGCTAGTTTATCCAATTGGGTGGAGATGTGGGTCCAAGTGTTCAATTGAAAGACTCTGCCTCAATGCATCTGCCCTGTCCCTTACATAAGCACACAACACATTCCTACTCACAGGCGAACACACACGTGAGCGTGCATATACACACACACACACTTTTCAAAACTCAGTAGTAGCATTCCCAACTTTTGACCTTTGCTGAGAACATTTGATGGATCTATATGGGCCAATCAGACTCAAGAGCGACTTCAGCATTAGCCTAGTGTGTAGGGGAGATGGGACTGTGCTCCAGGGTAGCCCAAGCTCCTGACCCGACAGTAACTTACCTGCTGCTTTCCTCATGCCTTTCTCTGGCTGCCATGAAGCGCAAATGCTACTGCGGTCATGAAGCCCACACACACTGACTTTCAGCTGCCGCACCTCTCTGGGATTTTGGAGGAGAGCAACTCCTTGGCGGGCTATAGCAAGCAGCTGCAGGAAGCAGAATGACATCACCTCCCCCAACACCAAGAAGTCTCTACAGGGTCAGGCATGGATCAGCCATTTTTTGGACAGAACACACACAAACAATCTATCTCTTTCCTCCCTGGAAACTGAGCTCACAGCTTAAGGAAGTCAGCTCTTCAGATGCCAGGTGACGTCAGAGTGAGTATCCCAGTGCTTAGACACACTGCAGGTGCTTCATTCATGGGACGCCATGTATCCCTACCAGATGGCGGCATGGGAGACAGACACTCGGCTCTGGACCTAATTTCATTTAAAGTTATAAGGCCTTTGGGGGACAGACTCACCCATTTTTTTGGACTGAATTCTAGAGATGTTGGGCCAATCATAATGGGAGAGATACCAGGGTAGGGTGGGGATAGAGAAGAGCTTCTCATGAGATTTCTCTACAAATAAGATTTCCTGGCAATAGCTTCTCACTTCTATCATCAACTCTCAGTCTGGGCTATGGAAAATCCTGCATCGTCAGTCAGACATGGGAATGGAATGAAAGTTAAAGATAAATTGTTTTTGCCCCCTACAAGAAGAGGAGAGGTCTATAGGATAGAAGCGAAATCACACCACGTTTTAATGCCATGGAAAAGGAATTCTTCCTTCATAAGTATTGCTAAACTCACCATAACTCATTCTTTGGACATGAATCTTAGAGACCCAAATTAATTGTGTATAAAGACCATTACAAGTATATTTAAAATATTCATACTTTTGAATTTCTGACAATTACTTGGAATATTGCTTTATTGTGTGTGAATGTCAAAGACAAACATGCCAAAAAGTTTATAAACACTAAGAAATGTGTCCCTTTTTCCCCCCTGTGTATTTCTAAAGTGTATCATTGTACCTAAATAGGTCTAATTTCAAAAAAGTAAAGAAAATGTGTTTTGCCATTGTAGCTGCTGATACAGTTAACGTGACTGTACCCTGCCTTTCTCATGACAAACACCAGACATAAATTAAGTTAGTGGGTTTAATCAAATGCACCCAAAGTTTCCAGAAACCCAAGTTTCACTTGTTCATGATTTTGTCATTTGAATTTCCAAGGTTAGGCTCTTTCTGTGTCCAAAGGTAGCCACCTATCTGCTGACGGCAGCTCGTGTCAGGGACAATGGTGTGTCTCCTCAAAAAAGACGTACCCTCCAAATCTTGAATTCCACAGCATGAAGCTGACTGAATAAAATGGTGTCTCTAGCAGCTGTCAAAGTCTGCTTGATGCAGAATTAGGGAGGAAGAGAGCTAAGAATTCCGCATCTTCAGCCTTCTTATGGGTACCCTGACTACTCTGACAGTGCCAGGACCACGAAGCCCTCCTCCTGCCCCTCAGCGATTAAGCAGCTCCTTCCAAGTTCACCACCACAGTCTCTTCTCCTGAAACAGCAGCCAGGCTTCCTATCCTCGCTTTCCCACCACTGAGACAAGACCCTTCCACCCCAGAAATTCTCACAGCTTCTGCTTACAGAAGGGTTCTAAGCAACTATTGTGAACAGGGCATGGGCTTTAGAGGCAGCCAGAGTTCAATCCCAGTTCTGAAACTACATGCTGGAGACCTTGGGAAAGTAACTAAACCTTTCTGAAATTCAGTTCCTCTTGTTTGAGTTTATGATAAAGCAACAGAGTTGTTATAAGGATTTGGTCATGATGCCTTGTTGAGGGCAGAGCTATTTATGTAGCTTGTGTAGTCTGCTGACCGCACAGAGCTCTCACTGTGTCCCTTCGCATTCTTCCCACAGTGTTTGGCGAGCAGCAGGCTGCGGCGTGCAGATAGAACTATCCTCCTTATCTTCCTTGCCTCTCTCAGAGCCTCCGGTGAAGGAGCTTATTTTGACCACTTCATCAGTCAAGGTCCCGGCAGGAAGCAGATGGTGAGTCACCACTGAGGAGATCTTTTCAGAGGGACCACTTGCAGGGATGACTAAGGGAACTCACAGAGGATGGCTGAGCACTCCAGAACTAACCACAGCAGAAAGGTGTCTGCTCCCTTGAAGCTGAAGGTCATGAAGCAGTGTTGTTGCGAAGCCAAAAGTGCCATAGCTGAGGAGACAGCTCCAGGGAAGCTAAACCCCTCAGTGGAGGAGTGGGCAGGGAGGGAAAGAGTCACTTCCTCCCATCCCAACACTTGTACCTTCTGATCTCTGGCTGGTGCTACCAAGGGCCAAAGCCAGGATTGGCTGTGGACTTCCATGCAAGGCTGTTCCCACAGAGTGAGGCAGAGACAAAGCTGTGTCTGGTGGTGCATATGGAGAAATATAAGACAGTCATTAAGTCAGCCTGAATATTCAAATTAACAGCCCTCTTTCCTAATCTCAGAGGCTCTTCAGATAATAATAATAATAATAATAATAATAATAATAATAATAGTAAATCAACAATATGTAGGTAACTTCTAAATTAATACTGTTTAAAATCTACTTACATTTTCACATCTCTGTCTTGGACATTATATTTGTGCCAAGACTAAAGAAATCCTAGACTTGAAAGATGAAAATAATTCACTTTTCTTTAAATGCAATACACAAACTTTATTTAACAAGACAGGTTAAGTAAAACAGGCATTTATATTAAGAAAAAAACTACAAGAAAATTTATCTTTAACAACTTAAAGTAACCCTACTTGCGGTTGCGTTTAGCCGAGCTCTGTTGCTGTGAAGAATACAGCTCATGCACAGGTATGGAAGAAAGATTTATACATTTTTCAAGTATTCACTGAATCTTCCTTATATACACATAGACATTAAATTTGAACATACTTCATTTTTGTTGCTCTTTTGGAAGAGGCCGTCTAAAGAGAAGACCATGTGGTTCTGGCTCATGGATCATGTAATGAACCCATCCTAGACTCTGTTGAACACCAAGTCTCCTCCACTCCTCTTCGGACATCAGATGAGTTTTGGGTACTTGTTTGAAAGTTCTCTGGGTAACATGACATGCTGGTACTCATAGTGCTCGTCGAAGTACTTGTCTGAGTAGTAGATCTGCTTGTGGGCCATCCTGCCGGTGCACGAAGGAAAAAACAGGAGCAGGAAACAGGGCACAAGGAGCTCCATGTCCACCTAGGGCCAGGGCCAATAATTCACTCTATAAGTTCTTGAATGCCTGTTAACAACCAAAAGCTGTCTGGGTGGTTCCACTTGGCCTTGGGAAGCCAGCATCTACTCCCCAACACTGCAGTTGGTTTGTACGGACACCCTGCTTAGTGTCCTCTAGTCCCATGGCCCAACAGTGGCCATCAGATCCATGGACTTCACCCAAAACAGAGCACAGTGCTGCGTGAACACAGCCTAATCGTCAGCACTGGTAGCAGGTTGGTTAACAGTAAGGCATGGTCAGTACTAAGTAACCCTTGCCCCAGTCTACCCCGCCAGCCCTAAAGACAAACAGAAGAATCCCAGAAAACACTGGCTGGAGACGGGTGGAAATAACTCGGGTTCTAATGAGAATTTTGCCCCATTTTTGTTATTCTAGAAACTGTACTAAGGCCCTCACTCTCAACCACACCAGCCCTCAAATGAGCATATGCTATAGATTTTTATTTTATAACCAAGGGGAACGAAGCCAATGAGTATTACATTACTTGCCCAAGACAAAAACCTGAGGAGTGGAAGGGCTGGTGTCGGGTGCTCCAGCAACCAAACTACAGATTGGGTTTGGTTTTTGTTGTTGTTGTTGTTTGTTTTCTTTTCTTTTCTATGTGTTTTCACTAAAATAGAATTATGGCACTTTTCCCTTTCCTCCTTCCAGTCCTTTCCAGATACCCGTCCCCTAATGCCTCCCATGCTCCCTTCTCAAATCAATACCTTTTTTTCTTTGATGATTAATGTTAACATATTGTGCCCATTTTTTGCTGTTTGCGTGAACTTGGTTTCGAGGCTTCGTGCTGGTTAACCAGTAAGGGAACTCTTCCCTGGGACACTACCCCACCCCAGTAGTCATTAGTTGCTTATTATCCGTTGTCTAGGTGTGAGACCCCATGAAAGAGCACTTCATCCACATCAGCATACTGCATCAATGTATGTGATGGAATACTATTCTGTAATAAAAGGAAGCAAACTATGATTTCATACAATTACATGGATAAATGTTAAAATCTCATATCTGTATTATAAAAGAAAATCAAGACTTCTTAAAAATAATACAGTTCCACTTACCTAAAATTCTTTAAAATGAAAAGGAAGAAGCCACTGTGGTGGCACATGCCAGTAATCCCAGCAGGACTGTCAGAAGTTTAGTGTCAGCTTTGACCACATGGTGAGTTCAAAGCCAGCCTGGGCCACAGGAAACACTGTCTCAAAATTGCTTTTAAAGAATGTCTAATGAGTCGGCCTAAACAAGATGCCTCCATCAAATCCTCCATTCAGGGCTCAGGGAACCTTGAAGAAGAGAAAACAGAGAGAGTGTAAGAACCAGAGTGGGTAGAGGGCACCAAGAAAAAATGGCCTCTAAATCAACAGGAGCAACACACCTGTGAACTCCCAGAGACTGGGGAGCATGTACAGCATGTACCAGACTGACCCAGCATGTCAGCATGGGTCTGCACCAGATGCACCAAAAGGAGAATTGAATACATGCTCCCATCCCTAACCCAGAAGCAGTCTCCAATTGAAATAAAAATTAGTGGCATCTGAATGGAAAACAAATTCAATAGAGCTTCCTTGTCTCGCAATACCAGTGCTTTTCTTTTCTTTTTAATCTTTTTGTTCCTCTTCTCTCTGTTTTACCTTATAGGTCCTTACTGTATATACCACAACTTCCAGTTTAGAGTTTCTATGGGATTCGTGAGTTTGTGAATGAATGGGTCTCTGTTTCTTGTGTCCTTTCTTTCCTTCTGTTTGTTTTATCTTATTATATTTTATCTTATTAAGGAAAGAAAGTGTAAGGACAAAAATAATCCAGTGGTTGCCTGGAACTGAAGGTAGAGAGGGGGAAATGAGGATGGGGGTATGGGTTATGAGGGGCATGAAGGAAGTGCTGGGATGATGGAGGGCTTGTTATCCCCCTTGTGTTGACTGTACCATGAGTATAGACCTTTGTCAGAACTCATGAGACTATGCACCTTTAATATATGCTGTTAATACACATCTGCAAAGTTGCCTATTTTTAAAATCTTACCTTTTTACCAAGTTTCTGGTCTTTGTAAGTAGACAGGCACTGTGGCATCCACACCCAGTGCCCTGAGTTGCCTTCCCTGATGAGCACAGGCTTTACAGAGACCCACTCACCTTTCTGGCTACTCTCTTGCTCTTTGCTCAACAGGTTCATCTCTTATTTGTAGAGGCCTTTGATCAGCTTTTCTTTTTTCAAATCATTTGTCACAAGTATACATTTAACATGAGAACTCAAATTCACAAGCACACAAGGTGATAGAAAGGCAATAGCAATAGCTGCAGAGAGAGATAGAGAGGTCACGGTGAGGGTGGTTCACCTGTCATTTCCTCTAGTGCGTCAGAGGCATTGGTGTCACTGTATCTCTTCCATCTGGACCCAGTGTTTCGAACAGACCTTCGTTTTGTAGGGCACATCCTCTAAATGAGAATCGAATTCTTCATCTACCCTTCAATCAGAGAGTCAATGGGACCTGTCACAGACTGGAAAAATTTAATTCATTGCGTTGAACTTAGGAGATGGGACATTTGACTTTGATGTGTAACTTCATATCCAACGCTCCTGTCACGTAACACAGATTAGTATATCCTGTTGTGTTTTAGAATAACCCCATGAGGCGATCCAGACAAGCATTAGTATCCACACTTGACAGAGGAGGAAACAGCTCCTCAAGTGAGATTGTGACTTGCTAGTCACACAGCTAATAATGGACAAACTCAGAGCACCAGGCTGTAAGTTTAGTGTTTCTTTAACCATATCAACACCTCCATACAGGGCCATGTGACTTATCGGACAGAAGCATTACTTCTGGCCCAGAGCTTCCTTGAGTTGGCAATTCTAAACGTCCTTCCACAAATTGAGCAGAAACTCAGGCTAATAATCACTGGCTGCTTCTCACTCTTGCCTTCCTTCTCAATTCAAAGGGAAACAAATCTATCCAAACGTGGTGACTCTGCCACTCTTCCCTCCCTGTCAGAATCCAAATTTACCTTAGTGGACAACTGAATTGAAAGTTCTCCAAGGTAGCCTTGGAGAAGACACAGGAAGGTAAGGCCAAAGTATGAGAAAATGATTTCACAGACCCAGAGGGAGACAGGATCGTGGGGGAAGAGCCTGGTACACATCTACGCCACCACAGACAGGCAACTTCACATCTTTGCACATCCTAACAACTGCCTTTGGTAACCTGAAAAAGAAAAGCGAACTTCCTCTCAGGGGTTGGAACTTCTCCCCATGGGCAGCTAATGTTCCACAGAAGAAAGAGTTTGGATACAGTAACCCTTAAGGGTGTCTAGGATCCTAAAAATCTGAAAACTAACTGCCTCTATTCATTATCAAAAATGAAGCAATGACGCAACAGGACATTGACTACTGTCTAAATCACCAATTGACAGTCTCATCACTACATCAGTTAAGACTCAATAAGTGTCGTTCTCCCAGTACAAGTGGAATAGAGGCCATCCCATAACTGAGTCAGACCAGGAACTGGCATTGGTCATCCCAGACAGACACCCTGAGAGCTGTATGTTCACAGAGCCATCTTCCCATTCCTAGCGAGTGTCCTTCTCAGAAGTAGACAGCAGTGTTTAGCATCCACAAACACCCTCACTACTTAGACAGCTGGCTAATTTATGCCAGTTGAGGCTGAAGAACAATCTAGGCTACGGCGTTTTTGCTCACTCAGCTCAGCTACAGTGTAAACAGAGGCTCCAAGGCTCTCTCAGGTGCTGGAGTCACCATCAAAGGAAATGTACCACTTGGAATGACTGTTTTTTCCTCAGTTTGGCTGTAGTGAGTCTCAGTGGGAAGGTCATATCAAGTCGGAGCAATGTGGGTCCTGGTGTACAAAGCCTCATCCAACAGGCGCCAGCCTGAGGCTTGGCCTGCAGCTTTCATTTGGCTGTGTAGTTGTCTTTTTAAATCAAGGTATCCTCTCTGCCTGTACCTCCAATTTCTTCTCTGTTGGCCCAGTAGCAAGGCAGGACAAGAAACCAGCAGCTAATGTTCTGCAGACGAGAGAATGTCAGAAAAGACAAATGTGCTCTCTCCTGCTTCACGCCTTCCCTTCAGGGAAGAAAATAGGAGAGGAGGACTTAGAATGAGACACAGACGTGTTCCAATAACACTCACCTGGCCAGCTCTGATGAGGCCTGGCAGCTTACAAACCACTCTTCAAGCCTGGGTGCGCCATAGTTTTGATGCAACATTGCAGGTTTTTTCTGTTGGTTTTTAGTGGCCTAAAAGAAGCATGGTATGAACTATAAAACACTCGTAGGCCCTGGCCAGTTGAGGGAACAGAGGGAATATGGAGCTACACTGCGCTTATAGTATACAGAGGGATGTATTTATATAAACCCTTCCATGGAGTACAGACTGCTTTTCTTCTAGGGGCTTGAATGCAAAGCCCTTGAGGATAGTTTTCTGAATGTTGTAACAAATGCCACCATGAGGCTTTTGAAAGGGTAGACCTAACAAGGGGTCTATCACTGAGACCTCCAGCCACTAGAAGGAGTAGTTCAAGGGCCTTGCTGTCTTACCAAATAGGCCATAGCCTCCATGTCCTGAAGCAGGTTGTCATAAATGGAGGATATGAAGCACAAACAGCTTGGTGGCTTTCCAGAGTGTTCCTTCTGGTGACAACCTAAAGCCAAGATCTACAAACTGGAGAGTTGGCACAGCCATTAAGAGCATGAACTACTCTTGCAGAAGACCCCAGCTCTGTTCCTGGCAACTACAGTGGATGGCTCATAATCACCTGTAACTGCAGCTCCAGGGAATCTAATGTTCTCCTCTGGCCTTCACGGGCACCTGAACATGCACACATTTAAAAATAAAAATAAATCTCTAAAAATAATGTTAGTTCCACTCCTGTGAGCATGTCTCGCGTGTGGGCCTGGAACACCTGAGTTCTCACCTCAGCACAGCTTCACAGACTCCATACATTGCAACCTGACAAGAATGGAAGTCAGGGCCCTGGAAGTGCGAGCTACTGGATCAAATCCTTAACACCGGATTTCATCACTTTCTCCAGGACTCTGTCCTCAGAGCTGGGTCTAGACTAGACTGAGCGGCCACTTAGAGAAGGTGAGAGCCAGGTAGGCGACATTCCGGAGCTCCTCCCACCAGCCCTCTTAGTCAGCTTTCCTTTACTGTAGCCAATATAGGATGTAAATCAACGCCCTAAGAGGAGCAGCTTGTTTGGTTCACAGATGCAGACATTTTGGTCCTGTTGGCTGGAGTCAGCATAGTACATCATGACAGGACAACAGGGCAAAGGAGACTGCTCATGTCACAGCAAAGAAAGACAGAAGAGGAGGGGCCAGGGTCCCAATGTACTACCCCCTTGGAGAAACTTCCATTGACCCACTTCCTTCGACTAGGCTCACTTCCTAAGACTTGCACTAGCCCCAGTGGCTCTACCGGCTGAAAACGAGCCTTCCACACAGATGCCTATGAAGCACATTCCAAACACTTGCGACAGCCAAGCAGTATCCACCTGCACCTCAGGGCAAGGCCAGGCAGCTGCCTTCCCACGGCAACACGGCTGCCTCTCTGATATCCCACAGTGATCTTTTAAAATAAGATACACTTGGTAACATTATCAAACAAAGGCTGGTGCAGAAATGGAGAAATGTGTATTTCCATGACTTAGTTCTCCAGATTCTTGGGATTTAAAAAAATATATGTGAATTTTCTTTGCAATTCATGTTGTATTTTCAGATACTAAAGTTGCTATTGGTAAGTTCAGGTCATCTATGCAGTTATTTCTGAATTCTTAACCATATAGACCAAAGCCTCAAATATCCAGAAAATATGGTCTCCCTTAGAAAATTCATTATCTGTCTTATAAGAAAACTTCTTCATATGATTAAATGACTCAGATCTAAGCAGGACCACAACAGAAGGGTGGAGCTGACAAGGGCTCCCAGAACACCTCTTGTTGGAGTAAATAAACAGTTACTGCTCAAAAATCATCTAGAAAGATCCAATATCCAGTTCTAGGTCTTTTCCAGTGAATAAATGAAAAGACATTTTGCTTTATGGGCCAATCAGTGTTTAGTTGAATGCTAAACAGTAAGTAAGAGGCAAAAGCAGGCAGATCTCTGAGTTCAAAGATAGCCTGGTCTACGGAACAAGTCCCAGAACAGCCAGAGCTTTGTAGAGAAACCCTGCCTAGATAGATGATAGATAGATAGATAATAGATAGATGGATAGATAGATGACAGATAGAGATAGATACATAGATAGATAGATAGATAGATAGATAGATAGATAGATAGATAGATAGATAGATGGGAGAGACAGACAGATAAACTTTATTGTGGTAAAGATATCCATTTTGCAGTGCTTTTAATCAAAGCATGAAATGGGCTTGCCACTCAATTTTACCTGTCACATATCTGTCGGGCTGCTCTTAAATTTTCATAAGCTCTGTTCTCTCACCAAAAATAATTATTTTTATTTCAGAATCTTTGTCAGTAATGAGTAGTGATGACTGCAGTCAGAATTTGCAGAACATGTGGACACCCAGGATGTGGAGGGGCAAAGCTGTGTCCTGAGGGCCTTACAAATCTACAAGACAGCTGTGCAGACAGACAGGCTGTGGGGGAAGGCAGCCTGAAGCGAGGGCACTGGAGCCTGCAGGCAAAGGTCCCTCAGCGGGTGAGGCCACCAGGAAGGCTCTCCTTAAAGAAGCCAGAGGAGCAAAGAACAGAACAGCAGAGGGAACTCTGCTTGGAATGGGGGTTTGAGGATTTCAACAAAGGCAGTTGGTGGATGGTACATGGTGTCTGAGGAAATAAAACTTGTCTGTTAATCAAGATGAAAAACATCTCTCAAAGGACAGATTTGGAAGGTGAAGGCAAAGGTTCAAGCTGTGGCATAACTGTGGATGTCATGAAAGCCAGACCTGTGTGCACCAAGGACACCCAGAACCCAGATGCCACATTATCAAATTCTCATTTACTCTCTTTCAGTGCCGATTCATGAAACATTGGTGGAATGCTTTCTTCCTTTGGTTTTTGGTGGAGGTGATTTGCTTATTGGTAGTGATGGTTTGGTTATTGATGGTGGTGTTTTGGTTATTGGTAGCAGTGGTTTGGTTACTGGTGGTAGTGGTTTGGATATTGATGGCAGTGGTTTGGTTATTGATGGTGGTGTTTTGTTTATTGGTGGTGGTGTGGTTATTGATGGCAGTGGTTTGGTTATTGGTGGTGGTAATTTGGTTATTGATGGTAGTGTTTTGGTTATCGATGGTGGTGTTTTGGTTATTGGTGGTGGTGGTGTGGTTATTGATGGCAGTGGTTTGGTTATTGGTGGCAGTAGTTTGGTTATTGATGGTGGTGTTTTGGTGATTGGTGGTGGTGGTTTGGTTATTGGTGATGGTAATTTGGTTATTGATGGTGGTGTTTCAGTTATTGGTAGTGGTGATTTGGTTATTGATGGTGGTAATTTGGTTATTGATGGTGGTGCTTTGTTTATTGATGGTGGTGGTTGGTTATTTTCTTGCCTGGAGGCTTTACTTTCAAGTCCTGGGCAGATGAACTCTACCTGGTCAGCAACTGGGAGAATAGAAGGGTTTGCAAGTTGCCCAGCTTCAACTGAAGAGCAGAATTAAAATTCCAAAGCCTTAATCAAATAATAGAGCAGCAACAAAACTCTGACACAAGTAAATAAAAGAGGCTTTGACCATGTGAGGCAGTGACTTCTAGCTTTAAGCTGTAAAATAATGGAAGAGGAGGGATTTGTATGTAACCCAAGCTGGCCTCAAACTCTATGTAACTGAGGATAGCTTTGAACCAATGTTTCTGCCTCTACTTCCCAGGTGATGTCATTACATGACACCTGCACAACTTTCAAGCGACCCTTTTAACTGGTCACCTCATTTTGATCTATAGTGGACTATACAGTGCATTAGGTAGCTGGCGTTCTTGATGAGAATACCAACTTTGTTGATTGTTAGAGCCTTGGTTCACTGCTCTACCAGTGCCCCATTGAGCTCTCAAAGGGTACTTAGGGACAGGGCCATGTTGTTATGCCCCATTTTACAGATGAAGTAGTTGAGCTTCTGACAGACCATAAAATTTATCCTGAGTCACCCAACTTGGACTCAACCCTCCAGATCCACGAAGACTGTTGCATACATAGAATGTCTTGATCAAAATCCCAACTTTCCCTTTATATAATTTACTGCTTACTGGTTTTACTGTTAATTTCTTTAAACTTTGTAAGACATTTTGACCTTACAAGTAAGCTTTTACGCCACACCAAAGGAAGAGAATTAGGCTGCTAGCTGGTAAGAGGTAATGTTTACCACCCTCAGCATAGCATTTGAACTCCCTTTACCACCTATAGGATACTGGATCTGACTTCTAGCATTGACAGGAGTGAAATGAAGTTTAGAGGAACAAAGTCATTTTTATTTGATTTAGCTAGTGAATGACAGCATTCAACTCTAAAGGCTTAAGTTAACTAGCAGACTAGGGTTCAGGTGGACATAGGAAACTGAAGCAATGATAGTCACACGAGGTTTCTCAGCCTGGTTTTTACTTCCATAGTAACACTGCATGCTAAGTCTTCCAGTTGGGAGGGACCTTGTTCATCATATGTGAGAAGAAATGAAGGTATTTGTGGGAAAGACACGCAATCTAAGACTCCCATTAAGAGGCTAGGTTCTGAGCTCTAAGCATGATGAATGTACTTTGGACTTGCAGGAATCAACAGAAAAGGCTTTCTAACCCTCATAAAAACCTGAGCACCTGCTATAAAAAATAAGGCAACATGTGTCACACTATCCTACCTATAGTAAATGGTAGAAATCTAGTAAATTTTTGGGTGTGGTCCCACTAACCTTGTTTGGAAATAGGAAGGGGTAGTCTGAGCAATGCAGGGCCTGGGTTAGCCACAAATGCCGAGACAATGAATATTAATATACCTCTCTTTTCAGAGTCCTGAAACCATACATCTACCTTGAAATGGAAGGTAAAGTTCCTTTCCACACCTTCTGAATTATTTTTTTCATAGAAAGTAATCAGCCTCCAGCATCCTGCCATACCTCTAGAGGATGCTTTGTCTGTTCTCCACCAGGAACAAAGGGGGCCCAGGAAAGCTGACTACTAGGACTTGGAGGATTATTAACCTTCTCAGGGCTGAGAGAGATGGATGGCTCGGTGGGTAAAACCCTTGTTGTAAACGCACGAGAACCTGGATTAGAATCCCTATCTTTCACGTAGAAGCCAGGCATGGATGCCCATACCTGATATCCCAAATTGGGGCATGGGTTGGCAGACAGAGACAACTATATCCCAGGAGCTCGCTGGCCACCCAACCTAGCTGAATAGTGAAGTTTGGGTTCAAGATATTCTGTCTTAAGGCAGTAAGGTAGGCAGTGATGAGGATCTGTTTCTGGTCCTTCTCCTTGGCTTGCAGGTATTTGCCATTGTGTGTTCACATCCTCCTCCTCGGTGTATGTGTGTGTGTCTGGGTCCAGGTGTCTTCCCTTCTGTATAAGGACAGAATCCTATTGGATCAGGACCCACACCAACAGCCTCATTTGATGTTGATCCCTATGGAAAGAAAGAGGGGCATGTTCTGAGGTACTGGGTGCTAGGATCCTCTGAAAAGAAGACATAATTAAGTTTCCTCCACCACCCTGTCCACAAGAGCTAGTTCCAACATTTGGAAGGTAGAGAAGAACACCAGGATTAATGTCTTTTCATAGACAAGGTGTTCTAAAGGCTGGAACCTGGTCTCTGCTTCCACGGACACTGGATACAGCATAAACAGAAGATCGGTCTGTCTTGTTTGTAGGTTAGCAGGAGAGCCAAGCCCACTCCCACAAGCCTTTACAAACGTAACTAGTCTACCCTAGAGGTGAGAGTCATTATCTGAATTCTTCCAATGATGGACTGCCTCCCCACACTGTCACGTGGAGGATTAAAGTTTTAACCTATGATTTTAAATTAAACCCAAGCATTTATCTCACAGACTGATGAACTTGAGCTGTGAGTGGCCCTTGTTGATGCTAAGGATGCTCTGCCCAGTGACCGGATCCAGGTCCATCTACTACTTTAACAGAGAACAGAACCAACTCCAGAAGATCACCAGCATCTTCATTTCAAATTGGCTATTTAAACAAATGGCTTAGATGAACCCATGTGCAAGGATCTGAGGCCCCCCTACACCCCATTAATGAGACCCCCATCTTGGAAAGAAGAAACAAGAGGGAGAAAAAAGCAAACAGTAGAGATTTACTGAAAAGATGCTTCCCTAATATTGGCCATTTTTTAAAATAAAAGGTAGTTTTAAACCACAAGAGTCTGAGATGCGTTAACTAGGAAAGTATTTTCCCAGTGGAACAAGAACAGACCCACCCCAGAAAATAAAGATATGTGTTTGCCTTGCACATCTAATTAATAATATAAATGTTTCTTTTGTTCCCCCGGAGGAGAATGCAAACATGGTCTCCCACTACCACAAATTATGCAGCCACGTTCCCAGAATTAGGGGAAATCACGGGGGTCAGCTCATCCTGAGAGCAATTGATGAGCCTCACACTGGGAAACCTGCCTTTGTCATCATGGCATCTCCCCTGCGCGGTGTACATAATAATATTACATTTTCAAGCTCCCATCACATTTACTTCACAGGAAAAATAAGTTATAGAGACCTTGCAAAGGAACCCCCTCCCAAAACAGGAAGAATGAGGTATCCACCAAGACTGGAAACAACTGCTCAGGTATTAGGCTGGATTTCAGTGAGGACAAGATGACCACACCCTCCAATGCAAAGCATCATGGAACACTGGGTGTCTCCCCAACTTCATTCTTTACAGAGCTTTCCTGTGACCCCCAAGGCTATCATGAATCCCTCCTGAACACCCTTCCTACTTGTAATCTTAATTAGCCCTTCCCCTGCTCATTGACCACCTCTCTAGAGCTGAGTCCCTTGGCTCACAGGACAACTACATATTCTGAGTGTCCTCCAGAGGGCTTCCTTCGGCCAACCAATTGCCATAAAGGGACTTTCTGTTAGCACATGGGCGGGGCACATGACAGCTTTCAGGGAAGCGATAGGATCAGAATCTGGTGGTAAAGCTTGTGCCAATTGCAGCAGAGAGCCCTAGGGCCTACAGTGACTGTAAGCCTTGGCACCCTGGTCCTCAAGCCACAGAAGCACCATTTATGGAAAAGCAAATGGAAGCCTGGAGCAAGTGAGCCAGAAGGACAGTGAGGTCAGGTCTACGAACTCAGCTCTGAGGACAGTGCCCAGGGTGCTCTCCGCCAATGCAGTCACCTCCGAGGACAGTTGAGAACTGAAAGTGGATCCTCACTAACTTTGGTGTGTGTGTGCGTGTGTACACAAGTGTGCATGTGTGCATGTACACAAGAGGGAGAGAAGGAGAGAGAGAGAGAGAGAGAGAGAGAGAGAGAGAGAGAGAGAGAGGGAGAGAGAGAGAGAGAGAGAGAGAGAGAGAGAGAGAGAGAGAACTTTCTTGAACTTTCTCTCTTAAATGCGGAACTTCTAGAGTCACCTCCCCTGAAACTGATCCCACCCTCTCCAGGACACACCTGCTGTCCTATTGAGGGCTCCATGTGACCATGACTCTGAGAATCTATAGCTATGGCATCTCTACCAAATCCTTACCAAAATCAAAATCTCTACCCAAATCCTATCTGGTCTCTCTAATAAACAACACTAGAGCTGAAGATCACAAGGGATGCCCATGTAGAGTCATGTGACTCCCTGTGTGACCATCTACTGCCCCACTGTGACTAAGTGTTAGGATAGGAAAGGAGAGCTGGGTGAGAGGGAGGAATGGATAAAGAAGGGTGAGAAGAAAGGAGAAAAGAAGCAGGGACCCAGGACATCCAAGGTAAAGGACACAAGAAGAAAGCTCCCAGTGACAGATCTCAGTCCTTGATCTCAGCCTACGGTTACAGTCAGAGCCCTAACTTCAGTTACTGCATACCAGGACCTCGTTGTACAATGGGGATACTGCTGACTTCAAACATTGCATCTCAGTGTGAATACTGGGAGAACGAACTTAGCCTGGGACTTGTTGCCTTCTGCATCTCTGAGCTCTAGCACTGTAGTCATCAGTGCCCTGGACAACAGACATATGTAACCTGTCACAGAAGGGAACGTGCACACACCTAACATGTGCACTCTGAGTCTAGCAGGCAAGATGTTTCTACACAGCAGGCACAACCCCACTCAAGTCCTCCATCCGCCCCACCTTCCTTCTTGGTAGGTGGTGTCAGGGCACTCTTGCGGGAAGATGTGGATCTGCTCAGAGGCTTTCCCACAGGGAGCTCTTTCCGAGCAAGTGTCCCAGGATTGATTTAAAGATCACTGATAGGACAAGAGTCTCTCTTCATTCTCTGGAGGAATCTCTCCCACATCTTCCATCATCTGCTGCTTCTCTTGCTTTTAATGGGAAACCGTGCTGGTTCTGTAAACTGAAGCACCCCGGCATTCTCTTGGAACGGGGAAGTATTGCACTAAACCAGATCACCATGCCAGAGCTCGCGGACACTGAGGCTATGACTTTAATGTCTGAAGACCAGACTTACTAGCAGCAGCTGGCTTTCCTTCGTCTCTGTCCTATGTCCCCAATCCTCTCTTTTTTGAGTCTGCTCTTCTTCGGGGACCAAGAGAGGGATGGAATCTTCCTGGAAACTCTCGGCCCTCACAGCTCTATCCAGCTCTGCCTCCTGCTTGGCACTTGGCAGTAAGCACCTTACTTACTGTCAGCTCACTGTCAAGGACTCTCTGGCACTTGAACACCTCGCTACTCAAATCTCAGACAGGGATTCCCAGACTAACCACTCTAGAGATGGTTGTAAGGAACCCTGACTTCCAGCAGATCTGTTGAATCAGAATTTGTAGTTCACTCATCAAGATTCCAGGAGATGACTAGGTTGAATCATGTCTAGGAAATGTTCATTTAGTAGAGTGGTTACCTGCTTGATCATAAGTGGAATCACTAGGTAAGCTTAGAAAAAACAAAAACTCTTAGTACCCAATTCTCATAGGGTGTGTGCCCTAGCCATCAAGGGGTTTTAAAGGCCCCCAATAGTGCTGTTGGGAAGAATGGCTTAAGAATCTCCACTTCAGTTCTTCTGATCACTCATGAAACATCTAGTTATTAAACAAAGCAATAGCAAACATTTTAATCTATTAAGTTTGAGTAGATCTGAAGTCAATCAGTGCTGAATCCAGAACTTAGATATAGCATTTCCTACAGATAGAGAAGAGTGGTCTGGAGAAGGTTGCAGACCAAGTCATACTAGGAGCTGACAGATTTTTCGGCCTAACCTGGTGTCCCACACCAAAAGGGCAGAAAAGGGGCTCATCCTCAAGTGGAAGGAGACTCAAGCAGACTAGCATTACAGTGCACACGCCGCTGTCCCCAGTTGAGAATCTAGAATGCCTCACAGGAGGTGCTCAGCTTTTTCCTTGCCTTGGATGCAAGCCCAGTAGGTGATACAGTTTTGGATGTGGACAACATCAAGCTCTAATCACATGAGTATTAGTCCAAGCTGGACCCTTTCCAACCATGACAGCACCCCTGGCAGAGGCAAGGGTAGTCATCCACCATCTATAGAGGAATAATCCTAGGCGAACTTGCCAAAGTGACTCTGCTTACATCACAAAAAAAGACCAAAGAGGATGGGAACACTCAGCTCAGGGCTCTCTGGATATGAGGTCATATCTGGGTCAAGGGATTACTCCCATTTCTCAAAGAATGTGCTTCTGACTAGGGTTTTCTCGGCCTTAAATCCAAGGGGTCTTAGGCTTTGTGTGGAAATTTAGTTTACTTTACCATCTGCTGTGGTTTGAGAGTAAAAATGTTACCATAGGCTCAGGTGTTTGGATAATTGGTCCCCCTCTGGTGGCACTGTTTTGGAAGACTGTAAAACCTTTCAGAGATGACACCTTGCTGTGGAGGTGAGAAGGGGCATCTTGAGAATTTATCACCCAGACCCACTTCCTGTCCACTCCAATTGTGGATGAAGTGTAGCCAGCTGCCTCTTACTCCCACCACCGTGCCTTCCTTGCTACTATGGATTTCCCCTCACAATATAAGCCAAAAAATGTCCTTCCCCCTTAAGTTGCCTCTTATCAAGTATTAGTCATAGCGAAGCAAAATTTAAAATACCACCCAAAATATCTTTTCTATGAAGAGAATTGACATCTCTCAAATAAGGATTCTGAGGAACTAATGGAAATAGATTGAACCTCCTGTGCTTTTCGGCTAAGCACAGATTCTCATCCACCAGAGACACTTACATACAAAAAGCTACCTACATATGTCACATCGTGATCTGGGCCCCAATGCTGGCCCACATGCTAAACAGAAGGACTCAGTTTCAACACTCTCGAAGGAACCACTTCCTAGTTAAACACTGTATGTGCTATCCAAACGTGAAGGTTTTCATTCAGATCCTGGGAATAACCTCCACGATTCTAAACTTTTAACAACATGGTTTCTCATATTCAGAAACATGACTGGCATGCCCACAGAGTAGAAATGAGCAGAAAATTCCAGAGAGGGCTTAAAAGATCATGCAGAGTAGAGGGGAGTATGATCTGAGCTGATTTGGGTGGGTTTGAGTCATTCCATCCCACTAATTGGCAAAGAAAAATGAGGCAAAGCCAAGCTGACTGGGTTCAGAGAGGCCCACTTCCTCCGATTTTTCTCTTCACACTGCCCCTACCTTTACTGGTTCCTCATTTTCTCCCTCCATCTGGAGTGACGGGGCACCTGTTCTTCGAACATCTTCTCTCTTTTTTTATCCACTCTGAGGCATCTCACCAGTCTTCCATCCGGTTGACTTTTAAACTACTGATGAGTGGATAGTGAAGCTCAGTGGTTCAGCACTTTCCCAGCATGCACAAGGCCCTGGGTTTGACTCCTAGCATGGGAAAAATGAAATTAATTAATTAGAATATTGCTAATGACCATTCCATCCCCAGTGCCAGCTTCTTGCCTCTCTGCTGAATGCCAAGTGGGCCTAAATGATCAAGGTCTTCATGATGAAGAGTCCTGCTTTCCTGATGTAGTGGGGGGCAAGCTTCTTGAGACAAGATTGTCAAAGCCTTGTCTAAGAAGAGCATGGATTCTGCTGCTTACAAAATAGATGATATGACTTTCAGAACTCATAATCCTCTCTAGCTGGCTTTGTCTGACACCCACTCATTGATTATCTCGCTTTATCCATAGAAAGGCTATGTCCAGGAACCTAAAGAATCTGTCCTTTTCGGAGACCTTGTCTGTGGGGTGCCCTTGACTCAGCATTACTAGAGGTTAGAGTAGAACCCCTGTCCTTGTCTGTTTTGAATAAGGGAAGTGATGCAACATAGAAGGCATGGTTCTGTGCTGGCTAGTGAATCAAAAGCCCATTAATAGACATTTATGTGCATTTACTTATACACAGACATCTGTGTATAAGTATCATGGGTTACAGAGCCAAGATCATACGTGCCCTTTTCATTGCTATTAGTAACAGACTTCAGACCCTTGTCTCTAAGGGCCCAGGTGTTCTGAAGAACATGAGGCAGACATCCCATGTGGAAAATCCAAGGCTTCCCAGCCCCTAAACTCCTTCACCGTCAGTGGCCTTTCAACCCCAAAGGCATGTCTGTCCTTACTTGCCTGAACAAATACAATGTCTGCCTTATAACTGTCAGCATTCAGAAACTAAGTACATGAGTGAGCACAGAGCAAATACCTTGCTTATCTAGGAACAATTTCTCAAAAGTCCCTTTTAAGGGACACTGAAGGAGGGGTCCACAGGTGGTAGGACACTAACTTTGGATTGTTCCAACCAGCATCATGACAACCTCAAGCTAACCTGTAGAAATGGGTTTGTCAAACTGGAACTTTTACCAGGATTAAGAGGCTTCCTAATTCCCATTAGCCTGCCAAGCCTCTCTCTACACAAAGGTGAGGAACAACCACTGCATTGAGACACATGCTCCCCCAGCCAATTGGTAAGCCATGTCTGCCCACGCAGGTCTCACTATTATCATCAGGAACTAACAATGGTGTCTGTTCTCCTTTCTCCCAACAACACTGAACTGCTTCCCCACCTCTGACCCAGAGGCTGAGCCAAGCTTCAGCAGAAATCCCAGAAGAAGCCCTGGCCTTCCTAGCCTCCTGCTGCATGTTAGCATGATCCAGTCAGAACAGATTGCAAAACGGTTTCATGATGAGACTTCCTTTATAAAACCCGCCTTTGTTATTACATCTGCACTTTTTTAAAAAAATCACAGGACCAAAAATGGATTCATGAAGAGCTGTTGACGTTTTCTCCATTGTAGTTGTATTGTTGGTGAGGAGGGGCGGGCATTTGCTGCTGTTACTCATCTTCTCCATACTCAGTCACCCTGTGGCTGTGTTTCCAGAGCCCCTCTCTTCCATTTAGAAAGAAACACAGACAATTTCTCTGGTGGCTAAACCCGTAGAAATCTCACCCCATTCTCAATTACCATCCTCAATATCTCAGGGTAAAAGGAGAACAGAGGCCCAAGTATTCCCACTTAGTATGGCTTTGGGGACCCGTGGGAGCAGCTGACATGCATTTTAGCACAAGATGCTAAAGCAAAGTCGAGCTGAGGACTGAATGCATGTCTAGAAGTAATAAGAGAATAGAATAGCAAGGGGCCAAAGAGTGAGGGTCCCTCCTAGCAGGAAGGAACGGGAAGTCTGTGGTACCACAAGTAGAGCAATGGTTGTGTGTTGTGGTTTGCCCTGAAGTTACTGTATTTTGATGCTAATTCCACTGCCCCAAGGACAGCTGCCTAATTCCACTGCCCCAAGGACAGCTGCCTAGTCAGTACTCAGGACTCAGGTGACTCACCAGAACCACCTCCCCATTGAATTTGTAAAGTATCTGAATTTGCTGATGTGTCCTAACACTTGAGCTCTAGAATTACGCTGAGACCTTGAAAAGGGGTTGGGGATTTAGCTCAGTTGGTAGAGCGCTTGCCTAGCAACCGCAAAGCCTTGGGTTCGGTCCCCAGCTCCGAAAAAAAGAAAAAAAAAAAAAAAGAATCCTAATTATCTGGGGTTGGGGATTTAGCTCAGTGGTAGAGCCCTTGCCTAGGAAGCGCAAGGCCCTGGGTGCGGTCCCCAGCTCCGGAAAAAAAAAAAAAAAAGAAAGAAGACCTTGTTTTGGGGTTGGGGATTTAGCTCAGTGGTAGAGCGCTTGCCTAGGAAGCGCAAGGCCCTGGGTTCGGTTCCCCAGCAAAAAAAGCAAAAAAACAAGTAAAAAAAAAAAAAAAAAAGTAAAGTACTGGTGAGGGGCAGGTACAAGATAGAAGGAGGCCTGTCATTGGAGGAGAAGGAAGGATGGGTGAGAGAGAAGTTTGAAGGAAGAGGAGGAGACAGGGAGAGGAGACAGGAGAGAGAGAGGGGAGAAGCCGTGGCAGGACAAGATGGCAGGTGATGTTAAGATTCTGCTCTGTGTATTTACAGGTTATTATTAATGTTCTCAAGGGATGGATAGTACCGGGCTTTGTATGTTTAAGTGGGCAATTATATCTTACCAATTGGATCTAAGATTATTGTGTTGTGTGTTCTTTTATGTGAGGGTTTGAGTGTAGGAAAGTGTGTGGCTGGGCTGTGTTTCCGCCAAGATATCTAGCAGATACCTTGGGGCACTGCGGTACAGACCTAGCGGGGTAAAAGACCAACAATACATTTTTATTTTTATATTTTTACAACAACAGTTGTGTAACTAAAGAATGGGGTAAAGCAGATGAATGGAGACTTGGAGCCAAACGAAGCTGGCATGGGAGATGATCTGGATAGTTAAACCTTTAGGGTGGAGTATGTTAAAACTCCTAGAAACTTGCCAAAAAGCATATCCCTGGGCCCATGCCAATCATCCTGCTTCAGTGGGCCAGGTTGGGACCTGAATAGAATCTTCGGTTTTGTCTTTTTCACAGTTTCACAGCTTTTTCTAATTTTGGTAGATTCTGGATTGTCGTTTGAAAAGTACTGAGGCAGTTGGCAAAAGTAATTTGTAGAATATGTGTGCACTGTAAGCCAGGAAAGCAAATCCCAGAAGAATGGCTGTTTTCATGTTCACTGCTTGAGAGGTAGATCTGGAGGCCCAAAAATCAGTAGTGGTCCGAAAGCTCAAGGCAAACATGGTGTTCTGAATGCCAGTCTGAGAGAAGTCCTGTGCTATTGGCCTGACTCTACTATATTCAGTAGTAATGATCAGTCCTTTGGAGTGTGGTTACTGTATGGAATGTGTCCTTTCATCCACAAAAGCTGTGGAAAGCAGCGGTATTGTAAGGAAGCTATTGCTCATTCAACATGCATGATCCCTGGTTCTGTAATAATCTCAAGGTGGCACAGTTCAGTTGTCAAAGAGCTCATCCAGGAGGTAAACCCAATATATGTAACAATTAAGAATACAGCACTGAAGAATGCTACAACATTGACCATCAAGAGCTGATCACAGCCCAGAGCATAAAAGGATCTTGGGGGACCAGGAGGAGCTCATAGACCATATAGGGGTTCAGGACTAAGCGATTTCCAACATCTTCATCCTCCTTTATACTTGACCCCTTTCTAGCAGACCTACTCTGTACCATGTAATCCACACTATCTGAAAAAGGCCTCAGCATCGGTTCTCCTCACAGCATCAATTCTCAGGCAGCACCTTTGAGACCCACATCCACACTCCTTCCCTGGTTCTACTCATCATAGCCTCTGCATCTATCTTCCCTACATTGATCTTGCTATATCCTTTGACCTGACACCTGGTAGAGCTCCAGCTTCAGGTACAGCTCCCTGTATCTCTCCACTCTCAGAACAATTATGATTTTCAAACTTCTTCTACCCCAATTGCTACCCCAGTATTTTAGAAGCAAATTTGTTCGCTCTTAAGTCTTTGCATTCTGGTATCTTAGCAGGAAGGGCCTCCAGTGGCTGCATGCAATTCCTTGGGATTTTGCCAGCACTAAAGAAAAATTCATACTCCCCTTATCTTAAGTTATTTTTCTGTTGCTGCGAAAAAAAACACTCTGACAAAAAGCAATTCAAGGGGAAAGTTTATTTTGGCTTACAGGTCAAGAGAGATTCAGTCCTTCATGGTAGGGAAGCCATGGACACAGGAGCAGAAAGCCAACTTGTCACATTACATCAACAGTCTAGAAACAGAGAGTGAATAGTGAATGGGGCAGGGCCAGAATCTCCAGAATCAACCTCACAATGCTCCACCTTCTTAATATCTAGCAACATTCCCAAACAGGGTGAGTAGCTAGAAACCAAAAATTCAATACTTTGGCCCAAAAGGAAGATTTTACATCCAAAACACAACACTCATGGAGTAGATATGGAGAGAAAGAGAACAGGGTAAAGGAGAAATAACCAGAGGGGAGAATTCACATTCTGAGATCCCTAAGAAGTGTTTCCTAACTTCAGTTGCTCCAATGGGAAGTCAGAGGTCATTTTTATTCTAGGCTCCTATGAAGACAATCTTTGGCTTGAACTACTTTTCAAGCACAGTCTTCCACATTCCCCTATGTAGGCAAATGGAAGCTGAAGTGTAACTCACAAAGTGAAGTATGTAAGAGACTGACATTAATAAAGCAAGAAGCTCAGATCCGTGAGCTCGGCTCAGCCAGAGCTGGACAGCTGGACTCATGTTCTTGCCAACCTTCCCTTGAAACTTCAGAGACTCAGAACTGGGAAACCTGACTTCTAGTCTCCAGGTAATTCCCAGATGGCTTTTTGATCAAGGAAAATCCCTCTCTCTCTCTCTCTCTCTCTCTCTCTCTCTCTCTCTCTCTCTCTCTCTCTCTCTCACACACACACACACACACACACACACACAAACACACACACACACACACACACACACACACACACACACACACACACAAGCACATGTCCTTAAACTGTCTAAAAGCAAGAACAAGTCCCTACTCCTCATGTTCTATGATGCCTGAAAAACACTCCACATAGCAAAGACCTTGATAAAGGATGATGTTAATGAGCGAGACTGCGAAATCAAAAGATTTGCTAAGGATGAAAAACTGAGCCACAAGTCAAACTCAAGCATTTTCAAGGTCCCTCCCAGGAGTGTAGTCTCAGAGATGCCCCTCCATGTCTTTACTCCAATTAATCAAAGGGGCTGTATCCTCCACTGCACGTCTTTGCTAATTGTACAAAATGAAGAACGTGTATGGTTCACTAGCAGTCACAGCCAATGTGTAGCTCCTGGATGTTTAAAGACCTATGGCTTGACTAGAGATGGTGGTGGCAACCGTTAGACACGTAAGAATACACAAAATATGTCAGGGATGGAGAGGTGGCTGAGCTGTTAAGAGCATGTGTTGCTTTTGCAGAGGACATGAGTTTGGTTCCCAGTACCCATATGGTAACTGACCACTGTGTGTAACTCCAGTTCAGAGGACCTAACGCCCTCTTCTGGCCTCCATGGGCACTGCACCCACATGGTGCATATGCACACATGGAGGCAAAAATACTCAAAAGCATAAAAAATCAAATAAACTTATCTTTAAAAAATATTAAGAATTATGTATTTTCCCTAATCTGTCAGACTGTATAAAAGCCACTCTCCCATCTCCCAGAGACTCCCACTGATAAAAATTTGCAGAAAATATTATCCTGGAACTCACTGCTTGCTTCATATCTCATAGGTTAGACACAAGCAGGTCCTTTCTTCCTTATCTCCTCCTGGTGGTCTTCTCATCACTGAATAATCAGCAAACCAGCAGATTTCCAAGCTCATAGGTTTGTGGACCCACTCCTTTGGACAGAGTGTGGCAGATCTCAAGAGACATTTTTCATCAGGGTTTGCCCAGAATTTTGGCTAGCCCCGCTGCATTCCAGATTCCTAGGGCTTAGTTGAAAGCTCATGTGAACAGAAATCCTTCTAAGCAGGGAAGAACCAAGATCCTCAATGTAAACTATTATTGCCTTCCTCGGTAAATGGATAGGTAATCCTTTGTAAACAGATTGAAAAATATACAGGGGGGAAATGAGGAGCTGTAGAGGAAAGGCATTTCTCAGAGTTCCTAATGGTTGTTGTCTATAACTAATCTGTGGGAAAGAAACATAACCTTTCCCCCAGAGAAAAAGGTCTGCCATTTTCACAAACCAGCTGTGATACAGCTTCTGAGAAAGAACTGCTTTATCATAGACAAGATCATAAGGACAGACATAAAGGACAAGGGGAAAGTCTGTATTTTTGAGCTGAAAGGCCACCAAATATTCCAAAGAATAAACTTGAACTTTTCCAACAGAAAGGCAACTTCGGATCCTTTGGTAGCTCATAGGGAATGGCCCTTCAGGGACACGTGACCTTCACAGCACTTCATGTGCAGCATCAATGTGGGGCGTGAAAGAGGTGCATCGTTGCCTGTTTTGTCTTAAGATCGGGCCCAGGACACAGGGTACTGCTTTGCCTCTTGCTTTTTGAGCTGTCCTCACTCTGCCCTCCACGGTCTGTAGCCAATGAAACCAGACAGAAATACTCTCCAAGACCAAGAATGCCCAGGAACCAACAAACCTAGGTGGTTCCTAAGCTTATTTCCTGCGTTCAGACCCTGGAGTGGAATCCCAGGTTGGCCTGGCTACAAAGGCCGGAAGGTAAGAAAGGTGAAAGAACTCTGGAAAAGGCTTCCAAGTTTTCTATTTACTGGATAGACAACAAGCCAATGGCTGTTTGGAGGAGCTGGCCTGCTTAAGGCTATTTTCCATAAATTTCCAAAGAGCAGCGTCTGGCCCAAGGGAGGGAGATTTGAGGAGGAGCAGAATGAGAAGGGAGAAAAGTAAGAGGTGATTTATTGGTGCCCTTGGCAATTTCAAGCTGGAATGCATGGCAAAGCCAAAACCATCTTGCTACTGTAGTAGGGAAAATAGCCAAGAAGAAGGTCAGGGCTATGAAGGATGGAGATGTCATTTGAGAAGCAAACTGAAGACAAAGGTATAGGTTCTGAGGAGCTGGCCCAGCAATTTACCAGGAGAGAGAGATGGGTATGTGGAAGAGAGAGGGAAATGGAGGTACTGGTACCATGAGAGGAAAGTATATTACTGGGCTGAAGAAGGCCTCTCTTCTAATTTGTTATTAAGGATGAAGAGTCAATGTCTACCGTGGATGCAAAGGCATGTCTGGTACATGAAAGGTCAACCTGTTGAATGGCAAAGAGACACACGTCCAGAGGCGAGACAATGTCGAATGAAATTTCCTGGGGTGAAATAGGAGGCAAATCTTTTACTTTCTTTTACTTCATAGAAATACATGGTCAGAGCCCTGTTTTCACAAGTGAAGTCCACAAGACGATGTCTGTGTGGACCACTGATACTCTGAGGCCCCAGATGTGAGGGTGCCCTGCAGACTCCAAACATGAAGATGCTCTACCGTCTCCAGAGAAGCTTGAGATGAGAAATAAGATGTGGCTCTAAATCAGATAGACTGCTGGTCAGGATACCCACGGTGCTTTGAGAATCAGTAAAGAGGTAACCAGGATTTAGCAAATGCCATTGTCCACCAGTGGCAGATATGTTCATGTGTCTCTCAACAATGCAGTAAAGGATTCTCGAGTTTGGAGAGGAAGGATCAGAGCTTACTTTTGTGTATGTACAGAAAACAGCAGCGCCAGGCCCGAGGTTGGAGTCGGTACCGAGCGTTTAGCACAGCCCCCGACGAGCAGTAGATGTTCTTCAGTTTACCTTCTTTCCTTTCTTCTTTGATGCTCAGAGAAAGAATCCTGAGGGAAGAGTTTGGACACATTCTCCAGAGACAGAAAAATAAATAAAGAGGCGGGATACATGCTGGCTTTGTTTATTAATTTCCCCCAATAGATGTTTGTAAGCCATAATCAAGGAGAGTAGGCAGGAGAAGCCAAAGGCTGTATACAGACAGAATTCAAGCCAGTTTGTAACTTTGCATTTGTCTGTCTGTGGTTCTGGGGATCAAACTCAAGGCCAAGCACTTGCTAGGCAAGCACCCTGCCGCTGAGCATCCACAGCCCACGTTTCCTTTTCTGTTTTTTACATTTCAGACACTAAATTGATGGCCTCTGGCTTAGAGTGGAGCATCTCTCACAGTGTCTGAGCACTAGATGAGCTGGCCCAGAGGCATTCACTGGTATGCGGGAAATGCCAGTTAGAACAACGGAGGGAACTATGGGGACAAATGGCTTGACAAGAAAGACAAAAGGCAGAAAGATGAGCTGGGAAGCACATGCAGGAGCAACCGAAAGCCAGGCTAAAGCAAGGCTAACCAAGCCAGATCACTATGTTCCCGTGTCGCAGCATGAGCAGCAGGAAGCAGAGTTACAGACCCGAGAGGAAAATCTGATCTCGACGTTTCAGCGGAGCTGGTTGAAATGGATCTCGGTGTTCGGAATATGGCAAGCACACCCCGAGAAGGGAAGACAAAATAGTTTGAGGCCCAGGTAATGTTCTGGGCTGCTGCCGGCAGCATTGTTCAGCCAGTGTGGACAGACAGGGCATGGGACAGATCTTGTGGTAGGCGACTGTCAGAGCCTCCCAGTAGAACCACAGGAGCCAAGACTAAAGGGAATTTGCCACATACGCATAACAACATCAGTTCAGAGCCCAGTACCCACATGAAAACAAAAAGAAGCCACTTAACCTGCCGCACCAGCACTGTTAGCTGGGGCAGAGACGGGAGGATTGTGGAGTCTGCCAGCAGCCTGCTTAGCTACATAAGGGAGCAAGCCAATGAGTGATACAGCAGGCTGTCCAACATCTTTCTTTGGTCTCTGCACACACTTAAAAGTACATATACTTATATACACTACACACACATATACTGCCCACATACGTATATATACATACATACACATACAAAAACTTAAACACACAAGGTAGCCATGCACAAGTATAGGAGTACAGTTTGCTATACTGGTTTCTTATAGCTACTGTTACAAATTTCAATACAATAGCTATTTATATTCCAAAAAGAAATTAAGCGTGTGTTTTAAAAGCAGTGTTATAATTCTGAGGTCTGGGTTTTTGCTTTTTTGTTTACTTGTTTTTAAGTCTGCAATGGGCTTCAAAGGACTAAAATCAAGGTGTTAGTACGCCTGCATTCCTTTCTGAAGACTCTAGGAAAGAGCCTGTATTCTTTTTTCTGTTTTGTTTTTATTGTGCTATTTTGTTTGGTGATTTTGCCTTTACCAAATATTGAAGGTTACGCATCCCTGGGCTTGTGGTGCCATCCCATCTTTGAATTGAAACTTTCTCACATCACATTACGGGCACTCGTCTGTTTCCCTCTTCAGGTTAAGTGGCTTCTTTTTGTTTCCATGTGGGTTCTGGGATCTGAACTGATGTCTTTTTTGAGGACTGGTAATTTTATTGGGTTCACCTGAATAATACACAATAGTCTCTCCATTTTAGTCACAGATACGACTTTAATGCTCCTTTACCATAAAACCTAACAAATTCCCAAATTCCAGATATTGAGTATAAACACTCTGGGGGCTATAATTTTGCCTAACACAAATGCCAGCAAATCACAGTTGAGTCTCTTCCCAAGAGTTACCTTTGGCTGAAGGCGGCTGCCTCAGTGAAGGTTATGCCCTAAAGGAAAGTAACAGCCAGTGACTGGTTTATTGAAAGCCAAAGGTCCCTTGCCTTAGATATGAGGCATCCTCAACCTCTCATAGACTAAGGAAAGCCACTGTAAAAATCCAACCCCCTCCTCTGTCTCATTTATGCCCTTAAACACTCCACGATTCTATTCTTTGAAGGCCTCTAAAAGCATGCCCGTGGTAATGGATGCTCAGAATGCTTCCTGGGGAAACCCGGGCTGAATTGGTGGCTCTCAGGAGTGGTCTCAGAACGCTGATTCGAAAGTGATACCCAGGAGCTTCTTCACCTGCAGGTGAACAACAGACTCCATCATGCATGAGAAGTGTAGTATGCACAGCCCTCATGGATTCCACTGGTACACACGATACAACAGTCACCAAGAATGACGCAAAGAGGGGTGGATCTCAGTAGAAATGACCAGGGGATGCTGTCTCTGGCTAGCACTCGAGCCACTCCATGGAAGCTGGAAACACTGAGCACTAACTGTTGGGGAACTGGGAAAGACAAATCTAAGGCAATCAACTGTGAACTGAAGTCAAAGTGTAAAAGTCAGAAGACCTTCAAAAGGAGGTTGGCCTTGTGCTTCCAAGAACCAGCTGAGAGCAGGACCTGGGGTTTAATGACAGGCAAAGAGGGCAAGAGAAGAGCTTGAATTTTCAGTTTCAGATGGGGCTACAGTTGGAGAGAGACGGGACACTGAGAGTTTTTTAGATTGAAATAGTCTAAGCTGATACACTGAAAATGAGGTGACCGGCAGTGGGATGTTCCCTCCCAGACTCCTGATTAGGCATAGAGCACAGCCAAATACCTATTTTCACAGAGCGATCCTTTATTAAGCTAAACATGAAGACAAGTGGCTGATTTCTGCTTCAGGCAGGAAAACTGCAGCAAATGACCTTGCAGGTGTGATTTTGAAGAGGCAAAAAGGAAGGTCTGTGTTAGAATGGGCTAGGATGAAGGATGCAGATGATAATATTTTGATTGAGTGTCTTAGGGTTTTACTGCTATGAACAGACACCATGACCAAGGCAACTCTTATAAAGGCCAACATTTAATCAGCACTGGCGTGCCGGTTCAGAGGTTCAGCCCATTATCATCAAGGTGGGACCATGGCAGCATCCAGGCAGGCATGGTGCAGGAGGAACTGAGAGCTCTACATCTTCATCTGAAGGCTTTTAGGAGAGGACTGACTTCCAGGCAGAAGTCAGAGGACTAGAGTCTTAAAGCACACACACACATACACACACACACACACACACACACACACAGTGACACACCTACTCCAACAAGGCCACACCTCCATATGGTGCCACCCCCTGGGCCAAGCATATACAAACCATCACATTGGGCATGTTAATTAGGTTAGCCAATCTAGGTTAATTAGGTTTTTGAATGCTAGCTGTCAGTGCTTTGATAGCTGGACCTTGGTGGTCATCCTCAGGAGGAGGAAGTAGCCAAATAAGAGAATGAACCTTGGGGGCTAACTTTAGGAATATATTCCTTTAATCTCAGCACCCTGGCAGAGGCAGGTTAAGTTCAAGGCCAGCCTGGTCTACTGAGCAAATTCTAGTATAGCTAGGGGCCACACAGAGAGACCCTGTCTTAAACAAACAAACAACAAACTAAACAAATTCTAGGAATGTAATCTAATGGTTTTTAGCAAGGGAGTGAAAATGGGAGAAGGTCAGGCCTGCCAGAGCCGTGTTTGCAAAGCTCAGGATTCTGTTAGTCATCTGGGACCTATTAGAGCCCCTTCAGAAGAGTGTTGAACCCCAAAGCCAGCTGGCCTTCATGCTCCCTGTTTAATGGTAATGCCCTCCATTTCTTTAAAGACAACCCAGGAGTCAGTGCTGGGGAGTGGGGGGCGGCAAACAAAAATCAGCCTCTTTACATACCAAGTAAGTGGGCTATGCGAAGAGACCAGACCCGAAAAGCACTTCCTGTGCCAACCAGCGTGCCCCAGCAAATATCAGTAAGCTGCAAAGCAGAACAAGAGGCTCAATAGGATAGATGAGGAAATGTTATACATATGCATGAGGAAGAGGGTATCGCTCAAACACAGGTGCCATCACCTGCAAGCACCAGGCAGCTGCTGCCAGGATTCTGAAAGGAGTCTCTTGGAAACTAGGAGACAGCAAGGGCATAATGAAAGAAAAAAGCCAGAAGTGCCATGATGGCTTATGGAAGGGGAAATAGAAAGAACTAAGGGGCCACAGGTTATGAAATACGGGTGAATGGTGGAATCTAGAAACATAACCAACCAAATATGTTCTATGGAAAGTCAAGAAGACATTGTGTCGACCATAGTTATGAGAGGAATTAAGAAGACAGAAAGCTCCCTAGGATTGGTCCACTCTCTGGGGATGGTCCACGGTAGGGTGGGTGGGACATGAAAATAAAGGAGTTATTAACTACCCAGGGCTAGGGAAGTCATGGATCTTGCACCAGCAGCATAGCTCCTAGCTACATTGCAAATATTTGTCCTCAAATGCATATGTATGAGTATAATCCTAACCTCTGATCAAGGAAACTTCTCTTTGCAAGAGACGGAGACCATTACAGAAATACAGAAAACCACAGCCAATCAAAATGCAGAGTTGTAGAGAGCCCAGTTCCACCTGACACACCCACAGTCCGACTCCTACAACAAAGGCTCTAGGACCACTCTGGAATGTCAGGGACAGCGGCTGTTGTAAGGGCCAGAGGAGCAGCGAATTTACTGCAAGATTGCATCTTCTAGGACTGTCAGAAGCTACACGATCACGTCTCATAAGATGACTGCCTAAGCACGAGTTAAACAGGCATAGCACAGCACACATGCCAGTGTGGGCAGGGGGAAAGCTCAGGAAGCCTCAACCCTGCTCCAGGGACTACAGCAACTAAGGAATGCTTTGAGGGGCAGAAAGCCTTCCCAAGGGACTAGTACACCAGTGTCTATTGGTCAGCCCTGAAAACATAGGACAAGCAACATTATATAGACTGAGCAGGTTGTTCTCTCTCTCTCTCTCTCTCTCTCTCTCTCTCTCTCTCTCTCTCTCTCTCTCTCTCTCTGTGTGTGTGTGTGTGTGTGTGTGTGTGTGTGTGTGTGTGTGTGTGTGTGTGTCATGAATTTGAAAAAGAGCAGGGGTGTGCATAGGAGAGTTTGGGGGCAGGAAAGAGAAGGGGGAAGAGATGTAATGACATTATGGTTAGGTCCTGAGAAAACCTGAGACAAATGGCTAACTGAGGTGCCTATTAACATATCAAAGCAGATGCTGGTCAACTGTCCTCTTAGTGTCTGCCAGCACTGTAAGCATCTGCTACAGAATCCTGGCTCCTCTCTCCTCTTCTCACCCTGTCATACCCTAAACCTCTTCTCACCCTCCCCTAAACCTCCCCAGCCCCTAAGCTCAGCTTCGCTTCCTCCAGCTTCTCTTTCCTATAAAACATAGCCATTTTGGCCATGCCCTCTTTTAGCTCTTTGTCCACATGTCCTCTTGGTTTTTCTCCCCGTCTCCTGGTTCCCTTCCTTGCCCTTTTCTCTTCCTCTCTCACTCACCTCCCCCTTCTCATGACCCAGTCTATTCTGGTCACACTCAGTCTGGACTCTAAGTGTTCTCCCTCATCTCTACAATCAAAACCTTCTCAACCCTCCCTAGGACCAGCCGTGTCCTCATTCTCATTCACTTACAATCAACAATAAAGGAAATATTTAAAATTTAATAATAAAGGGAGAAAGCTGTGATCCCTTGCCCAGTTTCTAGAATGAAGTTTTATATATTCCTCCTTTTGACTGAGGAAGTAGCCTAGTGCCCTGCAGAGCCAAGTATGTAAGGGAATCATTGCCTCAGTTCCCTTAAGGGTCCTGTGACCATTTACACAAGTAGCCATATCTTGAGGAAAAGAAATTCTGTGTAATGAGGGAGTCAAGACCCAAGATGACCTGAATCGCTGGGAAAACAAGGAGCCATCATAAGCCCTTCATGAGAATGAGGACATAATGGGGACAGATGATATGCATGAGAAGGAACAGCAGACATATGCAAGTTTTATAAGTTTTAGCAATGAAACATATGATTAGTGTTTTTTTAAAAGTATATAAAACTGGCAAATCTGTAGTTAGATAAAGCAGTAAACAAAGGAGATGTCCAAAGGAAGAAAAGTATAACTGAGGAGGAAATGTTACAACAAAAGATTTGGAAATATCAAGGGCCACCGGGTCTCCTAGAAGCAAACAAGCATCAACCAACCAGATGAACTAAAAGAGATCAACTCCCAAAACCACACAACCACCCACAGCTCAACTCCAAAGAAAGACACCATCTGACTAGACCAATAATAAACAAGAATATTAAGTCGATAATCAAAAGCCTTCCCCAAAGAAAACTCCAGACACAGATGACTTCACTAAGGAACTCTAATATGGAAAGAATTATGCCCAATCCCCAGTCATTAACAAACTCATCCAAACATCAAAGAGGGGGAAACATTTATAGCCTCATTTTCTGAGGCCACTGTTACCCTGACAACAAAGCCAGTTAAAGACACTTTGAAAAGAAAACTATAGACCAAGAACCCCTAATGCTATAGATGTAAAAAAAAAAAAATGAACATTAACAACTCAAATTCAACAGCACTAAATAATGATATGCCATGATCAAATTCCATTGCCATGCTAGGGACAGGGATGGCCCAACTGCCAGGTACAAATCAATCACGGACACACCTTTGTAACAGCATCATGATCACCTCTCTAGAGGCAAAAGAGGCAATGCCAAAACTCAACCTTCTTTTATGATGTAGATAATGACTTCATCATACTCAACAGTGGATAATGACTTCATCATAGTAAACTGTGGATAATGACTTCATCATAGTAAACTGTGGATAATGACCTCATCATATTCAACTGTGGATGGTCAGAAATAAAAAAAGGATGCCTTTGTCACGAAACAGCATGGTTCTGCTTCTTCTACCCAACCCTTACCTTCATCATCCCTCAGATCTTGAGAGTGCCCTTAATAAGTCTTGCACCCCAGTTTCTACCCCAGACTGTTTTCTGAAGAATAAAATACAATATACATAGATTCCTTTAAAAACCTCCATACATTTTGATCTAGTAGCAACCTCTTATGTAAGACAGTGTGAGGAAAGAAAGAGATGGAGTCAGTTTGGAGTCACGGTTTTGTCATTCACAGTTACAACTATGAATAACCTACATGTTCAACAAGAGAGGGATAAATGTGGAACTCCGCAGCCTTTACAATTCTAATTTCTTTTAATGTCAGAAAGACTTTCACAACCCAATTTCAAATGAAAACACAGGATGTTATTATAAACTATACAATTGGTGGCACGGGCCTTTAATCCCAGCACTTGGGAGGCAAAGGCAGCTGGATCTCTGAGTTCAAGGCCAGCTTGGTCTACAGCGTGAGCTCCACGACAGCCAAGGCTACACAGAGGAACCCTGTCTCAAAAAACAACAGAAAGGTTCAATAATATATCACTTAAAAAGCTGTCACATAAAGGAGTCATGCAGTGGAAATGTCTGAGGAAAACTGGAGGAGACAGATTTTGCTTAACTGACTAAAGCTCTACCACCCAGCCCAGCTTTAGGCAAAATGATGGTAGTGAACTCCTGGCCCCATGAATTACAAATGTAGAGTATGTATCATTAGGAGAACTGAGTCATGATCTAACCATTTTAAGGGGAGGCACTGGTGAGGCTTTCTCAAGCAGAGGCAAGCTAGAGACACATGGGAAGGGAGCTCTCAGTTGAGAAGTTGCCTTCATCAGACTGACACTTGGGCGTGTGATTCTGGGATGTCTGAGTGAGCAAGGTGAACCAGTCATGGAAGGCAACCCAGTTTCATTCTGCCAAGGCCTCTTGCTTCAGTTTCCCTCATCTCCAGCACCCTGCCTTGAACTCCTACCCTTGTTTTCCTTGATAATGGACTGTAACCTGTAAGCTAAAATAAACCCTTTCATCTCTAAGTGACTTGAGCATTTATCATAGCAACAGAAAGCAAACTAGGACAGGTAGCTTCTTGCCCTCTGTAGTGCCTCCCCTCCGAGGATAAGCGTCTTTGCAGTGTGTGCTTTGCTTTGCCTAGTTTTTCCTTTAGCACCTTAACTCTTAGAGATTTCTGATTTCTTTGACAACTCAGAGAGAAGGAATTTGCTTGGTCATCCCCACCTTAAAACCCTGTAACCTTCAGACCTGTAGGACAAGAAATAGAAAGAAAAAAACCGCAAACAAAATAGTCCCTAAAGACTTCTCTGCCTTTAGTGACTGATGAGGTGGGAAAGACCCACCGGTGTATTAAGAGAACGGGCATGCTTTTTAAAATAAGGTCTTACATCATATAAACTAATTGTGAGGTTTGACTGTGTTCTGTTTCTAAAAGTCCCATGTGCACGTTATCTCACTTTCTACTGAGCCCAGCCAGACCAAAGAAGCTGACCCCTTTCCTTGGCCAAACCCCAGACATTTTCTAGATGTGAATAAAAATTGAATACTCATGTTCCCAGGTCCTCACTCACACCCAGGATGCTGCAAATACCTGGAAGGATCAATGAGAAAATGGAACTTAGGGAAAACCTGTCCCCTCCTGTCTAGTCCTAACTCAGCAATGCTTGGTAAACTGCAGACTGGGAGGAAGGAGAGGAAGATGGGAGAGGGGAGGTTAGGCTTCTGAGAAAGTCTGACTTCTTTGTGCCCTCTACTTTATTGAAGACTGTCAGTCTCTGACTGTCCCTGACACATCCCTTCTAGTCATGGATGGCCTACCTGGACCATGGATGAGGAGAGCTTCAAAACTAGCAAGACCCACAATTCTCAGTAACTGCTAAGATGTGCTGACAGTCTTCGCAGCTCAGTTTTTCTCTGCAATATGCTAAAAATGTAAGAATATACTGAGAAGTTGTACAGAGAACAAGAAAAGACAAAAGAATCAAAAAATGATAAATAACGTGCTAAAATAGAAAGTTAAAGAAGAATCGTGGATTGAGTTTCCACACATTGTCTGTTGAGTTAGGGAGTCTAACCTGAGAAGAGCATGTGGAACCAATGACCAGTATTTACCTCACAAATTTCTTTTAGACTTATTTATTGTTATTTTGTGCATGTAAAAGTTTTTGCCTGCATGTATGTAAAGGTGCATGCCTGGTGCCCACGAAGGCCAGAGAGGGCATCAGAGCCCCTGGAATGCGAGTCATTGAGAGGTATGAGCCACCACATGTGTACCCTGCACAGGCACTCGTGCACATGCATGACTCACACATGTGCAGCAGGCACCTCTGCGTTCCCTAACCCAGGAATCTGCCTGATACCGGGAGACAAAGACAGAGCTTGTGACTAGGGCAGTCACTCAGCTAGTGCCAGCTGTGAGGGACCAACAGTTGCACACTAAGTTGGGGGTGGGTTGGTATATAGGCACCCCTCTTTATTTCATTTAACCAGTCTGCTGCTGCTTCTCATCTGGCTCCCAGGATCTGTGTTGTTGATTCCCCACCTTCTTACCCCCTACACACAAGTATCATCTGGAGCGGTGGGCAGGTAGGGGATGGGGTGGGGGTGGGGGAACCACAAGGCCTAGGGCAACACTCTACAAGACCATCAAATACTCTTAACTGTTTAGCCATCTCTCTAGCCCTCAACAAACATTTTAAAGCACTCCATATCCACAGGGGTAGAAAGGTAGACACTGCCCCCATGATTATTAACTCCAGTGACTCCTTGATCATCAGAGCACCCCGCAGAGCCTGTTAGGCCAAGCTTTATCAGCAGATGCAATAGGCTCATTCCTCCCTTACGTATTCTCAGGGGCACCAAAAAAAGGAAATACCAACCAGAAACACCCTGCAAAATTACCAGGGACTACTCAGGGAAATCCGCAAAGGTGTGTGCCTATGAGCCTGCTGGCTTTCCCTCTTCACTCATGCAAAAGGACAACAGTGAATTAGAAATCACATACATTAATAATTCTGCAGTCACTACTATTTCAGCCTGAACAACGGACGTATCCCAGGATGCTCTGGGTGAAACTACAAGGTAAGCAAAGTCAGCCTGCAGCCATCCTAACTAACTTCAGCACCCATATCTCAGACACCACGTGCACTTAATCTCTCAATCTGCTCCCAAATCCCCCAGTAAACATAAGCTTATTCCCAGACGTGCTATTAGACTTGTGTCTGATCAAAACTTCAATTGAGTCTTACCACGAATGCTTCGCCATCCCCTGGCAGACCTTCCACAAAGAGAGCCTGAGGTGGTAATGAAAGAAGCAGAGGTTTAGAGCCAGGGAGGCATGGTTTTCCAACCCAGTTCCACTACTCACTATTATGTGGCCTGAGGCAAGCTGCTTAACTTCATTTAAGCCTCAATGTTCTTGGCGTAAAAATGTGGAAAATTTATGCCTGCCCAATTATATCTGGAGAAAGGCTAACTACAAACAAACTCTTCATTTCTCACTCTATCTTCCCTCATCCTGTAAGAGGAATCTAGAAAACTCAGCAAAAACAAAACAAACCAGCTACTGGCAGAAATCACACCAGGAAAAGAGACTGTCCTGGTTTGCTGTTGTTGACTGCCTTGGCCGGCAGGTGAGCGGTAGCCTCTGGTCCATCGTGCAGAAACCCAAAGGAGTAACTGAATAGGACCTTGTGCAACGTGCAGGGCAGAAGCCATCTTTATACTTACCACCCCCAAATAGTGACTGCTGCCATTGCTTATGACCACACACATGACAAAAATCAGCCTGGAGGAAGAAGCATTTATTTTGGCTCACAGAGGCAGGGTAGAGTCCATCAAGATGGAGAGGTAGAGAGGTGACTGGTCCTTTGACTCTGCAGTCAGGATGCAGGGAGATAAAGTTGACATTATAACCCTTTTTATTCAGCCTGGATCCCCCAACCCATAAGATAGCACTGCCCACATTGAGAGAGAGGCGTCACACTTCAATTAAACCTCCTAACACACCAGAGGTTGGTCTCCTACATTATTCTAAACCCCATCAAATTCAAAAGCAATATTCAACATCACGGCCCTTAAGGGAGAATATTAAAAGCCAAATATAGCCTTAGTTACTTAAAAAGAAGTGAAGATAATGAAGAAAACACAGAACTAGGAACTATTTGCCATTGGTAACATTATGACCAATACCAAGAGTAGCCTCTACCACTGCCTACTTCATCTATGAGGTAAAGGCTGCATTCCCCCCTCCCACCTGGACTCCCACTTACGCTCTCAACTGCCCACACTAGACTCTAATTCACCACATCTTCCCTGAACAGCAATCTAGCCTGTGTCCTGCCCCTGAGCCTTCCCATATATCCAAGCTCTCTCTAGCTTAAATGAATTCTCTGTTGGCATTGGTAACTAATAAAGCCAAATGACAGGATCAGTGCTGATGAGGCCAGGGCACGGGGTCCTGTTGGGGCCAGCCAGTATGGGATAAACTGGCCAGAGACCTGAGATTCTGTCCTTGGAATGTGTTGCTGTATGATACTATTCCTGAGAAGACATAAACATCTTTTCAAACCAGATAGGGAACCAAGTACATACCTAAGTAATGGTATCGCCAAAGTTCAACTTGGTAAGCCAGAGTTTATCGTGTTACTTCCAGGAGTATGGGTGAAGAGTTACTTACAGGAACATGGACAACTCAAAGCAGCAGCATTAGTTGGACACTCTCCACAGGATGAGTGACTATTCATAAAATCTAGAACCCTGACCCTCTTTGCATGACCTGCAGGCAGCTTGACAAGTTGAGAAGTCTTACGTCCTGAGAAGCCCTTATTGCTTCTATAGCCTTGAAGAGACCCAACCTTGTGAATCTTGTAAGTTTCAGAACTTTTCTGAGACCTCTGAGTTGTTTACTTTCGGAGACTTAAGGATCCCCCTCCATGATAAAATGTTTCAACTGGGAGGAGTTACTACACAGTAGTGTCCTTAGACTTCCCAGAAGTTTTACAAAGATTCAGAGCCCAAACCCAATTCTTTAATCTAAAATAACCTACCGGGGGGAAGATAGGTATGTGGGCATCTACATTTTTTAAAAGACTCCACCCTGAATTTTAACATCTAGCTGGAGTTTTAAAATAATCTACCAGCCTGCAGTAAGAACTGGATGCTATGGTATTACTTCAAACACTCCAGGATACAACAGCAGCAACAGCAAAACGAGCTGTAAGTGAACAATCTGAACATTCCCAACTCACAGGGGCTGAAAAGTAAGTAGTTCAAAGTATTCAAAGATCTGAGAAATCAGTAAACTGTGTTGGCAAACAGCACGCAGAGGGGAGTAGAGATTGAAAATGTCCAGATATATGTCCTAAACCCGAGTAGTGCCTCTGTGACTGTTTGAACAAAACAAGGAGAAAACGTGCATTGGACAGATGTTGAGACTGGAGTCTCCGGAACAGTAAACAGGAGAACCATCACCAGGTTAAGGACGCAGAACAAGGGGCTGTGTTGTCTTGGCAAGGGTGATTGCAGGAGAAGAGCACAGAGACACAGCAGATGTTTTCTGGACTAGGTGCAGAGCTCTGTGCAGCAGCTTATAAAATTTTAAGTGCCGACGTGGCTCACAATTGGCGGGAGAGCAAGTCACATGGATGCAACTCAAGGACTATGAAGAAGAGGTAAGGCTCTGTGACCAGGCCCCACCTCAGAAGGTGCTTGGCAACTTGTCCTGGGGGGCGGGGTTTGCTTACTCTAGATTTAATTGTATGTTATAATTAGAAAAAGACCCCTGGGAGCTGGGGGAAGGGGAGGAACTCGGAAGGCAACTTGAAAAGTGAGATGAATAAACCGTAAGATTTAACCTCTAAGCAAAAACAGAAAGGGGAACTTGCAGGTGAATGCAAACGACCTCATTGGAAGAAAGCTCATAAGAGCTGAACTACACACAGAGGTAAAAATGGGCACTGCCTTTGGGGCCGGGTGTCAGATTTGTGGGACTTCTCAGTGTCCCCCAACCTCCAGATCAGTGTCAGGAGGAGTAGAGACAACTCTTGACTAGTGTACGGGTTGACAGCTACCATAGATAATTTCTTTCCAGAAAAAAGAAAAGGCTATAAGGAAGGTGCCTTATCAAAACAAGTCAAGTGAACATCTTTCTCCCGGCTCCTACATACTTTGTTCAATGTGTGCCAGCAGACAGGGTAAGCCAGTGAAGTGTCTAGACGGCCTCCACAGCCTGGCCTGGCACACAAAGGGAACTTGGGCTGCTGGGTGTTTATTTCATTTTATTTTATTATATTAATTTTATTTGCTGGAGAATGAACTTCATTGTAGCCGAGGCTAGCCTTGAATTCCTGCTGCCTTTATCCCCCAAGTGCTGGAACTACAGGTTTACACTGCCATGCTCAACTTAGGAACTAAAACATTAACCCGTCAAACCCTTCTAAAATTTGTGCAGAATATTTTAATCTTAAATATAGTTTTCATTATACTTAACATTTAGTATAAAAACTATCCATCTCTGAACATTTATCTTGAATACATTTAGTATTATCAAATTCCTAGTAATTTTTCAGTGGAGTGTGTTAGTTTCTTAAATAATCTGTAACATGATCTTTTATAATAATTTGCTGTTGTAAAGCTGGCCAAACTGCCGCCATATTTGTGAGATGAGCCAGGCCTACTTGTAAGAGTCTATCCTGGCCAGCTTGTAGGCTGCTGGCCTTCCCTTATGGAAAAAGAGAATGCTGAAAATTCTTGAACACCCACCTGAGTGTCTGGTCACTCCTCCTAGCCATTGTATGGAACCGCATCCTAATCTTACATGGCTTTTGAATCCCCTGGCAACATCTGGGAAAGATTAAGTGAAGGGGACTCTGTGTGACGACGGAGGGGGCCATCATCCATCTTGAGTGGAGACTTTCCAGAGAAGCTGCTCCTACCAGGATGCCCTCAGCCATACTATAGGTCCAATAAATGTATTGGTTCCCAGGAAAGAAATCCTCACAACATTTATGCTGGTAACTGTCCTGCAATGCCAGACAGACCATCATTGTTCTGGTTCTCATTCTGCGACATCAAATAAGCCGGTATTTTTTATGATGGATTTATAGTCATCACTGCTATGCCTTTCAGTCACAAAAGCTATTTTTATGATGGCTTCTCAGCAATCATCGTCTCCACAGCCACTGACAAGCAGGTCAAGGCTGTATGTGCAGGTGACGTCATCATTACACCAGGACAGGCTATAGTAAGCAACCCTGAAACCTCAAAAGTCTAGATCAATGAAAGTCTCTTTCTCTCTGACACAAGTTCTCCATGGGTCCTGAGAGGCTCTGACAGCCTTTTGTCTGTGACTGACATCTACCATTGAATTCCCAATCACATTTTACTGACCAAATCGAGTCACATAGCTATGCTTAGCTCTGAGGGCTTAGGAATTCTGTCCTGACATCTTTCCAAAAGGAGAACTGCTTGGCAATGTGGCAGATAGCATGAGATAGCACAAGCATATCCCACACCAATCGAAAGACGATCACATCCCACGCCAATATAAACCATACACATCCATACGTATGCCCACAATATAAGCATATAGATTCCTTCGCTGTTAGAGACAGGTTTTGACTATATCTCAGATTTCTAGAAGGCACTGAAGTTGGCCTAATTGCCCACATGACTCTGTGGTTATTAAATAGACCCAAATCCAATAATCCTTACCTTCCAGAAAGATCAAAGTTGATTTAAGGATTCATTTTTTAAAATAGCTTCTTCTCTTCCCCAAAATTCAATTTTACTACAATTTGCTTATGATCGACTACTTTAGATTATATACAATTCACAAGTGATATAGCATGGCTAATTATTTAATTATAAATTTAAGCATTCTTTAAGAAGTCATAGTTCAAGCAGATCTTACACATTTCGGATAATTTGGGTACTCTGTACTTTAAGAGACAAATTACCTATGATACCAAGTAGAAGAAACGGTTGCCACTCAAGGGATACTGAGCATTCGTTGTGCCAAAAGTCAAAGTCATTATTAATTCTTTCTTCATTTAGAGTTAATTACATTTCCCATATGTTAGACGTCAACAGACTGGGTTGAAGGGCACTCCATTGCTGGGCAAACATTAATCCCAAGCATGTCTGTGAAGGTATTTATTTGAATCAGTAGACTGAGCAAAGATCTTCCCTCACCCATGTGAGCAACCATTATCCAACCCATTGAGGGTTTAATAAGATGAAGGAACATATGAAAGGCAAATTCATCCACTCCCCTACAAGGTCCTACCCCCCACTCACCTGAGATATCTTTCTTCCTCTGATTCCACATATCAGAACGCCAGGCAGACCCATGGCCTCAGGCCAGCAGCCACCATGTTCTCCAACCTTCCTGCTCCTCAGTCCTGGCTGTCAGACTGGATTGCATCATCTGCTTCCTTAGTTTTTCAGTTCGTGAATGATATATGGAATTTCTTGGTCTCCACAATGGTATGAACCAATTTCCATAATAAATCCCCACTTAGATGTCTATATATCCAATTACTTCTGTTCCTCTGGAAAACTCTAATATATTATATAAGCAACTATTTACAAATGAAGAGAACAGTCATTCAATCTAAACAGATCAGACCTTCCATTACGATAGCCTCCTGTGGTTGACATGCCAGAGAGCTGAAATCAGAAAGGGTAACTTCTAGAAGGGAATGGCCTTCAGGAACTGGTGCGGTTGTCTACTGCGAATCGAGCACACTCATTTGGCCCTCTGTCTCCATTTTCTGCCTTTCTGTAATGAGAACTTAGGAAATTCACTTTTGATATAGACTAGCTTTTGGATCATTTATAGACACACAAAATAATTCTGCTGACTGCATTACAATAATATACTATAGTTGTGCCTCCTGTAACCTGTGAATGAACAAGCACGCACTAGAGGCTCCTGGCCGTGACCTGGAATATGTGCTTTTTCTAAATAGTTTCTGTCTTTTCTCCTTTACTTTAAGAGGTGTTGCCAGGTGGTGGTGATGCACACCTTTGATCCCAGAACTCAAGAGGCAGAGGCAGGGAGATCTCTGTGAGTTCAAGGTCAGCCTGGTCTACAGAGCAAGCTCCAGGACAGCAAAAACTACACACAGAAACCCTGTCTTGAAATGTGTGTGTGTGTGTGTGTGTGTGTGTGTGTGTGTAATAGTATGGGTTACCTTTGTGTGCCTGTAACTGTGGTACTAGACCCCCTCCAAAAAAACCCCAACTGAATGGAGGAAAAAATTAGTTTTGCTCACGGCTTTAAAGGTTTTTAGCGGGGTTGGGGATTTAGCTCAGTGGTAGAGCGCTTGCCTAGGAAGCGCAAGGCCCTGGGTTCGGTCCCCAGCTCCAAAAAAAAAAAGAACCAAAAAAAAAAGCATAAAAAAAAAAAAAAAAAAAAAAGGAGGGGAGCATCCACATTTAAAAAAAAAAAGGTTTTTAGCCTGTGATGGCAGGGAAGGCAGGACAGCGGAAGTGCATGGCTGGCATCACTGCAGACCAGGAAGCAAAAAGCAAGAGTGATAACAGTATGACCTTCAAAGGCCCTGATGACTTCCTTCTGCCAGCTAGGCCCCAACTTCCAAAGGTTCCATAGCCTTTCAAAATCGTGTCACTAGCTGCGGCAGACATATGTAAGACAGCCTGTGGGGACCATTTTAGATTCAAAACATAATATACAATGACCTGTACCCACACATGGTTTGAGTTGGGTAATTTATGGGTAAATTATGATTTTCACACCCATGATCTCACCAGAGATGCCTAGGAACAAAGTTGAGCCTTCTAAGCGCCTGTCACCTTGGCAGGACCCCACTGCCTGCAAGGTCACAATGACTGTAAGGTCATACGCTGTTCTACTGCATTGCTGTCTCAGATAATAACTTGTCCGGGCTTTTATATCAGCATCCTTTTAAGACAGAGCCAAGGCAGCCCCCTGTATTAGAATACGGCTAAGAGAACAAGGCCTCTCCCTGCCTGATCTGGCTGCAAGTGAGCAGCTGCTGGCTTGCCATGGACGTCGCCTCGGGTAACTCACTCCTCTGCGTTTGCCATTCAACTGTATTTCTGTTTGGAGATGCGTTTCTGTTTTCCTTTTAGTTCTGTATGTGTTTAAAACCTAAACTACTCATAGAAATTGCAAACTGCTCCTGAACACCCACATCCAGGACATGTTAGTGAGCACGCGTTCTCCACATAACTGCTCTTGAACTCCCTGTTTCCTGTGGACCCTCTCTTTGGAAATCAAAGTTGTTTTGAGATCAGTTGTGTTTGTTGGGAATATGTTGCCATAATTAAGAACACTGAAACAGAAAAGAACTGAACACTTTCCTTTATTTACTCATGTTCTGAGACTTACTTGTGTTAATAACACAGCTCACCCTGGATATTCATTCATTCATTCATTCATTTGCTCTTTCGTTCCCAGAAGGCGAATGCTACATGCTTAACAGGTTGAAGACCCTGTACTAACAAAACTATCTAGGAAAGAAGCATAGTCTATTTGAGAACAGATGTTCACACACACACACACACACACACACACACACACACACACACACACACACACCACTACTTAAGCCTTTGACTAGTACAAGCTCCAGAAACACAGCATCTGAGTGACCAGAAAATCTGCCAACAAAGAAGGCACAAGGCAACAACCCACGCAAATCCCATCAGCCAGGGAGCCTCAGCCCACAGCCCCCGTCCGGGGAAGTTCATTACTGCTTGAGTTAATTGTTCCCCTGGCCCTACAGTATTTGAGCAAGAGGGGAAAAGAAGGAGTTGGATATATATTACAAATATATATATATATATATATATTTGTAATTCTCCACATCTTCCAACCTGCTAAGAGTAATTAGAATAAAGGTAACTTTCAACTGGAACTGCTAAAGGTGTGGGGTCCATTTGCTTTCATTGGTAGCCAGGAGAAGGTTGACACTCATGTTCATGGGAGGCTGTATAACCAAGCTCCTTAGGTCTTAGATTAATTACCATGTTAGGTGCGGGGGGGGGGAGAGCTTAGCCTTCACATTCTGTAAGGTAGACAGAGAACAGGTGAGGTTATAGTCAATAAAACTTAGACAAGTTGCTTTAAGACATTAACTGCCACACTTAATTATTATTGTTACATAGCAGTCATAGTAGTTAGGTGTTGGTGGCAAACAACTCATGCTATAATTAGCCCAGGTGAATTACATTTTTTTTATTCTCTAATGTTTGTAGAACATTATTGTCTATTGTGCTTCTAATATCATGGTGTGTTTTTATTTTCATTTTGTCGGTTGGGTCTAGTTTGGAGGGATTATGCTTGCTTGTGTTTATTTTTGTTTTTTGAGACAGGGTCTCGCTTTGTAGTCTAGGCTAACCTTCCATCTCAACCCACCAAGTGCTGGATTACAGATGTGCACCACCTGGCAGAGGGCTGGATTACAAATGTGCACCACCTGGCAGAGGGCTGGATTACAAATGTGCACCACCTGGCAGAGGGCTGGATTACAGATGTGCACCACCTGGCAGAGGGCTGTATTACAGATGTGCATCACCTGGCAGAGGGCTGGGTTACAAATGTGCATCACCTGGCAGAGGGCTGGATTACAGATGTGCATCACCTGGCAGAGGGCTGGATTACAGATGTGCATCATCTGGCAGAGGGCTGGATTACAGATGTGCACCACCTGGCAGAGGGCTGGATTACAGATGTTCACCGCCTGGCAGAGGGCTGGATTACAGATGTGCACCACCTGGCAGAGTGCTTGTCTTATTCTTCTGACACCCATCATTTTCTTCAAGGAAAGGTAACAGAAAACCTGGACTTATCACTTAATCTGGAGTACACGTGTGAAAACTTTAAGCACTTTGAAAACTTTGCAAGTGGCTGGTGTGAAGGAACATGTCAAACTTTAGGGAAACTGGGTTCTTTTAGAGCTTTAATCAGCTTCTAAAGCAAAATTGCAACATGGCAGTTCTGGAGACTCCACTGTCTCATGGTTTTTCAGATTCATGGATTCCCTTACCAGGGACCTCTGAGGGCCACCCAATGAATAACCAAGTCGTTGGGTAGGAACACACCTAGCCCAGGCCAACTACTGTCCAGGAGCTCAGGCTAAGAGCTTAATCCAAATCCCTAAAACATTCACATCCTATCTTAGGAGCTTTCCAGTGTGTAGTCTTCACCTTAGGAAGCCCTTTGTCACTCCAAAGTCACTGCTGTTGTGAAGGTCACATGATTGGAATCTTTTCAGTCTCAGCAAGGAAAACAAGTCCAGGACTCAGACCCATTTTCCTCTGTAGTAAACCAACTTACTTACACTCCTTTTTAAAATAATCATATATAGTCAGTACATATGGTGCTGTGTAGTACATAAGAACCTTTCATGAAAGTCCATATTGGACATCAGTTTTACTCTCCCACAATCCCCTTCTGCCCTCTTCTCTCCTAGGCACATTCACGTCTACTTCCATGTCATATGTACATAACATGTCCCATAAACATAAAATATGACTCTATAGATCTATACAAAGAGGACGTGGCATCTGTCTTTCCAAAACTGCCTGATTCGCTTGACAGGCGTCCTCTGGGTGACAGTTCCCCTGTTTCTATAAATGACATAACTTTGTTCTTCTTTTGGCTGAAGGAAATGACACTGTATATGTGTGCTGCATTTTCTTTGCTCCTTCCTGTCCTTGGGGACTCCAGTGACGAGTGTGACAAGGACTCTGCCATGAAAACATCTTACAAGTGTTGATTTGGAGTTCTTTGGGTAAATGCTTGGGTGTGGTGTAGCTGCTCACATGATAGATCTATTTTTAGTTTTTCAAAGAACCCCCCTACCGATTCCCTTAGTGACTGGACTAGTTTACATTCCAACTAGCCATGTATAAAACATCCCTTCAGCTTGGGCTGAGGAAATGGCTCCTTGAGCAAAGGGCTTGCTGGGCAAGAATGAGGGCCTGAATTTGCATCCCCAGGACCCATGTAATAGGAAAGTCAGATGCCGTCCTAGCAGAGACAAGAAGAAGAAAGGGGCTTGCCTGCTCATCAGGCCAGCTGGTTAGTGAGCCCCATGGTCAAAGAAAGGCATTGTCTCAAAGACTAAGGGAAGGTATTTGACATTATCTTCAACCTCGTGTGTGACTCAAACACAAAGTCAGGATGGTCCCTGGGATTCCCAATTGCAGGCAGAATATCTAACATCTCACTTCACTCTACAAAGGAGTTGGTCGGTACTGTGTTAAATAAAGTCTTACTTCGTGGTGACTAGAGATATGAGAGTCTCGGTTGCTTCCTATAGCATAAGCCTGTTTGAGAATGAAAAGCCACCAGAAGAGAGAATAAAGCAACTTATGAGGGACAAATTTTTATATTTAACAAAAAAGTGTTGTATTTAGCAGAATAGGTGAAGAGGCTATCAAAGGTTTAATCTATGACCTGCCTTTATTTCTGTACCCTCCAGGGGTAAAAAGAGAGCCTGGCCAAGCATGAGCAGGAAGGAACAGAAGAGTAAAAGTCGTGGTCAGAAGTGGCACCAGCGTCCTGAGCAACAGGAAACAAGAGCCGACCAGATGAAATGGTAAGACACCAGGAGGCAGTGTGGCCCATAGGGGTGGTAGGTTTAGTAGCTCGAAACTAATCTCTTCAATATCCACCATATGGAAGCAAGCTAGAAACCTGTCGACTGATCAATGGAAAAAAGAAAATGAGGTATATATACTTCAACAAAGGAATTCTGTTCAGCCATAAAGAATAATGGAATTATGACGTTTGTGGGAAAATGGATGGAACCAGAGATCATTATGTTAACGAACTAAAACAGACAGGCAAATGTCACAGTTCCTCTAGCATGTGGAATCTATACTTAAATGGGATACGAAAGTAGGAATTTTGACAGGAGACCATGAGGCCTAATAGGAAGGGCAGAGGACAAGTGAGAATAACAACCAGAAGACACAGAAGCAGGAGGGGAATCCATGCTTCCACTCACTGAGGAGACCACACACACACACACAAGAGAGGGGGGGAAGGGGAGGGGGAGAGGAGAGGGAGGGAGCACACACACATGCACACATACTCGTGCACACACACTCATGCACACATTCCCATGCACACATATGCATGCACACAGACTATATCCTTTCTACTAAAGAAGCAACCTCTGCCCATTCCAGTACTCCTCTACAATGTCCCAAGAGTGTGCTGAATTTCTGTAATCTGGTCACGGCACGTGGTGTTCAGGAATATGGTTGGGACCTCACAGCTGCCTAGGAACCTTGTCTCCTGCAAACCTTGTTTTCGCCAGGACAGCTGGATTACCATGTTGTGTTTAGGGAAAGACTCTGTGTTTGTATTCAACATCTCCAAGGCCACTGCCAGCTTTAGTACCGCAAAGCTCTCCCATAATGCCTCATCCAAAAGGTGTGGAGGAGGTCAAAACTTGTGTTGTCATTGTCGTTGTCAAAGAAGCCAAGCTACAAGCTCACCCCTTAGTCTGGGCAGTCCGTGGCCCTAAGGGGCAGAGCCTGACTGAACCGGTTCCATCAGCAAAGTGTAGCTGGGTCTGGGGAAGTGGATGGGTTTACACAGGGAGAGAAGCTCTTGCCTGTGGCCTCTTACATTCATCTCTGTGGTACAAAATTCAAGAGGAAAGAGGATCTCAAGGCCAACCCTCCCAGGGCAGTAAGCTCCTAAGGTCCCTGCCGGAAGAATTAGTGCTGAGCAGAAAATTTAAAGCAATCACCTTTCGCAGAGCAAAGGGACTGAGGAAGGAACTGGAAGGGACTGGAAGGGAAGAACTAGCCTGGCTGCTGATCCCCAATCTTCAGATCGTGCGGCTGAGTCAGTGCCTGTGACTTCGAGGACAGGAATCCAGTTTGACTAATCAACCAGTAGAAACTTTTACTCCTGGCTCTGAATTTCTGAAGTCTAATAAACAAACACATCTTGGGAAATACTTAGCTACAAGAGGCACTAGCTGAGTAGCTGTGTACCCTGAGTAACTAGGAAACACTCTGTAAGCCCCTCCTTACGTGTACACACACATACCACACGCACACACTCACGCACCTTGTCACAGAACACTCCCACACGAAGAAAGTGAAATTGCTGTGTGATGAGCATAAAGTCGTGGGTGTTTCCAAGATTTGGGAGTCCAGCCAGGTGGAACTGATAAGGGGAGGGAGCCCCAACAGATCCTCAGTCTGCCCCCACCCTGATTCTGCCAAGATCCTTATTTGGTGATGCTTTTACCTGGGTCCCTGGACTCAGAGCCAAGCCTGTTCATGCAGGGCCACAGCTGGAGAAGCGTCGCCGCTGACGTCCCTTCCCAAAGAGATGAATGGAATTCCAGGAAGCTAGAGTCATCTTGGCTTGGGACCGGTTTCATAGAGACCAGACTTCAGAGACAAAGCATCAAGAGCAGGCTACTCATGGAAAAGTGTATATTCACAGAAGTGTAAACCACACCTCTGTTTTGGGAGCCGAAAATAAAAAAAAAAAAAGTTTAGGGAGAAAGACAGGAAATAAAATAATAGGCAGAGAGCAATTTATTACTCTATGGGTCCGTTCTGTAAATAGTGTACGATCCTGGAGCCAGGTGGTTCAGCAAATTCTCCAATCTGGAGTCACGTTAAGAAACACGAGTGGTCACAAAACTGTTTTTCAAAACACAATTTCAGTTTGCCTTGAGGGTGCTAGATACAAATTTGCTTTCTTAAAACGCGGCTAAAAAACTTCGCAAGGATCCCCTAAATCAGAATACATATACCGCCCCCAAGCGGCCATCTGGGGAAGCACAGTAGAACTGGGGAAGAACTCTGGAGTTGGGAGAATGGGAAGGCGACCTCGGTGCACCGTCCTGCTGACCCAGCGCAACACCGCACTGCCACCCTTAGTGAGTCAGAAGGAAGGCTAGCGTGCGGGGCAGGAGTGGAGCGCGAAGTATAGATGACAAGGGATCCCCCACCCACCAGCATAGACCCAGGAGGCAGCTTCTTTTAAGAGGTCCGACCTTTTGCCCTTTTATTTTTAAACCAGACTATCTCGATCCCCAAGCGTCTCCATCATCGAGGTATGCAAGGAGACGGGCTTTAGTGAAAGATACCCTAAAGGGTCTTAGTTGGTCCCCAAAGGAGCATCTTGTCTGGGGACCCTCAGGCGGAAGGTCTCCAGCTCGCGTGGCGCAAGATCCTAAGCGCTGAGTTCGCCAAGGCTGTGTGGGCGGAGACCTATTTTTCTGAGAAGTTCCAGGGCTCCTGTGCGGGATCGGAGTCTTCCCCTTCACTTTCAGCCCGCGAGCTGCGCGCCAGGCAGCAGGGGGCGGAGAGAGGAACCCGTCCCCCGCCCCCCGTCCCGTTCCGTGTCCCCCCCGCCCCCCTCACTCCCCCGGCCCCCTCCCCCCCGCTTCCTGCCCATTGGCCAGGAATGCGGGAGCCTCTTTAAAAGGTCCAGGGATCCTCAGTCGAGCCAGCCACTGCCTGGAGTCAGCCAGCCTCATCGGACTTCTGCAGGCACTCGCGACGCAACTACCCAGTCCTGCCACGGTCTATCCGGCCGCACCAGCAATCTCAGCGTCTTTACCGGACTCGAAGTCCTTGTCCTTCACTTCGCCTTCTCCACCACTCCGGGCTGCTGAGCTCCGGTGCACACAGGTAAGCCTTCTCCCGCCTCTGCTGAGCACCTGGCCGACCAACTCAAAACCCCAGGCTGCAGACAATCGGAGCGACTCCCCATCTCCCACTCAACCCCTTCTGATTTTCCTTACTGTCCCTTATCCTGCCCCATCTATCCGCTGGTAAGAACTTGCCGGAATTGGTTCTCTCCAGCCTTAGGGTTCACCAACTTTACCTCCAAGACACTCCAAGATTTTCTTGCCAAGTAGTCCCCAGGTTGCTCCTGACTTTTGCCATCCTTCTCCCCAGGTACATTCTGTATTCTTGTCTAAGAGAACAAGAAAAAGCCCAAGTCACTTTATGCCCTTCGTCCTGGAACACCAACAGTCCCCTGCCTCTGGCGCTCTTTTTATACTGGATACCATCTGGAAAGTAAATGGGGCCAAAGAGCGCGCGCGCACACACACACACACACACACACACACACACACACACACACACACACGCTCACACCTCTGCCCTACTACCTTGCTTCCTGGTCTCTAACTCTGTCCTCCTGTGCTTCTTGCTACAGGCTCCGTGTTGGGCACAAAGGCTCCACCATGGAGCTCCTCAGGGGACTAGGTGTCCTGCTGTTCCTGTTGCCTGTGTTTGGAAGCAACCGCATTCCAGGTGAGTCTGTGATAAATCAATCCCTCTCTCTCTCTCTCTCTCTCTCTCTCTCTCTCTCTCTCTCTCTCTCTCTCTCTCCTCTCTCTCTCTCTCTCTCCCCCCCGCAGGTGTACTCCTCCTGTGTTCTCCTTAAGATGTTCCCTGAGTCCTTAGCGCCAGGATGCAGCTCTCAGTATTCCCTAATTGCCGAGATTTCTCACTTTGGCCCCTCATAGCCAGGACTTTACACCCTTACACCTAGCCTAGAAAGCCGATTGTCTTCTCTCGCCTTCAGAGTCTGGGGGAGACAATGGTGTGTTCGATATCTTTGAACTCATTGGAGGTGCCCGCAAGGTTCCGGGTCGCCGACTGGTGAAGGGCCAAGATCTATCCAGCCCCGCCTTCCGGATCGAGAATGCCAACCTGATCCCCCCTGTGCCAGATGACAAGTTCCAAGACCTACTGGACGCTGTGTGGGCCGACAAAGGCTTCATCTTCCTGGCTTCCTTGAGGCAGATGAAGAAGACTCGGGGCACACTCCTGGCCGTGGAACGAAAAGACAATTCCGGCCAAATCTTCAGTGTGGTCTCCAATGGCAAAGCCGGCACCCTCGATCTGAGTCTGAGCCTGCCCGGGAAGCAGCAAGTGGTGTCAGTGGAGGAAGCTCTCCTGGCCACTGGCCAGTGGAAGAGCATCACGCTGTTTGTCCAAGAAGACAGGGCCCAGCTCTACATTGACTGTGACAAGATGGAGAGCGCAGAGCTGGATGTTCCCATCCAGAGCATCTTCACCAGGGATTTGGCCAGTGTCGCCAGGCTCCGCGTCGCAAAGGGAGATGTCAATGACAATTTTCAGGTAAATCTTCTTACCTGTCACAGGGCTATGTGGAGTTAGTATCTGTAGACTAAAGTTGTCCCAAATGTGGAGAGGAGCAGACCCTCCCACACCACCACCAGAGGGCTGGTTAGATCATATATGGATGCCCCAAACTCCAGGGTTTCAGATTTGGTAAGTCGGCTGAGCGACCTGGGAAATTGCGTTTCTAATAAGAAATAAGCTGTAATGACACCAGGACCTGGGAACCATGCTTTCAAAGCTACCCAGAGAGATAAGAGATGGTTTTCCTGTTACACTCAGCCTGTTTCGGTGTGGGGCACTCCCTGCGCCCTTAGGAAAGTAACTTGTATCAAATGTACCTATCAATTTTAATAGGCATGAAAAGAATACTTTGTCAGTATTTGGGCCCCTGGGTAGGGTGTTCTGGATGCAAGGCAAGGCATGAATAGCAGTCTGGTCATGTGCTTCTGGGACTTCTTCCTTGCCTTAACTTTCAGATTCTTTCTTTCTTTTTTTTTTTTAACGCCCACGTTAACTCTTTGTCACTGGAGAGTATCATGTCCTCCAGACCTGGGATCAGATTCCATTTCCTGTGTACCCCCAGCAGCCTGATAACTGGATTCTTTGTAAAATGCTCTAGTTGGCAAAAGACACAATTAAGATCTTGAAGTTGTTTGGCAATTTATGTCTATGAGATATTTTGGCAGGATGACCTTAAGTTCTTTTAAACTTTCTGAGCACTCACCACAAGCAGACAGACAGACTGCCCCACCCCCACTCCCAGCATTCTACAGTATCTGTCTTCTGCCCACAGGGGGTGCTGCAGAATGTGAGGTTTGTCTTTGGAACCACCCCAGAAGACATTCTCAGGAACAAAGGCTGCTCCAGCTGTGAGTACTCCTGTGTTTTTAAGATTTGGAGAATTCTGGGGAATTCCACCAAAAGCACCCTGAGAAATGTAAGCAGTAGGGTGAATGCACATCTCAGGGGAACAGAGTTGGCATGCACCCACTCTGTCATCACAAATGAAATGTCTTTTACAACCCATAACCTGAAGGGTGGGCGGGTGAGATAAACTGTGGAAGCCTTGAATTGGCTGTTGAATATTTTATACCTCATTTCTTAGCAGCTACCAACGTCCTTCTCACCCTTGACAACAACGTGGTGAACGGTTCCAGCCCTGCCATCCGCACCAACTACATCGGCCACAAAACAAAGGACCTCCAAGCCATCTGTGGCCTCTCCTGTGACGAACTATCCAGCATGGTCCTGGAACTGAGGGGCCTGCGTACCATTGTGACCACGCTACAGGACAGCATCCGCAAAGTGGTCAGTGGCCTCTGCTCCCATTTGCCGGCTCTTGAAGGTCACCACAGGTGGTCCCATGAGAGTCTGGACACTCATGAGTGTTTTCCCTTTCAGACGGAAGAGAACAGAGAGCTGGCTAGCGAGCTGAGGCGGCCTCCCCTCTGCTTCCACAATGGAGTCCAATACAGGAACAACGAGGAGTGGACTGTAGATAGTTGCACAGAGTGTCACTGCCAGGTAAGGGACACTCACAGACTACAATAAGACTTGACACCATATGTCTCAGTAGATATTTTTAAATGTGCTCTGGCCTGCTACCAAAAGTGATGATTTTCTTTCATAAGTAATGACGTCTACACATTCCTCTTTAAATCTCAGTAGGTTTATCAACTTGTAATTATACCCCAGGCTAAGCAGCTAAGAGAGCAAATCTATTAATCATTAGAATAATTTACCTGCTTTAGTTCAAAGACCAAGTATTGGATGTCAGATACACAAAACCTGCTTAGAGCATTCTTTTTTGACCAGCCCTAATTTGTATTCGGCTCTGGCAGGCAGATCCTTCTAACAATGTTCGGATCTCTGCATCACCAGGAAAAGTTTAAATGCAAATCCCTAATTACTGAATTTAAGACACAACTTCCATTAAGTTCCTATTTTCCTCCAATATGTGATAAGACCTTATCTACATTTGAGATACTCACTGATATGGCCTGCAGTCTGTTGCTTTTCCTTATATCTGTAACTTCCACCCCTGACTGAGTAGCAGTTAAAAAGAACTTTCTCAGAGAATGGAGAATTAGCCCTGGAACTATGTGACTCTAGGGACTACAGATCCAGCAGACATCTGTCCTATAAAAACCATCCTGCCTATATCTCAGCTTATAATGGAAATGCCACAGAAAGCTCCTCTTAGCAATATGCGTGGTAACATGTTTCCCTCTCCTCCTGCCTTGCAGAACTCAGTTACCATCTGCAAAAAGGTGTCCTGTCCCATCATGCCCTGCTCCAATGCCACAGTTCCCGATGGTGAATGCTGCCCACGGTGCTGGCGTAAGTTCCTAAAATGGTAGAACCATACCTCAGTGGCTAGCTCAGTTTGGGGCATCCTGACAGCTGGGCACAACACTGGAACCCAGCCCCTCGCAGGTCGTTCAGGCATATCCTGTCAGATTCTTGCAGACAGACTTGGGTATCAGCTAGTCTATTGTACACAGTGCAAATCTCCATGAGGACCAGATCTTAACCACCCATCTGGATTGTAGCATAGGCAGTGGATGATCTTGTTAGAGCTCATGGACTCTGGTGTTATGCTATAAGGAGGGGAGATGAATACAGCACTGGACTTAAGCTGGTTGCTTTCAGGAGTTGATCTTTTTGTTAGAAAAAAAATGATATACTGGAGAACAGACAGAAACTGGTATAAGCATTGGGCTGTTTGAAAAGTCACCTGTTTTGTGTGCAGTGATAGGAGCCCTAAGAGATTCATATCTATTGAATTTCCAGGGTAGTAAAGGAAATCAGCCACTACACTGCTGTGTAACGCTCTGCCTCCAGGGCTTCTTGCCAGCATAAGCACTTTGCTAAGATGTTTTAATATAGAAGGCACAAGTCATAAAAGTGACTCATCATGCCTCACAAAGAAAGCAGGGATGTTGAATTGCCCTTCAGAGAGAGAGAGAGACAGACAGAGAGAGAGAGACAGAGAGAAACAGAGAGAGACAGAGACACAGACAGAGAGACACAGACAGAGAGAAGACAGAGACAGAGCGATAGAGCGATGCACATATGAGCCACAGCTCAGAGTCATCAATCCCATGGTAGCAATTTTGGCACAGTAATGTTTTTCTGTGTGCCCACTTCTGTCCAGCCTCTATCTGAGGGTGAGTTACAGGGAGCAAAGACCACGGAGAGTAGCACAGCTCTGAGCTGGGGTTGTTAGGAAGATGTTTATTGATGGAAAAAACAAGTTCCCTGTCGTCTGATAGACAGGAGTGGTTGTCATCACGGTGTCTGAGCAGATAGCAAACAAATACCCTCTCCTCTTGAAGTACAAAAACACCAGAGGCCGGCATGAGGAAAACAAACTGATCCACCTCACAGCCTCAGCCACAGTGCCTCCCAACATAGACCAGGGCTTCGCTGATAGTCAGAAATGATACAGGCCAGCTGTCTGACACACTGGCATTCTTGGACACTGGCCTGGAAGCATCTAAGACATCCACAGTCAGCAAAGGGGAATCTGCTTAAGACGCACATGGGAGACTCCATGATGGGTGAACAGGAGAGTCCACACTGTAAGCAGGTTCAGCTGTAAGGACCAGGCAGAGCCTGCCATCACCCCAGACCTTTACGATGACCTGGGATGAACTCATGGCCCACTGGCCCAAGACTGGCATGTCTGGAGTTAGTGATATGACTGCATGCTTGCTCCTGCGAAATAAGGGACGTGTGAATTGGCTCCACTATTGTTTTCACTTCCCAAGGCACTAGTGTAGCCAAGCATCTGGTGTGTACCAAAATATACACAGTCACTATTAGTTAATGGTCCTTCCATTGAGCTGGGAGTATGGAAAAAGAAGGATTTTTAAAAAGAGACCTATTGCTTTGCAACCTCTGCCAATAAAGGTCCCTAAACACATACATAAGCTGCCTGAAGAGACGTTGATCCTAGTCAGGAGATGCTGAACGGCCTCCTTTCTCCCCACAGCCAGCGACTCTGCTGACGATGGCTGGTCTCCCTGGTCTGAGTGGACCTCCTGCTCTGCCACCTGTGGCAATGGGATTCAGCAACGTGGTCGCTCCTGTGACAGCCTCAACAACAGATGTGAGGGCTCTTCGGTACAGACGAGGACCTGCCACATTCAGGAGTGCGACAAAAGATGTAAGCATCATGGCCGCCAAGGGGTGGCAATGTCACCCCCATGCTGTGTCACCAAGAGCAGCTCTACAGCAGACAGCCTGAGGGCCCAGGTTCTGAGCTCTCAGTCTCAACCACACCCCTGACCTCTGCACTCTTGAGCACAACCTTCCTTCCCAGATGCTCCTCCTCATCGATAACATGAGAGTAATAACCATTCTTGATAAAAGTTATTTTTGGAATTTCCTCAAGATAATTCACATGGAACAATTAGAATAGAGCTGGGCTCCTGACCAGCAACCTGTGAAAATTAGGTTGACAGCATCTCTCTCTCTCTCTCTCTCTCTCTCTCTCTCTCTCTCTCTCTCTCTCTCTCTCTCCTCTCTCTCTCTCTCTCTCTCTCTCTCTCTCTCTCTCTCTCTCTCTCTCTCTCTCTCTCTCTCTCTCTCTCTCTCTCTCTCATACACACACACACACACACACCATTTTTCCTATGATAGTTTCTCCGTTGACATGTGACAATAGCCAGTTGCCACTATACACTGTATACTATACACTAGTTTAAGTTGCTGTTGTTCAACTTCGAGAACGATTGCGTGTTGAGACTTTCTTCGTGGTCCCCTTCCAAGGCAGCACCATTTGTGACCGTCAGCTTTGCCTTTCAGTTAAACAGGATGGCGGTTGGAGTCACTGGTCCCCGTGGTCGTCCTGTTCTGTGACCTGTGGTGACGGTGTGATCACGAGGATCCGACTCTGCAACTCCCCCAGCCCCCAGATGAATGGGAAGCCCTGTGAAGGTGAAGCTCGGGAGACCAAAGCCTGCAAGAAGGACGCCTGCCCAAGTAAGTGTGGCCTGCCCTGTGGGTTCATGGGAGGCAGCCCTACCCAGCTGGTGGCCTGCTTGCTCTGCGGTTCAGTGGACCATGGGGCATGGGAGCTCACTCACTAGAGAAACAAACAGAAACAAAGTCCTGCGTACTCAGCAGCTTCTATTAATGAAAAACAGAAAGCAAACCATTTCAGCCTCCCTAATTTCCAAAGATTCTCCCCGTGGGCCAGGTTAGAAGGCGTTTGTAACAGGCTCCGGACAGGCTTCTGGGACAGATAAGGCACCTGAACACTACATTTTTACATGTGACTCATTTCCTTACAGTCAATGGAGGCTGGAGTCCCTGGTCACTATGGGACATCTGCTCTGTCACCTGTGGAGGAGGAGTACAGAGACGTAGCCGACTCTGCAACAACCCCACACCCCAGTTTGGAGGCAAAGACTGTGTTGGTGATGTGACGGAAAATCAAGTTTGCAACAAGCAGGACTGTCCGATTGGTAAGCTGTGAAGCCAGGGACACCACCCTGGGAGCTTTCTCTATTAGGAATGTCATAGTCAGTATTCACTGGGTGCCATATTTGATTGGTCCTGTTGGTCTGATTACCGTGAGACGGAGGGCAATCATTACCAGAAACAGAGACCCTGCAATGTCCTCTTCTGTTTTAAGTAATACATGGCAGTAACAGCAACTTAAACCCAAGCACTAACCTGTCTCTTACCTCATCTCAGATGGATGCCTGTCCAATCCCTGCTTTGCTGGTGCCAAGTGTACGAGCTATCCTGACGGTAGCTGGAAATGTGGTGCGTGTCCTCCTGGCTACAGTGGAAATGGTATCCAGTGCAAAGATGTCGACGAGGTAGGCAAACAATGGCTCTAAGTGATCAGACTGAAGAAGGTAGCTAATCTGGCCCAGGGCCTTTCCTGAAAACAGCATTTGCCAAGTGCTGAACAAACTCCCATTTCCTCCATAGTGCAAAGAAGTGCCTGACGCTTGCTTCAATCACAATGGAGAACATCGGTGCAAGAACACCGATCCTGGCTACAACTGCCTGCCCTGCCCACCACGATTCACCGGCTCACAGCCCTTCGGCAGAGGTGTCGAACACGCTATGGCCAACAAACAGGTATAGTGGACAAGTAGGCCAGAGTAGAATAGCGTGACTTTGGCCAAACAGTGAACAGAGAGGGCACTGAGTGCACAGTCTCAGATGTATGAAAGTTCTGTGCTGAAAGCTGTGATCAGATGGGCTTGTACATGAAGAGCAGTTCCAGGAAAATCCAGTGTCAAACAGTGTTTGCCAATAGCCTGGGTATCCTCAAAGAGAATGGAGAGGGACAGAAGAACCCCACCTTTCTCCCGCATGGGGCCACTATCTTTTTCAAGATGGGAGGGGTCTGGACCCTTTGGTGGCTTGGGACTTTTAGACATTCTGTGACATCATTGGGATGCTGTACCCTCAGGTGTGCAAACCCCGAAACCCCTGCACCGACGGGACACACGACTGCAATAAGAATGCCAAGTGCAACTACCTGGGTCACTACAGCGACCCCATGTACCGCTGTGAGTGCAAGCCTGGCTACGCAGGCAATGGCATCATTTGCGGAGAGGACACAGACCTTGACGGCTGGCCTAATGAAAACCTGGTGTGTGTGGCCAACGCAACTTACCACTGCAAAAAGGTACAGCCAGCTTCCCTCGTGGGCTTCCCCCTCAGGAATTGGGCTAAGGAATTCTAAATGTTGAAAAACTGAAAATGAAACAAGTGTTGAACCTCCCAAAAGCAAGATGACTGACTCTCATTAACATGGAGTCATTCAGTGCCAAGATCAGGTTCTTTGGACATTTGTATCCCAGAAAGACTGCTATACCGACACATTGAAGAGCATGATTTGTGGTCATGGCATGTATGAAGCCTAGAGCATTTGTACGGACTGTACATAAGTAACCTCCCAAAATACCTTCCGTGGTTCATCTTCCCATTAAAAACATGGCTGCACCTGAGCATTCTAGTAGGCTATCCCAGTGTGACCCCTCATGCCTGTGCCAAGCTAGCGAATGCTAACCATGGCTGTCATTTTTCTTAGGACAACTGCCCCAACCTTCCCAATTCGGGGCAGGAAGACTATGACAAGGATGGGATTGGCGATGCCTGTGATGACGACGATGACAACGACAAGATTCCTGATGACAGGGTAGGTGCCTCCTTCATCCTTGTGGTGTGATGACAATCTGAAACACTAGGATTCAAGGGATCACAGAGTGATAACAAAAATATATACCACACTCATATAGAGGATAGTTAGAAACTTGTCACTATATCTTGGTGATTTGAGGACACAGATGTTGCTAGAAGAATTATTAAAGTGAGTTTTATTTTTCATCACAGAATACCTCAGTTTGAACATCTGGTATTCCATTCCCCGCATTCACTTCAGATATGTCTAAATGACTGTAGTTTTATAATGAAAGCGTAGATGATGTGATCATATACCGTATCCCTCTTAATTGCAACTGAAAAGAATCCAGTCTTCACCTATAGTGTCTTCCTGTCTGGGGATTTCACTTATGCTGAATGCTTCATTAGTATATGGACCAAGGATGAGATAACTGCAGTAGATCTTTGAGGGTTTTAACACTGTGTATGGGGTTGAAGGCATCAGCTGACTTCCGAGGCAGCACTACAGAGTGTCCATTTTACCTCTTTGCAGGACAACTGTCCATTCCATTACAACCCAGCCCAGTATGACTATGACAGAGATGATGTGGGAGACCGCTGTGACAACTGCCCCTACAACCACAACCCTGACCAGGCAGACACAGACAACAATGGAGAGGGAGATGCCTGCGCTGTGGACATCGATGGCGATGGTAAGGCTCCTGGTCTGGCGTCTGAAAGGACAGAGACAGGCACAGCTTACTGAGTGGCTGCTAGTGTGTGACTTAGTTACAATATATGGGGCCGCAGGACTCATGTACACCCCCTCCGTAGGAATCCGCAATGAACAAGACAACTGCCAGTACGTTTACAACGTGGACCAGAGGGACACGGACATGGATGGGGTTGGAGACCAGTGTGACAACTGCCCCCTGGAACACAATCCAGACCAGGTAGATGAACTCCTTTCAGAATCTCTTAGTGAGGTGTTGTGCCTCCCTTTCTAAGCCTGTCAAAGTAGTGAATTCAATAGACTCCAAACCCTCCCATCACTGGGGTTCCCCAGAGCCATTTGCAATGTGTGCCTGCACGGACTTTGCCTGATTTAAGCCTCTGGCAAACACTCTGAGAGATTATTGTGGAAATCTTGGGACCTCAGACTTGATTGTGACCACCATTAAGATAAACTACACAGAACAAAGAGCCAAGACTGATAGTTCTATAGTCGTTTCTCAGTTTTACACACTGAGAGGAGAGCAGTATGCAGAAGTGAAACAGACACCTATGTGATGGCCAGGAACAGAGTCTAGTAAAACATTAGGAAGCTAAAATACTTCTTAGAGCTGGAGAGGTCTGGTTTCTCCCATTCCCCCACTGATCTCAGCTTCATTCTCCTCCTGGCCTGAGCTGCAAACAGATATTGATATTGGCTTCTGGTACCAGAGTGCTTCTTCTCTCTGTGTCACTGCACATCATGGTTTTCTAAGGATAAAGTAAATCAATTTTTTCTTCTTTCTAAAACAATGGTTCTAAAAGGTTAAGTGCTCAGAAATTTGAATAGATTATTTTCCTAAGGATTAGATAAATGAGAACTCAAATTACTCCTAATAATTACCCTTGTGAAGTCTATCATGCTAAAAAGCAAGGTGACTTCAAGTCACTGTCACAGGACCCCAGGCCTGTTTGGGCTGCAGGTCACACAGTACTGAGAGCTTCTGCTTTGGGTGGGGTCTACCAAACAATAGATATCTTCAATAGCATTCAACCTCACAGAATGAACTTGGATTCCTCAGATTAGAAAAACTTTTATAAGCAAATTTAAATAGCATACAGAATCTCAAAAGCAAAGAGCATAAAACCTGGAAAGAAAAAATCCAGTTTTCATATAAACCATCCCAAAGCATCTCACGCATACTGAATGCTAAGTCCTCTGGGAAAATCTATTGTGAAAAAACTCTAGACCTTGATTTTATCTGAGCCAAAAGATAAAATCTTTATGGGATAAATGTAGAAAGCCAAATGCTTTTAAAATAAGAAAAAGGTCATTAACATATTATGCAGACAGTCTGCACAGACCACTGCCATGGTTAGGGGCCTGGAGTGGACGTTGACTTTATTCGACTCACCCACCGCTGATGTCTCTCTTCCAGCTGGACTCTGACTCGGACCGCATAGGGGATACCTGTGACAACAATCAGGACATTGATGAGGATGGCCATCAGAACAACCTGGACAACTGTCCCTATGTGCCCAATGCCAACCAGGCCGACCACGATAAAGATGGCAAAGGAGACGCCTGTGACCATGACGATGACAACGACGGCATCCCTGATGACAGAGACAACTGCAGGCTGGTGCCTAATCCTGACCAGAAGGACTCTGATGGTGAGTCACAGTGACCACTGCTAGCTAGCATAACTGACACTTTGGCTGTCTAGATGGAAGGAACAGGGAGGGCATCCCAATTTTTGACAAGATGGTGAATTAGTGACCCGCTCATAATGGCAGTTCAGAATTTACTGAACTCTTGCCTTCTTTGACCTCAGGTGATGGCCGAGGTGATGCCTGCAAAGACGACTTTGACCATGACAATGTGCCAGACATTGATGACATCTGTCCTGAGAATGTTGACATCAGTGAAACCGATTTCCGCCGATTCCAGATGATTCCTCTAGATCCCAAAGGAACCTCCCAAAATGACCCTAACTGGGTTGTCCGCCATCAGGGCAAAGAACTCGTCCAGACTGTAAACTGTGACCCTGGACTTGCTGTAGGTGAGTAGTGAACTCCTCAGATCCAGGTGGGGATACACTGAAAGGGAGAAAATATAAAATCTGACCACTACACCTGTAGCCTTCGACCACGCCGGATATCCTGGAACGTTGTAGAGAACACCGTAAAAGCCACAGTCTTTAACTGACCCTGGTCCTGCCTTCCAGGTTATGATGAGTTTAATGCTGTGGACTTCAGTGGTACCTTCTTCATCAACACTGAGAGGGATGACGACTATGCTGGCTTTGTTTTCGGCTACCAGTCCAGCAGCCGCTTCTACGTTGTGATGTGGAAACAAGTCACGCAGTCCTACTGGGACACCAACCCCACAAGGGCTCAGGGATACTCAGGCCTGTCTGTAAAGGTTGTGAACTCCACCACTGGCCCTGGCGAGCACCTGCGGAATGCACTGTGGCACACAGGAAACACCCCTGGCCAGGTAAGAAGCCTCATCATCTACAAGGGAGAGTTGGCAGGCCCTTGGGAAGCATGAGAGACAGCACTTTGGCCAAGTTCCCACTAGGGAATCTTAGCTGTCAAGTTCTCAGCATCACCAACCATGGTACAAAACCATAGTAGTGTGTAGAGGGGAGTGGGCTCTGACCAAGAGCTGCCCTTTAAGTACACAGGCAGCTTTAGCCACTTCAAACAAACCCCTCTTTTCCTCCCCCACCCCACCCCACCCCTCTGGCCCTCGGCAAATAGAGTTCAACTCAGAGCCTTTCTAGCAGCAGTTTCTCATGAAATGAAATACGAATCTTCAGAGGGAGCTGTGTTTCAACCTTTTCTGGTCCTTTTCCTTCAGGTGCGCACCCTGTGGCATGACCCTCGTCACATTGGCTGGAAAGATTTCACTGCATACAGATGGCGTCTCAGCCACAGGCCAAAGACCGGTTTTATCAGGTAAGACTGCAGGAGTTAAATTTCACTGTAGTCACACTGAGTAGGCTGGAAGGATAAGACCAAGAAGAGCAGTCTCATGAGTGAGTTTGGTTTTGTTTTTTTTTTTTTTTTCCTGTGTAGAGTGGTGATGTATGAAGGAAAGAAAATCATGGCTGACTCAGGACCCATCTATGACAAAACCTACGCTGGCGGTAGACTAGGCCTGTTCGTCTTCTCTCAAGAAATGGTGTTCTTCTCGGACATGAAATACGAGTGCCGAGGTAGGGTGCCACTGTGATGTACAGTTAATGTGCCTACAGATTTATAAGGTGGACAGTGACTATGTTGGGGAGAGTGTACCGTTTTTTTTTTTTTTCTTTTCTTTTGAGAATACAATTTTAAACAAGAACTAATGTCTTTGCCATCCTGAGTCCATATCAGGACTGCTAGCTTGCCCAGCAGTCTCTGAACTCTTCCTACTGGGTCAGAGGCAGACAGTAAACAAGTAGCTATAAGCATGAGCCCTCACTGGTAACTAATGCCTTGAGGCTCTGTGCGTGTGTCTCTGGCTTGTGGTTTTATTCATGCCACCACAGCACCCTGAGTTGCTAGTCTGATGATGACTGCTAGGATGACTTGTGCTCGATGACTCGTTTCATGTATATGCATCTGTGTTTATTTAACAGACTCCTAATCACCACCCCGATCGTAACCAGCGCTGGCATTGCACCTTCTGAAACCAAGGGCTAGAGAAAAACCCCTCCAGGATCGCTTCTCCTTCTCCTCGCCTTCCCTGCCTCTCTTCTTGCATAGTGTGGGCTTCTAGAGTCTGTGACCTGCCTCAAGAAAATGCAGTTTTCAAACCTAGCCAGACTCAGAACTCTGCCTTTAACGAGTGAGAATGCATCTTCTAAGAACATGAAGAATTACTTTGGTTTGCTTTTGAGAAAGCAAAAGCGACTATTTACTTCCCACTGGGAAGGTGCCCACTCCACTCTGCCTTACCCACAGAGCCAGAGCTTCTGCCAGGCCATCTCCGAGCTGCACACTCAGAAGCATTTTCGGGCCTGTCAAAGAAAAAACAACATGGCTCACTAGAACTCACTGCCAAACCACCTCTGACATAAGTCCTCGGCAGTGGGGAGGCAGGAGCCAAAGCACTAGGGAGCCATGAACCCAAGAGACGATTGTGCGAAGAAAAGATGGAGGAGCTGTTACTTGTTCGGTACTAATCATTTTCAGGGGACAGAGAAGACTTGCTGCTTTCCTCATGCTGCCCTGAGAGCTGATTGCCCAGTCTTCCACACAGGCACCTGAGTGAGCAGGGGAGGGAGGGAAATCCTGGCTCCTGGACTTCCTCCCTGTGGGCGCTTCTCACCTGCAGTGGCTGCCCTTGGCTGGTCACACTGAAACTGTGGGCGTCTTCTGCATGTATAACATGCGTGTCTAAGGACAGCAAGAGAACCCTACCGTCTCGGTGAGCTCTAGCTGCCTCCGCAGGAGGGGCAGTGCGCCTTTATTTTATGGTTAGAAAGGCACAAAATTATCAACCTAAAACATTCCTTTTTCTTTTTGCCTCAATTATCATGGAGTTTTCCAATTCTCTTCTGGTTTTTGTTTAACAAACGCTTTAACAATGTAATATATTTATTTTCCCCCTATTCTGGAGGATTCGTCTGAAGGATTGTTATTGAAACAGGATGCGTGGGACTCTCTGAATCATCTTCATAGTGAGTCTTTATGACTGTAAGATTGTAAATACAGATTATTTATTAACCCTGTTCTACCTGGAATTAAACTGCATAGAGCAAATGTTTGCAAGCAGGTAGCTGAGGCCGTCAGCAAATCTCTCCAAAACTAGTGTGGAAGTCAGCAGGAGCTGCTGGCTTTCATTTGGGGGCTTAGAGCGAATGATTTGGACTCCTTTGGCTTTTCCCCTTGGTTTTCTCTGTCTTTTCAAGTGGGAATGGGTGGCTGCCCATTTGCATTTGCCTCTCCTGCAAAGGAAGCCTGAGCCTTCCAAGGCTCACCCACCCCACCCCTTCTGCCTATTTCCAGGGAGAAGAAAACACAATCAACTTTTTATTTCATTTTCCCAAAAGAGACAAAGGTGGAACTTATATACAAATATTACCTCATTTGTTGTGTGACTGAGTAAAGAATTTTGGATCAAGAAGAAAGAGTTTAAGTGTCAATAAACTTAAAACTACTGTTGTGTCTAAAAAGTCGGTGTTGTACATAGCATAAAAATCCTTTGCAGAGAATGATCCCAATACAGAAATAGCTTTGAAATGTTAAATACAACTCCTCAAAGTTCTGGTTTTGTTCTATCATCTTGTACACCATTGCTTTTATTTTTATAAATTATTTTCTCATTGCCATTGGAATAGAGATCTCAGACTATGTAGATACGCTATTTAAATAATTTATCAGGAAATACTGCCTGTAGAGTTAGTATTTCTGTTTTTTATATGTTGCACACTGAATTGAAGAAATGTTGGTCTTTCTTGTTTTGTTTTAGTTTGTTTCTTTGGTTTTGTTTTTGGTTTTGCTTTTTACTTCCCAGGTTTGACTATTTGCCAATGCCCTGTGTTCTAGGAACGTGCTTTTTTGTACACATTTTATCCATTTTACATTCTAAAGCAGTGTAACTTGTATATTACTGTTTCTTGTATACAAGGAACAACAATAAATCATATGGAAGTTTATATTTATACTTACTGTGTCTGTGTTTGTTTTGTTCTTTACTGCTTGGCTACTATGGGATCCGGGCAAAAGCCATTCCCAGCCAACAGTTAGCAAATAACATTCACGATTCTTGCGTGATCGGCAGGCACTAGATTCAGATGATATATTTACTACATTTTTGGACGGAAAAAAAAAAAAACATAAGTCTGCCACATGACAAACAAAATAAAAATGAGCCTTGTGACACAAGCCCCGCCCCACTGAAGAACACATTTCATCATTTTATTAACATTAGGTGTTGACTTCTCAAAGTCCAGCAGTGACTAAGGTGAGGACAGTTGTGAGATGTGACATTTTCTGATCCTGAGTGATGGATCCCAGGGCAGTGGCTGTCAGAGAAGTGCAAGGGAGGAGCTGTCCTGGGACTCTGGAGAATACATACTTTGGGTCAAAAACAGGTAACTAAAGAAATGCAAAGTTGGAGTTAGAGAGATGGCTCAGCAGTTAAGAAGGTTAAAGCACTGACTGCTCTTGCAAAGGACTCTAATCCCAGCAACTCTTGGGGCAGTTCACCACCTCCTGTAACACTGCTTCCAGGGGATCTGGTGTTCTCCTCTGGCCTCTGTAGGCACCTGCACTCACATGTACAAACCTACACACACACACACACACACACACACACACACACACACACACACACACCCTTTTGTAATAGAAAGGTAAATCTTGGATGGATTAACCATGGATGTAAAGATTAACTGATTCCTAGTTCCAGTAAACAGTTCAATAAAGGGATTCTGCTAGGTGAAGGATCTGGCTTTGAGGGCTGTGTGAGGTGGGATCCACCTCGCTGGCTGGCCTCTATTACTCTAAAACTACCAACCTGGCTGGCATGATAGCAAGAGTGAAGTATCCCTGCCACCCTATAGACCCAGAATGAAGCAGTAAAAACTAGCATGAGCTGGGAAAATGATCTGAAAGCAATAATTATCTGCAAAGCGGCACCCATTTCTCTCAGATTGTTCAATATGTGGATTCCTAAAGGAGAATTCTATTTAATTTTTAGCAAAACATTGTTGATGGGGAGTGGCAAGATGCAACAAAAAGAGTGGCCAGATAGAGCTTTTAGCCCAGGGTGGCCAGATCAGAGCTTTTAGCCCAGGCTTGCTCCATTTCCTTGTGAGAATGACCTTCAAGTTAGTAGGTTATAACAGATCAGACTTGTTTAAAACTAGAGTTACATAATCAAGATGACAGACTTCAACTCACACAGGAGTTTACTGTCATGTGTTCTGGGGCTGTTTAGCTGAAAAGTCATAAAGTGGTTCCTGGAGAATTTATAACTAAGCCGTGCTAGTCAGTTACTAAAGAGTCTGTCTAGAAAACTATACTGCAGCCCCTGGATCCCTTCCTAAAGTATAGCATATTCTCTCTCTCTCCCTCTCTCTCCCTCTCTCTCCCTCCCTCCCTCCCTCCCTCCCTCCCTCTCTCTCTCATATGCCCACACACTTTCTCTCTTTCCCTCTCCTCTCCCCGTCTCCTATAATCTTTGTTGTCTTAGAGGAAGCCACTGAGGTGATAAATTATGCTGTACATCTTGTTCGTTCATCCTTGCCACTTTCTGCTATGGGATAATGTTACTCCTTTTAATTAAAATTTCCATTACTAAATGTCATTATCTCCTTCCCCTAACCTAACTCTGGCAACACCCAGACTCCTTATGCCTCAAACACCCTGTGCAGAAGCATTCTGTGAAGTTATTAGCCTGTGCAGGCCCCAGAGAAACAGTTTCACTTGGTGTTTCTCTCTACCTTCCCTTTTCTTCCTCCTCTCCTTCCTGTGTCTGTCTCTCCCCTTCCATACACACACCTCGAAGACAAGGGAGACATGGATGTGGAAAGTCGAAATCTTCTGAAAGGCTCGTGGACAATAACGGCTTCTCTCTGTCCCACTCCCAATGCCCCACTGTACCACCCCTGCCCTCTGATTGTTCCCACCAAACTGCCACAAATCATTTGGGGAGAAACTAAAATTGTGATTTTTAACTTTTGTAGGCCAGCAAAACTCAGGCATTAAGATAAATCCCACTGTAGTACATGGACGCCAGTGTATGCCCTTATCACTTTAAATGGACAAACAGCAGGCTATGGGTGTGGCTCAGTGGCAGAGCGCTTGCATAGCATGTGCAAGGCTCTAGGTTCAATCCCCTGCACCTCAAAAACAAACCCAGCACAAATTAACAAGCAATAAAGGGAAACAGAAAGACTGGATAAAGATATTCATAAGAATGTGGGTGCCCTTGAAAAATGCAATTCTTCATTTCAGTAAGTCAGGAAAATATGTAAGCATGTATTAATGTCAAGCAGGGCCAGCAAACGTTTGCTGGCGAAAAGGAACAATGTTGTACGGGCTGTAATTTAAACTGTATTAAGGGGGGGGGGCAGAGACGGCTTATTGTGAATTAGGAATGAACTAGACTTTCCCACATGCGGCCGACTCGGCTTACACGAGTGGCCATAAAACCTTCTCAGATCAGATTCCCGGCTCATGACTGGGCAAACCTTCTCTCCTGAGATAGTGCTGCTTTTGATAAAGGTCACCTCACCTTCATTCCTTCTTACTAAAAGGCCTGAACTTCAGAAGTAGATAATAAACTGAGAGTAATAAATAATCCGCCACACTCAAGGAAGGCACCAGGGCTAGCAGGAAGCACAGACTCTGCCAACATTCCTTTGTTGCCAGAACTCAGTTCTTCCAAATGTAAGCTCTTCCTACTGACAAACTTAACAGGCAAAACAGAAGGGGAAACCAAGGCACAATAAAAAGCCTCCAGAATCATCACAGAGTTAAAACACATAAAACCCAAAGGAGAGGGCGGGAGAAACGGCCGAATGACAGAGAGTGTGCCTCAAATCCACAGGGCCCTGAGTTCACTCCCCAGCACCGCCCCCAAAACGTGACAAATAGAGACCAATAAACTCATGCCCACCAGATTAGCACAGCATGCATATGTTACAACGTTGGTTTTTACAAAGTATCCTTGAGATTGCAAGATTAGTGATAGAGTTGTAAACAAATTTCCTAGGAATATCAATGATAAAAAGCCAACCGTTTCACATTTACACCCCAAGCTTCAAAAACATCAAAGAAATACAATCAGCAAAAAAGGGAATTCAAATGTTGATATCGTTTGAGGAATAGTCTCTATGTTGCATTCATTGAATACAAAGAATTCAGAAAAAATATAGTGCCAATTTTCAACTTTCTTAAGTTTAAACCCTAGAAAGTCAGGCTTCTCGTTGCTCTCCTGGTTCATTCACAGCATCCCCAGTCTCCTGTCCATCTGCAAATAAGATAACCACAGTGATTACAGAATCAGAAACACGTGAATTATTAAGAAAATCAGTCGGCCTGTTAAGCATTACCCCATTCGCTTTGCTGTATAACACGGTGAGCACAGCCTGGCTGATCCTACAGAAAGGTCAGCACAAACTGCAAAGTCCATAAGGAAAGTAAGGCGACTGTCTTCACCAGGGTTATAGTTCAAAAACACAACTGGGGGAGGGGTGCGTTGAGAGAGTTAAGATTTAGGGGAAGACATCAAAAGCACTTTCTTACTTTCTAAAGCTTCCCAGGAAGGGGCTGAGGCTAAAAGCAAATGCTACTGGAAGATACCTGAGCACTTCCCTCTCTTCAGAGAGAGGGAAAATGTGTCACAAATAGAATGTATTTTATTACCTTTGATTCAAAAAATAAAATGGTAGGACAAAAATGAAATCAAATGAGAGAAGACAATAAAAGCAATCAGGAGAAAATTTGCAAGCTGTAGGATGTGAATAAAAAACTGTCTGCCAAATCTGTGAAACGTTACCATGGGCCAGGCAGTTACACTCCTAGGAATGTGCCAAAGTGGGCAGGGAACATAATGTCCAACAAAAACTCACACAGAAATATTTAAATCTGCATTATATATAATAGCTGAAAAGTGGGAAAGCCCTAAGGGTCCATCAAGTTATGGACAGATAGATAAAATGGGCTGTGTCAATACAGGGGAATATCACTCAAAGATAAAGAGAACAGACCATGGAAACATGCTGCAGGTTGGGTAAATCTGGAAAACGCTGTGCTGTGTGTAAAAGGCACTCATAGAAGGCTGTGTGTGTTACAACGCCACCTACAGGAAATACTCAGGATCTGCACAGTTACAGAGACTCAAAGAAGAGAAATGTGGTGACATTGTTGCAGCATGGAAAAGAAGAACTAAACAGTGTGGAGAGGAAGCTAACACAGCAAAGAAGGGACCCTGGCATCACATGCATGCCCTGCCTTTGTTTGTTTGTTTGTTTGTTTGTTTGTTTGTTTGTTTGTTTTGTTGTTGTTGTAAATTTGAGTCCTTTTCTGTGCAGTAGTCAAATTCTCACCAACTGAAGGGCCATTCACCCTTGAGGACTGACCTTTAATTCCACCTCCCATCTCCTCAGCATTCATTGCTTCCTCTGTAATGTTGCCTGTGGACTTCATCTTGAAGCTATGATACATAGCTCCCTTGTGTGAGTTCTCATATTCATTGAAAGACTGAGAAATATCTCAAGTATGACTGTGACCTACTCATTTTATATCCTAGGCTGATGGTGCTCAACTGGGAGAGAGGCCCAGTGAACACTTGGTAATGTCTAAAGACATCGCTTGTTGTGACTGACATCTTGAATACAGTCAGGGCACTTTATTAAACTTTAGAGCACACAAGACAGCAGCCTCTACACTAAGAAAATATCACACTGCAAATGTCAACCTTACTTAAATAAAGTTTCCTTCCTAGAACCTGGAGAAGTATGTAAAACACAGAAGGATCCTGAATATTTATATTGTAGATATGTAGATTGATGACCTAACTGGCAAGCCCTGGGTCCCAGTGGAAAACCTTGCTCTAAAAAACAAGGTAGACATCTCCTGAGGAAATATATTCAAGGCTGAGTCCAGGCCCTGTGCACACACACTGAAGAAATCTCTGTGGGGGCGTGTGTCCAAAGATGGAGTGACTATGTCACACAGCTAATTACACTTCCACGATCCCTGCAGCAGATACACTGTACTCCATTCCTTTGAAAGTCACATGTCTTTAAGGAAGTTGCATACACACATAAAAATATCAAGGCAGGGTACATAAAGTGATCCGATAGAGAGCTAACATGCTCAAGCATTCAGTGAAGGCCGAAAACATGCATGGAGAGATCAAAGAGGATGGGTCTAGGTTCATCCCCTTTGAAGGAACACATAGCATTGGTGGTACAGTGAGTGTAGCTGCCATCCACTAAAGGAACATGTGAACCCATCCAAGTTACAGAAGAATCTGAAAGAACTTGAAGTCCCTAGCTAATCTAGCTGTAACCAGAATTTCAGTCAGGCAACTAATCAGAGACTGACAGGAGGGGAACTTGAGGTCAAACTGTGGAGGCCTTCAACAGTGAGTAAAAGAAGTGCCAACATTCAACAGGTAATATCCAGCCACCAACTGTCATGAGAAGTGTGGTCATCAAAGGCTTACTCTGTCAACAGTAGGAGGGGTGGAAAAGAAGGCAGGATTGGAGAGACACCGGTGGAGGGATCGAAGTGCTTGGAGCTTGAGAGTGCAGAGCCTGGGAGGTTATGAGCAAGGAAAAGGACAATTCATAAGGACTCAGGTTTTGAGCGTAAGAGATTAAAGGAACAGGAGTCAGAAGAGAAATGTGAGTTGAGAGGGAGAGATGAAAAACTGAGTGTGAGGCTGTCAGGTTGCCAGCAGGCAGTTAGAGGCATGAGACTGAGGTGCTGGCTCAAAATCAACTTATCACATTCCTCAGAGAGAATACAGACAGATGATAGATAGATAGATAGATAGATAGATAGATAGATAGATAGATAGATAGATAGATAGATGGATGGATGGATGGATGGATGGATGGATGGATGGATGGATGGATGGATGGATGGATGGATAGATAGATAGATAGATAGATAGATAGATAGATAGATAGATAGATAGATAGATAGATAGATAGATAGATAGATGATAGATCAATGATTAACAGATAATAGGTTTTGGAGTGTGCTACATTAGAGATTAAAATTTACGCTGTTAAAATGGCTCACAAATTATGGCATCTACTTCTGACCAAGATAAGTAATTGAATATTTTTTTATGCTAAAAAACAAAAAACACCTGCCCCTAGTGTTTGACTCCTGTGTCATTATACTCTTGTAAAATACAAGATGAACCATGGAATCCTATCTGGGGATGCGGGTGTGGTCTGGGCAGGCATTTTACATGTATTTTATAGTATTTACATGTTTTTGGAGGTATATTTACAGGTATTTTGCAAGTTCACGCCCTAAAACAAAATTTTAATCACTGGAGTTTGGAGGCTGAAATCTTTTTAAATTACTTATCACCATTCAAAATACTTTGTCTTTTTCTCTACAGTCAGCAGTCGACATCATTTTCTGAATGACGGAATTATCATGAAAGACAATACATTTCAGGAGAGTGTTAACCTCTCCCTGAGCATTGGTAAGTATGCTCCTAGGTTCGCAGGCTCACAGGGACAGCATCTGAGGCTAACAGTACATAACTACACCTCCCTCTCCTTTTACTCACAATGTCTTCAGGTCGAGATGTCTAAGAAATATTCACACAACTCATGCTCGCCATCCTCACCTACTATTGATTTCTCTGCAAGGCTGATTTTCGACTGTTGGTCGTCTGAGGAGTTCATGCTGATGTCATCCAGGGGATCATCCAAGAAAGGGGGCTTTTTCAGTCTCCCAATGCCAATGGTCTTTGACATAAAATAGTCTGCTGCATCATTGAAAGCCTCCTCCTTGGAGAACTGGAGGTGCTTCATGGTCTCTACTTCGATGAGGAGAGCTTCTGGTTTGTAGTGCCCAGCCAAGGCCTTGGTAAGATAGGAGTCTGTGGAGTGCGTACATCCCTCATTCTCAAGCCTGTTCGCATCATCTAGGTGAGTTTTCTGGACCTTGGCTTCGGACTCCTCCAGGAACTCACAGACGGTGGGTGGGCAAAGCTGTGAGGACCCAACTGCTGCACCAGTGTCTTTGTTTTCTCTTTCAGAAGAAAGACCCAGATCGATGCCCTTCTGTTTGGATACACACTCGTCCAGAAGACACTTCAGCTGTTCCTCAGAAAGACGGGGCGGGGGGTTTAGCTGAAGAAACAAACCAAAAGTTCTCATGTCAATCGGTTGATTAAATGTGTTTACTGCAGGTAAGCATCCAGGAATATGCCAGAACGTCAAGTGTCAGAAAACCCCTTACCCAGTAATGCAGACAGGAAAGCAGGTTGTTTTAAAGTGTCTAAAGCTGTAGGGGACTAAACAGTAACCTGCAGGACATATTTTTTATTCCTTTTTTTTTTGGGGGGGGGGTTAAAGCAGGGTTTCCCTGGCTGTGCTGGAATTTACTCTGTAGGCCAGGCAGGCCTCGAACTCAAAGGCCCCTATCTCTGCCCCCCCCCAAAGTGCTGGGATTCCACCCATCCAGAATAAATTTAGAATAAATTGTACACATTAATTGGGAGGAGGGAATCATACAATGCTGATTAAAATAATCTAAACTAACCACTAGCACCCTTATAACACACAGAAACAACAGGAGAAAAAGACCAAGTGTCTTCCATGGGTCACACAGAAATGAACCCTACCATAATTCCCAGTCAGGTTCTTCTGCCTCCACCCAGCCCTCAGTGTGAGCCATGCACTACCCAATTCTGTAACTGGGAGAACCAGGGCCAATGACGCCAGCCCCTGATTCACCAGCAGTGCATCTGTCCACAGCTTTCAGCAGACAACACTGCTGAAGACAGAAAAGGAAGCCTGAAGGCGGGGCCCATCCTGGGACGTGCAGTTGCTTCAAAATTACAGGCACAGGCCAGGGGCATTCCAAGAACTTTGTATATGGAAGAAAGATGTGATCGCACATATTAAATATCAGTTTGTAAAGAATGTCCAGGGCTGAGGGTTTTAAACAAAGCATGAATTTTAAAACACTTTCCCCCTTACTGTTGTATTCCACCACATCTGGTTTATGCAGCACCCGAGACTGAACCCAAGACTCCGAGCACACTAGGCAAGCATTCGACCAACCAAGTTACAGAGTAGTGCTGTGAACTGACTCTGTGTGAAACTGTCTAAAATCAAATGTAGTCAACATTTAAAACCCACATTTTTCTTCCAGCAATGTTCTGAAGAAACATAAAAATGCACCAAGTAAAAGCATGGGGGGAGAGAAGACAGGAATTCAGGAGAACTGCAGCAAATGACAACCAGCTCAAAAAGGAACAGTTTCCAAATGCATTAACACACACAAAAAGTAGTGTCCTCCTTCAGTCTAGACCTAATCCCCACTCACCGTGCACATATACAGCAGATGTGCATCTCAATCTTCATGCGGGCCCCCCAAAACTGGAGTAGGGCTGTCCCTAAAGCTGTTGCCTGCCTGTGGAATCCACCCCCCCCACCTAGGCTACCTTGTCTGGCCTCAGTGGAAGATGTGCCTAGCCTTGCAGAGACTTGATGTACCAGGGTGTGGGGATACTGGCTGCGGGAGGGAACCCTCTCAGAGAAGGGGAAGGGGAATGGGGAGAGGAACTTGTGAGGAGGGGACTGGAAGTGGGGGGGAGGCAGTGTATAAATAAATAAATAAATAAATAAATAAATAAATAAATAAATAAATAAATAGGGAAAGTGCCCTCTCCAGTAAGGATATGGTGGAAAAACTAACAAATGCGTACCTGACAGCTACCAGGCCCCATAAGAAGGCTTATCATCTACTGCAATGGCCATGACTTCTACCACAGAAATGTTCTTCTTGGCTTACTGGGAAAATACACAAAGATTGAAGGGATGAGAGATGTAGCTCAGAAGGAAGGTAACTACCTAGCAAGCACGAAGCCCTGAGTTCAACCCCAGTAACACACACACACCACACACCACACACCACACAGACAGACACACACACACCCAAAACCAGGAAAAATAGCTACACGTTCTGCATACATTGTATATGTAAACGTACAACCCTGGTACAACTATTACCGGAAAGGCATCGTTAACTCCGTGCTTTTCATCCCCTTTCTCAGGCAGTCAACAAACTACAGTTAGACAAGTTCTGCACCGTGTTTTAAAAATATACCATGTGTTTTCAAATTATATTGAACTTATCTGTAAAACACCGTGATGCCAGGCATGATGATGTATGTCTTTAATCCCTGCACTCGGGCAGACAGAGGCAGGTGGATCTCTATGAGTTCAAGGCTACCCTGGTCTATATAGTGAGTTCTATGCTAGCCAGAGTTGAATGGTAAGATCTTCTCTCAAAAAACTTTTTAAAAAAATAAAAGATAAAAACTCAGTGGCAATCGCATTGTGAGTTTGAGAATAATAAGAAATTGTACTGGGAACTGAACTCAGGTGCTCTGGATGAGCAGCCAGTGCCCGTAACCATTGGACCATCTCCACAGCCAGCAGATCCTAGCTGTAACTAGGTAACTGTCAGCACAGCTCCTTCACCGACTATATAAATCACAGTCGGGACAGCGTAGGCACAGCACAGCAGTGGGTACTTAAAACAGTGCACCTTCTAATGCTGCTTATGCAAAGCTGTTCACAATGAGAGGACCACAAGCTGGGGTTTAGAAAGAAGACACTGCATCATCATCATCAACAACAAACATTTGTCATTGTAAAATTCTCAGGCAACAGAACAATTGGCCCTTGTTGGACCAGGAGGAACGAAGGATCCTGGAAGTTGGGTCTCTGGGGTAGCAGGTGGTTGGGAGAGTCGGGAAGTAATCCGCTATGTTTGGCTGCTTCCAAAAGTAATACTGATATGTTAGAGACTTGGAAATTCTGACAATGTATTTGGCTAGATACCCGGAAAAGTACAGCAGTTATGAATACTGAGAGGAAAGCAAAACCTTTTATAAAAATGAAGGGCACGGAGTCGAATACACAGAGGAGGAGGGAGAATGAGAACTAAGCAAAAGAAAAATAGTTTCTAACTGTAGGACAAACACAAGCCTTGGGAACAGAGAGTGGAAGGCATTCTCTCCACTACTCTGAAATGGACTTTCATAAGCAATTATTTTTAAAGGGGTACAGGACAGAGGTGCAGCTCAGTGGCCGGGAACAGACTCCCAGTGTGAGTTCTGGATTCAGTCCTCAGCACCACCATGTTGATGAGCACAAGAACGGCTTTAAAAATACTACTTGTATTTCTTTACCCACAATACCAAGGGTGAACTGTTATAATTTTTGCTCTCAAAACACTGTCAGCAAAAGTCAGTCAAATATAGTAATCTTGAAAAACTAAGTTAGTTAGGTAACAGTGTTTCCAGGCAGTGGTGCAGCTCAGAAAATGCCATGTGACCCACTTTTCTCATCCTTTGGTTCCCAGCAGAGCCCTGCCCACATAAAAACTCAATAAATGGCTATAGTGGAGATCAAGTGAGCAAAGGATGCCCCGAGTGTCTAGATAGCACTTTATCACATAAGCAACTCGCGGGTGCTGGGCTGGATTGGACTCAGGCTCTGTAGGGCCATCCCTGGCTTCTCTCAGTAGTTACGCATGACGGCAGAGGTCACATCCAGATTACTTGTGATGCTTCTGAGCTACTGAGCTCCAGGACTGAGCCACTCATATGAGCAGTCAAGGAGCCATCTGTTCAAGCATTCACCTCCTACATGTCTCCTACATGTAGACTCCACCTACTTGTCAGCGGACTTCCACACTCTGGTAAGCTCTTAAAATCCCTGCCCATAAAACTTACTACAGTGTATTCCTTCTCAGGCTTCCTTTTGCTACAGAAGAAATCAAAAGCCCCTCCTCCCACCTTCACTTTAGCCACCTTTATATGCATCTCCCTTCCTTTCATTTTTGAAGGTTTCATACACGCATATACTCCATGCTGAGGACATTCCCCATGTGACGCCTGCCCATGAACCCCTTGTTCCCCTAAGGTGCTTGTTTCTACTTTCCTGTCATAGCTATGTATATGATTTATGTCTATATATAAAGCGAGAGTCATGGGTGAGAGAAAATCAGCTAATATATGTCTCTCTGAGACTGGCTAAGTCACTTCATAGGATTATCTCCAGTGGCATCCATTTTCCTGCAAACGGCAGAGCTTGGTTCCTTCTGGGAGAAAAAACTTTGCTGACTGTGCATCGATTTTGCCCAGCCACTCCCGTATTGTTGGTCCCATAGCTTAGCTACTGTGAGCAATACCATAACGAACACTGCTGTGTGAGCATCTCTGTAATACACCAACTTGCATTGCTCTGGGTAAGTCCCCAGGAATGGTGTGCCTGGGTCATAGGGGATTTCTATTTTGGAGAAATCTCCATGCTGACTCTCACAACGGACACACCCATTCACCTCTGTACCAGCAGTGCATAAGGTTCTCTAATGGCCACATCCACCAGTATTTACTGTTTATTTTCCTAAGGCCCGCCCTTCTGGCTGGGGTGAGATGGGGTCTCCATGCAGTTTTGATTTGTGGTCCTCTGAAGATGCACTGCTGGTGAGGTTGAGCATTTATCCTGTTTATTGGCCATTTGCATCTCATCTGCTGTTCATTTCCTGAGCCCACCTATGGTTTATCTCTTGTTTCGCTTCTGCAGTTCTTTGTGCATTCTGGATACTAATGCTCTGTCAGATGTGTAGCTGGTGAAGAACTCTGCCCGTTCTGTGGGCTGTTTCTTCACTCTGTGTTTTCCTTTGCTACACAGCAGCTTGTCATTTCATAGGGTCCCACTCACTGATGGTTGAGCAACTAGAGCCCTGGTGAGACACTTGCCTGCGTCAATATCTCGGCGAACTGTTTTCTCAGCTGTTTCCCTCTGACAGTTTCAGGGTTTCAGGGCTTAAATGAAGGCATCTGAATCTTTTAGAGTTGGCTATTTTGTGGGACAATAGGCAGGAGTATAGTTTTATTCTTCTGAATGTGGCTATCCCATCTGGCCTTTTTTCCCAGCTATGCTGATGTTGGCTATAGAGTTGTCATAAATAACCTTTATTATTTTGAAATACATTCCCTCTAATTCTTGTCTCTTCTGGACTTTTAGCATGAAGGAATGTTGGGTTTTGTGAAAAGGCCTTTCCGCATCTGTCAAGATGATTATGTGATTTTTTTTCAGAAGATTTCTGTGACATATTACACTTATTAATGTGTATATGTTAAAGCAAGCCTGCATCTCTGGGACGAAGCAGCATCGCTGTGGTGAGCAGAATTTTTGATGTGTTCATGAACTCAGTTCGCTGGCATTTTAGCAGCTATTTTGATCTGGGCTCATCAGGAAGATTGATTGACACTTTTCCTTGCTGCTGTGTCTCTGTCTGCTTTTGGTATCAGGGTGATGCTGACTTTGTAAGCAGAGGTTGATAACAACATTCCGTCTTTGACTTCTTCATGGAGAAGTTTGAGGATGCAACATGTTACTTTGTATTTAACAGTCCGGCAGGATTCAGCAGTGGACCTATCTGGGCCTTCCCTTTGTCTAGGCGGGAGATTTTATATTACTGTTTCAATGTCATTGCTTGTTAAAGGTCTGATATTTTTATCTCTTCTTTTAAATTTAACAATTCAGTACACTATAAGTTTTTAAGTTATATCCTGATAGGTTTTTTTTTTTAATTTTACTAGTGTCTCTCCTCTCATCTCTAATTTTATTGGCTTAGCGCTCTTTCTCCCCTCAGTCCCTCCCTCCCTCCCTCTCATTTTGGTTAACCGTTTGTTGATCTTGGTTATCTTTCCAAGAAACAATTCTTCCTTTTACTGATTCGTAAGCTCTGTTTTCATCCCTAGTCCACTCATCTCCATCCTGATTTCCTCACTCACTGCTTGGAGTTTGGCTTGTTCCTATTTCCCCAGGGGCCACATGCACAACATTAGTTATTTGCTTTGGATCTGACTTCTCTGCGTGTCACCTGGAGCTGTAAAGCTCTCTGAAGGACTATTTTCATGGTATCCCCTATATTTTGGCATGTGTGCTTCCTTTTTTCTGTGGGTGCAGTGAACTTTATTGATGGTATTCAAGAAAGTAGGGAGGGCTCCCTAGGCCTCTCCTGTCATTATGGGGCTCTGGGAAGGAATTGTGAGGGAGATGCTCAGTGTTGGGGGTCAAGTTGGGATGGGGACTCCTCAGCAACCAAGGTCCTCTCTCTTGCTCTCAGTGTCCTTGCTGGGCTGGGGTGGGTGGTCCAAGGTTTCTTACTGCTTGAAGGCCATGTAGGCCACAATGTCCACCACCCTGTTGCTTTAGTCATATTCATTGTCATACCAGGAAATGAGCTTTACAAAGTTGTCATTGAGAGCAATGCTAGCCCCAGCATCAAAGGTGGAAGAGTGGGAGTTGCTGTTGAAGTCGCAGGAGACAATCTAGTCCTCAGTGTAGCCCAAGATGCCCTTTAGTGGCATCATAGCCCTCGGATGCCTGCTTCACCACCTTCTTGATATCATCATACTTGGCAGGTTTCTCCAAACAGCATGTCAGATCCACAACAGATACATTGGGGGTAGGAACACAAAAGGCCATGCCAATGAGCTTCCCATTCAGCTCTGGGATGACCTTGCCCACAGCCTTGACAGCACCACTGGGTGCAGGGATGATTTCTGGGCTGCCCCACGGCCATCATGACACAGCCTTCCAGAGGGGCCATCCACAGTCTTCTGAGTTGCAGTGATGGCATGGACTGTGGTCATGAGGCCTTCCATGATGCCAAAGCTGTTATGGATGACCTTGGCCAGGGGTGCTAAGCAGTTGGTGGTGCAGGATGCATTGCTGACAATCTTGAGTGAGTTGTCATATTTCTCATGGTTCACACCCATCGAAAATACAGGGTCATCGGTGGAAGGGGCGGAGATGATGATCCTTTTGGCTCCATCCTTCAAGTGGCCCCAGCCTTCTCCATGGTGGTGAAGATGCCAGTAGACTCCACGACATCCTCAGCACCAGCGTCACCCATTTGATGTTAGGGGGATCTCGCTCCTGGGAGATGGTGATGGGCTTCCCGTTGATAACGAGCTTCCCATTCTCAGTCTTGACTATGCCATTAAACTTGCCATGGGTAGAGTCATACTGGAACATGTAGACCAGGTAGTTGAGGTCAATGAAGGGGTCGTTGATGGCAACAATCTCCACTTTGCCAGATGCAGAGCAGAAGGCAGTTCTGGTAACCAGGCGCCCAATACAGCCAATCCATTCACACGACCCTTGCCATCTTGTCTATGAGACAAGGCTGGCACTGCAGGAGAAGATGCAACTGTCTCTGGAATAGGGAGGAGCAGAGAGCCAGTATGTGTGCATTCATCTTCGTTTGGTTCTATGAATTTTATTTCTTGTTTTATTCAAGAACCCATTTATCATTCAGAGTAGCATATTGTTTAATTCCATGAGCGTCTGCATGTTCTTTAGCTCCTTTGAAACTGATTTCTGGATTTGTTGCACTGCAGCCAGAGAGCACACAAGGAGTTAGTTATCCTCATTTCCTGTGCTTGTTAAGACTTGCCTTGGGTCCTGTTACATGATCTACTTTAGAGAAAGCTCTATAGGCGGCTAAGAATATGTATTCTTTACATGTCCCATTTAACTCAGAGGTATTCCTTTGTTGTTAATACTCTTTATTATCCAGTGTGCAAACAGAAAATAACCAGGGTAAATGTACCGGATTTTGTGTCATCAGGAAAGTGTAGTGTAACATGTGCAGTGTTGATTGTCAGAAACCTTACTAAGTTACTGACACCACTGGATGTCTTGCAGAATAATAATAACTAATGTTTACTAAGTACTTACTCTAAGCCAGGTATTGCCCCATGCATGTTACATGCATTGATTCATTTAAACTTTACAGTGACATAAGAGATAGATGCTATTCTTACTATTCTCACTTTATATACATGGAAAGCGAGACACCAATAAGTTAAATAATGTCCAGTGTCTACAGCTGCCCAGTAGTAGAGCTAGGGTTTGCTGAACACAGATGGCTTGAGCATCTGACTGGGACTCATTGTAAATAATGTCTCCCTCTTTCATCCTCCCAAGAACTCATGGCAAGTGAGACACCAATAAGTTAAATAATGTCCAGTATCTACGGCTGCCCAGTACAGTTACAGCTCCATGCCCAGGCTGCCTGCCATTTCTGCCCCTCCACCCAGATAATGCCAGTTTGGTATAGGAATTGAATCTGATTCAGAGGAAAGTTTGGGTTGCTGGAGTTAAGTGGGTGTGGATTGCCTCACCCTGTCCCCACCTCTCCTCCTGCACTAAACAGCTGCAGTTTCCCCAGCCATAAAAGCCTCCAATTCATGGGCATCCGATTTGTTGACAGAGCCATTGAGAGTAGGTGTGTATCGCAAACAACCGTAAAATCCACCATCAGAGGCTTGCAGAAGCAATCGGGGCTTTGATGTGAGCTTAAGTTGTCAAGTATTTTTCCCCAACAGAGTTTCTAAAGAACACCATATAAAAAAGTCATATAAAAAAACCTAATTCCATATCACGAGGGATAATGGGTGGGGAGACAGAATGTCCTAATCAACCACAACAGCAAAGGTAAAAAAGTATCCATTGAAAACTACTTCTACTCCAAAACAAACAACGAAAAGCATCCTCCTTTGGCTTAGTTACCAAGATAGCAGTTTACAACTCTCCAACCACTGCTGGCAACACATGAGAAGAAGTTTATAGAGACCTAAAAAAACCAAAACAGGTGGGGATAGCTGGAGGAATGGCTCTAGTTGAGTTAAGAGAGGCCATGATGGGAGCCGAAGTCATGACATTAGCCAACTGTCTTAACCTTGGGTGGAGCCAAATCTTGCCTCACTCTACCTAGAAGTCAGCTGAGCAGTGAGGAAATTGGAAATACTATATATCACTGAGCCCTCGGGAACAACTCTAGGCTCCCAGGACTGCCTCTCTACAGTTGGTTACCTTGTGCTTGTAACCACCCAAGCTTTGAACCAAAGCTATGGTACCATTAAAGCACCATCCCTGAGATCTTCAATGATGTTTCTTGGTTGGATAAGATGTCTGAGTCCAAGGTCACCCTGCAGAAGAACACATCTGACGCCAGCTCAGATCAACAAGGTTTAAAAGATAAGTTATATCCATTCACATATGGCACCGAGGAGGCATTTAGTGTTACAAAATCAAGGAAGAAACAAAGGCTTAGTCTACAAGGTAGTACCTGGCCTCACAGCCTGTCAAGGGTTTGGACAAGGCCTTCGCTAGGGGACATAAGTACTTCTGCTTTTCAGGGTTGGAGCCACAATATGTTCATAGCTGCCTCTGGCTTGTGAGATGATTTATACGGTTGTCCCTCCCCCATGAGAAAGAACACTCACCTACACTCACAAAAGAACTGGTGTTCAACCCTAGGAATTAGAAGAGTTGAGTAACTCCTGGCGTGGCCCAAGAAATCTCCTCACAGCATCATGTCCGGGGCCAGGCTGTCCCGCCACTGAAACACTCCAGTGTGAGGAGATTTAGTTTGTCCATCTAGATCTGCATGCGCGTGATAATCAGTGCAGGAGAATAACCACTAAAGGCCAAGCTCAGCCAATAGAGGGGAAGGCACTGAACCAAATCCTTCCCCCAAGAGGCAGTCGCTTCCATGACACCCCTGGAGATGCCTCACAATATCAACCCATCAGTCACACTTGTCTGCAAGCACTGGCCACATCAGTTACACCCCACTTCTATTTCTCAGTTGTTTTCTTGAATAATTAAGTGGTAACAGTCAAAGCATTTCTCCATGTTATGCTGTTCCCAGCTGAGACAAGGAGCAACAGTTTCCTGCCAAGGTTCTGAGGGTATAGGCTCGAGCCCTGCTGAGACTGGAATAACAGACATAACCCCAAGTGCAGGGTGGGAGGAGAAAACTCCGTGGAGACTTGGAGGACAGTAATCCAGAGCAGCCAAAAGGAGCATGGAGAGAGGAGATGAACTGAGCCAGGGGAAGAAAGTCAAAATCAGAACTAAATAAAAAAGGAATGACCAGATGGAGTGAAGGGAAGACCATGCCGTGCTGTTTAGTCGCTAAGGGTGCAAGACTAGGTTAAACAGAAGCATCACCTCACAGCCCTTCCTCCCCCAGGAATCAACGCAAGACCAGGCAAGCCAAGCAAACACCTGGCATCCCTTTGCATCCCAGATGTGTCTCCAGCACCCTTGATCCATGCTGTTTCTATGCATGTGCATTCCCATGGCCATTTGGGAATGGGCCTCCATGAAATGTTCCTTGAGCTTGCACGGTATCTTTCTAGAAACTATTGTCTCCTCCTCAGAGGGACAGGAAATGCACTTAGCAGCAACACAGAATGGCAGGGGGACGCTAGTATTTCTAACTTTAAATCTGCCCTCTTTTTCCTCTGCCTGTTAGAAGTTGGACAAATGACAAAAACCTCCCACTCAGACTTCCCATTGACAAGTAAAAATACTAGCATCACACTGGCTCCAAAGCAGCAGCAAGAAGCACTAAGGAGCAAGTGCTTGTACTGAGCAAGGTAGGCATATGCAAGGTTGCACACGGTGTGAGCCTGGTGTGGAACCAGTGCAATTTCAGCCTACCAGGATGTGAGCATGCAGTTTCCTCTGTAGCTGGCAGCCCCGGCTACTAGATAAGCTACTCAGGAAACTCCACACTGAGGTTTGCACTGTCCAAGTTCAACTGGCCCTTAGCTTCGAGGGTCCTCTCTGAGGTACCAAGAATGGATGGTGCTTTATAGATAATCTCACACACTTTGCGGTGAGTAGATTAGCATGTATCCTGCTGGATTCAAGAGGCTACAGAGACCATTAGATGCTGGGAGAGAGCCAGTATGGGACAATTCAATGCTGCCACCTTATTGTGAGGTCAACTATATCTCCAGTACCAGAAAGTACCAAAGTTAGTAACCAGGAAGGGGCTGATGTCAAGATACTTTTACCTTTGTCCAAAATAATGAGATTTCCCTGAGAGAATGTGGGGGATGTAGGGAGTAGGATTGTCTCTTCATGAACACAGGCGTCCACTGTCCCTTTCCCCCACCCAGACCCTAATGCACCAGACCTCCTGTTGCCCCCCTCTCCCCTCTCCATCTAAGCACACACACACCCGGAAATGTTCTCTAGTCAAAACTTCAAAGCATTTCCTACTGCCTCTCTTCACAGCCTACCTGTCTAAAATGTGCTCCCCCATCACCCTCCTGAGATTGCAATATGTAACTCTTTCAAGGAATGAACTGGCATTTAGAGAAGGCCTTTGAATCAGAATGACGTAACCCAAAGCCCTGATTCTAGGAAGGGAATCCAGGCCCATGGCCAGATGGCAGCAAACAATTTGGAAGACATCCATCCCTTTTCAGCACTTCAAATCAGGCCACACCAGGCATAGCCCTAGCCCAGTTGGACAAACCTTCGGTCCTGTCACATTGCATTAGCTTTGATTTTCCTGCTGGTCAGAAACCTTGTACCATAGATCTAACCTCACACTGAATTTGTTGATGAAGGAGAGCCGTTTCTGGTCACAAACAAGTGACCTGTGGTGTTTCCCAGGGTTGAAGCGCTCCCGAGGTCCTGCCCTGTCTAGACATGTATCTGAAGCATCTAATTACCCGTGCCTTCTGTATGGCACACAAAGCCCGACATAAACACATCGCTCCCGCTAACAGTGCTGCTCAGTGAACTGTCCTTTTTCATTTCCAGTCTCAGAGTGAGATTGCACTGCCACGGAGAATGATACACCGTGGACAGCACGCTCCAAGCTCTCCTGGAAGTTACATTCTCTAGCCAGCAATAGAGCCACCTAGAGAACTGGACACAAATGCAGAAGAATCTGCATGGCATGCTTTGCTGTCATAAATGATGCATTAGATGTTCCCTTTCACATAAAGCTGGGATGAACCTTTCTGCTTCTCTTCATATCGCCGGGGCCTTTATTAGGCAAGTGTCCAGACACGCCCATGTCATCAGTCATTTACGCTAGAGTTAGGGCTGAGGTAGACAAAGCTGATAGCATCATATTAATATTAGAAAATTAGGACTTAGAGAAATTGAATATCTTCATCTAAGACCCAGAACTAATGAACAGTACAGAATCCTCACAACTACCTTCCCATAGATGCTCAAGAGTTCTGTTCCCAGGGAAACACCTTAACAACAGGTACCACTGTGATACCTCCCCTTCTGCTTGACAGCTAGCAGCAGCCCATAGCAAATGTCCCTTTCATCTCACAAGCCTGAGGCCAGTGTGTGAACAAGAGGAGAAGTTCAGGGGATGGCAACCACCCTCTGAGTGCCCCAAACACAGAACTCCAAATTCCACCCTTTCAGTATTCACTGTGTCTACCTTCGTGCACATGTTAAGGTCTTTGAAGAGGGAACCAGGTTCTCTTTAATCCTGTATCCCATACCTTCCCAGGGCTTGGCAGAAGACAGACAAGTGATGAAGATTTGTAGACATCACAATTTCTTCTTTTTAAACTTTACTGCCTGTTTGTACTTGTGGGTGTGTGGGTGGCTGCCTCAGAGGACAATTTACAGGAAGGGAGTATCTATCCTCTCCTACCATGTGGGTCCCAGGGCTTGAACTCAAGTCGTCAGATTTGGCAATAAGTCCATTTGACTGCTGAGCCATCTTGCTGACCCTTTCTTTGAGAGATCTTCTACCTGCTATAGTGACATCCCCATGAACTCATAGATCTTGGTCTCTTTATTGACCAATGGTCTCAGGCCATGGCTGAGCCTAACCCCAGTACCCTTTCTCCTGAGCCCTGTTCCCTCTGAAGCTGCTTAGAAAGGTAACAGTCCAATTTAAACTTTGCTTGGAATTTGGGCAGACTAGAAAAAACTGCTTTAACTCCTGAAGGATTCCCCAACATGGGGAATTTCAGGTTCCATTGAAGGCCGACAGACAGATAACGCTGTTGAAGGTCTAAGTGTGTCTTGCTTTCTCCATGTCACAATCCATAAGCTGTGACTCACCCCATCTTAGGATAAAGGTGATAATAACTGAGGGAATATGCCTCAGAGTCACACACACACACACACACACACACACACACACACACTCACACGTACACACACACATGCACATGTACATACTCACATGTACGTTCTCTCTCTGTCTCTCTCTCTGTCTCTCTGTCTCTCTCTGTCTCTCTGTCTCTCTGTCTCTCTCTCTCTCTCTCTCTCTCTCTCTCTCTCTCTCTCTCTCCTCCATAAAAAGCCTGAATCACAGGCCTGTAATAATTCATTACAAGTCAGACATAGAGATTAATTTGTTCTGCCAAGAAAACAGACAAATAATATTCCATTTTTTATTGTGGTTAGGCTTAATTATAGACATCTACTTGTGTGTTTAAATAGAAATCCTCACAAACATGCAGTAAAGTGTGTCCTTTAATAAGAACTTACAGTGCAAAGCTGTTCTCAAAAGCTCTTTATTTGTAAGGATAGACTTCAATTGAACAAAATAGGGCCTGCATGTTCCTGTGAACATTTTCAGTAAATATGTCATCTTTTCTCTTTTGATTTTCAATGATGGGCAGATGAGCCCATCCCTGCATTGGTTCTGGGTCACTTTGGAAGGAACAGGGATGGTCCAAAAGCAGGCAGGGATAAGGACAGCTCAATATGGGGTCATTGAAAAGATCACCCAAATAAATACACGAAAAATATCCTGTCTGAAGACACAGAGGAAGAGCCTCAGATATTATACCTTCTGATCATACAGTAAAGTGTCACTCAGGCAAAACTAATAGTTTTGTTTCCATTTGATTACATTTCAAATTAATGTTTTAAAGTCAAGTATGTGAAATAAAACCACAATTTCCCCCAGATCGCATACTAACACTAAGTGTAGGGTGCTAGTTTGTGTCTGACCGGCAAATAGTAATGCAGAAGTGCAGACTGAAAGACACACTTCCACTCACTGCATGCAAGCACCTCACAGAAATGTCTACCAAGGCTTTGCTGCTTCTCCCCACCCCCACTGTCTCCCCTTCCTCACTGGGTTGTTTCTTTCCACAGACATTTAAAAGGCCGAAAGTAAAGAACCACCACACAACCACCATACACACACACACACACACACACACACACACACACACACACGCACACGCACACATGCACACACACACACATGCACACACACACACACATGCACGCACACACACGCACATCTTTACACACACACACACACACACACACACACACACACACACACACACACACAATTTCCCCTATCTTCTTTTGGGGAAGAGTGGGGAGTGGGATGAGGGTTGATTCAGGCATTTCCTACGTAACTTCACAATCATGATAATCCTCCTGCTTCTGCCTCCTGAGTGCTGGGGTTTACAGCTTTATACAACCACATTTGGCTTCTCATTTTCTTTATGAAAATGTTGTCATAATTTTTATTTTTAAAGAGTAACATAATTAAACTTAAATTGACATCAAAATCCTCTTAAGAGTGCAGGCCGACAGGAGCCGGATGTAGATCGCTCCTGAGAGACACAGCCAGAATACAGCAAATACAGAGGCGAATGCCAGCAGCAAACCACTGAACTGAGAACGGGACCCCCGTTGAAGGAATCAGAGAAAGAACTGGAAGAGCTTGAAGGGGCTCGAGACCCCTTATAAACAACAATGCCAAGCAACCAGAGCTTCCAGGGACTAAGCCACTACCTAAAGACTATACATGGACTGACCCTGGACTCCAACCTCATAGGTAGCAATGAATAGCCTAAGAGCACCAGTGGAAGGAGAAGCCCTTGGTCCTGCCAAGACTGAACCCCCAGTGAACGTGATTGTTGGGGGGAGGGCGACAATGGGGGGAGGGTGGGGGGGGGAACACCCATAAGAAAGGGGAGGAGGGAAGGGGATGTTTGCCCAGAAACCGGAAAGGAATAACACTCGAAATGTAAATAAGAAATACTCAAGTTAATAAAAAAAAAAAAAAAAAGAAAAAAAAAAAAAAAAAAATCCTCTTAAAGCCATTACCAGGGACCTGTCTATCTCTTAACTGACATGTTCTTGTCCAGGGACCAGTTTCCTCCACATCTGTAACACTGTTGTCAGTGCTCAGTTCCCCTCATCCACCCCAGCCTCATTCATTCATTCACTCATTCATTCATGCATGCATGCACATGCATACAAGTGAAAAGGATGGTCCTTTTCTCCTATACCATCCGTAAAACCCACACAAGACATGGTTCTTCTACTCTCAACCTGTCTCCGGGCTCTAACCCATTCTCACTTCCTCCACACTGCAGTTCATCATTCCTTCTCCTCAAACCTCTGCATTCACCTGCAATTTGTCTTTCCACCATTACCTGTGCTACCCTAAACCAAGCCCCAATCCTGAGTGATCATATTGCAGTGTAGAACAGTTGCGTGTGCTCCCGTCTGGAATCATCTCACCGAACTCCCACAGAGTCCTTGGGAGTTAGGTTTCTCATCACTTCTCAGCTCTTTCCTGTATGTCCCCTCCCCCTTACTGCAGCCAGCTTCTCCCACTGGCTTGCTAGTCCTTGGGTATGGCTTCCATGCTCCCGCATCACTGCCCTTTTCCTTGCTGCCCATCTTCTGAAAACGCTTCACACCCAGACATCAGGGTATGTGCCTTCATCCAATCACCAGTCTAAATGTCACCAAGCCCTTCCATGACCACCACAGTCAAAACCACCAGAGTTTCTACTTGTGCTGTCTCTCCTTGTGCCCACTCTCTGCTTCCTGGTGCTGCACATGTAGCACATAGCCCCTTGGGACACTACAGTAGTCTGCCTTTATCCATGGTCTCACATTCTGGGCTTTGTTTACCTTAGTCAAATACAGTCTGAAAATATGAAGAAACTTCCAGAAATTCATAAGTTTTAAACTGTGCACTGTTGAATATCATAAAGAAATCTCTCACTCCATCCCATCCAGAAGGGAAATTATCCATTTGTCCAGCAGTCTATGATACCCGCCGCCAAGCAGCGATCTCAGTTATGATCCACTCTATGGTAACAAACATCCACCCAAGTAAGTTTAGCCTCATGCTGTGTGAAATTATACAAGACCTGAGTCATCTCGCCCCATCACATGAAGAACGGTGAGTATAAAACAGTAAGACACTCTAGCAACAGCAAGATGTCACACAGAACTTCTGTTGTACTTACCCTACTTTATCATAGGTTCCTGTTGTTAGCTCTCCCTATACCAATTTATCAATTAAACTTTATCTGTATGTATTGAAAATCACAGACCATGTGGATTTGGTACTGGCCATCATTTCAACAACCACTGGAGATCACGGAAAGCATGCCCCACAGATGAGAGATGAGGACCATCATCATCTCATATTTGTTGGACACTCTCCCTTCTGACACTTAAGGCCCACATGTGTAGGAGCCTGGATCAATTTACTGCTCTATTCTCAGAACTCAGCAGTATTTTGGTATGTTAAGAATATAGTGGGGGTTGGGGATTTGGCTCAGTGGTAGAGCGCTTGCCTAGCAAGCGCAAGGCCCTGGGTTCGGTCCCCAGCTCCGGGGGAAAAAAAAAAAAAGAATAGAAAGAATATAGTGGATATTTAATTTTAAGAAGCTACTTCTGGAAGAGTATGTACTGCATACAGATATGTTAATCCATTATTTTATTCTCAGAAAGAAAATGTGATCCCTTGCTTTTATGCTTTTGGCTGTGAATCTAGCTGAGCCACTTCTGCAGGTTGCCCTACTTTTATATTATGTTTGCACATCTTAGGTCTGCGTTTCAATGAATGCATATGTTAGTTTCTTTACAACTTTGTCATACTAGAGTCAAACCAATTTCTTTGGGGCATTATGGAGCTCTTAAATGCCTTTGAGAAGCCAGTCCTCCAGTCAGTCAGAATAGTTCTCTTCCTTGTTGTCTCTACGTCATTCATGTTATCTACCTGTCATGTTATTGGAACCTTTTGCCAAAGGCAACACCTTGCTAGAGCGTCTTATAAACAGTGTCTCAGCTCCAGCTCTCAGAACAATGTTTTACTTTGCCATGTTCCAAAAATCTCATTTATCATCAGTCGGGGTGAGTGTGGTGCAGTACATGTATAGAATTCAGAGGAGAGCATTGTGAAATCCGTTCTCTTTCCACCTCCCGAGGATCCTCAGATTAACTCCGGTTGTGAGGATGGTGACTGCAGCTCACTGTTGCATGCTGGGGGTGGTCTCCTTCCCAATAGCACACACACCTTATATCAAGGCATAGCTGGAACGTGCTATACCTTCCCCCCAAAGTCCTATGAGCATGATGTCATACCACACCAGATGAAGAGAGCAAAGTATCCTGTCTGATGATCCTGCCTTGTAGACACAATGTTGACAGTCATAAAGATGATATAACTCTAGATAAGGCCATAAAGTTACTGTGCTGCTTCTAAAAGTTACCGTAAAGTTACTATGTTCACTTTGCAAGCTCACTTGAGCTGTTTGGAACATGCGCTCATTTGCCTATAAGAAAGAAACTTTTCCCAGTTAAGCAAACTCACTTCAAGGATCTAAATGTAAGTTGAGCTGCTGCCGGCAAGAGACTGTCTCCCAAGCAGCACACATCCAGGAGTCTCGGGAAGGTCTCAATGCTTTCTTTCCCCATTGCTTTAAGAAATACATCCAAGGGTCTTTCATAATGCCCTATTTATGGATGATGAACTTAGGAACTGATCTGTCTGGGAACTGGGCAAGGGACACAATTTTTTGTTGCAATGGCTTAAATCAATCACAAAGATGTGTTATAAAAACCAGTGGCATAGTTGGTTCTGAGACTGTTTCCACCACAGAGATCCAGTTACTGACGGCCATTTCCAAGGACTCTTTCCCTTATTCCTGTGAAAATGTGCATTTTGCTGACTGCTATGCAGCTATCATACCACCTGATGGTCAAGTGCTGGAACTTCTGACCCACTGCTGCATGCTCCTAATGTCCCTAGCAACAAGAGCAGCCCCACCCACCAGCATCACTGGCTAGTGCGGAATATTTCTTATTCCCAAAGATGTTCGTGGTCCCTCTCATTTAATCTTCTAAGCCCTTGTCTTAAAGTATCCATCGATACCCTCTCAAGGCATCCACGTGGCATACATGTCTCCAGGATCATAATAAATCCCAACCCCTGCATCAGTCTTAGCTTTGCGTGTTGGTATTTGTGTTCCCATAACATGTAAAGGAATTCTTAGCATCTCATTTGGAGCTAAGGTTCAACTTGTAGTCAACAAATCAAAGAAATTATTAGAATCAATGCCATCTACTCATGTTCACATATTGAATCCAGACCCTCTGGCCAAGTGCTTCCACAGCAATCAATTTAACCTAAGACTGTATTTTTCTTCTGGAATCTTCAAATGCGATTGCCATACATGTCCCCTCGGTGTTTTGTCAATGATAACTGACAAGATATGGCAACTTTTTAACACCATACACTAACTCCTAGCTTTGCCTTTGTCAATGGTGTTTTTAAAGTCTGCTGGAATCTATTAGTAATTATAGCTTCTCAGAGTGAATAAGGAGAACTGATCCACCTGAATAACAGCCGAAGCCAGAAGGCAGATATTTCTATCAACACAAGAAGAGCCCAGCAAAGAGGGACATGGGGCTTCTTCAGGTGGCAGGGATGGCTTAAAGGACTCTGGGGACTTAAGGGTACTCTGAGTTCACCAAATTCTACTGTATCCCCTGCCTATTTTTAGGTCCTACCTTCTGGATGTGCCAAAACTTTAACCTAAGGAATTTAGCCAACACTGTAATTTGGTAAACTGCATTTGGCTTTTTACCTTTTCAAAACAAAATTCTGTAAGAGAATTCTTTATATGCAGTTGTTGGAATAGTTTCCATTTTGATCCACACTAAGATAAGGAAATTGGGGATTTTAGTTCCTGTTCTCTCTTTAACTGCCTGTCTCTTTAAGAAGCAGTAGCCACATTGCCTCGCTGTTCCTAGTCCTCATCCCTTGACAGAAACCCCACATAGTCTTAAGAGCATTCCCTTCTGGTGAACCTCATCCTGGCAACTCATGGAGTCTCCTGGCAGAATTTCCTCCATGTGCTATAGTTTGCCTACATCCCACCCCTGCTACATCTGGGTTCATCACTACCATTAGCGCCAACTAACCCAGACAGCAACCGCAGCTGTCACCACGTTCTGGCACTTCTACTTCCTGTAGCCATCCCCTGTGCCAAATCCCACATCTATCAGGGTTCTTAGAAGCAAACAGTAACAACAGCCAAACTGATATGGGTTTCTGTAAGCAGAAACTGAATTAAAATGACGTCAGGTATTTTCATGTCATTTTAAGAAGGCTAGGGAAGGGTGCCGGCAAACAACCAGGAACGAACAGGAGCTACCCAAAGAAAGTCACTCAGAGAACTCTGTGGCCATGATTCTGCTGAGCTGAATGCACCAACGTGGAACCAGCTGAGTCACAACACCACTGCTGGGACAACTGTCATCCCCACCACCTTACTAACTGGGCATCTCCACCACCGTGGCAAACACTGGGTGAATTGTCCATTCTAATACCCCATCCTTTAGTTTGGGGTCTACATACCCAATAGCCTACATCCAGCAGCCCTTATCAAAGTCAGCTAGAAAAGTCAACAGAGGATTCCAGAAACCTCAGTGAGATGGGAGTCCTATTAAAGTCACACATGGCGACTGTTCCAATCGCAAACTAGGTGAACAATGAGGTACAAGGATGAACGTCCTTTATAAGCATCTCTTTAGAAGCATCTCTTTAGAAGCATCACTTTGCATCCTTAGGGAAGCATCAGTACATCAAAAAAGATAGATTTTATGGGAAGCAAAGTTGGAAAATTTTTGTACTAAGTTGAAAAATTACTTATTTGCATGACATTTTAAAGATTTATTTGTTTATTATATATAAGTACATTGTAGCTGTCTTCAGACACACGAGAAGGCATCAGATCTCATTATAGATGGTTGGGATCCACCATGTGGTTGCTGGGATTTGAACTCAGGACCTCTGGAAGAGAAGTCAGTGCTTTTTTTTTTTTTTTTCGGAGCTGGGGATCGAACCCAGGGCCTTGCGCTTCCTAGGCAAGCGCTCTACCACTGAGCTAAATCCCCAACCCCAAAATCTTTTTTTTTTTTCTTTTTTTCGGAGCTAGGGACCGAACCCAGGGCCTTGTGCTTGGTAGGCAAGCGCTCTACCACTGAGCTAAATCCCCAACCCCAGAAGTCAGTGCTCTTAACCACTGAGCCATCTCTCAGAACTTTTACTTATTGAAGAACCAGCCTGCCTCCATCTTAAGCTTAGAAGTCATCTTATAGTAAGGACAAACCAGGTGCATTCCTACTTATGATTAAACCTGTTTCTCAAGGATTGGGCGATGCCCCTCGCCCTGCAACTGTAACTACAAATGGTTCTCTACAGCGTTCCAGGAATAGCGATCACATCTTTGTTTCCAAAAGTTAATAGCCATCTTGCAACCCTACCTTTGTTTCAAAAGGGTTGCTATGACTACTGTGTTGTTACAACCGTTACCTTGCAGTCCTGTCTTTGGTTCAGGAGGTTGTTATGACTAACTTGGTATGCTTATGTTCTTCTCCTGTGACCCCACCTATTTTGTCCACCAAATCTTCTGTTTAGAAACCCCCTATCCCTGGGCTAGAAAAACCTTGTCTTCCTCATATCCAATGATGACATCTCTAACCCTGACCTTAGTGGGAGGCAACCTAGGCACACTAATAGAAAAGTTTGCTTTAATCAATTGCTCTGGTTAACTTGGCCGTGATGATTGGGGCCGGTGTTCTTCCTCCCATCTTTGGATTAACAGCATTTGGCACCAGTGATGAAGAAGAGTGTTTTGTAACAAATGGAAAGCTGGTGAGCTACCTCCTTGATCATGCAAATTACAGAATCTGGAAATAATATCCTCCATCCCTCATCTTTTCTCAATCCTCAATAAGGCTGATTCATAAGAAGGGCTTAAGAAGATCTGCTAATATTTTTCCAAGAATATTTTAAAATTCCACAGGGACCCACAGGAGAACATTTGCTATCAATTGAACAGATATGTGCATCAAAGAAGAGAAAAATTCTCAGAATAGCTAGATTCCATATTTCCCTGTACACAGGTTTAAAGCACATTGCAGCGCATGTCAAAGCCCTCCACCTCCTGAGAGGCACAGCTAAGAGGAGGAGGACAGAAGAACAATGGAGCTAGAAATCCAAAGGGAGGAGAACAAAAGCAAGCATGTGGCTAGTAGGCAAAGGAACTGGTGAGCCTTTAGTGATTCCTGGCATTTCAACACTGCCAAGTATTTTTTTTTCACAACATTAAGCAAACAAAGAATTTTTATCCCCTGCTTCCTCCCTTCTGCTCAGACAAGCTTCCCCACCAACTCCATTGTTCCCATCCCCCACTTCACAGCACCCATGTCCGGCATCTGACTAGCCACCCTCCCCCTCCAGCTCTGCCCCTAAACCCCAAGGACCCTTTTACTTTCTAGGTGTTCGACTCACATCTGAAGCTAGGAACCACGGATAAGACAGAGCCACATTTGTCCTTCTAGGTCTCGGTTACTGAATTAGATGGGGTTTCTATTGTTATGATAAAACACCATGACCAAAAGCAACTTGGAGAGGACAGCTTGTTTCTGCTTACAACATTCTGATAACACTGAGGGAAGTCAGGGAAGGGGCGGATACAGAGGCCCTGGAGGAACATGGTTTACTGACTTGCTCTTCATGGTTTTCTCAACCTACTTTCTTATACCATCCAAGACCTGCCCAGGAGTGGTACCTCCCACAACAGGCTGGGCCCTCCCATCAGTTACTAATTAAAAGGCCCTGGCAGCTTGTCTATAGGCTAATCTTATGGAGGCATTTTCTCAGCCATGGATCCCTCTTCTCAGACAATTATAGCTCATGTCAAGTTGATATCCCTACACATAGAGAAACACAAAAGACAGTTACTTTACTCAAAATAATATCTTCTAGTTCTACACACTTACACGCAGATTTTATGATTCCAGTTTCTCTTTACAGCTATGTAGTATTCCCTTGAGTATTTGTACCACATGTTTCATTACCCATTCATCAGGGATGACCGTTTGTTTCCACTTCCTAGTCACTGTGAACAATGGAGCAATGGCCATGGCTGAGCAAGGGTCTCTGGAGTAGGATGTTGAACCTTTGGACAGATGACAAGGAATGGAATTGCTGGGACATAATGTAAATATAGTCCTCATATGTGAGGTTGAAAATATAGCAGAGAGAAATAATAGTTACTCATGTTGGACTGACACTTTTTCCCCTCACCAGCAAACCGTCTGAGTGCTTAGATCAGTCCACACACTAGTGCTGAGCTTCTATTTCACGCTGTGCATTCTGGTTGCAGGTAAACAACTCAGGGAGAAAGCACGAAACACCACTGTGGCTGCTGTGTGGTCCACAAGGAGGACTGAGAGTGGAGGGCAGGGGAGGGGAGCTAGGAAGAAACAAAATTTGGAGAAATGAAAGATTGCGTATGGGCATGTGGCTTTAGCAAATCTGCTCTATTTTGACAGAAGCCTTAAACCCCATCTCTCTTTTTCTATCTTCCTAAATTATAAAAAATATGATGATGATGATGATGATGATGATGATGATGATGATGATGATGATGAAAAATACTAATGCCAGGTTACTGAAGATTCAGCGTGACAAGCTGAGAACAGACACCGAGAGCACTCGGATTTTAAACATAGTCTGTGGAATCTGAGTGTTGTGAAATGAGGAAGGGAAGGGGAAGGGGGATGGCTCCAAGATTCCAGCTAAACATGGGCCAGATTCTCTTGGTTCCCAACCAACACCAAGGACAAAAGCTTGGTATTCTGCTGTTTGCTGAGGCTGCACCCAAGAGGTTACCGCCAAACCTGGGAGGCAAGCCTGTGGGGATTCTGGAGGAGGTCAGGAGGCCTGCACTGGAGGTATGAACAGAACAGGCTCTTTTTCCCTCTTCTGACTCCCTTCTCTTAAGTACAGCTCCACCAAGACTCACCAGCAAGAGAAAAGAAAGCTAGGAAACCATGAGCCTGGCCTGCCATTGGAACAAACAAGTTCAGCTAAGTGTCATTTATAGAAAAACAAAAGAGAATTAGAGGCTGGTGTGCAGAACTCTGTAATCCTGGCTTCTCAAAGGCTGCACCCGGAAAGGGATGTGCTGTGTTTTCTACTGCAGTAGGAGTGAAGGTGCTGGGGCTTCTCACGAGTCCTATAATTTTCAGGGGTTGCCCTTTTGGCTCGTCCTCACACAACACAGTGACGTATGAAGAGCACCCTCCCTATCTGAAATCACAAAGACAAAGAAGGAGTGCATAGTGAAGTGTTGGCTCTTCACCAGCATGCTCTAGACACCGTGCATGCTCTACAGACAAGCATGGAGACTGGCTTCATTTTTCCATATCCATTGAAAAAAAAGATTTGTTCTACTTATTTTTATTGGGATATGTGTGTGTGTGTGTGTGTGTGTGTGTGTGTGTACAAGTCTGAAGACCTGAGTTCAACACTAACATCCACATTAAAAAGATGGGTGTGTGTAAGAAGACTGAACCCCCAGTGAACTAGACTGTCGGGGGGAGGCGGCAATGGGGGAGGTGGGGAGGGAACACCCATAAGGAAGGGGGGGGAGGGAAGGGATGTTTGCCAAATGTACATAAGAAATACTCAAGTTAATAAAAAAAAAATATTGCTAAACAAAAAAAAAAAAAAAAAAAAAAAAAAAAAAAGATGGGTGTGGTGGTGTGTGTACCCTGTGCTGAGATGAGTGGAGCAGGATCTCCAGAGACCATGGGGCATCCCCAGACCCCAGTTACTCTGTCTCATAAAACAAGGTGGATGGCTCCTGAGAACAACTTTCAAGTTGGACATCCAGCACGGGCTCACACACACACACACACACACACACACACACACACACACACAGAGAGAGAGAGAGAGAGAGAGAGAGAGAGAGAGAGAGAGAGAGAACAACTAAATGTTTAGAAATCAAAACAACATGTAGTAACATATTTCAACTATGCTGTGCCATTTGGGCAATGGCCAAGGTTGCCATGGTTGTCATCCAAGAACGTAATAAATTGCCTAAGAGAGAAGCTCAGGAAGAATGTACTGACTGGACAAAGGAAAAGTATCACGGTGGGGGGCTGGGGGGGTAACACACTTAAGTAGTTACTTTATGTGTGTGTGTGTGTGTGTGTGTGTGTGTCTGTGTCTCTGTGTGTGTGTGTGTGTGTGTGTGTGTGTGTGTGTGTAAATTTTAAATTAAATTATTCTTAGGCCTCAAATAAGAAAGTAATTAAGAGTGAGTTGATGTTGGAAGGTAAGACTAGCAAAGAAGAGAAACAAAGCCACAGGAAGGAAGGCTATCACATGTCTTGGGTGTTCCAACCCATTGCTCCTGGTACCTTGAGATTACTGGGGGATTCTTACTAGTGGGGTGGCCATGGGAGCCTCGATGGAGAGAATCTGCCAGGACACAGACTCCTCTGCCACCCCGGACCTAAGAAACGTGACCGAGGCCTCCATCTGCCTGTGTTGTGTGGGAGCCGTTATCAGCAGAGAAACAGAGCCTAAGCTGGAGGGGAACCTGCGGAGCACTTGGCTCAACCCCTCATATATGAGAGGAACTTCTCGGAGTGCTTGAGTGCGGTGTGCCTGTGTCTATGGCAGCAGAAAGAAAATCTGACCCTCTGTCACACAGACCTCCGAGACCTGACACCATCAAGACACTCAGTAACTTGCACTGGATATAGTTTTTATGTTGTTTGGCTTTGGTTATTGGATTTATTGAAGCAGGGTCTCACTCTGTAGCCCTGACTAGACCAAGCTGCCCTCAGGCTCACAGAGTCTGCCCGCCTCTGTTTCCTAGTGCTGAAATTAAAGGCATGTGCTACTCTACTTGGCTTAGCAATAACTTTAATCATTCGCTTAAAATACAGTATTTGGGGGCTGTTGTGAGGGCCAAGAGCACTGGCTGCTCTTCCAGAAGTCTTGAGTTCAGTTCCCAACAATCACATGGTGGCTCACAAACATCTGTAATGGAGTCCAATTTCCTCTTCTGGTATGCATAAGGACAGAGCACTCATATACATAAAATAAATAAATACATTAATCTTTTCCTGATTATACAATATTTCTTTAACCACTCCTTATGTGGACTCCCTCTGCTTCTACTGTGCCCGCAGCCTCACCCGCTCATTCTCCACAGAGCTCATCAGCTAAACTCCATTGCGCTAATAGTTCATCTGTACAGTAAGTGGAAACGATCTTAGCGAATGCACAGGGCTCATGAGTCAGCCCCTGCCCCACCCCCCATGTCGTTCTTTCTCTCAGTGTTAGCTAAAGTTTAACAGGTAAGCTTAATAAGCTCCGTACATGCTGACAGCCATCCCTAACTATCCCCTGGTATCTTCTACTGGGATTCTGCAACACAACTAACAAAAACTAAAAGTCGGGGGGATGAGGGGGGTTAAAGATAGATGTCCACAGCTACTCGACTCTCACAAGGGCTGCTCTCACAGAAGCTTCGAAAATAATGAAATTGCCTGTCCCCCATGGCACCCATGAAGACGACTAACACACATTTGCTCCTGTGAAGCTCCATTGCACATCTGGAAATGTTTAGAGACAAGCGTGCTTCAAACAACCACAAAAGGGGAATGTGGAAGGACAGTACAAGTTGCACATACAAAATGTACCCATTTCTAATTCAGACAAAGAATGTTTACATTCCCGTCGTTCTCCAGGAAGCAGGACCGGCTCCCGTGGTACAGCAGGTTGGGCTGTGGTATCAGCTCCTTACCCCCCAGAACGAAAGAGCGAAGTTCGGGGTTTTCAGAGGCTCCGTGAGTGACTGGACACTGTCAGGGCATTCAGTGGTGAGAGATGCAGCCTCCCTGAAGCCTGCTGTGTGCCTTGATCACACGTGCCAGCCAGGGGCATTAGACTGACAGAAATAAAACAGGAACCATGGAACCTGGCTATAATGAGCAGAGCTTTTAATAGGACAGCCTATCAGCATGGCAGATAAACTACGATGCATAAAAAGACATGAAAGGCAGGAGGATCCGGATAAGACTGGCCAAGCTACATAGCGATGAAGCCTTGTCCCAAACAAGCAGATCTTCCTCCTGCCTTCCAGTTAACAGACGTTTTTGGTGTTTACTGATGAAATGTTGCTTCAGATATTGAGTGAATAACGTACTATGGCATCAATCTGTCACCATCGACATAACCTACAGCCAGAGTCTGCCTGTCTCCTATGCTGTGACAGAGTTATACTGGATTAAAGCCAGCCCCAGGCTAAAGAGATGCATGCTCTTCCAGAGGAGCAGAGTTTAATTCCCAGAGTTCCATCAGGTGCTTCACAACTGGCCATGACTACAGCTGCAAACATATCTGCACATACAGACACGCAGACACATGTGCATACACATACATACCCATATGCATAAATAGAAATCAAAATTTTTTTTAAAATTTACAAGTTCCACCACTCACATCCCAGGGCCTTTATAATCAACAAACAACATAATAGGAAAATTCCAGAACTCAGAACAAATCACCCAGCTGCTAGTGTAAAGTGAGCACAGCTGTAGGCCTTCTAATATTGGGAATACTCACAAAATTATTGAGTATTGCTCAATTACAGGGCGCTGCAAAAGTCCAAACTGCAGTCACCGAAATAGAATGTGGGCCGCAAGCCCTGCAATTACTCTTCATTTTCTCATTTCATAGTTAATACTTTGATATAAAGCCTCCAATGTTAATGCTATACTTGCCAAAGGTACTGAAATTGAAATGGGTCGTGTACGCTATTGATGACTCTGTTATAAGCGCGTCATTTGACATTGTGAGCATTCACAGTCCAAAGAAAACCCCTTAATGGTGAACTCTCCGTGGTGCACACTACACTAAGCTTGCTCTCTGAGTTTCCTGGACAGAGCTTAATGCGCACTTCACCTCCCCCACTCTGTAATTTATTATTTTTTTAACTTGCTTGTGACCCAAGAAAACACTTCCTAACCTGAGCACTAGGCAGGATTAACTCATGCGAGTGGCTGGAGTGGCTGGGCAGCTCACTCACAGACTGCGGGTGGCTCTTAAAAGTCTTTTTGTACCTCTGGGTCTTTGTATTTAGCCAAATTCTTTTGTGACAGGGATCTGGAGGGATAAAGAATGCTGCTTGGGGTAGGAATGCACACATGCTTTCTTCTGCTTCATATTCAGCCCTGCTGCGACCCAGCCTGCAAGTTCAAAGTCCTAAGGCCTTCTTGCCTTTCCTTTGGGAAACTACCTCCCTAAAACTAAGAAAACGCAAGAAAATCCAAACCTGCTTTTTTAAAACCTATTTTTACATGTATGAGTAGTTTGCCCACATGTAAGTATACGACATATATGCAGAGCCTGCAGAGGCCAGAGGAGTGTGATGGATCCCCTGGAATTAGAGATGGTTGTGAGACACCGTGTGGATGCTACAAACTAAACCCAGGTCCTCTGCAAGAGCAGCAAATGCTCTGTAACCACTGAGCCAGCTCCAGCCCGGCCAAACCTGTTTCTCAAGGAGACATAGAGCTAGTTTTGAAAAGGACTTGGATTTTTGCTAAACATTAGGGAGACTCACAAAGCATCGAAATCCACTAAGTAATCCTAAGATTAAAACCCACATGCAGCTTTGTTCCTTTGGTGAAGTGTCAGATTGCGTGTTGCCATTGAACCTGTCAGCTTTCTTTGAGACTGTCTTTCGTAGCATTTCCTAATACATTTTACCCCCAGAAGTTTTTTTTTAAAAATGGAATTTCTCTAAGGGAAAGTTTCTTTATACAACTTGCTTAGTCTTCAAAGCAACTCCTCTTGGGGTCAGCAAGATCATTCAGCAGATAAAGACATTTGCTGACAAACCTGAGTTCAGTCCCTTGAACCCGTGAAAGGAGAGAGCCAACTCCCACAGGTTGTTCTCTGACCTTTATAGGCATGCTATCTCACGTACACACACACACACACACACACACACACACACACACACACACGCACGCACGCACGCACGCACGCACGCACGCACGCATACACAATACACACACATGCACTACACACACAATACACACACATAATACATGTGCAGACATACAATATACACACAATACATATACTCACACACACAGACATACATACACTTACACAAAACACACACATATGCAATATACATACAACACACATACACACACACACACTGAGTTCAAGGCCAGTCTGGTCTACAGAGCAAGTTTCAGGTCTACACAAAGAAACCCTTTCTCGAAAAATAAAAAAATAAAATATAACAAGCCTGTCAAACACCAAAGAGGGAGTGGGGACCATTTCAGTCTCAAATGTGTCCGACTTTGTTCTGGAGCTCCCTACTGTATCTGATGAGACGCAGTGGGCATTGGTCAATGAGGGGGAACACCAGGACTAGCCCTTTGGGGCTGTAATGTGCCACATCCTTGACAAAGGTACTTTTGCAGTCTGAGCCCCAGTATAAGTATTCTTTCATAAATAAGTTACTTAAATTGGATTCTGGCTTGAGAACTCAGCATCATATTTTTAAACCATCCAGTTTACTTTGGTATGGCTGGAAAATTCTGCAAAACTCAGGATATGTGCCAACCATAAATTAAAATAACATCTGAAGGGCCAAAATGTAACTGTGTGGTTCATGAGTCTACAAAGGGTCTAATGTCAGGAGGCCTCTGAGTTGCACACCTTGTGAACAGGAGTTTTCCTTAGCTGAAACCATCAACTAAGAGAGACTGGAGGGCATCTTATTGGACCTTAGACTTCAGGCTTTAGTAATAAGTTCTTAAAACAGACTTCAGAAGTATCCCCTCTACCTAGCCCTCCACGCATGCCTTTGTCTAGAATGTCACGCTCATCACAACCTAAAACCTGAGTGGCTTGGGCATTTCCTCCCACTGCAGGAAAATACATTAACCTCTAGCCACCCAGCTGAGGGGCCATGCCCACATCAGTCAGACTTCTGGGCATAAAACAGCTGTTCAGGCTTGATTGATGACTGGAAACATCCGGCCCCTTCGCTTCCCAGGGGAAACCCTCTGCTCCTACCACCCGTCAAGGTGCCCTGTCAAACTTGTCATACCATGAGTCTCCCTGCCAACCCATTTATCAGTCAGCTCTACCAAAATGGTGTTCCAGGTGTGCTTCTAAGACACAGGCACAAACTGCTCATGCTTTGTCTTACGGCTCTTAGGAATTCTTGAGAATTTCTGCCCCAGACTGTCAAGCTTAGAAGCTGAGAAGAATAAGTATTTCTATGAGGGCTGAAGAGCAGTATCTAAATATATTAGCATTCAGCGGTCTAAGAAAAGATACTGATTTCTGGACAAGCACTGAAAAGTGAACTCAAGGCGTGCTTTTGAATTTGTAACTAAAGGATAAACTGCTTACAGCTTGTTTCCTGATGTTTGGGAAACTTATTGCAAAGCCTGCCACCCATTGGAGTTGCACAAGCCCCAGCAATTTACCTGAAGTGTTCACATTGTTCTTGTAAAATGCTGTCCCTCCATTCTCACTCAGATGCCAGGAAGCCCAGCCATTATCCTGAGTTCTAGTCCAGAGAACCTGCTAAAAAAAAGCTGCTGCTATGAAACAGGAGAGCCAAGACCCATGACACATGATGGGCAGAAGGGACGGGGGTTGGAGAGAGGGGTTGGTAGGGAGCATCACGTGTCTGAGTGTGGCCCTTCTGGTCCCAAGCACACCAAACCTATGCTCATGTGAACTGGGCGTGTATTTCAGTGGCTTTCCCAGCATATGCAAAGCCCTAGGTTCAATCTCCAGTTGCCTCTCCCAAAGGAATTATCAATTAAGGACTGAAAACACAAAAAATAAGGCAAGACATACAAAGACTTCTTATGGCAAATTTTTCAGAAGGTCCATGTATACTCTGCCAATGTCTACTAAATTAGAACACAGGAATATGGGCTTGGCATACTGGTTTTTACAACGCTGAATGACATGCAAAGTTTGGAATCTAAAAGTAAGCTGAGTGTGACCATGCTTCACTTTCTGAGTTAAGTCAGTCACTGGGGGATAAGGGCAGAGCTCACGGGTAGAATGAACTTTAGCATGCTCAAGTCCCTGGGTTCAATACCCAACATCTGCTGGGATGGGAATAGGGGTGTTGTAACATTAAATGCTACAAAAAAAATCTGCTATTAAACTGTTAGAAAAAGAAAAAAACAAGAGAATTTTGAGATTGTACTAACAGTTGAAAATTCCTGGAAATTTTTCATTTTCATCCCTATCTTATTAAAACATTTGCCATACGGCCATGGAGCTCATGGCTTTGTGTGACTCACTGTGTGCTACTTTCATAATCTGAATTTGATATAGACATCACTTCCACAGAATGGATCACAGAGTGACGGATTTCACCTAGCCCTTAAGGAAATCAGACACAGAAGCCGCTAAGCAATGGCGGCTCTAAGTGCAATGTGTCTTATCGGTACATGTGTAAGTATACGGTACCTAAGATATCTGAGATGTATTTTGGAACGTTTCCCCTTTCGGTCATTTATGCAATGGTTCTGGAAAACACTTTGCCCTTCAGGAAGCAGAAAGCAGAACAAAGAGAGAAATCTCCAAATCCCTGGCAGGAGGGAGATCACATCTCAGCATTTGACTGACACTGCTGTGGTCTTCTAGTCCAGAAAACTGAGTGAAGATTCATGGGAAATTTTAACAGGAGTGAGACGCACTGGGAGAATTTATATGCTTACTCACATAAACTTTTGTAAACAACACTCAGGAAATCCATGCTAACCCTCTCTTAGCTGGTGTCTTAGCTGACAGAAATTTCTCATGAATTCCATATTCTTATAAAAATAGTAACCAACATATTTTAACATTTTTACCTATTCTGACAATACTTCACTGCCCCTCTGTTTGTCAAGATGTCACAGACAGCTGAGGGGGCACAGTCGAGCTTACTTCTTACTTCTCATATTTAAAGGGGTCCTGGATTTGTGCTTTTCCTAGGGCATGTCTACAAACCAGTATGTGACCGACTTTCCAGCCACAGACTCTGCTCTTTAGCATATTTTGGTCTTTTCCATCCCATCTGGCCCCACACCTCTCTCGGGTTATTTTCCCCAAATGATATTTCCACTGTGTCTCCTTCTGTGCAAAAACCAACAGGAGTTCCCTGTTGAATCAAGTCTTTAACACCCAGCTTGACCCTCCACAACCTGACAATATCTGCCTCTTCTGCTTTATGTCCACCTCTCCCAACATTTTCATTCCAGTCAAGCCAATATCCTTACTGCTTGCCACTGAAAAAGTCAATCATGTTTATGAACTCTTAAGAGGCTTTAATAAACTAACATCAATTGCTAAGAATTAACATTCCACAAACACTGGGTAATCTGGTTTCCTTTATGATCCTGTGTTCCTGTTTTAACGAAAAGCAACTTAGAAGGGGAGGGGCTTATTTCAACCTAAAATGCCAGGTTATAGTCCATCGTCGAGGGAAGTTAAGGTAGGCCTGACCGCTCTTTCACAAAGCATTACCTCCAACCAACTCTCTTCCCAGCCAAAGAAACCATAGTGGACGTTGATCACTAACTGGCTTACAGCTGCTGAGGAATGGTACAACACACAGTGGGCTGGGCCCTCCTGCATCCATGAACGATCAGGACAGTCCCCCACAGACATGCCCCAGGGTCAACAAGATCTAGGCAGGTTCTCTTTCCACAAAAGGGTGCAGCAAGGTGACTGTTAAGGCTAACTAGGACATGTGAGTATGAAATTTCCACATAGCAAGGAAATCTGTTTGGAAAACACATGTTTTATCACTTGATTATAGACTGCGGTATTATTATTTTATTCTTTCCTTATTTGTGCATATTCCAGTCTCCTTTCATTCAACTTTTTGTTGCTTAGTCTCCTTCAAATGTCAAAAGAGTTACATCCTACCACCCCTGTATCTGAAAAGCAAAGATTAAAACAATATGTACTTATTTTGTTCTTTGATGAAAGTGTTCCAAAATGCTTAATTCATTTTTTGTACATTAGGAGGAACAGCAGCAGTAAATCTTTGACAACTGAAGCTGAGTGAAATCACACAGAGAGAATGGCATCACTTCTCAGAAGGACTTCAAGCGAACTACTTCCCTGGGCATCAGTGTCTTCATCCGAGCAGTGAGGAGAGACACCCAGCTCTAAAGCTTATATTCCCATATCTCAGTGCTTAATGGGCCCTCCTAGTAGGAGCAGGGAAGACCATGGTGCTTAGGACAATTTGAATGGTTGGGGGACAAGCTCAAGAAGTTTCAGAAGGGAGGACTGTTAATAAGGAGCCCACAGCCCATTCTTGTGATATTTTGGCAAAGGAAGTGGCTGCTTTTTTGAGGCTGTATTGAAAAGATTTGGATTAATAGCTTTGACAGATGAGATCTCAATACAGCCTAAATTTGACTATGTCATGTGGTTATTAGTGGTCACTCATGTGGATCTGCAATAGGAAGGAGCAAGCTGGACAAAAAGAAATACAAAATACACATGCGGGGGAAAAAGCTTCATTGGAGCCAAGTCCTGTGCTCACAGGAATAAAAGACGTGGTGACCTGGGGAGCAGTGAAAGAACACACCTAGCTAAGCCTCCAATGTGTGAAAAGAAATTAAAGAAAAGCTTAAACAGTGAATGAAACCATCAACAACAGAAAACTAATGCAAATGTAACTGAAGGAGGAGGCCAAGTGCCAGCCCCATCAGCTCAGAACACATGGTTCTGGCTTTATAGTCAGAAACAAGAAAGGGGTTGTGGAATGTACCTCCTTGGCTGAGGAAAGCCGCCATGGAGACCAAGCGTGTGCCAGGATGTCCCTATACAGAGGCCCAGAGAGGCCATTGTGTGAGGCTGTGACGGTAAAGCCCTGACTGTGCTTGAACCCCAGGATGTTGGAGATGTCAGAATGATGGGTTCCCTGCCAAGGAAAGCCGCAGGGCAGACATGGGACATGCAGGGCAGATATGGAACCAAACCAGGACAGAGAGGTGTGCTGCACAGAGCTGCAGACATGGACCAGGCCAGGACAGAGAGGTGTGCTGCACAGAGCCGCAGACATGGACCAGGCCAGGACAGAGAGGTGTGCTGCACAGAGCCGCAGACCTGCTGTCCTGCTGAGTGTGCTCTTGCTTTGGTTCGGAATCTTCTCGTTATGCCATCTTTCCTCCCTTTTGGAATGGGAATGTATCTTCTGTGCCATTGTCTGTTGGAAGCATGTGATATGCTTTTTTATTTTGATTTCAAAATATTTGTGTTTACAATTGAGAGGATGCCTTGAGTCTCAGAAGAGTCTTCAGACTTTGGACTTTTAAACAGTGCTGAGAATGGTAGACTACAGAGACTTTGGGAGTTGTGCTGAATCCACTTTGCAATATGATATGGCTGTAAGCCTATGGGGGCCATGGAATGGAATGTGTGGTTTGAATAAGAATGTCCCATGGCTCATAGATTTCAATGCTTAGTCACCATGGAGTAGAACTCTTGAAATGACTGGAAGGATTAGGAAGTGTGGCCATAATGCAGGAAAGATATGACATGAGTCCTGTGAGTGGACTTTGAGGTTTCAAAAATCCATGCTAGCCTCCCTCCCCATGTAGAAATCTCAACTCTTTCTCCAGTACTATATCTGCCTGCAAGCCACCATGCTTCCCACCATGATGATAAGAGACTAACACTGAATAGGCCAGCCCCAAATAAATGTTTTCTTGTATAAGAGTTGCCATGGTCGTGGTATCTCTTCACAGCAATAGAAGAATGACTACGACACACATCCAGAAGTTTTTAAAGAATTCTACTGCATCCTTCCCTCCCAAGGCTTAGGGATTGTTACAGAAGACGAGGCAAAAAGACTGGAAGAGCCCAGGTGGTGGGTGAATACAAGGAAACAGATATGGAGTCACAGTGACTGTGACAACATGCACAAACCCTGTGCAAGCTCAAGCCAGACCAAATGCCAGCATGGAGAAGGGAGGTGGCAGCAAGTCCCACCCCTAAGCAAGGAGCTATTAGCAGTTGGCAGCTATGTGGAGAGGGAGAGTCAGTTTTCTTTACGGGTGTAATCTCCAATAAATTAATCTTGCTCCAATGGAAGGCCACACGTTCGAGAATGTATGGGCTGTACTAAGTGACCTTTATGCCTTAAAAAGAGAAGTTGCATGGTTAGAGAAGATCTAGGAAGAGTGATAAGGGAAAATAAGATCAAAATGCCTTGTCTGAAATTCTTAAAGAATAAATGATAAAAACGCATCTTTGTGCTGGCTTTAACCAATTTTCTTGTTATTTTCCTTCTTTAAATAAAATAACTATTTGAGTTTCTTATCATTTGGGTTAAAATCAATAGAAGTTTTACTAGAGCTGGGTAGATGGCTCAAGAAATAAAGTGCTTGCTATCTAACCATGAGGACCTGAGTTTGGACCTCAGGACCCATCTAAAAGCAAGTCTGACAGTACAACATTAAGTAGAGTCAGGGAGATCACAGGAGCCCACTGGCCAGGCAGTAGAGCTGAAGTGGTAGACTCCGGGTTCAGTGAGAAATCCCATCTCAAGAAACAAGAAAGCAAAGAAAATGAACCCTCATCTCCACATGAACCCATATGGGCAAGGACACACACACACACACAAAACATACACACACCACACACATACATGCACACACACACATACACACACACACACACAAAACACACACACAAAACACATACATACACACAAAACACACACACACCACACATATACATGCACACACACACATATACCACACACGCACACACATACACACAAACCACAAACACACACACACACACACACATATATATATACACACAGAGACACAAAACACATGCATACACACATACCACACATGCACACATTTTCACACATTCTCTCATACACACCACACTCACATATTCTAACATAGGGGAACACCCTTATAGAAGAAGGGGAGGGGAATGGGATAAAGGGAAAGGGAATAACATTTGAAATGTAAATTTAAAAAAATCCAACAAAAAAAATAAAAAAGAACACAAGCTTAATAAAGATAAAATATCAAAAAAAGAATAAAAATAACTTATTAACTTTCTGATGAAGATCACAATCGCATGTGGTGTTGTTGTGATTAAAAATTAATTCTAAACATTTGTTATATTTGGAGTTAGTACTTCATTGGTTGTGCATTTTCAACTTTCAGCTGTATTTATAAAAGCAAATTCTACTTATTCAGGGGTAAAGGCATGCAGAAATAAATGGGTGTTGTGAATTTTGTACACAAAAAGGGAATGATCAAAAGATCTCACTTACCTAATTCTTTTCTTTTATAAAAAAAAAAGTTTAGATCTACACAGGCTTTGTGTCTACAGGATTTAATTTAAATAACTACAGAGAAGTAAAAGTAAGCTTGTCTATTAAACTTCTCAAGAACTCAAACTAAAAATGTCCCTTCATAACGGCATTTCATAGCTAATAACTGGCTGAAGTTCCCTAGCAAACACCATCCTTTGGACTGAGCGGAAGGTGACTAACTTCTTAGGCTTATTAAGCATTGCCTTTGTCGGGGTTCCTATTGCTGTGCTAACATGCCATGGTCAAAGTCTACTTGGTGAGGAAAGAGTCTATTCCTTTGTGCAGTTTAGTCACACAGGAAGTCGGGGCAGGAGCTCAAGGCAGGAACCGAAAGGCAAGAACTGAAGCAGAAGCCATGGAGGAGCGCTGCTCACTGACTTGCTTCTCCAGGCTTGTTTGGTGTGCTTTCTTATAGCACCCAGGACCACCATCTCAGGAATGATAGCACCCAGAGTGAGGTGGGTCCTCCCATATCAATCAAGAAAACGCACCACAGGATTACCTACAGGAAACATTCTTGCTTGAGGTCACCTCCTCCCTAATGACTCCAGCATGTGTCAAGTATACATAATAGTAACCAGCACAAGCATCAGCTGCATACATGTTGTGCTAAACATGAGGTTAGAGATAAACTATTCAAAGTTCCCACCCTAGGTGACTTAATGTGGATAATCTGTGTAATGTAGACTCGGAATGGAACGAAGATCAGAATAACCATTCTGTGTAATCAGATATGAAATGAGCATCTCAGAGCCAAGAACACTGCACAGTCAGCAGCATAGCTTCTGTCTCCAGAAACTTCTGGCCTCTAGTGGAGGACTGTGAACTGCAGACTGTAGTGGTGGAAAGGTACACTTTTCCAGTTCTGTGCTGTTACCCTTCGCTCCTCATATAGTGTGTTGTAAGAGTATGGCGTCGGTCTGTGATATGGTATGTGGTACAGGTTGTGATATAGGTAGATGGTGTTGGTACTGTGCTTTCTAACAAGTTGAAATTTCCACTTTCCTGGTTCTCTCATTCTCATTCAAACTGAACTGCACATGTAAAAGACTTCAAATCCCTCACCAGAAAGTGAGGTGAGTAACTGTGGCTGTCTTTTAGGATCTAACCTTGCCCAGAAGACAAAATCACACACAACTAATGCCAATACAAGGCAGACTTAGGCAAGTGTTACGAGACAGACATATGCTTCAAGATGTCAGGGGCTAGCTCAACAGCAGAAAAATATTTAAAAAAAAACATTTAACATGGTGTAGGAATATTAAATAGGCATTTCTCTTAAGAAAATTAGGCAAATGGTAGCAAGCATATGAGACAATGCTTAATCGTACTCATCAATCACAGGGGACGTGAAGATTGGGGGTAGAGCAGAAAACAGCGGCTGCCATTGTGGCTTTGGAGAAAGAAGGATCCTTGCACACTGCAGGTAGGGTGTAAAACGGTGCCACTGCTGTGACAAACAGCACAGGAGTTCTTTAAATATTCCAACAAAGTTACCATAGGACCCAGCAATCCTGCTTCTGGGAATATGCCCAGAAGAGCTCAAAGCAGAGAGTCAAACAGTTTAGACACCCATGTTAATAGCGGCATTATTTACAACAGCTAAAATGTGGAAGCAACCCAAGCACCCACGGACAGATAAATGGCAAACACGGTGTGGTAGACGCAAGAATTGAGGCATGATTCTGCGTTGAAACGATGAACTCTGACCCCTCACAACATAAATGAAATGTGAGGACAGAGAAAGTGAAATAGGCAAATGGGAACCAATAAGCTGTACAGACTCTGAGGATGCTGAGATCCATGGGGAGAGGAAGAACAGTGGCTGCCAGGGGCTGGGAAGGAGGGGAGAATGGGGAGCTGGTGTTTCATGAATACGGTTCCACTCGGAAGGGCAAACAGTATGGATGAATTGTGGTGCTGGCTGCACCAGAATCTGAGACAACTTGATACCAGTGAGCTGCACATTTTATGCCGTAGGTATTTCCCTACAATGACTGTTTAAAGTTGCTTTGTTTATCTTCTGTTTTGCTCTGTTGCAAGTGTGAATGGAGAAGGATCTTAGCCAGGCTGTAAAGGACACAGAGAAGCTAGGAGCAGGAAGAAAGAAAACAGCTGAAGACACTGAGTGAGGATCCCGTGCTAAGGAGGGTGGCCTGATGCAGAACTGCCTGAAGGGAATGGGATGAGAGCGGATGGAGCTGAGAGCACTTGTGCCTATCTCAAATGGCTTTGAATGCCATGCTAGAACATCTTTACACATGAATAGACTTGAACCCTAAAAAAATGTCATTGTCAGCATCAAGTAGACCTGGCTGGGACAGGGGATTATGGTCAGAATTCACAAGAACATGATGAAGGAAGAGGCTTCCTAATTAAGAAGAACCTAATGTTATAATACAATCATTTTCAGGAGTGCTATGCATTCGCTGGTGATGGTTGACACCATTAAATTAGTATTGTAATACTACATTAATATACACAATGGTACCTATAGTTGGGGCTCCAATGAAACCAAGCAAATCTACAAACCAGGACAGTGTCATTCCATGCTCCTCCCTCTTCCTTTCTGGCACCTCTCCAGGTCTCCTACAAAACTAGTTATCGTCTGAAGATGCTATTCCTGAAGCAAGTGACCTAAACCCTGGTTTGAATGGAACCTCAAAACACATATGCTGGAAACTTATGGGAAACACATTAAAGGGTAGGAACTTTAAGTGGTAACCAGTTCATTAGGGCTGGAGTCTTTGTGAAGTGGGCTCCTGACTTTAAAATCTCCATAGCTATAACTTGTCATTCTTTTCCTCCCTCTAATCTCTTCCTTCTAGTTCCCTTCTTACTCTCTCTGTCTTCTGCCATAAGAAGACAAGGTAAGAACACCTCTGCCAACAGTTGGGTCCTTGCTCCTGACCTTGGACTCCCCAGTCCAGACTCTAAGTAATGAATCTTTGCCCTTTATGAATTACCCACTCTCAGAAAGTCTTTCATAGAACACAAAATAGACAAAACCAGGGCTCAAATTCTGTCTCTGCTGCTGACTGGCTGGAGACTCAGGAAAATGGTTTGATTACTATGGACCCATTTCACCTACAGAACATTACTTTAAAAAAACAACACCCTTGCTTAAGTTGGTGCCATCTTCCTATTCAGTATGAAAAGTCAGCTCTTTTATGGAAAGGGAAAGGGAAAATGTAAACAGATGCAACAGCCCTGTGCTTGGCTGGATACTAAGAACAACTGAAAACATGGCCACATCAAGACGTATACTCTCATAGTTAGCCTCAAAGGTCAGCCTGATGCAAACCCAGCCATACCCGTCATGATGTACCGCAATGAAGGACAGTAATCTGTAGGCCAAATAAATGCTTCTCTACCCAGTGTTTTATCATAGCAACAGTGTTAATCACTGCGATTTAAAATTAGCCCCAAAACAGAACCAGTTCAAATGTCCATCAAGTGGTGGAAAGGAATGAAAGGTTGTGTGTGTGTGTGTGTGTGTGTGTGTGTGTGTTTGTATGTGTGTGTGTTTGTGTGTGTGTGTATTTGTGTGTGTGTGTGTGTGTGTGTGTGTGTATTTGTATGTGTGTGTGTGTGTTTTTGTGTGTGTGTGTGTGTGTGTGTGTGTGTGTGTGTGTGTGTGTGTGTGTGTGTGTGTGTGTGTGTGTGTGTGTGTTGTGTGTGTGTGTGTGTGTGTGTGTCTGTGTGTGTGTATTTGTGTGTGTGTGTATGTGTGTGTGTGTGTGTGTGTGTGTGTGTGTTTGTATGTGTGTGTGTGTATTTGTATGTGTGTGTGTGTTTGTATGTGTGTGTGTGTTTGTATGTATGTGTGTGTGTGTGCGCGCGTGCACACACACATAGATAGATCAGACAGACAGACAGACAGACAGACAGACCAACAGACAGAGATTGTTGGGCCATAAAAGGAAATTAAATCAGCTAAATAATAATAATAAATTAGCCTTGAAAACAATATGCAAAGTGAAAGAAACAAAAAGTAAAATCACAAATTGTGTAATTTCATTCATATAATGTCACAATGATCCGATGTTAACACATTCAGAGGAAGGATGTGAGCTGTGACAGAAGTTTGAGGATTATGGTGACTGCGTATAGTGTTTCTTTGGAGAGCATTCCAGTATTCCAAGATAAATGAAATAAGCACAACTTTGTGAACATACAGACTATTAGTTTAGCTCAAATTATCTAACTTATAAATTTTTATTTATTTAGAATTTTTAAGTTTGAAAATTAGTTTCATGCAAGATTGTAAAGAAGGGCAGCACCCAACAGTCTTACCCAGCTGTGACGCCCATGAGCTACCACGCCCAGGGTGGCACAATGACCCAAGGGTATGTAGTGGTAGCACACATATCTTGACAGTAAGCAACAGCTCTCTTCCTGGATTTAAGACCTGCTCAACAAGAGAAAAATAATGTCCACTATAGACACCTAGCTATTTCCTCAGGGCTAGTGAAGTTATGGATCGTAAAGGAGAACCCACAGCTACCACTTTACTAAAGCGGTATAATCCCTAAGTATCTTCTAAAAATTGCTCTACTACTCACAGATAAGTGTAGTCCTCACCTCTCATCAAGGAAACTTTTCTTTGTAATAAACAGAGGCCATTACAGAACCCACAACCGATTAAACTGCAGAGCTGTTGAGCCCAGACCCAAAGACTACATCTAAAGTACAACTTCCCCGCCTGCGGGTCAGGGGTCAGATGCGCAGAAAGGCCGCAAATGCCAGAGGGGCAGGGAGTTTGCTGTGAGATTGTTTCTCCTAGAAATGTCAGAAGCTACATCCACAGAGTCTCACCAATCTGATTGCCTAAGTGGGAGTTGAACAGGACAATAGACATGCTAAAGTGAACAGGGGAAAGCCCAAGAGGCCTCAACCCTGCACAAAGAATTACAGGCAAATACGGAATGCAGAGAGTAGAATAAACAGTCTTACCCAGAGAAGAGCATAGCAATTGGTTATCCAATACTAAATGGTCAGTCCTAAAAACATACACATAAATAACATCATATAGACTTTGCAAGTCATGTTTATGTACTTAGGAATAGATACATATATGTGTGTAAGAATGATTAATTTAAAAAAGACCATACATTTGAAAGAGAGCAAGAAGGGATATATGAGAGTGTTTAGAGTGAGGAAAGGTGGAAATGATGTCATTATACTTTGATTTTGACATGTGTCATGACATGCACATGCATGTACACATGATATGTAAGAATCCACATGTGCGCACGCGCACACACACACACATACACACACACACACACATACTGTCCATTTTAACATCCCTACTGAAAAGTTACTAGATACTGGTATGCCAAATAGTGACTTAACTACTGAGTTAAAGGTTCCCCTTTTCCATTTATGTCAAGGAACTCATTCAGTGCAGGGCAGGTAACCTCCCACTCACCACCCCTAAGTGATGAGAGCTGCAGGCACGCGGAGCTAGGGCAGCTGTCGAGGCCTACTGGCCTCAGCCAGATTAGCTGATGTAAAATGTTCCCATTTAAGTCCATGCTTCTTTGTTCATGTATCATTTGGATCAGTTTTCATGGCAGTATTTAATGATGTAATCACACCAAGGGGAAAAAAAACTGAGAGAGGTGAAGATTTCAAATATAATTTCAGAAGGATTTGGGGATTTGATTTGTTCACCTTAACATCCAAGATAAGAGATTTGGGTTTTTCCTTTTTCTAAACCATGTTGGTAAAAATACATTCTTCTCAAACTGCTGGGAGTGTGACAGTCTAGTGCCAGAGGACTATGGTTTTGGTTACAGATGTCAGAACTAATTAAGTTTATTACCCCAGTCCTTCCTAGTCACACATAAATGTCCAGGTCATGGTTACTAGAGTTCAGCCCAGCTGTGGAGCATTCCTTATTCTTCTGAGAGTCCCTGGTATTACCGTTAGTGGAGAATACAGGATTATTATTCAGTCATCCGTCTGGGGCCTGCTCTCCCACATTCCATTCCCACCTGATACAGGGTGAGCACTGTAAAGCTAGATTCTTAGCCAGGCCAGGCTAGGAGGATGGCTTCTAAAAGGTGGTAGCTCACCCCCAGAGGATATTGTCATGCAGACGAATGAGCCACTGACTAACCAGAAGCAGCTTCATATCCAGTGTAATGAATTAAACTACGTCCTAGTTAATACTCGCTGCGTACTTATCTCCCCAGCCAGAGTCGAGGAGGTCAAAGAGCCATGAAGAGCAGTGCGTGAGGGATCATTACTCAAAGGTGTTCAAACAAACTTGTTTTTCAGTAGTTTAAACATCAGTAGTGAGGCAGAGTCTATAGAGCGGGTGCCTAGATAAATCTAAACAAGCCCCTCAGCTTAACAGGACAGCTTATAATAAGCACGAAGCCTTAAAGTTCAGGTCTAACATAAAAGGCTGATAACAGCCACATCCAAAGGGATTCCTTAAAAGAGAGGTTGTTATGAGGGTTTGGTATCCACCCAAAAAGGACGAGGGAAAGTTTCAGCATGAAAGATGAGTGCTGGACATTCTGGGCCACACACTCTGCAGTTCTTCCATGAAGATCAGGGCAAGCACATTAGTGGACAGTACAGTCACTCTAGCTCGCCACACCACAGCTCATACACTCCTTTATGCCGTGGGGGACAGGTACGATTATCTTCCTATCCAGCACCACAGGGTGAGCTTGAGGAAAATCTATTATGTCACTGAAAAGAACACAATAAATACTTCATATTAATAGACTTTTCATGTTTTTTTTTTAATTTGGAATTTAAGTAAATGAAATAATTTTTTTTTTTTATTAACTTGAGTATTTCTTATGTACATTTCAGTGTTATTCCCTTTCCCGGTTTCGGCAAACATCCCTTCCCTCCCCCTTCCTTATGGGTGTTCCTCCCAACCCTCCCCCCCATTGCCACCCTCCCCCCCGACAGTCTAGTTCACAGGGGGGTTCAGTCTTAGCAGGACCCAGGGCTTCCCCTTCCACTGGTGCTCTTACTAGGATATTCATTGCTACCTACGAGGTCAGAGTCCAGGGTCAGTCCATGTATAGTCTTTAGGTAGTGGCTTAGTCCCTGGAAGCTCTGGTTGCTTGGCATTGTTGTACATGTGGGGTCTCAAGCCCCTTCAAGCTCTTCCAGTTCATTCTCTGATTCCTTCAACGGGGGTCCCGTTCTCAGTTCAGTGGTTTGCTGCTGGCATTCGCCTCTGTATTTGCTGTATTCTGGCTGTGTCTCTCAGGATCGATCTACATCCGGCTCCTGTCGGTCTGCACTTCTTTGCTTCATCCATCTTGTCTAATTGGGTGGCTCTATATGTATGGGCCACATGTGGGGCAGGCTCTGAATGGGTGTTCCTTCAGTCTCTGTTTTAATCTTTGCCTCTCTCTTCCCTGCCAAGGGTATTCTTGTTCCCCTTTTAAAGAAGGAGTAAGCCTTCACATTTTGATCATCCGTCTTGAGTTTCATTTGTTCTAGGCAACTAGGGTAATTCAAGCATTTGGGCTAATAGCCACTTATCAGTGAGTGCATACCATGTATGTCTTTCTGTGATTGGGTTAGCTCACTCAGGATGATATTTTCCAGGTCCAACCATTTGCCTACGAATTTCATAAAGTCGTTGTTTTTGATAGCTGAGTAATATTCCATTGTGTAGATGTACCACATTTTCTGTATCCATTCCTCTGTTGAAGGGCATCTGGGTTCTTTCCAGCTTCTGGCTATTATAAATAAGGCTACGATGAACATAGTGGAGCATGTGTCTTTGATATATGTTGGGACATCTTTTGGGTATATTCCCAAGAGAGGTATACCTGGATCCTCAGGCAGTTCAATGTCCAATTTCCTGAGGAACCTCCAGACTGATTTCCAGAATGGTTGTACCAATCTGCAACCCCACCAACAATGGAGGAGTGTTCTCTTTCTCCGCATCCTCGCCAGCATTTGCTGTCACCTGAGTTTTGATCTTAGCCATTCTCACTGGTGGAGGTGAAATCTCAGGGTTGTTTTGATTTGCATTTCCTGATGACTAAAGATGTTGAACATTTCTTTAGGTGTTTCTCAGCCATTCGGCATTCCTCAGCTGTGAATTCTTTGTTTAGCTCTGAACCCCATTTTTAATAGGGTTATTGTCTCCCTGCGGTCTAACTTTTTGAGTTCTTTGTATTTTGGATATAAGGCCTCTATCTGTTGTAGGATTGGTAAAGATCTTTTCCCAATCTGTTGGTTGCCGTTTTGTCCTGACCACAGTGTCCTTTGCCTTACAGAAGCTTTGCAGTTTTATGAGATCCCATTTGTCGATTCTTGATCTTAGAGCATAAGCCATTGGTGTTTTGTTCAGGAAATTTTTTCCAGTGCCCATGTGTTCCAGATGCTTCCCTAGTTTTTCTTCTATTAGTTTGAGTGTGTCTGGTTTGATGTGGAGGTCCTTGATCCACTTGGACTTAAGCTTTGTACAGGGTGATAAGCATGGATCGATCTGCATTCTTCTACATGTTGACCTCCAGTTGAACCAGCACCATTTGCTGAAAATGCTATCTTTTTCCATTGGATGGTTTGGGCTCCTTTGTCAAAAATCAAGTGACCATAGGTGTGTGGGTTCATTTCTGGGTCTTCAATTCTATTCCATTGGTCTATCTGTCTGTCTCTGTACCAATACCATGCAGTTTTTATCACAATTGCTCTGTAATACTGCTTGAGTTCAGGGATCGTGATTCCCCCTGAAGTCCTTTTATTGTTGAGGATAGTTTTAGCTATCCTGGGTTTTTTGTTATTCCAGATGAATTTGCAAATTGTTCTGTCTAACTCTTTGAAGAATTGGATTGGTATTTTGATGGGGATTGCATTGAATCTGTAGATAACTTTTTGGTAAAATGGCCATTTTTACTATATTAATCCTGCCAATCCATGAGCATGGGAGATCCTTCCATCTTCTGAGGTCTTCTTCAATTTCTTTCTTCAGTGTCTTGAAGTTCTTATTGTGCAAATCTTTTACTTGCTTAGTTAAAGTCACACCGAGGTACTTTATATTATTTGGGTCTATTATGAAGGGTGTCGTTTCCTAATTTCTTTCTAAACTTGTTTCTCATTTGTGTAGAGGAAGGCTACTGATTTATTTGAGTTAATTTTATACCCAGCCACTTTGCTGAAGTTGTTTATCAGCTTTAGTAGTTCTCTGGTGTAACTTTTGGGATCACTTAAATATACTATCATATCATCTGCAAATAGTGATATTTTGACTTCTTCTTTTCGATCTGTATCCCTTGACCTCCTTTTTGTTGCCTGATTGCTCTGGCTAGAACTTCAAGAACTATATTGAATAAGTAGGGAGAGAGTGGGCAGCCTTGTCTAGTCCCTGATTTTAGTGGGATTGCTTCAAGTTTCTCTCCATTTAGTTTAATGTTAGCCACTGGTTTGTTGTATATGGCTTTTACTATGTTTAGGTATGGGCCTTGGATTCCTATTCTTTCCAGGACTTTTATCATGAAGGGGTGTTGAATTTTGTCAAATGCTTTCTCAGCATCTAATGAAATGATCATGTGGTTTTGTTCTTTCAGTTTGTTTATATAATGGATCACGTTGATGGTTTTCCGTATATTAAACCATCCCTGCATGCCTGGGATGAAGCCTACTTGATCATGGTGGATGATTGTTTTGATGTGCTCTTGGATTCGGTTTGCCAGAATTTTGTTGAGTATTTTTGCTTCGATGTTCATAAGGGAAATTGGTCTGAAGTTCTCTTTCTTTGTTGGGTCTTTGTGTGGTTTAGGTATAAGAGTAATTGTGGCTTCATAGAAGGAGTTCGGTAGTGCTCCATCTGTTTCAATTTTGTGGAATAGTTTGAATAATATTGGTACGAGGTCTTCTATGAAGGTCTGATAGAATTCTGCACTAAACCCGTCTGGACCTGGGCTCTTTTTGGTTGGGAGACCTTTAATGACTGCTTCTATTTCCTTAGGAGTTATGGGGTTGTTTAACTGGTTTATCTGTTCCTGATTTAACTTCGGTACCTGGTATCTGTCTAGGAAATTGTCCATTTCCTGCAGATTTTCAAGTTTTGTTGAGTATAGGCTTTTATAGTAAGATCTGATGATTTTTTGAATTTCCTCTGAATCTGTAGTTATGTCTCCCTTTTCATTTCTGATTTTGTTAATTTGGACACGCTCTCTGTGTCCTCTCGTTAGTCTGGCTAAGGGTTTATCTATCTTGTTGATTTTCTCAAAGAACCAACTTTTGGTTCTGTTGATTCTTTCTATGGTCCTTTTTGTTTCTACTTGGTTGATTTCAGCTCTGAGTTTGATTATTTCCTGCCTTCTACTCCTCCTGGGTGTATTTGCTTCTTTTTGTTCTAGAGCTTTTAGGTGAGCTGTCAAGCTGCTGACATATGCTCTTTCCTGTTTCTTTCTGCAGGCACTCAGCGCTATGAGTTTTCCTCTTAGCACAGCTTTCATCGTGTCCCATAAGTTTGGGTATGTTGTACCTTCATTTTCATTAAATTCTAAAAGTTTTTAATTTCTTTCTTTATTTCTTCCTTGACCAGGTTATCATTGAGTAGAGCATTGTTCAATTTCCACGTATATGTGGGCATTCTTCCCTTATTGTTATTGAAGACCAGCTTTAGGCGTGGTGGTCCCATAGCTTACGCATGGGATTATTTCTATCTTTCTGTACCTGTTGAGGCCCGTTTTTGACCAATTATATGGTCAATTTTGGAGAAAAACCATGAGGAGCTGAGAAGAAGGTGTATCCTTTTGCTTTAGGGTAGAACGTTCTATAAATATCCGTTAAGTCCATTTGGCTCATGACTTCTCTTAGTCTGTCTACGTCTCTGTTTAATTTCTGTTTCCATGATCTGTCCATTGATGAGAGTGGGGTGTTGAAGTCTCCTACTATTATTGTGTGAGGTGCAATGTGTGTTTTGAGCTTTAGTAAGGTTTCTTTTACGTATGTAGGTGCCCTTGTATTTGGGGCATAGATATTTAGGATTGAGAGTTCATCTTGGTGGATTTTTCCTTTGATGAATATAAAGTGTCCTTCCTTATCTTTTTTGATGACTTTTTAGTTGAAAATTGACTTTATTTGATATTAAAATGGCTACTCCAGCTTGCTTCTTCCGACCATTTGCCTGGAAAGTTGTTTTCCAGCCTTTCACTCTGAGGTAGTGTCTGTCTTTGTCTCTGAGGTGTGTTTCCTGTAGGCAGCAGAATGCAGGGTCCTCGTTGCGTATCCAGTTTGTTAATCTATGTCTTTTTATTGGGGAGTTGAGGCCATTGATGTTGAGAGATATTAAGGAATAGTGATTATTGCTTCCTGTTATATTCATACTTGGATGTGTTATGTTTGTGTGCTTTTCTTCTCTTTGTTTTGTTGCCAAGACGATTAGTTTCTTGCCTCTTCTTGGGTATAGCTTGCCTCCTTATGTTGGGCTTTACCATTTATTATCCTTTGTGTAGCGCTGGATTTGTAGAAAGATATTGTGTAAATTTGGTTTTGTCATGGAATATCTTGGTTTCTCCATCTATGTTAATTGAGAGTTTTGCAGGATACAGTAGCCTGGGCTGGCATTTTTGTTCTCTTAGGGTCTGAATGACATCAGTCCAGGATCTTCTGGCCTTCATAGTTTCTGGCGAAAAGTCTGGTGTGATTCTGATAGGTCTGCCTTTATATGTTACTTGACCTTTTTCCCCTTACTGCTTTTAATATTCTTTCTTTATTTTGTGCGTTTGGTGTTTTGACTATTATGTGACGGGAGGTGTTTCTTTTCTGGTCCAATCTATTTGGAGTTCTGTAGGCTTCTTGTATGCATATGGGTATCTCTTTTTTTAGGTTAGGGAAGTTTTCTTCTATGATTTTGTTGAAGATATGTACTGGTCCTTTGAGCTGGGAGTCTTCACTCTCTTCTATACCTATTATCCTTAGGTTTGATCTTCTCATTGAGTCCTGGATTTCCTGTATGTTTTGGACCAGTAGCTTTTTCCGCTTTACATTATCTTTGACAGTTGAGTCAATGATTTCTATGGAATCTTCTGCTCCTGAGATTCTCTCTTCCATCTCTTGTATTCTGTTGGTAAAGCTTGTATCTACAGCTCCTTGTCTCTTCTTTTGGTTTTCTATATCCAGGGTTGTTTCCCTGTGTTCTTTCTTGATTGCTTCTATTTCCATTTTTAATTCCTTCCACTGTTTGATTGTGTTTTCCTGGAATTCTTTCAGGGATTTTTGTGTCTCCTCTCTATGGGCTTCTACTTGTTTATTTATGTTTTCCTGGAATTCTTTCAGGCATTTTTTGCGATTCCTCTCTGTAGGCTTCTACTTGTTCTCTAAGGTAGTTCATCATGTCTTTCTTGAAGTTCTCAGCATCATGGTCAAATATGATTTTGAATCTAGATCTTGCTTTTCTGGTGTGTTTGGATATTCCATGTTTGTTTTGATGGGAGAATTGGGCTCGATGGTGCCATGTAGTCTTGGTTTCTGTTGCTTGGGTTCCTCGCTTGCCTCTAGCCATCAAATTATCTCTAGTGTTACTTTGTTCTGCTATTTCTGACAGTGGCTAAACTGTCCTATAGGCCTGTGTGTCAGGAGTGCTGTAGACCTGTTTTCCTCTCTTTCAGTCAGTTATGGGGACAGAGTGTTCTGCTTCCGGGCCTGTAGTTTTTCCTTTCTACAGGTTTTCAGCTGTTCTTGTGGACCTGTGCCTTGAGTTCACCAGGCAGGTCACTTGCAGCAGATAAGTTAGTCTTACCTGTGGTCCCGAGGCTCAAGTTACGCTCGGGGTTCTGCCCACGGGCTCTCCGTGATGGCAGCAACCAGGAAGATCTGCGCCCGCCTCTTCCGGGGGCCTCCGTGCACCAGGGTTCCAGATGGCCTCGGTGTTTTCCTCTGGAATCAGTAATGTGTGCAGAGAGCAGTCTCTTCTGGTTTCTCGCAGGCGTGTCTGCCTCTCTGAAGGTTTAGCTCTCCCTCCCACGGGATTTGGGTGCAGAGAACTGTTTATCCGGTCTGTTTCCTTCAGGTTCGGCGGTGTCTCAGGCAGGGCTCCTGCTGCTCCTGGGCCCTCCCCACAGGAACCCAGAGGCCTTGTACAGTTTCCTCTTGGGTCAGGGATGTGGGCAGGGGTGGGCAGTGTTGGTGGTCTCTTCCATTCTGCAGCCTCAGGAGTGCCCACCTGACCAGGCGGTAAGGTATCTCTCCCATGGGTTCTGGGAGCAGAGAGCTGCTGCGGGCCGGGATCCGCAGGTGTGGGACTTCCGGTAAACACAGGACGTGCCTGGTCCTAGAGGGATTCTGCCTCTGTTGTCCCGATTCCACCAGGCAAGTCACTTGCAGCAGATAAGTTAGTCTTACCTTTGGTCCCGAGGCTCAAGTTACTCATGCGGGTTCTGCCCACGGGGCTCTCCGCATGGCAGCAACCAGGAAGATCTCTGCCGCCTCTTCCGGGGCCTCCGTGCACCAGGGTTCCAGATGGCCTCCGGTGTTTTCCTCTGGAATCAGTAATGTGTGCAGAGAGCAGTCTCTTCTGGTTTCCCAGGCGTGTCTGCCTCTCTGAAGGTTTAGCTCTCCCTCCCACGGGATTTGGGTGCAGAGAACTGTTTATCCGGTCTGTTTCCTTCAGGTTCCGGCGGTGTCTCAGGCAGGGCTCCTGCTGCTCCTGGGCCCTCCCACACAGGAACCCAGAGGCCTTGTACAGTTTCCTCTTGGGTCAGGGATGTGGGCAGGGGTGGGCAGTGTTGGTGGTCTCTTCCGCTCTGCAGCCTCAGGAGTGCCCACCTGACCAGGCGGTAAGGTATCTCTCCCACGGGTTCTGGGAGCAGAGAGCTGCTGCCTCATGTTTTTTTAAGACAGTGGCCAAAGGTCTCCAAAGGATAGATACCTGGGCTTTTAATACCTTTCCTAAGGTCTTAGTCAGTGAGGATCTGAACTCTCCCACCCAGGAAGGAAGGGAGCTCATGAAGACAGAATACAAGGGAAAGTGACAGAGCCTCACACTCTACAGTGCTGCCTGTCACCTTGTCACTAATGGCGGACTTGTTTCTAACGGTGAAATAGTGGAACCTGTTTGAAGCATTAGAGGGCTGTTAAAAGAAATACCAGGAGCATGGGAGCAGAACAGTTCTCAAAATGACAGGCCAGGCAAGCATGGGAGGTCCTCACATTAAACAGCCCTGGCTAAAACCAGTGCTTTTCCACGTTACCAAAATCCCAATAGTCTTCAGAATTCTGAAAGTTCAGCAATAACCATTTCAGCTGGTACAATTTAGTCCAGTCTTAAAAGCTAGCTAATGGATCTTTATGTCAATTTAAAGTGAGGGTAAGGTATGTTTTTAATGCCCACATGCCAAAAGGCTGTGCTTTAAATAAATTGGAAGAGACTGGATTTGATTTTGGCTAACCAATGGGCACACTTTCAGGAATTTTTAAACCAACACTCAAGTTCAATCACATCCCTAAAAATAGGTGAGCAGTCCGTTCATTTACCAAAGTTGTTTGTTGTAACTAACCAAAAAATTTCAGTCCTGTAGAATTTCACTAAAACCAAGAAATTTGCAGCAAGGTAGCTGAATACGGATATAGAAAAAAAGTCACCTAATGAAGTAACTTTATTCAAGATTCATGAATACCTCCATGCTGCCTCGTATTCCTAGATATTTCTAGTTGTACATTTCCATCTCAGATAATTATGCAGTCCTGCTCTCCTGTTCCTTGGCCACCCCAACAGAGACTGACTTGGCCTCAGGCTTCCCCAAGGAATGAACCTTCAGGTGCTGGGAATGATGCCTGTTGGAAATGCAGCTGCTGCCTCTCTGGAGCAGAAGCCTCTGCCTTCATCATCACTCCTACCCACCTACCCGCACCCTTATCCAAGCATGCATGCGATTGTCACAGCATGCACACAAGCAGCTAGCAGAAGTCGGTCCCCACCCTCCCTCCACCACGTGGGTCCGGGGGAATTTAACTCAAGTCCATTCGCTTGGCAGCAGTTACTTTAACTGGGCCATCTCACTGGCCAATGGGAAGAGCGTTTTTATGTATAATTTCCCTCACTCTCCCATTCTATGTTATAAAACAAGAAGCGGAAAGGCTGGCTTGTTTACTAAATACTAACTCGGTGTCTGAGCGACCTCAGTGAGAGAGTCTTCCACTTCTCAGACGACACACAAGTCCAGAGTACTCTGTGAATTTATATCCAGCTCAGCCTCTATTTTTCCATAGGAATTATGGAAGGTGACAAAATACTCATTAATAACAAAAAATCATTTTCTTTACCTGAAAAAGTCCTCTAGAATTAAGCAGATGATACCACTTAATTTGGTGAAAAGATGGTCCAGGTCAACACTGAAGAAGCTGGAACCCTTTAGAGCTACTTAGCCAAGGTCATCAACACTAAAATGAAGCTTCATTTCCCTTCAACCCATATGCTTAGATTGCAATGTTCTCATTATAATGGAGATAATTGATAATTTCATTTGGTAAGTAATAAAGGCAGTGTGAGAAGTCTTTTCCCCTTTGGAGAAGTTGGGACGATAGGATGGAGCCTTGTTAGACATCTTAGTCACTGTTCTATCACAGTGAAGGGCACCATGTTCAAGATAATTCTTATTAAAAAATAAAAAAAACCATAACCAAGGTTAGCTTACACTTTCAGAGGTTTAGTCCTTTATCATCATGGCAGGGAGAATGGCAGCACACATGGTGTAGAGCAGTAGCTGAGAGCTACATCCTGAGTGGTAAGCAGAGGGGTGTGGGAGACTGACTCTGGGCTAGGCATGAGCTTTAGAAACCTCAAGGCCCACTCCCAGTAACATACTTTCTCCAACAAGGCCACACCTCCTAATCCTTCTAATCCTTTCAAATAGTACCACCCATTCAAACACATGGGCCCACAGGCCAGTCAACCACGTTAGGGCTGTCCAGGCTTGCCACAGACCTCTGTGGTACAGTTGTCTTCTCAGCATAGCCTCCCAAGCACCAGGGACTAGAGGCTTGTGCTGCCACACCAGGCAAGAGTAAATCTTCTTAGTTAGCATACTAAATAAAATGTGGAACAAAGGATGTATTAATAATAATAAAAATGGCCAGGTATTTCTTCTGGGTGAATTGTATCACTCAGAGCCAAACAAAAGTAGTGAAGAAAGTACAATGGCTGTTCTTTTCTCTGTGGTGTATACAAGATCATGAGTATACAAGAAAAATAGAGAATTTCCTCTTTATTTTTTAAGTGGGTTCTTGTATTTCACAAAGGAGATTACATTCACAGCATAGAAAACAAAGACCTAGAAGAACCCTCACATACTTACTAACTCCAGTAAACCTAGGAACTAAATAAAATACCAGAAATTTGGAGGTGGTTACTGATGATGGGGATAAAACAGCAAACAAGAGACAAGCAAACACTTACTGAATCTGTGGACATATCTAGCCCCTCTCAAAGTGAGAATGGCCAATCTAATAAAAATAACCACAGGCTGAACCTCCACTTTCTAGTGCATACAGCTCACACATATAGAAGGAAACCGTGAAGAGCTGGGAAGACTAACATTAAAAAAGAAGTTGCAATTCACAAAAATTAGTTTTAATATTAAAAAAAGGTTTCCAAATAAAGTAATTATTATGCTGGTTTCTGTGTTATTTGCACGGATAATTTTAAACTACTTTTCAGTTCATTGGCTGTGGCATTTATTACAAAAACTCTGAGCACAAAACCTACTAATTGTTTTGGTTTGTTCCAAGTAAATATAAATATTCATAGGAAAATCTATAAAATAAATGCTTGCAAAATAAAGCATAAAGACGAAATGGCTAGTAAATCATATGTTCAAAGAGAATGACAAATAGATTTTCAAACTTGGTCAACTCTGTACCACCCTTCCCAAGCTCAGCTGCTGAGTCCGGTCTGCTTGAAGCAGTTCTGAGCTTCAGAGCCAGGCATCCACTTCAGAGAATGCCTGGAGCATGAAGTCTGACACCAGGGCTGAGGGGAAGTAAGTGCTTCCTGCCTCACAGCGAGATGCCTGTCCCTGTTTCTAAGCAGAATTCCAGACATTCCATGAGTTCCTTATGAAAATGGGAGAAGTCCATTCGAAAGTAAGGACTCAGAGCTGCACAAAACAGGCGAGAACTGCATGCTCATTATGAGGAGATTTGCATCTGATCAGGGCATCTGTCACAGACACAGTCCACCCCCATCTGCACCCAAAGAGTTCTTTTCAGAGAACTCCATTCAGGTAAGGCTGGATCCTTGACTTCATTACTGAAAGGAATTTCAGGGCTTGTCAGTGGGAAGCAAAGTTGGAATTTATTGAAAGAGATTTTTTTTAACCTTAGGTTTTAAGCACAAGGGTTAATAAAAAATAGAAAGAAAGCACTCAGGAAAAGAACAAGACATACCCGAGTGTGTGGGCTATTCAAGGAGAGTCCTTCTCACTGGTCTTTCCCAATAGCCATATGTATGATTTTGTGTGGTTTTGAAGTTGCTATCTTTAAAGGGTTACTAAGGAATTTGAATGGGGTCGTGGAATAGTTCCTGAGATGTACTGAACAATATTACAGTACAAAAGGTAAAACCTTCCACCATAAGAGTTGCATGAGAAGTTAAGATATTTTCCATGTGTACTGGCTGGTTTCGTGCATCAACTGGACACAAGCTGGAGTTAACACAGAGAAAGGAGCCTCCCTTGAGGAAATGCCTTCATGAGATGCAGATGTAAGGCATTTTCTCAATGACAAAGTGATAAAGGGTGGCAGGGCCCATTGTGGATGGTGCCATCCCTGGGCTGGTGGTCCTAGGTTCTATAAGAAAAGCAAGCTGAACAAGCCATGAGGAACAAGCCAGTAAGTAACATCCCTCCATGGCCTCTGCATCAGCTCCTGCTTCCTGACCTGCCCTGCGTGAGTTCCAGTCCTGACTTCCTTTGGTAATGAACAGCAATATGGAAGTGCAAGCTGAATAAACCTTTCCCTCTCAACTTGCTTCTTAGCCATGGTGCTTTGTGCAGAAATAGAAACCCTGACTAAGACACAATGTAAACAAAATTAATAGTGTTGTTTGTGAGATTATCAGAAAATGGAAGGAGCAGAATCTATTCATATTAGAAAACAGCTCTGTATAGAGGGCACCATCCCAGTGGGCCTCACAGCAAGGTCAGCTCTGTAGAGGGCACCATCCCAGTGGGCCTCACAGCAAGGTCAGCTCTGTATAGAGGGCACCATCTCAGTGGGCCTCACAGCAAAGTCCATGTGTTGGGACAGTTGGTTTCAGCTGCTGAAGGCCTTGACCAGACTGGGAGCCCCGTTACTTCCCATGCCCTCTGCAATTCCCTGCTTCTGTTCCACCTCATACTCCAATCGTGGGTTCAACCCGTAAGCCTCTCCTGGCTCTTTCTTCGTCTCAAAACTAAAACAGTGCTCAGAACTAAAGAGATATATGTATGGGTCCTAACGAAACCAAAACAACAACAAAAAACCTACAAAAGGCTCAATGGGAAATTATGACAAAGGGTTTGGTGCCTCCTCATCTAAGTGTGATTCCCTACCCCACCCCCAAAAATTATACTCTGATTAGGAATATTTCAGTGTCATCCTTTCTCATAATATGAGGACTTAAAAGTTTGTTAAGTAAATGAAAATTGCTATGACATTTTTAGTAGGACATGAGAGTGTATACAATGCTAAATGAGGTATCATGGCGAGTCAGCTGAGGTGGGAATCCTCTCTGAATGTGGGAGGCATTGTTCCATGGGCTGCGGTCTCAAGATCTCAAACTACATAAGAGAGAGAGAGAGAGAGAGAGAGAGAGAGAGAGAGAGAGAGAGAGAGAGAGAGAGAGAGAGAGCGCGCTGGGCAGGCACAATCATCTCTATCTGCTTCCTGTGCACAAATGCCATGTGACCAGCTACCTCTCCAGTCAGCCACCATGACTTCCCAACAAATACAGAATGCTGGAATTTATGTTAGAGTGGTAAGCTGTCCTAAATTGATCGTGCTGAGCATTTTGTCCCAGCAACAAGTCACTCACACAGGAAACTAGTACTGAGAAACCACACCACTGCTGTGGTAAACCTGACCGTGCAAGGCTGAGGCCCTGCTCTCATGGAGGGATGTGAAGGGCTGGGCACTCTGCACTAGGAAACTCTGAACCCTATGGGCAAGAGCTTAGAGGGCCATTGGTGGGAGGGGGCTCAAGGACAAGAACACTGAGAGAAACTTGGACAGTGGAGGTCCGGCTCATGAGGTTTCTGAAGGGAACAAGGACGCTACCAGGACCAAGGTGCACTATTTGTGAGGCTGAGTGAGGAGTTGGTGTGACTGCTATTGACACAGCACCCCAAGCTGTCTGCATTCAGCCATCAACCGCTACCCAAACAGTATTGACTGCGCAAGTTACGTTCAGTCTGCGTTCTAGTGAGCAGGTCTGCCCAGGGGTGACTACTGAGTGAGGAGAAATAGGAGCTCAGAGAATAAACTCTGCCGCAATGAAAACAAAACCATCCTCCCACCAACAGGATAAATAACCTCAGAGCAGCCACCATGCACTACCTTGTTATTGTGTCTAAGAAGTCTGAGAAAGACCAGTGCTGTGCTATCTATATAGCTGTGCTCCCAGCGTTAGATGACAAGGGTGGAGGATAGCAAATTTGAGGGTAACTGAGCTACATAACAAGACCTGACTCAAAAACCAGAGCAGCAGCAACAATAGTGCAGTTAAGTTAACCTGGAGGGGGCTGGAGAGATGGCTCAGTGGTTAAGATCACTGACTGCTCTTCCAGAGGTTCTGAGTTCAAATCCCAGCAACCACATGGTGGCTCACAACCATCTGTAATGGGATCAGATGCCCTCTTCTGGTATATCTGAAGACAGCAACAGTGTACTTATATTAATAAATAAATAAATCTTTAAAAAAAAAAAAAAAGTTAACCTGGAGTATCGAGCCTAAATTCTTTCCTTGGCAGATCCAGCTGCCAGCCTGTGGTCAGCTGCAGAGTTACTGAAGCCGCTTAATTGGAAAGCCTAATTGTGCTGCCCGTTAAACTTCATGTTCAGAGTTACCCGGGACTTCAATTCACAGTAAACACTGAATGTTCGAGGATGGCCCAGAAACGGTGGGGAACAACTTTTAAATGTGCATTTTCATAAAAGGGGTCTGAACAGTATGATGTTATTTTGTATATTGGAATGCAATCATATTCTTTACTGAGTGCAAAACTAAACCACATATGCTCTAGTCAGGCCAGAAGGAGGTTCAAAAAACAGTGCTTGAAAAACAGTAAAAAAATGTTACCTCCCACAGAGAAAAGGTGTTGAAACAAACCAGGTTGGTGTTTGTTTTTGTTAATATTTAATCATTTCTAGCACACACTTCACTTGTAATAAAAATACTGTGATTCAGGTTGAAAGATGAACTTTCTGGGCATTTTCTATTAACTGGAAAAGGGAAGCAAAACAACAAAAAATAAAATTTAAAAATTCCTTATAATTTGTGTCATTTTTTTATATGCCTGAGAAGAAATTTTACACAGAAAATTTTATACTTTTATCCTTCTGTTAAGCATAATGGATTAATTACTAGGTAAAAAATAGGAGCAAATTATCCTTTTTAAAAACTGAATCTATCTTTCAAAAACCTGTTTAAAAGACTCAGTTGTGTGTGGGATGAGAAATCAAGGATTGGGTCTATAAAGACTATGTTCCTGTTGAATTTGGTTGAGCTTGAAAGCTCTTGAAGGCTCCCAAAGACTGTTTTCATTCTACACTGCTATCCCATTCCTGGGCACAGCCACCAAATTTTAGTGCCACCCCCCCATAAAAGCCAAGGAGAAAGTTTGTTTTTCCCAAGGTTCACAGAGATCTCTTGTGCTCACTGTGAGAGCTGTGGATTCCTGCATTAATGCACATTTTTATTAAGCTCCAACTTTATTTCAACACGCCACAGATATTTTCCAAAGGTTCTTATAAACCTTGTTTTTTGACTTTAAAATCCAAAATGCAATCACAAATACCACATATCTAAATATCCTTTATCCAAAGCGAATGATACAGAGATCATTCAAGACCCCCCACCCCCAGCAGTAAATCACTTTAATTTTCAGTGGAAAGTGACCAAATAGTTCCCAGGGTTTCCAGAGCCTCTCTTGTCTCAGTGGGTAAATTAGCTTCCCAAACAGCTCTGGGAATCCGATTAAGTCACCTTCCTGTTGGGGCCCTACCATGTATAGGCACCACACATTTCCCTGTACCTAAGACTTAGGCAGAGATTAAACTGTGCTAGAGAACATCCATGTAGATGGTAAGTACCAGGATGCATTTGAGAGGGCACACCAGTCGGTGCCCTAGCTCCACCAACCATTAACTGATGGCACTGGACTAGTGGTTATACTTCTCCAAGCCTCAGCTTCCTTGTACCCAGATGAAGATCTGTCTTAGAAAAATGGTGAGAATGCATGGCTGCACTGACAATTCTGGAATTTTTATTATAAGAATATACTTTCATTTTAAGCCCAGGTGTGGAAATAAAGGGCTGCTTTGGACTGTCTGCAGCAGCTGACTATGATTTCCCTCATGCTCTAGCATAAGTGGGTTTTTGTCAGCTGCAGATAGTTTCTGCATCTGTGTGATATTTAGAATTATGGTAACTTCTCAGAGGGTGTATAAATGCTAGAGAGGCAGAGTCTGTGGCTATTGATTGCTTAGGGGGGTTGGTTACAGTTTGTCAGTAGTAGTTTTCAAAGAAGAAACAAGAAGAAAGGAGTTAGATTCACTCTTCTCTCCCCCACCCCTTTCTCTCTAATGAGGGGGTGAAACCAGGGGTAAAGGTGGTAAAAAGAAGAACCCACAAACCTACAAAGCAGCAAAGACAGCTACAAGGAAAGAAGAAACAAGAAGACAGAAATTGGATTCAAAGATCTCTGTCTAATGCCATAGAGACAAGGGATGAAAAAAATGGATATTTCTTTTCAAGGGGCCAGCAAAAAACTTTTAGTGTGGCTGCTGCCACTGGGATATCCCCTGCTTTGTTCCCAGAAGGGATTTTCTGTTTTTGCTTTTACTTCCTCATATATACCACTTCAAAAAAGTTTGGAAGAATGGCTGAGCAGTTGGAAAGCTTGCGGGTGGAAATGGAGGGGCCTGAAAGCAAAAATGATGGAAGTGGGAAGACAGAAGGGCCCCTCTGCTCTCTTTTCTGAAAGGGTTGCAGAGTTGGCTGCGTAACTGGAGAAGTTGTGAGTGGGGATGGTAGATCTTGGAGAGTAAGGAGCACCAGAAAGGAGAGAACAAAAGGGCTCAGTCCTGGAGACTGAGCAAGAGAACAGGGGTTTCCTGCAGGAGCGGGGAGGGAAAGAAACTATGATGGAGGATGGACAGGTAAGTCAGAGAAAAGCTGAAAAAGAAGAGGACAATCTGACGAAGCAGATCTCAGACCAACTTCACCACAGAATAGGAGCAGGGGCAGGCCAGGGACAGGAAATCATCTTTCCCAGAGGTCCTACAGCATAAGCCTACTAATGCTGTAGAATGAGGTTCCGATGAGATAGGATGGTATTCTATAGAAATGATAGGTCTAAGGCTTTTAGTTTAAAGAGGTTGTGATTTTATATGGAAAGCACTTGCCTTCTGTAAAACAAATTCTAAATAACTGCGTTACTCAAAATATAATTATTCCCCAAGACTGGAAGGGTTTGGTACAGCTGTACTACAGGCTGGTCCTCAGTTGCAGTGGCTAACATGGTGGAGGGAAGACGCTTCAAATATCGAACAGTCAAATAGAGTGAGGGGATGGATACAGTAAAAGAACAGCTGCTGGGTGAAGGGCGGTACCTGACGTACAAGAACAGGTGCGATTTGATGATATCACTACAGAACAGTGTTGCTTAGTGGCTTTAAGAGCTTGGGACAAAGTTGAGGAGCCCAGGGGAATAAATCCACTCCAGTTACAAAGCTTATAGAAGGGTCTAGAGAAACCTTCACTAATCTTTTTATAAAGATTAGTCTCAGCTATGAACAAAGTTGATCAGACCTTGATGCAAGACAGGTGTTTACAGAGACTTTCTGTAGGAAAATATAATACCAAGTATAAAAAAAATTATTAGACCATTAAAGGCATAAGCAGCACCTATGGGCGAGTGGGTAAGGGACATGACCAATGCTGGTTCTAATGTGCACTATACAATATAATAGGCCAAGCTGTAGCTATAGATCTCTGATATCAAAATGTCCTGAGCTTCAGTTGTGGTCATTTGCAAAAAAGGCTGTGAACCAAGCCACTAAAGATCTCAAATCTCAAAATGCTTGGGGTTTTAATTGTGGAAAATATGGTCACTTGCAACAAAATCGTGAACAAGGTATCTCATAAACCAGAAAGTAGGCCCAGCCTTCCAGGTCTGTGCAGGTGAAGTGGCAAGGGTTGCCGTTGGACCAATGAGTGTAGGTCCAAAAGAAATATTCAAGGTAATTTCTTACTATGGAGAAACAGCCTTGGGGGCCTTGCTTGGGGCCTCACTGTATAAAGTGCAAGTCACTTCAGACAAGAGCAACTGAGAGACACTGGGTGATATTTAAAAAAAAAAAAAAACTGTAGAATTAAATCAGCCTAAAATCTATAAGGATGTGTTAACATCAGAATGGAACTCTCTGTGTCGAGGATGCAGATTTGTTTCTACTTCCACAAGAAATGAGAAGCTGTGGATCCCATCAAAACTGACAAAGCTCAGAGGTGAGCAGGGGAGGTCTCCTGAAAGACCCAAACAACACTTATTTCATTGAAAATGTCTGTTTCTAATTTCCCACTACACCCAACATAATTAATGCCTTAAAACAGAAGGGGGAAATGTAGTGATAATTCTGGAATTTTGGTTTCTTCAAAAACCACAAAAATATTGTAAGAATATGTTTTCATTTTAATCCAAGGTGTGGGATATGGGGCTGCTTCAGTTTGTCCACAGCAGCTGACTATGATTTGCCTCCTGCTCTAGCAAAGGTCTGGTTTTGCCAGCTGTAGATAGTTTCTGCAATTGTGTGACATTTGGAACCATGGGAACTTTTCAGAAGTTGTATAAATGCTAGGGCCCAGAGAGGCGGTGTGAGTGGTTGGTTGTTTGGGGGAAGGGAGGGTTGGTTGGTAGTAGTTTGTTAGTAATCATGCTCAAAGAAGAAATTATATTCATATATTCTTTCCCTCTATCCTTCTTTCTCTCCTATCTAGTGACAGAGGGTAAAACCCAGGAAAAGAGGTGAGAAAAAAACCCCACAAAGTGGCAAAGGCTGGCTCTGCAGGGCCATGCTGAGTTCAAGAGCCGTGACCGCCTCAGAGCAAGTGGGGGATGCCTGTCTGCCTGCCTCTCTTCCCTCTTCTCCAAGAAATAATCAGGAAAAATTGATTGAGGTGTCTTGGTGCTCATAAGCTCTGTAATCCACCCCAGTGTCCACCCTACATATTATAAAGCTCAAACTACTACTGCGTTCATGATGGTAAGGGAGGTGGGATAAAACTCTACAGCACACTAAGTATGGAATTGTGTGGCCTAAGTAGTAAAAGATGGTGTGAGACCCTCTGTACACCACAGTGCACTCTGTACAGTGTCAGCCTCAAATGTGGGCAGTAATCAGCTGGTCATTTCAGAGCCGACAGCTGAAAGCACAGGATAATTGCAGAGCCTCCCACTGCAGGAATGTGCATATTCTTAACACCCAGGTAAGCAAGCCTCGACCAAAATCTACCCAGAATGTCTCTGTATTAAAGGGGACTGAGCCACTAACAACACAGAACATGAGAATAAATATGAAATTTCTTTTTCTAACCACAGACTTAGTTACTGTTTTTAGCTTAAGGTACATCTGTTTATCTCTACATGTATGCCAAATGCTGTATTTAATCGTTTATGTTTTATTCATATGTCTATATATTTCAAATAATATAATACAGCCTTATGGTCTATCACTTGACACAAGACCTAGAACATGGACAATTTATAAGTAAAAAATTTTCCCTCCATCACCTCTGTACAGCCTGCTATCTTGAATCACATATCATTCATTGATTTATCATTGATTTGTGTTCAAGATATAATTTAATATAAATATATTTTCAAACTATGTCATTTAAAATTTAAGAATTAATATTTTTGTTTTAACACATTAGAAAAACAAGATAGGGTCTCCAGCATAGCCTGGCTACACAGCCACGGTTGACCTTGGACTTTTGATTCTCCTGCCTCCATCTCTGATCCGGAATAGGCCTTTGTTACCATTCCCGATTTATGTAACACTCGGGATCAAACCCGGGACCTCATGCATGCCAGGCAAGCACTCTACCAACTGAGCTGTTCCCAGACACATCCCCATTACTAATTTAAAGGAAAAAGCATACCACATCAGATTCAGAAAATCATTTGATTTATAAACTCTCAATAACTTGGAGCAGAAAGAAGATATTCCTCACATAATTTAAAATTTTTTGAAACTATGGTATCACACTTAGTAGGAAAACATTAAAAACACAGGATTTAAAAAAAATTAAAAGTTCATTATTACCACTTCATCCAACATCACTGTGGTATTCCTAAATAGACAGTACACACCCTCAGAAAGGCAAAAGGAAGGGCAGGGAGGAAGAAGATTTACAGCTACAATGTATATTTTTTATTCTAAGTTAACATTTAAAAAAGAAACATTTAACACAACAGCTAGATAAATATGCAGGGGTCATCTACTTGCACCCCAGCAGTGAGGAATTAGACCACATTAAGAAACATGATCTATTAAAACACCAAAATATCAATTAACCAGAAATAAATACGTTTAAATATATGCAAGACTCAAGTGGAAGCATATTTTAAAGATGTAAGACTCAGTCAGTAGCTTGAGAGGGCTATCTGATTCGTGATAAGGAGACTCAACCATTTAAAGGTGGCACATTCTCTAAAATGGTGTGAAAGTGAACGCCATTCCCAAGAAGGCTGCTCAGAGACTGTGAGAAGCTGATCTGAAAGTTCACAAGAAAACACAGCCAAGACTCTTCCAAGTGAGAGAAAATGAAAGGGGCCATGAGCAAAAGAGAGATAAAGATGAGAAGAACTCATTGAGACAAAACACCGGAACTGGACACACACACACACACACACACACACACACACACACACACACACACACACACACAATGTCTGACAGGCACACGAACACTGAAAACTGAGGATTTGTTTCACATCACAGCAAAACTAGTTTCAGACAGATCAAGGACTTAGTGTCAGAAGCAAAACTTCAATGTCTATAGAGATAAATATGTCTTCAAAATTATTTCTGGTCTTAAGAGTGGAAAAAAGAAACAAAGGTGCTTATCATAAAATAAAACCCTAAAGTCAGCCGGGCTCAAAGTCTATAGAACTTGGGGAATGGGCAGGAGCTTTGGAGGGGCACACTACAGTTTCAGGGTATATGTAATGCATTTATCCAGCATGAGAAACAAAGACATGACAGAATTTGAACTTGAAAAATGAGCTTTATTATCTCTGCCATAACTCATGTGCTTTATCTGCACATAACATTTTTATTTGCAAATTTTTATAATAAAAATAAACGAGCCTGGCTTTTAAAAGAACATCTGGTCATCCGCAGCATCTAAACCATGCAAATGTGGTTCATCTTTCTGTCTTAACGAACCGAAGACACAGTCACAAAGTAGGGCGGGTACCAGATGATTGGTTCCTAAAATGTCAAAAAGATAGGGACGTAGAGCTCATGTTCAGTACCCAGCACCCAGGTCAGGAAGCTCACATTGATGTAACTCAAACTCCAGGGGATCCAACGCCTCTTCTGTCCTCTACAGACACCTTCTCAAATGTGAACGCATGCACAATTAAAAATAAAAAAACATGCAAAGAGTTCCTATAACAAGAAGGAAGTGTGGAAATGTAACCAAAGAAGACGACGAAGATCGACCATAAAACATGGGTAGGCTCGCGCTCTCTCGCTCTCTCTCTCTCTCTCTCTCTCTCTCTCTCTCTCTCTCTCTCTCTCTCTCAAATGAAAATTGATTTTTGACAAAAAAGCCAAAACCATACAATGGAAACAAATGGTGCTGGTCTAATAGGATGTCTGCATGCAGAAAAATCCAAACAGACCTGTATTTATCACCCTGTACAGAACTAAGTCCAAGTGGAGCAAAGACACTAAATCGAATAGAACAGAAAGTGGGAATGGCCTTGAAGTCACTGGGACAGGAGACAACCTCCTGAACAGAAAACCAATGGATCAGACACTACGATCAACAGTTGATGAATGGGACCTCATGAAACTGAAAAGCTTCTGTAAGGCAAAGCACACTGTCAAGAGGACAAAAACAATTAAAAATGGGGTACAAGGCTAAACACAGAATTCTCAACAGAGGAATCTCTAATGGCTGAGAAACACTTAAAAGAAATGTTCAAAATCCTTAGTTATCAAGGAAATTCAAGCAAAACAACCCTGAGATTCTACCTTACATCCATAAGAATGGCTAAAATCAAAAACTCAAGCGACAGCACGTGCTGGTGAGGGTGCGGAGCAAGGAGAACACTTCTGTATTGCTGGTGGGAGTGCAAACTTACACAACCACTGTGGAAATCAATTGGCAGTTTCTCAGGAAACTTGGAACACTTCTACCTCAAGTCCCAGTTATACCACTCCTGGCATATACCCCAAAAATGTTCCATCGTCCCACAAGGTCAGCCGTTCAACAGCTATTCATAATGCCAGAAACTTGAAGCAACCTAGATGTTTCTCAGCTGAAGAATGGATTAAAAGAATATGGTATATCCACACAATGGAATACTATCAAGCCACTAAAACAACATGAATTTTGCAGGCAAATGGATGGAACTAGAAAATACACTGAGTAAGGTAACCCAGGACCCAAAGGACATGTATGGTATGTCCTCACTTATAAGTGGATATTAGCAATGAAGTACCGGATAACCACACTACAATCCACAGAGAAGCCAAATAACAAGGGCCCAAAGGGAGGATGGTTGAATCTTTCTCAGAAGGGGAAATAAAATAGATATCTGAGGTGGATAAAGGGAGAGAAGTGGTGGGAAAGGAGATGGGGAAGGGGAGAAAGGCAGAGGGAGATCAGGTGCAGGAAGAGCAGGGGAGAGAGAACGGAAATCGGTGTTGGGGTTGGGCATCTCTAGGATGTGCCACAGACCTGGTACTGGGAGAGGCCACAGGGTGTCTTTGGAGACAACTCTAGCTGAGACTCCTAGCAGTGGGGGATATGGATCTTGAAGTGACCACGTCCTGTAGTCATGCAGGAATCCTAGTGGAGGGATAAGGGCACCAAGTCATCCACAAAACCTTTGACCCAAAATGTGTCCTGCCTACAAGATGTACAGGAGCAAAGACAGAGCAAAGATAGGAATATGCCAACCAATGACCAGCCCAACTTGAGACCCATCCCATGGGCAAAAACCAATCCCTGACACTATTAATCATACCCTGTTATGCTCAGACAGGAGCCAAGCATAACTGTCTTCAGCAAGGCTCCACCCAGCAACCAATGGAAAGAGATGCAGAGACCCAGAGTCAAACATTAGTTGGAGCTCAGGGAATCTTGAGGCAGAGTTGAAGAAGGACTGAGGGACTCAAAGAGGACAGGGCCTCTACAGGAAGACCAACAGAGTTAACTAACCTGGACCCTTGGGAGCACCCAGAGACTGACCCACCAACCAAAGAACATGCATGGGCTAGACCTAGGCCTCCTGGAGCAGGAGCTGTCCCTGAATCTGTTGCTTGCCTGTGGATCCTATTCCCTTAACTGAGCTACCTTGTCTGGCCTCAGTGGAGAGAATGAGCCCAGTCCTATTGTAACTTGATGTGCATGGGGGGTACATATACCCAGGGGGTCAGGGGAGGGCGAATGAGGGAAAGATCTGTGTGAGGGGGGAGTGGGATGAGAGGGAACTGATATTGGGATGTAAAGTGAATAAATAAATTGATTAATGGAAAAAATCTTCTAAAAATTTTTTATATAGGCTCTTTGTTGAGTGAGCATATTTTAAAATATTAATAGCAACATGAATGTAACAATCATTTGACTTCCTGAATGACAAGGGAAATGCAAATTAAGTTCATTATAAACCCATATATACTTGGCTAAAAGATATAAATCTGGTAATGCCAGAACACAGGTGAGCAAGATTTCCTAAGCATTGTCACTAAGAATATGAAGTGGCTCAAGTCCTCTGAAAGGCTGTACCATAAGAACTTATAATGTGGATTGCTACCTACTAAATCCAGTCACTGGAAGAAACTAGAAGCAGTTTTATTCATGTAGTGCAGATGACATATTCACATAAGTCATAGGAACAATATTCAATAAATTCAGATAAATTTAGTTTCATGCCCAACATGGGTAGAGGGTTGGCACTGTAGCTCAATGGTAGAGTACTCACCTGGCATGCCAAAAAAAAAAAAAAAAAAAAAAAGATAGATAGATAGACAGACAGACAGACAGACATTGATTCAATATAATAAAATCAGTCAAGTCCCAAAGGACCATGAAGGTATTCTTTAATTAAATATAAACTCAAATAAAAAAATAAGATTATGATAAAGACTGTATCAAAATTAAATTGTTATCAAACTAAAGCCCTGACCTCACTGAGAACTAAGCAGCAGAAACCTCAATGGTTCCTGGGACGTGACCAGAAATCTGCTTCACTTAGTTTGCCTGATAACTAGAATTACACATCCCATTATGATCAGAGGAAACGCCAATGGATACAGCTAACAGTGCCCAGTGGAGGCCTTCGACCACATCCCCTGTGTATTCACTAGGACAGTTTGCCTGCTCGTTTGGTATCAAGGTCACACTTGGCCATAAACAGCCTTGAGAGACCAGACGATGAGTAATGTGAGGGCCATTACCCTAAAAAGGCACCTTCTGGAAGATACCCACATCATCTGGCGTGCTGCATCGAGTACAGTGCCCATCTTTGGCCGTCTCTGAGTGAATAGGGACAGTCACACATTCGCTCTGAGGTCACTTTCAAGCCCAGCAAAGGAATCCCTTTAGCTACTAAATTAGAAGTCTGCGGAGCTTGGCAGCCTTTCCCTGTGGGAAACCTCCTGAGCAGTGACTAGAATAACTATTCCCAAGGACTGTGTGCCCTGTTGTCAGGATACAGTCCAACGCTCTGTCAAAGTCCCTCAGACAAACTAACTGGGTGTGGGCTTCACCTCCCAAACACATCGGAGTGTCCTGAGGATGAAGCACTATTTTAGACTGTCACGTATTTAATACCCACAGTAGTTAGACACAGCCAGTCAACATGCTGCCCTAAATCCTACAATGGCTAGCATTTCTATTCTATTATGGCAGTAGGAGCTAGAAAACCTGCAAGTTAAATATAAACACATCAGTGCTTTAGGTGGTTAAGTTCTGGTCTTGCGTGACTGATGCACATGTATAAAGAGTGCACATAAAACAACTGTCTCCCGCCTTTGAAAAAGAGAAGTAGGTGAGCTAGAGGGGACAGATGGCTTGGTGAGGCTAAGCACACACTGAGTTTGAAGCCTTAGTGTCCATGTGAAAAGCCAGGCATGACCATGTCTTCTGATACCCAAGTGTTGAAGAGCAGAGACTGGCAGACCCCAGGAGTCCGGTGACTAGCATAGCTGAAAGAGCAAGCTTCCGGTTCAGAGAAACACTGTCACAGGAAGAAGGCAGAGAGCCATAGAGGAAGTCACCCAACTCGTTCCTATACACTGCACAAGCACAGCGAGACGTGTACACACCCACAGTCTCATGTCCATGCCCCTACACACGGGGGAGGGGAGAGGGAGGAAAGTAAACACTAGTAAGACAGCTTTAGACAGTAAAGTCTGTATCCTTCAACTGCCACAAACATCACAGCCATGCTCCACTTGTCAACGACAGAAATCAAGACACTGGTGAACACAACGTAGTTTTCATACAACTATGGAAGTGAGAACAGAGCCAAGTGTGGACAAACAGCTTACAAAGAGGACATCCAAACCCATGAAATATCTCAGATCAATATGTCAAAGTTATTAGATGCGTGATTCATGATATACAACAGCCAAAATGAAAATGTATTTATTTCATAAGATATATTCTATGATAAACTCAATTCAAAAAAAGACATGGGGCTGGGAGGATATAGTTCAATGGTAAAGTGTTTGCCCCGGACATGTGAGGCTCAATCCTAGCACCACAATCTACATACATATCTAGAGATACAGAGTAATTAGAAAGCTTCCTCCCTCGGCTCAGGGGAGGAGACTAGAGGACAAGTTTAAGGGCTTGATCCTTACCACTGCAGAAATAAACAAATCACAAGAGAAGATGCACGCAGTGTCAAAAGTACCAAGAAAGAATGATTCTGTAGCAAGCATCCTGACATACTGGAGATTTATATATATATATATATATATATATATATATATATATATATATATATATGCTCGCACAGGTACAATGAACAGGATGCAAAGTGAATAAGTTAAAAAATAAAATTAATAAAAAATATGTTCACAAAGCAGAGTTATTCATAAGGGGAATTTTCATAACATAACATGGTATATATACCATTAACACATATATACATGTAGATCATCCTATCCTATAGGAATATATGAGTAATGTCTATATCCATAGAACCACAGTAAATACATATAAATGTTAAAACAAAAGTTAACACATTTTCTAATAAGTGGAACCTAGCAGTCATCACATTTAAAAACTTATAAAAACTATAGTCAATAAACAAAAACAATGAATTTGGCTGACGGATATAGCTGTTTTGCTTCCTAGAAACTATCCAACAACTACAAAAAATAAAGGTCTTGATAGCCTTTTAAGTCTGAAATGAGACACTCGTAGGAGTAGGAAAACATGCAAACATGGTTTAAATCCACAAGAACAACTCGGCCAAAATGAGCACAGGCTTTAAAAATAGACCTGCTGGTCAAGTGTCCCATTGGAAAGGTAAATATTTGGGGATGGTCTGTTTAAAGCAGAACAGCACTCTCATAGCATTAAAGCACACTTTTCAGAATTATTCTTAAATTATTTAAATTAGTGAATATCAGAAAATATGACCATTTTTAAACTTTACTTTATGAAAATGAGTCCGTTCTCCTACCCACTCTCCTCGCAGGCACAGCATCTCTCTTCTCTGGTGTTGCTTTATCTGATCAGTCCTCTATGTTAAAGTCAATAACTGAATCAGAATTCCGGGGGCCTCTCTGGAAATAGTCTACGGATGCAGGAGAACATCTGAAATCACCTAGCCCAGTCTGCCTTCCTGTGGAATCTGACACACCCAGTCAGGAAGCTATTGGAAGTAAACGGTTGAAACATGGTGTGGGATTTTAGGTGGCCTAATTCAGTATGTATCATTTTATAGCATTTTTTAAAATCTAGTAAAAATCTCAATCATAAAGATCTCAAAAGACCCAAATCCCGCGGGAAAGAGAGCTGAACACCCAGGAGTGCAGACATCCTGAGACCACAGGACAGACTGCCACCTCTGCACACCTCTGCCCAGAGCCCCGGTCGAAGGGGAAACTGCACAGTGCCTCTGGACACAGGAATATAGGAAGACAGCCGCCAATACCCACAGTTCTGGTCTGTGCCCGGGACCAAACTGAACCGGCCAAACAGCTCCCTGCACCCAAATCCCGTTGGGGAGAGAGCTGGACCCTCAGAAGTGTGGATGCTCCTGAGAAGTCAGAAGAGACCACCCTCGGCCCACAGTCCAGACCCAAGAGGGAACCGCATAGTGCCACCTGTGCCCACTGAGTGCAGACATAGGAGCAATCAGGGGCAGGACTCTTCAATCCCTGCCCGCGCCTAGGGCTGCAAGACAGTCTCCAGGAGCACCAACCACCTGAGATCAAAGGTAAGACCCACTTTTCTGCTACCAAGTGATGTGCCTGATGGATTCAGGACACACAGAGGCAGAAGTCCTCTGGGTCAGGGCACTTCCTGTTTCTAGATCTGCCCAGAAGTGAACTGTTCCCTGCACCCAAATCCTGTGGGGAAGAGAGCTGAACACCCAGGAATGCAGACATCTGAGACTGTAGGACAGACTGCCACTTCTGCACACCTCTGCCCACAGCCCCAGTCCAAGGGGAAACTGCACAGTGCCTCTGGACACAGGGATATAGGAACAGACAGCCTCCGCCAGTACCCAGGGTTCTGGTCTGAGCCCAGGACTGAACTGAACCGGCGAAACAGCTCCCTGCACCCAAATTCTGTGGGGGAGAGAGCTGGACCTTCAGAAGTGTGGCCACTCCTGAGAAGTCAAAGGAGACTACCCTCTGTCCACAGTCCTGACCCAAGAGGGAATCGCCTAGTGTCAACTATGGCCCCTGGGTGCAAGGACCTAGGAGCAATCAGGGGCTGGACCCTTTGATTCCTGCCCACACCTAGAGCTGGAAGACAGTCTCCAGGAGCACTGCCACAGCTGAGGGCAGAGCTCCTGTTCTCAGGAAAGGCTGAAAGAAAACAGGAAAACAGTTCTACAGGAGCTGACACAGAGGCCTACAGCAGGGCCAAGTCACTCCCAGAAACAGCAAGACAAGCAAACAGACCAGAGACAACCCAATGGCTAGAGGCAAGCACAGGAACCTAAGCAACAGAAACCAAGACTACTTGACATCATCAGAACCCAGTTCTCCCACCAAAGAAAATACTGAATATCCAAACACACCGGAAAAGCAAGATTTAGATTTAAAATCACATTTTTGGATAATGATGGAGGACTTTAAGAAAGACATAAAGAACTCCCTTAAAGAAATGCAGGAAAACACAAGTAAACAAGTAGAACCCTTAGAGAGGAAACACAAAAATCCCTGAAAGAATTACAGGAAAACACAACCAAACAGGTAAATGAATTAAAAATGGAAATAGAAACAATAAAGAAAGCACAAAGGGAGACAAACCTGGATACAGAAAACCTAAGGAAGAGACAAGGAGTCGTAGCTACAAGCATCACCAACAGAATACAAGAGATAGAAGAGATAATCTCAGGGTCAGAAGATGCCATAGAAAACATTGACACAACTGTCAAAGATAATGTAAAAGGCAAAAAGCTCCTAGCCCAAAACATACAGGAAATCCAGATCAGAATGAGAAGATCAAACCTAAGGATAATAGGTATAGAAGAGAGTGAAGACTCCCAACTCAAAGGACCAGTAAATATCTTCAACAAAATCATAGAAGAAAACTTCCCTAACCTAAAGAAAGAGATGCCCATAAACATACAAGAAGCCTACAGAACTCCAAATAGATTTGACCAGGAGGATTGTCCTCCTGTCACATAATATTAAAACACCAAATGCACAAAACAAAGAAAGAATATTAAAAGCAGTAAGGGAAAAAGGTCAAGTGACATACAAAGGCAGACCTACCAGAATTACACCAGACTTCTCACCAGAGACTATGAAAGCCAGAAGATCTTGATCAGATGTCATACAGACCCTAAGAGAACACAAATGCCAGCCCAAGTTACTGTATCCAGCAAAACTCTCAATTAACATAGATGGAGAAACCAAGATATTCCATGAGAAAACCAAATTTACACAATATCTTTCTACAAATCCAGCCCTACAAAGGATAATAGATGGAAAACTCCAACACAAGGAGAGAAAGTACACTATACAGAAAGCAAGAATAATTTCCTTGCAATGAAACCAAAAGAAAGACACACAAACATAATTTCTCCTCTAACAACAAAAATAACAGGAAGCAACAATCACTATTCCTTAATATCTCTCAACATCAACAGACTCAATTCCCCAATAAAAAGACATAGACTAACAGGCTGGATACGTAAAGAGGACCCAGCATTTTGCTGCATGCAGGAAACACACCTCAGAGTCAAAGACAGACACTACCTCAGAGTAAATGGCTGGAAAACAACTTTCCAAGCAAATGGCCCAAAGAAACGAACTGGAGTAGCCATTCTAATAATAAATAAAATTGACTTTCAACCAAAAGTCATTAAAAAAGATAAGGAAGGACACTTCATAATCATCAAAGGAAAAATCCACCAAGATGAATTCTCAATCCTAAATATCTATGCTCCAAATACAAGGGTACCTACATTCATAAAAGAAACCTTACTAAAGCTCAAAGCACACATTGCACCTCACATGATAATAGTGGGAGATTTCAACACCCCACTCTCATAAGTGGACAGATCATGGAAACAAATAGAGACATAGAGAAACTAACAGAAGTTATGAACCAAATGGATTTAACAGATATTTATAGGACATTCCATCCTAAAACAAAAGGATATACTTCTTCTCAGCACCTCATGGTACCTTCTCCAAAATTGACCATATAATTGGTCATAAAACAAGTCTCAACAGATACAGGAAGATAGAAATAATCCCATGCATCCTATCAGATCACCACACACTAAGATTGGTCTTCAATAACAACACTCCTTCATGATAAAAGTCCTGGAAAGATCAAGAATTCAAGGCTCATATCTAAGCATAGTAAAAGCATAGTACAGCAAACCAGTAGCTAACATCAAACTACATGGAGAGAAACTTGAAGCAATCCCACTAAAATCAGGAACTAGACAAGGCTGCCCACTCTCTCCCTACTTATTCAATATAGTACTCGAAGTCCTAGCCAGAGCAATCAGACAACGAAAGGAGGTCAAAGGGATACAAATTGGAAGGGAAGAAATCAAAATATCACTATTTTCAGATGATATGATAGTGTACTTAAGTGACCCCAAAAGTTCCACCAGAGAACTACTTAACCTGATAAACAACTTCAGCAAAGTGTCGGGGTATAAAATTAACTCAAACAAATCAGTAGCCTTCCTCTACTCAAAGGATAAACAGACTGAGAAAGAAATTAGAGAAATGACACCTTTCACAATAGTCCTAAATAGTATGAAATATCTTGGTATGACTTTAACCAAGCAAGTGAAAGATCTGTACAAGAACTTCAAGTCTCTGAAGAAAGAAACTGAGGAAGATCTCAGAAGATGAAAAGATCTCCCATGCTCATGGATTGGCAGGATTAATATAATAAAGATGGCCATTTTGCCAAAAGCAATCTACAGATTCAATGCAATCCCCATCAAAATTCCTACTCAATTCTTTATAGAAATGGAAAGAACAATTTGCAAATTCATTTGGAATAACAAAAAACCCAGGATAGCAAAAACTATACTCAACAATAAAAGAACTTCTGGGGGAATCACCATCCCTGACTTCAAGCAGTATTACAGAGCAATAGTCATAAAAACCATATGGTATTGGTACAGAGACAGGCAGATAGATCAGTGGAACAGAATTGAAGATCCAGAAATGAACCCACACACCTACGGTCACTTGATCTTTGACAAAGGAGCTAAAACCATCCAATGGAAGAAAGATAGCATTTTCAACAAATGGTGCTGGTTCAACTGGTGGTCAGCATGTAGAAGAATGCAAATTGATCCATTCTTATCACCCTGAACAAAGCTTAAGTCCAAGTGGATCAAAGACTTCCACATCAAACCAGATACACTCAAACTAATAGAAGAAAAAGTGGGGAAGAGTCTCGAACACATGGGCACTGGGGAAAATTTCCTGAACAAAACACCAATGGCTTATGCTTTAAGATCAAGAATCGACAAATGGGATCTCATAAAACTGCAAAGTTTCTGTAAGGCAAAAGACACTGTCATCAGGACAAAATGGCAAGCAGCAGATTGGGAAAAGATCTTTATCAATTCTACATCGGATAGAGGGCTAATATCCAAAATATACCATGAGCTCAAGAAGTTAGACTCCAGAGAGCCAAATAACCCTATTAAAAATGGGGTACAGAGCTAAACAAAACATTCTCAGCTGAGGATTATTGAATGGTCAAAAAGCACCTAAAGAAATGTTCAATATCCTTAGTCATCAGGGAAATGCAAATCAAAACAACACTAAGATTCTACCTCACACCAGTCAGAATGGCTAAGATAAAAAACTCAGGTGACAGCAGATGCTGGCAAGGATGTGGAAAAAGAGGAACACTCCTTCATTGTTGGTGAGATTGCAAACTGGTACGACTCTGGAAATCAGTCTGGAGGTTCCTCAGAAAATTGGACATTCCACTACCTGAGGACCCAGCTAAACCTCTCTTGGACATATACCCAAAAGATGTTCCAACATACAACAAAGACACATGCTCCACTATGTTCATAGCAGCCTTATTTATAATAGCCAGAAGCTGGAAAGAACCCAGATGCCCTTCAACAGAGGAATGGATTCAAAAAATGTGGTACATCTACACAATGGAGTACTACTCAGCTATCAAAAACAATGACTTCATGAAATTCATAGGCAAATGGAATGAACTAGAAAATATCATCCTGAATGAGGCAACCCAATCACAGAAAAAGACACATAGTATGCACTCATTGATAAGTGGATATTAGCCCAAAAGCTCGAGCTACCCAAGATGCAATCCACAGACCATAGGAAGCTCAAGAAGAAGGATGACCAAAATGCAGATGTTCCCACTCCTGTTTAAAAGGGGAAAAAATATCCATAGGAGGTGATATGGAAGCAAATTTTAGAGCATCGACTCAAGGAATGACAATTCAGAGCCTGCCCCACATGGGGCCCATATATATACAGCTACCAAAACTAGATAAGATTGATGAAGCTAAAAAATGCATGCTGAAAGGGACCGGATATAGGTCTCTGAAAGAATGAGGCCCCGAATTCTAAACCCTAGGGAGATAGATCTTGAAGCATTTTAAGAGTGAAATCTTAGGATGAAAGAGAGTAAGTCTTTGTACAAAAGTTTATAAACATACATCCACCAGTGCCCTGATGAATCTGCACAAGATGAAAACATGAACAAGTTTTCTAAGGCACCTGCTAATGCTAGAGCAGGAACCAGTCGGTAGGAGCGTGCCATGGGTATGCCCCTGTAACTATGCCCCTGTAACTCGGTGATGACGTGGCTGGGAGGCCATGCAGCTTGGCTCTGATGATGCTCTCATCTGACATCCTGTCAGTTTTTAGTTGCCTCTATGGCCACTTAGCCACACATTTCCAGCTTCCATTGCTTCTAAGTGGAATATGAATGTGCATATTATAAGCAACTTCTCAATCACTACTTCTTCCCTGGCTTGAAAAATAATTGAACTACTTAGAGCTCCAGCAGCCATCTTGGATCATACCATGGTGCACAGACCAACATCAAGGTACAAAGAGATCTGGTCCTTGTTAATTGCCAGTCCAGTCAGCCCCTGATCTCCCCTAGATCCTATATGTGGGAGGGAGGAGACTGTCTAGCTTGTCACATAATTACTTAGTCTCAGAACCAGGACAAACAGCCCTTCCAACATTGATGCCACACAGACAGTGAGCCCCACTGTTACAGATCTGAAACTGCACTGGTCTATTTGTATAAAGCAAATAGGTCCCTCCCTCCCAGGCATTCCAAGAACACTGAGAACTGACCAGCCTTGCCGTCTTCTGAAGACTGAAGTAGAAAACAGTCGAGGCACAGCACAGAGAGCACAAAGCTCCATTGCTGATATTTACCGGGAAAGTGGAATGATGGGGCTGGGGAAGGGCCGAGCAGGGAAACCGCTGGCCACACAAGCATGAGGACCTAAGTTTAGATCTCCAGCACGCTCATCAAGTGAAGTGAAATGTCTCCAGATGACCAGTCCTGAGTGAGCCGGCTAAGGCCTTGCAGCTGTCAAAAATGGGATCGACTTTTTTCTGAGCTTCCCAACAGATGGGGGGGGGGGTGGAGTGTTCACGTATCAATTTGGAGTATCAAGTTCATGTATCACCTGGAAATGGGTGGTTGTAATGGAAGCGCCTGAGGCCTGAGTCAGGTATCAGCACTGTTGGGTTGTGGGCCCACTGACCATCCCAACACTGGGCACAGCCGCTTGGGGAGACAAAACTCTGGGAGTCTGACTGCATTTATTTCATGACACCAGCCAGAACGGGTGCTGGGCTGTAGGGAAGCTCCGGGGCACCTCTCCAGGGGTGGGAAGGCTGGACGTGGTTCCGTGGTCCCCAGGCCTGCGACAAGGGGACAAGCCTTGTCGCAGGCCTGGGGACATGGGGTTCGCAGGCTCTCGGACATCTAGGTGCTGCTGGAAGTCACAGAAAAGCAGAGAACAGAGTCAGGGGCTGGCTACAACTAGCCTGGGGCTAGAAGAGGGTGTGAGGGAGCTCCAGCTTTTCCCATGATTGTCCTTGGCTTAATAGCAGGCAGACTCGGTGGTGGTTGTGGCTGGGAGTGCAGAGAAGCCTTCTACAGGAGACTAAGCTGCGGCTCTGTATGTGAAGGCCTCCATGGCTCCCCACAGAAGATCTCGATGAAAAGAGGCAGTCCATGGTTCTAAATAGTTTATTGCCATAGCGGAAAACGGATGTGTAAAGCCATATCCTGCTTCACAGAGTGGGCCCGAGATTAAATACCTTTTGCAGGGTGGAATGTCTGGGAAGGGAAGCTTATTTATTGGCAACGCCTCCGGACCTCTAGGTACCTCATTTGCACGGAAAACTCTGTTTTGAGCCTACTAGACTGTGGATTTTTTTTCTTATTGTTTTGGTTTGAGATGTTAGGGATGTCTCATTTACATGTGGAAGGGCTTAGGGGTGTTGCCCTTACATGACTGATGGCCATAAATCTATGTGGGGGAGGGGGGAAGCTGCAGCTACATGACAGGGACTTGGTGTCAGGAGCAGGCAAAGCTCCTACTGTCCCTTCAGGGTCTCCAGGGCCTCAAGCCTTTGGCTTGACCTTATTAGGTCCACTGCCCCACACAGCACCTCTGAGATGCTTTCCCAGGAAGAAAGCACTTCTCACATCCCCAAACACAATTGGGATTATTGAAACATTGAGGCTCAGTGGTCAAGTCCCAACAATTAATAACTATGAGATCAAAGTTTGAGTTACTGAAAGCCAGAAAACATGCAAGTGTGGTGGTTTGAATAAGCTTGGCCCAGGAAGTGGTACAATTAGGAGCTGTGGCATTGTTGGAGTAGGTGTGGCCTTGTTGGAGGAAGTGTGTCACTGTAAGGTTGGTCTTTGAGACCTTTCTTCTAGCTGCCGGGAAGCCGGTCCTCTCTGCTTTGCTTTTGGAACAAGATGTAGACCTCTCAGCTCCTCCAGCACCATGCCTGCCTGGATGCTGCCATGCTCCGCCATGATGGACTGAACCTCTGAACCTGTAAGCCAGCCCCAATTAAATGTTGTCCTTTATAAGAGTTGCCTTGGTCACGGTCTCTTCACAGCAATGGAAACCCTAGCTAAGACACAAGTGATATATATAAAATGCTCTCAGCATCATTGCCGGATGAGTTTTCAACCAACATTCCCTGTGTCTGGATAATTTATTGACATTTACGTTCTTTGCAGATTCTAACGCCTTAAAAATTAGCAAACACTTTTACACATGCACACTAAAATCATTATGGCCTGACATTTATATGTCTGTAAAACACATTTTGTTCCAACTGTTTTCATCAGAAAAAAAAAATGTAGCCTGCTGAAAACCAACACCTGCATATTTTACATTGAAGGGGAAAGAAGAAAAAGAAAGCCACAAGCAACTGAGATATGAACCCCACACACTTGTTCTTAATGCCAACTCGGAAGGAAAAACTCTAAAGCAACCTTGACGTCTCCTAAGGCATCACTCCAGAGGTTGTGCTGTTTGCTGCAGGAAGCCAGGCTGGCAAAACTGACATGAGTTTGGTCCCCAGCACCCACTCAGTTTGGTACTCCAGCTCAGAAGGATCCAGTGCTCTCTCCTGCCTTCCACAGGAGCCTGCACTCACAGCACATCCACAGACAGGCCGACGCCCACAGGCGTATACACATTAAAAGAATAAAAGACACCAAGCATGATGACGTCTGTCCTTAAGCCCAGCACTCGGAGGGCAGAGGCAGCAGCCGGCTGTAAGTTTGAGATCAGCCTAATCTACATAGACAATTCCAGGTGAGCCTGAGTTACAGAGGGAAACTCTGCCTCAAAATAAAAATAAAAAATAAAATCTTAAAACATGAAAGGGTAGGGAACAGAACCTGAGCCGTGAGGTTGCTACCGCATACCTGTGCACAAACCCAGAACAGCCACTGAATGGCAGATCAAGACATGCAGCACGAACCTAGACAGCACCCGATCATCACGGGCTTTTCTCCTTAACCCAACGTCACTGGAACAGACCAGCTTACAATTAACTCCCTCTTTGCAATGCTCAAAATCCAGATTGATTTCCTGTTTCTTCTTCCCCAAATTGCCTCAGTTTCTGTTTCTCTCTCCTACCAGATCTCTAAGCATCACCTCCATTTCTTACTCAATGGGGTCTCACTGCCCTCTTCACGGTGCCCTTAACCGTGGCCACCCCACCATAATGGATGAAAACCACTCCATGTATGGAGTGCCCACCAGGCACTTTCCCCAGCATTTGCCTCCAGCCCTGCACAAGCAGAAGGAAGAAGCAAAGAACTCCATAAAGGTCCCACGCCAGTCAAGGCAGAGCGAGGACTGAGGCACAGGCAACTAGAATGCAAACACCATCACACTCTGCTTTGTTTGATGCTCTTTGCTGGTTTGGTTTGGTCACTTGGCTGTTCTTAGCAGTCACTGCCCAGTAAGTTTGAGCAGCTATAAAATCTAACAACTGCATGTCATCAGGGTTGCCCTTGAATTCAGAGTCACCTACAGAGAGTTTTAGAAACCTCCTGAGGTCTCTATAATGTTTCGTTCTCCCTCAAAGAATTTCCATAACAGAAAAAATCATGTGTAATAAAATGCTACTATGATATGCTATGGTTTTTCATGGAAATACTTCCCCAAGTGGATACCCACAAAATACCATAATATTAGTCATGCAAAAATCTTCCTGAAAAAATATTTTCTATGTCAGTGTGGTTGTTTGAATGAAAATGGCCCCCAAAGACTCATAGGGAATGACATTATTGGAGGTGTGGCCTTAATGGAGAAAGTGTGTCACAGGGGGTGGGCTTTGCTGCTTTCTCTCGTCCTGCTGCCTGAGGATCTGGATGTAGACCTCTAGGCTGTTTCTTCAGCATCATGCCTACCTGCATGCCACCATGCTTCCCAGCACGACGATAACTCACGGAACCTCTGAAGCAGCCGGCTCCAATTAATGTTGTCCTTTGTAAGAGTTGCTGTGGTCATGGTGTCTCCTCACAGCATTGCTGTGAGGACACAACATGACCACAGCAATGGAAACCCTAACTAGGACGATCAGCAAAAGTCCTTTCCTAAAAACACTTGGGGTAAAGAGGGAGACTCTGCTTTGACTGGAAAGGAACCTTCAAGGATTCTGTCACTAAGTAGACAGTCGGCCACGCCCCCCGGACTAGTCCTCACACTTAAGATCTCTATCACCAACTGCTTTGAAAAGCCTTAATATTTGTCATAGTTTTAGATCACAGGTGCTTTAAGGATAAGAGAGTAGGAGACAGATGGGGCTCTCTGTGGCCTCTCTTATGTACTGGGTGTTTGGGAAACACAGCTCAAAAGAGAGATTGATCTAAAAGAATGAGCTTTGATGAGAGTTCACTGCAGCTGGCCACCGTCCAGGTTCGGTTAAGATCAGGGATACCCTGCAGATATCCTCCATGCTTCTGAATGTTACATGTAAGAACATGTGGATAAAATAGTAAAATATAAGTAACCTATGATTTTCAAGTTTGACCCAAAATTTTGATTGACATAATTAGTTTAAAATATTAAGGGAAAGAGGAGGCAAATTTATTAAAAACAAATTTCAAATAGAGTTTGTGTAGCCATAGAGCAATGGTAAAAATATTTTTGCCCATCAAGGGCAAAAGTATGCCCAGCATGGTTGCCACTTAGTTCACAAGAACTTTCTCCAGGAACCCTGCATTGCTGGCAACTCTCCATTGGCTCCCAGCTTCAAATGGCAACACTGTCCAGACACCCCGGGTGACCACTAGGTGGCACCACTACACTGCTCCATCTCCGAATGGTCGGTCTTTCTGCCTAGTGTTGTCCCCAGGAAACAACAGTGCTTCAAAACACAGGTACCTCACCTCAACATTGAATAAAGGAACAAAGACAAAGCTTATAAAACACATTTTAATTCTTCCTATAACTACTAATATAATGTTTGTCATACACTCAGCAAAGAATAGCTTATACAGCTAATTGTCATTGTTCCTTTCTTTGTTTGTGAACTGTAACCCACTCTGGCCTGGAACTCACCGTGTAACCTAAATTGGCCTTAAACTCCTAGTAATCTCAGCCTCCCAAGTGTGGGGTCAGCATCCAGCTTTGACTGAGAATGCTCCCACAGGCTCTCGTATCTGAATACTCGTTGGTTGGCAGTGACACTGTCTGGGTAGCAAGGTCTGGCCTTGCTGGAGGAAGTCTCCAAAAGTCAGTTCGGGGGTTTCAAAGCCACATGCTACTCCCAGTCCACTCTCCCTCTGCTTCTTGCTTTGGGTTTGCGATGTGAGCTCTCCGCTGTTCCTGCTGCTAATCTGCCATGATACCCTGCAGTGACGGACTCTGATCTCTTTGGTACTATAAGCCCAAATAAACTCTTCCTTTCACAAGTTACCTTGGTCCTGGTATTTTCACCATAGCAACAGAGAAGTGAACAACCCAGCTCATTCTAGCTGGGATGTCGCTCCCTGTCCAATGACGTGCACCATCGCAATATAGCAATGCAGGCCTGAGGTCAGTAAGTACAAAGCTGAGATGTACCTCCTGAAACGACACAACAGGAGTCCTTTCTGCCTCACCTTACACAGGTGGGTATCTGACCATAAAAGCACCATCCACGTCCTCTTCAAAACGCCAAACCCAAAGGCTGTAGATTAAATATCTACACTAGATACGCAATGGGACTCAGCAAAACGACTCTTCGGATTTTCCAGGCTGTGCAACTTGGCTGGTACATTGGACTAAGCATATAAGTGAAGTCGGGTCACATTAAATGCCCTGTGAGCAAATACTCTAACTGAAAAAACAATTACATACATAAACAAATAATAAAGCCCTGTGATTTGTCAAAAGCCCCGGGACGTTCCCAGTTGAAGGATCCTATACAACAGACAGAATGGACATCACTTACTGCCCAACCTAAACAAACAGTTTTGAGGTTTTAAGAGATTTTTACAATCAACCCAGCCTGTGACCTTAGAGCATTTGTAGTTATCAAAGTCCCCGAGTGTGGAGTGACATCGCTGGATAGAGTCTGAGCAGCAGACAATCATTTACCTGGAACAGCGGTGTTGGTTCTGTTGTGGCTGGCAGGGATACAGAGCAAGCAGTTTGTCCACTCTTTCACACTCGCTACCTAAATACCACAGGCTCGGGTGGGTCCCCAGAGCGTTTTAAATGTGTTTGTTTCTGCCTTGCACTCTGCCTCGGCAGCCTCCTGCTCCATATCATCTCATGCTCCAAACTTCATAGCCCTTTCCCTCTCCGAACTGACGAAGGGGAGGGCCAGCTCAAGTGTTTGGAGAAGGCTGGGCTCCTGTGCTCACCTGAAGAGTGAGGTACCTGAATATCCTTCCCAGCCTGGAGAGGAGAGAAGAGAGGGAAGGTGTGAAATGCCTGGCCCTAGTGATTGGAGAAATGGTGTCATGTGGGCCTCCTCTGAGGGCCAGCATAGATCCCAGCCACACAGAGAATGTCCTAGTTCACCTGAAATAGAGGCTACAAAGGCAGAAGCACATCTATTAAAGTGATGACAGGCGCCTAGAGTAACTCTGTGTGATAAGCAGCAGTGTGTAGGGAATGTACTGACCACAGTGGATGAGCAGGTCTCAGCCCCCTCTTGCCTTTTGCCAGTCACCTCTGGACAGTGCACAGGCAACACAGTCTTGCCTGGTACCCACAGTCATGGACCCCTGGTGGTCCCTATGATTCAGCCTGGTGCTCACAAGCACATGGACCCCACAGTCCCATCTGGTACCTCCAAGGCTAAAACTTTTTTAAGAAATTAAGCTCCAGGGTCAATCTCCAACCCTTTCCACCATGCCAGCCAATAAGAAAAAAGACCCTGGTGAGGTGAGAGTAAGCTGCCAAAGGGATGGGATGGACACTCGGGCTTCTTCATGGAGAAGGAGAGCAGGCCTGGCCATCACCATGCCCCTCCATCCATGCAAATCTCCCAGCTCTGTTCTAAAGAGAAGCAATCTGCGATCCTCTCCTTTTGGACCACATAGCTGGTTCTCAAAGGGATCTTCCTTGGCCCACCGTCTTTATCGTTCTTTCAAGAGCCTTAAAGCCTTTTACAGAAGAAGCCAGGACAGGAACTAGGAGACAGATGGACAAGGGAGGGACAGACGAAAAAAGGTAAGGAGGGAAGGAGGGAGGGAGGGAGGGAAGGGAGGAGAAGAAGTGACTTCTTTTGCAGTAGAACAACTTCCTTTGTCAGAGTGGGAGAAGCATCTCGTTTTCTACTCAGCAAAAGGTAAATGTATACAGAATGTTCCTAAGTGACTCTTTTTACATGCTACAGATTGTGATCAATCTCTATAAAGTCTAGTTAAACACACACACACACACACACACACACACACACACACACACACACACACACACACACATACTATGATAAGGGATGGGAATTTGACCAGGAGCTTGAGAAGCATGTGACCTAATAGGACACAGGAAGCCTGCAGTCAATAAACAGAATGAGGTGAAAGGGCCCCAACCCCACCTCATCCCCCTAGGAGATAGCATTTATGTCTGGGTACCAGCTGAGCTGCCAACCCTGTGGTCTTAAGTATCCACCTCACATTAACCCTAAGTTACCCACACCAAGACCTATTTAAACTCTAAACAAAACACTCGAGTGGGAAATGTTTAGCAACTAGACATCGCTACTCAACTGGAAGTATCACAATTGTATTTCTACAAACTGAGCTCATCAGCCCCGGTCCCCAAGCTACCAGAGTGTTTAGCATCATTTTACAGATGTAAAGAAGTCATTACTGAGTTCTGAATTGCACTCTTGGTTAAAGAAAATACAGGAAAAAAAACTAGCCCTGTCTTCAACTTTGGCTTTTAAATAAAGAGCTTAATCCCCTCACACAGCACAACAATGCCTATTACCCTATGACAGTACTAACCCTCAATTTCAGGACTAGTTACAAGAGATTAAAGTGAAGAAGACACTTAGAATTTAGTGTGTAAGAATGTGTGCCAAAACATAATTCGTGCCTCTGAATGCGAGCAGGTGGCTTAGACTAATTTGTGGAGTGCTGTTGGAGCGACAACCCTTGTTTGGAAGCTGAGGAGAAGCAAAGGACGGCTCCAGTGTGTAGACAGTAGCCCAGACACTTGGGGTTCCTGCAGATGGCTCTCACAGGGAAGGAAGGGGAGCAGAGCCGTGCTCCAAAGCCCTGGCCGACCTTATGTATTATGCCTGCTTGGCATTACAGCCCTTGAAACCAGGGTCCAAGAAGATAGGGCCAGGCTGTGTGGCTCCCCCAGTTCCCAGCTTAATTTATATGATAATTAGAGTCTGCTGCCAGAAGCAAGAGCATCCGCCAAAAGTAAAGTCCTCATAAAGCCAAACCGAGGATGTGTGCGGTGGTGCTATCCAGTGCTGACTAAGAGCTTTCTTTTATCTCCTTTTGAAGCTGTACAGTGCCCTTTGTGTTATCACTAGCGGGGATTTTTTTAACATCCTGCGCTGACAGCAGTGATTTAACACTGCGCAAAACAATAGCGCTTCACGCCACTTAGCAAACCTTTGGGCTGTGCGACTTCCAGCTTTCTTGCTGGCTGGATTTTATGGTCTGGTAGTTCCTGAACAGTCTAGAATACAAGCACAAAACCAGGGTAAGGATGATGTGAAAGAGGCTGTTTGTGCCCTTGCAGAAGCATTTGATGAATGAGGCACACTCCATGACCACAGGCCCCCTGAAAGGTGCTCCGAGCCAGCCAGCCTCTGGGGAGCGATCAAGCTGAGAGCACGGTGTTGGCCTAGCCCTACACCTAATTTTCCCCAAAACATCTGCAGAGTAAGAATTAACTGTCCTAACCACCTGTTCACACTGTTACCCTTCTCAGGCACGGATCTATTCATCTTTCAAATACCTGAATACCAGGGGTGAGCAGCCTGGAGCCAAATGATTCAGGCAACAAAGAGAGGCACTTGGCCTTGATAGACTCAAATCATTACGTTAAAGGAGGCATAAAATAGCCCTGTTAACAGCTCTCTCCTGAAAGGCAGGAAAGGTGGGGGTGGGCAAGTCCTCTAAGTCCCGAGGGTCTTGGTATTGTCATCTGAATAACAGAAGTAATGATGACTGTGCCACCCACCTACGAGGCTGGCATGAAGATCCTATCACTTGCAGGAGTCGTAAAGAATAAATCCAAAACACTCTTATGCACAAGGAGAGACAAGAAAGCCAGGTGGAGGCTGGGCTCATTAGCTCTATTTAATCATCTTACTGTGTACACATGGATCAGGACAGCACATTGTGTCAGTGAGATATACAATAGGGATTTGCCAAATCAATTAAGTTTTACATTGCGAAGATGCACACTTTGAGAACCATGATGTATTGTAAAAAAATAAAGAGAATAGTTACACTTCACACTCTGGCTCAAGGATTTTAGCAAGTAGCCATCTCCACGTAATCCGCTCATTCCGTTTACCAGGAGTTATCACTGGGCATTCCTCAACCTGGGGTGGTTAAGAATACAGAAATGAAAATGTCAAACTTTAGGCACTGTGGGAAGCTCCTGCATTGAGCACAGCACCATGCCAAGTTCTGATTAGGCATGGACTCGCTTTTAAAGACCTAAGCCAACCAATGAGAAGCTGAGGACATAACTAACGCGAGAGAGGTAGAGAGCAAAATCACTCAAACAGCTCTTTTTGAGCCCGCTGCTTGCCCAACATTTTATAGGAAGATAAAATCCACTGTCCATGAGATTTATATTCTCCCTGCATCCCTAGAAGGGTGTACAGTTTGGTCCAGTAGATCTCCATCTTCCTGCTCTGTAGGCTCTGCTTCTCTAGCCTCTCCTGTGGCCCTGTTCTAACCTGTTTTCCTGAGGTGCGTCTGATAGTCATGCCATTTATGAAGGCCTTCACTGGACCTCTGGGGTAGCACCCTGACCAGAAGCACTGCTACCCTGGCAACCTTGATGTCTGCTGCCTGCTGTGGTTGCCAAGCTCCAAGCTTGTGGCATCTGGTGCCCAACTGCTCCTCTTCTGCTGTGCACTCCCACTCCCCTTAGAAGGACACTGCAACCTCTACCTGCAGTGTTTTCTTTCTTGCCTATGATCTTCCATAATTAATCCTTCAAAATCTTTCATGACTGTTTATATACCTACTAGTTACGTGTTTTTGTCTTGTGTCCCCTACTTAATTTAAAATTCTTAGAGGCACAGATTTAATTGCATTACCTTTTAGATATTATTATTATAATTATTATTATTACTGTAGAGTGTCTGTGTAAGTGTGCACTCACATGTATGTGCAGGTATTCATATACCACAGCACATGTATGAAGGTCAAAGAGCAACTGTGGAGTCAGTTCTCTCCTTCCACTGTGGGCTCCTGGGACTGAACTTAGATCAGGCTTTCAAAACAATGTCTTACTCAGTGAGCCATCTCACTGGCCCTCAGTTGGAGTCTCTTTCCTGTTATAGTACTTCCATGCTAGTTTCATGACAGTGGGTGACCCTGACTCTCAGAGTGCTGGTGACTGGCCCCTGCTCAAGAAACTTGCCTAGGCCATTTTCTGAAGAATAAGCTTAGGTTATATTGGTTGTGTACAATTTTAAAAGATGTAAAGGTTCAAGGAACAAAAAATACAAATGGGACAACTGCTGCTTCCCAATTAGATTTGCACACTAAGAGCTGAAATTGATTTAATTTTAAAAACAGATTTTTCTGTCTCTTCTTGCCACTGCTTATCTAAACCTTAGATTCTAAAATGCAGCCAAGAGATTAGCTGTGATCTTCAAAGCTAAAGCCAAGAACTTTAGCCAGAGGTAATTAGCTCGGGACTGGGGGTGGGGACAGCACTCAAAACACAGTCTAGAGGTGGTGCAGCGCTCACACATAAAAGAAAATAAATACTTTTGAAAGATCATTTCAAGAAACGCAAAACAAGTTGCAACAGCCACGTATGTTCCTCACAGGTGACTCCACTGGAATAAGGCGGGGGGGGGCGTGACACCTCAAAAAAACTTTAACATCAGAAAATAATAACAAGAATCAACATTTTGTTAAAGATTAAACGTGGCACATTTATGACAGCAAGTATGTGTTCTACCCACAGAAAGACAGCTTTTTGAAAGAGAGAACAACCTTGATAAATAAATGTTCCAAGATACAAACTAATAATAAATATTTGGAAACATCCAAATTCTCTAGAATCCAAAAATGTAAATTAAGGCATGACGTCATCTTGAAACTCTCAGGGTGGCAAAAACAAAAAGGATCCAGTGCAGGGATAGGCGCAGGCGTAGGCGCAGGCGTGGGCGTGGGTGTGGGTGCACGTGTGGGTACAGGCATCAGGAATGTGGGCCTGGGCACAGCCAGGCATGGGTGTGGGTGCGCGGGCGCAGGTGCAGGCGCCCCTCTCCAGACACTGATAGAGAAAAGGCAGATCAAACCCACAAGCCCTGGAGGCCAGCTTGGTACCATATTGCCAAATCTTTACTCAAAGCAATTCCACTGAAGAACATCCTGCCAACATGGTGGCTGAAGGTTGTGACTGTAGCACTAGGGAGGCTAAGGCAGGAACAGCCTCACTTTAAGCCATCTGAGCTACATAGAAAGACCCTGAGTCAAAAAACTAAAACTAGGGCTGGAGAGATGGCTCAGCAGTTAAGAGCACTGACTGCTCTTCCAGAGGTCCTGAGTTCAATTCCCAGCAACCACATGGTGGCTCACAACCATCTGTAATGAGATCCGATGCCCTCTTCTGGTGTGTCTGAAGACAGCTGCAGTATACTTATAAATAAAAATAAATAAATCTTAAAAAAATAAAAGAAAAAAACTAAAACTAAACTATAGCTCAGCGGTAGACATAAGGTTGATCTCTAGCAATAATAATAATAATAACAATAGTAATAACAACAATAATAGCAATAATAATATATCCCAAGAAAATAATTACAAATAGGTGCTCATCCATCATAGTTTATAACAACTAAAACATTAAACGTTATAAGATATGAACTGAATGGAGTCATTCAGTAGTCACACAGTAGCATAGTATCGAGTTGCCCATTGTCTATATTTTAAAGTTTATGTTTATTATTTTTAACAATGTGTGTGCATAGGCGTGTGTACATGAATGCAGGCACTCTCAGAGGCCAGGGGTGCTAGAAGCCTGGAGTGGAGTCCCGTGGTTGTGAGCTGCCTGCATGAGGGCTTGGAACCCAACTTGGGTCCTCTGCAAGCAGAGTACTTTCTCTTAATCACTGGCGAGCTCTCTGCTCCCCACCCCCAATGTGCATTATTAAATGAGAGTAGAACTATAAAATATATGCAGCAATATGATGTAGGCTTTCTTCAATGATAAAGAAAAATGGAAAGAAGAGAGGAAATAAAAGGAATAGAGGAAAAGAGAGAATAAAGGGCATGTCTGTCTGTTTATACATCTGCCTGGTGTGTGTGTGTGTGTGTGTGTGTGTGTGTGTGTGTGTGTGTGTGTGTGTGTGTGTGTGCGTCTGTGTGTCTGTGTGTGTGCGTCTGTGTGTCTGTGTCTGTATGGTGGTAGGGCAAGTTTGTTGGGCATAAATGAGAAGGAAAATGGCAGTCAGGATAATAGTGAAAAATTAACAGTGGTTACTGAGTGATTTTTCCTTTTCTTTGTATTTTTCTAAGTTGCCAGATTCCCTAAAACATCATTTTTACCATGTAGATAAATCTGAGTGGTAACCATATTTGCACAAGTACCTTACAACTAGAGAGAAATATCTCAATAAATTTGCCTTCCTTATTTTCTGAAATGATTGCCTGTTGTTTCAAGTTAGGCACAAGGGAATTTATTATCATTATTACAAGGTGAATCTAGTTACATAGAGAAAAGAAAAACAGAACACTGTGAAAGAGGAAGAGGAAGAGGAGAAGTGGATGGATCACAGTGGGGAACAGAAAGGAGGAGGGTGGGAAGAAGGACAAGAAAGAGGACAAGGAGGAGGATGGGAAGAAGGACAAGGAGGAGGACAGGAAGGAGGACAGGAAAGAAGAGGATGGGAAGGAAAGCCCAGGAGCAGGGGCAGGCAGGAGAAAGAGGGCAGTCTCCTGCTCACCCAGAAACTCTTTAAAACATTTAATGCTACTGAGGGAAGCCTTGCAGTGGCTGTGGAGCCTAAAACAGCATATCACAGAGCAGATGCTGGTTGGTCAAGAGTTAACACCCTTCTGGAATACCTCATGCATCACATGGCCCGGATTAATAATGGTCACGTTAGCAGGCAGCACCCAAAAGTGCTATTGAGACTCCAGCTTTGGGAGGCAAACCCAGATCCATCTGACATGGAGCCCAGCCAGGACAGTGTGAAGGTGGACAGCCTGCTGTGCTCCCCCAGACCCATCTCTCCCAGCTGAAGGAAAGGAAAAGTCTATAACAGCACAATGGTTTAAAAAAAAAAGTTGACAGATTCCCAGCCTGTTAGATAGATCTCATGTTGTGAATAACTCTAAAAAGGTAGATTTACCTACCTCTTCCTATACCTAAAAGTTAAATTAGGAGCGCTCTTTCTTTTCCAGGACTACACACAAGGTTTCAGTAACTGCCAGACTTCAATTTTCATCCTTACCTGTCTGTCTTAAAGATCTAATCTAACAGCCTAGTTCATACATGCTTTGAAAGTATATAGTTAAACACCGCCACGGGATGTTTTCTTCATGTCAGAAACTTCTAGAAATTCACTAAGGCCTAGTTCTCCTATAGCATTAGAAAATTGGAATTTCGGTGAAAATGGCTTTAAAGAAGATACCTCTATGCACAAACACTACCTATGTCACTCTGCTCTCTGGAGGAACGATAACCACAGCCCTATGTGGCTGTGTGAGCCAGGCTAGTTCAGACCACAACACTATGTGCTCACAGGCTACACTGCAGAGACGGCACAAGATAAACATAACACATTTACATATTTGGGTATGTCGGGCTAAATATGGTCACAGTGCTTTCTTTTACCTTCTTAACTACTGGGGGATTTGGAATGAGGCGTGGGTTGCATTCGTAGGGGATGGTAGTGGTCTGGGATGCTCCTTCGCCATGAAAGGGTTCTCAGTACTGTCGCTCACACTCTACAGGCTTGCTACACTCCCTACATGACGATCCTCGTTAGTTATCTTTGGGGATCTTCAAAATGCCTGTCATCAGTTACCTAGTCTCCATCAAGTGACTCTGCTGGCCAAAGCTCCAACTGTATTTAGTCTGTGCTCCATGGTCTTTTATGCCACACATGCTTGAGTGGTGGAGAGCAGTTACAGCCTGCTACTGAGGATGGAATGTGTACTTCCTACCTGGGATCCATCTCAGTTATCACAGGGAAACACGCTGAAGTGCCTTGACAGTCCCTTGTGAAATTCTGTCAGTCCCTCTGTACCCATCAGGAAATGCTCACCATTTTGCCCCTGCCCAGAGGTGTACTCTAGATCAGTTAACATGGATTCCAGAAATGAAACCCAGCAAACCAACGTTGGCTTATTCCATTTGAGGAAATCAGTCCAAGGTAAAAAGAGGTGAGGCGGAGTGACAAACTCGGTGCCTCGACCTTCTCCCCAGTCTTCATTGCCTGTGGTTTTGGAATGCCTCCAAGGCCCAGGCAATATCCTCAGATGCCAACCATGAAGAAAAGCGAAGGACAGAAACACGGCCCAACCAAGTTCTTTTCTTCTCAGAAAACTTCCTCGTTCATCTTATTAGACAGAATTGCCTCTCCTGACACCTTCAATAGAAGGAAGAGTTAGGTGCTTTCCCCAGGAATGTGGCTGCTTCTGAATTTTGGAGCAAAAAGGGGACAGTGAATGGTTACTGAAACTGTATACTTACCAAGATGCTTGCAAGTCTTCAAGAGAGAGAGGAGTAAATGTCAAGAAAGAAAGAAATTACAGGAGGATTCAGCAAAGTCCACAGCATTAGTGTTTGACAGCGAGGAGAATGGAAGCTTTGAGGTCATAATATCTGATATGAATCCTCCATTTACTGAGCAACTCTGTGTTAAACTACTCCTTCAGGACACTTTCCACATGTACCTTTGTTGATAATAAAAATGGTCAACCTGTCAATAATAATTTGCTCAAAGTTCAGCTCAGGTCTTATTAAACTGATCTGAAAACTTCACGACCACTCACAACTTCCTAGTCAATATGGCTCTGTTGTACCAATACTGTTTTATTTCCCTTTATTCACTTCTACCCTAGTGGACAAACACAGCCCAAATACTTTTATTTACATTTCAAATGTTATCCTCTTTCCTGGTTTCCCCTCCAGAAACCCACTATCACATCCCTCCTCCCCCTGCTTCTATAAGGGTGCTCCCCACCCACCCGCCTGCTCCTTCCCACCTCCTGCCCTGACATTCCCCTACACTGGGGCATCGAACTTTGACAGGCCTTCTTTCCGATCACTACCCCAGAGGCCTTTTATTTTAAAAGACACTGAAATGTGGCTTTCTGGACCTCCCAAGTATGGAGGCCCAGCCATGGCAGGTAGAGAGCAAGTGTGCTGTCCGCCTGCCAGCCACGTGCTGTCGGCTGGGAGTCATGCGCAGACTTGCTCCAGCAAAACTTGGGTTCTATCACGAGTCTCTGTGTCACAGGCGGAAAGTTCAAACTGCATATTTAGTCCACAAGTGCCACTGATGGTCTGTTCCCTGACAGCGGCCCTTCCCAACCCTACAGTCTTTCTTCCTCCCACTCTCATCTGAGGCAAACGAAACCTATGTATTCCTCAAGGTTCAGAGAGTGTTTCGGTTTCCATAAAGCCTTCCCAGGCCTCTTGGCTGTATTATTCTCCACTTTGATATTCCCGTTGGGACACGTTAAACACTTTGCCATGTCTCTTACTGTTTCCTTTTATCCCTTCCAGTTGCAGACTCGGTGACTAGGCCCATCCTTTTCCACAGGATGGAACGTCTGAGTCGATACCTCACTTCCCATTTTGAGCTTCACACATAGTAAATACATAGACTTAACATCTAATTAACTCCGAAGTGTTTGCTATTGTGGAACAAGTGAAGTAATGTAAAACTAGTCACGAATAGGACTCAAAAACAGTATCTGCTCACTGTTTCCATTTTAAAGCCCTGACGATACCTGAGGGCTAGCTTTTGCTTTGGGAAGGCAGGAAAGAAAGGCTGGTGTCCCCTAAGCAGCCCAAGGGTCCCCGCCCAACTCAGCTATAGAATTCAAAAAGACAGGAAAGCTTCTGCATCTAGGGATGATGAAGAGATGTTCTAAACCAAAACTAGGAGCCAGAGTATTTGTGCCATTACCAGGCAAGTTCATGCTTTAAACACAGCTTTAAGCAGGAAGGATTCTTAGGAAAATAGCCCTCCCAGTGGTTGGTGAGCAAAGCAACCAGAGCTCTCTTTGGGAACGGAGGCTGTGCTATAAAATCTGCATTTGCTTATGATTCCAATGAGAGCCTAGCTTTTGCCCAGAATTATCTTGTAACTGGCAGGTCTGCATGCAGAAAATTAGACAGTTTTTTTGGTTTCTATTGTGTTAAGTTACATAAAAATGCCAATATCCATCGCTTTTGACCTATGAAAAGAGCAGTTATATATTATTCAAAATGATTCTTAAAACTCTGGTATTTATATGGTTTTTATTTGTAACAAGAAAACATAACTAATCCTTGGAAACAATAAGAAGTACATTGTAAACTTAAATAAAAGACAAGAGAAGATAGATATTTCAGAAACTCATATATCATAAAAATTTCTGAAATAAACAAATAAAAGTCACCAATAAGCAAATGAACATCCCAATTTGAAAAGGGAAGGCTATCTGAACAGACGACTCACTAAATACCACACACACATGGTAAGCACACAGATAAATAGGGGCACAACCTCACTTATCCTTGGGAACTGTAAATTAAATCAGCAATGCTCTGTACCTATTAGAATGGCCACAATTCTAAACAGCAGCCACACCAGAGTCTGACAAAGATGGAAATAGGAACTCTCATTCTTCATTGATGGAAATGAAACAGCATCTGTGGAAAACGATTTGGCAAATTCACACAAAGTTGATGTACGCTCACCATAAGACTTATCAAGTGTTTCCATAAGACTTAAACACATCCACACAGAAACCCGTTTAAAACCCAAAATATGGATGCGATCAGACAGAGAAGGCGGATCTGGTCCATCACAAAAGGAAAGGGAGACCTGATAAGAATGAGCTGTGAGGGCAGACCACTACAGAAATGAGATAATGCAAGATCAGAACTGCCTGACACTGGGAGGGGAGGGGTGAGGAGCTGGAAAATTGAGCTCTCAGGGCAGAGAAGGCATTAACCTAGAACAAGTCCACATACAGATCGGTGCATTGGCTTGAAAAAACAACACTAAAATACAGAAGGTGGTCTCAAGAATGGTGCAGTTTAGAAAAGCCACAGAAACAGGAGGGTGACCAGTGTGGCACCAGGACCCTCTGTAAAAGATCAAGGCCCACCCCAAGAACATCCTTTCTCATTACACTGTATAAGCACTGCTGGACACCATTTGAATTCTTCTTTTGCCACAGTCCATAGCCCCTTTTATTTCTTTAAACATATTTAATGGAGTAGTAACAGGACCTTCCAATCTCTGTGGCCTGAGTGGATGTGTCTTTTTCTACCTCTTGCTCACGGTCCATTATTCCCTTAGCTCTCAGCAGGGAAGGGAAGCAGGCAGCTCTTTACTGTGGACTGTGTTCTCCAGCTTCACCTCTGAGAACTAGTTAACATCTAGACGTAAACTTCACTCCTTGGGGGCATTTTCCCTTCCTTTAACCAGAAGCCCCAAGCTCCCCCAACATAAGGCCTAGAACTATAAGCAGTGTGGATGTAAACTCAAAAGCAAGGTTCCACTTAGAAATCCTCAGGAGAGATTGTTCTATCCGCCAATCCACTCACAACCAAAGCAGAGATGCATGTGCCCCACAAACCCCAATTCCCTCTCCAGACAGGTTTTCCACTGATCTCTTACATACAGTGTATCAGTTCAGCACAGAAGTTCTGATTTGACCTGCACCCTGCAGTGGGCTTCACTATCCGACACATGCATCCTGTCAAAGCCCTCACCTCAGGCCTTCAGAAATCAGGATAATACAGAGATAGTGCTGTTCCTGAGTTCATCTTGTCTGATCAGTTCTTTCACCCAGGAACTCCATTATTTTTTCTTCATCTCAGCCATGGTCTAAAACCCATGAGACTAGAGATGCCCAATGCTTTAGGAGCATTGACCTTCTTGAGAAGACCCGGTTTGTTCCTAGCCCCCACGCCAACGATACAGTCATCTGTAACTTGACTTCCGCATCTGCATTCTCTGGCCTCTGTAGGCACTCTCACATGGCACAGATGTGCATGGATGCAGGCAAAACACTCTATGCATCAAATAAATATTTTCTAAAAGCCATTAATTACATCAGAACTGATGAAGAATGCGGTGGGTTTGAAGGACACAAACACCGTCATACAAACAGCAGCACTTCCACACGCTAATAACAACTCACGAGAGAGAGACAGAGAGAGAAAGAGAAGAGAGAGAGAGAGAGAGAGAGAGAGAGAGAGAGAGAGATATCAAGAACCAGCCCCATTTACAATGAGTACCAGAAGCAAATTTAGAAATAAATTAATCAAGGAAGTCAAAGTTTGCAAAATTACAATTACAAAGTTCTGATGAAAGAAATTATTCAAGGCATTAAACACCATTAATGCAAACTTGCCCTGCGCTCGTGGAGCAGAAGTACGAGTGCATAGCTAATGCAGCCACCCTGCCCAAAGGACCTGAGAGCCAATAACTTCCCACCAAACACCAGTGGCGTTCCACACAGAAACAAGAAAACCCTAAAATTCACATGAAACTTACGAAGGCTTGGAACAGTCAAGGCAGCCCCACCCCAACCCTACCAAATGCTGAAGGCATCTTCGACAAAATTACAGTAATCAAACATGTTACTGGCACAAATATCAGCACAAAAACCACTGGAACGGAATATAGAACCCCAAAACTAATCCTCACCCCTTCAGCCAGGTGATTCTTCTTTACCAGCCTAGACCAGAGAGGACTCCTTTAGATGAATGCCAAGAGAAATGATGGACATACACTTGCAAAACTGTGAAATTAGATTTCCTATCTCTCCCCACACTAAAAATGCCAACTCAAAATATATCGAAGATCTCACTGCCAACACCTGAAATCACTACAAGAAAACATAGGAGAAAAGTGTCCATCCAAAAAGAGTTCATATCCAGGGTATACGGGGCTAATTTGATGTCTGAATGGACTTTTATCAAAAGAAGACATGGAAGTGCTTGAGAAAACCACCAGGTAAATGCTTACCATGACCATGGTGTCTCCCGTCCCAGTAAGAATGGCTATTAACAAAACCTCTGAGACAATAAATGCAGGTGCAGGCACAAAGTAAAATGAAATCTTTCACTCATTATTGTTGGAAGAAAAACTAGTACAGCAATTATACAAAGCAGTACAGAAACAACTTTAAAACTACAAGAGCCACATGATCCAGCCATGCCATGAATACGTATATGCCCCAAAGCAATGACGTCATTATACCAAAGGGAAGCCCACAGCTGTCCGCACCACCGCTGCATCACTCACAAAGGCCAAGTCAAGAATCCAAGGTGTTCATCAGTGAATAAATGGACCAGGAAAACGTAGTGGGTACACAATGGAATGTTACTCCACCTTACAAAAATAAATGAAGTTCAGTCATTTGCAGCACCATGGAGGCCACTGTGTTAAGGGAAATAAGCCAGGCACAGAAAGGAAAGTATGGCTTCACTCACTTGTGGAAACTAAAATGTTGATCTGGAAAAACTGAGGTGAAATGATGGTCCCTAGAGACAGGGGAGGGTGTGGAAGAAACAGAACAGAAGGAAGTTAGGTAAAGGGGTATCAAAACACAGACAGGAGAAATTTGCTGATTTTCTCTAACATGTAGAATAATTATTGGTTTCGATAAGTTCCGATCTATTTCAAAATAATTAGAAGAAACCTAAGTCCCCAGTGTGCACACATTATTGACGTTCCAGAAGCTGGGAGTGTTCCTTACCTTGATTCAATGAAACTATATATCAAATTATTATACTCTACCCTATAGAGTATAGATTAAAATTTTAATCTATAAAATTTATAGTTATATCTCGATAAAATAGTGAACTGTTTTTGATTACCCTATAAAAACACATCTTCTGCAGCTTGTATGGGCCTTTTTAGTTTCTGCAGACATCTAGTCTGTCACGAAAGTAAAACCAGAACTGTCTTACCCAGATTCTGTGGGTGCAGAATCTGACTGCAAGGCCGTGCTTGTCTCTAAACACGAAACCTTATCTGCCTCTGAATTCCAGGCAATACTTTCAGGGTATTCCTCCTTGTTCCACCTTTCTGCCATCCCCATGGAAACCCAACATTTGTACCCCTTACCTCCACAGGAGACTGGGGTGTCCCAGCTCATGTGGGCTGCTCTAATCTCACCTTAACCAAACTCTCAGCACTGACATTCACATTTCTATGAGACATGCCCTACAGAGCACATCTTGCTTTAGTGTTAGTGTATCGTTTTACGTTGCCTTATTTTTAAAGCCAAGACAAACATATATTTAGATACATACAACACTGATTCAAAGTAAAAATTAAACATTTTTACTTATATTTATTTTGTGTTTGTGTCTATATTTGTGTAGGTGCTCGTGGGCCAAGACCCACATGTGGAGGTCACAGGACAACCTACAGAAGTAGGTCCTCTCCCTCCAACATGTGGATCCCAAGAATTGAACTCAGATCATCAGGCCTGGCAGCACACACTCCGCAGAGACGTGTTCCAAGAGCCCATAGGATGGGTAAAAGCCCAGTTAGTACCAAACCTATCTCCACTGTGTTCTCTCCTATACATGCACGCATTCACTTAACTCATAAATCAGGCACACCCAGAGCCTGTAGATATGCTAATAAAGCTATGTGCATGTGGTCTAGGAAGAGACTAAGTTGGTGAGGTACCTGCTGGGCAAGCATGAAGACCTAAGCTCACTTCCCAGAACCAACACAGAAAAGCCAAGTATGGTGGCACAGTCCACACAGCACAGTCACAAATCTCACACAAAAAGTGGCTGACCCATACTAAAGCAACGAGTGGTGGTATTGCCTGAGAAGTTCACAGACTAAGGTACCAGAAGAACAGAGGGCTGGCTCAAGTCTACTGCTAACTACTTGTGAGCTTTTGAAGGATGTTTTATCTGTTTCGTACTCTAGCCTCCATTCTACAGAACTGGCCCATGTGACAAACTTCCACACTGTACAACCCCCAGTGATTGACAACCAGAGGTATGACCTCTAACCCATCCTCCAAGCAAACAAAATCCAGTGGTCTTTGGACCAGGCTCCATATATTCTTATAGCAGGTTAAATGATAAGCACATGTCAAACTAAGAGAAAGAACACAGGATTGATAGCGCTTTGTGAACCACATTCTTATCCTCAATGCTCAGCAACGGGGCTTAGAGAGCTAACAGGCCTGGTGCAATAACACAGTTCAGCAAACAGGGCCGAACTGTGGTTTCCAGGAAACAGAAGCAGGAAGGAATGTGCAAGGATGTAGTAGCAATGGCAGAAGATGAAAATAATGAAGACTCCGAGTAGACAACAAAGACCTGAGACGTGTGGCAGATGCTTTTGGAATGCCTGGAACCATGAAGAGCCCCTCTCAACAATGACAAAAAGCCACTGTCCATTGTGTCAGCAATGGGCTTGCTGAGGCTAAAGTCTGATTGCTGATTCTTTTGAAAATCCCCAAACTAAAACTGAAAGCACTGAAAGATGGAATTATGACAGTATTTCTTTAAAGGTGTTTTACCTCGGGCTACAACTTACAGATGTTCTTTTAAAACGTCCATAATAACAAAATGCAACACCCAGTATCTTAGGAAGATTAGACACAGCAAACTGCTGTCACTTCTTAAATCATCGAGAAGTTCATCATTATGTCATGGATGACAGTGTCTCTAAACGATAAATGAAGTTATAGGCTGCCCTTAACTATGACTCCTCTTCCTTTAGAGAAATCTGAAAGGAACTGTTGTGTGTATTATTCTATTTTAAACTATTTTAAAAGCTACTAACATGTCCAATGTTACTCTCCCCAGCCTATACCAGCCTAACTCTCACAGTCGCTCACAGTGCTGGCATTCCCGCTCTTCTAACAGGCGTGTGAATGTGACTCTGAGTTAGAGCAAGGCTAAATCTCATTCATCCTCACGGCTGTCTCTAAATGCTGATAGATCGCTGATCTATAACAGCAATAACTTCCAATATCTATAGGCATCGATGCTTTTTACAAGTGCAAAATCTGTGTACTTTTAAAGTAGGGGAGAACAGAAAAATGCAGAAGGTAATATAAAATCCACCTGTAGCAGGGTATAAGAAGTGTGTTTCCTCTTCCCCTCTCCATCAGCTGTGCTCACTAAAAGTCATCACTACTACCATGTGACCCACACCAGGCCAGGATTCCCCCAGGACTCCCCAATACAAACGGACCACAACAGTCACTGGTTTGTGCAGCAGCATCATTCTCCTCCACACTGTACCTCTTCTTTTCAAGATGTAGGGACCTACCTCATGCACTGACAGTTGCATAGCACTGCGTGCTGTTATATGGAGTAGATTCTGAAGATGGAACAAAGAAGGGCAATGGACCCATTATGTATGTGGATATAGATATTACATTCATTTGTCATCTAGTTATGAAATCATAGGTACCACCAACCCCTTGCCCCTTTGACCCTTGTGGTGGTTTGAATATGCTTGACCCATACTATTAGGAGGTGTGGCCTTGCTGGAGAAAGTATGTGTCATTGTGGGAATGGGCTTTGAGACCCTCCTCCAAGCTGCCTGGAAGCCAGTCTTCTCCTGTTTGCCTTCAGAACAAGATGTAGGACCCTCGGTCCTTCTCCTGTGTCATGCCTGCCTCGATGCTGTCATGCTTTCTGCCTTGATGATGATGGACTGACCCTCTGAACTGGAAACCAGTCCAAACTGAATGTTTTCCTTTATAAGAGTTGCCTTGGTCATGGTGTCTTCTCACAGCAATGGCAACCCCAACTAAGACAACCCTACATTTAAATTATCCAAGCTCTCCTCACCCCATCTCACCTCAACACCATTGTCTCTATTTTTGGAGGCTGTCAGAGAAACCTCCAAACCTTGCTCACGGGCTTCAGGTGGACTGTCCTCACTGGGCCCAATCCAGCTCTTGTCCCCTCTCTGAGCTCTAGTGGACACAGCAGCCTTTCTCAGTCTCTCTGTTTCACAGCCTGATTTTCTGTCCACCCTTCCTTTTATTCATCCTGAGTCAGGGGAAGAATATTGTGGGTCCACTGCAAAGATTACCCCTCAGCTTTCGTTTCACTGTCTGTACTGCAGGCTCCTCCTCAGTCTGGACACAAACTCACAGAATCTCCATCTTACCGTGTTGTGCAGCACTGTCCTCAAAGCAGAGCTATCTCCCCCTTCCTGAGACCAGGCTGTCTGCTTGCAGAAGATCACCACAACTGAGCTTGCTGACTCCATATTCCCTCACAGGAGGAGGAGATGAAGTAGGTCAATGGACCCTCACCAGAGTATCCGGTAACTCTTCCCAGAGATTAGCCAGAGATTCTGCCCTAATCTCACATGACTAGAGTATCTAGGCTGGGGAATTAGGGAAAGAACTCCATGGGAAGCCACAGTACACAGTGAGTATAGATCTTACAGTGGAGCTACAGCTCACCCAAGCTCCTACCCATGAGCCCTCATTCAAGCTCTGTAAGCCTAATAAACTCATTGGTTCCCCAGGGTGAACTTTGGTGGAGACCTTGGGAATGAGGGGTGGACATTGTTCACATCTTCCTCTGGGAAAAGTTCTCACAATATACTAACACCACAAAGTTGAGATTCATTGACGCCTAAGCAGTCTGGATCATAACCACAGTGCCCACGACAGACGCTTACCTCTAAGAAGTAATAAAAAGCAGGGCTGGTGGTGGGGGTAGGGGGTGTTGCTTAGAAGACTAGGTGGGAAGAAAAGCTTGTAGAATACCAAAATAATAGCAATCAACTTTCTGAGGGGAGGAAAAAAAGAGGGAGAGGGCCGAGAGACTGTGTATCATTTGCACGACTAATGACAGAGAGACTGCCCATAGAGGGTGTTTAATGTAGATGTTTTATCCAGCTGTGACTTCTGCATATCAAACTCGGGATGAGGCTTAAGCAGAAGTGATCTAGAAAGGATATTGCACTAGAAGGTCGAGAATAGGAAACTAATGCAGGATAAGTAGCTCCCAAAAGCCATCCTGTACAGCTGCCCTCTGCTTCCTTACTTCAGACACAATGTGACTGCCTCTGGCTCCTGCTGACAGTGTTAGTGGCTAAAAGCCACTCTCACCACCCTGCCTTTCCCACCATGAGGGACTGCACCTCAAACTAGGAGCCGAGATAACCCCTTCCTTCCTTCAAAACAAAACTCATGACCAGCCTGGGCTACAAAGTAAGATTCTAACTCAAAAATAAAAAATGAAAGTAATCTATCACCAATAATGATATAGCTTTAAATTAAAAGCAATAAAATAAGGCAATAGGCTTAAAATTATTTATATTACATCAAAATTAACAATGTATTTACTGTAAACAAAAGGTAGGAATACTTAAATGTTAAAGTTAAACTTTATAAAGTTCATAAAAGTTTTCCACAAATAAAGAACATGTGTGTGACTGTTAGACACAGACCATTAAACTTATGCATGAGCCATTATTCTGAGTTCAGACAGTATTTCCCAGGTTATATTATAAAAATTACTGTATCATAATACCTTAAGTCCTAAGAATCGTAATTTTATCTTTTATTTAACTGACTGGCAACTTCTCATACCCAATCCGACGCATAAAAACAATCTAACTCGATGTTTTGTTGTTGTTGTTGTTGCTGTTTAGTACAACAAATGGCACCGATTAGGCTTCAGATGAGAAAGACCGCACCTGTTCATTGATCTCTTTCAGCTTCCCATCGATGGCTCTCAGCCGAGACTCACGGTCCCTTTGCTCTTTGTTGTCCCGGAGTATCTTCTCCCCTGGAGTTGGTTCCGTATTTCTTTCTTCATTGGAGTCATGTTCCTAATTTAAAAGTAAGAGAAGGTCATGTTCCTAACTAAAGGTAAGAGAACTCATGCACAGACAGGTTAGGTCCCAGCTGCCATAGTCCCTCTGATGTGACTGAGACTTGAGGGTCAGCTGTGTTGCTCAAACAATAGCCCTTCCCTTCAACCCATGTTCACAATTCTTTTCAATTTTCCGATGTGAGGAATTAAAATCCCAAGTACACATAAAGCAAATGGGGCGATAAACTCAGTGTCTGACATGATCAGAAAAGCAGGCAGGTAGAGTAGAAAAGACCTGGCTGGACAGAAGCCTGTGCCCTGCTTTCTATTCAGTAGATAAACTTGCGGTTACTCTGGGCTTCAGGTTTCTCACATTTTATTCTTCATTTCTGCTTTTCTCTAATTCTTTGCAAATTTCACACATGTATACAATGAAATATGATCATACCCACTCCCCGTTGACCCCTCCCACGCCCCCTGAATCTTCCCGGACATGCCCTTCTCCCAAGCTCATGTCCTCCCTCCTAAGTCTGTTTAGTGCTCCCGTGTGCAGGTGTGGGGCCATGCACTGAAGTCTGAGCAATCTCCAGTGGCCACACCTCCAAAGGGAAATGGTTCTCCGTCCCCCAGCAGCTGTCAATTGGCAGTGACCCCTCAGAGAGGAGTGGGCATCATGAGCTCTCCACCATCTATGCTGGACGGCTGGCTGCTTGGGATGTACAGGTAACCTCGGCTGCTGTTGTTACACACCCTTTACAGAACTGTCTGTCTACGTCATTAGAGGAAGGTGTATGATAACGGGACAAACGGGACTGGACAACACCAGAAGCTTTGCATCTTGGTTCCACCTGGCTCCTGGCTAAGATGACATTCCCAAGTTGAGTAATCTTCTCAGAGCCCCTGTCCTGTCATCTGTGAAAGTCATCACAGCGCCCAACAAACACACAGCAAATGTGGACATGTCCCTTGAACACAGGAAGCACTATATAAAGGAAGCACTTGGTGACTGCATCAGGGCTGCCCATCACATGGTTCTTGACAGAAGCACAGTTGCTCAAAATTAATAGCATTTCTTGGTGACTAGACGTGGGCCCTTCTTGATTCCGTATCTAAACTAAATGTCCTCTCTTCTCTCCCACAGACTTCCTTCTCCAGGTCTCCACACAGCAGCAAACTGATGTAAGAGACCTACATTCACATTCAGTCAGAGCGTGCGTGTGTGTGTGTGTGTGTGTGTGAGAGTGTGTGTGTGTGTGTGTGTGTGTGTGTGTGTGTGTGTGTGTGTGTGTGTGTATTCAGTACAATTTTCTTTTTGTGGTTCTGGAATAACAGTAAACATGTTGACATCATAAGCAGAGAGGCCGTTTTTTAATTTTTAGGTAAACATTATGTTCTCCCAACCCTACTTCTGTTCTGCTCTAACAGAGTCTCCATATTCCAAGCATGCAGGCCTGGAGGTTGGCTCTCAGCTCCAGCCCTGCTGGAACAATCAGACGTGCAATTAGAATGCCAAATCCTTTTTCCAGGTCTTAACTTCTACCACCTTATCTGCAACTCTGTGCACTTAGACTAGGAGTGTGTGTGAGACCTTTCCTTAGGCATGTTCTCTGACAGCTTAATCATCTAGTTCAAGTGTCTCAAGAATACCGTGTAACAAAAAACAGTCAAGAGGGGGCAATTAAACAAACAAACAAAAAAGTCTGGGGCTGTCTAGTACCCCACTGCAGAGTCGACAAACACCTGGTGCCAGGGAGTTCTTTTCTGACAGCAAGCACCAGCCAGAACGGTCTTCATGATCTTTGAAAATTAATTCAGCAGATTCTCCAAGTAACAGATTGTTTCTGAGACACCAAATAGGATTTTATGGAGAATTCAGTAAAAGTTCCCTGTGATGTACTCGGAATGTCTAATGGCACCATAAGGAAAGAGAACTAACCCTGAGGTAAACTGGTATTTGTTATTCTGACTAATTGATTGCCAAGAGAGTCTGAGTTAACCCTCTAAAAGATATCTATGATGTTGGCTGAGCTAACAGAGGCCTTTGAAGCTAAAGCAACTCATTTCTCGTAAGTCAAATACAAAGGGCATTACTCAGACTGTGTTAAGTTATTTGATATTCAAAGCAGCCATATGTTGAGGACTCAGACTTGCCTGGATAAAGTTATCCCACCCTGTGCGTTCAGGATCACTCTCTACGTGTCTCCCAGCCTCTCCACTGCATGTCTCACATGGGTCAGCTGCCCAAATGTGGTGAGGAAAATCTGTTTGTTTGTTTATTTGTTTTGTTTATTTACCTCAGAATGTTGTCATGAAGTAAAAGAAACCTGGCTGGCATTAAAGGCATCATGGGAAAATAAAATATAAAATTCTAAACAATTTGTAAGAATGAAGGACAAGAGCTTTTTCCCAGATCTAAATGAGAATTCTGACAGCCTGGTTCTAGGTAAGCTGTGCTGGTCTGCTCTTACTCCTTCTTCAGTGCAACACAGATGATCCTAAGACACATGGATGTCTTGAGACAAACAAACGCTCCTGAGACACACGGACACTCCTGCAACACACCGCCACGGTTTCTGGAGGGAGGTAAAGTTAGGTCTTGTCACTAGCATAGACTGATCGGTAACTGGATTCCCGCTTGGAATCTGTGAATTAAATCTGGGGGAAAATAGATTTGATAGACATTTTTCAGGATTACAGGTCAAGTGGAGGTCTATTGTTCCTAAATTTTAGCTAGTGTTGAGAAAGAAATGAACCAAATCCATTGTCGCCGCCAGCAACTGTATGATCTTGGCAAAATACAATTTTCTTCAGCCAAATAGTTGGAGTGCTTGTTTTGTTTTGGTTTACCAAATTGTGTGGGGTAGAATTAATATTCTAAGCACAGGACAGTAAGTCAAGTTTAGGAGAGTGGCTATATTTGATTAAGTTAGTTGGTGTGAGAACAAAGGAATACCGCCTGTCAGCGAGAGCTGCTGCTGAAGACTCTCCCTTGCCCAGGAAAGAAACCCTCTGGCCAAGAAGTGGGATTCTAGATTTAGTAAGACTGATCACATGAGAGAGGAATAAACTCTTTGTCTTTACAAGAGCCAAAAAAGAATAGCGTTATTATTGAATCCAGTTGCTGAGGACTTAAGAAACTGAATGTTACACAATTCCCATATCCCAGATATTTCTAGAGAAAGCTGGAATCCAATCTATCTACTAATGAGAAAAACGAAATTACATGCCACCCTGCAATTTCACAGGGTGACTTCCATATGGAGAAAGAGCTGGCTGGCTTGTTGTGGAGTCAGGCCATAGAGAAGCACAGATAAGCACAGTTAACCCACAGACCTTATGGACAAGAACTGCTTCAGTCAGTTCTCTGTCTCCCGTAGGGTGAGACGCAGAAGCTCATGAGAAACTGCAGCCACATGACAGCACTACAGTGGCAGCGGCTGCAGGGATAGAACATGCTTGGTTTCTCATGTGGCTACATGCTTTGTTTTCACAGAGAAAAAGACATGTTGCTTTACAATTTTTTCAGTAGTTAATTAGCACCAGGCACGTAACATATAAGAAGGGTCACAATCAGAAAACTCCTAAGGTCAAGGAGAAGTGTGCTGCTCCCCTTCCTTCTCCAAATGACAAGAGCTTTGGTAATCTCTGCGATCATGTCTAGAGACCCTCAAAGCATGCATCACAGGTTGTCATGCCTACAGACTTAACATCACATAGAAAGAAACCATAGCAGCTACGTTAGGGAGCCTGGGCTTCAACTTGTCCAGAAAACCATTTTCTTGACAGCATGATGTAGAATAGTGAGTGCACCAGAAAGAGAACCAGAGAAGACAACTGCTGTCCAGTTTAATCCAGTCTGCTAGCTGACACGGAGGAATCAGGTGAAGTGTTGCTGTATTTTCTGATTTTTCTCACCTCCCCTCCCATCTGGGTCCACCCACTTTCTGTCTCTCATTAGAAAATAAACAACCTTCTAAGGGATCATGATATGATCTGATGTGAAATGATATATGATATGATATAACTAATACATTAGTAAGGCAAAACAAACAGAAAGAAAAGAGTCAAACACAAGACACAAGAAACGGATTTAGATGCGGAGACCCATGCATTCTAGAGTGTTCTGGAAGCCATATTATATACACAAAGGCCCTGTGGGGTACAAATGGTTGCCTGACAGACGCTGTCTCTTCAAAGTGTCACCAATCTTTCAACATAGCCATACTGGTGAATAAGTTGCTCACATAATAGCCACTGGGGTTAAAGTCATGTCCACCCATAGCACAATGATGTTAATAAAAATTGATACAGTAAATATCAGGGTGTTTCCACTACTACAGCTATAGCCATAAATGCTATCCCAAGTGACTTTACTGTTATAGCATAGACGGCCCATGTTCTATATTTTTATTTGCCCATTTGTTTATTAAAGGACTACTGTTACCCCAGCTATTTTAAATAAGTTTGCTATAGTTTTTTTAAATTTTCTACATATTTTAAAGCTACTACATTCAAATATTTAAAAATCAGTAATATATTGTTCACAGTATTTGATAAACACAGGATAATATATTTCTCTTTTGGATATTTAAACAGCAATATGTTTATACATTGAAGTGATTCTAAACACAATGTTATACTCAGATGCAAATGAGTATTATAACTTTGCTGTTCTTTTTTAATGGCTTTTATCATTTTTTCTCTTATTTTTGAGATTAATATAATTAAATTATTTTCTCCCTCCCTTTTCTCCCTCCAAAACCCTCCATATATCCTTTTTTTCTCTCTTTCAAACTCATGGCCTCTTATTTTTCATTGTTTGTTACATGCACATATGTAAATGTACACACACATACATATTCCTAAATATAACCTGCTCAGTTTGAATAATGATACGTGAAGCAGGCTTTTGGACTCCAAAATGGCCCATGTGCCTGACTGTAAACCCCTGTAACTCCTGATATGCAGCAAACCCTCATTACTGTTTGTTAATTATTTTGAAAGCAGAAATTCAGAGCCTGGGGAGATGGTTCAGCAGTCAAAAGCACTTGCCACTCTGCTGTCTTCCAGCTGCCCACAACTCCAGCCCCAGAGCTCTGGCACCCTCTTCTGGCCTCTGCCAGGCCCTGCATGAACACACACACACACACACACACACACACACACACACACACACACACACACACACAGAAGCCTGTCTAAGTGGGGATTTATTTTCCACTTAAAAGACATTCTTCTAAAGCTTCATGAAGAGAAACTGATGAGCTAATAATCAGCAGAAGAATGAAAATAAAGTGAATTCAAATGCTAAGTGTTTGTGCTCAACACCAGATCGGAGCTCATTCACTCACCAGCTACACAGAGACGATGCATTTATGAATTCTTTTCATTGTGCTTATTCAGAAGACATCACAGTCCAAAACCAATTGCAATGAATAATTTGCCAGGTCTGCATTTCTACTTGAAAACTCAGTGTACAGTGCAGGACTGGGCTAGAAGCTTCAGGAAGAAACTGAAAATTAAGTCCAAATGATATGCTGTTTTGCATGGAAAGAACATTAATTTTTCCCTTTTCAGCGACAATTATGCTCCTTATCTGTTCATGCATTTAGTGGGAATCCCAAGTAGGTTATCTCTTCTCTTTTGTCAAAAAAAAAAAAAAAAAAAAAAAAAAGCTGTTTCACATGATCTCGCCTGCACCAAAAAAAAGTTGTACATTGGTTTTTCCTTTGCATTATCTTTCAAATAATTTGTCTGAACCACAATGTGGACTCTGAAAACAGTGACTTAGATGAGGATAACAAAAGCTGGCAAAGACTTACTCCCGGTTTACTTGACCTTCTAAAGACTGAACAGATCTCTAAATTCTCAGCCTTGTTCAAGAAAACTGCCTGACAGCCATGATGAGGATGGTTTCTCATTAGGAACACTGTTGAGGCTTTAGATTACAGCTCTCCTAGAACCCCATCAACTACTAGTCAGAAGAAACAGGAAAAGAACAGGGGTTTTATTATCCATCTTAACTGCCTTTTATTGAGAAGCAGAACTCAGTAAAAACAAACAAAACACACTCTAGTAGCTTGTGTCAAAGTCCCAGGACACATTCAATTATAGTAAGTGCTCCAGTTCTCTCTTTCCATGAACTCTGACCCCAATCCAGAGACTGACTAGTGCTGAGATCAACACCTCTAATGCGGCTACCTCAGGTGATTAGGAATGCCCCCTGCTGGCCCTTAGAAGCCTAACCTCCAGAAGCTGAGACTGCTCCCAGAGGTGCTGCAGTCATTGAACTGATTCTTCAGGCCATCCGGACAGTTTCTCGGGCTGAGGTAGCTTCAAACTGGTCCATGTCCAGATCTCTAACTTTCAATTAGCAATTAATACCTTCTAGATTGGACATACTATAAATTACTGATACTTAAAATCTTTTGAAAGATAGGGGAAAAAACCTCAGTCATCAATAACTGTATGAAAAATGGTGTACTGAGACTTTTACAAAGCAAAAAGAGAGATAGCAAAATCTCTCTCTCCCTCCCTCCCCCCCCCCCTCCCTCTCTCTCTCTCTCTCTCTCTCTCACACACACACACACACACACACACACACACACACAAAGACACTTTCTCTTCATGCCACCACACACCCCAATGGAGCCCTTAAGAGCTGGAATACAAGGAAGAACAGGGCAGAGCCTTACAGTGTGAGGCACTGCCCTTCTCATGCTCTATAACTCCACACTCTGTGTCTTCTCATTTCAAAGTCGTCAAAGACACTTCACCACAGTGATGCTTCATCCTTGCTATTAAAGGACTTGAAAGAACATGACCAAGTAAGGGGCAAATGACTGGCTCTGCTCACATCTAGTACCAAAGGAACAAAGAAAGGAGAAGTCCTGTTAAGGACTAATGAATACTATTAATTCTCTCCCTTCTTTCTAATAATGATCAAGAACTATCTTAAATCATAAAGATATGATAATATTAAAATACGAATCTCCCCAATTACCCCATCCCAGCAAATTCCCAACTGAAAGAAAAATGAGTAGAATGTAGAAATAACCAAAAGAAAATACACTCTGCTTGCAGTTGTACTCACAGAAGAGCAGTCAGGAGAAACCCTTTCAGGTGGGATTAGACAGTGTGTGCAGAAGCTCTTGCATGATTAACCTGAACAGTCAGCATGCTCTTGAGTTCAGCATACTTATCATTTGACCAGGCGTGGTAGTGCATGTCTGTAATCCCAATACTTGGGAGGCAGAGACAGGAAAATCTCTGTGAGTTCAAGCCCAGTCTGGCCTACATAGTGAGTTCCAGGACAGCCCAGACTACATAGAGACCCTGTCTCAATTCCCCTGCCTCCTCAGAAGAAAAAAGTGCTTGAATCTCACTCAGAAGGGGAAATAAAATAGACATTGAAGGTGGATGGAAGGAGGACACTGGGTAGGAGGCGGAGGGGAGCTGAGGTAGGGACCAGATGGGGGAACTGGAAGAGAGAAAGGAAATCGGTGGGAGCATCTCTGGGACAAGCCACAGTTCTGGGATGGAGAGGCTCCCGAGAATCTATGGGGGTGACCCTAGCTGAGACTCCTAGCAGAGTGTGTGGGTGGGATATGAAGCCTAAAATGACCGGCTCCTATAGCCAGGTGGGACTTCCAGTGAAGGGAGGAGGACAGCAACCCACCCACAAAACCTTCAACCCAAAATTTGTCCTGACTACAAGATGTGCAGGGATAAAAATGGATCAGACATTGGGCCAACCCATTGGAGATCCAGTCCATGGGAGAGAACCAACCCCCGACAATATTAATGATGCTCTGCTATGCTTGCAGACAGGAGTCTAGCATAACTGTCCTCTGAGAGGCTTCATCCACAGATGATGGGAACAGATCCAGAGAGACACAGCCAAACGTTAGGCAGAGCTCGGGGAGTCTTGTGCAAGAGTCAGGGGAAGGACTGAGGTGGCTGAAGGGGTCAAGGACACCACAAGAAGACCTACAGAGCCAACTAACCTGGGTCCAAGGAGGCTCACAGAGACTGAACCAACCAAAGAACACACAAAGGTCCCCTACACATTTGTAGCAGATTGCAGCTTGGTCTTTCTATGAGTCCCCTAACAATTTGGGGGGGCTGTCTCTGACTGTTGTCTGCCATTGGATCCTTATCCCCCAGCTGGGCGGCCTTGTCTGGCCTCGGTGGGAGAGGATGCACCTGGTCCTGCTGTGACACCTGGACCAGCTGGTGCCCATGGGAAGGAACTCCCCTTCTCTGAGAAGGGGAGAGAGAAAGGGGGACTGGAAGGAGGGGGCACTGGGAGGAGGAGGGCTGCAATTTGAATGGGAAGGGGAGGGAGGAAGGGAGGAAGGAGGGAGGGAGGAGGGAGGGAGGGAGGAGGGAGGGAGGGAGGGAGGAGGAAGGGAGGAAGGGAGGGAGGAAGGAGGGAAGGGAGGGAGGGAGGGAGGGAGGAGGAGGAAGGGAGGGAGGGAGGGGAGGGAGGGAGGGGAGGGAGGAGGGAGGGAGGGAGGGAGGGAGGAGGACGGGGAGGGAGGGAGGAGGAGGACGGGAGGGAGGGAGGATTAAAACATACCATATCACCCTTGTTGCTCTGCCTTTCAAGGCTGAAGACGGCAGGAGAGTCCACGGAGAGCTCCTGGAGCTTTATGTCAATCTCAGCAAGCTGCTGAGACTCGGCGGCTGCAAGGGTATAGCCTTCTCCTGGGACCAGCCAACCACACTGATCGCCCTAAGAGAAAACCAGAGTGACGGTCATCCCACACCATATTCTCACACCAGAACACATGGTGTAGACCTCTCTATCAGAGCCCAGGCTTGCAAACCACAGCACCACAGACCCCTGGAGTATGGAGGTTATGGTTTAATTCTCTTCCCAGTCTGTACACAGTGTCTACTGGTGTCGCTGTGGGATCCCCCAGCCTCACAAGCTGGTTCTCTTTCATATGATAAGAAGAAATCTTCTTTAACTGATCAAAAATAAATGTAATATTTTCAAACTTTACCCCAGTGAGCCACCAAAACAGTTTACAGTTCCACCTAAACTAGTCTCCATGCCCAGATAATTTTAGCCCCAAACCCTCATGTATAGTGAACTTCACTTACGTTAAGATCTAAACAATCATAACCTAACAATGTGCCACTGCAACCGAGGAGCTAAGCCTCACCAATCACAGCAGTTGCTCAGATAACTCCGTGGCTAAGAGCTGGGGCTGCTCTGCAAAGGGGCCAAGTGTGGATCCTAGCACCACACCAGGGAACTCACAACCCTTACAACTCTGCCTGCAGGAGAGCCCATGCCCTCTTTTGGCCTTTGTGGACATACACACATATACATCACAAAGTCACCACTGAACAGTTGCCGTGCATGAGTGCTTACCGGCACAGGCAGGTCAGTCTGAACTGCACGAAGGTCTGCGGTCTGAGACGTCTCAGACTTGTGCCAGCAAAAGTGGGAAAGGTGTGAAAAGCGGAGCTTAGCTGTGGTATCGGCACACCAGAAAACCGGCCTAATGGTAATACCATGCCACAGTATTTATAGTAAAAAATGGCTGTGAAGAGCCCAAAAGTCTAAAACTACAAGGGAAGTGGACCTACCTAATTAGTCACAGATAAGAAACCGGTTTGTTATTTGCCCACATAAAGCTGAATAAGCACTGAATACTCTAAATGAAAGATGATGGCCAAAACTTAGATTACAGAATCAAGGACTAAACAACAATTGTCTGAGTGTAGTTCTTTTTAGTGAAGCTAAGGTTTGGAACCTATCAATGAAGCCCAACAGAAACACTGATGTCCAGGCACCACGCAACTGCAGCAAGGAATTTTATCTATTAAATGGAAGGTAGCGTTGTCCACCCTGCTGCTCAGCACCACCTAGAAACCGTTGGCCTGTGTGGTGAGCTTAAGCTTCCTGGTTTGCAGGAGTCTCACCTTCCTGAGACAGAGGCCGGAGATGGCCTTCCTAGCTTCCTTTCTAGTTAGGGTTCAGGCGCTAACTTAGTAACCAGCAGCCAGGTTCATCCACTCACTGGCATAGAAGTGAGTGGTCTGGACACCACTGTAAAACCCACCTTGCTACAAAAGAGGGCAGCAGAGACATCAGTGCACAGACGTACACACAACACTGCGCACACATGCACTGCACATACACATGACATACACACACATAACATACACACACAACACTGCACACACATTCACTGCACATACACGTGACATACACACACACACGACATACACACGCAACACTGCACACACATTCACTGCACATACACATGACATACACACACACATAACATACACACACAACACTGCACACACATTCACTGCACATACACAGTTTTTTTAAAAGGAATTCCTAAAATACAAGAAACATACTTTTTTAAAGGTAAAAACTTTTAATATTCTGAAACTAAAATTTCAGATGATTTCAACATATCCAGTAAGAAAGAAAAGGAGAAAAAATAAACAACCTTCCTACCAAAGGTCTAGTCGGAGTCAAGATGTGAGCTTCTAGGAACTATTTCAGAAGTTGGGGGATAACAGCAAAATCAGGTCATAAATAGAACTGGATTCCCAAATAATATGAGGGGGAAAATGGTAAAAAAAAAAAAAAAAAAAAAATCAAATATGACCATTAAAATACATAATTTGAAGTCAGGAAATATTCCAAATATTATCAACGGTTACTCCAAATAACAACAAAAAATAGTTAAAAATAACAAAAAATATTGTTTGAATTAATATTATAAAGCTTAAAATAGTGGGTTGAGGATTTAGCTCAGTGGTAGAGCGCTTGCCTAGCCAGCGCAAGGCCCTGGGTTCGGTCCCCAGCTCCAAAAAAAAAAAAGAAAAAAAAAACTTAAAATATGAGAGGAGAAAACATAAATACTAACTAAGCAAATATGCCAAAAGCAGTATTAATCACAAAATCCGCTGTGATTTTGTGACTTGTGGAGGTCAGAAGTCATAGCAAGTGCGGCTGTCGGGGAAGGGACACACGCTGACTGCTCACAGCAGAAAGTGGCTTGCCTGGCTTGACGGTCAGTAACAGACCTAAGACTGAAACCTGGGTGTCTAATTCTGCTCCATGGTTCTGGTTCATAAAGGAAGACAATTGCCATGGTCAGCAGCGCTGAAGTAGCTTCAGAATCTCTCGGTGCTCAGCCGTGTGCTCCACCCACCCTTGCCTCCATTCCTGCACCCAGCTCCCACAGGCCCCTCAGAGGTTGCATTCTGTGAGGCTCTGGTATTTGCTTTGAATTTGGAGCGGAAAGGGGGGTATTATGCTTGCCCACACAGAATTTTTTCAAGGAATTAACTGTTGACGTTTAGAACACATGGTTTCCATTTAAAAATCTGAGTTTCTATCTTCTCTCAAAAAGTTGCAGGATCCTGGCAGCCAGGGCAGTCAGGGAGCTTAGTGTTCCCTGGAACTTCCCCCTGTGGCTGCTACCCTCTGACCTGGGCTTGCAGCTGGCTGCAGGCAACCTGACACACAAGCAGGTAGCAGATAAAGGGCTGTGGGCGGGGTCCAGAAGCACCAGAGTGACAAGTGCTTCAGGTAACTCGGAAGAGGATGTTTCTTTGTAGAAATAAAAACCATGCCTACACCATTAACAGGAACTCCCGTGAGAACAGTGGGCCACTGCTCTCTTGTGGGTCATTCCCTAGCTCTAAAAATATCTACATTTACTCCTACAGTAGAGTCTCTTCTCAGGTCTCCGGGGAACTGGATAGTGAAGACTGGCTAGGCAGGAATAGAATCCTACAGGATTATAAAGACAACACTGAAATACTGTGAAGCCGGATGGATGGAGAGAGCACAGAGAAACGCATTCTGATGGCATCAGGAGCTAAGCCTGGCCACTTTACAGACCTACTGAACTGACCAATAATAAATTTGAAAACGTTAGGCTTTTTACTGCAGAGAACGTCTTCTACCTTTCGCTGAGAGGCTGACGGCCCAACAGTGATTTGGAAAGGTAGAGTCCTTGACAAAGAGTCTGCGTACCTCGGAACTGGACAGTCCTGAGTCTGTATCTTCTAAGCCTTTCAGGAGCTCATCCAGACGTTTCTTCTCTCCTTCAACCATAACCACTGGGCTTCTTGAACTCTTGGCCAACTACAGAATATATTAGTGAGAAATTTAAGTTTTATTCTACAACAAATCTTTTATAGTCATTCTCCAAAGATATTTCCAGTATAAGCAACCCTTCTTGTCTTTCTCTAAACACACACATACACACACACACACACACACACACACACACACACACAATCTCCCTTTCTCCCTCCCTCCCTCTGCACAGTCTCTCTGTATGTAAATGCATGTGTGTGTGCAAGTGTGTGTGTGTGTGTGTGTGTGTGTGTGTGTGTGTGTGTGTGTGTCATCTCACTGGCTCCAGGCAGGCCAGATGATGGAGATACAGATGAGGGTATAGATACAGAAGACATGGACTTGCAGACTTAGAAGCATAAAAACATTTGCTGAGACACAGAGGACTCTTTTGAACACTTTATGGTGCCAGACATCCACTTAATGAAACTGCTTTTAAATTTCTAGAATATTGAGGCTGGGCATTCAGATCAGTTGGTAAGCCTTACCTCACAAGCATGAAGCCCTTGGCTCAATCTCGGGCACCCCATAGAGCTGGGCATCATGGTGCACACGTATAATCCCAGCACTTGGGAAGTGGAGGCAGGGGTGTTAGAAGTTCAAGGTCATCCTCCACTACATACCAAGTTTGAGGCCAGGCTGAGCTATATAAGACCTTATCTTAAAAATTAATTAATTTCTAGAATATCATTTAAATAAAGATCCTATTGGCTTTATAAAAGGGAAAGAAGGAGAATCTATATTGAAGCTATTGTGCATATCAGCACAAGCTCAGAGAAAACTCTGCTGTTGTTGGTACATCAAGATCTGATGGGCCAGCAGAGAGACAAGGCCAGATGAAGTCGGAGACAACTCCCTGAGCTAACACGAACATGGGGCACAGAGGACTGAGAGTGGCAGGAGAGGCCAGCCTGGCGGTGGCAGACTGACACCGGGACCACGCTGCCTGGCAGTGTGAGAAGAGATTCTGCCTAAGCCAAGGAAACACGACTCTCCTGTGGCTGACACTTTGTGCTCACCAGTGTGCTTTCCCACGGACTAGCTCTCCAAGCAGTTAATGTGAGCTTCTGTCCAGCCCACAGAGCTTTCTCATAGATAAATTAATTAGCATCCCAGGCCAATTCAGGAGTCGTTGCGCCCTTAACTGCTCTGAGTCTCCTTTAAAGACAAGCCAAGTCAGATTGCCTGACCTGCCCCTGAATCAAGGACCCACTCAAGGGCAGTGACCAAGCCCAGGGAGGAGCAGAGGGGCACAATACCAGCTGGTTTCTCCAAGCCAGCCTAGCTGCTCTGTTCTCCAAGCCGGCCTAGCTGCTCTGTTCTCCTCCAAGCTGGCCTAGCTGCTCTGTTCTCCAAGCCGGCCTAGCTGCTCTGTTCTCCAAGCAGGCCTAGCTGCTCTGTTCTCCTCAGCCCTAGCTGCTCTGTTCTCCTCCAAGCCCGGCCCCTAGCTGCTCTGTTCTCCAAGCCGGCCTAGCTGCTCTGTTCTCCAAGCAGGCCTAGCTGCTCTGTTCTCCAAGCAGGCCTAGCTGCTCTGTTCTCCAAGCAGGCCTAGCTGCTCTGTTCTCCTCCAAGCCGGCCTAGCTGCTCTGTTCTCCTCCACGCCGGCCTAGCTGCTCTGTTCTCCAAGCGGCCCTAGCTGCTCTGTTCTCCAAGCAGCCCTAGCTGCTCTGTTCTCCTCCAAGCCCCCTAGCTGCTCTGTTCTCCTCCAAGCCCTAGCTGCTCTGTTCTCCTCCAAGCGGCCCCTAGCTGCTCTGTTCTCCCAAGCCCCCTAGCTGCTCTGTTCTCCTCAAGCAGGCCTGTTCTCCCAGCTGCTCTGTTCTCCTCCAAGCAGCCTAGCTGCTCTGTTCTCCTCAAGCAGCCTAGCTGCTCTGTTCTCCTCCAAGCCGGCCCTAGCTGCTCTGTTCTCCTCCAAGCCCGCCCTAGCTGCTCTGTTCTCCTCCAAGCAGGCCTAGCTGCTCTGTTCTCCTCCAAGCCCCTAGCTGCTCTGTTCTCCTCAAGCCCGGCCTAGCTGCTCTGTTCTCCTCCAAGCCCGGCCCTAGCTGCTCTGTTCTCTCCAAGCAGGCCCCTAGCTGCTCTGTTCTCCAGGCCTAGCTGCTCTGTTCTCCTCAAGCAGGCCCTAGCTGCTCTGTTCTCCTCAAGCAGGCCTAGCTGCTCTGTTCTCCTCCAAGCCCGGCCTAGCTGCTCTGTTCTCAAGCAGGCCTAGCTGCTCTGTTCTCCTCAAGCCGGCCCTAGCTGCTCTGTTCTCCTCCAAGCCCGGCCCTAGCTGCTCTGTTCTCCTCAAGCCCGGCCCCTAGCTGCTCTGTTCTCCTCCAAGCAGCCTAGCTGCTCTGTTCTCCTCCAAGCAGGCCTAGCTGCTCTGTTCTCCTCCAAGCCGCCCTAGATGCTCTGTTCTCCTCCAAGCCCGGCCCCTAGCTGCTCTGTTCTCCTCCAAGCTGCCCCTGTTCTCCTCCCAAGCTGCTCTGTTCTCCTCCAAGCCAGCCCCCTAGCTGCTCTGTTCTCCAAGCAGGCCCTAGCTGCTCTGTTCTCCTCCAAGCCGGCCTAGCTGCTCTGTTCTCCTCAAGCAGGCCCTAGCTGCTCTGTTCTCCTCCAAGCCAGGCCCCTAGCTGCTCTGTTCCTCCAAGCAGGCCTAGCTGCTCTGTTCTCCACGCAGGCCTAGTTGCTCTGTTCTCCTCCAAGCCGGCCTAGCTGCTCTGTGTTCTCCTCCAAGCCGGCCTAGCTGCTCTGTTCTCCTCCAAGCCGGCCTAGCTGCTCTGTTCTCCTCCAAGCCGGCCTAGCTGCTCTGTTCTCCTCCAAGCCGGCCTAGCTGCTCTGTTCTCCTCCAAGCCGGCCTAGCTGCTCTGTTCTCCTCCAAGCCGGCCTAGCTGCTCTGTTCTCCTCCAAGCCAGCCTAGACCTGCTCTGTTCTCCTCCAAGCCGGCCTAGCTGCTCTGTTCTCCAAGCAGGCCTAGCTGCTCTGTTCTCCTCCAAGCCGGCCTAGCTGCTCTGTTCTCCTCCAAGCCGGCCTAGCTGCTCTGTTCTCCAAGCAGGCCTAGCTGCTCTGCTCTCCTCCAAGCCGGCCTAGCTGCTCTGTTCTCCTCCAAGCCGGCCTAGCTGCTCTGTTCTCCTCCAAGCCAGCCTAGCTGCTCTGTTCTCCAAGCCCCTAGCTGCTCTCTTCTCCTCCAAGCCGGCAAGCCCTAGCTGCCCTGTTCTCCTCCAAGCCCGGCCCTAGCTGCTCTGTTCTCCTCCAAGCCGGCCTAGCTGCTCTGTTCTCCTCCAAGCCGGCCTAGCTGCTCTGTTCTCCTCCAAGCCGGCCTAGCTGCTCTGTTCTCCAAGCAGGCCTAGCTGCTCTGTTCTCCTCCAAGCCGGCCTAGCTGCTCTGTTCTCCTCCAAGCCAGCCTAGCTGCTCTGTTCTCCTCCAAGCCAGCCTAGCTGCTCTGTTCTCCTCCAAGCAGGCCTAGCTGCCTGTTCTCCTCCCAAGCCGGCCTAGCTGCCTGTTCTCCTCCAAGCCGCCTAGCTGCCTGTTCTCCTCCAAGCCCATTCCCTAGCTGCCTGTTCTCCTCCAAGCCAGCCTAGCTGCCCTGTTCTCCTCAAGCAGCCCTAGCTGCTCTGTTCTCCTCAAGCCGACCTAGCTGCTCTGTTCTCCTCCAAGCAGCCCCTAGCTGCTCTGTTCTCCTCCAAGCCCGGCCCCTAGCTGCTCTGTTCTCCAAGCAGGCCTAGCTGCTCTGTTCTCCTCCAAGCCGGCCTAGCTGCTCTGTTCTCCTCCAAGCCGGCCTAGCTGCTCTGTTCTCCTCCAAGCCAGCCTAGCCTGTTCTCCTCCTAGCTGCTCTGTTCTCCAAGCAGGCCTAGCTGCTCTGTTCTCCTCCAAGCCGGCCCCTAGCTGCTCTGTTCTCTCCAAGCCAGCCTAGCTGCTCTGCTTCTCCTCCAAAGCCCCTAGCTGCTCTGTTCTCCTCCAAGCCAGCCCTAGCTGCTCTGTTCTCCTCCCAAGCCAGCCTAGCTGCTCTGTTCTCCAAGCCGGCCCCAGCTGCTCTGTTCTCCTCCAAGCCCCCTAGCTGCTCTGTTCTCCAAGCAGGCCCTAGCTGCTCTGTTCTCCTCCAAGCCGCCCTAGCTGTTCTGTTCTCCAAGCAGGCCCTAGCTGCTCTGTTCTCCAAGCAGCCCTAGCTGCTCTGTTCTCCAAGCAGGCCTAGCTGCTCTGTTCTCCTCCCAAGCCCGGCCCTAGCTGCTCTGTTCTCCTCCAAGCCCTGGCTGCTCTGTTCTCCAAGCCTAGCTGCTCTGTTCTCCTCCAAGCAGCCCTAGCTGCTCTGTTCTCCTCCAAGCCGGCCTAGCTGCTCTGTTCTCCTCCAAGCAGGCCTAGCTGCTCTGTTCTCCTCCAAGCAGCCTAGCTGCTCCTCCAAGCTGCCTAGCTGCTCTGTTCTCCTCCAAGCCGGCCTAGCTGCTCTGTTCTCCTCCAAGCCGGCCTAGCTGCTCTGTTCTCCTCCCAGCCCGCCCAGCTGCTCTCTTCTCCCCGCCCGCCCAGCTGCTCTGTTCTCCTCGCCGGCCTAGCTGCTCTGTTGTTCTCCTAGCAGGCCTAGATGCTCTGTTCTCCTCCAAGCCGGCCTAGCTGCTCTGTTCTCCTCCAAGCCGGCCCTAGCTGCTCTGTTCTCCTCCAAGCAGGCCCTAGCTGCTCTGTTCTCAAAAAGCAGCTCTGTTCTCCTCCAAGCAGCCTAGCTGCTCTGTTCTCCTCCAAGCAGGCCTAGCTGCTCTGTTCTCCTCAAGCCCGGCCTAGCTGCCTGTTCTCCTCCAAGCCAGGCCCTAGCTGCTCTGTTCTCCTCCAAGCAGGCCTAGCTGCTCTGTTCTCCTCCAAGCCCCATTCTAGCTGCTCTGTTCTCCAAGCAGGCCTAGCTGCTCTGTTCTCCTCCAAGCCGGCCTAGCTGCTCTGTTCTCCTCCAAGCCGGCCTAGCTGCTCTGTTCTCCTCCAAGCCGGCCTAGCTGCTCTGTTCTCCTCCAAGCCAGCCTAGCTGCTCTGTTCTCCAAGTCGGCCTAGCTGCTCTGTTCTCCTCCAAGCCGGCCTAGCTGCTCTGTTCTCCTCCAAGCAGGCCTAGCTGCTCTGTTCTCCTCCAAGCCGGCCTAGCTGCCCTGTTCTCCTCCAAGCCGGCCTAGCTGCTCTGTTCTCCTCCAAGCCGGCCTAGCTGCTCTGTTCTCCTCCAAGCCGGCCTAAGCCGGCCTAGCTGCTCTGTTCTCCTCCAAGCCGGCCCAGCTGCCCTGTTCTCCTCCAAGCCGGCCCTAGCTGCCTGTTCTCCTCAAGCCCCTAGCTGCCTGTTCTCCTCCAAGCCCGGCCCTAGCTGCTCTGTTCTCCTCCAAGCCGGCCTAGCAGGCCTAGCTGCTCTGTTCTCCTCCAAGCCGGCCTAGCTGCTCTGTTCTCCTCCAAGCCGGCCTAGCTGCTCTGTTCTCCTCCAAGTTCTCCAAGCCGCCCTAGCTGCTCTGTTCTCCTCCAAGCCCCCCCTGTTCTAGCTGCTCTGTTCTCCTCAAGCCAGCCTAGATGCTCTGTTCTCCTCCAAGCCCAGCCTAGCTGCTCTGTTCTCCAAGCCGGCCTAGCTGCTCTCTTCTCCTCCAAGCCGGCCTAGCTGCTCTGTTCTCCTCCAAGCCAGCCTAGCTGCTCCGTTCTCCAAGCCGGCCTAGCTGCTCTTTTCTTCTCCTCGCCGGCCTAGCTGCTCTTCTCTCCTCCTCGCCGGCCTAGCTGCTCCTCTCTCCTCCAAGCCGCCCTAGCTGCTCTGTTCTCCTCCTCGCAGGCCTAGCTGCTCTGTTCTCCTCTCCAAGCCCGGCCTAGCTGCTCTGTTCTCCTCCAAGCCGGCCTAGCTGCTCTGTTCTCCAAGCAGGCCTAGCTGCTCTGTTCTCCTCCAAGCCGGCCTAGCTGCTCTGTTCTCCTCCAAGCAGGCCTAGCTGCTCTGTTCTCCTCCAAGCCGGCCTAGCTGCTCTGTTCTCCTCCAAGCCGGCCTAGCTGCTCTGTTCTCCTCCAAGCCGGCCTAGCTGCTCTGTTCTCCTCCAAGCCGGCCTAGCTGCTCTGTTCTCCTCCAAGCAGGCCTAGCTGCTCTGTTCTCCTCAAGCCCGCCCCTAGCTGCTCTGTTCTCCTCCAAGCCAGCCCTAGCTGCTCTTTCTCCAAGCAGGCCTAGCTGCTCTGTTCTCTCCTCCAAATCTGCCCTCCAAGCCGGCCTAGCTGCTCTGTTCTCCTCCAAGCCGGCCTAGCTGCTCCGTTCTCCAAGCCGGCCTAGCTGCTCCGTTCTCCAAGCCGGCCTCGCTGCTCTGTTCTCCTCCAAGCCAGCCTAGATGCTCTGTTCTCCTCCAAGCCACCCTAGCTGCTCTGTTCTCCAAGCAGCCCCTAGCTGCTCTGTTCTCCAAGCTGGCCCCTCTGCTTCTCCCTCCAAGCCGGCCCTAGCTGCTCTGTTCTCCTCCAAGCCCGGCCTAGCTGCTCTGTTCTCCTCCAAGCCGGCCTAAGCAGGCCTAGCTGCTCTGTTCTCCTCCAAGCCGGCCTAGCTGCTCTGTTCTCCAAGCAGGCCTAGCTGCTCTGTTCTCCTCCAAGCCCGGCCCTAGCTGCTCTGTTCTCCTCAAGCATTCTAGCTGCTCTGTTCTCCTCCAAGCCCCCTAGCTGCTCTGTTCTCCTCCAAGCCGCCTAGCTGCTCTGTTCTCCTCAAGCAGGCCCTAGCTGCCCTGTTCTCCTCCAAGCCGGCCTAGCTGCCCTGTTCTCCTCCAAGCCGGCCTAGCTGCCCTGTTCTCCTCCAAGCCGGCCTAGCTGCCCTGTTCTCCTCCAAGCCGGCCTAGCTGCTCTGTTCTCCTCCAAGCCGACCTAGCTGCTCTGTTCTCCTCCAAGCCGGCCTAGCTGCTCTGTTCTCCTCCAAGCCGGCCTAGCTGCTCTGTTCTCCAAGCAGGCCTAGCTGCTCTGCTCTCCTCCAAGTCGGCCTAGCTGCTCTGTTCTCCTCCAAGCCGGCCTAGCTGCTCTGTTCTCCTCCAAGCCAGCCTAGCTGCTCTGTTCTCCAAGCAGCCTAGCTGCTCTGTTCTCCAAGCCGGCCTAGCTGCTCTCTTCTCCTCCAAGCCGGCCTAGCTGCTCTGTTCTCCACGCAGGCCTACCTGCTCTGTTCTCCTCCAAGCCGCCCTAGCTGCTCCGTTCTCCAAGCCCGGCCCCTAGCTGCTCCGTTCTCCAAGCCTAGGCCCTTCAGCTGCTCTGTTCTCCAAGCCAGCCCTAGCTGCTCTGTTCTCCTCCAAGCCCGGCCCCAGCTGCTCTGTTCTCCAAAGCTCTGCCCCTAGCTGCTCTGTTCTCCTCCAAGCGGCCTAGCTGCTCTGTTCTCCAAGCCGGCCTAGCTGCTCTGTTCTCCAAGCCGGCCTAGCTGCCCTGTTCTCCTCCAAGCCGGCCTAGCTGCCCTGTTCTCCTCCAAGCCGGCCTAGCTGCTCTGTTCTCCTCCAAGCCGGCCTAGCTGCTCTGTTCTCCTCCAAGCCGGCCTAGCTGCCCTGTTCTCCTCCAAGCCGGCCTAGCTGCTCTGTTCTCCAAGCCGGCCTAGCTGCTCTGTTCTCCAAACCAGCCTAGCTGCTCTGTTCTCCTCCAAGCCGGCCTAGCTGCTCTGTTCTCCTCCAAGTCGGCCTAGCTGCTCTGTTCTCCAAACCGGCCTAGCAGCTCTGTTCTCCAAGGCGGCCTAGCTGCCCTGTTCTCCAAGCAGGCCTAGCTGCTCTGCCAGGAGCATTTGCCATCCTAAGTTCTAAACACAGCAGCTACACAGTCAGACTTGTAATAAAAATGACTCAGTAAATAAACTCCACACTTTGCTGGTGTACAAGTTAAAGTCTGGAGGGGAAGTACTGATCAAGGCTGTTTTCTACATCAGGAACTAGATTATTTCTGGGTGATAAAATAAATTCTAGTTGCAGCTAGCAAATTTGAAAGAGATAAACTAGGAAAGAAGGAAGCAGGGCAGGGCAAGATGAGAGACATGATGGAATTAGACGAGAAAGCAGTGAAGATACAGATACAGTTTTAAAAAAAAGCTTTTCGGGGTTGGGGATTTAGCTCAGTGGTAGAGCGCTTGCCTAGCAAGCGCAAGGCCCTGGGTTCGGTCCCCAGCTCCGAAAAATAGAAAAGAAAAAAAAAAGCTTTTCTTTTACTTATATATACTAAACCAATTGTGCACACATTCATCTTGTTAAAAAAAAAAAAGTCTATTTCAAGACCCTGAATGGCTGAGATGTCTCAGAGGGTAGGAGCACTTGCCGTGCAAGCATGAGTTCAAATCCCCAGGAGGGACCCACATAAAAAGCTAGGTGCTGCCTTGACCGTCAAGGGTCAAGTCATGGGCAGAGACAGGAGAAATGCTAGGGCATGGTAGCCCCCAGGCTCACCCAGGTCCAGTGAGAGACCCTGTCCCAAGGAAAAGGCAGAGAGTGGAAGATCAGGACAGCCTACGTCCTCCTCTGGCCTCCACACACACAGACATGTGTATGCACATAATCACACATGCACACACACACCCACACTCCCACCCAGAGAGAAAGTCAGTCAGTTACTATGACTCTGACTTTCTCCCCCATTCTGTCTCTTGAATCATTAGCTACCCACCTCAATGTTTCGCTTAATAAAATCCTGACTATGTTCAGCATTCCGTATAATGAAAACCTGGCTGTGTTCACTCCTAGGCTCAATTGCTTCTGTATTTGAAAACGGTTGCTTTTCTGTTTTGATCAATGGCCCATTTTTCTCCACATCACAGGTAAAGTCTGGTATTGAAAAAGTTCAAAGTAAGCTCACAACTACAGTTCTGAATCATGCTAAAAATTCACCTTAGGTATACATTAAAATATGTTTTAGAAACATATTTAGAAGGAATAATTTTTAAGTTCTAGACCCAGGAAAGTAATATGGACTTTTTCTTTGGCTTAGATTTATTTTCTCCCCATCCTCCATAGCCCAAATTTCTGTCAGTTGCAACCTACTTTTTACAATCATTTCTAATGAAAGTGTAATTACATCATTTCACCCTTCTTCTTACCTCCAACCTCCCCTGCTAACCAGGTACTTGCCTTGCTTTCTCTCTCAGATCATGGCCTCTTTTCCTTTAATTGTTGAGAGATGTGTATCATAAATATACATAAATATATAAATGCAGCCTGTTCAGTCTACATAAAGTTACTTGTATGACATGGCTTTAGGGCTGACCACTTGGTATTAGATAACCAGTTAGGGGCTCTTCCCTGAGGAAAACTTCTCCCTCTCTGTCAACCAGCCAAAATTCAGAAAACAAATAGAGTTGGGATGCCCAGCCACAAATGAGCCATCTATGAGACAATTCTGCAGCTAGGAGCCAGAAGAACAGGGAGTCTGCAGCCTACTTTTTCAAAACTATTATGCAATTTTCAAAGATCCCATAATAGAATGCAATAATGACGTTTCAATAAGTAACTTCAACATGGACCATTGTGTGCCTTATCTGTTTTGTGCTAGGCATGTTCTCTGGCACTGAGCTCCATTCCTAGCCCTCAGCCCTCATCTTAAACTCTAGTTAATACTTCTTTTTTTTTATCTTTATTAACTTGAGCATATCTTATTTACATTTCGATTCTTATTCCCCTTCCCGGTTTCCGGGCCAACATCCCCCTAACCCTTCTCCCTCCCCTTCTATATGAGCTTCTCCTTAACTGATAGAATAGTACCAAGCCCCCTTCCTCTATGACTATTTCTGTATACAGCCAGCGCCCCCTCGTGGCAATCTGTATAGTCACGCAAGTTAAACATACCCTTCTCCGTGTGATTTTCGTAAGTTTCCTGAGGAATCTGAGTATGAAACACTGAGAAAAGGTCATCTTCGAATTTGCAGTGCAATGGCTCTACTGATACAAAAACAAACAAACAAAAAACCACTTGTTCAATCTCCATAAAATAAAGTTATCGACACTGAAGAGAGAGGATTGAATACTCATTCTACTACTCCCCAGTCCCCTCCATGCACAGGAGTTGTTAAAGAAAAAAAAAAGTCAGTGTCACTCCCATGTTGAAATGACAATCAGGTAATCTTCACATGCACCACAGAGATGAACTGCAGAAGACAGCCAACCAGCGCTTCCCTAGATGCGTGAGAGCACATTGGAGTGTCACCTCTCTCTAGAGATGACCTACACAGATCCTCTCTCTAGAGATGACCTACACAGATCCTCTCTCTAGAGATGATGACCTACACAGATCCTCTCTCTAGAGATGACCTACACAGATCCTCTCTCTAGAGATGACCTACACAGATCCTCTCTCTAGAGATGACCTACACAGATCCTCTCTCTAGAGATGACCTACACAGATCCTCTCTCTAGAGATGACCTACACAGATCCTCTCTCTAGAGATGACCTACACAGATCCTCTCTCTAGAGATGACCTACACAGATCCTCTCTCTAGAGATGACCTACACAGATCCTCTCTCTAGAGATGACCTACACAGATCCTCTCTCTAGAGATGACCTACACAGATCCTCTCTCTAGAGATGACCTACACAGATCCTCTCTCTAGAGATGACCTACACAGATCCCCGTGAGTGTGATACAGACAAGATGGACAGCCAGTAACAGAGCTATTCATTCCCCTTTATTTTAGGCCTCAAAGCTTAAGGTTTTAAATGTATAGTCAGTCATTAACAGAATGTCTTTGAGTAAGGCACGGTGCCAAATACAACTCCAGCCATAGGAAGAGAAGGTAAGAGGCCCAGTAGGTGGAGTTCAAGGTCATCCTCTGAGACACAGCAAGTTCAAGGCCAGTCTAGGCTACATGAGACTCTTTAAAACAAAAGCAAAAACAAAAAGACAAGGCCTTGGAGCCAAGGCACGTGAGCAAGCCTGACAATCTGAGCTCCATCTCAAGTAAAAGAGAACCAACTCCACAGAGTCCTCTGACCTTCTCACACCAGCCATAGCATGCACTCCCACCCACCTACACACACATGCACACGCACACGCACACACACACACACACACACACAAAGCACACACACACACTCTCACAGACACACACACACAAGCACACACACACACTCTCTCTCTCTCTCTCTCTCACACACACACACACACACACACACACACACACACACACACACTTTATTTAAAAGAGAGAAAGAGAGTACATTTGGGAAATTCGTGTAAGTTGGTGTTCTTCTCTGGCTATTTCTTCTCTTAAGCTCCACAAAGAAAATGGGACATTGCGTTGTTCAACAATTTTTGTTTCACCCTGATTTTTTTATGTTTCATATCAGCTAATTTAATTACTTATAACTTTGCTCTGACTAGTTTTATGTTAACTTGACACAAGCTAGAGTCATTTAAGAAGACAGATTCTCAATTAAGAAAATGTCTCCCTAAGATTTGCTTATAGACAAGTATGTGGGAAGGCCCAGACCATAATGAGTGGTGCTAGCCTATGCATGTGGCCCTGGGTTCTATAAGAAGGCAACCTGAAAAAGCCAGGAGGAGCAAGCCAGTAAGCAGCACTCCTCCATGACCTCTGTATCAGCTCCTGACTCATGGTTCTGGCCCTGCTTGAGTTCCTGCCCTGATTTCTCTTGGTGATGAACAGCAATGTGGAAGTGTAATTGACACAACCCTTTCCTCCCCAAGCTGCTTTTGGTCATCGTGTTCTCCCGCAGCAATAGAACCTAACTCAGACAATCTTCAAAGTCTATTTTCTCTGTGCCTTAACATGCCATGTTGAATCTGCCTGTTTGTGCCATAGAAACTTTTTGTTTTAAAAGACAGCTCGCTTGGTAGAGTGCCCACTGCACAACCACAGCACCTTAGTTCAATCTCTAGAACCCATGCAAAAAATAAAGTTGAGTGTGGTGGTGCGTATTTGCAATCCCATCTCAGGAGAAGACAGAGACAGAAAGATCCATAAGACTCCCTGGCCAATCAGCCTTGCTGAAGCATGGAGACTCGGGTACAGTCAGAGTCTCTATCTCCAAAGAATAAATAAATAAATAAGGTGGGCAGCTCCTGAAGAACAAACGATGGTTAGCTTTAACTGTAACTTGACACAACCCAGAATCACGGGGCGGGGGGGGGGGGAGTTCCTGTAAGGGTTTTCTAAATGAGATTGGCCTGTGGGCATGTCTATGGTAGACTACCTTAAGTTAGTTGCTATAAGACCTAGTCCACTATGGGAGGCGTTATTCCCTACTCAGGGAATCCTAAACTGTCTAGGAGTGGAGAAATCGACCTAAGCACAAGTAAGCATGACAGCACTTCTCTCTTGACTGTCAGTGTGATGTGACAACCCATCTCAAGCTCCCGCCCTTGTAACTTCTTCCCAGTGATGGACTGTAACGAGGAATTATGAACTACAAATGTTCCTTCTCCCCTAAATTGCTTGTTGGGTTATTTTACCACAGCAACAAAAATGCAACTAGAATGGGTAGTAACCAATAGAGTGAAATATTATCCATAACAAACAAAAAAAAAGTTAGCTACCATATCAGAAAAGGCACAGGCACAGACTTCTAAGTGAAAGAATATAGTCTGGGGAGGCTTTTGCTGGGGGCTGGAGGTGGAATTCTAATCATACAACATTCTCGAAAACTATGAAGAATGTAAAACTTAGTGGCAGCTAGAAGGTTGGGAAAGGAAGGGGTGTTGAGTAAGGATCCACACAACGGGTTCTTTTAGAGAAGTAAAACTATTCCACCTAATGCTGGAGCTGTGCCTTTTTAAAAGACACTTACCATCAGAGCATAAACGAAGAAAATCAATGTTGGCAGATTTTTAAAAATTGCTTAAGAGACTGAGAAATCACACACATCGAATGCAGAAACCTGACAAGACGATCCAAATCTATAAAAGAATCTCATCAAATAGAAGCACGTGAAAAGTGCCACTTAACCCCAACACTCTGACAAATGAAGCCTCTAGGACTAAAGGAAACAGAAACTAAACATCAGAACTATATTCTAGGTGGTCAGTGCTTTCTACAGACTAGCTGTATTGTTTGTATACCGTGCACCTGCACCGTTAGGTAAAGAGACAACAGAGTGGGAACCAAGTGTCTCACTGTTGGAGTAAAGCCTTACAGGTAAGCAAGAGGGTTAGGCCATGACGGTCCAGGTGGTGTTGGAGTACAGCCAGGCAGAGATTTCCTATGAACGGTTTTAGTTCAAACAGGGATGGTTACATACAGGCATACTTATAGTCATGCACATAATGGGTTCATATATGCACATACATTTCTTTTCCCAGAGGAAACTGCACCTAGCATCCAGATCCCGATGTCTAATATCACTGTCCAGAGGCAGGAATCGGGCTCCTTAGAGACATGGCTGATCCCAAGACTCAGGTGGGAAACACAGAAGAGTGAGAAGATGTGCCTGGCAAGAGAGACAAAGCCCGTAGTGACAGAAATGGGTCAAAGAGATGCAGGTACCAACCGAGAGACCTTCTAATGGCTAAATGGGAAAATGCAGCTAATACAATAAAGTAGTATTGAATACTCAAAGTAGTATTTATACTCAAAGTATAAAATTAGCATTCGCTAATACCAATCTAATACCGATACAGATGAGTGAGAGACAGACAGATCTCCCCTGTAGAGTAAACAGGCATAATGTAGGCCCACATTCTGCTTCCGGCAAGACAAAGCATGGCTCCCCACTCCTCAATCGGAGACTGTACATAACCACTTCCTCATAAGGTCACAGTTGGAAGAGGGTAATTAGCTGGGGCGGGGTATTAACATCAGTGGGGTGGTATACTTGCACCACTGTGGGGTAAAGGAAATGGCATTTCGTCTCTGTCATCCCCCTCCCCAGAGTGTGCAGTTCCATCCAATCATGGGGAAATCGTGAGGTAATTCCAACCAGTGGACATACTACAAAATGCCAGACCAGTGTGCCTCAAAACTCCCAGGACCGTTATGAACAAGGAGAGTTTGAGAAGCATCCCAACTAAGACTGGACTACGGAGACACGGGAGCTAATGTAATAAAGAGTCCTGCATGGGATCCTGGGACAGGAAAAGAACATTCGATTAAAAGTAAAGAAACACAAATAAAGTACGGTTTTGATCAATAAGACCATATCGATACTGGTTCACTTCAAACATACCATAGATATGAAAGGAACTCCTGATGGGGCGGGGGTGTACAGAAAAATAATCTCTGTAATCTTCCTGTAACACTTCTGTGAACTTGGAGTTGGGCTAAAATTAAAAAGCTTTACTTTTTCCTGTTTTATTATTGTTTGTTGTTTTGGTTTTGATTTTCAGTTTTGTTTGTTTTGGTTTTGGTTTTTAGTTTACTTTGTTTGTTTGTTTTGAGAAATAGTTTCTTTGTGTAGCCTTAGCTGTTCTGGAACTCACTATATAAACCAGGCTGGCCTTGAACTCAGAGAGATCCACCTGCCTCTGCCTTCTGAGTGCTGGGATTAAAGGCATGCACCACCACACCTGGCTCATGCTTACTTTTTTCTTTATTTTTTCTTTATTTTATGTATATAAGCACACTGTAGCTGTCTTCAGACACACCAGAAGAGGGCATCAGATCCCATTACAGGTGGTTGTGAGCCACCATGTAGTTGCTGGGATTTGAACTCAGGACCTCTGGAAGAGCAGTCAGTGTTCTTAACCGCTGAGCCATCTCTCCAGCCTACTTACTTTTATCTTAATTTCCTTTTTTTTTCAAGTAGAGAAAAACAGAAAAGTAGACATAGTAAAAATACATACATTATAGAAAGTTACTATTAAAATATTGATTTGAGATGCTACATAAATGGTTTATTTTTAATTGTGTATGTAGAGACTTTAAGTCTAGAGTGAGGGAGTCCTGGCCAGACTGTGTCTAGGAGAACCAGCAAAGGAAGGACAGTAGCATGAAAGGAGCTGAGAAGTCAGAGAGCCGCCTCCACGAGCCGATCTGAGCTGTCGGCTTTCCACCCACTACTCCCACTCCCACCCCACACTACGATCGATATCAATGCATGCACATACAAACGTTCACACGTGAACACACGCGCAGGCAGGCACACACACACACACACGTGCGCACACACACACACTTACAAAACCTACTCCTGCCACATTTTGATTCATTCATTTATTCATGTGTGCAGATGTGTATATTATATTTGGAGGAGAGGCAAGCTTGTGCCGTAGCACACATGTGGAGGTCAGAGGACAACGTGGGGGAGTTGGTTCTCTCCTTCAACCTTGTAGGTTCTGGGGATGAAACTCAGTTTGTTGGGCTTATCAGCAAGCACCTTTACCCACTGAGCCATCTCTCTGCCTCTAATACTGCTTTACAGAAGCAAAACTTCTGAATAAATTCAGCCATTCAAATCAGTACCAGTTAAAAGAATAATCTTCCATTAGCAAGGAGGGTTGACCTAGGAACAAAAGATATATTCATTATTTAAATCTATTAATTTAAAAACATTAACTTTATCAAGAAAGAGATCTATAATAATTTAAATGCTATTGAAATGGACTGAATGGCCTTCAACAGTAAGTCTATATAGTGTTGGAAATGGGAACAGTTATTGAAGAAGATACAAAAATCAACATTGTTTTTCTGGGTGACATGTTCAAAATTAACAAGATAAAAAGCACACAAACTAAAGATAATCAGAACAAATAACATGATCTAGCCAATTATAAACCATTATGTAATAGGGTATAATTATAATGTAGCTAATCATAAATTTATAAAAAGTTACTCTTTTCTCCATTTCATTTAGAACTTGTGACAATATGTTGACCTAGTCACCAGTCAGCAAAGAGCTATATGAAATCAGTGGATAGCCAATAAATATGTGAAGACTACCAAAATTCCATGATATATAAGAAATAGTACATGAAACACTATATTCTTGTTACTATTGTCTAGTAATCAAGGAAATACTAAAAGTAGCCCAGTTATTGAGTCCTTACTACCCATGTTAAGGGATGTAAGCAGCCGTGTTCTAAGGACATGTAAGTGCCCTACAGTGGAATTCAGACAGTAAGAAACCTAAGAGGCCCTGCCAAAGTGAGCACAGAATTAAGACCTTCCAGGAAGTACTGACAGTGATTTTAGAATCAGATTCTCAGGCTCCAGTAGCTCCTTTGGATGACAGAAATACTAACCACCAAGTTATGGTCATGAGGAAACCTAGTTAGAACCACCCAGCCACACTCCTCCAGAATGGCTTAAATTGTAAGAGTAGAAAGGTGTTTTTTTTTAATATGCCAGATTCTGATACAATCTGTTACGCATCAATAGATAGCTAATACCATAACACCACAGGGACATAAGGATAGCAGGAAGGCAAGATAAAGAGACTGAAAGAAACCGTTTGAGCAGACTAAAAGAAAAATGCTAAAGACTAGACTCATAAGAGAGAAGAAAAGGGAGGCAGCTACAAAAGAAGTAGGAAGTCTCCTCCAAGGAACTGTCACTCAGGGAAAATGGCTGTGAATCATGAGGAACTAAGTGTAGGTGTGTAATTTTTAAGTTCCAGACAAACTAGGCTCCAGGGTAAGAGCTTTTTTGCACCTTTAAAAACGGGTTGAAATTAGATGCTGCCACCTAGTGGATGGTGTACAAATACTTGGCACTTTTCCTGGTCACAGCAAGGGAAGGAAGCACAGGGGTCCCTGTTTTCCTAATGACACTTACAGACACCCCTTATTTATCTAAAGATTCGTGTGTAGATGTAAGTGTGCCAGTTAGTTTTTTTAAAGATTTATTTATTTTATATTTATGAGTACACTGCCACTGTCTTCAGACACATGAGAAGAGGGTACTGGATTCCATTACAGATGGTTGTGAGCCACCATGTGGTTGAAGGGAATTGAACTCATGTCCTGTCCTCTGGAGGAGCAGTCAGCGCTCTTAACCGCTGAGCCTTCTCTCCAGCCCCACTAGTTAGTTTTTATGCCAATTTGACACAAGTTGGGAAGAAGGAAATCCTTGTGGAGAACAGTCATAGGCTTTGCCTGCTTTTGCATTCTATGTTCTATGACCCTTGCCAGCTGCCTCCCTCAAAGCTGCTTCTCCCTTCTCTGGGGTTCTTTTCTAGTTCTCTGATATCTACACACACTCACTCCCGCATAAACACATATACAAAATGAGAATCTAGGATCATCGTATTAACGAGAACGTGTACTCTGTCTTTCTGAGGCTGGGTTACCTCATGGAAATCACTTATTTTCCTGAAAACTTCATTTTTACTGCTGAATAAAACTCCAGTGTCTACACATACACATTTATAATTCACATGATTCCATTCCCTTGCTCTTGTGAATAGAGCAAACATTAGTGTGCAAGCATTTCTATGGTACAGTGTGAAGTCTTTTGGTAGACGCCCGGGAGTGGTGCTGCTGGACTGTAAGGCAGTTCTAGTTTTAGTTTTTGTGGAGTTTCCATGCTGATTTCCAAGATGTCTTCACCATTTATACTCCAACCAACAGAAAGTAAGAGTTCCTCTTTCTCCACATCCTCACCAGCATCTGCAGTCATTTGTTTTCTGGATGACAGCCATTCTGACTTGGAGGAGATACGATACCTAAGCAGTTTTGGTGTGTGTTTCTTTGATGATGAAGGATGTATATGAGAACACTGTCGCTGTCTACAGACACACCAGAAGACGGCATCTGATCCCATTACAGATGGTTGTAAGCCACCGTGTGGTTGCTGGGAATTGAACTCCAGATCTCTAGAAGAGCTCTTAACCACTGAGCCATCTCTCCAGCCTCAAACACTTTTTAAAAATATTTACTGGTCATTTGTATTTCTCTTTTTGGGAACTATCTGTTCTAGTAAAAACTGTGTCTCCCATTCTGAGGTCTATTAATTTGTAGTTAGTTTCTTTTGTTGTGATGACACATTTTATACATATGCATGTATGTTATTATGCATACATGTGTCTATGTGTGTCATGTGGAGGTCAGAGGGCGACTTTCAGGAGTCAGTGCTCCTCCCACTCTGTGGGGTCTGGAGGCTGACCTGGGTGGTTTGGATGCAAGTACCCTTCCCTGTTCTGTCTTCCTGATGGTTCACCAAGTGTTTTTAATTCCTCAAAATTCCATTTGTCAATACTTGGGTTATTTCCTGTGCTGCTGGGGCTCAATTCAGAACATTACTTCCTAAACCTATGGTCTAACGTGCTGTCCCTAGCAGTTTCATTGTTCGGGATTTTAAATTAAGATCTTTGATTTGCTTTGAACTGATTTCTGTGTAGAGTGGGAGAAATGGATGTGACCTCATTCTTCTGCAGATGGCTCTCACCTTTGCCAGGACCTTTTATTTAATAAGCTGTCTTTTTTCCAGGATATGTCTTATCACTTTCATTAAAAGCCATACAGAAAAGTCCACTTACAAATTAGTCCTTCAATACAGAAGAGCAATGCACGGGGGCACCCAGACTCTAGGAGAAAACTTTGGTGCACTATAAACCCTAATTGTTCAAGGTTCTGTGTTCTCAGTGTTGAGCCCAGAAAAGAACCCATGTAAAGAAATGTTGTCCCTCAAACCACACCTCCACTTAGAAAGCCACACTGAATCTGAATCCAGCCTTTGGGGTTCTGAAATACTACAGGTGCCCTTTGTTGTAGAGGACAAAAGGAAGCCAGCATTCTCAGGGGACTCAGGATCTCTAGAGGATCCCTGTCCACACAAAACTGGATACCACCTCTGCTTTATGCAAAGGGATTCTGAAACTATCTTATGGTGAGGAAAGGAAGGAAAGAGCTGGGGGAGACAAAGAAAAACAGAGAAAGGAAGAAGCAAACTTGGCTGCTCTCTAAAGGGAGGACTGAGAGATCACAAGAACCTGGTGAATGAGCAGTGCACTTCTACAAGGGAGTTGCACAGGACAATGGCAGGCAGAGGCGGAGGGCATAAATAGCATCTAAGAGGGACAGGAAATGAAGGTAGCGACATCCAGGACCTGTCTCTGGGTTTCCTCTGCTCTTTTTCTCCCCATGTAGATACACACAGCTCTTAAAGCACTAGACAGACCTACACTCAGCCGCTTCCCTCTAATCCCACCTAATGTGATCAGCCATTGGCTTTTCAGAGGGCCACACTCACAGGGAAAGGACAACTCAGGCCAACCTGCGGTGAGAGCACAAGGCCCCCTCCCTCTACTCACCAGCTGCTGTCCCTGCAGATTTGGAAGTCAAGTACAAAAACTTTTTAGTGTTTTCCAGCTCCTCGTCATTTTCCAAGTCTTCAGTGTTTTTTGCAGACTGAGGGAAGAGCAGTTTGAGTTCAAATATAAAACATGAAAGCAAATACGCCCATTGGTTCTTAGTCCAGCCCAGTTCTCAATTGTCTATGTATATGCAGGAAAGTTTGGCCATTTACATTCCTTTAATTAGGAAAACTGTTAATATTTCCTGTTTCTCAAAAAATCTATCTGTAGGTTTTCCCAGAAAAAGTTTAAATATATGTTAAAGTATCTTCATTGTGTTTGTGTAGTACATATATGTACATATGTACATGTATATATATATATATTGAGTTGTGTGTGTGTGTGTGTGTGTGTATACATTGAGTTTTCCACAGGCACCATCATTAAATTGAAATTCCAAGGCTAGCCCCATATATTATTACACTTCTACTTGTAATTCTTAATTCAACACAAATTAAAAACTGCTTCATGTTTCAACAGAACACAGATTCACTCTTCCGGCTAATTATGAACAATCATGCTCTCGTTTAAATCTGGCTGCAGTACTCTGGATGCCTGGTCAGTCTTCCTGGGAAGCTGAGGCAAAGGAATCCCTGCTCAGTCCATTCGCACCTTAATTCCCTGTTACCACCCAGGAAATCACCCGAAGTCAGCCAGTGGCTAGGGACGACTGTCGGAATCAGCCTGTGAGTTACTTTGGGGTCCCTCACTCAGCTGCTCTGCTCTAAGGAATGAATCGTGTGAGTCAGTGGCTCTAAGAGGCAGTGCCAACATTTATTCAACTTTAACCTCTCAATCCCAGGAAGAATAGGAGGCCAGTGAAGGCCAAGGGAAGTTAATCAGGCTCAGAAATGTGGCAGCATGGAGGCAGACGGAGCATGGCTCAGTCTTCAGCCTCTGTGTAACTTCTCAGGAGATGCTGAGCAGCTATGAGGTAGTGAACCACAATTTGTTTACCCCGAAGTTTATTTAATCAACAACAAACTAACGAGGTGCTTTGTGTGTGCTTATCTCCAATCTGTAAGCTCAAAGGAAAAAGAGCAGGCATACACCTTTGATAAAAGTAGCCATCACATCCGGTCCTAGTCAGAGAATGGGGGTGGCCAGTCTGACACTAGCTAGAGGGGTTTGCTGGTACCATAGGTCCTGAACATGCCAGAGCAGGGCCCAAAGGCTGGAATGTCACAGAGCAAGTATCCTCCCAGGTTCCAGAAAACACACACACACACACACACACACACACACACAGCCACAACTTTTGCAAAATAAATCAATAAAGCAGGACTGCATCAGCACTCCCACAGGCCATGCCTTTCTTTGCAGTAGAGGAAACTGACTCTACAGTCCTTACCTTGAGCTCTTCCCACAGCTTAATTCTCATTTCTAGGCCTTGCTTTTTAATTTCCTTTTCTCTAATTCGTCTTTTGGCCAATATCTTGTCGAGTCTGTGCATCTTATGAATGGCATTTTGAAGTACAGCATCCGTCCCTTCTAACTTGGGATCATCTGCATTGTGTTCAAGGTAGAAATGGATTCGAAGTTTAAGAAAAACAGCAAAATTTTGTTTTGATTTTACTTTTTATTCATTCAACCAATACTTACAGCCAATGGTGACACCTACAGCACTAGAACTGAGTCCTAACTTTGTGAACATTGAGTGTCTTTTCATATAAATGTTTAATCATGCAGTGAGGCAGACACTGAAGGATCTAATGGGTCACTGGACCCTTCCAGGGGATGATACGTCACAGCACTGAGCCAGAAGTGCTTCTCTTGTGATTTTAAGTCCCCAGCTGTCTCTGTTTGACTCTGCTAAACTGTCTATATCCAAACAAACAACATAAAGAACAAAGATCATGACACCATTCTAAACTGATTCTCATCAATGGAAGGCACAGGCATGCACCAGTGAACCACAGTAGGAAGCAGTACATCCTGAGCCGCCCAGTGGATCCATACGCAGCCAACTGGCGTTGGCTTTCAGCATCCATAGGCGTGCCTTTCCCCGCCCCTCTCTGTTGATTTCCTGATTCACATAAAAATGTGAAATTGAGGACGTTAGAAGAGTTGTCACTCCAGGTTTAGCTGATAACTAAGGGTAGCAGTAACATCAGGAGCTGTCACGTGTGGACTTGTCTGACGTGCCAAGTGTTTCATTCACACACACTGCTCATCTGAGCCCAACACAGTGGTCCTCCTCATCTTCTTTTTAATTAGTAAGCTGAGGCAGATTTGCATATCCAAAGTGTTTAACTAATAAGCAAAACAGTGAGCTCTACCCAAAGTTTTCTGACTTCACAGTGAGAACACTTAGCTTCCAGGCAATGCTCCCTTCATGAAAACTGATAAACTTGAGATGAGCATCAATGCAGTACTAAGTCTCAGACTTCCCAGGTCCGATCTTTTAAAATAGTATCTTATCCTAAGTGAGAGCTTAGAGTCCAGTGGTGTTTACCTCTAACGTACATCTCTACCTCTTTAAGAAAACAAGAGGGAGAATTATATTAAAAGAATATTAACCTAATAAAGGGGTTTATAAAATCATGTTGCTTGCATAGTTCAATCCTGGCATCCACAGGCCAAAGATTTTAGACTAACTCGCACAGCATGAGAAAATGATAGGTCCTAGGAACTGGGCCTGACAGTTAATCTCAACTCCCTCGGACGTTTCTTACCAACTGCAAGTCCAGTCAGCTTGGTGCCCTGTTTGGCCAGTTTACTCACCATTACCTCTGGAGCATCACTACAAATGCCAGTACAGAAGGCAAAACTGCAAACGGCACCTCAGTCACGATAAAGCCTCTACAAGAGTCTCAGTGTCACGATAAAGCCTCTACAAGAGTCCGAGACACCTACATCCCAGGGATTCTGCACATCACAACTGAGAGCTGCTATTCTAACTCAATCTGACCAGAATGAATTTAATATCATGAAAAAAGGTAGCTTTTAAAATCTCATTATTGGGCTGGAGAGATGGCTCAGTGGTTAAGAACACCGACTGCTCTTCCAGAGATCCTGAATTCAAATCCCAGCGACCACATGGTGGCTCACAACCACCTGTAATGGGATCTGATGCCCACTTCTGGTGTGTCTGAAGACAGCGACAGTGTGCTTATATATAATAAATTAATTAATCTTTAAAATCTCAGTATTATCCATCACCATTGGGGCTATCCTTAAAGGGTATTTATACACACCTAGTACAGTTTATTCTGCAGCTTTAGCCATCAAAACTGACCCATGAATCATGCCATGCGATACAGAAATATCCCTCCTTGATGAGTGTAATATGAGCACAATAATTTTATTTTATTAAGTAACATGTTTTATTGAGTTTCTAAATGTATTTAAATACTCTCACTAGTCTTCTACATAAAAACAGATGAATTTCTCACTAAAAGCATGTTCTTTTTTTTGGTTTGTTGCTTTACTCAGCTGAAAAACACACTTCTAATATTTTAAATACAGAATCTACAGTTATGATTCGCCAGCTCCCGGTGTCACCCCACCTGAATGCTCAGGGGTCCCCTGAGGTTGGCTCAGGTTCGAGTCTTCATCTGAGCTCTCTTGGGCTGGTTCTGTGCTCCTGGGGTTGTCCGCCCACTCGTCATCACTGCTCCTCCTTCTTTCTTCCACTCTACTGTCCGATGTGCGGCCCTCTTTGCCAGAATTCAGCTTGTTCACCATGTCAATCTAAAGATTATGTCAACAAAAGTTTCCAAAACATAATACTCAAAGACATTTAAAAGGGCACTGGGTTTTCTTAAAACTTTAGCTTTTAACATTAGTAGAAGCATAAAGAGACACGCAGATACACATGCTAGTGTTAAAAGTCCTAGAAACATAGGATTTTAATGAAGTGCAGTTTAACTGCAAATTAAATTTAATAATAGTTCACCAAATAAATGTCATTGTCCCACAACCTTGGGGAGAGCTATGCTCAGGCACTGCTCTCTTCTGTCCCCAGAGCAGCTTCCCCGTGTAGCTGCTGAGTGGTCCGAGCGACTCCGACACGCCCATTTTGAAGGAGACGTGTCTCTAATAAGAGTCTTCAAATGAGACTCTCGGGCCAAGGTTATTCTTAGTTTCCTATTTCATTTCAGCTTCCCTTTCAACTTCAGCAAAATTCATTCTGAAAACAGCAGTTTGGCCCAGCTCTGTCTTCCTGAGAGAGGGCAAACAGGAGGGACATTGATGGAGGGATCAAGAGAAAGACAGCTTGAAAAACTCTGAAATCTGCACAGGGCGATGAGAGTCACATTGAAGTAAATTCATCCCAGGGAGAGCTGAGTTCTCCAAGGAACTCTCTCTGCGGAGCACTGTCTACTGCAGCCCTCCGGCCTCAACCACTGACGATACCTACAGGCTCAACACCCTACCATAGCAATGGGCAGCCCTAGTACCAACCTCAGGGGCAGAAGTTATGTGATACTGAGACGTAAACTGACTGGTATGCCACTGTCTTCATGACAAGAGGCAGACGTACACCACGCTAGCCAACAGGGAATTCTGTCTCCAAGCCTCCACCTCCCCAGAAGAGCACTGCGCTTCCAGATGTGTACCACCACTCCCAGCTTTATGTGGTTCTGGGGGTTCCAACTTGGGTCCTCACACTTACATGGCAAGCACTTTACCGTCTATGCTATCTACTTCTCAGTGCTGAATCATTTTCACGGTAAATGCCAGTGGGTGTACACTAGACATTGCAATACGACGTTTCCTTATGAAGCCAAACAGCACATAAATCTTAACAAAGTCTGGTGTAGATTTTTTAAAATTACCCAATAATTAAGAAGAGGGGAAAGACAAAGAGCTGGGTGTGCTCGTTCTACACAATCCACAGAATCGCCATTTAAATGTGTGCTAACTGTTGTGGCTCAGAGCTCTGTCCCTCTCCAAGCAGATTACCTTGACAGGCCCTGGTTCTGGCGAGAGCACCTCCAGAGAACCGTTTGAACTTCGGCTCCCAGGACGTGATCTTGAACTTGAGGCTGGTTTTGAAATTCCATCTAGGTTTCCTTTTATAATATCCATTGACATCCTAAACCAAGCCAAAAAAGAATTAAGAAGCAAGTGACTCAGAGGTCTAAATGGCTTGTTAGTCAATTATATTTACAGGCAATTACTGAGAACATGCTAACTACCAAAGTCACACATGTAAGTGCCCTGCAATGTCATCAAAAGAATCTTACATATGGGGATTACACATCAGATACCGATAGCAGCTGTGAATGCTATCTCACTGTCTCAATGCAGGGGGAAAAAATCAAAACAAATCAAACAAATAAACAAAAAAAAATGCCATGTCCTTGCTCTTCCCCACAAAAACACTCCCAGACCAGCTTTCTCAGCCTAGACCACTCCATTGTGATGACTTGCTAAGGTCCCCCAGCCACCTCTTCCTGAGCTTGCTCTCCTTCCAGCTTTCCTGTTCCATATAAGCTTCAGCAGGTCTTCACAGCCACTCAGAGGTCTCTCTCCTTCACGCCACATTTTCTGGAGCCCCTTCCTCCAAATCACTGCCGTCTCTTAATCACCCCCTCCCCCAGTTCCCCAAAACTCCGAACCTCTACTTCTAACTAGCACCAGAAACTAAGATCTACATCCTTTATTAGAGGACAGACCTGCATTATCTGCCTGTACTTTGTCAATCTCCTTAACTGCTTTATGCAGGACACTATCAGACCTGTCCTGACCCTGGCTACTTTGTGTCTAATGTGGATTTTGGAAGTGAGGCTAACTTAAACTAGGCAGACCAGCTTAAACTGGAGGGAGAAGACAAACATTGTAGATATATCCTTCCAAACGATGCCCTGGATAGAGACGAGTTTAGACCTGCCTGGTGAGAGTGGGACAACATGCATCCTGTGAACTAGAAGAAACTGGGAGGATTCCAGCTTAAATATGGATGGGTAGCTCCTGCCAAATCTTTTCTAACTGCTCATAATTACATGCAAGCATTAAAACTGCAATGTCCTTATTCTACAAAGTGGCTTGTCTGTCGTGCTGTTTGGTGGACCAGACTCAGAGGCCTTGCACCCAGAAGGAAACAGCACAACACTAACAAGCTGAGGCCTCTCTCGGGCACACTGAAGAATAATATGGCTTGCTCTCCAACTGCTCATTGTGCCAATGCTGCTACTTCAGAGAGCAGTCGGTCCACTCTTCCCACTCAGCGACTGAGAAAGGCATTGATGTCAACATTATTCATACTCTGTAAAAGTGTTTGGGCTCACTCAGGAAGGGCCTGACATTGTTATTGTGGGATGATGGATCACCCGGGCCCCGTCACATCACCAGAGAAAAGCCTAAGTCACTAAAAGGCCAAATGTCTTTTCCATGCCCTATGCATCCTGTCAAGGAGGGCTTACTGCAGCTTGAGAGGAGCAGGGAGCTGGAAGAATGTGACAGAGCCAATATAATACATCTCCAAAGAGGCCAAGGCACAGGGACCCAGCCATGACGTGGATCAGCTAAAAGACTCCAGAAACCTTTCCATCTGCTTCAAAAAACTGGTCGGCCACTATTATGTTTCTTCAGAAACATATCAAATTAAATAAACCATAGTTTACAGAAATTTTAACTGACAGACTATCTGTGTATTTGGCCATCTGGAAAAGAAGTCAGAATAAAGACCACTGAAGTGGGATCTGATGGGTGTATTGTGTGTTTAAGAAACCGCTTGTCACACAGAAACTCCACATGGAAAACGCAGAGCTACCCCAGAAAGCAGCCACACAGTGCGTACCAAGTTACATGCGCACTGAGAACGGACTTACCAGATATCAAGCCTTCACTGAGTATACGGCATGGGAAGCAGTATCCAAAAGGAGGGGTGTACAAGAATCTATTATAATCAAGGTGCATCCAGAAATTGATAAATCCAAACAACAGTTAGTTAGGCATAATATTTAAGAGGTCAAGATGGCAACCTCCAGAAAATGTGACTGGGAACTGCTCAATCATTTCCTCCATTGTGAATGTTATACTGCTGTTTAACATGTGGACCAAATCGTTTTGATGAAAGTAAAAGCTAATTTTAAAAGTAATGAGTCAATATAAAATATGCAATCTCCCAAGGACTGGAAGGAAATGCAAGGATAGCTTGCAAAGAAATCAATGATATACTAAGCCTGTGTGGTGGGTTTGGAGGAGGACGGCCCCCATAGGCTCTTGAATGCTTGGTCCCCAGTTGACAGAACTGTTTGGGAAGGATTAGGAAGGAGGTATAGCCATATTGGAAGAGGTGTTTCACGGCCAGAGGGACACCTCTGAGGTCTCAATAAACTCTCGCCTTCCCACTTAGCTCTGCCTTTTACTTTCAGATCAAGATGTGGGGTCTCAGATGCCTCTGTGGCCTCTGCTCCACCATCATGGACTGGAACCCTCGGAAGCTGTAAGTCAAGGCTTTCGTTTATAAAACTCTAGTCTAGGTAAGCGGTTGGATGCTGTAAGCAGAGCTTAAAGGGCCATCCTAGTGGGAGGTTAGAGGGCAATAGTGCAGAGAGCAATGCAGACTGCAGAGGCCCACAAACCTCAAGAGGCTTCTGGGGGGAAACAATACTAGCACCGGGGCTACAGAACTTTCCTACAGTTGGCAAAGAATGTGGCTGCTTTCTGTCTGTGTCCTGAAAATTTGCCTGAGGCAAAACTGAAAAAACAAACAAACAAAAAAAAAAAAAAAAAAAAAAAAACGATGGATTAGATTCCTTAGCAGAAGGGGTTGGGGATTTAGCTCAGTGGTAGAGCGCTTGCCTAGGAAGTGCAAGGCCCTGGGTTCGGTCCCCAGCTCCAAAAAAAAAAAAAAAAAAAAAAAAAAAAAGATTCCTTAGCAGAGAAGATTTCAAGGCATGATTCTCTGACTTGGTTTCATGGCTATTAGTAATCACTCTTACGCAGGTCTACAATGAAAAGAACGACTGGGACGAAAAGAAACTTTCATTTCATACACTTCCTCATTTAATGATACACAATGTCATCTTCTTCGGGTACTGAAAGAATCAGAATTAAAATACCAGTTACTTTACGATACTCAGGGAAGTAGAGATGTGCCCAGATTCTAATGGTAACAAATAACTGCTCGTGCGTGCCAACGTTTTATTACAGTTTTTGATCAGCTCACGTAGACAGTGCATGATCTGCTGTGATGAGGCAAAACTGCCTGTGTGCCCAGACTGTTTGCTCCCTGTCTGATCGATCGTCTGAAAAGCCTAAGAAATATATGAATATATTCCCCAGGCTGGTGGATGTCCAAGGGTATTGTGATGGTTTGCATATGCTTGGCCCAGGGAGTGGCACTATGAGAAGGTGTGGCCTTGTTGGAGGAAGTGTGTCACTGTGGAGGTGGGCTTGGAGACCCTCCTCCTAGCTGCCTGAGGATGCAGTCTCTTCCTCGCTCCCTGTGGCTGAAGATGTAGAACTCTCAGCTCTTCCTGCACCATGCCTACCTGGATTCTGCCATGCTCCCGCCTTGATGATGATGGACTGAATCTCTGAACCTGTGAGCCATCCCCCATTAAATGTCCTTTATAAAACTTGCATCAATCATTGGTGTCTGTTTACAGCAATAAAACCCTAAGACAGGTATCTACCTATATGTTTGGTTTACATTTCTTCCATCATAAGAAAAGTCCCAGATCAATGTTTACTAGCCCTCTTTCTATTTTCATTTTCCCTGTGTAATGACTATGTGCTGTTTAAGGTCAATGCTACTGACTAGTACTCCAGACCTCAGTAGGACGAAGGCTCGTAAAGATGGACTCATGCATAGGAAGCGCAAGGCCCTGGGTTCGGTCCCCAGCTCCCGAAAAAAAAAAAAAAAAAAAAAGAACCAAAAAAAAAAAAGATGGACTCATGCAGAAAGAGTTTTCAGCAGAGTTCATGATTTCTCCTGGACAGTAGCTTCTAAGACACCCTGACATTGCCACACCTCTGTGGCCACCCCAAGCTGGCCTGGGCTAACAGGTCACACCCACCACCCCCGGGGACCTAGTCCTCCCCCTCCCCCTCCTGCTCGGCAGGCGACTCCACCGCGCCCTCTGCCGCACCCCGCGGCTACCAACCTCTGCCCGTGGTCCACGCGGTCCCTCAACTTTTCGATGGGGACGATGGCTGGACGTCTAGGTACTGACTGGCTCCACTGACATTCGAGCGTCATCCACTTCCCTTCGAAGGGGACCGGTTTTCCCGCCACCGCCTCCTCTGTGAAGATGAAAGAGGCAGCGGGCAGCTTCAAGGAACGCTGTTGCCCTGGCAACTAGAAGCGCGCGGCTCACAGTCTCGCGATAGGTGTAAAGGTCCCGTACCTTCCGAGTTGGGCAATGGGGACCGGAAGTTACGAGAAGACTGCTTACGTGGTTGGGGGTTGGTGAGACTGTGGCTCTCCTATGACCTTCTTTGCAGTGAATGTTCTGGGTGGGGAATGGTTTGTTCATCTTCAGGTTGGCCTCCGAAACGAAGCTCCCCATGTTTACATAGACCTGACCGGCTACTAGGCCAGCTGTCCTCTCAGATCCGTTACTTCCCATTATCATTATCATCCCTTCCTTGCAAGACTGATGTGCAGCTCAGAGAGATCACCTATGTGAAGGTCTCGTCAAATTTGGAGAGCTTTGTGTGTTATATATATGTGTGTGTGTGTGTGTGTGTGTGTAATATTATGTAACATTATATATACTATATATTACATATATTATATGTAGTGTGTGTGTGTGTGTGTATGTGTGTGTGTGTGTGTGTGTGTGTGTGTGTTGTAAAGACTGGGCTGTATAAAATAAAAAGGATTATGACGGCAGTACAAACCTTCACAGTTACCCATACTTTCTCTGTGCACAGCGCATTAGCCTCATGCTAATCACCAAACCGATGTTCTTCCTTCATCCTCAGTACCGCGCCACTTCTGCTGCACTTCAGTCTGAACAGCCCTAAGGCGTTTTCACACTCAAGCTCCTTTACCCTCAAGCTTTGGGGCAAATGCACTGTTTCTTTAGTCTTCTTTCCATCAGAACAAACAGGTATAAGTGGAGTTGCCCAAAGAGCACAGCTATAAGCTAGGATGGTGCAGAGTGCAAACCCTGACTGTAAAGGCTGTCTGTGTGCTACTGATGCTTTGTTTCTGTCTCCAGGTCAAATGTCTCCCTTGAGCCCTGTTCCTTTATTGACCCTCGTAAGGCATGAGAACCCTCGCAAATTGAACAGATGAAAATCAAGCCACTTTCTGTAGCCCCCCTTCCCTCCAGCCCTTCCTATGCCATCTTCTCCACACCATCCTCCCCAGGCTCAGCTCAGCAACTTTGGTAGCATCCTCAAGTCTGAAATGCTACCAGTCTGCAGTCCGATGCATCAGAATCCAAATGCTCCTCACGTCTGCAGGGTGCCCGCCCTCGCCTAGATGTTTGCAATAACCCACCTGTAGTTTCCTCCGTGGGAGCCTCCCTTGCACCTCCTGTACGCTGACGGACAGTATCCTACACTGCGTGTTCAGAACCTCAGCCAAATCCTGCCAGTCCTCTGCTCCAGACTCTCCGTGACGCTCACTCAGAAAGGTCTTTCAATGCCCACAGGTCCCGAATGACCAAGCTGTTAACCTCCCTGCCTCTCCAGTCTTGCCACCTTATCCCTGATAAATGTTGCTCCAGCCTCCATCTTCATAGTTTACCTATTTCCCAGGAAATCCATGTTTTTCCAAATTCCCCTTTTGTGAAAGTTGGGAAATCCAAAAGATGCAAGGAAGTATTCTGCTTCTTGATGAGAATTAACCGTTAGCAGCGTGCATAAAGATGTGACTGAGGGAATCCAGGGACAGCAGTGCCAGAGCAAGAGAAGAAATAAGGGCACCGTCAGAAGTTGAGTTTACCATTTCGTGGCTCCCAGGCGGAAGCACGAGGCAGGGGCATGGCACAGTTTAATCTGCCCATCTTCCTTAGAGCTGCTATATGTTTTAGACCCTGCCTGTGCAAACAGGGAGGCATTTTTAGTGTTTTCTTGGTTTGTATCTGTTTTTTTAAAAAAACAACAGCAACAACAACAACAAAACCAAGATCTCACTGTGTAGCCCAGGCTGTCTGGAACTCGCCAGCTTCCTGCCTAGGCTCCGGACCCTAAGCCTGTGTCATGACACCCAGCTTGAACTGAACCGTTCCTAGGAATAAAATAGGAAGCTGGTACCATTTGATGTGTTGTGCAAACACTATGAACAATGTTTCAGGAAAGAAAACTGAGCCAGGAAGACGGCTCAGCGAGTAAAGGCGTTTGCTGTGCGAGCCTGGGAACCAGAGAGCGCATGTGAAGTCAGAAGAAGGGAAGCAACTTCCAAGCCACAGGTTTTCTGACCTCCACATGCCCATCGTGGCACATGTGCAGACATACAAACACACACACACACACACACACACACACACATATATATATATATATATATATACATATATATACATACACACATACATACACAGACACACAGACACACACACATATATATATACATATATATACACATACATACACATGCACACACATTATACATACACATAATACACACAGGCATACATACATTTTAGGAAAAAGAACAAAGAAATAATGAATTTGATTCACAATAAGTTCTTACCATCACAATTCCCAACCCATGGTATTGATAAGTTAAATTACTGATAGATTCCCATGCTATGTGAAAACAAAGAATAGCTAGACTGGGGATGTGCCTCAGTGGTAGAGTGCCTACTTAGTGTGTGGACGCATCTGTGTAGGAGCCGGTGCAGGCCCAAAAAGAAGTCCCCAAGACTGCCTTTCTAAAGTGGGCTCTAGATACCGGGAGAAGATTGCACATCTGCTAACGGTCAGAGCACAAAACGTTCCAGCCAAGTCGAGTAAACAACTGAAAGTCTCCACTGCGCCGTCAGCATTCTCAGCTGGAATTGCCCCTGTTAACAAACGAATCCAAGTGGGCTTGAGTCAGGAGTCATGCCTAGCCAGTGAAGCACCTCCATAGCTACTATTTGTGGAGGTCACCTATTAAAAAAACACCTTACCTGTGGTTTGGACACTGTTAGTGGATATCCTAGTTCAGTATAGTTAAACTATAATTCTGTGTTTTTGTTCCCCTCAAAAATGAAACTTCTTTTGACCTTGGTATCAATCGTCTCTTAGTTAAACACAATATTGTTCAAATACTACCCAGTAATCTTCTCTGCGTTTTCCAGAATTTGAATATAAATTATAATTCTAAGTATGCCTAAGTTTAATCATTTGGATTTGAGTTTTTTTCTTTGTATTTGGATGTTGTTTGTTCTTTGTGGGGGGAGAAGGTGCTGGAGATGGAAATCTAGACTCTACACATAGGAGGAGGCATGAGTTCAACCCCTCCCCCAGCAGTATTTCTAGCTCTAATAGTTATTATTTAAACACACGTTCAAGATAATCATAATAGTAAGTAAGAATACGAGAGTTGGAGGTGTTTTAAGAATAGTTTAAGGGGCTAGAGGTATAAAAGTAGAGTCTGTACTTAGCCTATGTGAAGTCTTGGGCTTCATACAGCACCAAAGTAAAAGAGGAACAAAATTTTGCAGTTTAGATTTCCCGTTCCTACATGTTGAAGATCAGTATTTGTCAGGAGCTTAAAAACACAACTTAAAACACATACACAGAGCAACACACACAGACACAGACACAGACACAGACACAGACACAGACAGACAGACAGACAGACAGACAGACACACACACACACACACCAGCTCCTTCTTCATCTACCTGGAATACAGCTTCCCAACTGTCTGAGAGGCTCGCTTCCTCTTTTGTGAGACTGCTTCCTGTGAAGGCCCTGCGACCATAAGACGTAAAACAATCATTTATGATCACACTCCTTAGACTGTGCTAGGTTAGCTGGCTTTCTGTTTCAGTGATAAAATGCTTGATGAAACGAACTTGCAAAGAAGAAAGATTTGAGCCGGTAGTTTTTATTGGGGGAGGGGGTCTCAGCCCATGGTCACTTGGCCCTTGTGCTTCAGGCTTTGGCAACACAGTAGATCATAGCAGAAGCACTGGTGAGACCAGCCAGCTCTCCTGATGACAGACAACTGAGGAACAAAGACATGGAGAAATTAGGGGGTCAGGGTCTCAGTGTCTGCTCCAAGGGCATATCCCCAGTCACCTAACTGCATCCATTCAACTACTCATGACTGCTCCAGCAAGCATTTAACACCTTCAGGGGACATTTATCCAAACCATAGCATCTGTTTTGTTTTTTAATAAAAGGGGGAGGGCTGGGGAGTTGGCTCAGAAGTTATGAGCACCAAGGTTCAATCCTCAGCACCCACAGGGTGGCTGACAACAGTCTGCAACTTTAATCCAAGGGAACTGATGCTCTCTTTAGCCTCTGCAGGCACTGTGCAGAAGTGACACACAGACATACTTGCAGGAAAAACAGCCACTTGCATAAAATAAAAATAAGAAATGAGAAAAGTTTATAATACAAAGAAAGTACCATTATTAGATGTCTGGTATTAAATAGTTGGGTAGCCCTAAATAAACTCACAAGTGTTTATGGGTCACAGTGTCCTCACTTGGGAAATGAGGTTGGACACGGGTTGGAGATCTGAACTCCATTGTACATTAAAACCACCATTGCATAAACTGCTGAGACCAGGGCTGCACCTAAGAACAAATATGTCGGAAAATTTACACCACCTTCTCCACCTCACATCACCCAGTGAATGATCTTGATAAAATGCCAATTCAGTCTCTGGAGGGACCCTGACAGGAGATGGATATCAAGGCTCCTGGAAACTCCAACTGCTTTTTTGAGTAGCTACAGGTAGATCATCTCCACGTGCCTACACATTGCTTCTGTGAACAAAGGACATGTTCCTTTGTATGTGTGTGCATGTGCACGTTTGTGCACCTTGTGCAGGTCTACTTTATGCACATACACATGTGCGAATGCAATCCATGCGTGCCAATATGGATGTGGAGGTGAGAGGGCAAGTGTCAATACTTGCCTTCTACCTCGTTTAAAACAGAGTCTCTTTATTGTCCTTTCATGGCATGTGTGAGTCTGAGACTGGCTAGCCCATCAACTTTCTAGAATTTTCTTTATTCCACCCCTGTCTCCCCAGAGGCGCTCTGGGCTTACAGATGTATATTACCCCCTCCAGCTTTATGGGCTTTAGAGCTATGAACTCAGTTCTCACACTCCAGTGGCAAGTGCTTTTACCCAATGAGCCATCTCCCAGCCCCTCTCTCCAGTTTTTATATTGGGTGCTTAAGGAAGCCCATTAAATTTTTCCCATTTCTTGGTGATGTGACAGAGGGAACAAAACCTTAGGAAATACAGAGCTACAAAGACTGCACGTGATCTCTGGTGTTTTCCTTTTTAAACAGTTGCCTTGTGTGCAACATGAGAACTCTATGAACCAAATGGAACAAACTCCGTGTCCCTCACTCTGTTGTCATCCCACACTGAGTCCTTATTGATCATCTTTTCCATAAAGCGGTCTTGATGAGGTAGCTTCTGTCTCTAGGATTCTTCCCATTTCATTCGCTTCCAACTGCTCTTATCTCGCTAACTGTTTAGTGACTCAGTGGACCTTGAGAGCAAACTTTAAGAAACTGAGTTGTTTTGTATTTTCCTTAACTTCTTTGTCCTTCTGCCTCATATCGAGGGCGATACTCTCAAAACAGCTAACATTCAAAAATGACAGAACACACCATCTTTTTCTAAGCTGTGTTTTCTACAGTTCTGTGTTCTTCTGTGGATACTCTCTGTAGAGTGTTGTGCCTTCACGAGTAATTCATAAGTAGTTTTTGTAGGATGGATGTATTTTAAGCTAAGTTTCCCCTGGTCTTATTCCAGGGTGGGCACATATGGCAGTGTTGACTTTGGAGTTAGATTGTGTTTTTGTTTCCCATCTCTCCTGCTCTTGACACCCTCCTTCTGAGTGGAGTCAGATTTGAAGGACTGAGAAAAAGCCCACATTGCGTTCCATCTGGGCTCCAACTACCAGATGCAGTGCCCCGGCTTCCCTCTTCTCACCATAAGCTCGTGCCAACTGTAAGGATGAGCTGGGCGAGCACAGACATCACAGACCAAGCTCGAAAGCCATTTCTTCCTAAGAGTTGTTATAGTGCGTGCCACGGCTCCTGCGCCTTACATCACTGAAAATGACGCTTGCAGAATGCCCAAGACATGGCTCAGATTTTTCATGCTCATTTATTTCCCCACACCCCTCTAGTTGGCACAACTATTGTGCAGATTTATATTTGAGGTGAGCATCAAAAGGTTAGTGTCCCCCCTTCCCTGTGTCATCATCGTCCCCTGTGTCCGTCCCTCCCCCACCCCCTGCCCCCCCACCCCACATCCTACCCCCATTACTTCAGAACTAATCTGCCCTAAGATTCCACCAACACATTTTCTCAGCCTCTTCCAGGGTCTGAGTTTGACAAAGGGTTATTTAAGTCCACTAGATGGTGCTGGTTATCTACTGAAATGACCGCCCCCACCTTTCAAAGGCTTTTGCTTTCCTAGGATGTTAGGTGTGATTTAAGAGACCGCTGGACTGAAATCTCAGGTCCCTTGAACTGTGCTTGGGTGTATCTTTAAATAGCCATTCATGTGGGAGAAGTGAAAATTGGGTCTGAAAATAGTAGAAAAATATTATAAATAGCCAATAGCAACCATTTGATGATTTGAGAAAAACAGGAAATTCTCACACTTATTTATATAAAAAAACAGCAGATGTGCAAAGTATGCGTTTTACTCTACTTCCTCTTTTCTATACAACTTCCAGCACCTTCCAGTCCAACGTGTCCACAGTGCGGTCCACATAAGCAAGGGTGAACGGGGGAGTAAATCATGTTGAAAACAATGAAGGCCGGTAACAAGTAGTCTCAGTTTTATTCCAAGTATCATTGGGTAAAGTATCTTTTTATGGTATTAGTTTTAGCAACTAGAAATGAACTAAACCTGCTTCCAGTGGGTTCTCAGTGATGTCCAAGGATCACTTGGAGGTGTTGTTAGTGCCTCCCCACTGATGCTGCAGGTCCAGGTACGGCACAGGAGCCCGCATTTTAGCCAGTACGACGCTGATTCTGGAACTGAGCCTACTGGGGAACCAGAGACGGAAGATCATGTTTGAGAGGGTGGGCAGTGGGGCTGCTGCTGCTCCCAGGGGCTCTCCTGGAGACAGCTCCCACCAGAGCTCTGAAGAGAGACAGCAGGTGCTTCCTCCCTAAAAAGAAAAGTAGGAAATGGGAAATCTTTGGCCTCTCCACTTCCTTCATTCTGCACCTTCTCTCTCTCCCTCTGCTCTACTGTTGATGCCTCTGTGTAATGGAATCAGGTCCTGGTCATGGATACCTTTAAAGCCTTGATACTTTTCAATGCTTATTGTCCCAAAACCATAACGATGCCTTCAGATTATTTCTTAAAGTGAAAGGAGTTAGTATATCCATTGCCATGTGACCTTCACTCGTTTAGGGACTGTGAATGTCAAGCGGGCTCCCCAGATGGTGGAGAGCAGTAGTTCAGGTTGCTGAGGTTTGCTTCTAAGGATGTTTATTTTTGTTAGTGTATTTGTACGTGTGTGAGAGAGACTGTGTGTGTTCCTCTGTGTGTGTGTGTGCGCGCGTGTGTGCGTGCGTTTGTGTGTTGTGTGTGTGTGTAGGAATGAGTGTGCACCAAAGCACATGCCCTATAAAGGGCAGAAGATGGTATCTGGTCCCCTTAGAACTAGAACTACTGACAGTTGGCAGTGGCCCAATGTGGGGGCTAGGAACTGCATTCTGGTTCTCCATAAGAGCACTTAGGGTTCCTAACCACCAAGCCAGCACTCCAGCCTCTAGAGATTTATTTTTACAAACAGCAAAGCAATGAAGATGAGGCTTCGTTCTGATTCCTGCTGTGACGTGAGTCTGGGGGTGGGGTCTTTTCAATTCTGCCCTCAAAGTGCAGCTTGCCAAGTTCCTCCTTGAGAGAAAGGGACAGATTTTTCCCCCCTGAAGGGGTCCCCTCAAGGAACATCTGCTTAACATCTTCATTATGTTGCTGGTTCCAAAGTCACACAGCCCTGTACCTGTACAGTAAAGAGTGGCCAGAAACTTCCTGAGGCAAACCTCCCTGGAAATGTCATGGACAACCTTAAGAGGTTCTCTCTCCTGCATGATTGATTCTAAGTTTTGTCAGGTTGGGAAGGAAGATCAACCATTAATCGTGTTGAAATGAAGCAACAGTGTATGTTACAGAAAACTTTACCATAGACGTCTGCACTTACTTCACTCTAAAGTTAAAGAAATGAAACCAATTAGGGTAACATGGCGAATATACGTGCAAACCAGTACTAAGGGTCTTAAGCAGCGATGCACAGAAATAGTTTTCCTTCGAGGTAATATCTCAGAAATAAATAATAACTGGATAGCCACAGAGACCTGTTCATCAGTCAAGGTCAGACTGCCCCATCCTAGCATTCTTAAAGAGCTTGCGTTTTGCATTTTCTCTCTTGAGGCTCTTATATATATATATATATATATATATATATATATATATATATATATATATATATAGTCTAAATTCAAAACAATGTTTCTTTCTGAGCTCACACTGTGTGAGGTAGATTGGAAACAGTTGTCTTGATCAATGCTGATCACAACTTATTTAATGGCGTTTGCTTTGTTTTCTCTCGATTTTTTATCATAATAGACAAACCAGAGTTACTATTCTAATTGATATTTTATCTTCCCAGGATTCAACCTACAAGTGCACAAAACCGCTTTATACATCTCACATCACTGGATGCTGGGTCTTTCTCTGCCAAGAGCTACATGGCCAGAAGCCAGGCCCTTAACCTTGCACAGTCTGTTTGTTCTGCTAACACAATACGGGAAATATGTGTGGAGAGCAGAGGAGGCCTTGAGTGTGGGAAGCCCTGGGTGAATATGTATTGTTTGACACAGGCACAGCTATGTCAAGGACCCCAAAGCCTCCAACCCATGAGATTAGCAAAGCTCCTCCGGCCCCTGGAATGGGAATCAGAGGAATAGCAAAACCTTCCTCTGTTCTGCATGTGGCAAATGCCCACTATACTTCCTCCCCGCTGTATGTTTCTAGCCTGAAGATGTTCCTCTGCAGAGACTGCTCCTGCTGAGATTAGTAAAACCTGCCTCCTGGTTTATCTGCATGCAGTAACCCTGCCTCCCTGTTCAACTGTTTATAAAAACTCTGCTGGGGTGCTAGGTTTCTCCAGCAGAGACCCCATTCCACTCAATCCCAGTTTGTCTGTGTGTCTGTCTGTTTGTTCTTCATTTCCTTAAGAGTCTGGGTTCATCCCTAGAGCCACGCTAGATGCAGCACACAGAGAAGCTTTCCACGTCTTCAGCCTGAAGACGCTGTGATTCTCCTGCTTTAAGCAGCCGTGGCTTTCTTTGGAAATAGCCCTCCCCACCCCAAATGAAAAGACATTCACACCAATGTAAGGGGTACCTGCTCAACCAGCCAGGCAGCAAGAAACATCCAGGTAATAGTAAGAGCCTTCATTCTTGTCTCCTGCAATCATCTAAAAAGGAATTAAGCAAAGTCACAAAGCACATGCACTATTTGTATAGCACAGCTTAATCGAATGGATTATAATCTCCTTATGTTTTATGAGACTGCATCTGTGATTCACCTTTATACTTGTTGGAGTACACTGTATGGAGGCGTGTCTCTGTACTGTTAGCTCTCCCACAGAGGACTAAATACTGGCAGGATTCTGGTATTGCCATTTTGATGGCCCCTTACCTGTTTTTCTATTTTGCAAATATTTGCTCTTCCTCACTTGCCTAGGGACAATCTAGACTTGTATCTGATTGACTGTAATACAATCTGACAGCCAATAGCTGGGCAAGAGGTGGAGGGCAAACCTTTGGGGTAGAGAAAGGGATGCTGGGAGAACAATCAGAAGCAGGAGATTCACCAGCAGACGTGAGGTGAAAGGATGGGTCAGAGTGAACAGAGAGGTAGGTTTGGCTACATGGCAGGATGAGTGCCAGTATTAGTCGGGTTAGAACTGTGAAAGTGCCCAAGCCAAAGGCCTAAGCTTTAAAATAAGAAGCCCCTGTGTCCTGATTTACAGTTACCGATTCTGGAAGAGGAAGCCTCTTCTCGCTTCCAGTTCCTTTATCAAATCTTGGAATGAAAACTGCTAAAATGTTTCCTCGTTCTGTAGAACTAGAGAAAGTTTTATAAAAAGTTTTTATAGTTGTTTATTTAGTGTAGATGTGTGCCCATGCACAGGTGTGCACATGTGTAGAAGTCAGATGTTGTAATATTTAATCTGAAGCAGGGGTTTCTACTCAGCCTTTGATCATTCGGTTCCCAGATAAAAGACACCATTTTTATATTTATGTAAGCCTTAAAGGCACTAGAGTTGGGCAGATATCTACCCTTTAAGCTATTAAAATCTACTTCTCCATCAATAACTCTGAGTTATAATTTGCCATGTTCCATTTGGGCAGCTCTTAGCTCCAATTGGCCAAGTTTTCATGACTCACCAAGCCCATAACATCTTCTCCTCTCTCCATCTTCCTCTCTCTCTCTCCTCACGGTCTCTGCCTCAGAAACCCAGCCCCGCCACCACCACCACACACAACCAAAACTCCGCCTATCTGTCTTCCACTCAACTATAAGCTATAGGCGTCTTTATTCACCGACCAGGGATACCTTGGTGGGGCAAGGTAACATAGCATCACTTGGGTCTGCCTGAGACTCTCCTCATCTGTGGGGGCAACTGGGGCCAGGATTTAGCATTGCAATTCATAGCAACAGACCAAAACTCAACAGTCAGAAGACAACTTGTGACAGTCAGTTCTCTCCTCCCACCATGCAGATTCTAGAGATCAAATTCCAGTTGCCTTGCTTGGTTATAAGCACCCTTACCTGCTAGCCATCTCACCTGCCAGGGAAAATACAATATTTTGGAGGTGCCATGTTGTGGGTTGGCCTGATGCTATTTGAATTCTGATGTTAATTCTGCTTTCTCATGAGGGGGTTACCCCGGGAAAAGCAGTCGATCACATACTCAGGTGATCTCACGTGAACCTTCTCCCCATTTACTGGTGCTTGGGCAGTGGAGGGGAAAGGTGGGATGGGAGGCCTTTGAGAATGGGGGCAGGTAGAGAGAGAAGGACCAGGAGGGAAGGAGAGAGGATGGAGGAGGAGGAGGAGGAGGAGGAGGAGGAAACAAGGATGGAGCAGGACCGAGTGGCCAGGAGAAACTACAAGAAGCAAAGGGTCTCATAACTGGGGAATAAGTTAGTACAGTGCTAATCCTGCTCAGTCCAGGCTTATCCCTTATAAACACAATAACTGGATTATTGGGGTTGGAAATTACTGCCACAGTGTCATGGGGAAGTCAAACGTGCCATTCGAATTGCTGTTGAGTCACCGGGTTTGAGTTTCAAGCATTAAGCTGCATCCGTAACTCCGACGGTGGAGCTTTTGAAAATTGCCAGTTTTTTCTAATGAATCTAAATATCATCACTCTGCCCCACATTTCAGGGGATTTTATATCTGGGAGACTCCCTCACACTCCTGCATTTATTTGACTCTCATTCTCGGGTCATTTGTTTTGAGTTAAGTGCACATGCAAGCTAGTTCTGTGGGAGTGAACCTTGTCTCTGATCATGCCCAGGGACCCCAAGGAGGGCAGCAGTTAGATGGTCACATAAATTCTCCCCATTTCCTCTTTCACTTTAGGTAAAAAGTGTCAGGAGATAGAGCACTTCTGGTTATGAACTATGTCCATTTACTGGTCCCCAATAACTCACAAGGAGAAAGTAAAATCCACACTAGAAAAATGTTGGTTATCTTTTTATCTACTATCTACTGCGTGAGTTAAATGATGAAGACACTAAAAATGCATTGGCTTCCACTCCACACATCTTTCTCATGGATTAGAGGTTTTTAGGGTCATAAATTCTGGTCTACGGTCTTGAGCAAAGTAGTTACTCTTGGGGTGATGGTTCCTTCCTGTTAAATCACAGGGCTGATATACGGCCAGGCTAAGGTCCTCTAAATTCTAAGTGCTGTGACTATATGCAGTAAATGGTCATTTTATGGAGAAAGAACTTGGCCAGGTTCTTAAAATAACCTTGCCATCATCCATCAATCAAAATTACTCTCTATGAAATCTAATTTTCACTTTCTGCCTGTGACTGTTGCCAGCAAACGATCATTTACTGAACCATTCCACGGTCCTTTTCTCCGCTAATACGTCTAGAGAGCACGGATCATAACCCAAACACTTCACCCTGAATATAACGGTATTATTAAGTTTAGTAGTATTTACCGTTATAAATGAATAAATCTTGACAGTATTTTATGCGCTCGCAATAAAGAGCATCACACGTCCCTCGGAAATGTGGGCGACGACGAGTGATTTGGTGGCAGCGGCCCCTCAATTCAGCTAAAGCTAAACCGGATGCAGAATTAAAAGGAGGCCAAGAGACGTCGGATGACGCCGATGAAGAGTCTCGGCAGAGCCAGCTCACCACTTCAAGACATTTACCCCAAACCAAACATCTCTGCAGTAGAACAAGGGAGCTCACGAGGCAGACGGAAATCAGAAAATAACACTGCCAGAAGCAGCTGCCGAGCTTTAAGGATTTTAATCTGGTCCCTGGTGCCAAGTGGGTATTCAAAAAATAGTCACGATGAGGAACGATGACACTGATCATCAGCGCCTCGGCGGGCGCAGGCGGAAGGATGGGCTTTAATGCCCCGGCACTGTTTTTAGCTGTCTCGAACTCGCTTCATCTCTCAGGGCTAATGACGAAGCCATCTGTGCCTCCAGTTCCCATCTGCGAAACAGAGATCATGTCGTTTCCTGCAGAAAGTGTGTGGGCTGGCTTTACTACTCTCCAGTGAGGCATCATATATAAATACAAAGCAGGCAATAACAAACTGAACACTACTGAGGGAGCACGCTTCAAGGCAGAGTTCATAAATTAAAATTAATTAAGAACTTCTCGAGAACGTGCTCGTGGCTCGGAGTGGTTGATGCAAATGGACTTATATTGCATTCGCTTTAGACGGTTTAAGTAAATAACATGAATTACTAATAAGTAAATGAGTACTGAGATGTTTGGGTTCATTACACTCAGTATAGTTGCATATATTTCTCCAGAATATCAGAAATTATTATAAATATTATAAACTGATTTCGGAAGCTAATTAGTATTATTTAAGTTAAATTTACCATAACCAAATAGCAGTGTCCCAAAAGAATAATAATAAACCCAAAAAAGGGCATTTTTCTTCTTGCTCACCCAGGAGATACAAGGGGGAACAGAGTTGATAACAGCCCATCGCTGCCTTGTTTGTATGGCAAAACCGAAGGAACTGAGTCAATGGGGACCTGCAGAAGCCCTTGACCCCCTCACAGCTGCAGTCTCCTCATGTCTTCAAGGCTGTGAAGCATCAGTATCTTCTTTGGTTGTCGAAGGTGCACTCCAAATTTTTGAAGTTTTTGAACATTATTTTTTTTATTTTATCAATACAGATAGATGGATTTTCATTATAACTTTTTTTTTTTTAGAAAGCTTTAAAACACATCAAACAAATGAGCCTCAGAGATGAAGAGCCACTGTCACCTGAGTTGTGCTTCTGGCATTTAATATATTTCATCACAGATCTAAGTAGTATGCATATTTTATCTTTTGCATCGTCCGGGGTTGGCTCCTGTCATGGCAGATGTCTAACACTGTCAACACTTCCTGCCTCTCCTTCATTCTCGCAGTAGCACACTGTCCTTGGCTAACTCAGTATCTGGCGTTCACACTGACCTGCGCATGCGTGTGAGTATCATTCACCCCTGAGAGTTAGCCCATGTCCCCCCTCCCGCCTCCCACTCCCCGGACTTCCCAATCGCTCTATTGCTTGCTTTGCTTGGCTCTCCTGTGCCCATTGCTGAGTCTTCCCGTATCTCTCAAACGCCTTCATGTACAGGTCACTAGCAAGACATCTATAAGTTGTATTCTTTTTTAAAAAAATTTATTAATTCTGAGGAATTTCATACAATATATTTTGATCAGATTCACACCCCCTATCCCAGTCTTCTCTCTAACATTTTCTAGGTTCACCTCCACCTCCCCAACCCCTCCCAACCTAATGGCTTCATCTTTTCATTTGAAGAGGTTTTGTTTACTTCTAATAAACCACTGAGTCCGGTTTGTACTGCCCGTAAACTCTGAGGCCATCATCTGAGATGCATTACACTCTTGTTTGTGGACTAGGGTGATATGTATGTGTGTGGTATAGGCACTTGAGTGTATGTATAAATGTACATGCCCATCACACACGTGGGCAACTAGGGAAGGAAGCAGGGTCCTCTCAACTGTTCACCTTACTCCCTCAAAGCGGGATCTTTCACTGAACCTTGACCTAGGCTGGTGGCCAGCAAGGAGCAGCAACAGTCCTGTCTCTGCCCTGTACAGTGCTGGGTTAGATGCATGTGTAGCCACACGTGGCTTTTTACATGGGCGTCAAGATCTAAGCTTGGGTCCTCATGTGTTCTCAGCAAGTGCTATTCCTAAATGCCCACCTTAGCCATCTCCCTAAAGAAGTCTAGTTTCCTTCATCTGGGCTGCAAGATTTGTGGACCTAATACAAATAAGACATCCTGCCTGTAAGCTTATGTTTTTCAAAACCTACTCTAATAAGGGCTCTTAAATGCTTTAACCTCCCTTCTAGCACCCCACCCACCAGAGGTAGTGGAAAGGAAAGGTTAATGGGGCAAAGGAGGATGTGGACCTGCTTAGAAATACGTCTTTGGGGTGATTTCAATCTTTGTTGTCAGGGTAGCAGCAGCGATATACATGAATCAGCAGCAGTAGCTCGATCCACTCACAAACACCATTCATGAATCAGCAATGGCAGTTTGATCCAGAAGAAACCCCAAGGCTCTGGCATTTGGTACAAGTCTGCAGAAGCAGCAAGAAGACACTGAAAAGAACAACAGTATCAACAACCTGACCCCTCAGAGCTTCCAGGGACTAAACCATCAACCAAAAAATACACATGAAGGGACCCATGGCTCCAGCTGCATATGTAGCAGAAGATGGCTTTATCTGGCATCAGTGGGATGAGAGGCCCTTAGTCCTATGAAGGGTCCATGCCTCATTATAGGAGAATGCTAGGGCAGTGAGGTGGGAGTGGCAGGGGAAGGGAGAATGGGATAAGGGGTTTCTAGAGGGGAACTGGGAAAAGGGATAACATTTGAAATGTAAATAAATAAAACCAAGATTTTTTTTTTAAAAAAAAAGAAGCCACTGGAACACCACCAGAATTTTTTTGGGGTGTTTTTCTCTGTGACATTGTGACTGACGATGCTCAGTGAAGAAGGCAAGATGAACCAAGGCCACATTGTCATCAGTGAAGACCAGCATCAGCAAAGCCCAGTGGAGACCAGCAAAGAGCAGCAACAGGAACCAGTGCCAGAACCAATGTCTTCCACTGTCTGTTGGGTTATATTTATACCCTTTCCAAACGTCATGCGTTCTCTCAGGTGTCTACTCCAGCAGAACATCACATGTCCTTTCTCCAGGCAGATTCCAGAAAAACAACACATGTCTGTTCTTAACAAAACTTCCCCCCATGTGTCTGCTTCAGCAAAAGCATCCTCTCATAAGATAGAAAACATCACATGACACAGATGAGTTTCCAAAAAAGCCCAAAAATTTTCACTTTATCTGCCTGCTTCCCTTACCTTCTTTCTGCCTGGGTTTTGTTGTTGTGTTGTTGTTTTTGTTGTTGTTGTTGTTGTTGTTTTTGTTTTTTGGTTTTTTTGGTTTTTTGTTTTGTTTTTTTTTTGCCTGTTCTGTTTTGTTGTTGGTTTAAATGGGAAGCCTGATGTACCCTAAGCATGTGTTCTACTTTTATCAGACTATAATGGCGACCCCATGACAGAAGAAAGGACCATGAGGTGAACATCACATTAACGGGAATATGATGTTTTTACCACGTTGGACCTTCACAAGGTGTCTAAGTCACCAGAGCTGGCTCTTCCCTTCTGGATGGAGATACAGCTTGTATAAACGAGATTTCATGGACCTAATGGGCTCGCTTTTCTACCTCCGTCATGTAAGCACATCCTGGACCTCCAGACAATGCAGCAGCAAGATGCCAATCTTGGAAGCACAGGAGTGCTCTCTTCACAGAGTAGAACCTACTGACCCCTCGATCTTAAACTCCCTTATTCCAAAACTGAGAAATGCATCTGTTCTTCATAAGTCATCTGGTCTGTGGAATCCTGTCATGGTAGCAGAAGTGGACTGAGATGTCTCAAATCACATCATTCCATCGTGACCTCAACACCTTATGCACTGTCTGTCATTCTCAGGTCCCCTTCCCCAGGACACCAGGGTTAACTACTGCTATCATCAGTGACATAGACCCTCTGTCAAACTTAGTTGCTTCCTCTCCTCCACCCTTTTCCTCCTCCTCCTTCTCCTCTTCCTCCTTCCTCTCTTCCTCTTATAAGACAATGTCCTCTAGTGCCTTTTAGAAAGAGTACATAAGAGGTAAGTTTTCTGAGAAGTGATCATTTGTAAATATTTTTATTCTACCTTTGCATTTGAAATCTAGCTGGAGGGAGAAATCTAAGTTGGAAATTTTCATGTTCGTCCTGGCACCTCCTTTTGTAGATGCTATATTATTTGTGGATTACAATGAATAAAAACTAGTAGATTTGGGATTACTAAATTCTGATCAATACAGCTGGAAAAAGAATTATTGTTCATGACTATTACATACCTCAGGAATCATGTCAGTATTCACACACATGCGCGCACACACACACACACACACACACACACACACAAACACACACACATGCAGCTTGAGAACTTACACAATATCTACTGAATGCAAACAAGACTTGAGGGGTGAGGAGAGAAGGGTATAAAGTCCCTTCTGTGCCATTAGACCTGGCCCAAGTCTTTAGAGGAATCCTTAAGGACAAGCAACCGTGCTCCTAAACTGCAGATCTTCCACCAGAAAGGAAGGTCTCCCCACTGCCCCAGAGGCTAGTATTTCTTATTTATTTATTCATTCATCTATCACTAACTCATTTAAATTTGACAGTAAGAGGCTCCTGAATGCTGAGAACAGGGATAGTTGTGCAGATTTCCATAAAACCACGCTGGAGATCAGTTTCCTAGTTATGCAAGGCCCCAGGACTTTATTCTCCTGACAAACTAAGTGATGTGTCAGCATAAGTGAGGGAAAACACTGGCTGGGACCTAGAGCAGAGGCCTGGGGAATCAGAGCTCGTTCCTACTTATGCTAAAAGCTTCCCACACAAAGGCCTTTGAAGCTGCCCTGGGAGGCCAGTACCTATCTCAATTACTAATTTCTCTCTCTCTCTCTCTCTCTCTCTCTCTCTCTCTCTCTCTCTCTCTCTCTCTCTCTCTCACACACACACACACACACACCTCTTATTTACCATGATGCACTTCTCCTCAGGCCTCACAACTCTAATATAGCACAACAGTTGTGGCATAAAAGTAGTAAAGTTTCATAACTATTTGAGCGAAGGGAATCACCTTGTCACAGTGTTAGTTGCATTATAGCTTGGTAGACTTCAGTCTGAAAGCATTAGTTAATGGCTGTCAGGGAGGGAGAGATCCTCTTTCAAAAACCAGCAGTGTAACCACTGGTAAGTTACCATGCTCCAGAAAATAATCCCCAACCCGTGCTCATAGGCAACCCTAATTAAACTCAGTAGGTCAAAAAATAAATAAATAAAAAGACATAAAAGTAGAGGGGAGAATAGTTGGAAGGAAAGTGGTTAGCAGGAGTAAGGGGATAAGAAAGGATGGGGTGAATATGGTCCCAGTGCAATACAAATTATTTATATATACATATACATATATATGTGTGTGTGTGTATGCATATACACACACATATATATACATATATGTATGTATGTATAATGAAAATTGCAAAACACTTAAGATGCAGTTAAAAATATAAAAGTACTACTAATCCTTGCCCTTCATGAAAACTCAGATTGGCATAAACTCTTTCCCCCTAGAACATTTCAGGCCTGCAGTGCACACCAACCCCTGATCCCTGGATACAAGTGTGCCACAAGCTGAACGTCACAGAGTCGGGGTGACAAGGGGCTCTTCTCTCCAGTCCCAGCAATCAACTTGATCTCGAATGTCAATAGAGATGCAGTGCTGCAGGTGATGGACTCGAGTCTCCTTTCCTGTAGACAGGCCACTCTGGGTTTGTATGTGACTCCTGACACCGTCTGCGTGTTCTGTTCTCCTTCTGTGTCACTGGCATCGGAATCTATGTGCATTTGTTTCCAGTTATGGCTTCTGAATTGTCCAAAGTAACACTGTGGCTTATGGTTTCTCTCCCTAGGGATTTAAACAGTCCTTTGTGTAGGCACTGTCCAAAGTGTCAGCACTGTGATTATGATTGTTAGACTAACCTGGGAGAGCACCAGTTAGTGTGGCTCTCTGAATAGCATTCTGAAGAAATCCCCTGGTCTCTTTTTTTAACACGCTAAGGACCAGCATTGATTTAGCTGTAATGGCCAGACTCCGTTGAGGCACACCATTTAACCCTTATGCATGCTCATGAACTTTCTCCCCTGTGCTTGAGTTTTACTGAACACACAGTTCACAGTAAAGCTTTGTGCAGGTAGAAAATTGGGGCAGGGGATCCTTCAGAGCATAAATGAGGCTAGAGTAAGAGCCAATCTAGGAGTGTATTGGTTAGGCAACAGAGTGACAACAGGCATTTACTTCTATTTAGCCTTCTAAGAACTGCACATGTGTCTCCTGTGGTTGACAAGCAGAACAAGGGAATTTTTCACTGATTTCTACGTCCCTAGGGTAAATATTACCAGAAGAAATATTTCTCCGAGGGAAGAAAGCAGAGAAAGCAGGTCATGGCTGCATGCAGGGAAGAGAGTGGATGAGCCCATCAAGGGCTGACTGTTGACAATTCAGTCTGATCAGAGATGACATCATAACAATAAAGTCTGTCACAACTATCATTCCATATAACAGAAAGGAAACAGAAGCACATGACAGTTTCTTCACCTGTCCCAAGTCTAGAACCCTAAGGACCAGAAAGTTCATGAGGCTTCACGTCACAACTGCCATGGAGCCACTGGGCGATTTGCACAGCCCATTCATCAGCACAACTCAGAATCCATCTCTGTGACCTTCACTTAGGTGTGGCATTTCCTCCTGGGGAATTAATTCTCATTCATTCAACAACAACAACATAGTAAAATGTTTCTATGGTGCTGCAATTGCATTCTTGGGAGACAAACAGCTCTCTTTTATTTGAGGCTATGTTTAAGGATACGTTCAGGGAGGGAAAACAGCTCAAATAATCATTAGAGCTCAGAAACAGCTTTATAATTTTTATTAAAATGTTATTCTTCAAAGAGTATAGAAATACACTCGGCGACAGCCTGCTAGACGTCAGCCTTCTCTTTCGAACATACATGAGAATTTGGTGAACCAAACTCCACTGTTGAGAATTTATTAAGTCACACATACATGTCAGGACGACAGCAACACATGTACATTTCACAGGTTCTTCTCTGGTACATAGGATTCTCTGAGGGATTATTTTTCCCCTTAGTAAAAGCTGTAACAATTAAGAAGGCTTTGAAAGATGAGCTTGGAGGGCCACAGCATTAACACAGCATCAGGACGAAGAGCTACAGATGGCAGGTACACAGGGCCCAGAGGACCACAGAGCCACAAGAGGGGCGCAGTACCCTGTCTCTGATATGAGAAAACAAGTCTGTGAGGCAGTGCACAGAAAGGAAGGCGCCCCCTCTCCAAGGAGGAGATGTCGGGGGTTCACAAGACATAACACAATAGAAGAAAAGAAAAGGAGTGTCCCTATACACGGACTGAGCTTCCTCTTAGGGGCGATGGGCCAGCATGGCTAAACGTGCTGCTAGGACCACTGCCTTTGAGATGTAGAAGTTTGCTCATAAGGAATACCCGTCCATTCAAGGCGCCCGACTGGCTCCACCAAGGACCACGAACAAGAACAAAACACCCTAAGAAGAGCAGAGCTGCCGACTTGATGTATGAGGGGAGAGCTGGGTTTGAATTAGGTCTGGTACATCAGTCCCAGAGTGGCTCACACATGAGAGCCAAGACACTGAGCTGCTGAGAGAGCACGTTCTCCCATCCACCATGGCTCAGACCTGAACTTCATTGGAAGTAGAGGATGGAGTGCTAAATCAGGGTGGGAACTGCTTTAGCATTTGCAATCATTATTTCTCCTGCTCTGCTCACCTTCTGTGGGATCCAGAATCAGAACACACTGAAAATGAGACTGGCGGGTGGGCCTGTCCTGTACGTCAAACTAGCAAGTCTTAGGGCAGAGTCGCTTGTGCTACTCAAGGATTTTTACCTTAATGGTGCCAAACGACCCAGTGCACGCCACCTACATTTCTTCAGCACCTTTTAATTCCAAACATTTGCCAGTTAGGACGTTTTACTTTGTGCCTATACCCCACTATACTGATTCTAGTCTTTTGCTCTTGATCATGTGAGAGAGAAAAAAGGTTATTCATGGTGGGCATTTCTCAGCCTGTCTTCACCACCACAAATCTTCCCTTCTTGTTGCTGATAAAATGGACACACAGTGAATGGTTGGCAGTGGTTTCCAGGCAGCATGGCTGACTGGTGGAAGCAGGTACATTTGTGGAGGCCTTGGTGATACCAACAGGGTGGAGAGATAATCAAGGACAAAAAGGCTCCCTCAGACACTGCCCTGTCTGTCCTAATATAAATCCAGTCATCCCCCCTTATGACCCAGAAATCCAGACGAGGGGTATTAGCAACCAGGAGTTAGATGATTGTGAAATCTAGCAAAAAGCATTGGACGCCATGGCTCTGTCTTCTCAGATATTTTCCTATTTGTTATTCTTATTTAGCTACCCATATAGGCTTCTTAAGTGGGCATGCGGGCACAGACTTTTAAGCCCAGCACTCAGAAGGCAGAGACAGGTGTCTCTCTGAGTTCAAGGCCAGCCCAATCTGTAGGGTGGGGCTACATAGAGAGATCCAGTCTCAAAAAAACAAAACAAAACAAACAAACATTTTAAAAACAAATTAGCTTCTTCTCTGTGGCCATTGAAGCCCAGAACTATGCTGGGCCTCCTTGGAGCGCCTGCTCCCCTTGAATTCTCTGCTGCACACACAGAAAGGAGGAATCTCCCAGAAAATGTGTCAGAGAGCCCTCAGACCTGTTCCATTCTGCCCAGCTTACACTGAATGTGAGGAAGGACACAGATCACTAAGATAGATATATACTCCCTCAATAAAGAGGACACTGGGTTTTCTGTAGACTTCCCTTTCATTCAGAAGCATTTGCCATGTAAAGGAGTTATCACCCCACAGTGGCAGCCAGAGGGAAGGGAGAACAGGAATATACAAGCTCCCTGACACTCTCAGGCACCCATAGTCCTCGCTAGGAGTCTACCTTAGGAAAAATGCTCACTTTATTGTTTCTGCTCATCTTCCGCTCCACCCTGTTCACTCTGGGCACCTTTGTCTGGATCAGCTCTTCTGGGGTATTGCCCAGTGGGGGAAGCAGCCTCTTCTTGCTATTTCGAGTCTCAGAGAGCCACTGAGGGGGCAACTCGAAAGGCCCAAAGCCAAACTGCAGGGAATACTTATCAGGGAATATCCCAGGTTCCACGGGGGCTACTGGGGACACCCGAGATACAGAGTCTACTGTGCCTGGAGGCGGCACAGAGGGTGCAAGCTGTGACTCCTGTTCGCCCTCTGGGGAGGAGGTGAGTACCTCCTTGGCCTGGAAATCAGTTGAGCCAAGATACTTGGCCTCACTCTCTTCCTCATCCTCCGAGGGCTTAAAGATCTGTTGCTGTCCAATGTGGAACATCTCCAAGAGCTGGCTACCAGAGCGCATGCTGGGCTCAAGGCTAGGCTCAGCCACCCCACTCCCTGTACTAACCACATTGCGGCGACTGTACCGGTGGTGCAACTGCACCAGGGTCCCCACCAAGCATTTGCGTACTGATCTGTTCACAGTTAGGAAAAGCACAGGGTTGGCCAACAGTGAGACTTTGGGCAGCCAAATAGCAGTGAGAAGCAAGAACACGGAAGTGTTAGGTACATTGAGCACGGTCTGGTAGACAACCAGGGTGGCATAGGGTACGCTGCAGAGGATGAAAACTGTCACCATGGAGAGCAGGGTGGCATGTAGCTCTGCCTCCCGCTGGGATGCATAGGGGATAGAGATGGTGTTCTGTGGGGTCCTCAGTGCAGCGATGATGACTTTCTTCTTCTGACTGGCACTCAGGGCCCTCCGGATCAGGATAAGAAAGAGGAATACCACAGCCACAGGTACAATGACCGTGGTGACGTTGTAGATCAGGACATACACCAGGTGGCCCAAGGAGTTGCTCCAGACTTCCGTGCAGGTGGACGTAGCATAGATGTCAGCTACATTGGTCACAGCAAACACAGGGACACTGGCCACCACTGCATGGGCCCAGATGTACATCACTAGTTCCCGAGACTTGGCATCAGAGATTTTTCTCTCCAGAGGGTAGAGGACTGAATAGTACCTGCATGATATAAAAGCAAAATTCATTTCACCGGGGAAAAAAGTACTCTTGAAATTAGGGGAACCTAAACTAGCAAAAGTAGGCAGGGGGTGACAAGAACTGAGCCAGGTGGAATCATTTGAAGAAGCCAGGGAGCCAGACCTTATGTTTTGAGGACTCTGGAGTACACTAAGGAAGCCAACAAACTAAAAAAATGTTCTGAAGATGCAGAGAAAAACCCTGTCTTCACGCAACTGTCAAGACTCTATCAGGAAAATGAGCAAATAAATCCAATTCATAACTAGCTTTAGAATTATCATCACCAGGGCTAAGAACTCCCATGCCCTCAACATAAAGGATATAGGTCCTTAAAATCTCCTGAGCAAAGGGTATCTAGTTTTCAATGTAATGGCGAAGGATAACTTGTAAAATTTCTACATTGAGAAGCCTCTGAGAAATTTAAAAGCCATTGTCACAGCAAACTTATCTACATACATATCAAAAGCAGACTCACACCCAGTCTATATACTACAGATTATTATTAGCCTCTAAGGCTGCTTATGGCTAAAAACACCCAGATAAATGATAGATCTCAAATACAGCCAATCACATGGTGTTTGCCCAGCAGCCAGTTATCATAACTCTAAGAGCAACCAGCAGGTCTGAAACATCTGCACAACTAATTCGTTGTTAAAATCATATAGGATTTTCCTCCTTCCAAGCTACAGTCTAATCATTCTGTAGCTACCAAAGAAGAACTCCAAATGTACTTTGTTTTCATATCATCCGGGACACTGGAGATTTAGTAGTTTCTCGACCACACAACCATACCCATCACCTTGGGGCTGCCACCAGAGGCGTGGTGAGATGTTTCATATTAGCTCTGCTGGCAGCCAACACTGGAGTTGATCTTCCTACCCTGACAGCAGTCCCTCATTTAAGGGGACAGACGAGAATAAACCACAACAGATGCTGTGGGCACACTTGGGCCAGGCGAAGTTACAAACTTAAAGAGTTAGCAGGATCCTCTCTGCACTCCAAGAGGAGTGTAGGTGGTTGGCTCAGAGCATGTATGGCTACCTGGAAAACTATCAGAGAAAGTGGCACTGTTGGGGAGTCCAACGGTAGACAGTGATGGAACTTTCCGAGATGCAGATATGATACAAGCACCACACAGGCCATGGATGATCCCAGAAGGGCGGAGCAGTGTGAAGTGAGGGCTACTTATTTAGTCCCCATGGAAGAAAAGAAAAGATTGTATATGAACAATGCATGTTCTCAAAATACCTTGGCTCTGAATACAGATCAACTTTTTCAGTCACAACTTTATAGACATCGATGAGACCATTCTCACACATGAAAATGGGCCTAGGAGAGCCCTGGCTCTGGTTGCCATCTGCTCAAAGCCTTTCATTTTCCCATCCTGTTACACAGTGGGAAATAAACTGTAAGATGTGCACACAGCTCATCAGAATTAATGCTCTCGGTGTGTGCATCTCTAAGAAGAGGGTGCAGGAAGCCTCCGAATTAACTTGCCGTCTTAGTGTCACGAAGCAAATAGATGTAAAGAAACGATCCCTTTTCCTTCCTCAAGTGCACCTCACTGATGTCTGCAAGTGACTTGTGTCTCTGAATAATAAACTAGGAATTTATCAACCTGGTTTTACTACTAAAGCATTTGCTTACCTTTTTTGTATGAGTGATGGTTTTTAAATGCAATGGTTTATCAGCCAGGAGGAAAACGGGGACTTTTTTTTTTAATTGTTTTTTAAACATCAAGAGCCTACACAGAACAAGCCATTGTGTTGATCCGTGGTATAACAACAATAATATGATCCAATTATACGATCCCATTCTTTAGAAGTCCTGTTCTTTGGAAGCTTCCCACACTGGTCTGGGGAGATGGCTCAGTGGTTATAAACATCTGTAGCTCTTCCCCAGGACCTGAGCTTAGTTCCCTAGAACCCACATAGCAGCTCACAACTGATCCTGTTCCAAGGGATCTTCTTCTGACCTCTGCAGGCACCAGATACATACATACAAAACACACATATACATGCAGACAAAATGCACATACACATAAAGTAAAATTTTTAAATGTAAAATAAAAAAAATCTTTCAGCATTCATAGCAACCAAAAAGTGGAAAACACATGACCATAAATTGGTAAATGACTAACCAAACTGTGGTAGGCCCACCCCACAATGGGCTTTTATGTGCCCATAAAAAAACGAATGGGATTCAGGCTAAGTGAAAGAGGCCAGAAACAAAAGACCCCGGGCTGTGTGATTCCTCCTACATGAACTGCCCCACAAAGGCAGACAGAGCTGGGAAGCAGACTTGGGGCTGCCTGAGGTATGGGAATGGCGCATATGAGAGCAAGGACTCCCCAGCATGAGGTTTCTCTGGAAAGTTACAGAAACCCTGACACCAGACTGTAATGCAGGTGCAGTTCAAAGAACACATTAAAGCTCGTTGACTTGAATCTTAAAATCGGTAATTTTTATAACACGTAATCTATATCCCAAAGCTATTTTCAAAAACTTGCTGAAAAACAAAAAGAGTCCATGATGTAAAAGTGAAGGACTAGTCTTTGGCTAACACCAGGTGTGGGGACAGGCACCTTTGTCCCAGCTTATAGAGAGACTGAAGCGGGAGGATCCCTGTAGCCTGGGAGCTTGAAGCTATGGTAGACAACTCAGAGAGACGCCACCTTAAAAAAAAAAAAAAAAAAAAAAAAAAAAAGGACTCCACCAGGGCAGAAGGGAGTTCCAGAAGGACGCCCGCCATGATGAAATGACCCAATGGAAATAAGAGCATCGCAGCCCCATCATAAGGTAAACTGAGGCAAGCGCTCTGCCGTCTGAGTCAGGAGACATGGCAGTAGCTGAGGCATTCCATCCATTTCCAAATACCCGATGATGGTGATGAAAGAGAAAAGAACCAATAGGGCAGCGTGAAACTCCAGAACCAATTCCTCCAGAAGAATTCTGGGTCCTCTGGGCCATCTAACCATCCCTTAAATAACCACTGAATCGTCCCCCTTCTCTTCCAGAAACACTTGCATCCTGCATCAAAGAGCCCTAATTGCAAAGTTACCAACCAGATGAGCACGTCACTTCAGACCCAAGTGCAAATACCGATCAAACCTGACCAGGCTGGAACAGCACCATGGGCCAGCAGCACCCTGGTGTATAAACCTGACTCCTAGGCCTTCCCTCAAGATGGTCCATGGGTGTCCCACTCATCCTTTTAAGATTGTGTTTTTGACACATTCTCTTTCTGATGTCACAAGTGAACTAAGAAAGAAACCAGCACATGGAGTATTAACTACTTGTCATTCACATTAGGATGCTCATGTTTCAATACATTTCCAAGAACAAAATCTCAGTGCAGGAGAGATGGCCACGCATTTGTCTAAGAGCACTTGCTGCTCATTTGGAGAACCCAAGTTTAGTTCATAGCACCCACACCGAGCAGCTCACAAATTCCTGTCACTCCAACTCCAAGGAATGAAAATCTAATGCCCTTTTCAGACCTACGCACACGCACACGCACACGCACAAAGAAAAGGTAAATAAACTCAGTTACCTGTCCAGGGCAATGGCAGGAAAGCTGAGGACAGTCACCGAGCAGAACACCTTGTGTAGGAATTTAAGCACCTTGCAGAAGAGCATCGTGTAGATCCACCAGCAGCAGTGAGGGCTGGTGCTCAGGATGATGTCGAAGGGCACGCAGACCACGCTGGCACAAATCCCGGAGCAGGCCAGGTTTTTAATGAACCTGTTGGTGACAGATTTGAACACAGTCGTGCGGCAGGTTGACCATAACACCGTGAAGTTCCCTGCCCAGGTATGGAAAAAAAAGGGAAAAGTGAATTAAGGATTTAAATAAAGAAGAAATATGACCCAAAAAAAGGGAAGGGAAACACGGGTTAAATATCTTAAGGTGTTAAGAATTCATTTCAAGGCTATTCAAGGATATAGTATCATTTTATGCAAAATTATTAGAGCACATACATACCAAAAATTCTACATGAAATTTCAGTGCAACGTTGCTATTTAATTCCAGGTAAAAGATACTCTGCAATGATGGCACAGTCTTATCAGCAGTATAAAAGGTCAGGTCTCAGGGGAGTCTATTTTTATTTTAATTTTTTCTTTTAAGGCCAGGTCTCACGTAGCTCACGGTGGCCTTGAACTAGTGACTTAGCCAAAGATGACCTTGGACTTCTGATCCTTCTGAGTGTGTTCACCACACCCACTTTACAAAGAGTTCATAATTCAGACCCAGGGCTTTGTGCTTGCACCAACTGGTGGCCCGCCCATCATGAAGTCTACTCTTCTCAAATTTGCTAGTGGCTTCCACGTGTGGAACTCTCCACGCGAAGCACACAGTACAGGTAACACTCATAATTTACAATTTTCTAGTAACTCACAGAGGGAAGCAAGTGAATTTTAATGGTGTATTTTTATCTAGCCCAAGTAATCCTAAACATCGTGATTTGTTTAACCCAATTAATCCCAAATGCATGTATGATTCAACACATCGTTACCAATAAATTGTTGATAAAATATTTTTACATTCCTGCTTTTGTGCTGTCTTCAAAATCCAGTGTGCCTTTTTAAGCATTGCTTTAAAAAGAAAATTCCAGACTACCTCAGATTGAAGTGTTCGCATTCGAAGTGCTTCGAGGCACCAGCAGTAATTCACGTGCTTTCCTCTGCTGTCATACACACCGCGGGCAGAAACAACCCGGGTGTGTCATCTGGGAAACGAGAACTGAAGCAGAAACCCTGAAGAGTGCTGCTTACCAGCTTGCTCTCCAGGCTCAAGATAAACCACCGTCACGTCCCCAGCCCTGCCTGCCCGTGGGTGGCACTGCCCCCTACAAGTGAGCTGGGCCCTCCCACATCAGTCATTAGTCAAGAAAATGCCCCACAGAGCTGCCACAGGCCAATCTGATGTTAGTATTTCCTCAGTTAAGTTTCCCCCTTCCCAGATGACCCTTGTTTGTGTCAAGTTGACAAAACAAAACAAACACCAACACCCACCAGTACCTGTACCTGGTGACCCAAACACAGGACCCTGAAATTCTAGATTTTGCATAACAATGACCTCATCAACCACCTCTCTTTGATGGCTCTCCTCCCATGGCTGCCACCGCTTCCACAGCCTACTTTCTCCTAGTTTGTTCCTACCCTCCCACTTCCTTCAGCTTGTGATTGGTCTTTCCAGTCACTGATGCTACATACAGCATCTTCCTAGTTAGACCACCTGTTCCCGTGACTTCCCGTCAAAATGCTGATGACCCCAGATTCATGTCCCAAAGGAGTCTTTTCCTCTCTCCAGACTCCTATTTCCAGCCAAGCCTGATTCCTTATCTATCGCTCTCTCTCGATGTGTCAGCCTCCAGGACCTGTGTGTACAGTCTGGTGTCTGCCCTTCTAACCTCGCACCTTTCCTCCTCTGGTTTGCAGGACGTCAGCTCTCTGGCTGCTCTTGAGCTGCACTAAGGTTAACACTAAGGACGAGTGTCTTTGTGCAGCATTTCTAGATTGCCTGGAATGTTCTTCATACGTTTGGTTCCTCTTAATCCAGGTTTTAAATACTGTCTCCTCCAAAAGGCCTTCTCTGACTCTCTCTCTCTCTCTCTCTCTCTCTCTCTGTTTTAAACACTTGCATTTCCTCCTCCACTGTACATCATTACCATACCCTACTGTTCCTTTACAGTCCGTCCCTGATTATTATTAGCCATTACTTTCTCTCTCATTGGAGGAAAAATATGTCACCCTTGCTCTGTTACAAGTCCACACACAGCTCAATATTAGGAGAGTAGGCATCTTATAAACAATTGTTAAATAAATGAATTTATAAACGTGCCTGGGCAGACAGTCCCTGCAGTGAAGCTATCCATTTGGGGGGTATGTATTTCATCATCAGAGCTTCCAGACTAATCTGAGTCACAGTGACATACTGGGTGGAGGCCTGTTTGGGACCGAGGACCTACAACTGCACTGGCCCCACAGCTTGTATATTTTAAAGGCTCCGAATTCAACCCTCGGACTCCTAGACACGGAGCCTACAGCCCGCCAAGCTGCCCAGAGCCCATCTTCAGATGTACCTCACAGCCTGTCCTGCCTCAGTTCATTCTGTAACTTGGTCATCCCCCTAAGGACACTGCTTGCTCTTGTGTACCTGCCCGGAGGATGCCTGCAAATAAGCCAATCTGACAGCACAGCCACGCACTGTGGGAAGGACATGGTGCTGCTAAGCAGTGCAGAGCATATCCAGAGCTCCAGACAGGGTCACTCCAAGGAGCTGCCTTGCTCTCTGAACGTGTACAGAACTTACTGCCAAGTTCTCAAACACAGTGTTCTGTGATCTTCTAGACAATGTAAAATAGCTAGGGCCAGCTGTTTCCAGGAATTCTCTATAGCACTCTGTATTAGTTTGGTGATGGTGACTCGATAAGAAAACATCAACAGTGTACACACACACACACACACACACACACACACACACACACACACACACACATTTATTCAGGCTAAGAGTTGTTTATACTGATGCCATCTGTCACCATGGTGATAAGCTGAACAATAATGATTTATGGGAATCCCCCTGCCCATTTGGAAAACTTTCTTCACTGATACACACATTAGACTCTGACCAAAGCATCCTTCTTTACATAGTTTTACAGGCAGGACCTAAAAGTCTGCTCAGATCTATTGATGGAAGAGCCCACTGGAAGATACACATTGCAGTGTCTTTGATCTTCACTGCTAGGGGTGTCTTTATCCCCTGAGGGACTTCTCATAAATAAACTGCTCCCTTGGTGAGAATCAAAATCCCGAGGATTTTCTTGTTGTTTTTTAATGGGTAGTGTGTGTGTGTGTGTGTGTGTGTGTGTGTGTGTGTGTGTGTGAGAGAGAGAGAGAGAGAGAGAGAGAGAGAGAGAGAGAGAGAGAGAGAGAGACATGGAACTGTATTGGATAGGGTTGCCTGGTGCGTGGTCAGCCACCGTTATGAAACTTCTGGTCCCCAAGCTTCTGCAAGTTGCACCTTTACCAGCTGAGTCATTTCACAGTGGCCCCACAACCTGTATATTTTAAACAACATACATTTTGGATTTTCAGTCCATAATTTTAACCCTGTCACACCCGTATTTAAGCCTCCTTCTGTGTAACGCCATGGGGCTGCTGGGCACCTCAGCACTTGGGCCATCCATTCTGAGGTGGTTTGAGTCAGATCTGTAGTCAAATCCCAATACTGCTGACACTGCATCTAGGGCTTCGCTGCTGAGCCACATGTATGTAAGACATGCCTGGAGAGGCCTTCTGAGCCACATGTATGTAAGACATGCCTGTAGAGGCCTTCTGAATCAGGAGGATGCCCACATGTCATTACTGTTCTGCTTGTCAACTTGTTGACAGTCGGCATCAGTGGAAGCAACTCTTATCCTGAATGAGTGGGGATGTGTGTGTACACGTGCACACGATTGTGCATGCGTGTGTATGTGTGTGTGTGTGTGTGTATGTGTGTGTGTGTGTGTGTGTAAACACTGGTGATGTTTCCTTATTGTGTCACCATATGTCACCAAGTCTCCAGCCCCAAGCCTATAATCCACAGTTCACAAGCCTACATGACCATTGGGGTCACCTGGAACCTTGTAAAGTGCAGAGCCCCAACATCTAACTCTACTGCATCAGAACCTTGGAGGGTCTGGAAATCTCCAATTTCATGTGCCCAGCAGAAAATTTGGATGGAGAAACCATGACCACTCACTCCTAGCTTCACCAAACCCAGCACCTCAGGAACACTACACTCAGGATTCCTTAAAGAGAAAGAGAAACGCACACCACTCTCACAACATAAAGGCAAACACAGAAATCTCAGAGAACTCTAAAACCAAGCATCCATGGAGCCTGGAGGCAATCCTTCCCCGTCAGGAACCAGGGTGGAGCTTGACTCCTCTTCAGTGTGCGTTGACCTCCAGCCACAGGGGCAGCTCTTCCTTTGGGAGCCGCCTCTCATGGTTTCTAGGAACCCATCTCTGGAAGAGCAGTAAGCATTCATAGTGGTCCAGTCATCTCTTCAGCCCTTGTTCTTTATATTTTTATGCACTGTCTGTATTTTAAAAATTAGATTTTTAAATTTTTTAATTTTAATTTTAATTAAATTTTAATTTTTTTAACCAACCTTCTCTGATACTTTATATCTCTCCCAACTGAGATATTGGGCAACCAGAAAATATGAGAAGATTTTAATTAGCTTTAATAGATCTATTCCTAGCACCCCTGTTTCATGGAGTGACTTCAGTACACTGGAACTATCTACTTTGCTTTAGACAGAAGAGAGGAAGTTGGGGTGGGGGCAATTGCTCACTAAAAGCTGTACAGGGGAGGAGAATGCTTGGCAGAATGAGAGCCCGACCCTAGAGGCCTGCTTCCCAGGGTGCCATTCTGGTTGCTGCAGCCTAGGAGCCAGCAGGCCTGCTCTAGGTTCTTCTAGTCTGGAACTTCAGGTTTCCCTTGTTTCCCAACGAAATGCCTTTTTAAGTGGTTACCAAGCTGATGTAGATCTAATTTTTAAAATACAGACAGTACATATAAATATAAAGAACAAGGGCTGAAGAGATGACTGGGCCACTATGAATGCTTACTGCTCTTCCAGAAATGGGTTCCTAGAAATCATGAGAGGCGGCTCACAACTGCGGTAACTCCAGTGTAGGGAGTACTTCTTTTCTGGCCTGAGTATATGGGTACCTGCACACAGGTGGCCTGTACGTGTGCACATACACACATCTTTTTTTAAGCCTACAAAAAAAAAAAAAAAAGAGTAGGAAGTAAAACCACCCAGTGATTACCTACTGAAAACGTTAGGAATGCTTTTCACAGATAGGTGCTTTTGTCTGCGCCATTGGTATCAAACTATGCATACTGTACAAGATCGTGTCCTCATGTGGGCTATGTTCCTATAACAATAAGTAAAAGCAAATACATATCATCATCTTGCCAGCTAAATAAGGCAATAGTGCTTTTCAAGCTATACCCCATTAACTTATCTACTGTATACTGGTGGGCTTGTCCAAGCTGTTTCTAACACTCCATTATTATACAAAGCGGGATGGAAAACCAACGTGCATATGTATTGATGAGAAATTCCTATGAGCAAATTTTCTCTGTATGTGTGCATGTGTGTGTGTGTGTGTATGTGTGTCCAATGACCTCTGCAAATGCCATGAGAAAACTGATTTCTCTATATACTTGACAGTTTTTATCATTATTTATTTGTTAATTATTAAGATTTCACAGTACTGAGCGTTAAATTTAGACCCTTTTAAATGTCAGTCAAGTGCTGTACCAAACTATATATCTCCAGGACATTGTACTGTATGCACGCTTGTGTGTGCATGTGTGTGCATGCCCAGGTCTGTGTGCATGTCTGTATGTGCATGTGTGGGCATATATATGTGTGTATGTGTGTGATTACTCCTCGATTCAGGCAGTGCCTGACCAATGAGCTCCAGTAGTACACCTTTCCCTCTATCTCTTTCTCCTAGGCACTGGGATTGGGGGAGTGTACCACCATGCCCAGCTTTTTGCATGGATGCTTAAGATGAAAACTCCTGTCCTCAAGCTTGTGACTGAGCCGCATCCACGGCCATTTTTGTTTTGAGGCAGGGTCTCACCAAGTCGCCCAGGATAGCCCTGAACCTGCCTCTGGAGCTCAGACTCTGTGCACGAGCATCTTATCTTTCTGTTTAATCAATAAACTCACTGACTTGCCTCCCTCTGAGTGGCCCTAAAATTCTTCTTTCTTCCTGATGAAGGTTAAGTACACTGGTGCACCTAAGTAGAGGCTCCCTGAGGTAGGTGTGACGTAGGAAGGCAAGTAAGCCAATCACCATGTAAGTCTCTTTTACAGAGCTGTGCTCCCAACCAGAGGGGAGCAGTCCTCATGGCCTAATCTTCTTTTGAAGCCCCACTTTTAAGACCATCATGTCAAATGCTATGCCTCAAACACCAATGTTTTAAAGGGGACACAGTGAAACCGAAGCAAAATTAAGATTCAAAAGCCTGTTTTACTCTGAACCCGTACGTGTTCTGCTTGACCCAAACCCTTAAAGGGAACTCTCACTCACCAGAAAGGGAGACTGGTCACAAAGGGACAGTGAGGAGAGACAAGACAGGAGGAAAGAACTTCCTTGGCGTAGAGAAACAAATGACCCCTAAAGAAAATTTGAAGGACACTGCTGAGCTGGGTCAACCCCAGGACGGTGGAGAGGAGATGGGGCATCAACCACAGCAGCTGCACCTTTCAAAGTTCACATCACCAAAGGAAGGCTTAAAGATTGTGTCTTATTCTGGTCATTTAGAAAATTGTCCCCTCTTAATCTATTCAGATAAATCTCCCAGCTACCCAGAAGGCCAATGCTGGCGAGGTGGTAAGTGGATCTTTTGCTGTTGATATTGGTAGAACTCTGAGCACCGACAAATATGAGGGAGAACTAGCTTATAGCCAGACAGTTATGCCTGGTGGTTTTCAACACAATTCATTCTACTCCCCTCACTTGAAATTTGGGCCCTTTCCTCACTAATAAAGTGTCAATTTGCTATATCTTATGATTAAACTGCCTAATTTCTGCCCTACACTACTTAAGCCGATCGCTATTATCATGACAAAATTATGTTATTTCAGCTACAATTAATTTGATTCAGGCACTCTTTCATTTAAGAAAGATTCAGGGAGTTCAAATTAAGCAGGAATTGAATTAGCAGGAGAGAGCTACACAGTGAGTATATTAAAATTCATGGTGGATTTTAAGCTATCACTTTGAATGAAAAGCATCTTTCCAATTTAGCCTTGGATGGCTGCTTCTTCTCCTTCTTCTTCGAGTACTCCTTCCCAATGAATAATTCAAGAAAGTAGTAATGAGATTCACTGTTGTAATTCCCAAGAATATAAAAAAGGACTCCAATAATGGTCTTGTCTGATCATCTCCCAAGAGGTCATACAAAGGGCTTTAGGTAAGGGCGCAGTAAGCACAGAGGTCCGAGCAGCAACAGTTTCCAAATGGTAAAGCAAATGCCATCAAGATGGCCGCGGCTTTCACTCTTTCAGTCTAAGGCCCTCGAATAGCCCCTTGGGTCCCTCAATACATAAATGAACAAGGTAAGAAAAACAGTCAAGACTATGAACTAGTCTAAACGACAAGGTTTTGTGGTTTACAAATACCTTCTTCTCTGGTCTCTCATGCTGGCCGCAGCCTTCCCGGAAAGCACGTTACTCTTTGAAAAGAACTCAGAATCGCCTGCCCTGTATATCTATGACAGCGGTGAGAGCCATTAAGGACCTCGTGCTCTATTTTCCCTTCACAGGTGCTGTGAACTACACAGTCTGTCTGTACCAGACATTGTGTTAAGGGTTACTTGGCAACCTAACAGCATTGAGGGCCGTTAAGAGGTGATTGTTTCCTTAAGACGTGGAAATGCCTTCCTGGGACTGGGTTGCCTTAGGGCAGAGCGTGTTGCTGTGACTTGAGCCTAGTGCCTCCCCTCTTCCTCACACCTGCTTCCTTCCACTCTTCACCCTGAGCTATCTCACCTCATGAAACCCTCACCAAATGCTGACCAGACTCTCAGACTCCCAACCACTACAACTGCGAACTAGATAATCTTCTATTGCGACAGAAAACATCAAAACAATGGGTGTGGAGAGGATGCTTAGAGTGAAAAGGAAGCAGTCTGGTTTGCCCCATCATCAGGCATGCGAACGAGCCAAACTGACTGCAGAGGGGTGAGCTGGCCCATGTCCTAGGTATCTACTACACAGGCCATCTCAGGAAGGGGTCTTTGAAGACATCAACGTGTTCCTTCAGAGAATCAGGCATAGTCACATTCCAATATAATCCAAGCCTGAGCACCAGAGTTGGGATCCCAGCACCCAATAAGAAGTGAAGGCATGGACCTGCATATCCCTGAAACCTGAGAACAGAGGGGTGGGGGTGGAGAGACAAAAGTTTCAGATTCAGGGAGAGACCCTGCCTGAAAGCAATAAGGCAGAGAGTGATTGGAGGGGGACACCCAACAGCCTCTGCTGGCCTCCACATGCAAGGTACACAGAGACATGTATCTATGCCACACCCATATACATACATACATACATACATACATACATACATACATACATACAATCACGCCCACTGGGTAAACAAGTAAGCATCAAAAGCCTTGTGTCCTGCTATAATTCTGCCCACCTTCATCTCACTGCACGAAGCACGTTTGGTTGGTTGGTTGATTAATTTTTGGTTTTGTCATTTGCTTTGGTTTTTTGCAACAGGTTCACTCTACAGAGCCCTGGCTGTCCTGGAACTCACTCTGAAGACCAGGTTGGCCTTGAACTCACCGAGATCTGCCTACCTCTGCCTCCTGAGTGCTGGGATTAAAGCATCACAACCAGCTTGAACCAAGCACGATTTTTACAATTAAGTGTTGCTTTATAAAGACCTAAATAAATAGCTTGAAGCTTCCTACGACTTCATCAGACCCATTAGATTTTTTTCCCCTCTGGCTTTATAGACCCACTTACTGATGACAACGGCCCTCAGTCAAGAAGCTGAATGTTTCCTAGCTTCCGTTGTCAACACGCTGTTAGAGCAGGCTGGAGAGATACAGTCAACAAAGACACGTGGGGCTCTACTATAATTAGTGTTCATGCGGTGCTCACACGCTCCACTCTCCCTCCCTCCCTTCCAGTAACTATAATTATACAGTCGGAGAGGAAAAAATCATGTTGGAAATATTTCCAAGGGCCTCGAGGGTAAAATAATTAGAGGGCTAAGAAAAGAAAGCACATTCTGCTTCAGTCCCCTGGGACCCACACATCTGGGGAGCTGGGGGTTGGGCAAGGTTTGGAATGGGAATTTTGCTCCTTGTCTTCTGGATGGGCCGATCTGACAGTGGCATTAGTTAAAAGTTCAAATTCCATTCCTTTTTCATGGCTGAGTTTGAGAGGGGAAGCAGGAAGAACAGGACAGCCTGGAGCCTGAGCAACCAGGATATGGGTCGTAGTTCTAACAGATCTGAGGTCATTCTCCCATGACTAGGAAGATGGTTTCCCCCTAGCACACCATTTTTGTGTCCTTCAGCACTTTCTCCTGTCCCCCAGGAAGGAGACCAGCAGAGAAGGACGGTCCCAGAGTGAGCAGCTGAATGAACCAGAGCAGCAGATGGGGCGAGAGCTAGAAGGGACCAGATGGTCAGGGCATGGAAGACTCTCGATGGAAATGACAGGTCTGAAGTTGAAAGCAAGGTCAAGATGAGAATACATGCATCACTGAGAGGATATCTTACAGAGCACAGTCCCATGAGGACACTCAAAATATGAACATGGAATAAATGCTCAGAGTACTAGAAGTCAATAATTCCCTGGAGGGAGAGAGCGGTTTAAAGTAAGTGATGGGATACATTGGCACACTGCTACCATATAAGGAGCCCGATAACTAAGGCACTTGGGGAGTATATTCCTGTAACAAAGGGCAGGACAGTGGACAGAAACAATAGTATTTAAAAAGCCAGCCAAGGGATGGTTCAGCAGTAACAGAGCTTGCTGTAAAGGTAGGACAACCTGAGTTCAATCCCAGAATTCACATGAAGGACAGAATAGACTCCATGAACTTGTTCTCTGACTCACTGTGGGACAAATGCTCTCAGCCAAGACATACGCCCATGCACACACATTCACCTACATACACACACCAACGCACGGAGCTGTTTGTCACACAGGTCCCTACAGGTTCAAAATAAAGCCAGCATGCGCAGGCACATGTACACACACGCACACGCACGCGCACACACACACACACATGCGCACACACACACACACACACACACGGCAAGTTAATTTTTAAAGCAGTTCCTAACACTTCTCTCTATCTCTTCTGCCTTCCCTCAAGTTGTAGCACAGGATGCTACATGAGGACTAAGAGACAGAAAGAAAGGAGGGCAGCACGTGGAGAACAAATCAACAGAGAGAATAATTTCTGTCCCACTCACCTCCCCATGCTGAGCGCCATTGTGTATGTGCACTTTCCAGGAGCTATTTAAGGCAACTCGGGCTTTCGGTGCCTGAATTTTCCTTGCTGAAAACTGAACAAAAGGTTCCCTTTCTTTGTACCATTTTCTAAGAATCCAAGATTCATGACGATGGTGGCCATAGAGATGCAGATCAACACCAAAGGACTTACCAAACATTTCAGCGTTTCAGCTCCCACCTTCCCCTTCTCACATTAGTTGATTTGAATATCACAGTTATTTGTCATGTAATTTTCCTACAAGTTCAAAATAAACACAGCATGCGACATTATTAGCCTGTTTAAAACATAAATGAGAAGGTATAACCTCTTATTTTCCCATTACAAAACAAGAGACAGAGAGAAATGTTTGCTATCCTGTGAGTGAGTGATTTCCAATCTTAAAGGTCCATTAGAAGCTGGCTTTCCCAGGACGACCAATGAATGTCATTAAGTATATGAATAAAGCAAATAAGATCAAATCTAGAGCTACTCCCTTCCACTAAGCTACACTTCCCATCAGTCTAGTCTTGACACGATTCTTAAGAAGGTTTAAGTAAACAGATATCATGACCGTGGATACAGCATGGACTCATTATTCTTAGCTAGCCAAGTAAGGGAGTGGAAGCCACCATATGTACAATGACTAGTGACATGCTACAACTTATAAAATCACCATTTTCTCCCATAAAAAACTTTCTCAAGTTCCCTCACAGGAGGAAGAAAAGGACATGCCACACTGGACAGACTGTATGCATGGATATAGACAGAGGAATTCCAGATGAGCCATCTACATCTCTCTTGTTTCCAGAGGCAGCTAGGCAAGCCTTCAGAGAGAACCGGGATGCTTGCTAATTGTGAAGCAGACTGGGAAGAGAAGCATCCTAAGGCCACTGTCCAGTCATCTGCCTTCCAATGGCCAACGATGGGAAAATCAGGGCAGAGTTCAAATGACAAAAGCAAGAGTTATTTATTTGTCGTTTGTTGTTGTTACTCCTTTGGGTTTGGAGGCTTAGGTCCTGCCTTGTCCTATACTGTTTGGTTTCACTATGTACACCAGGCTGGCTTCTAACTCAAGAGATACACCTATCTGCCCTTCCCCTCCCCTCCCCCTCCCACCTCCTCCTCCCCGCTTCTTCCTCCTCCCCATCCTTCCCCCTCCTCCCCCTCCACTTCTTCCCTCTTTTCTTTCTCCTCCTCTTCCCCCTCCTCTTCTTCCCTCTTCTTCCCTCTTCTTCCCTCTTTTCCTCTTCCTCCTCTTCCTCCCCTCTTGTTCTTCCTTCTTTCTCTCTCCCTCCTCCCTACCCCCTTTCTCTCAAAGGAGTCAGATGTTTCTCATGGCACTGCTGGGAAAGACTATTCTCAGCTCCTGATGACCAGGTCTGTGGTTTTTTAAACTTAAGTAGATCAGACATGAATAGCTGCTGGGGAATTGGGCAATATTTACCAAGACAAAAAAGACAAGCCCTTCTTGGCTGCCCTTTAACATGGATGGGAAATGATGTTACGCGGCTGAGTGTCCTGATTTTGGGTAGTTGTTGTTGTTTTGGTGTTTTGTTTTGTTTTGTTTTGTTTTTTGAGATGTTGATTTCTAGTGAGTTCCAGATCAACAAGTTATACTGCCAACCAGCTCATGGCCAAGTGACCTACCTATCCCTGTCTACAGTTCCCCTGGTAATCAATGGAACTGTGAAGATCAATGGAAACAGAGCTTGGCTTCAACCAGAGCATGACTGCTCTATCTACTCCTAACACTGTCGTGTGGAGTGAGCACCAGCTTCCATTTATCAGGATTGGGCTAGTAGCTTAGGAGAACAAGAGTCCATTCCACAGCCCATTAGTTCCAGTGAAAGAAGTTTATGCAAATCAGTACATTTCCTATACAACACTGGAAGCTAGTCTGTGCCGAAGGTAAGTTTAAGATAAATTATCTGTTTTTATTCCCAGAAATACCTCTTCCAAGCTGCTGCCTGTTTAGATTGTTGCCCTTGAGAGTGCTAATGCTCTCCTTTACTCGCCTCTCACGTATGCTCCACTAGTGACATTCTTAAAGCAATACTAAACATGTACGTCAGCGCTAACTCATCACAAGGCCAGCCTTCTGGGCTGCTACCTCTGGGGTTTCGTACAACACGGTTCTAAAGAGGAAGGTGGAATCTTTTGGTTTTTAGGTTAATTTTGTGGTGATACACTATTTTTAGTTGGCATTAGTAATGCAGTTTTAAATATCTGATAGCTTTTTAATTTCTTCAATTTTATGTGTATGGGTGGCTTTGCCTGCATATATGTGCCCAGACTTCAGATCCCCCGGAACTGGAGTTATGGACAGTCGTAAGCTACCATATGGATGCTGAGAATCAAACCAGGGTAATCTGGAAAGGCAGCTAGTGCTCTGAACTGCAGAGCCATTTCTCCAGCCCCTTAGGATAGCTCTTTGATGAATATGAATTGCACATACACTCTGTAGTCTTTTTCCATATTAAGTTTTCTTATGTTGACATATTTCCTTATACAATGAACTAATCAACTAGGGAAATGGAAAATGTTCTCAGATTTAGTTAATGAGGTAGTAGAAATAAAAGGTTTAATGGAAAGTTGAGAATCATAAATGTAGAAACCCAAAACTGTAGAAAAGACCTGTGCTTGGTCCCCGGAAGCCACATACAAAAGCCAGTCACAGTGATGCCCACTGTGATACAAGTGTTGAGGAAGAGACAGGTGGATCTTTGGGGCTCACTGGACGGCCAACCTAGACTACTTGGCAAGGTCCAGGCCGGTGAGATATTATCTCAATAAACAAGCTGGCGACCCTTAAATTTAGGATGACATGTGAAGTTATCCTCTAGTTTCCACATGCATATGTGCACATACATGCACACATACATGCATACATGCAGACACACTTATACGTGCATGCACACGTGCATGCACAAATGAGTGTACACACCACACACACACACACAGTGAAAAAAATCCAAGGGCAAAGCTAAAACTGAGGTATGTGATCAATTAGGTAAAATATGCCACCTATTTCTTTTCTAACCCCTAAGATTGGAGCCCACTTTCAGGATTTGAATCTAAATCAACAGGTTGACTTGCCAAGTTTCGGCTGTACACCAAGATTGAGCGCTCAAGGTCTTTCATTTCATACATCCTTGTCCCCATTATGTCTCAACTTATTCAAAAACTTATGGGGGTAAAATGTCAGCAAGAAGCCTAACTTAGTGACCAAGTCTTAGAGCAGAGTTGGAAGCAAAGCCACTACTGTCTCCTTGTGACACCCTTAACTAAGTCTTCCATATAAACTTTGACTCACAGACCCCTGAGCCTCTGCCAAGTAACCCCCTGCTTGAGTTCTGTGCCATCAATGTTTTTATCTAGGAAGTTAAAGTATTTTCATTTGTGATTTGTTCTTCTAGATGGCCTTGGGCAAGCGGGTCTATTCTGAAACATGTTCCTATTACGTGACTCACTCACTGTTGTTTTAAATGAAAAACAGAGAAAAAATCTTCATAATAAAATTCAAAAGAACAAACGCATTCATTTTATGTGTTAAGAGGAAGTTTCGGGTTAAAATCCTTGCAATGTTTAAACATTTAAAACTAACTACACTTCTTTTGTTTCTTTACTGCAACGAAAGTTAATGTTTCATATTACTTAGTTTTAAAACTGATAATTTACTCTTGACCAAAACTATACTCACCAATTTCTAATATTGTTGTGTTTTATAAAAAAGGAAAAGAAGCCAAGGATATGTTTGGTGGAGGTGTGGCATGGTGTGGGTAAAGGGGGTGCCTCTGCAGGCCCATGGTGAGGCTCCCTTCCTCCTGAGGCACCAGTCATAGGACAGATATGATATAGAAATAGAATACTTAGGGCATGGAGAGGGGAGTTGAGGAGATAGTAGAGACAGAGACAAAGATGGGGGTTGGGGGTTATAGAGGAGCAGAGGCCATCCAGCCATGAACAATAGAGAATGGGTGGAGGGATTGGAGAAGAGACAGGGAAGAGGGTAAGAGAGCAAGGGAGCAAGAGAGGAGGGGGCAGGCAGCCCTTTTTATACCGAGTTAGGCACACCTGGCTGTTGCCAGGTAACTGTGGAGAGGAGCTTAGAAGAAATGCCATCAAATATACTATTGAAATTTGGTAGAAAGTGGCAGAACTGACATTTAAGCCATATCTTTATGTACCATTGATCAAGATTTATACATTAAATTCTACTTAAAGTGAACTTACTTCTATTTTTAATTTTGTAATTGTAGCTTCTGCAGCAAAAATCAAAATGTCTAAACACTGCCCTTTCCCTTATGAGTAATCTCAAAAATTACAAATAATTAACAATAAGCAAACCCCCAAGGATGGCTTTCCCCATGCTCTCTATAACAGTTTTGTTTTATTTCGTTTTTCGAGACAAGGTTTCTCTGTGTGGTCCTGTTCTGGAATCAGCTCTGTAGACCTGGCCTTGGACTCAGAGATCCTCCTGCCTCTGCCTCCTGAGTGCTGGGTGTGCCACGATACCCAGCTAACTCTGTATAACTTAAATTAAATGGTCAGAACCATTCTTATATAGACTAGCTGTAATTATGACCTCTATTTTTATAACCTAAAAAACAAACTAACATTTGCATTATAAGAATTAATTATTAACAGATTAACCAATAAGTAATTGAAAGGCAGTCAGTGGTCTCCACCTCCCTGGTATTCAATTCATGTCCCTCTGGGGGCCTCTCTCACAGTGAATAGGGCCAACTAGCTTAAATAGGACGTGTCAAAGGTGACAATGAGACTTCCAAGGCTAGGCCACAGAAGACAGGAGCCCTCTCTCTTTTGAATCACTTGCCTGGGGGAAAACCACCTGTAAGGTTCCAGGAAACCCAAGGAATCTGGTGAAGAGGTCCTCAGAGTGGTGGAAATGAAGACATGTGAAAGAGCCCAAGGGGACCTTCCACCCCTGCTGAAGCCCTCCTGTGCCTGCATCCCTGGCCAATCACTGGCCAGCATCTGGACCATAAGCCAGGAGCACCTGGCCAAGCTACAACCAAATCCGTGACCTCCCGCAGCTGTGAGAGATGACGCACGTTTGCTGCTGTATGTCGCTATGCAGTGAGGTCCAGTCCTTCAACCAATATTGCACGGACTGTCTTACTTCTCTCACGCACAGAGGGAGAATGGTAATGGTGGTCTTGAAGGACCACTGTTTTCAATGAATGCTGTATAAAAAGTGCCAAGCCGTGCTCCCTCACAGTGGGTAGTAAACAACTGTCATGCCAGGTGACTTTCACTGATTGAGAGTCTGATTCCCAGAGATCACGAAACGACATCACAGAATTCATTCACTGTGGGACATCAAAATAATTGCTTCTTCAGAGGGTTACGTTGAATTACTCTTACTCCACAAAGGATAAAATCCAATTCTTTAAACTTTTCTCCCACATACAGCCCTGATAACTCATTGAGAGTGAATGGCCTACAATTTAGAGCCCTTAACCCATGTTTACCAGTCCGACTTCTCCCATTCAGTCCAATTAACGAAATCAGGAAATATGGTCGCCATGCTGTGATTTGTGCCTACTGGAAGGTGATCTGAAAAAGCAAACAGTCGTCAGCAAGGAGCAAAACAGAGCTGCCCTGGGAGCTAGTGGAGTGTGAGGTGAGGATGTTTGTGAGTTCAGTGAGCTGGGGGTGTGACAGTGAAGCCTGTGACAGTGAAGCCTGTGACAGTGAAGCCTGTGACAGTGAAGCCTGTGACAGTGAGGGCCTGTGACAGTGAGAACCTGTGACAGTGAAGCCTGTGACAGTGAGAACTGTGACAGTGAAGCCTGTGACAGTGAAGCCTGTGACAGTGAGAGCCGGTGACAGTGAGAACTTGTGACAGTGAGAACCTGTGACAGTGAGAACCTGTGACAGTGAAGCCTGTGACAGTGAAGCCTGTGACAGTGAGAGCTGTGACAGTGAGGGCTGTGACAGTGAAGCCTGTGACAGTGAAGCCTGTGACAGTGAAGCCTGTGACAGTGAGGGCCTGTGACAGTGAGAGCTGTGACAGTGAGGGCTGTGACAGTGAAGCCTGTGACAGTGAGGGCCTGTGACAGTGAGGGCCTGTGACAGTGAAGCCTGTGACAGTGAGGGCCTGTGACAGTGAGAGCCTGTGACAGTGAGGGCCTGTGACAGTGAGGGCCTGTGACAGTGAGGGCCTATGACAGTGAGGGCCTGTGACAGTGAAGGGCCTGTGGGGTACCATGAGGGCCCATGGGTGACAGTGAAGCCTCTGTGGTCTGAGTGAGGGCTGTGGACAGTGAAGCCATGAGGGAGAGGCTGTGCATTGAGAGGGCCCCTGACAGTGAAGCCTGTGACAGTGAGGGCCTGTGACAGTGAGGGCCTGTGACAAGGAAGCCTAAGACAGTGAGGGCAATGAGGACAGTGAGATCTGTGACAGGAGGGCCAATGAGGTGGCACTCAGTGTGGGGGTGGCTGTTACAGTCTGAGGGGTAACAGTGAAGCCTGTGAGGGTAACAGTGAGGCCTATAAGGTGATGGGCCTGTGGAGATGGGGCCTGTGAGGAGGTCACCAAGACTGAGGCCTGTGTGGGGCCCCTGGGGCCTGTGAACTGAGAGGTGGGGCAGTGAGGCCTATGTAGTGACAGCTGGGTCTCAGTGTAGCCTATGGAAGGTATCTATGAAGTGAACAATGAGGAAGTAGCAAGATCCTGTAAAGGCAGGGGGTCTATGAGGTGGGACCAGTCAGGGGGTAGGAGTGGCTGTGTAGGGTCCTGAGAGATGACTATGAGGGCCTGTGAGGTGGCAGTGAGGCCTATAAGGTGAGTGAGGCCTGTAGGAGATGGGGCCTGTGAGGTGAGACTTGAGGCCTGTGTGGTGGCAGCTAGGGCCTGTGAACTGAGAATTGAGGGCAGTGAGGCAGTAGTGATGCCTCTGGGATATCAGAGAGGCCTATGAGGTATCTATGAGAACTGTGAGGTAGCAGGAAGGGCCTGTAAGGCAGCAGTATGGGTCTATGAAATGACAAGTGGGACCAGTCAGGGGTAGGTAAGTCCTGCGAGATGACTATGAGGGCCTGTGAGGTGGCAGTGAGGCCTATAAGGTGAGTGAGGCCTGTAAGGTAGGAGATGGGGCCTGTGAGGTGGGAAATGAGGCCTGTGTGGTGACAATGAAATTGTGAAATGGCACTGTGGCCTGTGAGGTGGCAGTTAGGGCCTATGAAGTGGCAGCAATGCCTCTGGGGAATTAGGGAGTGCCTATGAGGTAGCCATAAGGACTAAAGAGGCCTGAGATGCAAGAGAAAGAAAGGCACTACATGGTACCAATGAGGACTATTAGGTCATAGTGAGGGCTTATGGGATGGTAGTCATGTCCTGTGTAGTGGCAGGAGGATCCTGTTAAATCCAAATAATATCTTGTTGGGTGAGAGGGAGTTCTGGAAGGCGACATGGTCTTTAATGTAGCCACGAGGACAATGAGGTGACATTGAGTGCCTCTGGTGTGATGTTGAGGGACTCTAGGGCAGCAGTGAGGTTCTATGAGGTGGCAGTCAGGTCTTGTGTTATAATAGTGAAAACCTCTGAGGTGAAAATGAAGTCCTATGATGTAGAAGTGAGGCTGGTGCTTTGACAATGAGAGACTATGAGGTGGCACTGAGTGCTGTGAGATGGCAATGATGGCAATGAAGCCAGTGAAGTGACAGGGAGGGCCTGTGAGCTGTCAAGCAGGGCCTGTGTGGTGACAGTGATGCCTGTAAGTTGACAGTGAGGGCCTGTGAGGTGTCAAGTAAACCCTGTGTGGTGACAGTGAGGGCTTGTGAGGTATAAAGTAGGGTCAGTGTGGTGACAGTGAGGCCTGTGTGGTGACAGTGAGGCCTGTAAATTGACAGTGAGGGCCTGTGGGGTATCAAATAAGGCCTGTGTGGTGACAGGGAGGCCTGTAAGTTGACAGTGAGGGCCTGTGAGGTGTCAAGAAAGGCTTGTGTGGTGACAGTGAGGCCTATAAGTTGACAGTGAGGGCCTGTGTAGGTCCAGTAGGGCCTGGGGGGTGGGGTGACAGTAAGTCCTGTAAGTTGACAGTGAAGGCCTCTGTGAGGTCAAATAAAGCCTGTGTGGTGACAGTGAGGCCGGTAAGTTGACAGTGAGGGCCTACATGAGGTCAAGTAGAGCCTGTGTGGTGACAGTGAGGCCTGTAAGTTAACAATGAGGGCATATGAGGTGTCAAATAAGGCCTGTGTGGTGACAGTGAGGCCTGTAAGTTGACAGTGAGGGCCTGTGTGAGATCAAGTAAAGCCTGTGTGGTGACAGTGAGGCCTGTAAGTTGACAGCGAGGGCCTATGTGAGGTCAAGTAGGGCCTGTGAGGTGACAGTGAGGCCTGTGAGGTGGATGGGAGAGACTGGGATAGCAGTGAGTCCTGTGAGGTGGAGGAGGTGCTTCTGTTGGTGGCAGAAGCCTGTAATCTGCAATGAGGGCCTATAATGGCAGGCCAGAAAAGTGAAGTAACAGTGAGTCTATGAGATGACAATGAGGACCTGTGAGGTGACAGTAAGGCCTGTGAGGTGACAGTGAGGTCTGTTGAGGTGGCAGTGAGGCCTATAAATTTACAGTGAGGGACTCTGTGAGGTTCTGTGCGGTGACAGAGAGTCCTGTAAGTTGACAGTGAGGGCCTGTGAGGTATAAAGTAGGGCCTGTATGGTGACAGTGAGGCCTGTAAGTTGACAGTTAGGGCCTGTGTGAGGTCAAGTAGGGTCTGTGTGGTAACAGTGAGGCCTGTGAGGTAACAGTGAAGGTTTGTGTGAGGTCAAGTAAGGCCTGTGTGGTGACAGCGAGGCCTATAAGTTGAGAGTGAGGGCCTGTGAGGTATCAGGTAGGGCCTGTGTGGTGACAGTGAGGCCTATAACTTGACAGTGAGGGCCTGTGAGGTATAAAGTAGGGCCTGTGTGGTGACAGTGAGGCCTGTAAGTTGACAGTGAGGGTCTGTGAGGTATCAAGTAGGGCCTATAAGTTGACGGTAAGGCCTGTAAGTTGACAGGGTCTGTGAGGTGTCAAGTAGAGCCAGTGTAGTGACAGTAAGGTCTGTGAGGTGACAGGGAGGCCTGTAAGGTGACCACAAGGCCTATGAGGTGGCAGTGAAGGACTAGTGGTGACAGCATCTACCTTTTCCTCTGTGCTGACCCTAACCAGATTCTGCACATGACAAGATATGGACTCAACCAGTAATCCTTCCACCCAGCAGACTCTTTCTGGGTTTCCTGCTCCTAGTTTACAGATTCTTTTGCTGGATTCTTGTCCCATCAAGGTCATTTTGGCCCTTCTCATTTTATCTTCCTTCTAGCCCTGCCCATTAACCATTTGCAGGGAAACTGGAATGGCTCCTGTGCTTACAGCCCATCTTAGGTGTGCCCCAGACCCAAACATCCCCATGCAAATCTGTGGCGGTGAATAAGGTTGGCCTCCTGGTAGGCTCACATACTTGAGTACTTAGTCACCAGGCAGTGGCACTATTTGAAAAGGATTAGGAGATGTGTCACTGAAGGTGGGCTTTGAGGTTTCAGCTCTCAGCTACTTCTCCAGCTCCGTACATTCTGCCATGCTCCCTGCCATGGTGACAGGGACTAAGTCTCTGAAACTGTAAGCAAGCTCCCAATTAAGTGTTTTCTTTCATAGAGCTGCCTTGGTCATGGTGTCTCCTCGCAGCAACAGAACAGTAGCTAAGACAAAACCTGGATCTGCAGGCCTACACATCCCCTCCTAAGCACCACAAGCAACTCACGACGCCCACACAAAACCTGAATCTTCCCACTCCTCTTCCTATTCTTCTGGTATTATCATCTCAGGATATGGTATCCTCGAGTATCATAGGTTATCTATCTGGAAAGCATCCTTTTGTCTTGATGCAAATCCAGCTTTCTCAACAAAGGGAATAAGAGAGTTCGTAAACCAAGTATGAGTGACCATGACTTGGGAACGCAGACTGAAGCTGCTCTGAAAAACATGTTATTACAGATACCCTAAAGCATTGAGGGCCTCCAAGGGTGGACCTCTCCCTAGTGGAATTTTCTTGTGTGGAGACATGGTCATCCCAAAGATAAGAGCATTACATACTATTGTCTCCTGCCTGAAGAGTTCACCCAATTGGGCCTGTCAATCAAGGCTGAATGACCTGCAGCCATGCTTAGGCAGGAAGAGTAGGTATCCCCTTAAGGAGATAATGTACTTTTCCTTTGTGGAAACCCTCAGTGCAGTCGGTCCTGGAGCTGCAGCCACTCGTGTCTCAACTCTCTTCAATTTTTCCTTTTTCTTTTCTATCTCTTTCTTCAGAGACTGGCCAAAGTGTACACATGTTTCTCTGGAACTTTGGGTATCTCACTTTTCTCTGAAGTTGCCTGCCCTTTGCCATGTAGCTGTTTGTCGACCTCCATTGCTAACTCAAAAGGCTGTCTCCCTGCCACCTCCTACTCCCCAAACCCAACCTCAGCCCTCACCCTCCACATCCCACCTCTGGGGAGCTGTTCAGATTCATCGCTCGCCTGCCTTGTTTTCTCTCAAACAAAACTGCCTCCAGATAGAAGAGCTCAGAAAAAGAACCCCAATTTCTCAGTAAAATATGGGGTTCTTCAAAGCTCCTGGTAACAGCGTTCCCTGTAGAAGTTCCATGGGCATTTATTAGTCACAAGAGAAAGAAGAGTCATAAATCAATGTGCTTAGCAAATACACTGGCACTGTCCACACAGCAGAGCAGGAAAGTCTGCTGGGGGTCTATCTGATGACGAATTGAACTTCTGGATTTGTGAGGGGCTCTGCTAAGGATACCTTTCAAAGGTTTTACCCAATGGTCAAAAAGATGTTGGGTCAAACACAGGGATGGGCAATGAATAGCACAAGGGGATTAATGATAGCCCAACGTAATCAGTCTCTGATCTGCAACATTCTAACTCTCCACAATTACGTAGTTCTTATCAGTCTTTGAGCCTTGCGAATCTCCAACACAGATGGGGGATGTTGTGTTGTGTTGTGTTGTGTTGTGTTGTGTTGTGTTTTGTTTAATTCCCTGGCAATTCCAGTTTATGCTAAACATCTTACCTCTAAGCACACATGCAGCTGGGCGCTTGATTCTGTCACCTCCAACGAGATACACTCGTAACACATCTGCTCCTGCGGTAGTCTGCCAAGTCTCTCCACTTGGTACCCCTCCCACACTCTACACCTCACAGGATCTGACTCACTCTCTCACAGCATTTTAGATTAGTTAGGAACTTCACTACTTGGAGCTTCCGTCCTAAAAACTTGAAACTCTTCTATTTCTTCCCTCTCCACCTCTCTGCTCTCTCACTGTGACCATAGTTTCAGTCTCTGGACTGTTTGTAACCGACCGATGTTCAAACTATTCAGAAAGCAGCATGAAGTTTGCTAGGTGGAATCACAACAGGACGCCAGGACTGCTCAAATGCTAGAAAAATCCTCACAGAAGGAGGGATGCCCAGGTCGGTTCGCCCTGTTTTAGCAGCGGGCAAGAGAAAGGTCAAGTTGCAGCTGCTGGATGGGGGAAGTTCTCTAATATACATGCCATCCATGTTCCTCCCACAGAAGCCTCTCTCTAATGTAGCATGCTACACAGTTCCTCTCCACACGTCTCTCCCTAATATGACATTATGTGAGTCACTCACTGCATAGGAGTACCACAGGCTCTACTTGATCTACAGAGCAAGGGGACAGCAAGGTCCTGGGCCCATGAGGTGACTTCTGCAGAGAGCTGGGTAAATCAGACACCCCAGGTAACCTTGCACGCACATCAGCATTCTTTCCTTCTCATGTGTAACCTTTCCAAATGGCTTCTGCTTCAAATCCATCTTTTGGAAGATTTTAAATGAAGACAGCACACATCAGCCATTAGGACACACAGGCTTCGGTTCCTGTCTGGAGAAACAGAAGTCAGTGAGGCTTGGTGGGAAAGCAGTGCCAAAGTTTACCAACAAGATCCAAAAAGACTCTGATGCTGACTCCTAAGGAAATAGAAAAATGTAAACCAAAATTTAAAAAAATGGAAATAAAGTTGACAACATCTAGTACTGTAAGGTCCATGATTCACCAAAGAATGATACCCCTGACTCAAACAGTATGTAAACTGTTTTATTCTGCACAAGTCCAGCAAGTTGGGGTCTCCCATTACCAAGACAGAGCTCACAGGCTGGATTTAAAGCACATTGGGGTTCCAGGGTAGATGAGCTTTATCTTACTCTATCTTTAGGCATTCCAGAACCATTACCTAGGTGTGGAGGCTGGAGCCTGGTTTTATTGTTTTGTTTTGGGGTTGTTTGTTTGTTTGTTTTTCTATTAGTAATTGACTTGCCTGGACTTGCTTAGACTTGCTCAGTTCTTAGGCCTAGTCTCCTGAATTGCCAATTTGAGGTCCGTCATGGAGTCAGCCTAGCCTTCTCGGTACTAAAGCATATGGAGATAGAAGCATCCTTATATGTTTTGGGTTTATAAGTAAATTGTTATAGACATCAGGAAAGAAACCTGGCAGTATCTATGGGATGTGCATATGGGCGCTTGTGTGTGCCATTACAGTATTTGCATGTGTGTGGGTGTATGTGTGTGAGCATAGGTGTACCTGCCCATGTGTGCCCAGGCATATGGAGACCTGAAGTTGACAGTGGTGTCTTTCTTGACCTCACTTTACCATGCATTATTGAGCCAGGGTCTTTCAAAGAACCCAGAGCGCATCAATTCCAGGTGGTCTAATCAGCCAGCCGGGAAGCCCCTGTCTTGGCTTCCTGAGTGTTGAATTAAAAGCAGGCCACCCACGCCTGCCCAGCTTTTACATGGGTTCTAAGGATTCCAACTGTGGTCACCATGCTTGTGCAGTGAGCACTTTATCAAATGAGCCATTTCCTCAGCCCTAGACACTCTTACTTTTGAAGGACTGTCCTATAAATAAAGAAAATGCATTCGGCTGCATGTTCAAATATAAGAAAGCTAAACAGTGGCATGTTCCTATGGGAGTAGACATAGTCATGAGGAAGACTACCCGCCAGGCTGTCGACCCTGATCATCCCAAACCAAGTGCAACTGCAGATGGCATAGTAAAGTTGTGGTGAAATTTACTTTCTCACTAAATATGAGAAAGAAAACTACGTTTGTACAGAGAGAGACAGACGGAGAGACAGACAGAACTTTCTTCTTCCAACCAGTCAAATAGGATGATGAAAATGTCACTTTAGGAATTAATGTTTTCTTTCTGAGTCTGGATCTTGTAGTTCACGTTGGCCTTGAACTCACTATAGAAAGCAGTCTATAGTGCTCAAATGTATATGATGCCTTGCCTAATGGAAGCTAATTTAGCTATGACAGAGGACTGACAGAAACAGCCACAGAGCTCAGTGTGGGAGGGCAGGAGGAAAGACCATTGTCTTTCCCCACATTCCATACTGGCACTTAGAACACAGCCTGCACCCGACTGGTATGCCGTTCTCTATGTCACACCTCAGACCTCACTGACTCTTACCACCTCATTGGAAAGGAACCCCAAGTCAGAGAAAGCCACACTGAGTGGGCACCCACATTTTCCACTGTTTGTCTTTGCCTGACACTAGTGCCCCCGAGGATGCACAGCGGGTCCTTCCTGATCCTTGGGGGAATCCCAAGCATTGAGTTAGCAATCTCCCAACAGGAAGGACAACAACAGTGACTGTGGAAAAGGTAGCCTCAGCTGAGAAAGCAGCCAGCCCAGCAGGAATCGAAGGTGCTAGACAGTTTCCTGTGATTCACCTGGAGAGCCGTTCACTTATCGGGAAAGTGACTCTTGGGCATATTCCCAAAGGACATTTCATCCTACCACACTCACTCATTCAGCCTTGTTCATTACTGCTCTATTCATAACAGAAGGAAAAATAAGGAAAATGTGGTACGTTTGCACAATAGTTACTCGGATATTAAACAAAATTATGAAATTTGCAGCTAAATGGGTGGTGCTTGAAAAAAATCATTCTGAATAAGGTGTCTCAGATCCAGAAAGACAAATATGGTAGGTATTCATTTAGAAGTGGATATTGGGTGTTAAGTCAATAATAACCAATCTACAATTCATAGAACCACAGGGGTTAAATCATAGATTGAGGGACAAGATGTGGGGGCAGGAGGTGATGCACCTCACTAGGAAAGGGAAAAAGAACAGAATGGATGGATGCGGCTTGGCTGGACTGGGAGAATCAAGTGGGGAGGGGGACGGGAGAAGAGAATGAGAGAGGGAATGGGAGAGAGACAGCTAAAATGAAGGGCCACTTGAGGGGCAGTGTGCAAAACTAATGCAATAGAAGCTTCCTAGAATATATACACCTATGAAGGTGACAATGTAATTGCCAAATAATGGGTGAGACAGACTGCATCTCTCATCAAATAAAGCTTCCAGTATTGGCCTTGAGTTACATCTAATTGAGTTGTTGGCCAAAGGGGTCCCATGAGAACCCCAAACAATCCAAGCTGTGGTCAAGACTGTAGGTCGCTCCCCGCAACCTGATACAAGGCCCCATTGCTGAAGGCCACACCTGCACAACTCACTGAGCATGGAGAGGACAAGCTGCTGCCTACAGAGCTCCTTCACCCCCTTGTCCTGGCATCTTTGGTAAGAAGTACTCGGCATCCTGCCAAATGAGAAACATAAATGCCTTGCTGGTGAGCTATGCTAGGGCAAGGGGGGCACAAGGCTCGTGGGTGTGACCAACCAGTCTCTGGTTTGATTAAGGCCACTGCATGGGATTGAACTCGCACTGACACTGCTTGGGTGACCAAGAACCTGAGACTGGATGCCCAGGGACCTTGGGGAAAACTGAACACTAATGTTCTTTTCATTTTAAAAAAGGAGCAATACAATGACCTTTAATGACATTCTGCTACGTGTACAGATCAGCACCTTGCTCAGGCCTCCCGCAGCAGTGAGAACAAATACAGAGACGCACAGGCAGGCATTACACAGAGAATGAGAGACCTTGGAACACTCAGGCCTGAACTGATGTCTCCATCAAATCCCTCCCATGAGGGCTCAGGAACCCTGTGGAAGAAGAGGCAGAAACAGTCTAACAGAGAGGATGGAGGACACTAAGAAAACAAGGCCCTCTGAGGCCACATGACCAAAGCTCATCTGAACTCACACAGACTGAGGCTCCAAGCATGCGCCTGTATCAGGTCCTTCGTACACACACAATGGCTTCCAGTTTAGTGTTTCATGGGATTTCTAAGTACATGAGTAAGTGGGTCTCGGATTCCTGTTACCAGCAAGAGAACTTGGGCTCTTTTCCTTCCTTGTTCGTACTTATGTTTACTTTGTCCAATTCTGGTGTGTTAGTTTTTGCTATATCTTATTTTATCATATTTTATTTTATTTTTCCTTAGAAACCCACCCTTTCTCTAATGAGAGGCAGAAAGGAGGCGGCTCTGGATAGGAGAGGAAGTAGGAGGAGGGGAGAAGAGGAAGGGGAAACCATAAAATCTATTTTCAAAGAGAAGAAAAAATTAATCAGGCAACTGAGGTTTTCCTCTGCTCCAATAAAAAGAAAAGGCCCGCTCTTGTTATGATATACCGGAAAAATCAATAAAGGATTCTTTATTCCATTAAGGAGAGACTGTGGGGATGGCTCAGCAGCCACACGTGCACAAGGACCTGTGTTAAATCCCCAGCACACATCAAAACCCAGGTGCGGCAGTGTATGCTAGAAATCCCAGTGCCCGAGGCAGAGGTGAGATGATCCTTAGGGCCTGCTGGCCAGACAGTCTACACGACGGCCAACTTCAAGATCAATGAGAGACCCTGTCTCAAAAGGTAAGGCGGAGAGTGATCGAGGAAGACCTCCACAGGTGCACACATATGCCCATGGGCATGTGAATACACACACACACACACACACACACAGAGAGAGAGAGAGAGAGAGAGAGAGAGAGAGAGAGAGAGAGAGAGAGAGAGAATGAATGAATATGAATATATTTCAGGAAACAATGTTAAACTCCAAGAATAAATACATAAAAAATGGATTGCTACTGCTTCCACTAGGATTTGCACCTGAGTGTACAGATTCTCTGGGCTGGAAGAGTATACAGCAAAATTCCTCTCCCTAACCTTGCATGCTCTCTATCTGTCCAGATAGGAGTAACGGGGCAGAAGCAGATGGAGCATGCTGCTGTTAGAAGGACAGTGGCCAGCATCTAGAGAGCCACTGCCAAATAGATGTTACAACTAGAGTTCATGGTGTGGTCTTTGCTAGAAGTCAAGGCAATAGGTTTGATCTTACCAACATGCTCAGACATTAATGATTTGCCCACGGTCAGAAATAAGAAACAGAGGCACTAGAACTCAGAGCCAGGTCATAGAACTCTAGAGCCTGGGATGTAACCATAGCACCGCATTTCCTCTTTTAAAGGGACCCCCTTACAGTGCCACCACTGATGCTGAGAGCAAGGGCTAAAATAGGTCCTGGGGAATCACTGGGACTTGGGTGGCATGGATCTGTACCTAACTAGATGTAAGGAAGCCATGAGAGCAAACTGCATAGTGGAGGTCCTCAAGGGACAGGATGGGAGAGCTTCTGCCGTCTGGGTGAAATCCAGAACAGCTCTGACAGTGACTGCTGGAGCCTGCTGGGTGACGGAGCCATTTTGGGAACAGAGGGTAGACCTGTGGTGCTCATGAAGAACCTGCAGGCATAGTGGCTTCAGACTGGAAGCAAAATGGAGCGAGCTGTTTAAGGCGGCTCTGTAGGTGCCCGTTTGCTTCCGATGAGCTGTTCTGCTGTAAAACATACATGCTTACTGCTCAGAGGCCATTGGCACTGTCCCTACACCACCCAAAAACCTGGCAACCTGGCTTTACAGCTGCAATGTAGGCATTGAGTGTTCCCCTCCGGGCCACAAGCAGAAAAGACACTGACAGGGCAGCCTAGCTCCTGATTCAATACCATGTGACCTTCTTGACTGGTGTCTCCTAAGCTGCTATACAACAGAGGCTGCTGCAACAGGAGGAGAAGTATTAAGTAGACAGAAGATTTTGTCTGCTCTGTTTGAATGATACACGCATCTCTCTCTGTGTCTCTCTTTGTCTCTTCTGTTTTTGAACAAGGCCATCACTATAAGTGTGTACCATACCTGGCTTCAATTTTCCTTTTTGTTTTTTTGTTTTTTGAGACATGCTTTCATTGTGTAGCCCTGGCTGGCCTGGAACTTCCTACCACTTAGACTAGACTGGCCTTGAACTCAAATCTGCCTGCGTCTGCCTCCCAAGCGCCAGAATTAAAGGCATACGCCACCACACCCGACAACTTTGTATATTCTTACTAGATGCCTGTAACTGTGTTAACATCTACTCCCCTGACCAGTCGGTCAGATCAAACCTTGTTATTGAGGCTAGTGTTGGCAGCAACAAGAATTCCAGTCACCATGTATTTGGCATCACGAAGCCACTGCCATGCAGAGAGGGTCACTGCTGCTAGATCATTCTCTGACTCCGAAGAGGGTCCTTGATGGGTAGAGCAGTAAACACCTGCCCTCTTAGTACTCAGAAGGCTGGGCCAAGAGGATCAACTGAGCCTCCAAGTTTGAAACTAGCCTGGGCAACAGAACGAGACTCTATTATAGAGAGAGTGACTTGATATTAAACCAGTGAACTGTAAGATAATAGCAAAGAAAAATTTAAATAACTCAACAAGCTTTTATTGAATAATTAGACCCTAATAGTAGACAAGTAATTATTAAACATATGGCAGGAGATATCCTGTAACCTGGGATACAGAGAGAAAGGAAGATACACCACCTGGAAGGGGAGTGGGGTACCCGAAGACATCACGAGGCAGAGTTTTAGATGGAGTTTCCAGCTCACCTGAGGGGCAGGATTGGCAAGCTCCACCACCGTGCAGGAAGGTCACACACAGCACAAGTTCATTAACAGCAAGGAGCTTAGCACCGCCACAGGGCAAGGTGACTTTGGGGAAAATAAAATTAGTCAGCAGACAAGGTGCTAATAGCTGATGCTCTGAGAAGTAGGAGAAGCAAAAAGGTCCACAGATTGAAATCATAACACGCTTTCCCAATTAGAAGTTGCTCTGCCCATTTAACATCTAAATTGGACAGTGGGTCCCAATTTAGGAAATTTTAGAATGTGCAAGAATAAGAAGCCAAAGCAAGCAGTGGCAATGACTACAACATCACAAGCAGAAGGGCAGTGTCTACGCAGATGTCTGTAAGCCACCAGGAGGGACTTGGCAGGGATGAGACGGAGACAGGGAGGGCAATGGGGGGGGTGAGTATGATCAAAATATATAATATACATATGTGGAAATGTCATAACAAAATCTATTACTATATATAATATGTGTTCATAAAACTTTTAATGAAAAAAAAATAGATATGTTGGATTTCGCCAAAATTAAAATCCAAAGAACATCATGGAAAGTAGAAGGTAGCCCATAAAATAGAAAATATCTGCAGGTTTGAGGAGGCATTTGCATCTAGAATATAAAAAATTCTTACAACATGGTAACAAAAAGATCGCATCACTTTTCAATGGGCAAAGGATCTGACTGACAGGTCTCCAAGATGTGCAAAATGGCCAACAGGCATGAGAAAAGCCGTTCAACACCATTAGCTGGAAAGTGCCAATCAAAGCCACCAAATCACTTCACATCCCTTAGACAGGCTGCTCAGAAAGACAGATATTAAAAGTGTGCAGAGCTCAGGTGCTGACCCTGCCAGCCCTGGGGTGTGTGGGGGGGGGGATGCTAAAGGAGACATTATGGCAGCCCCTGGAAGACTGCATGGTCAGTATATGCTCCCCACTCTTGCAGTAACTGCCGCCAACCCAATGGTATCAAACAACACCCAATCTTCACCTCACTGTTCTCTGGGTCAATGGTCCAAGAAGAATCTGTATGTGACGAAGGGAAGCTCTGCTTTTGGGACTTTGGGAGAAAATGCTTCTTCCAGCTTCTGGAGGCTACACGAATTTTCCACAGAGTCGTTTGGACTCACTTTCTGATCTCTCTCTCTCTCTCTCTCTCTCTCTCTCTCTCTCTCTCTCTCTCTCTCTCTCTCTCTCTCTCGGGACTATGACTGCAGAGGGTAACTCACCCAGATGGTACAGAGTCATCCACTTTAAAGTCATCTGATTAGCAACCTTCATTCCATCTGCAATCTGAATTCTAGGTCTGATTACCCTGTGACATTACAAAATCACAGTTCAGGGGATGGGGACGTAGAAATCTTCAGGGCTGTCTGCCTCATCCAGCAACTCCTTGGAATACGCTCACCATAAACAAAAAGATGCACTCACGCAAAACTCATACAATAAAGTTCATAGCTGCAGTGTTCACAGTAACCAAACAAGAAACAACTCAGATTCATCTACTGAGGAATAAAGAAAATGTGATGTATACAGATGGTGGAATATGACATAGCTATAAAATGGGATGACATAATGACATGCTCCGCAACATGAATGAACCTCAACAGCCAATAAGAAAGGACCATATATGGTTCAGTTCCATTTGCACAAGCCTAGAGTCAGCAATTCCTGAACTGTATGTAATAGATCAGTAGTTGCCTAGGACAGGGAAGAAAGGAAATGGGAGGAATGGAGATAGTAATGAACAGGGCTTTCTTTCTGAAGCAATAAACATGATGCTGGCTTTTTCTAGAATGTGGCCATTAAAGTGTGGAATTGTATACTCTAAAGGGGTGATTACCTGATAAGGTTTTTTAATGAGACCATTGGTCTATTTCTGAAGGCATGAGACACACATAACGAAGGAAGCATCAATGTTTATTCAATTACGTCTCTCTTAGAGATTGTTTTTAAGTGACTAGCAAGAAGTGTGATGTCCTGACTAAGCCGGAATACAAAAACAGCTGGCACGGCCATGTGTCTGGCCTCTCAGACACCAGTTAATTTCATGCTCCAGAGGAATAGACATTGTCCCCTCCTGGGATGTGCCTTCTGCTCCCCAGGAAGCCATGAACCCAGCAACAATTAAACATAGCGAGTGCTTCCTTCGGTGTGAAGATGTATGCTCCCTTATCACTCTCTCAAATCCCTCTCGCCCACCCCCACAAAGGGAATCTCAAATCCCTCTCCCTTTCCCCCTCCCCCTGCTTCCCTCTGTGTGTGAAAACCATGGGCACTCTCCCTGGAGGTAGGGCCAGGGTATTCTCTCTGCATCTTTCACAGTTTAACAAACAGCTTATTCATTTTGCTAAAAGCGAGCTTGCTGTAAGTCACCCACAACCACTCCCAAGCATGAATAGAGCCTCGAGCTTAGCATTACCCATTTCCTTAAACGTCTCACTAAAAATACTTTTATAAAATTATTTTTTAATTCTAAATCCACTGATCAACAGCTATAAAATTAAAACATGAGGCTAGGGAGTGGCTCAGTGATAGGATCCTTTCCTAGCATGGATAAGGGCCAGGCCTCAAACTCCAGCATCACACAGACAGACAGACAGACAGACAGACACACACACACACACACACAGAGGAAGGGAGGATAGGAAGACGGAAGAGAGGAAAAATAAACAAAACAACAAACCTATATTCCACAAGGAACAAAGATTTATTGTGAAGAATCTAATTTTCTATTTTCAAATATCAGACAAGAGAAGATGCAGTTGCGTGTGTGTGTGTGTGTGTGTGTGCATGTGTGGGGGGTGCGTGCACACAAGTGTGCAGGTAGGCATGCCCATGGATATACCTTCAGAGACCAGAGAACAGCACGAGGTCTTTCTGTATCACTCACCTTGAGACAGGAACCGAAGCTCAGCATATCTGGCTAACCAGAGGGCTTCTGGGATCCACCTGTCTTGGGCCACCAATACTGGGAATGCAGGTACACCAAGGGCTGCGCCTAGATTTCTATGTGGGTGCTGGGGATTCAAACTCAGGTCCTTGTGTTTGCAATGCAACTGCTCTTACCTACTGAGCCATCTCCCCAGCTCCAAAGGCACCGTTTTCTATTAATTTCTAAAGTATGATTATATCATCTCTCCCTTCTCTCTTCCCATGAATTCCTTCCATGCATTCTACTTGCTGTCTCTCAAAGTCATGGCCATTTTCCTTTCATTGTTGTTGCATACACACAGGATCTCCAGAAGAGCCCAACTCAGTCCCTGATACACATAGACCTGATGATTTCTCAGGTAGTTGCTATAGTAACAGGAAACTGACTCACACAGCCACTCCCAGAATCCCATTTTGCAAGTTATCTCATATCTGGAGTTTGAACAGTCAATTGAGGGATCAATATCAGTGTCTGCTGATGTAAAAGATGATTACATAAGCACAATTCCTAAAAAGGAAAGCTAAACTCTCAGCTAAAGTGCCATCTGGATTCATAAGGCAGAAATATTACTCAAGAATAAAAATGACTTTTAAATTGTGGGGTTGGCTGCAGCTGTGACAGCTAAGATGGAGAAGCTGATCTCAACAACAGCAACAATAATTCTTTAAAAGTCTCCTGGGAATCCAGCACAGCTTCAGAACACAGGACAGCAAGTGCAGGCTCTGCCCATGTGACTTTGGCTCATGTCATTAAATTTTTCCTTCATTCACAGGAGAGGCTATGAAGCTGGGACGTTAGGCTGCCATGAAGCCACTAGTCTGTCACATATCACTAAAGTCCACTCTCTGTCCACTACTATCTGTAGAAAGAGGAGCGTGGGCCAAAAGGAAGTGTTGGGAGGATTGTTGCTGCTGTTTTAAATCTCACCGGATCTCTGTCCCTCTGAAGAACCCAGACTAACACAACTGTCACCGCCAGTCTTTGGAGTTACCATTAGAATCCTAGACAGGCGTGTGGCATGACGCCATCCATACAGCAGCACTAGAGAAGAGAGGAGAGGCTCAGTGGGAAGAGATTCATATAGGAAGGAAGGTGTAATGAGAGGGCACATCTGGATGGATCTGGATTCATCTCCTAGTTGTAGCACTGTGCTACCGTTATAGTAGATATTATCATCTGAGGAAACAGTTAGAAGTACACCGGATGTATTCTTACAAACTATGTGTCCGTAAACACTTACCTCAACATAAAATGTTTTATTTAAGAAATGAATGGAAAAAGGGATGAATGAAAAAAGCCATTAGAAAAGCTCTCGGGGTGGGATGAATTGCCTAGGAAGCGTTAGAAAAAAAAAAAAAAAAAAAAAAAAAAAAGAACAAAAAAAAAAAAGAAAAGCCTCAACCTGTGGGTTGCCACCCCTCTGGGCATCAAACGACCCTTTTACGGTGTCACATATCAGATATCCTGCATATCAGATATTTATGTTACTATTCATAAAAGCAGCAAAATGACAGTTATGAAGTAGCAATGAAAATAATTTGGTTGGGGGTCACCACAACATGAGGAACTGTTTTAAAGCATTGCAGGGTTAGGGAGGTTGAGAACTACTAACATGAAATCCATTCAGGCAAGAGAAGACTTGCGTTTGAACTAACATGGTGGGAACAGAAACAGAGAGAGGTGGGGAGACTTGGTACAGACAGTTGAGGCAGAATCCAGAGTGTCTATTGACAGACTAGTGACTTTGAGGCCTCTAAATTAAACAACTAGACAAACAGTAGAGTCAATAACTCAAGCACAGACAGTTCTGTTCTGGAGAAACTTGAGATGTGAGACCATTGTTAGATTAATTTATCCTCCTTTGAGCCATCTAAAGTTGTCCCTGCATGTGAAGAGCTCCCAAGACTCAACACAGGCCAGGGGGTTTTGAGTCAAGTGAGTAAAGAAAACATAAGTTTAAAAAGACCCAAAACTGATAAATAAGAAAACTTTATTCCATTACTTTCTTATGTATGAAACCAAAGATCCTACTCTGAGTTTGTAAGCAAATTCTCTATTTAAAATCCATTTTCCACTCAACCTGTCATTCTTGCTTTTGTATTTTCTTCCTGATAAAACAAGAATGCCCTGTCCGGTTAAAGATGATTGAAGCTGTCCACCAAAAGGCAGATGAAGTAAGGGGGACCAAGAGATATTCCCTCTGAAACAAAAGGGCCTGGACCTCAAATAAACACATTCCAGTCTCAGGCCAATTCTTAAGTCAACAACTGCTTTTCACCAATTGACATCATTTCTTGTTTTCCTTATGAACGCTGTGTCAGTGGGCTGCAGCCTCTGGTTATCACAGCAACTGCCATTTCACACATCAACGTGCTTTCTCTCAGAACACAGACTTGGAGTGGCACTCTTTTAAGGTGTGTATTTTAGCACCTGATGGACCTGGTGTCATTTCTAGTCAACTCCTTTGTCTCAGAGATGTCCTGTTTTTAAAATGTCACAATACTGAAGGCTAAGACAAAAAGACACTCCCAGCTCTGTCCTTTAATTAAACTTGGGATTGCTCCCTTGGCTGCTCTCTGCCCTGAAGACTCTCCTTTTGATAGTGTGGCCCAGGAGGAATCATCAGGCCATGAATTGTGATCCAGCCCATCAGACAGATCAGCAAAGAAATGACAGGCACAATCCTGTTCTGCTGCTATCACTCTTCTGACTTAGTGTTTTCTACTGGCAAAGAAAAAGGAGGAAGGAAGGAGGATGGGAGGGAGCATGAGAGGGAGGGAAGGAGGTAGGGGGGAAAGAGAACCTGAAAAGAAATTGTTCGTGTGGATTAAAGTTTCCTGTAAGAATCTACCTACAAGGCCTATGGACGGATTAGCACTTGACTGACTGATTAGAACTTCAGGACTGCACAGAGAAAGGACCGTTGCCAGTTCAGAGCCCAATTACAAATTACCTTGGGCTCCTTGATCCCCCTAGAATGACTGCTTATTGCCCTTCCCTGAAAAATGGCCTAACTTTCTTATGACTGTTAATTAGGTAAGCCCCTACAAAATGTATAAACAGAACTTCTCTCTCTCTCATCAATCCAGAAGCAAATGCTGTCAGACAATATCTGAGGCCTTCTACAGGGAGGTCCTCACTGCTTTAAGGGACTGAGTACACCATCACTGTATCTGAAAAGAATCTTGATTTAAAACCTTCTTTGCCCAGTTACCATAAAAAAAAAATCACAAAGATTATTAGCACATCAGAACACCGAGTTTGAAGTGACCTAAACTATGATCATACGTATTTGACTCCAGAATAAATTATTTTTCATCCCATTAAAGTGGATATTTTTAGCATAGTCACTCAACTACTATAGTATGAGAAATCAGACTTGCTACTTGTTTGAAATTTTTCTAAAGGGCCCTAGAGTGTATATAAACACATTTATTGTTACCATCTGTATCAGCTATTTTTTTTGTCATTATGATAAAATACCATTGTCAGAAGTAACTTGTGGAAGCAAGACTTTATTTGGGCTTATGGTTCTCTCTGGAGTAGAATCCACTGTGGCAGAAAGGCAGGCAGCATGCCACAGGAATGACGGGTAGAACAGGAATCTGAGAGATCACATCTTCAAACAAGCAGAAAGCAGAGAGAGCAAACTGGGAGTAGAGCAAGACGATGAAATCTCAGAGCCCTCTCCCAAAACCACATTCTCCTCCAGCAAGATGGTGCTTCCTAAATCCATCAGACGGCACAACCAACTGCAGACCAAGTGTTCCACTAACCTGAGTCCTGGAAAACTTTTCACTTATACCTCCCTCCTACCAGAAGCAAACACAGAAATCTACCCTTTCCCTTTCCCCCAAGTCATTCTCAATGCCACATTCCACAGGGACCCCTTCTCTGTCTGGAACACACTTGTTAGCAGCCACTGTTGCAAACAGTCAAAAGGGTCCTGAAGTCATCACAATAAGGGAGGCTTTGCAAAACGACCTTAAAACTAGTCAAAATAACTCACTCGCAGAGCAAACTAGTCCACACCCACCACCTTGAGCAGTTAAAGTCGCAGGGGTCTCCAGTGGTCCTGTTAGCTTCTGCCCGTAATCCACTCTAACCAGTCATAATACGGGAGCTGCTGGAGAAGCAAGGAGTTAGGGAATCAGGAGTGAGTAGAAATTTCTAGCTGGGAAACTTGGAACTTGAGATGCTGACTTTTTAGCAAGAAATTCTCAAAACTGCCAACCACTGCCTGCTACTGCCTGCAGGCTTAAAGCAGAGCAGCTCAGGGCTTGACTCTTTGTTAAGTAACGCCAGTCCCCAGACAGTTTCACCACAAAACTAAAAGATGAAATTAAGACGCAATTAAACATGGTCCCATTGCTAAGGCCCCAAATGGCAGAGGAGGTAACCCCACTCAGTAAAATGAGAGTAGCCGCTAACTCTCCCTACAGTGCACATGATGGCTCCAAGACTTCTAGGCTGAAAATACTGAAGCGATGCTTTCCACAGCTAATGCTGCTGCATAAGGGTGCAGCACTGAAGACCACACAGTTCTAGCATGCAATTTCCTTTCTTGTCACAGCTCCCACCAGGATACCTGTGTAAGAGCAGTGAATGAGCAGGGGCCATTCACTGAGCCCAGCACTGCTTTTGTACCTGAGGCTCAATTCCCTCTGAACAGAACTCAGCTTTCACACCTCAGTAGAAGATGAGAGACACAAAGCCCCAGGTGCTGTCTTGTCTTTGCACCCCGCTACCCCAACCCTGAGGTGTGCTTTATCCTTTTTCGTGCCATTAAAAGCTCCCTTTCCCTCTCCACTAGTCTGACTTGTTTCTAAGTGTAGGAAGGTCTTCTAGGAGTAGCCTCTCTAACCCAAGGTGATCTCTCTCAAAGACCAAGTATTTCACCTGTTTGGTCACTGCGTCAGGTTCCTTTAATGGTAAGATCTTTAAAATGAATGTGTCAACTATCATGAACACTGGAAAGACAACAGGCAACACCTATTGAAATTGGGGCCTTGGTTTATCACTATATCCACAACATTTCAAACAATACCCAAGAAATAGCAAGCACTCAAAAGTACCTGCTCCTCTGAATCCATTAACAGGGCAAAACATGGGTTCCCAACACACAAAAATATACACATTTTTTTTAGCAAACAAAATGTTTCCTAAAAATTCTGCTTAATTACTATACATCAAATAGCACCAAGCTATATAGTGTGCCCCATACACAAACATATGTACTCTATGCCAGGTAAAAACTGGGGGGGGAAATGACATTTTCAAGAAGTCAAGGAAAAGTTTGGCCTCTTTTTCCATATGGCTAAGAATGTAAGATAAAATAGGCTGCTAAAGAAAACAGTGTAGAAGTTTCTAGAACAACTAAAAATAGAGGCCCTATGGGATATGGCTATCCCACTTCTGAGGATGCAGTGAAAGAACCAAGGAAGAATCTGGAAAAGACATCACTACACCAACTGCAGCACTGCTCACAACCGCCACTGAAAGATGTCAATCATGGTCGGGTCTAAGATCTGCTTAGAACTCAGCAGTGGATCCCAGTTAAGCAGGAGGTAGCAGGCCCTGTCTTCCCTAACCAGCAGCTGGTGCCGGCTTGCCTGGTACCTTTTAGTTTACATTAGGCTGTAAAGTTACAATCTGTTACTTGAGGAGCTTTTTCTCTATGTACCATCTGCTGAAAACAGAGGAGAAACAAGGAGGCTGATTCCAAATCCTGGGGAAGAATTTAAGACACTGGGGAGTTGAACGTCTACCTTGTATCAAATGTCAGGTGAGGGCAAATGTTCCCAATGTTGTTCTTTGTCTCTAGTCCTACCCACTCTGTCAGCCTTGATATTAGAGATATTGAGAAAACACCTTAGTTTATGATCATTTTTCAGACATTGAATGTAGTTGGTTACAGGTTTGGGGATTTAGCTCAGTAGTAGAGCTCTCGTCTACTATCATGGTCAAGGCCCTGGGTTTGATCCCCAACATGGCACAAAAACAGACCTGAGCGCTCAGGACACAGGCCTCAGCTACAAACAAGAGAAGCTGGCTTAGGCTAGCTTGCTAATATAAGTCAGGGTCATTAATGTGGCCAATTGCATTTTTCTGCGTTCTACTGTTTTTACAACTTTCCCAATGCTGATGCCAGGCCTGAAAAATGAAACAGGAGCTCCAGATAATTGTCCCTGGGCTGGGCACCTTCAATCACCTTCAATTGAGCCAGCATCAATCACCATTTGGAAAACAAGTATCCAGTAGAATAGTTGAAGGAATTCACTCCTCTAACCCTGAAAATGAGACACTCTACTGGAGATGTTAAGACAGACCTGGCTGTGGCCAGTCTGTTCACTATGGCCCCAAGGTCTGAAATGTCCAAAAAAGTCCAATGTCTCTATAAACAGTTGGCCAGCTGTGACAGAATGCAGGCTGTACTATCAGGAACCAGCACGCAGATAGTGGCTGAAATCATTTAGTTTGAAACTATGCACTAGTGTTAATGTAGCAGGGGAAAAAATAGGAAGCTTTGCAAAAGAAATGCCCATTCGATATTCTGCACCCTTTATGATTGAGCTAGATGAAAAACTAGTACCAGCAATATCAGGGGGTCTGGGCCAGCACTGCCAGGATTTCAATTCAGAAGTCTTTCACTTGAAACATCTTATTCATTATACAAACGAAGCAGAATTTGCGCAGCAGCCATAGCAAGACCACACTCTGGAGCTTGAGAACCAAGGCTGGAACCACCAGGAAAAACCCTGTGCCTTTAACAGATGTACTTAAACGTCACACTGGGCCACCCTGTCTGACTTCTAGGTTACTGTTTGGTTTGGTTTGTTTTCTGAACTGGAGTGGGAATTTATTCTCTGGTTCTATTCATAGCACTAGATTGTGCCTGTCTTTTTTGGGAAACCCATACTGATCCTAGCTCCCTGGGTAACCCCTGGACCTTAGGGACAGAGCAGCTGGTCTCCTCATCTAAACACACATGGGAGGGGATGCAGAGAGGAGAGGTGGAGGTAGGCAATACCTTGAACTAAACTTACATTTTTACTGCCACCATCTAGAACAGAAGTTCAAAGTGACAGAAATCAACCAAAATGTCAAGTTCTACCATGATGTCATTTTGTAAAATAAATATGAAAAGCTTTTCCTGTGTGCACACAAGGTAAGGACCCTGAAATGCAACACTTTTAATAGGGAACTAAGTTGCGAATTTTCCCTGTAAGTAAACACAGGCTCACCCGGAATGACTTGACCTGTGTGCGCGTGAACCGGAAGGGATAAACACAGTCCAAAGGTCGACATAGCATGGATTCCCAAGAAGCCTTTCCAGCAACCACTACCCACTGCCGTAACATGACGTCCCAATTCAAAGTAATCCCACAAATACCCATGCTGCCCCCGCTGTACAGGTAGATGCTGTTAAGAGAAAACAATATCTGGCCATATTTATCCAGTACAAACTGAAGCGCTGGAATCATTTTATAATCAAAGACCAAAGAAATAACAATTTTCCATATTTCCAGAGGTGTCAGATTTCCTGGAGCTGGAATTACAAACACTCGTGAGCTGCCTAATGTGGGTGATGGGAATCCAACCCTGGTCCCTGCACCAGCAGCCAGGGCTCTCAGGTCCTGAGCCATCTCTGCAGCCTGCACGTCTGACACTTACATCGGCTCCCCAAAGGCTATCCCTACAGACAAGCTCAACCCCCAAAATGTATTTCTTAACCAATTGAAGATGGTATAATGATTTCTTTAAATTTTCAAAGATCTTTGAATTTCCTGCCTTGGCCCAAGGTAAGTCAGCAGCTGGGCGGGGGGCCATGTCTATAATCCTAGCACTCAGAAGACAGAAGCAGAGGGATCCCTGCAAACTGGAGGCCAGGCTGCTGGTTTTCATATATATACATACATATATATATGTGTGTGTGTGTGTGTGTGTATGTATATGTATATATGTATATGTATATATATATATACATCATAATCTCGTGTGTGTCTGTGTGTGTGTACTGAATCTAACAAAGCCAACAAACTGTTTTATCCTGCAATTTGATGTGCTCATTTAACTTGCATATAAAAAGATGAACAGAGGATAATTATGAAAATCTTGAAATAAGAGGAACACCATGGGAGATGGGGCTAAGGGCTGAATCTTCTTTACCAGAGCAGGGGCTCTGAACAGATAAACAGGAAGCCAAAAAAGTAGGCCAGGAACAACGGAAGACTGAGGACAGAGTAAAAATGTTACCTCCACTAACTATGAGGCAAAAGGAGGTTTCTCAAAATTAAATTTTAAATTTAGCATATAAAGTAATGGGTTTCATTATGGCCTCTCCATCCATGTGTGTCATTATACTTTGTTCTAAGTCGTCCCCCTCCCCACTGCCCTGGCCCTGCTTGATGGTCTCCCTCTCTCTTCCCAAATAGTGGCCTCCTTCTTCTGTTTTCATGTGCCCTGTGTTCCATTTCTGTCTCTTCCCTGCTCTGACCTTGGCTCCTTTCCTTAAGATGTCTTGTTCCACGGTGGCCCACACCTTTAGTGCCAGCACCTGGGAGGCAGAGACAGGTGGACCTCTGTATGTTCAAGGCCAGCCTGGGCTACAGAGTGAAACCCAGTCTCAATGAACAGCTCTTTTCCTTCTCTCCTGTGGCCCCTTGGAAAAGGGATTGCTGTTGTTGTTTAAATTCTCTTATTTATATTATTGTGTGGGTGCAGAGCTGTAAACATGAATCCTGTGCATGTCATAACAAGCTTGTGGGAGTCAGAGGACACCGGGAGGGAAGTTCTCTCCTATTGTGGGATCTGAGGGTTGAGCTCACGTTACCAGATTTGCACAATAACAACTTCTATCCACTGAGCCATCCAGCCCAACCCAGAAGTTCTTATAACAGGGCCTGGCACATTCAGAAAAGATTATCTTACTTCCATGTTCACACAGAGTTCTGAGACTGGAGTTAGCTCTCCATAGGCAGTAAGGACAATGCCCCACAACAGACTGTAAACTAGTCACACAGCCTGAGGCCAGGACAGTGCAGTGACTGGAACAAGAACAAGGAAAACAAGTTGGGAGAGAGTGGACAAAGGTGACCACAAGGTGTGGCCACTTCTATTTCCATGACAGCCTCTGCAACTGCAGGAAGAAAGCACTCAAAGGCTTAAGTGACCACTGACTGTCCAGTACCCTGTTCCCTAAACATACCAGAGGTTTAAGAGTTTTGAGAGAGAAAAAGAGAGCGAGAGACAGAGAGAGACAGAGACAGAGACATAGAGAGAAACAAGACAGAGGGACAGAGACACAAAGAAAGAGACAAAAAAGAGAGAGAGAGCCAGTATTTAAAAGAAAAGATACTAGGTTCTTTATAATAAGGAGTAGGAAGTACTTTTCTAATTATAACCAAATATCTAGAAGGAATTAAGATAAGGATTGAAAAATCTGGACCTGGGGTGTAGCTCAGTGGTAGAATAGAAGCTTAGAATTCATGAAAACCTGGATTCACTCAGGAGTGGAAAAGAGGTGGTGGTCAGGAAAGGTATGGTAAGGAGGAAACGTATTAAAGACCTTCTAGGTAAAAAGAAAAGCTGTTAGGTAAAGTCAAAACAATTCACACTCTGAGAGGCAAACACTTGCGATTTAATCACAAATGACTAATCTTCCTAATACATAAAAAGCTCTCAACAATTGGGAAAGAAAAAAGCCAAACACTTACTAACAAAAGTGCACCCAAAAAACAGCAGGGAGGCAGGTCAAAGGAATTGAAAGGTAGGTGGCCTGAAGAAAGATAAGGAGAGACATCAGATTTCAGAGTAAGAAATTAAAACTGAATCCAGATGTCATCTTTCTCCCATCGTGCCTACAACACGGCATATTGGCAAGGCTATGGAGAAGCTGTGACTTTGTTCATGGCTGATGAGAATCTCAGTACTTTCTTTATACCCCGAGGAAGGAGTGTCTGAGGGATTCATGACAGTACTGGGGCAACGGCAACCGAAACAGCTCACGTATTTATCCTCTGACCTGCAGGTCCTATTCTGATGAGTCCATGCAGTAGGCGCCCTTACAAATAGGAAACCACAGAAGGAAGCTCCTTGTAGCAGCGTGATGTATAAAAGACTTCAAACAGTGAATGCACACCAACAGAGGACCGGGCTGAACAAACTGTCCAACCAAGAACCATAAACCATGAAACCAGATGAGAGACGTTTCAGGAAGGCGAAGACACCAAGCGCAGAACAGACTTGCATGTGTTAATGCCAGCTGACCCAAAACAGCCCAATAACACACATGTTAGACATCTAGTGGGGGCCAAAGCCAAGTGTCCTCACTACCAGCATGCTATGTGTGATTTAAAGGCTCTGCTAAAAGTCAGCCACACTGGGGCCACAGCAAAGGGCTACTGGACTCACTGGGTTTAGGTTCCAAACTTGGAGCCTGAGGATGAATTATTCAGAGAAGGGCCAGATTGCAAGCTACTGTAACACATGCACAGACATCAAAGCCTGAACATGAATGGCTGCTCAGAGCCATGGCTGGTCAGAGGGGAAGCTAACAGCGCCAGCCATGAAAGACCTCACAGGCTATGAGTCTGAACTTTACCACGGAGGCTACACAAGGCCACTGGAGACTTTTTTGTTGTTGTTGTTCATTTATCCATTTATTTAGTGTGTGTGCATGTGCATTTATGTCCATCACATGTATGCAGGAACTCACAGAGGTCAAGAGAGGGCATTAGATCCCCAGGAATATGAGTTACAGGCAGTTGTGAGCCACCATATGGGTGCTGGGAATTGAACCCAGGTCCTCTGGAAGAGCAGCAAGTGTTCTCAACTGCTGTGCTATTTCTCTAGCTACACCGGGGGATTTTAAGCAGCCATGTGAAATCATCAGATATGGATTTTTCTCCTGACTGCAGGGGAAAGGAATGGGTGAGACAGAAGCCACATTAGCATAACTCTGTGAGCATGGATACACAGTGGAGAGGGAGATCCTAGCAGTGCACTATTAGGCTCAACTGAAAGGAGCAAACAGTCGTGTGAGAAGTGAAAGCAGGGCCAGAGCAGAGGGGAAGCCCAAGGGGCCTCCAGCACCATGCAGGCCCCAGAGACCACCTGCCATCAGTGCAGAGGCTGAGGTGTCTTTGCTCAAGTATCTCTGAAATAGGAGACGGTCTGGGTTCCTGAGGGTGGGGGGAGACTCGTGTCGCTTCTCCAACTTCACTATTAACTGTATTCTGGTACTCAACCAAAAAACTGGGTTGTGAGGCCAGCCTTGCAGTTGATAGAGGACACCTCACCAGAGAATGAATTGGGGTGTGAGGCTCCACTGATGTAGTAATACTCGAGAGGAGAACACAGGAAATGAACACACCGAGCTTTACAGAGGCTCAAGGAAAAGGCTAGAGGAGACAATACCAGAAGAACATAAAGGCTTGAATCATGAACAGCCACCCACTAACTTGTTTTTCATATTCTCCAAGTCTCTGTCACTGTGTGTGTGTGTGTGTGTGTGTGTGTGTGTGTGTGTGTGTGTGAGAGAGAGAGAGAGAGAGAGAGAGAGAGAGAGAGAGAGAGAGAGAGAGAGAGAGATTGATTTGACATTTGACCTCTGGTTAACAGTGCCAACTGCTTAGTGAGGCAATTAGAAGACAGTCTAGAAGGGTTTGCTCATTAAATAAAAACCCATAATCCATCTTAGGAACAGGAAGGCTCCTGTGGGTATGAGGTGGTTCAAGATGACCACAGGGGTGGTCGGGAGATTTCAACAAGACACACAAGAGGTACAAAGCAGGGAAAGCAACTCGGACGTCTCCACCAGAACTGGCACACTGCTGAGCATCTAGGGCAGTCAAGGAGGCCGCTCAGGGGCGGTGATGTTTATTGCGTAGTCATTTTAAAAACCACTTCTCCTAAAGGCCTGCTCTAATTGTTTTAATTAGACTTTTATGAGCTTATAAGAAAATGGCTTTAAGACATTTTTAATTAGTGCTAACATTAGCCTATTAACCTGGTAGTTATAATTAAATATGGAGATAAACCAACATTTCAGTGACCTATGAGCTAGCTAGTCCTTGGGCTGTCTGGGTTGTGTTTGTGACCACAAAAAAGACCAGAAGGGCGAGGACAGGTTCTCGCCCATTCTGCACAGCCGAATGTCTTGTCTTTGATAACGTAATGGTTTTAGCTTCACAAAAGGGTCTGTGGTCACCAAAACTAGGGACTGACTTTGCTTCTGAAAGGTCCCCAAACTTTAGCTCTATAGAATGTTCCTGACAGCCAAGCTTCCACGGACAATGTACACACACCCCTGTGGCTCAAGCAGCAGCCTGAGCCTTGGCTCCATACTAGTTTTTGTTGTCTTGAAACAGGGAATCTTGGGAAATGTAGCATTTTTCAGTTTGAAGGTCTATTGTTTTATGTTAGAAGGACTAAACCCCAAGTACTTTGGAAAGTGCTTAAGACTGTGAAAATAAAACTACAATCTATCTTTCTCCCATGAAGATGGTGTTAAAGAAAAAGTGGAGATTCTCATGTCTGGAGCCCCAGACAAAGCAGCTGGAGCTCAGAGAAGCTGGGGCAAGCTGCTCATGTGACATAAATCTGTGAGAGCCCAGGGGAACAACAGTTCTGCCATGAGGCCAATCTCTAGCAGGTTTCTTGGTTCCCAGAGGTCCAACCCCTGGGCACTGATCCTCCCAAACCAAACTTGTCATAAGCTGTTTACAGAGCAAGTCTGCACAGCCAAATCATCTCCCTCTGGCCCATGCCTTCCCTCTCTTGCCTTCGTCTAGAGTTCCTCCATTTTTTTAATCCCACTTTCGCAACCCATTTCTTACGATTGGTGATATTTTTTCCCTTTTGTTCAAAGCCCCCATTGTAACTCCTTCAATCTAACCTAGTTCTACTTCTCATTTGTAACCCTAAATCATCTTAGGGTATTGGTTTTTAAAATCTTCAGACACAGATATGAGAATGGCAAGCCCTCCTGGTCTCAGCACTGCATGCAATATCACACGTGCTCTGAACATAGATATTTCTGGGCGTCTGTTTCACTTTCAGGGCTTCTACAACAAATCAATGCTTTGACATTTCCGAAATCTTCTCTCTTACAGTTCTGGGGGCCAGAAGCCCCTGGACCATCAGGGTTGGTTCCTCCAGATACTCAGGGGAAAACCTCCTTCCTCGTCCTCCCAGCTTCTAGAAGTAGCCTGAATTCGTTGTCTCGTGCCCTCTTTCCACAGTCACAGCTCCTCCTGCAGGCATCTTTTTCTAGCGCTCTGACTTACATGAGTTATTATATTTAGAGTTGGACCAGTGGATCCAGGAAGCTCTCCCCATCTCAAAATGCTTAAGTGAATCTCCCTCACAAAGTCCTTTTTGCCATGGAAGGGCCTGTCTAAGAATTAGGGCCAGGATATCTTGGGGTTAATTACTCAGTCATGTCAGTGACTCAGTGCATTCCTAAGTTCTGAGAGCAACACTGGGGAACAGTGAGTAAGAAATTGAGGCCATCCCTAGATCTGCAAGGAAGCTAACTTGACCTCCATCCTTGCAGAGCACTACAGAGGACTTCAGATGAAATCACAGCTCTTCCTCACACCTGACTTAAGCCTGCTAAGGCCCGAGCTAGCCCGTGCTCCCAGGAACTGAGATTATATAATTGTATTGTTTACTATCATGTATTCAGTAATCTGTTACATAAGAGAGGAAACTATTGTAGATGACAAGCAGAACATGAGCAGGGAATTAATGAATAATCTTTGGGAAGTCAATAACCGACATGAAATTACATGAAAATTTTAGAGTTTCCATAAACATAAACAATTAGTCAAAGAATGAGCTCACAATTTGTATCGTTTATTCAACAAGCTAATAGCCCATACAAGATGAGGAACACTGAATTAGGAGCCTAATGAAACCATTAAAAGTTGACCTCTTGAGATGTTTCTTTCATATCATCTGGCATGATATGAAAGGGTACAGAAATTCTATGAACAAAACCTGGGGTCTCAGAAATCATTTGTTGTGGGTATCCTTCCAACTCACTAGAACAAACTCAACAGTGGAGATGTAGGAGTCTATTCCACTGCAAAGCAGTTTTGAGAAAAACAGTACAGACTCTCATCATTAGAGCAAGTCTTACTAGAACTCTCATATACAGTGGGCAGTACCTGCCTTTCTCAACTGTCACCTCAATCTCATGCCCCTTCCCCAACTCTCTACAGTGGCCCTTCACCTCTCAGTATTGAAGATGTTCTAGAACACTTTCCCAAGCATCTCAGAATAGGACCTCTAAGTTTGTCTTCCTTCATCTTGGGAGTGGGCTACATGGACTCTGCTCCACCCATTCAGGTGACCAATGCCTGATCTCTTTGGCATGATCTCCTAGTAACCAAAAAATGATCTAACCAGAGACTGAATCTGAAATCTTGAATCCATCTAATGCCAACCCCTGCTCTGTGTTGATCCCTGCTGAGTGACCCAAAAGCTAAAATGGAAAGATGTTCAGAAACAAGTCCTGAATTAGCAAATGGGACTTTTAAATGGCAGGAGCTAATGAAGCTATAATTAATTTCATCCAGTTCAGCGTTTCTCAGGTACTTGCGAACCTGCAACCCACTGAGTCGGGCACTATGGAGGATGAAGATTCCTAAAACAAGTTCCTGACATTCCCAAGGCTAGCATGTGATGGTGGCAGAGGCATGAAAACAACTAGTGAAACCTCAAGGCAGGGTAAAGATAAGGTGGATCAACAGAAGCATTGTGGGAAAGACAAGACATAAGGTGGTGGGCCTTGAACAGTGAGTGGGTGAGGAAGGACTCAGTCAAAAGCAAACTGGTCAACATTCACGGTCCATGCAGGAAGTTGAGAAGGAGCGGGAGGGGAGACAGGGACTGACAGCTGGGCTCCTCCTGATGTGGCGTTGAGGTCAGATGGGAACCAACTGTAAAAGGTCAGAACAGGCTAATGCTATCCTACAGGACCTGAGGTGCCAAGGAAGGGTGGCAGTTGCGCTGCTGCTGTGTGTTCCCTCGTGAACAGTGCTTTCAGAAAGCAATGTGGACAGTGTTGGAAAATGGCCTGTCGGAGACTGGAGAAATGAATCGCAGTTAGGACTCCATTACAATAACGCAGGTGCTGACTATGCAAGTTCTTGGGCACTAAGCAAGGACCTTGCATTATCTCATTTCCTATTCAAGACCTCACAAAAAATAGGTGCTATTACTAACCTCATTTTCTGCCTGAGAAAAGCTGGGCTTGGTCAGGGCAAGAATCTAGCTCAAAGTTGGTGGGCAGAAGTAATAGCTCCTACTTTTGAGCCCAGGGCTTGGGGACACCAGGTGCGGATCACAGCAGTTGGGGTGGGGATTTGGGGGATGAAGGGTAGGAAGCCATTTCAGCGATGTAATTGTTAATAATTGATTCTAGCAAAGTCTGGGCTGGGGATAGTTTTGATTTGAAGATGCAGAAGAGAAAAATATCGAGGACATCTGAAAGATTTGCAGTCCAGAAGGCTATGAGTGAAGATGTCACAATCCAAGGTGGTAGAAGGACTGAGAACAGCCACACTGGCTTTTGGAAATGTAGAGCTACTGAGTGTGTGACTCTCGTGGCAGGCCTTGGGCTCTAAGTTAGCTCCTCATCCCTGGAAATGCTAACACACAGGGACTTAAGTTCTCCTCCTAATGGGTTGCCAATGGAAGGTATAACAGTCACCTAGGAGGCCCAACTGTGGTGGCCCTCTGACACTGTGCTCTGACCCTGCCATCACCAGCCAGCCTGGCTACCCCTGGCATCACGCACTCTCCGTCTTATTCTGTTCCTGGTCCTCATTTTGAGCAATCCAATCACCAACCACACTCTTATCACCGAGAAGAAACACACAACGCTGGATGATTTTGATGGAAGTTTTCTCGGGGCAGATGGTCAAATTATCGAGGAAAATAAAATCTGTGAAATCAATGAGCATTTCCTAAAATCCAACATCAGGAGGAGCCCGAACTTTACTATAAAACAGTACAGCCTCGGGCTGGGGATTTGGTTCAGTGGTAGAGCGCCACCTAGGGAAGCGCAAGGCCCTGGGTTCGGTCCCCAGCTCCGAAAAAAAAACCAAAAAAAAAAAAAAAAACAGTACAGCCTCACGGGACTGCTTCTGAGTCTCGAGTGCCAACACCAGCTGCCTCAGACCTTCTAACACACAGGTGACATTCAAATCATCCTTCTCTTATTTCCACTCACCTTACTTTAAAACTGTGCATCCTTTCCTAGAATTTGTGTTGGAAAGCAACCAACCTCATCCTTAATGAAGCCCCCAAAGATGCCCAGGCCATAGATTTTACTGGGATACCTTGGGTGAAAGATCTGCTGATGAGAATGGTCCCAAAGCCTGTGTCATCCATAGCCATGAGACCAGGCTTCCCCATCTCATTTAAGTCACTATGAAATGCTATACAGGCATGATCACCTGAGCTTGATTCCAGGGTACCCCATGGTGGAAGGAGAGAACCAACTCCCGAAAGTTGTCCTTTGACCTCCACATACATGCATGTACATACTCACACCAACAATCACACAACACATTACATATACATGTATTCATACACTAGTCACACGCACACACAATAATGAATATTTAAATTTTTACATTCATACTGGATGACTTGGCTTCTATTTTTTTATATTGATTGGCTTTTCTAGAGTAACAGATTCTAAGGTTTTTCTATTTTTTCAATAATTTCTCTCTTTCTTCTCTTTCTTGTCTGTATGTCTGCTTGAAGCTGGGCTTTCCCATATGCTAAGCTGCCCTCAAGCTTACAACATATCTGAAGATGACCCTGAACTCCTGACGCTCTTGCCTCCGCCCTCCAAGTGTAGGGATACAGGTGCGTATCAGCTTTCCTTCCATTCTTGGCACGTGTTGCTAACGCATTAGGATAGTAATTTATGTGCACCTCACGATTTACAGTTCTTCAGGAAAAGTCTGGAGTCAAATTAACTCATTTTTAAAATATGCATATAGAATTTATTGTTTCCTCCTTTGTCACGTTTATCTTCTTAAAAGCCAATAAAAATAACTAAGTGTTTCTTATGATTACCTTCATAGATAGCAGCTGATGTTAGTAATTTTATGAAACTTCTCAAAGCCAGGGGCGCTGTAGCACCCAGCTATATTCTAAGACCTCCAGCAATGGAGGAAGGAGAATCAAGGGTTCAAGGCCAGCCTTGGCTACCTACACAGACTCAGCTTAGTGGGATCTTGTCTCACAAAGATTTAAATAAGATTAACAGAGAGACAAACAGACAGACAGACAGACACTAAGACCAAGGCCAACAAAGGAGCCATAGAATTAACAGAAAATATATTCTAGTAGATAACCAATACTGCCATCTGTTGGCAACACACAGAATTGTTTCTTCTGCTTGGTAGTGTGGCTCTTCCCCCACCTTCCAGTCTACATTTGAGCCCGATTAAAGTAAAAACAATCATTTCTAAAGACATCCAAGGCTGTCAAGATAGCATGACAAACACCAATGCCCATGCTGTAATTACAAAGGTAGTTAACCTTTTGCAAGATTTGTTCTCAAAGAAATATTTATCTTTGCAGGACCTATGCTATGGCTCTTAGAGGTGACTTACACATTGGAAAATATGCAGGTTCTTACATACAAGTGAGGTTGGCTCATTCACAAACACAGCATCTTAAGCTGTCCGTATACAGGTAGTGAGGAATAGTGAAAGATCACTAACTAAGCAATCAACAAGATCCTCATCTGGTCTGCTACTCATTAAGCCTGGTCAAACCCCGACTCATTCATATATAAAATGGAATTATAATGCAACACTGTGTATCTTATGGTTCTGTTCAAAGAAAATTTAGATACCATAAAATGTTTTAGAAATCATGACATATGGCAGAAATTAAAGGGTCCTAATATTCTGCTTAACTCAAAGAAGTTTCTTACAAATATTTACTGTCAACCATCATCAAATAACTTATTTAGTGTGTATTTTTTTTCAGACATCCAAGTCTCTTCTAAATGCTTCCTGTTTGACACTTTTCTCCCACTTCCTTTTCTTGAAATAAAGAGAGAAGGGTTGCAATGTTACACAGCCTGGACTTAGCTCATGGGCTCAAGGGTCGTCCTGCCTCTGCCTTTTGAGTAGCAGGGGCTACCAATATAAACCCCCATGCCCGGTTTGGCATCTTAAAAAGAGAGGGGTTTTGTTGGTTGGTTTGTTTGTTTGTTTGTTTGTTTGTTTAATACAGAAGACAATTTGGCAATGGAATAAAAATAACTTCCTTCACCATCATACCAATGACCCTCTTCACGATTCTACTGAGACTCACTCAAAATTAACACCAAACATTTAACATGAATGGCAGATGCCAAACCCCATTAAATGAGAATTTACTGTTCCTGGAGGGTAACTCAGTGGTGGAGCATTTGCCTAGCAACTGGGGACCCTAGCTGCATCCCAGGTCCGAAAGAAGAGAGGAAGGGAAAGGGGGAGGGACAGAGGCAGGCCAGTCAGGACAATGAAGTAGAGATGGATAAATCCCACCTGTGGACCTTCTTGTGCACAAGGAATTCAAGCCCAATAAAACTGTATTTGACACACTTCTTCCCCCTTGAATACTAGGCTTTGCTAAGTGAAGTAGGCAAAATGCCGGTTGCATGGTTATTCATTGTCATCTTGATGAGATTTAGAATCACTACAAGGGCACACCTTTCTATGGGGGAGATGTTTCCAGAACAGTTTAACTGAGAAACAACCCACTCTGAATGTGAATGGCACCACCCCATAGGCTGGGGTCCCTATGTGATGAAAACTAAATGAGCTCAGCTGAGAACCGGCATCCACTTCTCTCTGCTTTCCTGACTGCCGGCATAATGTGACCATCCACCTCATGCTCCCCCTAAAGGCCCAGCCAGAGCCACTCTCACCGTCAGCCTTACCCACTATGGTAGACTGGCTCCTCACAAACGAAACAAAGTAACCGCTTTCTGAAGTTGCTTTTCTCGGGTACTTGTCACAGAAACAGGGAAAGCAGCAAATACACTAAGTGATGTTTCCATTTGTGTTGATGTTAATGCACTCACAGCTGTTGTTTCTATGGATTCCCCTTGCACTTACCTCCTGAGAACTAGCCTTCCTGGGTTATAGTCTGCAGGGAAATTCTATCGGGGACCAGGTAAACACTCAAGGATCAGGGTCAACAGTATCCTCTGTCCCTTTGAGGTAATCATAGAAATCAGTAGTTGGGGAGGTTCCTTCCATGTACAGAGACATCTTTCTCAGCTGCCCAGGTGACTGCCTTATCTGTTTAGCATTCTCTCATCCTATTTTTGTTAATAATACAATTAGAAGCCTCATTACAAATCCCAACTATGGATCAAGCAACCCTGAGAACACCTAATACAAATCCATGCTGGTTTCTGTTGACATTTATTTTCTCCCTACTTTCATTCTGCTTAATATCTCCTTCTGCTTAGGAGATTGTAATCTCTTTTATTACAATTCCTGTTGCCAGGAAACATAAAAACAGGATGGAGAACAGCAGCTTAGAGCATATAAATTTACTCCCCACACCCCTCCTGCCTTAGAATTTCATGGCTGTGAAGAGACACCATGACCAAGGCGACTCTTACAAAGAACACATTTATTTATTTAGAGCTGGTTTACAGTTTCAGAGGTTCAATCGCTATTATCATGGTGGGAAGCATGGCGGCATCAGGCAGACATGGAGAAAGAGCTGAGAGCTCTACATCTTGATGCAAAGGCAGCCAGGAGGAGGGTCTCTTCCACAATGGGTGGAGCTTGAACTTCAAAGCCCACCCCCACCATGACACACTTCCTCTAACAAGGCCACACCTACTCCAACAAGGCCACACCTCCTAATAGTGCCACTTCTCATGGGCCCTGTGTATTCAAACCACTAGACCACCACACAGTTACATTCAAGTGAACTGCCCGAGATGCACTCACACAGTATTGCTTCCCCAAACAGATGCTTCACCGAATGCAATCATAGACTCTTCTAAACATTTTATCACCCTTTATCATACATATTACTGGGTGCAGCAAACCTAGGCCTCCAGGCTCATAGGCTCATGCTCTTTCTGTCATAAATGCAGCATGCCCTGGTGTGGAGGAGGAGGACAGAGGAACAGCTAGACTCTCCCTGCCGTTGGCTGGTGCCTCTGCTCTACTGAATGCTGAGTCTGTGTATTTTTAAAGATTATAAGGTGATGTTTTTCATATGAGCTGTGCTGAGATGATTTTTGGCTTCATACCCTCAAGATTCAGATTATTGAAACTGAGGCAAACTAGACATTCCAAAAATATCCCAAATTCAATAACCTTTCTCCTGTATTCCCTGATTGATGTCACCTGCCTTTCCCAGAAGCCATGGCAAGAACCCATTCTACAGAACCTGGCCTCCACCCCCATATCTGAGCACTCATCGGGTCCTCATATTTTATCTCCTATATTTCTTGTATTTGTCACCTACTCTGTGTTCCCACAGCCTGCCTTTGTCTTTATTACATCCAGCGTGGAATTTCGCTAGCGGCCTCTTACATGGTCCACCCGTTTCCAAGCTTCCCTTCATCCAGTTGACCTGCACACGGCCCCAGAGAGAATAATCTCTGTAACATAAAGCTGTCCTGTCCCTGCCCTGTTAAAACTACCCCATGTTTCCCTGAACCTCAGAAGATAAATTCCGGTTTCTCAGTCAGCCATGAGCCCTATGCTTGCTGGCTTCTACCCAGCCCTCCAGCCTCACCTTTGGCCACTATCAACCTCGTAATTTATGCCCCCCCCCAAACTGCTTGTCATTTTCATGCACAGCACTGTGCCCTCATAAGTGTGTCTCTTAGTACAGTGAAGTCCAGGCATTTGTTAGTATTTCTGTCTTCCCTGGTAAAACATGAGCTAAGATACCCAAGGATATCTTAACTTGTCTTTATATCTCAGCCTAACAGAATATGCAGCATATGCCTAACACTCAATTAAAATTAAGAGACAAACTCAGAAACTTCCTTCTAGAAAGCATGGCTCTGTAACCTACTATTTTATTAAATTATTGGCTGGTTTTTATTTTGGGAATGTTTTGCTTGCACGAATGTCTGTACACCACAAGTATGCAGTGCCCAAAGGGGGTGAAAAATCCCCTAAAACTGGAATAACAGTTGTGATCTGCCAAGGTGCTGGGAATACTGGGAATGCTGGGAATTAAACCCAGGTTCCCCCGGAAGAGTGTTTTAAACCAGCGAGCCATTTCTCTAGCCCTACTATGGCATTTTTTTTTTAAAGGCTATAAGAGTGTGACGTTCTCACGATCAATCAAATCAGCCGCAGTTGACTGGGCAGTGGGGGACAAGTAGTTTTACTCCATACACATTACTTTTGGAAGACGAAATTGATTAGGACTTTTATAGCAATCTTGCATGTTCTTAGCAATTGCTGTATTTACCACGCTCTGAAGGGCGGGCGTACCTGGGGCAGCTCGTCTCTGTTCATGTAGTTTGGCGTCTTCATGTGTTACCGTCTGCTAATCCAATTTTGCATGCCTTACTGTTGCTCACATGTCTTATCTCCAGTTCACACAAATGAACAGATGGTTCGAAAGTTCTCATTTTGGTCCAAGAATACTGACAAAAACAGTAATAAAGATACTAGACCTCACAGAACTGTACTAAGTAAGCAGCGAATCTCAGCCTCCCAAAGGGAGAAAAGGATAAGATGATTTCACACCAGTGACTTCAAAGTCCAATCAGTGGCCAAGGAACATATTGGATGAGATTATATTAGACAGTCATTCCATGTGGCAGTGTCTGTGTCCTAAGCCCTTATCAGGAAACAGCCTGGAGTACTCAGAGGCTTCGTATCAGTTTTAAATGGTATTTCAAAGATGGTATGCACAAAATATTCTCCCTATGAACTTTCTGAATTTTTTCCAAAAACAAGTATAAAATGACACCTTTCAGGATGGAGTTGATTTGTTTCGCAGCAAATGGATTTTTTTTTTTTTAAGACAAAGCCATCAAAGCCTTTCTCAAAGCTACATTCCTCAAATAAAGTAGATAAAAATCACTTCCAAGAAATTAAGGGAGCAAGCCACACAGTCAAAGGCAGTATCCTCAGAGGATAATCCAACTGTGGGAAGGCACTGGGAAACTAGCAACATTATTAGTGGCCCTGTGGGATAACTTGTATACACAGCATGAAACATGGGAAATCGTGTACTTACAGGCACATGTATTCTGCTTTTCCCAGGGTGAAATCAAAGGCCTGTAGAGTCTGCATTAGAGTGCAACATGTCTGAGAGACAAGTACTTAAAGACTCTTGGTTCTATTACCAATAAACCAAGGAAAAGGAAAAAATTCCACTTACTTAGCATTCTTTTGCAAGCAGAAATATAAATTGGAAACCGAGTAGTGATGTCAGTGCCAACGGAGTAACCATCTCTGTTGGCAGAGAGCCATAAAGCTACCGCACAGACAGAGGGAGTTTTCCACTGACCCCAAAACATTCACTTCTTCATTCACCCAAATATACGAAACACAACTATATGGCCCCTGCTATTAACGCAAGGTTGCAGAAAAGAATTTTCTCTGTAGAGGCTGGTGTGGCAAGCCTCCAGGCTCAGGAGTGTCGCTAGATCCCCAGCAAGAGGAAAGTTCCCTTTTGATTCCCCTGTCCCTCCTGCTCCACAGGTCTGGTCAGAGATCACACGTGGCTTGTCTTGGCAATGGCTACTTGGAGTATTTTCCCCTTAGCCCTCCATGAGCCTCACCACCACAAAAAAAATGTCTAAATGAGAAGTGAGACGAACACATTGCTGTCCCCTTTGGTTCATGCTGAAGGGGCAGAGCCATGGTTTCTAGGAGGAAGTGCCAGGGTATAATTAGCATCTTGATATTTCTGAACCCCTCTCTCTTCCGGGACTAAGACAGGCCTGTGTTAAATATTAAGAATAAGCACAGAAACCTTTGAGAGGACTGACCAGCAAGTTCAGGGAGACACGCTTGCAGGTGCACAGACTATGGGTGGAACACTTGCCATTCCTAACACAAGTCCAGCATGAATTATCCACACTCCTCACACCGGTGGAGTCGCCATGTATTTATCACCAGCCCTAAGACACTGCAATTAGGAAGAGGTAACTTCTATTTTTTTGTAAAGGTAAATAAAGAAGCCCAGTGGATATGGGTTTCTTAATAGCAAAATTTAGTGAAAAAGTAGATGTTTCATTTAGAGTTTGCGATCAGTAGCTTTCAGTTATTTTCCACTAGCATTTCAGGCATACTTTTGTTTTCTAAAAGAAAAAGACCATTTTACTGAGATATGATTGATGCCCATACAAATCATATTTGATTTATACACATCAGTGAACCTGATATTTAAAGCCATCCCCACCATCAAATGTGTGAGCATTCTCAGCATCCTCCCATCTCTCCATGCTTCTCTCGGGTTTGGTTTTACCTACTTCATGGTGCCGGAGTTGGAGACTATGACCAAGCAAGCACGCCCCACTGAGATCTACCGAGCGTGCTTTTTATTGCCAAAAGTGTTCACTTATACATGTTCGGCTCTGCTGGTGAGATGCTCAACAAGCAAAGGCTTTGGCCACTGAGCCTGATGAACTGAGTCCCATCCCCAGGGACCACGAAATGGAAGGAAAAATGTTCACAAGTTATCTTCTGATCTCCACATGCATATCATGGTACCTGAGTATAGACAGACAGACAGACAGGCAGACACACACACATGATAAATAAAAGTATAAATAAGTATAACTATAAATATAATTAAGTGTAATGTGGTACCTGAGTATAGACAGACAGACAGACAGGCAGACACACACACACATGATAAACAAAAGTATAAATAAGTATAACTATAAATATAATTAAGTGTAATGTGGTACCTGAGTATAGACAGACAGACAGACAGGCAGACACACACACACATGATAAACAAAAGTATAAATAAGTATAACTATAAATATAATTAAGTGTAATAAATATACAAATAAAACTTTCTAAGTGGCCATTGTTTTTTAATGCTCACCTCAATTATGGTGTGTTCATTGATGAAGTGTCCTGGGTAGTGTGTGGTTGCTAAACATCTGAGAAACATCAAGACATAGAAATAAAGACTGTCTAGAATATTCTGTGTGATATTTAGGAGATTATTCTTTTCCTCTTCTAAGCATAAAGCCCTAAAACAGTCCCTCATAAGTACTCTTCCTTTTTTCTCACTCGACGAAAGAACAATCTATAGTTATCTGTAATGGTAAAATCCAGAAGACATTTAAAATGGCCAAAGAAAACAGTCTGAAATGGCTATAAAATTCCTAAAATAAGTCTTTGCTCTAACCACGCTAATTTACTGCTTACTGAATCCAGTTAGAGAAAACCTCCTCAATGGACCTGCCCCCGATAAGGATCTATAGCTTGGCATAATCCAACACCTCTGGCTGAGAGCAGGGAAAAAGAGGTCAAACACTCCTGCGGTGGCAGTCACCAGGTTGCGCCCACAAAGCCTCCTGTCTAGGTGTAGGAAAATCTCTCTGAACTCGCATCCTTCAAAGGAGTCACGCCAACTTGTTGGCTCCTGCCTTGACCGACTTTGGGTGTGATCCTCCCTCACACGGAGCAGTAAACAGTGTAGATGATGACGTCACTGTGTTAAACACTGCCTGGTGCAGCAACCTTTGGCAAGTTTTTATGCCTCAGTGTCCTGTACTTCCAACAAAGAAAGCACAGAAGACAGGAATCTCTCCATAGCAAAAATGTCTAACTCCAACTACACCATCGCACACTATAATTACACACACCTAGTAATATGTGCATATATATTATATTATATATTAATTAACATTATACACACACATATATACATATACATATATATACATATACATATATACATATGTGTACATATATGTATATGTATATATATATATATATAATTCCACTTAACTAATAGCTTCTGAAAGGTACATTTGACTCTGGGTCAGAAAAAGAACAGATCAAAATAATGAAGGTTAATCTATTACATAAACCAAACTCCAGAGTTTGAAGAAGTTACGCAAAGATGACATTAAGGAAGGGCCAAGACTTGTAACGTCATAGTCCGCCCATCCCTCACATGACTGCAAGGCAAACTGCCCATCCTTAGGATCCAACTTCCAGGCAGGAAAGTCAAAGACCAAAGGCAGCTCTCAGCTAATCCACCCCTCCCGCCTTACAGCACATCAGGGCTTTACTCAGGGGCACCTGCATTTACGCTTGCTGTGGCACTGCTGCCCCTATCTGCAAAGGAGTCTGGGGGATGTTTTCATCTGGGCACTTTGTTGATGAAGGCAGAGGCAGGACCCTTTAGGAAAGAAAGGAGAAGAGGGATACCTCATAGGCTGCCACACTAATAGTGACATTCCCAATTTTGCGTAAGTCCTAGGAATCAGAACCCCATGGACTCAAACCTCAGGACTCAAACCTCAGACTGTCTGCTCACGTCAGCAGTTGTTTTGTTTCCAAGAAATTGCTTTAAACTCCCCCATCCTTTAACCCTGTATTAACCTTCTTGTGATAAAATGCCCTGACAACGGCAATTTAAGAGAGGAAGCGTTTGTTTGGGCTCAGAGTTCAGTGGTAGATTCCAGCACGGCAAGCGAGTTGCTATGGGTCACATTGCAACAACAGTCAGTAGGGAAAGAGCGATACGTGTCTGTGCTCAGCTCAGCTCCTGCCTTTTCAAAAGTCCAGAACCCAAACTCCTGGGTTGGTGTCACCAGCCTCAAGTAACCTAATATGCATAATCCCTCGTGAGCATGCTCAGAGACATCGTAGAGATTCCAGATCCGGTCAAATCAACAAGAGAAACTCTCACGACAATCAAACCTATTCTTTACGAGTGACTCAGACCACCCCCTTCCCCTAACTGGATTGACCAGACAATCTGAAATGCCATGTAGCTGAAGTCAGAGGTTCTGCGACTCATTGGTGGCTTCCTTTGGGAGAACAAAGCGCTGCCCTTTTTCTGCAAGTTCCTCAGTAAGAATCGTGTGGGTGCTCTTTTTAAAAGCCAAAATGGTTTTCAAAGCATATCAGGTTAAGAAAGGATTAAAAAACCAGAATAGGAATTCAAAATATATACAAACCCAGCCCCACCTCTACAAGCCAGGGCAGCTTTCCACACATTAATTAATTGAATCATTTGTGTGTCTCCAAAGTAAATGAGAGACAAATCTTCCAATTAATTAAGTGTGGCACATTTATCACAGGACTTGATAATTACAGCACACCTGCCCTCACAGGCACTGAGGGCAATCCCCTGGCTTAGATTAATTCAGCCACACAGGGACCCTCTTTTAATAGGAGATGGCTCACTTGTTGTAGAACAAGACGCAGACAGGAAAACATGGTCTCAGGTTGAGTGACAGTTCTTAGCAAATCCCCTGCTTCCTCAGAAGAACACAACACATACATGTCTTCAGAAATGGGAATGTTAGGTTTTGTCTGGCCAAGAGCTGTGGGACTCAGCAGAGAATTTACAAAGATTCTTCCCTCCTGTTGGGATGTCAGGTCAAGGAGAGACAGATCCTCACCTGAAAGTGGGGATCAGGGAACTTCCTCCAGCCTGACGTGTGTGCTATTAGACCGCATCGACTGCCCCCATCTTGACTTTCACCTCTGCAGAAATGACAACACTGAACCCAAACAAGGCCACCATGTTGTTTTTCCCTCAAGGATACACCAAGGCCAGCTGAAGAAACAACACTTGGCACACAAACACTGGAGTGACAAGAAAGGAGTCACAGGGACAGAAAATGTTTATTTATCCTGATCATTTTTGTCCATTCTTATGCAAATGCCCGAGTCTCTTAAAATAATACACTTCAACAACTAAAAACAAAATAATTACCTCTATTTTCATCCGTAATGACAAACAGACCAAGCCTGCTATCTGCTAAATTTCACATCACAGAGATGCTTGGGAAGGGGTTTTATCCTTAGATTGTATGGCCATTGTAACTTCAGTAGAAAAGTTGGGTTACAGCGATCATTCTCAGTCTGTCCCAGTGGAATATAGCTTGTGACCCTGGAGAACTCTAAAGAATTCCTAAACTTTTAAGAGTCTACACTAGTGGTCCTCGAACCCTATGATGCTCATGAATCCCCTGTGAAACTTATTTGAGACGCACTTTGGAGAGCTTCATAGGTGGTTGCAGACACAATAATTTATATTGAATAATCAGAGGATTCACAGGCAATTTCTGAGGGGGTCCTTGTCCCAGAAAGGGGCCTTCGTTTTCTTCATTCAGATAAGCATAGAACAGTCTCAATTTAAATTCTAATCCAGCATCCTGGGAGTGTGTGTCCATTCTAGCAAGGATTAAGGTGGCCAAGCTATGAAGGAGTTCCCTCCAAACACAGGGAGGAGCTGCTGCGTGGGTCAGCTGTGTGAGATAGTGGTGCTAAGGTCGCAGCGGCATTAGATATTATGAGCAGACGAATCATTCATTCCACAAATAAAAACCAGCAGGGGCAATGGCTCCTGCAAGCTCTGGAACCTATACTAAGTCCCTGCAGCACCCAGCAGTGGATTTCTTCTTGTCTGTTCTTTACATGTATTTCTTTTATTTTGTGTGGGTGTGTGGGTAAGCCATGTCTCACGCATGTGCAGGCCAGAGGACAACCTGTGGGACTCTGCTTTCCCCTCCCATGTGGGTTCCAGAGACTGTATCCAGATTGTCAGGCTTGGCAGCAGGCACCTCACTAGCACCCCAAACACTATGCCCCTTTCTCCCTGCACTTGCTTATCTAAAGTTTCTGAATTTACTGAAAATACACCTCCTTCCTAGAGGAAATCTTACCCGCAATCACACCAGCTATTAGTAAACCTGACACAGTAACCATTACAACCTTAGTACACACACACACTCATACACACACTCACACACACACATGCACTCACACACACACACACACACACACACATACATACACACACACATACATACACACACACATACATACACATGCACACACACACATACATACACACACACACACACACACACACACACACACACACACATAACCTTATTACAAGGAAGTATGGCCAAAGACAGCAGAATATGTGCCCCCAAACGCACTTCTGCTACTTAACAAATATTTTGACCTGAAGACAGTTGAAGCAAAGCAATATAAGCTCTTTGCCCTCCACCAGCCTAAAATCAGGACATAAAGTTATAATGTTTTCCTTCCTGTCTCCGTAGAAGGCTGGCTTGCCTGCCTTTGGTGACTTTAGACCCTTCTCAACCTGGAGAGGGCACCAAAGGAGCTCACATAACAAACTTTACTCAGTAGCTTTTATATACAGTGAGTTTCCCAAATACAGCCATGTACCAAATAACACTGATAGGACAGCGGTCTGTGAGATTAAAATAGAGCCAAAGAAAGCCTACTAGCTAGTGTCATGGCCTGGATATAGAGTGTTCCTTGGAAACACACACGTATTAAAGGTTTGGTCGCCAGCTAGTTGTCCTGTTTTAGGGAATTCTAGAAATTTTAAGAGGTGGGAGGTCTGGTTGAAGGAAGGGGGGGCACTGGGGACATGAGCCAGGGAGTCGATATTGTCCTAGCAGCCTCTCACTTTCTCTTTCTGCTTTCTTCCCACCATGAGGTGAGTGGCCTCTGCCACATGCCCCCACTGTCACGACACTCTGCCTCATCAGGAGCCTGAGAGCAACGGGGCCAAGAACTATGGGTTGAAAAACCACCGAAACTGTGATCCAAAAAAAGGGAAATTCTCCACTGTTGATTGTTTTTTGTTTTTTCTCAAGTGTTTGCCACAGCAACAGAAAGACAGAACAAACAAAAAGACAAAAAGACAAACTTCTGCACATAAGGCTCAGTGGATATCTCAGAGGCAGAAAGAGCATGAGAGCTCAAAGATGGACCAGAGCTCTGGAGCACTGTCTTCGGGACGGCGTGTCGGTCACACTCCTAAGTTCACAGCGGCTGTGGTTACCGACCGCCATGAGATCAGACCAGCCAAAACCCTGGCATAGGTGGCGTTGGGTGCTCTCCAGGCTCCATTCTTTACTGAAGATGATAGTTGCCTGGGGGGAGGGGAGGCCATTCTCCCTTGAGGTGTGGCCACTGGTAAGTTTCCCACGTTCCAGGGGATGACCCCGCAACCATGCACGTAGAGACAGCATGAACTATACTTAATAGGTTCTCACACAAAAAGAAGGTATCAAGTTGGGAAGGGGAAAAAAATGTTGGGGAGGATATCGGGGGTTGGAGGGGAAATAGAAATGAATGTGAATGTATTTCATAGTATACATGTATGAAATTCTTAAAGATTAAAGAATTAGCATGGAAAAGTGGCCAACATACCTAACAGTGTCTCTGTACCTCTTCTAGGCACACCTAGATGTACAAACACTTGCTGTATTGTAACTGCCCGCTATATTCAGTGTAATATACAGGTGTGTGCATGAGCTGTGTCTCCATTGTCTCCTCTAGGTGGGTAGTAGTTTCTACCATGTGTGGGTGTTCACACAAGGACAGAACCATAACCACTTCTCAGATCACAACCCAGTGTTAAGTGTGCAGGACCAGATCTGCCGTCCCAAACTGTAGTGTCTCTAGAAATGCGAGGATCTCTTTTTTGGTCTTTCAGTCTCTCTCAAACTGTATTGTTCTTCATTAAAGACGTTCTGAAGTCAGAGCACTCGAGCTATCTCTTTGAAACCGTCTCATTTCTTGCAGTTTCGCCCATGTTTTGAGGCTTGAATGTCTCCTTCAAAGGTCATGCTGAAGCTCAACTGCTGCTGTGCGCACGGTGAAAAATGGCACCTCTAAGAGGTGATTATATCATGAGGGCTCCACTCAAATAATGTCCTAATGACGCTGTCACAGGAGAATTGCTTTGTGATAAGAACTGAGCTCTCTCAACGCCAGCATACCCTCTTGCTCCTAATCTTTTGATGCATGATGACCTCCACCATATTTTGGCAGAGGACATCATGTGGAGTTAGTAAGAAGCCCCATCAGATGTCTAAAAGCTAGACCTCTTAGCTTTTAGAACTGTGAGAAGGTTCCACTGCTTTATGAATTCCCTCATCTATTATAGCATAAAGTGGACATACCTATTAATGAGACATGTCTGTTAGTAAGGATCTGTTATTCTTCCCTTACTAGTCTACTTTACCACACAAGAAGCTCGGCTAAGAACTGAGACTCATAAAGGAAGAAAACATCTTTCTTCCCTAAGTGTCTGAGTCATCCTTCTCTCTAATGTTCTGCCTTCTGGAGCCTCATTAAACCCTGTCCTGACCTTCTTGAGCATGTGGGCTTCCTGATCCTAGACTTCATTTTGGTTTCCACAAGCCTGTCCACGCTTACAGGAACTTTAAATGAGACATGTAATGGTTTGTGACCCACAGTCACTTCTGGATTATTAGGTGCCTGGAATCCTAAACAAGAACATGGCCTGCTCTTAAACTCCTGCTTCAGTGGCATGTTACCCACACTCCTAACATCGTGGGGTTTAAGGCTCTGCGACTCCACAGGCAACTGAACCAACAGTTCTCCCTCCCTTGATAACCCCTGTCTCCCACCAAGGAGCAGGACAACGAGCCCGTGCAGTTTTATTCATTTAACAAATAAAGTGTTGTAGGAACTTAACTCATGTTTCATTGTGTAGTAAGCATTACAAAAGGAACTGGAGAAGTGGGATCAGTAGTTAGGAAAATCTGCTGCTCTTCCAGAGGATGGGAGTTCGGTTCCTAGCACTCACACCAGGAAGCTCACAACTGTGTGTATCCCAGCTCCAGAGGATCCAGTACCCCCTGACTTCCATGGACACCCACACATGAGTAGCAGCCCCCTCTCTCCCTTCTTCCATTCATACCTCCCCCAATACATCTGTGAAGAAATAAATATGAAAATCATTTTTAAGAATATATAAAAGAGTCATGGAACTCTGACTCGAGCAGTTCCCAAATATTGGAATAGTACAGTTCCAATCGGCTGGAATTAAAACTTTCTGGGTGCCTCACAGTGGGACACAAATGTCATGAATTCAGGATATTTTTTGGTCCCCATCTAAACTCCCAGTACTTAAAGCAATCTTTGACATATAGTTAATGCTTAATAAATATTCGTAAAAAGAAGTAAACAAATGGCAACCCCACAGGGAGCTACTCTCAGCCTCTGAAGAGTCAATCCTCCACCAGTCTGGGGAAAGCAGGCCTCTTACAGACGCATGCTCCCTCCTCCCCTCTGCAGGACTCCACTCCAGTGAGGCCACTCTGGTAGTTGGTGCTGGTCATAGAGGGAGCACTGCACTGTGAAAATCACAGACACAATCGCAACAACCGGGGCTTGTTGCTTAGAGACAAGTGATAAATAGCAACAGGGTACTTCACAGCCCTTAAGATTCTGCAAACACAACGTCAAGAAAGAACTGGTTCTGGCACTTCTAATCTAAAAGACAGTATAGTATCTGTTAAGTTATTTTGCTGAAATATTAAAATCACACCAATTTTCTGGTCTTGGGATTTTGCAGTTCGCTGTAGAGAAGGTTTCACCGAAGTGACAGTTAACGCCACTTAAGTCACCAAAGACAAAGACCTGACCACAAAGGTGATGGAAGACCAAGGAGGCAAGCTCCTCAGCCTGCTCAGAGCCCACAGAGATGCTGAGTGGTTTGTTTGACTTGTGCAATGCAGTGTTTTACTGAGTTACACTTCTAATATATTTTAAATCATATTTACGACATTTACTATGTGCTTGGCATTGGATCTTTTGCTTACCAAGTATCTACACAAACATTGAGAGAACTAGTAGGTATAATCTGATGAGAGAAATGGCTGACTTCTACCCACCCTCCTGCTGCCAAACCCCAGAAACATGAATCCGTTTATCAACTATGTCTTCACTCTAGACCTGGAAGAAAGATGAATTGGAACTGGATCTGTTGGACCTTGGATGAGTCGGGTTTAACTAGACTTCCAAAAGAGCACAGGCCTAACTTGGCCCTGGTGTGTATCTTCTCAGGTTTAAGCAGCCACCTTGCCTTTGGCCTTACCCTTTTTGAAGAAGTAGAAGGCTAAATTAGAAAGATCTCTTAAGGAGTGTAGCTCAGTACACAAGACCCCGAGGATGACCCCAACCTTCCTCCACTTCCCCACCAAAACGATTCTCTCAAACCTTCCTCCTGCTTCCGGATTGGTTGCATTTATGTTTTTAGATGTTATGCCAAGTTATTTTTCAGATACTAAACTCTGTGTTGACTCGTAGAGTAATTAATATGCTGGGAGCATCTAAGGACCAACACAGAGCCAGGCATGGTGGCACACGCCTTTAAACCAAGCATTCAAAAGGCAGAGGCAGGGTCATCTCTAAGTTAAAAACCAGTCTGAGTTCCACAAAGCCAGGGCTACACAGAGACACAAAGCCTTGCCACACAGAAACAAAGGAAAAAGAAAGGAAGGGGGGTTGGGGATTTAGCTCAGGGGGAAAGGGCCTGCCTAGGAAGGCCAAGGCCCGGGGTTGGGCCCCCACCCCCAAAAAAAAAAAACCAAAAAAAAAAAAAAAAAAAAAAAAAAAAAAGGAAGGGAGGGAGGGGAAGGAGGGAGGGAGAGGGAGAGGAGGAGAGGGAGGAGAGAAAAGGAAGAAAAGGAAAGAAAAAGAATTAACACAGGCTAGGCTAGCAACAGGACAAGACTAAACTACAGTGATGATATTCTTGGTAAAAATGTAAAGCAAGTCTCCTGCTGTAACACCCTGAATGTGCCCAATCTTGCTGATCTTGGAAGCTAAGCAGGGTCGGGCCTTGTTAATATCTGGATGGGATAAACGCAAAAGCAATAGTCTATTGAATAACTCAATCTGTTGAGAATAGATCAGGTTCTAAGCAACTTAAATTTGGAAAATCAAGAGAATGAAACTATAATCTAATTTGTTCCAATTTATAATTTGTATCTTTCTGCCTTGCCAGAAAATTAATCAGAATATTTATTGAGCACATAAGTGGTTAGTAAGGGGGCATGTGCTATAGGAAAATAAGGAACTATAGAACATAACCCCCATCCTTAATCAAAAGAAAATTGACCTTTATAAAGAAAAGGTAACAGCACAAAGAAAGGAGTCAAGGTTAGAGAAGACAGTTTCTTACAATAAGAAATCATCTCTGTTATCCTGACGTGAACACTGTGTGTGTGTGTGTGTGTGTGTGTGTGTAACAAAGCATCACATGACATCCTATAAATATATACATATTTCAGTGTTCATTAGATATAATGACTTTAAAAAGTCAATGACTTGATAACTACAAGTTAAAGACAATACAAGAAGCAAGTGGAGTGCGAGCCCAGCCTTGGGAAGTGGAGGCGAGCAGATCAGGAGTTCAAGGTCATCCTTCACTACATTGCAAGCTCAAGGTCAGTTTGGATGACATAAGACACCCACACACACACCTCAACAAATGAGAGAAAAGGAGAGGGGATGGAGGGGAGGAGAAGAGAAGAGAGAGGAGGGGAGGGAGGGGAGAGGAGAAGAGGGATGGGAGAGGAGGGAGGGAGGGAGGGAGAGGAGAGGAAGGATGAAATCATGAATTTCTATGTGAACTTAGTGAGTTCACCATTGAAGAGGTTCAGCTGTCCCTCAAAAAGTTTTTGTTCAAATCCTATCTATCTAACCCCTTCCACCTCAGCTGTGAACACAATCATACTTTAGTCTTTACAGATGTCATTAAATTAAGGTGAGGTCACAGTAGATTAAGGTGAGTCCAGTTCTATTATTTTCTGGTTTGTTTACTAAATAAATACAGTTTATTGAGAGAGAGAGAGAGAGAGAGAGAGAGAGAGAGAGAGAGAGAGGAAATACATTGGCAGCATTGGCAGGAGACACCTTGGGAAGAAGGCCATGTGACCACAGAAGCAGAGAATGTAGGGACACAGCTGAAGTCCAGGAAAGCCAAGGGTGACAGAAGCCACGTAAGCCATGCACAAGGCAGGGTACTCTCCCTCAGAGCTCTCTGAAGGAGCCAGCCCTTCTCACACCCCGATTTCAGAGTTCTAGTTTCCCAAAGCTGAGAAAAGAAATTTCGAATGTTTTAGACCATTTGGCTTGGGACAGTTTAGTGCTATAATCTTAGGAAATAAATATGGTGCATTCAGGGACACACGGAGGGTGATCAGTTGGCTATTAATACCTACTTTATTATTTGTTTGCATATTTATTTATCTATTGAGACAGGGTCTCACCATGTATTCCTGGCTGACCCTAACTCACTATTCAAGGCTGGTCCTGGCCTCTCTGCCTCCCGAGTTCTATGGTTAAAGGCATGCACCACTTTGTCTGGTTATTACACCTTACTTTGGGGAACAGGATGTCTCACTGATCCCTAAAGCTAGATGTCTCTGCTAGGCTACTTGCCTAGCCAACAAGCCATCTCTGTCCTCAAACACTAAAGCCACAGGCACACGGGGCTATGCACAGCTTTTACATGGGTAGTGGAGATTCAAACTCAGGTCCTCATGCTTGCATGACAAACAGTCTTACCCACTGAGCAATCTCCCCGCCCCTGGCTTATTTATAATAATGAAAAAAACCATTATTTTTTTAAAAAGTAGAAGCTGACTCGAGAATAAAAATGTCACCAGTGGCAGGGCTAGGATTTAACCCTAGAGCTTTCTGACTCCAGACTCCTTCAATGGTCTTGGGTAAAAGTCTAGTTTTGACCCAGGAACATTATCCTCAAAAGCATAGCCAAATGCTTTCTCACAAAACAAACTGTTATGACTAGGAACTTCCACAATTCAAACTATCACCTCCTGCTCAGGCGGTGGCTCTTCCGTATTCTGGTAGAACCTTCCGGAGGCTGAGCTCAGGGTAAACTAACGCCTTATGTTGAAGGGTGGCATAGACCCAGAAACAGACTGGCCAGGAAATCAGTCACAAGCAAAGAGGCCCGAGTTCCCACTCCAGGCATTTCAGCTAGAACATAATTCATCAGCGGCCCCACGTCCCAGAGGAAAGGATATTAGATCAATACTTGTGCCATCCTAACGAAGCTGGCAATTCCCTTCACACGGCTTTCTAAGCAGCACAGAAATCTAGGTCACTATGAGGCACAGCAGACTCAAAACCTCATTATAAAACGTAGGTGCTCCCTTCCCTTAATTGTAAATATTTCCTTCTCTATACACTCATTAAATGCCTATTGTGTTCAGAGGATTAAGACCTATCCCTAGAGCTTCCACTAAAGGCCACTCGGCACAAACAGTTAAATCTGATAGCCCTTCGGTCTCCTCTCACCAACCCTCCTCTGAGCAGCCAGGGCCATGGCAACCTGCCCAAATGCCCATGGTATTTGTTGCCTCGCGGATCATGACCACAGCTATGGAAAACATCTTCGAACTTTATCAAAAATTTTCCTTTGGCCACAGCCTAGCTTCTCTGGGCCTTAATTTATTTCAGTTTCCTGCGCCTCTGCACGGCATCCTGAATGGTCTGCTAATCATTCACCCGCTCCAGCATCTGCACCCTTGCGGGCAGCTGTCAGCTCGCTCCCTCTAGTCCCCATTTCTGTTCAGAAAACCAAATTAATTCGGTGATGCCCGGGAGCGCTCTGAAGGCCAACGAAGCTGTGAAGGGCGGCCAGTGCAAGAGGCTACTGAAGTTCCAAGCTTCCCACTCGCCACGATCTCCACAGACAAAATGAGTATATTCACCTCTGATGAAATTTTACTGGTCCATTCCCAAGAAGAGAACAAATATTGCGTAGCTAGGCTAGAGTAATTCATACGCCGATGAGCTAATTTTAAATAGTTCTGCTTTCTCTTCACTCACAGAGAGACAACTAAGCCTTCCTTTATTCAAAATAAGATTTATGGTGATTTCAGAGAGTGACTCAGTACCCTTAAACCCTTCAGTGAGAAGCCGAGATAACACATCTTTCATCACAACCCACCGTTATAGCTGCAGCCTACAAAGGGAAAGCACAAGAACCCCTTTCAATTGTTCTTGAATTATGCAAGTAATAAAATAGAAGGGGAGACAGAAACTCTCACTGCCTGTGCTACAAGCCAGGGAGCAAGCGTTTCAGATGAGAGCCTGCGGGGGACACTTTAGATCCCAACTGTAATATTCTACCCCTACCCTCAAGGGCTCATGGGCCCCTCACAATGCAAAAAGCATTTACTCCACCTTCACCAGTCTCCCACCGTCTTCACAGTCCTAAAACTCTTCAAAAGCCTACTGTTCAAAGTCTCTTTTGAGACTTGAGGCAAACTCTTAGCTGTAGGAATGAAAGAGTGAGCGGAATATACAGAGAATGAGAGGGGTTAGTCAAGTGATTAAGGTTTTCAAAAAGGGAGGCTATTATGGACGGTGGAACAAGAGATGCTAAGGCAAGGCAGCAAGGAGGGCGACCACACTGCTGAGCTGTTAGAATGAAATAAGAGTGTGGAGCTCCTGCAGCGTGAGGAGCAGGCTAGAGGGAGCCCCATTAGGGATGCCATTATACAGAGCTACAGAGGGTGGGGAGCCAGAGAAAGCTTTTAAAGAGAGGAGTGACATGATCAGACTGGTGGGTTGAAGAGGGATCAGAAAGGGATAAAACAAGGGCGAAGAGTAGGGCCGGTCCTCCCAGAGTGTGAATGGAAGAAAGGAGAAAGGCGCCGTGGAGACAGGGCAAGGGATGAGCAAGCCGCCTTGAAGATGAGTCAAAAGACAAAGACCTGCTTCAGTTCTATCTACCACAGAGCACTGGGGCTGGTGACTGGTCACCGGATAAAACATCTATTGCACAAATTTGAGGACGGTTATTCAGATCCTCAGCAACCACAGGAGGCCAGGCAGGTGTGGTGGCTGGAGGTGGAGACAGCGGATCCCCAGGCCCAGCTGGCTAGCTAGACTAGCCAAATGGGTGAGCTCTAGGTTCAACAAAGGGACCCCCACTTATAAATAAACTAGAGACTGGTTGAAGGAGACACCTGGTATCAACCTCTGACCTCCAACTCAAATTTAGACTTGCATCTGGAACGTCACGTCTTCTAGCCTCTAGATACTCAGAGGTCATAGTCTGAGCACTGTCAGTGTCAACACGGCTTAAACATTTGCTGGACGTGCAGCGTCCCAGACTTCCTGAATTAGAATCTTCACTTGTGAGATCCTTTACACATAGAAACGTGAGAACTATGGCACACCAACTCTGGAGAGCTTCAAGGGATTGATGGAAGCACAAATAGAACAGCGAAGGGTTAAAAAGACAGCGAAAGGAGGAAGGAGAAAGAAAAAGAACAAATTCATATTGGTCAGCCCAATAGTAGTATCAGTGTTTGGCAGGAAGGCACGCAGAGACATTCAGAGTGAATGTGACCACACTGAGGACAGGCCATAGCACATCCTTCTCACCTTCTACACCAATAATCCTAAAAACCACAGCAAAGCACAACACCTGGCGTTCAGTGAGGTCTCTGACAAAATGTATCAGAATACTCTTGTAAACAAGATGAACCACGTGATGTGGGCTGGGCGATACTAATGCTCTGTGCACTCATAATTAGTTCCACAATTACTCCTGAAAGACTATCACTGATTAATTAAAATCAACCTGGAGAAGCACTCTCCACCCTCACCACTAAACCTTTTTAAACTAATCATTTAAATGAAGATATAAAAGACACATAGGAAAGGTCACTGGGAGCAATACTGTCACATAGCATAATCGGATCCCCCACCCCCAACTAATAGACTGTTAACGGAATTAAAATATCATGATTAGCTGGGCATGGTGGCACATGCCTTTAATCCTAGCGTGAGGCAGGCAGAGACAGGTAGGTCTCTGAGAGTTCGGGGCCAGCCTGGTCTACAGAGTGAGTTCCAGCACAGCTAGGGCTACACAGAGAACCCTTATCCTGAAAAACAAAAACAAACAAAAAAGTTGTGATTAAATTTAGGTTAAGAAATGATTAAAGTGCCAATCTGACCTCTTAAATCTGGTAAAGACAAGGCCAATGAAAGAGGAGATAACAACAGCACATGAAATAAAGACTCAGTAAACAGTTAACTCAATGGGTCAATGAGTTATCATCAGCACAAGTCAAAAGGATTACATGAAATTTAGTTAAGCCAAGTTCCCCACAGCCTAATGTCACAAAACTCATGTTGAGATTCGAAGAGGGCAGAAGAGATTTAATCCAGCCTTTGTGCTCATGCCCTGAGGTGATACACAAAGGTCCCAGAGTCAAAATTAAAGATGTCTAATACCAACAATAAAAAGGCCTAATAAACAAGGCAAATCACAGAGAAATGTACTTCCAAAGCTGCCCACCTGCTCCCTGGTTGCCTATGTTCTAACAACAGATTTGCATGCTAAATCTGTCACAATTCTCCCCAAAGCCAAATAGCCCTTAATTGCTCTTTCTGACCACCCACATGCCCTCTCCAATCTCTCTGTGCCCAGCTGAAAACAATCTTTAACCATGGTCCCAGAAGAAGGTAGAAATAAATTTGATTGAAACGATTCGAGGGGAGAAGAATCCAGAATATATGTGGTCAGACTCCATGGGATGTTGTTTGGATCAACTGAAGTTTTGTGAATCTTAAAAAATTCTACCAAGAACAAGTAAAGAAGGATTTGAGATTTTTTTTTCTCAGTATATGTATTAGAATAAGGACACTTCAGGAAGTCCCACTATTTTTCTGACAGCCCAGTAGACTATCTGGTCATCCATGCTGAGATATGAGACTTCCAGGGCACCCAAAAGTAATGAAAAGATAGTGATGTCATCCAACACAACATTTATAAAATGATTCACCATAAAAAAACAAACGTCAGAACTCCCCTCCTGCCTTTAGAATAAGTAATTTAATGACTATTTACAGGATGGGGATTTTCACAGAGATAGTTAGCAGGAACGGGACTTGGAAATTTAGTGATCTCATCCATTAAGTTTTGAAGGGGTCCTGCCCAGTTGCACGAGAGTCTCTCTGTTTTCCTTATATCCTCCTCAGCCTTCAGGTAACACTGCTCATTAGAGTATGAGTAGAGGAAGTCGAACACTCAGTCAGTTCATAGGAAGTAGAACACTCAGTTCATAAGAAGTAGAACACTCAGTACATAGAAAGTAGAACACTCAGTACATAGGAAGTGGAACACCCAGTACATAGGAAGTGGAACACTCAGTTCATAGGAAGTAGAACATTCAGTCCATAGGAAGTAGAACACTCAGTACATAGGAAGTGGAACACTCAGTCAGTTCATAGGAAGTAGAACACTCAGTCCATAGGAAGTAGAACACTCAGTACATAGGAAGTGAAACACTCAGTACATAGGAAGTGGAACACTCAGTACATAGGAAGTGGAACACTCAGTCAGTTCATAGGAAGTGAAACACTCAGTACATAGGAAGTAGAATACTCAGTTCATAGGAAGTAGAACACTCAGTACCTAGGAAGTAGAACACTCAGTCCATAGGAAGTAGAACACTCAGTCAGTTCATAGGAAGTGGAACACTCAGTTCATAGGAAGTGGAGCACTCAGTTCATAGGAAGTAGAAGACTCAGTACCTAGGAAGTAGAACACTCAGTCTATAGGAAGTGGAACACTCAGTCAGTTCATAGGAAGTAGAACACCCAGTCAGTACATAAGAAGTGGAACACTCAATCAGTTCATAGGAAGTAGAACACTCAGTCAGTTCACAGGAAGTGGAACACTCAGTCAGTACATTGCCACATCATCCCAGCACTGGGAAGGCAGAGACAGGCAGGTCTCTGAGGTTCCTTGGCCAACCAGCCTAGCCTTAGGTATCAATGAGGGGTTCTGTTTAAAAAGTCAGGTAGATGGCTCCTGAGGAATGACACTAAGGTTCACCTCTGGTTTACATGCAGGCAAATAATCAAAATAAAATAATAGCAGAACTGGTACCAGTTACTCCAAACCATCTTCTCATCCTTCCCTTCTCAATTTCACCTTTGTAAGAAAAGGTTGACTGCAGACAAGACTACTCCCTGAAGAGGAGTAAGGTCTCCTAATGACCTCAGTCCATTGCATAACCGACTTTCTCTCCTCTAGTCTCTGGGCATTTGCCCTCATTGTTTGACTCCTAGGACTATATGCTGGGGATGGGGGATGATGCTGACACCTACCTGCCACCTCAATAGACTCTGAGAAATTGGTCAGGCGTCCCTCAGTCAATGTGAAGCACCTGCTTAAAAATCACTAGCGTCTCCAGCAAAACAACAAAATCTAGGAGAGCAAAACAACCCACTAAAATAGAATTTCATTAGGAGAACTAAGGAACCTGTTGTTTGTTTGTTTTTTTGTTAAAATGTCCTGATGGGTCTTCTTTCTTTCAAGATTTATTTATTTATTTTATGTATGTTAGTACACAGTTGCTGTCTTCAAACATATGAAAAGAGGGCATCAGATCCCATTACAGATGGTTGTGAACCACCATGTGGTTGCTGGGATTTGAACTCAGGTCCTCTGGAAGAGCAGTCAGTGCTCTTAACCACTGAGCCATCTCTCCAGCCCAGGAACCTACATTTTTAACAGGAGTTTGACCAACCTTTTTTTGTTTTTTGTTTTTTTTAATCTTCTTTTTTGAGACACTCATATGTCCCAAATTAGCCTCCAACTCTCAATGTAGCTTGGGGATAACTTTGACTTTCTGAACCCCCCCCTTCACCTCCTAATTTCTAGTATCATAAGAGTACCACACTCACTTTATATGGAGCTACTGATACAGCCCAGGGCCTCCTGAGTCCAAGAATCTTAGCCTGTGGTGACAATCGCAAAGGAAAGGCCTTACCTGGCATCCATCTGGCTCAGCAACAGAGCCAGGCCAGACTTCACCCCTGCCCCCAACTGTGATCCTCACCAGCTAGAGCCCATTGATTTGTTACTAACAAGAAAAATGATTGGGTGCTCTTCAGAGCTAAGTCCTACCCAATCTTAACAAGGGCAACTTCCCACAGAGAAACACAGTTAGCCCTCCAGTACCTCACCCTCCCTTTCACACAGGCAGATGGCTTCATTTTCAGACTGATCATTGGTAGAGTCATTGCTGCTAACGATCTACAGTCTTGGGAGCAAGCCACAGAAACAACAGGACACACATAAAAGATGCTATTCTTGTCAATCGATGAGAGGGGTTAGGAACTGAAATTTGATTATTTTGTCTCTGTGTGAGATTCTATTGAACTCTGTGTTCCTGGAAATTAAATTCACACTCACATAGACTTGGGAGAGTTATTCTTTCCTTTCCACTTAGCAGCTTCAAAAAGTGTTTCTTGTCCTAAGAAACTGCACAGTAGGTCCCAACAAAATGTAGCTGTAATTAAAGGTGCAAATGAGTACACACGAGGATGCCGGGAAAAACCAGGGAGTCAATAGCACTCACATTTAAAGCACACAAGGCAGAGATGTCCTCAAATATCCTGGCTCAGAAAATACAAAGTTATTCCTAATACAAGGCACTCTCCAATTACTTTATCCAGAACAAGTAATGAATTATCTGAACTTTGGAGATGGCAGGATGACCTGAAATTATCTGTTGATGATATATTAGGTCCACTAGAGGTCACCTCACAGGATCAATAAAATCTGAAGGAGAAACCATCAGTCTTTATTCCTGACCATGTAAGTTGGAAAGTGCGAGCTTTGTAAGGGCTCTGAAAAGTGTATCTCATTGTATCGTGGAGTTTGTGAATGGAAACCACACAAATGGGGAGAAGGAAAGAGTGCCACAAAAAGGTCAGACCCATTGCTTTTGGGTTGCTGTGAAATATGCGACGGCCATTGCCATCTGTGAGCTCTTTTAAAGGGTAGTCGTTTAGTGTCTCGGCCCCAGAACTTGAAGCAATGGCAGTAAACCCTAGAAATGTAAAGGGTTCTTGTTTGATTGTTTGTTTGTTTGCCTCTCAAGTTTTAAGTAGGTATACACTCTCTTTCTAAATAAACATAGTGCCGTGTGACTGGGAAGAGAAAATATGACCAAGGCACCAGATGGAACGGAGCATTGTACAGTGAGGACCCAGAACTTGAGCTGGAAGGTGGCTTAGTGCTTAGCAGTGCTTGCTCTTGCAGAGGACCAGCATTCAGTATCCAGAACCAACGTTAGCTGGCTCACGACCAACTGTAACTCCAGCTGCAGTAGATCTGAGGCCCTTTTCTGTCTTCCATGGGCACCCACACACAAATGCATACCCACACACAGATGCACACATGCATGCAAGCATATACCCACACACACAGGTGCACACATGCACACAAGCATATACCCACACACAGGTGCACACATGCACACAAGCATATACCCACACACAGATGCACACATGCACTCACATAATTCAAAATAAATCTGTGGGAGGGGACTGTAGACTTCACGGCTGGAGAGATGACGCGGTGGTGATGGATGCTTGCTGCACAAACATGAGGTCTTACATTCAGATTCCCCAGACCCATGTAGCATACCATGAACATCTAGCCCAGCAGCGGTGGGGGTGGCTGGTGAGGTTGCGGGGTTAATGGCACTCCAAGGTGGAGAGCCCGAAGGAGACATCACTACCATCAAGGAGACCTGGAGACTGTGGAGAAAGCCTGGCCAGAGACTTGAGATGACTTCACCTCTGCTTATCCAACTTCAGCCTTCGGCCAAGCAGCAGGTCTGGACCGGGGATTTCCTGAACAGGAGAGCCTTTTGTTTTAAATGGAGTTTGGTACCTGGACTCTTTCACCTGACAGCACACAGAGTGTGTGGCTTAGGAATGACCAGGAAAATGTGCACAGTTGTCCATATATTCATCCAGAAAAGGACATATAGGTAGAATCAAACTAAAAGGGAAAAGGTTATTGATACATGCAATAATTTGAATAATTTTCCAAAATTAGACTGAGTAAAAAAAGAAAACTAATTGTGAAAGATCATGTAAGATCTGTGTTCATTTATATAATGTCATTGAGATGGAAAATTACCTAAATGGAGAAGACACTAGTGGCCCAGGACAAGGATGGCAGTGTGGCAGAAGAGAAGTGCGTGTGGCTATAAAGTGCGACAAGAGGAAATCTTGCAGTGACAGAAATGGCAGTGAACCCCTGGTTGTGATACTGCACCCCACCTCACACACAAACCCCACATGTGCACTGATTTTGGACTGCAAAATGATGTCATTAGGAATCGGAGTAAAGGACACAGGTTCTTGCTATGTAACCCAAGCTAGACTCAAACTCACAATCCTCCTGGGGTACAAGTGTGCACCACCATGCCCAGCTGTCTGCAACTGCATAGGAATCTGTAATTATGTCCAAGTAAAACCGGTTTATTTTGTTTAGACTGAGAGCTGTGTGCGCACAAGTTGACAGAGCAAGTGACAAACAGCCTTTGTCAGATATGCATGCCCCTAGCAGGCGATGTTTCATCAACTCATTTGTAAATCTGCTACTTCCATTGTGCAGACTTTCGCTCAAACATTTACGGCTACCTTGACTAGAACGACGATAGTCCACTCTTTGGGGTTCTTATTTGACTCCCCTTTCACTACTAAGCTTCCATAGCATACAGGTAGAGGGTGTTTCCTAACATCTGATAGGAACAAAAAAGCCCACTCAGATCCTACACACCCAGGAGCCATGTTTGAAAGCAGAGATAGCCAAATGTCAGCTGATTCCTGGTGACAACGTCCACCTCTCAGTCACTTTGAGCCTCAGTCATAAGAAACGTCATGACTTCAGAATACTTCTAAAAATACCTCCAGTCTTGCCTAAGACCCCAAAGACTCCAGAATCTATAGTGATGCTCTCACAGACCTACCTTACTCTGCCTGTTTCAGACTGCGTCATTTCGTAGATTCACTCTAGCTTAAAACAAGCCATAAACTCTTCCCTTGTGGTTTCCCATCAAAAGAGCTGCCATCCTTCCAGATAGGCAACTCTAGAAGGCACTGCTCCAGTCCACTGGGCATGGCTTCGTGTATCTGAATCTTAGCTGTGCAAACTTCCGTATCATTTCTATGTGTTCCTAGGTCTTGGGCAGACCAGGAAAGAAGTTAATTAACTGTTTGTCCTCACGAATATTTCAAATCACTTCCTGTTGGATACCAACTATGTACCAAAGAAGACAGACATCAGGGACACAGTAATGCTTGCAGCAAAGCCCCTGTCCTCACACAGAACAGGAGACTACACTGCACAAGTACAATCATTTCTGGGGATACAATTTCTACAAACGGGCAGATATAATAGAAGTGGGGAGAGTTCCTTAGATAAGTGCAGGGGAAAGGCCCTGTGACATGTGAGCTGCAATTTAAAAGAGGTCATGATGGTGGGAAAGACAGAAGCAGGAAGATCAAGAATTCAAGGCCAGCCTATGCTGTGTATTGAGAGAAGGGGGAGGGAAGACAGGAGACGAGCTGTGAGAAACAATCAGAGAAGAACACTCCACAGCATCCGGGAAAGCCTTCCGCTGGACTGGACTTGATGTGTCAAAGAAGCCAAGAGTAGGCGCAGGTGGTGTGTGCTGCGTCTGCTTCGGCCTCTCCTACTCCTTGCTGTCTGCCTTTGTACTCTCTGCTGAACCTGACAATGCGGTAAAGAGCCTGGCCCAGATTCCTCTCAGTGCTCGGATGCGTGGATCTCCTGTTAGCAAAGCTTTCACTGCTCTGCAAAGCCCGGGGCACTGCTCAGCTGACAACACTCATTTCAGCCTCACAGAAATGGCCTGCTGGATATCGGCCGTGAGGAGCAGAAGACACAAGGCAGCATGTTTCCCAACCACACACCTGCCTGTCCAGGACTTCCTGCAGGTGCCCCAGAATGACTACAGTGAGGAGTGTGGTTCTCATGCCTCACCTTTAAGCCTTGTCCCCAGTCAGAGGCTGGAAGCACTAAGAGTGCAAAAGCCAGCTTCCATCCAACCCGGAGGCATTCTGGGTAGCTACATCTGATGACGGCCCTTTTCTAACACATCTAGGTTTTCTTTCCTTATCATTGGGTTTTTATATTTATTACCAATGATATTTATGTGTGAAAAGTTGCTGAGTAAAAGTAAGTGTTTAAATGAGGATTTAAAACATCAGAGGCTGTGTGGTGTTTCCAGACAGTAGCTAAAACATTTCCTGATTCAATGAATCACTTCTGGGCTTCTGCTTCTATGCAGCCATGACTCTCTTGCCAGACCCTTGGTTGCTAGCATGACCACATTCCAACATTCATGACCCCCAGAGCCTGACCATGACCTTCCATCCCTGACCTTGTCCTCTGCTGGGTCTGACAATCCTCAGAGCCTGTGTCTCTACAGTCAGTGCCTCTCTGGCTCCTGCTGGGTTCTCACAGCCTTGGGTTTCCAGCGCTGCTCACGCAAGGCGCCTGGTTTCCATTGCACAAGGTCTTCCTGGATGTTAAATTGTGCTATTAAACTAGCCACCAAGCCCTTTGCTTCTTTTAATCCAAATGTGGGATAAGAATAATGCTACTTCTGTAAATTTTGTTGTTTAAAATTTTTAAAAAGATCTGAGGTTTTGAGATCTGTGTAACTGGAAAATACAGAGATAGAGCTAGGCTCCCGAGCTCCAGGGAATCAAACAGTACCAGAGCACAGTCACTCTGTCTCCCTTTCTCTCTCCTCATCTCATCCTTACATCTGCCTCTCCCACTAGCCTCATAGCCTAAGCAGACAGCTTTCAGTATCCATTGGAATACTTACCAAACCCTTGGGGAAAGATGTCTTCTCTACCAACAACTCCATATTAAGCACCCTGATTGATCTGACACATAACATGCATCCCATGTCAGTCCTGACATATCTCCACGTAAGTAAACATGATCTAGTACCAACAAGGCTGGCTCGTGTGCCCGTTCTCTCTCCCAGGGTAAGAGTGGGGTTAGGCAAGACAACTATCAAGGGGCTATCTCCAAAGAGCAAGAAAATTAGAATCTGGAGGTTGTATCGAATGCCTATTGCATGCTTTGTTTGACAAGACTGGGCTCCCTTCTGCAAAACCTAAAATTCTTATAATTCCTCTGCTCAAGTAAGCACTGTTCTTTACTATATGACTCTTCTTTGGACAATGTGATCTTGATGTTGTTTAGATCTGGGATATCCCCTGAAGGCCCGTAAACTGATGGTTTGGTATCCATCCTGCAGCCCCGACAGGCTAGAGTAGAATCTGTAGGAGATGAGGCCTAGAGAAATGAAGCTAGGTCCTAGGGATATAGCCTGGAAGATGTTGGGACTCCAGCATCTCCTTTGACAGTTGCTTCCTGGATGCTGTGAGAGGAGCTTTGTTTCACTGCACTCTCTGCTGCACTGTTCCGCCTTACTACAGGCCCCAAACTGTGGAGCCAAACAACCAAAAACTAAAACTAAGAACCAACCAAACCTTTCCTCCATGTAAGACTAATAACCTCGGGCATTTTGTGACAGTGACAGAACGCTAACACAGCTCTGCTGTCTCCAGCAGGCGCGCTCCAACTACTCACTGTTGGAACTTTTGGGTTTGTACTATTAGAGAGAAAAGATTTAGTTAGAAAAAAAAATCACTTGCCTCATTTCACATAATTAATGTGATGGAATGAAATAGCATGGTTTGTGCCCCAAACTAAAAAGCTCTGTGTGAAAGTGAGGCTACTGTAAGTTATCTTGCTTGATGGGTACTGTGCTGGTGGATAAGTCAAAAGTGCCTAAATCATTAGAGGGAGGGAGAGAGAGAAGGGGGGAGGAAGGGAAGGACAGAGGGACGGAGGGAAGGAGGGGGAGAAAAGGAAAGGGAGGGAGAGAGACACAGTGACAGAGACAGAGTGAGATCGAGAAAGCGAGAGCGAGCGAGCGAGCGAGAGAGAGAGAGAGAGAGAGAGAGAGAGAGAGAGAGAGAGAGAGAGAGAGATTGAACAAGTTTCCTGAGGACAGCCACTCTAGTTTTCAGCGTAAGGTTAATAAGAAGAGTCTGTGTGCACTAGGGGAGGGGTTACTGTTTTGTTGTTTTAACGGATACAGTAATAGTGGGAAGAGCTCAGGACTCTCACTTGGTTTCTTGACTTTTGCCCACACCTTAGAATATGTTGAGGAAGTTTTTATTCATAATTACTCTCCTCTTAATCCTTATAACTCCACTATAGGCAATACTCTAGCCTATCGTGGACTTTTTAAGAGAACCAAACTTACACAAATCATGACTAAACAATTAAATTATGGATCTAAGCTCAAAGAGGGATCCTGGAAACCGTCAGCTAGATAACAGTTACTAGTTCCAGTGCAAAGGCTAAAACTGAGTTTTTAAGTATTTTGGCTAAACATCTCCTGCTTCGATCTCAGGCTTGCTCCATTCCTCCCTTGAGAAATTAAGTTTGCCTCACTCATGTTGTGGGCTCTCCGTCTAACCCAAGGGCTACAAGAATCCAAACGTGTTACATTGTAACGACAGGAAAGATGCCTTGGGTGCATTTCAGGAACAGGAAAGACTCCAGCCATCCTCGGTTCCAGGGCGCAAAACTACACTCATTTAAAAGTGTTTCTTTCTCAAGGGAAGTGCTGGGCCTGAAGAGATGGCTCAGCAGTTAAGAGTACTTGCTGCTCTTGTACAGGATGCAGGTTTCATGCCAGTTCCCAGCACTCCTTTGGGGTTGCTCACAACAGCCTGTAACTATGGTTCTTGGGATTCCAACACCCTCCTCTGGTCTCCATAGACATCTGCACACTTGTGGTGCACATACTGACATCAGGCACTCACATATACACATAAATAAAAATAAAGTTTAAAAATAAGATGATAAAAAAGATAGTGTTATTAAGGGGTCTCTACTTTTCAAAAGAGCTCACTAGGTGTCCTAGTTAAGGGTACTAGTGCTGTGATAAAACGCCATGACCAAAGCCAGCACAGTAGGGAAGTGTTTCCCATAGGCCAGCCACTCAGGTACTCAAAGTTGCTGCAGCCATGGTCCAAGAGGCCCAGGCTACTGCTCAAACAGGCAACAGAAATGGGCATGTCATATAGGTTGCTGGTTTTGCAAGGATGCATAGTACAAGAGTTACAGGGTCATGAAGGCAGCCACCAACATTCAAGAGAAAAGCCAGTGAAGTCAGGCAATATGTAGCAAGATTAGATTCCTTGTAGGAACTCCTGAGAGGGCTATGCATAAAGCTGTGAGGGGAACGCCTACTTGAATGAAGACTCCAGGATGTTGAAGATGCCAAGAACATGGGTATTTGTCAAGGCAAGTTGTGTACAGCAACTCCAGAAGCCATGTGGGCTACACATCACACAGGTATGGAGGAGATGGCACCTAAAAGCCTGTTAGAGCCTCTCCAATGACACCACATGCTCTCAACATCAGACATGGAGCTATGATGATCAATTCTATCCTAATGACTTTGCCTTTCTTTGGTCTCATCTATGCTCTTAGTTCTCCATTTTGGAATAGGAATTCTGTATCACTGTATGTTGTAAGTATATGACTCTCTTTTAAATGTAATAGGGTCTGCAGCTAAGGGACTGTCTTGGATTTCAGTAGACATTTTGGACATGTGAATCTTAGCAGTATGGGGACTGTTAAGACTTTAGGGACTCCAGAAGTTAGACTAGATGCATTTCTCACTGTGTGATGGCTATGAGCCTTTGGAGGCTAGCACGGAATGTTTCCATTTAAATCTGAGGTGTTCCACACAGACTCGTATTTTGAACAACTGTTTCCCAGGTGGGGGAGCTATTCTGGGAGGTTTTAAAAACTTTGGGAGGCAAAGCCTAGCTGACAGAGAGGGACAGACTTCTGGAGGCTTACCCGACCTCGGGTTCCTATCGTGCTCCCTCCGAGTCTGCTGTGGTGTGAAAAGCTTGCACCACACACTCCTGCCATCATGATTCTCTGACAGGATGGACCAACCCCTCTAAAACCATGAGACAACGCAAGTTTTCTCCTCCAGCTCCCACCTGGAGTTATTCCCATCATGGATTATGGCTACAGGGATACAAAAGTAATCAATACAGATGTAAAATTACAGTTTAATCTCAATGTCAAACATGATCAAGTACCGGAAATATAAAAGGGATGGAGGATGGCTCAGTGGTTAGGAGCACTTGTTGCTCTTACAGAGGACCGAGGTTCATTCCCAGCACCCACACGGCAGCTGACAACTGTCTGTAACTCTCGTTCTTATACCCTCTTCTGGCTTCCACAGGCAACAGACACACACATGGTGCACACGCATGCAAGCCAAAGCACATACACACAGAATAGAAAAGTCATCCATATATTATTAAAATTAAAGATGTATATACATCCATTTGTAATGTACATATGGGTATATACATATTTAATTTTTTTCAGGCTAGATTCCCCACTATTGTGCATTCTTTTCCAATTCCATGTTTAAATGCCAATTTTCCAAAATCTCACAAAACGGTTTTATTCTAATAAAATCTCACCATGCCACTTCACGGCAATTTAAATTTGGTTAAAGGCATCTGGCATCGAGCACTGCCATCCCCCTAATTCTTGTTTTTAATGTGCTTCCTTTGTTCTTCAACTTCTGACTTTGGCAACGAGAAAACAAAGCACAGACAACACACCGGAGGGGGGGCGGATAATCTGCAAATTACCTAAGGGTTTGGTGTCCTGGCTGTTTACAAAACTCCCAATTCAACAAAAAAAAGACCAAGGATTTGAATAGATGCTACTAAAAAGAAGATGCTCGAATGGGTAACGAGCACATGAAAAGACGCTTAGTGTCATTAGCCATTGGAGAAATCTACACCGAAGTCACAATGAGATACCACCTCATAGCCACCAAATGTGGGTACACAGAAAATAACAAACCACGACATATATTAGTGTAAATAGAACCCCCAAATACACCGCCAGCAAGAAGGAAAGATTATGCAGACACTTCGGAAAACAAGGTGACAGTTTGTAAAAGGATAACCACAGAGCTCTCCCATGACCCACCCACTCAAGTCTAAGGTATGCGACCAAAAGAACTGAAAACACGTCCACACGAAAGCTTACATAGTGAACATTCGTAGCAAGCACCGTTATTCGCCGTAGTCAATAGGTGAGTCACCCAAATGTCTATCAAACGATGAATGGATACACAAAATGTGCTGAGTCCAGACTATGAGATGCTACTTAGCGATTTTTACACTTACTCATCTACACAGATATATACCCAAGTACATACCGTATCTGTGCATGCGGGCCTGTGTAGAAGTTAAGGGACAGCTTGCAAGAGCACGTTCTCTGCTTCTTCCTCTCAGGTCATCAGGTCCTGCTGAGCTATCCGGCTGGCCCCAATACAACAACTTTACAATAAGAAGTGAGAGTTGAGAAGGAATAAAGTTCAGTGGAAAAGGTCTTGCCTAGCACACGAGAGGCCTTAGGTTCAATTCCCAGCATCACGAGGACAGAATAAATAACAGTGATGAAATTCTGATACCCACTACAATGTGAATGAAGCCTAAAAATGCAGCAAAAATATTACCAAGGAAAGAAGCCAGTCCTGAATGATAACACATTTGACTTCAAATATATGAGTTGTCTATAGTAGAAAGTCCTGAGACATAAATGCTATAACTCGAGTACTGAGGAGATTGGCATAATTGCTAATGGGCACATTTTCTTTGTAAAATGTTTAAAATGTTCCCAAATTAAATAATAATGAGATGGCCCAACCCTGTGAATATACTAAAAAAACACCGAATGGTAAACACTGTAGCATATAAATTTTATCTTAAATGCTGGGTTTTTTTTAAATGGTTTTCAACAGAGAATTAAATTTCCAAGAAGAATTAAAAAGCGGAATGATGTGTCATACATAAGCAGGAAGAAGAGAGCAGCAAGGGGTTATAGCCCTTCACTCAGATGGCGATCAGAAGGAGCGCCTATGCTTGATATACTGTAGAAAAACAAAATGTTCACTATTTTGGATTCTACCTTTACAAAATTAAAACAGGGGGGAAATGAAGGCTTAGGGGAATATCCTTGTCAGTAAAATGATTGCAAACACAAGGACCTGAGTTCAATTTTCAGAACCCACATAAAAACGCTAGGCACAGTGGAGGGTACTTGTAACTCCCGAGCTTATGATGCCAAGGCAAGGAGGTCCCTGGGGCTCACTGGCCAGTCTGTGAGCCCAGTTAGTGAGCTACAAGCCAGTGAGAGATCCTGCCTCACTGGGAGCCGATGGAAATACCGGAGAGTGACATCCAAGGTTGTCCTCTGGTCTTCGCAGGCACACACACACCTGTATACGCACACACACACACACACACACACACACACACACACACCTGTATACACACATGCACACAGACACCTGAATATACACATGCACACACACAAACATAAGAATGGAGGAAGGAGAAAGTGGAGTAAGCTTCTATCATATGAAAATCAAAGATAGTGCATTCAGACTCACTATATTGGGTTTATCTACCCAGGCTAATTACTGACCCTGCCATGTCCTGACTCTTTAGGTCAGCTTCTATAGACATTATTCATATTCTCTCTCTCTCTCTCTCTCTCTCTCCCTCCCTCTCTCTCTCTGTGTGTGTGTGTGTGTGTGTGTGTGTGTGAAGACAGGAGCTTGTGTAGCTCAGCCTAGCCTTGAACTCACTATGTACTTAAGACTGGCCTTGAATTCCTTATCTTCCTACCTCCACCTCCCAAATCCCAAATTCTGGGGTTACAGGTGTGTGACACCTTGTTTTCTATGTAGTCGATACATGTTTCTAGACATGACAAAACAGAAACAGCATACAGATGTAAGGTAGCTGGCATCATGTTACTATTGTCTATAATTATGGTTAACCAAAAAACTATTCTATATAATTATGAATTATGAGCACAAGCTAGCATAATACATCATCTGTCAAACATTTAACCAGGAAACTCTAAGAATCTAGCTAGTATCAAAGGCACAAATATGATTCTATCAAGTATCATAAACATTGCTTGTACGCATGTGATTTTGCTGGACTATAAAAAACAAGAAGCAAATGGTGTTTATCCTCTCTCTGTTGAACAGATTCAACAAGCCATTCCCTGCTTGTACGTGCTAGGCAAGTACTCTACCTAACTGAGCCACATGTGCCTTCTTCCTATTTTTCCTTTAAAATGAATACTTTAGGCCTATAGAAATGGCTCAGAGGATTGGAGCAATCACCCTGAAAGCATGAGGACCTGAGTTCAGATCCCAGCACACGTGTAAAAGGTCTCGCTGTAATCCTAGTGGGAGTTGGGCGGGGGCAGAGACAGGAAGATAGCTCGGGCTTCCTGGCCAATAGCTTAGCTGCAGGTTCAGCAAGAAACCCTGTTTTGAAAGAATAAGACCAAAGGTGATAGAGAACCTTTTCCTCATGGTCATCAGTTTCACGGTCATTCACCATTATAAGTATAATGGCCTGCCATTAAAAAATAATGTGTAGATTGGGTAGCTTGAACAACATTTATTTCTAACAGTTCTGGAAACCAGGAAGTCCCAGATCAGAGGCAATGTGGGCAGGTTCTGAGGAAGGCTCCCTTCCTGATTTGTGGACTCCTGCCTTCCTGCTACGTCGTCACAAGATGAAGAGACAGAGTCTGTGAGCCCTTTGGCACTAAGCTTGATTTCATCTAAACTTTCTCCAAAAGACCTTCTTCTTACAGACCTTCACCCATCTGCAACACATAAATGCAGGAGGCTGCGGGTATCCAGCAAATATTCAGCACATAGTTGGCAAAGGAAGTCGACTTAAAAACAAGAACCGTTTATGCACGATGGCCTGGCAGAAGGAAGAAAGGCTGATCTCTGTGTTTTAAAGCACTCTACGATAAATTTCAGTGTAGAAATACTTACATGCCGGCTATTGTTTGCAGTGGTGACTCGAATGGGAAATTCCTTTTTTAAAACTGTCTCCCATGCCTCCAAGGATAACAGGCACAGGTGACAAGTAATCTGGGTAGGAGTAGCTTAGTGGTAATAGTCAGTCATAACTACTGACCTTCTACGTCAAAGCAACAAAGAGAAATGTCCCCTGTGCGTATTTTCAGTGTGAATCCAAGGAGACTTGGAAAAGAAAGATCAGTCCTGTGGAGCTTGGGGTTTTTGTTTGTTTGTTTGTTTGTTTGTTGTTTTTGCTTTTGTTTTTGTTTTTGTTTTTCAAGGCATGGTTTCTCTGTGTCGTCCTAGCTGCCCTGAACTCCCTCTGTAGACCAGGCTGGCCTGGAACGCAGAGATCTTCCTGCCTCTGCCTCCCGAGCATTGGGATGAAGGGCGTGTGCCACCGCGCCCTCTGAGTTCTATCTTACTGGAAATGGTGACTCCAAGTCTTTCTGAGTCTTCCATTTCCAATTGCTGACGCTCGTGCTGTGAGCCACCTACCAGGCGACCTAAATTATATGGCTCGCTTCCAGGATTCCCAGGTAACTGAAGGCATCCGAGATGTTGTATCACAGATGGCTGAGAAACTCTCATTCTCTCAGATCCCCAAAGGCGCATTATTTGAGCAATTCTTGAGTCATTTTCGGCACGGTAAAGAATATTCCTATGACTGAAATATTAAGTTATCATAAGTTACCGGGACATTTTCCAGTTAAAGCGCTACTTTAAAAAAAAAAAAAATGCCTGAAGTTCTGCAAGCCAGCAGTGCCAGGGAAGCATTCCTGAGTACTAATGAGTCTCAGGGAAGAGAAAGAGATTTGGAGGATGTGCGAAGACTGTGTGTATCTGTTCAGAGAGAAGACTTAAAGGACAACTCATCTGCCTGTGTTTGAGATGAGAGGCAGGTACACTAAGTCATGGCTAATCTACCATTAGACAGCATTCCATCCTCCAAAGACTTTACCTTCCTCCTACTGCAAATCAATGACTTCCCTCTATTTCTGAGGGAATAATGCACCTTTGGGGGATCTGAGCTTATGAGAGTTTCTCAGCCATCGTGATACATCATCTCAGGATGCCTTCAGTTACCTGGGAATCCTGGAAGCGAGTCACATAATTTAGGTCTCGTCTGGTAGGTGGCTCACACCACGGCTAGAGTCAACAGTAAGAAAAGAAAGACTCAGAAACATTATTTGGACTTTGGCGCTGTGTTCCCAAGTTTACACGCCTTGCATGTAACTGGACATAGCTTTGACCGTAAGTACTGAGCCTCAGCTGGCATTTCCAGGAAATTCTCATGTACATAGATCTGTTTAGATGGATCAGATCCTTCTCGAACAATGAATCAAGAACACCCACAAAGAGTAAGCACACACAGGACAATGTTACCATTCAGCTATGTTTTCAAGGAAACATGAAATGCTATCTATATTTGTATTTTCTGGAACTAGAAGAGGGCAAATAGATTTCTTAGTAGATCTAGTCAGACATAACCAAAGAGCAAGGGGAAATGAGTCTTTTTTTTTTTTTTCAGACCAATCCATGAAGGCAGTTTGGCATGCCACTCACAAGTGCTGTGTGGGAAACAAGAGCCCATTTACCTAAAAGTTCCTGAATCCAATGCAAGGAAAGACAGGAAAGAGAAAAATACAGAGAGTTAGCAGGAATAGCATTTAAATGCCCACTGCTCACCATGTCTTTTGTGGACACGCTATCTATCTTCTATTCCAATTACACTTTAACTTTCTAGATTCAATCCATGAACAAAATGTCAACACCGAAATTGCCATGAGTGAAAGCTATTATATGTGTGTGCCTATATGTACACATATATGATATATATAGGAGAGATGTGTATATTTGAAAAATCCGAAGTCATTGTTCTGCCTTTCCCATTAATATATATGTTAAGAGGAGCAATATTGGAATTTTACTGTTTGCATAGCACTTTTGCATAGTAAATGTTTAATTAGTGATTGTTAAATGAATCTCAGAAATATTCAGAATATACTTTTTATTGTGTAAATGCGCATTTAGCAATCCACTTGAAAGCACACATCTAGACGTCACAGGGACAGCTGAGAATACCCCAAGGACAAAAAGTGGAAGATAGCTATTACAACAGAATGGGTTAGAATGATGACAACTTGAGAAAGTATGAAGGGAAATTCCAAACGTTATTTTTTTTCCAAATATAGTCTTTTAATATCTCAGATATCTTGGTTTCCATGGAAATTCCCAAGTGTCTAGAAAATATAATTTATTTTGACTTTAAAACTTTGACTTCTCTTCTCCACAACATCCACACATAAATTGTAATCTTTTCACATTCTTACAAATGTCACAACAGAGAATTTAAGCCTGTTTGCTAGTATCCACTGTGCTTGCCAAACCTCAATGGAGCACAGTCTGGTTGTACTGTTTATCGTTTTTAAGAGTTGCCCTAAAGAGCAAGAGCCATTTAAGAGTAGAGAGAAGCAGAGGTGAGTCTCACGCTAGCCCACACACATTTTACTAGCCATTGCACAAGAAATTACAAGAACAGTAATTCTTTCATCCTTCTTAAGTCCGGCAACTCTTTTTGAAAACCAATTCAATGCCCTGTAATCGAGTAGCGGAGTTCATTTTGGTCAATTTATTTTTTTAATCCCCTCTGAACAAGGGAAGCAATCTATAATCTATTGTGTGTGGTTTGAAACATTGTTGTTTTTTTTTTCTTATCTCTGTTATGCGCTTAAAACACAGATGGAGGCGTCCAGTGGGCTTCGTTTTACTCAGAGATTGAAGAAAAAGTAAAGTGTAACTTCACATGCTCTTAAAAAAAAAAAAAAAAAAAAAGCCACTGGTCCCTGGTCCCCTGTTACTAGAAACAAGCCAAAACTGATACGTAAAATAGAGCTCTTTCAAAAATAATTCTTATATAGGAAATAGCAGCGCAAAAACGCATCTTGGACTGATTGAGTTAACATTCCTCCACCAGTAACAAATTTCCCCGGAATCATTGCTTTTATTTGTAAACAAGAGCTCGAGGCAGCGATGCTCCTGGGCACCAGAAGGTAAGCGGTGATGCGGAGTCTGAAGCGTTGGGCAAAGACTGTCTGGACAGGTCTTTCGCCAGAACCCCTGTACACGTACCATCCTGCCAAAAGCCGCCCTGTCCCAACTCTTCTGCTTCCAACCTCCAGGCTAGGGATGACCGCCCTCGCTTAACTTAAACCTCCTTCAACTCCCCGCACACTGCCGGGCACCCTGCATCCCACAGCGGATCTTGCGTCCTCCGGGAAACCCGGCCCGTTGGTGGCCCCGCAGGTTGGCTTACCGAGCAGCGAACCAATGAAGATGACGACCTGCACGGTGGTGGTGAACTGGCGGTACAGCTGCGCCTCGCTCAGCTCCCCGAACGCGCTGCTGTTGGCGCCAGCCTGGGCGCCCGACGTGTTACGCGGGTGGCTGGTGTTCGGTGACACCCAGCTGCCGTTGTGCCCCATAGCGAAGCCGGGGGCTTGTACTCTCCTGCCCGGCCTCTGAGCCCCAGCGCACAGCCGCTCCTGCCCCGGGCGCGGAGGGACCGACGCTCGGGAGCCAGGCAGCGTCCTGCAGAGCCGGGCAGCCGGCTAGCCCCTCACGTCTGCTCATCGCCTAGCCAGCGGTCCTCGAGATGGGGTGGGAGGGAGGCGCGGCCGCGCCCCAGGGCTGCTCCCCCCTGGGCCCGTCAGCAGCCACATGGAGGCGGCACGGTCACAGCGCATCGCTGGGCCCTCCTCCCGAGGGGGGGTCGGGCAGCGCGGCCAAGCCCACCCAGTATACACATCGGTGGCTGCGAAGGACCCGGCGCACGCTCCGGACCTCTCTGGCTAACGAGAAGGGAGCACTTGGCTGAAGCTATATTTCAGTGCTGCTAGCTTCGGGGCTGGGGAGGTGCGAACCCCCATGAAATGCTTCAGTGTAGTGATCGTAGCTGAGAGGGTGGGGGCTAGACCCGGTGGGCAGCCAAGGCTGGGCAGCAGGCTGGCCCCCGCACACTCGGCTGAGCGCCAGGACTCCAGAAAGCTCAGCTGGGGTCCAATCCCGCTTCCCCAAGGCTGTCTGGACCAGCTCTGTAGCCCCCTTTGCTTCTACAAGCCGCCCCCACCCTTGGCCTCAGCACCCCTACCCCCACCCCAGGTCGGTTCTTGGCTCGGACGAATTGTCGTGACCTAGCAGGGACCGGGGAGGACGCCCCTAGCGGGGCAGTGGCGCCTCCCGCTCTGCTGCCAGGCTCCCAGCGCGTGCCTGGGGCAGTCGGGGCCGCGCGGCAGGCAGGCGAGGTCACGTGACGCAGGACCCACCCACCTCACCCCCCCTCACGCTGCTGGGGAGGGACGTAGCGCCATTTTGCCCCAGTGGAGCGTGACTTCGTCGCGGGGCGCGTGGGAGGCGCGCAGCTTCAGTGTCTGGCTGCAGAAGGATGCGCTGCCAGCTGCGCTGCGTTTGCTGCTGTGGTTACTGCCCCATTCGTCCTTTGGGTGCAGCCTGCAGTCTCTAAATCATTTGCCACTGACTTCTGGACAGGAATCCCAAGCCTCCAGGGCCCTCGGTCAAGCCAAAGCCTTTGGGAAACCATCAGTGGGTTCCTTTAGTCCACCATTCGAATGGTGGACTAAAGGAACCCACTGATGGTTTCCCAGGCCCTTCCATTGGACCTCACCTCCACAAGGGGCACTGCTAATAAATTCAGCGATGAAGACTTGGAGGGGGTTTCCTGCAGGCTGATGTAAAGCATTGGGAAGTTGGGATAAGCAGGCAAACAAGAAGAAACAGTGAAGCAGGAGGAGCGAAATGGAAACAAGGAACCAAGAGAGGGATCAAGGGAAGAAAAATGGAGAAATGAGCCGAACATAGTGGTGCACACCTCTAATCCCAGAGTTTCGGAGGGAGAGGCAAGACAATCAGGAATTTACTACAAAATAAATTGGCACTCTTGAATTTGTGAGACCTTTCACTGCAAAACAAAACGGAGGTCGCCAATTTGAGACACAAAAGCCTTATGAAATCACAGAACCAAGGACAAGGTGACATCAGTCTTACAGTCACATCTTAGGTGAATTTTCCACTGACTCCAATGATGAGTCAAGGGGTTGGACATCATTTAAATGTTATACTTTCTGGGTAGTGTGCAACAAATTCATAAACTTCAGTGGCTTGAACAACCTATCGCCAGTAGTTCAGCCAGTGGCAGAGTCTGGAATCTGGAGGCTCTTTGTGGCTGGCAGGAGATATTGGCTGTACCTCAGAGGTCGGCTGCAACTGTTCTCTGAATGATCTCCACGGAACCTTTCCATGTAGCTGCTTAGCTTCCTCATAGGCAACTCTGGTCTTCAAGTGAGGACACACAGAAACCACGCTGACTTTTATAAGTCATTTTAGGATTTAGGTATCGGGTGGAGAGATGGCTCAGCCGTTAAAGGCTAGGCTCACAACCAAAAATATAAGGATTTAGGTATCATGTCCACTGCACTGGATTTGTTGTAAGTCACAAAACCACACTGCGTTTAATCAGGCAACCCTCGGGTGTCAATCACTCCTAAGATGAACAGGTAGAATTCGGAGCATGGTATTGCAGTCATTAAATAAAAATATGTCAAAAGAGTTTCCTATTGAAAAAATTTTATTTAGATTTTTTTTTCTAGAATTGGGCAGGTCAAAAACCGGAGGGATTGTCCTGATCTGCACAGGCTACTGTAACAAAATGCCCTATACCATGCAATTTATAAACAACAAAGTTTTGTTTCTGGTTGTTCCAGACTGGGAGGTCCAAAAGAGCACTAAAGCTTGTATCCGTGAGAACTTGTTTCCTTTTATCCCTTCATTTGTGTTCAGAAGAATTCTTGGATTTTAACATTCTTAGACATTTATTAAAAAGCAGGAAGGATCCTGGGCAGGAGGAAAACAAGATGGAGCCGGATTGGGATACTTGCAAAGATCAAAGTGATGGTTAAATAAGACAGATCCTATGAGCTGTAGTTTTCTTTCCTTCCTCCTGACCCTCGTCTCATTGAAGGGAGAGAGAAGAAAAGCCTGGAGAGACAAGTGTTTTCTCAGTCCTGTGGTAGGTGACTTCCCATCTCAAGTAGGCAGTTCTGTATTTCTATGTGGTCAGTCGTGTGCCTATAGCCCTGTGCCTATAGTCGGTGGTTTGCTGTGTGGACATTACTCAGGTTGACAGTTTCCCATTCTCTTCTTCTAGACACACTGAAAACAGTCTCTCTCAACTGTCCTTTCAGTAAGCAAGGCCACGTGACTATTATGACTAATGAAATCTGAGCAGAAATGATGATGTGTTTGTAGGCCGAAACAGTGAAATGTTATCTGATTACCCAGTCCCTCTTCTGCCCTGCCACAGTGGCTGGGAAGGGAGTCTTGTTCTGAATGGAACTGCCGAAACACAGAGCAGCCTCTGAGTCACCACCACATGGGAGGACTCATGTCCTGGAGACATAGCCACCCACAATAAATTTTGTGTGAGCAAGAAATAAACAGTGTTGTATTAAGCTACAAATATCTTTACAGTTACTCCTTTTTACAGCACAGCCCAGCCTGTGCTGGCAGACAGTCATGGAAACAGGCCTGCATATTTAAAGGAACATCCTTCATTTATGTGCATAGCAGGTATTAAGTCGGATACTTTTTTTTAAAATAAGAAATCTCTGTGTATATTGGAAGTGGCTATAGAACACTCTTGGTCCTCAGGAAATGAAAGTGGTAATGGATAACAGAGCCTCTGGGAACCTTTGAATTAAACTGCTGGGCTTTTCATGTCCAACCTGTGTCAGTCTCTGATAAATTTACTTCGTTTAAATGGCTTATTGGAGTGTATTTAAACTTAATATGGGCAATAAGCCATTTCTCTTCTTCTGGAAACCTAGACTGATTTTTGAGACAGGCAAACATACAAACCTTCTCAAGATCGCAGAGTCTAAGATAGCCTGAGGGACAGTGGGAGCAAAGGAGGAAGAGCATGAATAGTGATCTCACAAACCTGTGTGCAAGTGTCTGTGCCAATTTGAGCCCTCTTCACCTCTGTGAACTTGGTGTCCTTCTCTATCAAATAGATGTAGGGGGAATATAGCTGTTTGTGGAGACTTTTTGAGACTATAATACTGAATTAATCAAAACCTCAGGGTCACATATGTTAAACTTCACTATTAGATCAAGTCCTGTTTATTGATGATTAAAGTAAACAAATACCACAGAGAGGAAAACCTTCCCCTTCCAACATGTTAAAGCATTCTCTCTGTGGGCTTCACTAAAACGTTACTTTGCAGACCTTGGTTCCCCATGGATATGAATCTACAAATATGTTTTAGTAGCCTTTGTTCCTAAAGACTTGCTATAAAGTTCTCAAGGTTATTACAAAAATAGGAAGTTTCTTCCCTCTGAAGGAAGCCTCGGAAGTCACATACACATGGATGTCATGCACACACACACACACACACACACACACACACACACACACACACACACACTGGAATTGAAACAAACACTTTGCACATCTTAAGCAAGAGCTCGATCGCTGTATCACACCCCCAGACCAGACCGATTTCTAGTGGTAAATTGAAAATATCCATGAATACTGTCATCCTCGGGTAGTCTCGGGAAGCCACACAGTTGTTGGATATTTCTTGAGACTTCTCAACCCCTCTTTGGAGCTCCTCTATTACTGTAAAATTCGGGATCTAGCATGATCTTTTCTGTGTTTCTGTTCATGACAAATATGTCCTTTGAAAATAAATTTGATTTCTTGGTCAGAGTTGAAAGTTATCTAGAACCAATGCTGGTGAATTGAGGGATCAATACAGTAATGTCTCCTTCAGGAAAAGATGAGCCATGGCTATGACTCAGAACCCAACTTAGAAGTAACAGCATAGCTTTGGAATAAAAGGTTATACTTGAGCTTCCAGTTTCTGCCTGCACTGAGAGTTGACCCAGTCCCACAGCTCTCTGTACACAAATTCTATGGGAGAGAGAGCTGGACTCTCAGAAATGCAGACAATCCTGAGAGCTCAAGGGAGATCACCACTTCTGTTCGCATTCCTGGCCTATGAGGAACCCAGTTAGAGCCCTCGGGACACAGGAACCAAGGAGCAGTCAGGGAGAGAATCCTGTCAGTCTCTGTCTGCACTCAGAGCTGAAAGCCAGGATCCAGGAGCTTTAACACACCTGAGAGCAGAGGTAAGACCACCATTTCTGCTCCGAAGGACCCCAGATCCAGCTGGGAGAAATCTAGTCTCCAGGAGTGCTGACACACAGACTTACACAGGCTGACACACAAGGTCAAGTCGTTGTCAGAGACAGCAAGACCAGCTAATACCAGAGACAACTAGACGGGGAGAAGCAATTGTAGGAATCTAAGCAACAGAAACCAAGACTACTTGGCATCATCATGGCCCAGTTCCCCCACCAAAGCAAATACTGAATATCCAAACACACCAAAAAAGCAAGATTTTGATTTAAAATCACATCTCATGATGATGAAAGAGGACTTTAAGAAGGATATATATAACTCCCTTAAAGAAATACAGGAAAATATAGGTAAACATGTAGACGTTCTTAAAGAGGAAACAAAATAATCCCTTAAAGAATTACAAGCAAACACAACCAAACAGATGAAGGAATTGAACAAAACCATCCAGGACCTAAAAATGGAAATAGAAACAATAGAGAAATCACAAAGGAAGACAACCCTGGAGATAGAAAACCTAGGAAAGAGGTCAGGAATCATAGACACAAGCATCACCAACAGAATACAAGAAATAGAAGAGAGAATCAGAGGTGCAGAAGATTCCATAGAAAACATTGACACAACTGTCAAAGATAATGTAAAATGCAAAAAGCTCCTAACCCAAAATCTCCAGGGAATCCAGGACACAATGAGAAGAGCAAACCTAGGGATAATAGGTATAGAAGAGAGCGAAGACTCCCAACTTAATGGTCCAGTAAATATCTGCAACAAAATTACAGAACTCCAAATAGATTGGACTAGAAAAGAAGTTCCTCCCATCACATAATAGTCAAAACAGCAAATGCACAAAACAAAAAAAGAATATTAAAAGCAGTAAGGGAAAAAGGTCAAGTAACATATAAAGGCAGACCTATCAGAATTACACCAGACTTCTCACCAGAGACTATGAAAGCCAGATGGGCAGATGTCATCCAGACCCTAAGAAAACACAAATGCCAGCCCAGGCTACAGTATCCAGCAAAAATCTCAATAAACATAGAGGGAGAAACCAATATATTCCATGACAAAACCAAATTTACACAATATTTTTCCAAAATCCAGCCCTACAAAGGATAAGAGATGGAGAACTTCAACACAAGGAGGGAAACTACACCCTAGAAAAAGCAAGAAAGTAATCTTCTTGCAACAAACCCCAAAGAAAAGAGACAGACAAACATAATTTCACCTCTAACAACAAAAATGACAGGAAACAACAATCTCTATCCCTTAATATCTCTTAACATCAATGGAATCAATTCCCCCAATAAAAAGACATAGATTAACAGAATGAATATATAAAGAGGACCCATTTTGCTGCACACAGGAAATATACCCCAGTGACAAAGACAGACACTACCCTAAGAGTAAAAGGCTGGAAAACAACTTTCCAAGCAAATGGTCCCAAGAAACAAGCAGGAGTAGCCATTCTTTTTTTTTTTTTTTTTTTTTTTGGTTCTCTTTTTCGGAGCTGGGGACCGAACCCAGGGCCTTGCGCTTCCTAGGCAAGCGCTCTACCACTGAGCTAAATCCCCAACCCAGGAGTAGCCATTCTAATGTCAAATAAAATCAACTTTCAACTAAAAGTTATCAAAAAAGATAAGGAAGGGCACTTCATATTCATATTCATATTCGTGGTGGAAAAAATCCACCACGATAAACTCTTATTCCTAATTATCTATGCTCCAACTGCAAGGGCACCTACATTCATAAAAGAAACCTTACTAAAGCTCAAAGCACACATTGCACCTCACACAATAATAGTAGGAGATTTCAACACCCCACTCTCAGCAATGGACAGATCATGGAAACAGAAATTAAACAGAGACACAGAGAAACTAACGGAAGTTATGAACCAAATGGATTTAATAGATATCTATAGAACATTTCATCCTAAAACAAAAGAATATACCTTCTTCTCAGCACCTCATGGTACCTTCTCCAAAATTGACCATATAATTGGTCACGAAACAAGCCTCAACAGATACAAAAGGATTGAAATAATCCCATGCATCTTATCAGATCACCATGGACTAAGACTGTTCTTCAATTACAACAAAAACAACAGAAAGTTCACATACACATGGAAGTAACAATGTTCTATTCAATAGTAATTTAGTCAAGGAAGAAATACAGAAAGAAATTAAAGACTTTTTAGAATTTAATGAAAATGAAGGTACAACATAACCAAACTTAGGGGACACAATGAAAGCAGTGCTAAGAGGAAAACTCACAGCTCTGAATGCCTCCAAAAAGGAACTGAAAAGAGCATACATTAGCAGCTTGACAGCACACCTAAAAGCTCTAGAACAAAAAGAAGAAAATACACCCAGGAGGAGTAGAAGGCAGGAAATAATCAAACTCAAAGCTGAAATCAATCAAGTAGAAACAAAAAAGGAATATACAAAGAATCAACAGAACCAAAAGCTATTTCTTTGAGAAAATCAACAAGATAGATAAACTCTTAGCCAGACTAACCAGAGGACACAGAGAGTGTATCCAAATTAGCAAAATCAAAAATGAAAAGGGAGACATGGCAACAGAATCTGAGGAAATTCAAAAAATCATCAGGTCCTACTACAAAAGCCTATATTCAACAAAACTGGGAAATTTGGATGAAATGAACAATTTTCTAGACAGATACTAGGTACCAAAGTTGAATCAGGATCAGATAAACCATCTAAACGGTCCTATAACTCCTAAAGAAATAGAAACAGTTATTAAAAGTCTCCCAACCAAAAGGAGCCCAGGACCAGATGGATTTAATGCCGAAATCTATCAGACCTTCATAGAACACCTAATACCAATACTGTCCAAACTATTCCACAAAATAGAAACAGAAGGAACACTACCCAATTCCTTCTATGAAGCCACAATTACTCTTATACTTAAACCACACAAAGACCCAACAAAGAAAGAGAACTTCAGACAATTTCCCTTATGAATATCAACGCAAAAATACTCAATAAAATTCTTGCAAACTGAATCCAAAAACACATCAAAACAATCATCCACCATGATCAAGTAGTTTTCATCCCAGGAATATAGGAATGGTTCAATATACGGAAATTCATCAATGTAATCCATTATATAAAGAAACTCAAAGGAAAAAAATACACACAATCATCTCATTAGATGCTGAGAAAGCATTTGACAAAATTCAACACCCCTTCATGATTAAAGTCCTGGAAAGAATAGGAATTCAAGGCCCATACCTAAACATAGTAAAAGCCATATAGAGCAAACCAGTAGCTAACATCAAACTAAATGGAGAGAAACGTGAAGCAATCCCACTAAAATCAGGGACTAGACAGGGCTGCCCACTCTCTCCCTATTTATTCAATATAGTACTCGAAGTCCTAGCCAGAGCAATTAGACAACAAAAGGAGATAAAAGGGATACAAATCGGAAAGGAAGAAGTCAAAATATCACTATTTTCAGATGATATGATAGTACACTTAAGTGACCCCAAAAGTTCCACCAGAGAACTACTAAGCCTGATAAACAACTTCAGCAAAGTGTCGGGGTATAAAATTAATTCAAACAAATCAGTAGCCTTCCTCTACTCAAAGGATAAACAAGCTGAGAAAGAAATTAGGGAAATGCCACCCTTCACAATAGTCACAAATAACATAAAATATCTCTCAGTGTGACTCTAACCAAGCAAGTAAAAGAGCTATATGACAAGAACTTCAAGTCTCTGAAGAAAGAAATTGAAGATCTCAGAAGATGGAAAGACCTCCCATGCTCATGGATTGGCAGGATCAATATAGTAAAAATGGCCATCTTGCCAAAAGCAATCTACAGATTCAATGCAATCCCCATCAAAATTCCAACTCAATTCTTCATAGAGTTAGAAAGAGCAATTTTCAAATTCATATAAAGTTCATATAGAGGAAACTATCCTCAACAATAAAAGAACTTCTGGGGGAATCACCATCCCTGACCTCAAGCTGTATTACAGAGCAATATTGATAAAAGCTGCATGGTATAGGTACAAATAAAGGCAGGTAGATTGATGGAATAGAATTGAAGATCCAGAAATGAACCCACACACCTATGGTCACTTGATCTTTGACAGAGGAGCTAAAACCATCCAGTGGAAAAAAGATGCTGGTTCAACTGGATGTCAGCACGTAGAAGAATGCAAATCAATCCATTCTCATCACCCTGTACAAAGGTCAAGTCCAAGTGGATCAAGGACCTCCACATAAAACCAGATACACTCAAGCTAATAGAAGAAAAAGTGGGGGAAAGCCTGAAACACATGGGCACTGGGGAAATTTTCCTGAACAGAACACCAATAGCTTATGCTCTAAGATCAAGAATCAACAAATGGGACCTCCTAAAAGTACAAAGTCTCTGTAAGGCAAAGGACGCTGTCATTAGGACAAAATGGCAACTAACAGATTGGGAAAAATCTTTACCAATCCTACATTCAATAGAGGGCTAATATCCAATATATACAAAGAACTCAAGAAGTTAGACTCCAGAGAGCCAAATAACCCTTTAAAAATGGAGTACAAAGCTAAACAAAGAATTCTCAACTGAGGAATATTGAATGTCTGAGAAATACCTAAAGAAATGTTCAACACCCTTAGTCATCAGGGAAATGCAAATCAAAACAACCCTGAGATTCCACCTCACACCAGTCAGAATAGCTAAGATCAAAAACTCAGGTGACAACAAATGCTGGTGAGGATGTGGAGAAAGAGGAACACACCTCCATTGTTGGTGGGATTGCAAACTGGTACAACCACTCTAGAAATCAGTCTGGAGGTTCCTCAGAAAATTAGGCATAGTACTACCTGAGGACCCAGCTATACCACTCCTGGGCATATACCCAAAAGATGCTCCAACATATAACAAAGACACGTGCTCCACTATGTTCATAGCAGCATTATTTATAATAGCCAGAAGCTGGAAAGAACCCAGATGCCCTTCAACAGAGGAATGGATACAGAAAATGGTACATCTACACAATGGAATATTACTCAGCTATTAAAAATCAATGACTTCATGAAATTCATAGGCAAATGGATGGAACTAGAAAATATCACCCTGAGTGAGGTAACCCAGTCACAAAAATCTACACATGGCATGTACTCACTGATAAGTGGATATTAATCCAAAAGCTCAGATTACCCAAGATACAATCTACAGAACTCATGAAGCTCAAGAAGAAAGATGACCAAAGTGTGGATGCTTCAGTCCCTCCTAAAAGGGGGAGCAAAAATATTCATAGGATGAGATATGAAGACAGATTTTGGAGCAGAGACTGAAGGAATGGCCATTCAGAGCCTGCCCTACCTGGGGATCCAGCCCATATACATATAGCCACCAAACCCAGACAATATTGCTGATGTAAAGAAGTGCGTACTGACAGGAGCCTGATATAGCTGTCTCCTGAGAGGCTCTCAGCCAACCATTGGACTGAGAACGGGGTCCCCATTGGAGGAGTTAGAGAAAGGATTGAAGGATCTGAAGGGGTTTACAACCCCATAAGAACAACAATACCAACCAACCAGAGCTCCCAGGGACTAAGCCACCACCCAAAGAGTACACATGGACAGACCCACAGCTCCAACTGCATATGTAGCAGAGGATGGCCCTGTTGGACACCAGTGGGAAGAGAAGCCCTTGGTCCTGCCAAGGCTGGACCTCCCAGTGTAAGGGAATGTCAGAGCGGGTAGATGTGAAGGGGTAGGAGAACACCCTCATAGAAGAAGAGGGAGGGGGGATGGGATAGAGAGTTTATGGATAGGAAACTGGGAAAGGGGATAAGATTTGAAATGTAAATTTAAAAAAAATCCAATAAAAAAAGACAAAAGAGTTTTACTTAATTTTTCCCAAAAGTTAAAAGGCAAGACTCATAAATTAATGTAAACAATCTGACAGTGTAGTGTTAGGAAAAGAACTCTTACATTCTGAGAGACTGGACCTTTCACTGGACCTCACAGCCAGAGTAATTACTGTGCTGGAGGTTACTTAAGACTGCTCTCCTGCTGTGCACTCAGCCTGTTTAACCTGCCTTTAGAATAGTGTAACAACCAACGGCTTTTGCCTTGGATTTGCCAGGTAATCAACATTTACAGCCTGAGCTAATGCATCGATCGCTGCAATCTTACACACTCTTCCACTATCCTGACCGAAGTAATACACCCATGTTCTAATATTCATCTGCAGAAAGCAGCAAAAATAGATGGTGAAAGATGTCTAAAAGTGAATATCCACCATAAACGCGGAATCCAAAACAGGGCCATTGCTTGCTGGACAGCCATGTTACTCGGGTGCTGTGGAGTCTGTAACGTACTCCCTTGTAAGACTCCATTAAGATTTCTATTAAGTATCACTCCTTCCTTGTGCTACTTTCTGTGCTGTTCAAGGCAAGCCCTTTACAAGTGACAGGCACAGGGACAGGGACAGATTCACAAGACATCTTCGGGTAGGCACAGTTTCAGACTCACATAGCGAACAGGATAGAAGCACAGGGAGCGTGAAGGTGAGATTTCATTTCTAGGCTTGCTCTTGGTTAAATGACACCTGGGGGAAGTGCTTTGACTTCTTTCCTTATATAATTTCCTATAATTTGTGGCACAAATTATACTATTGGTGAGTTGGAGTTTATTATTGATGAGTTTAAAGCAGCCGCCCATAAATACATAAGTGCCCACAAATATCAAGATGGCATTAAGGCTCTAGGTCATTGTGCACTTCTGTAGCAGCAGGCACAGCCTTGTGTCTCCCTGTCTGGGTGCCAGGCCACAGAGAGCCTTTACCTACCAAAAGCGAAAAGGGGGAAGAATTCAAAAAATGTATCCAGAAAAATAATGGCTAAAACCTCTATAATTAACAACAACAAAAGGTCTTAATCTTAGAGAAAATCTACACTAAACCTCATCATTAGTAAACTTCTGAATCTAATTAATCACAGAAAAAAAAGAAAAATCTTAAAAGTAGACAAAGAGGGACACACAACGTTCCATATAGGGGGAAAAAATCATTTGAATGACATCAAGTTTCTCACGGAAACCACTATAGGTCATAAAGAAGCGGCAGAGACACGAATGCAAGGTCTGCTCAGCAGAATCATGGAAATGCAAGTGAATCACACAGTAATGCATCCCGCACAGTTAAAATGGCTGTTACCAAAAGACAAAATTCTGCAGGGTGTGCCAAGAAAGAACTCTTACACACAGTTGGTGGGAATATAAATTAGTACAGCCATTATGGAGAACAGTATGACAATTTAAAAAAATACAATTAGAAATAGAACTACTATAAAATCATGTAATCCTGCTACTGGGCACGATTCCAAGGGAAATGAAATAAACCACTCTTTCAAGGCACCCGCACTGCTGTGTTTATTGCTGCTCTGGTTCACAATAGACCAGATACAGGATCCACCCAGGCATCCATTAATGGGTGGATAGATACAACGTGGAATAGGCATAAAATGCAATCTTATTCACCATAAAAGTAATGAAATTCTATCATTCGTAGCAGCACGAATGATATGAGAAAGCTAAAGACGTTCGTCTCGCCAAAGTGGAGTAGACTCGTGGTAACTGGAGTCAGGGAGAGGAGAGGGAAGAGAGGCAGACAGAAGAAAGTTGTGGTGGCCAGGATGAAAATAGCCACCATAGGCTCATGTTTGAATGCTTGGTCTTCGGTTGGTAGAATAGTTTGGGAAGGTTTAGGAGGTGTGGCCATTTTGGAGAAGGTGTGTCATAGAGAGTGGGCTTTGTGATTTTAAAACTCCATTTCCCAGTTAGCTCATTAGCTCCCTCCCTCCCTCCCCACCCCTCTCCCTCTCTTTCTCTATTGTTATCTCAAGGTGTAAGTTCCCACCCACTTCTCCAAGGCAATGTTAGCCTGCCTGCTGCCATGCTGCCAGCCATGATGATCATGGACTCTTAACCATCTGGAACCACGAATTCTCAAATGCTTCCTTTTATACATGGCCTTGATTGTGATGTTTTATATGGCAATAGAAAAAGTAACTAAGACAACAGTTAAATAGCATAGAGAAGCTGGGAGATGTCTAGCTGGGTGGGTATGGTAGTATATTTATAATCCCAACACTCAAGATACAAAGACGGAATTCCCAGAGCCAGATGGCTAGCCAGACTAGACAAAATGGAGAGCTCTGGGTTCAGCAAGGGACTCTTTCTCAGTAAGGTGGACAGTCATCAAGAAAGACAGCCGCTGGTTGTGGATGCACACCATATAGACAGACCTTCCTCGCACTGATAGTTAAGGAAAGGTGGAGATGTTGGGACCGGACTGCGGGCCTAGGCAAAGCTAGTGCCCTGCCCTGAGCAGATTCCTGAGAAGGGCTTGACCTTTTCAAAGAAAGAACATGTCCCCGGAAGACTGTTGCCTCGTTGTCTAAGGAGGACATCTTGCAGTTTAATGATTCACCTTATGTCCTTGGGCACTTCCCAGTACCCCCCCTGCCCTAAGCTTCAATTCCTGCTTCAAAGCTTTAAATGCTGTACATTCCTCTCAATAAACAGACCTTAACCAGGAAGAAAAAAAAAAAAAGACAGCCAACCTCAGGCCTCTGCACACACGTGACCATACATATGTATATTATATTATATGTATATGTATATGTATATGTATATGTATATGTATATGTATATGTATATGTATATGTATATGTATATGTATATGTATATGTATATGTATATGTATATGTATATGTACATAAATAACACACAACTTTTAATGTCCTACAGCCTAAAAGGTTAACTCGGGTAGGCAACAATTGTATGTTTCCAAAATATCTAGAAAAGAGGATGTATTAGTCAGGGTTCTCCAGAGTCACAGAACTTATGGAATGTCTCTATATATTAAGGGAATTTATTATAATGATTTACATAGTCTGTAGTCCAACTAACCCAACAATGGGCAGCTGTGGATGGGAAGTCCGAGAATCTAGTAGTTGCTCAGTCCCACAAGGCTTGTTGTTTGAGCTGCTCTTCTGTAGAAGTAGGTTCCAACAGATGTGCTCGCAAGTAAGAGCAAGCAAAGAGTGGATCTTCCTTCTTCCACTGTCCTTATGTAGGTCTCCAGCAGACCATGTGGCCCAGATTAAAGAAGTATATCACCATGCCTGGATCTAAAACTTGCTTTGTCCCAGGCTGACCTTGAACTCAGAGATCTGCTTGCCTCAGTCTCCTGGGATTAAAAGCATTTACTACCTTGCTTGGGCTTAAGCTTTTCATGTCCACTATGCCTCAAGATCTCCACGTCAAGATCCAGGTCAGACATCTGTGTCTTCTAGCCTCAAGATCTGGATCACAGCTGTGCCCTCCATTTCTGGATTGTAGTTCACTCCAGGTATAGTCAAGGCAACAACAAGGAATGACCATCGCAGAGGATCTTGAGTGTTCCTAACACAAAGAATGTACAGTGTTTGAGATGGTGGACACCTTGATCTGGTCCTTACCAGATCATGTACACATGCAAACATTGCATACATATATGGCAGTATCGCCATGCTGCACCCTATAAATATGGGAACTATTTTATGCCAAAGAACTTTTAAAAGACCTTTTTACATTATTGCTGAGAGAAAAGAATGATTGACTGAATTCTCAATCCAGTGACAATATCCTTCGGAAATGGAGAATTTGTACCACAAAGGAAAGAAGGGACAGAAGGAAGGAGAGGATTTAAAGAATAAGAAAATCTTCAAGTGTGCTGAGAAGCTTGGAGACTTCAGACAGACACTCTGTCAAGCAGGGCATCTTTGAAATGTATGTTTGTATATCCTAGAGGTGCTGAGTTGACCCTTTAGTGAGCATACAGAACCCGAAGCAACATGTTGAACTGGCTTAGATTTTGGATTAGCAAACCACTGCAAATAGAGGAACTTCCTTTAAGAGCACGTTAGGATATAACAGATATGTGACACACTACACTTTGATGGTTAGTGCAAGGCTTTAACTTCATTTCCTTTTGCTTTGCCTTGCTGGGGGAAGGCCTTGTATTTGCTAGTCAGGTGCTCTGTTAAGTTAAAACCGTAACCTTGATAACGAGTACCACAAGATAATGACTGTCTACATTACCTGCAAAATGGACATTTAGCTTCTCTGGGGTCCCTCTTTCCACCTTCTCAATTAGTCTTCACCACAGGCAAGCACTTATCCTCTTTCTAAGTGTATGTTTCTTAGTATATTACAGAAATGGAATCTTGGAGCAGAACTGCATAGGAGCATGCTTAACGTGTGTGTGTGTGTGTGTGTGTGTGTGTGTGTGTGTGTGTGCAAGTGTTTATATGTGTGTGTGTCTGTCTGTCTGTCTGTCTGCCTGTCTGTCTGCCTGTCTGTGGGGCCCAGGATATTGCACATGCCTAGCCATAAAACTCCAGCCCAAACATTTTAACTAAAACAGGATGATATACACAAATAGGAACGTACACTCCAAACATTTACAGAAGGAAAAAATAGATTTTAGAGATTTGACAACAATATGATTTACCAAAAACAAAAAAAAAAAATTGGTTGCCAAAGTAACGACTGTTCTCTGGAAAACACTGTCAAGAGTATGAAAAGGTGTGCTGACGATCACATCTATGATGATAAAGAATTGCATCCAGAATATATAAATGGCTCTCTGAGCTCGATTACAAGACAATTCAACATTTTAGGTGCACCATAGGTCAGGTAAAAAAGAAGATATAAGCATAAGAAAAGATGATCAAACTCTTTATTCGTGGCATAAATGCAAATTAAGACACAATGAGTGAGTTCAAACCCAGTCTGCTCTAAGTCAGCCCATGATAGATAGAACCTAGGGACATCGCTCAACATTCCACAGTACATAGGGTAGCTCCCTGAAACTCAGAATTCCTGGTCTGGAATGCCAGTACTGAGATTGAAGGCTTCTGATCCAACATTTTGCCTACAGGACATGTACCAGCCATCTAGAACCACGTGTGGGTTAGGCCCAGACTAGCTGCCCAGGGACCACACTGCAAATGTTGCTCAGCAGAAAGAAACTGCACTGGTCAATTTCTGGGCAACGTGCTTATTATAGAACACAGAGGAGTCAAAGTTCCACTGGGCTCTGAACTTCGAGAAAAGCAGGCAGCTAGTGAGTGCTGTGGGTTTGAGCTCTGTGCTAAGAGACTTTGTTGGGCTAAGGATGTGGTTCAGTGTGAGAGCACCACTTATCCACCCCCACCACTACAATTAAACAAACAAAACATTTGACCCTCTTGACCACTCTGAGAGATGAATGTTAGGCTAGAACCCCTGCTCATCCCCTGCACAGGCTGGGAAACCCCATCTGCTCCTCTTCCCCCAACCCTGACTGCACAGAGAAACCCTCCCTGCCTGCTTGGAAAAACACAGGACTAACATGTCATTATTCCTCCTCTCCAAGTTTCCTGCAACCCACCAAAGAGTAGTCACCCGGGGTTCAGATCTTGACTATGTAATGGGCACAATCCTAGAGCCTAGCTCACGCGTCATCACTCTGCGCCCAGACTCACAAAATTCACTTGCCTTAGCCTGGAAGCGCGGCTTCACTGACCTCCAACTGTTAGATAGGGAACCCACCTGAGAGCCGCCTCCTAATAAACCTGTCTGTATCTACTTTTAGTCTGGTCTAATCTGGTCTATATCTGCATCACCAAGGGAGAGAAAAAGCCTACTAATAAATATTTTTTCCTATTTCAGGGTCAGGAAGATGACAAACACCAGGAGTAAAAGAACTGGGTCAGGTCTAAAGCCAGCTCGCCTTGTTCTAGACTGTCTGAGCAACTTAATGATACCTTAAGGAGGGAAGGAGGGAGGGGGAGAGACAGAGATGGGGGGGGGGCAAACTGGGGCTTTAGCTAAGTAGAGAACCTTCCTAAAATGCACAAGGCCACAACACTGCAGGAAGAGAACTGAATTGCAGATTTTGGGATGCATGCTTTTGCCCATCAGACATTCAGATCCAACAAGAAGCAACAATGACATAGATGAAGCAGGCCTTTTAAAATGAAAAATAGCTGCAGCCTATCCTCTAATGTACCTTTCATTTTCTATCGCTCCCTGCCCTTTGTTGCATTTCCTAGCCCCTCCCCCTCTTTTGTCCTGAGGTGTCAGGGTTTTGGGGTTTTTTTTAGATTTATTTATTTATTTTATGTATGTGAGTACACTGTAGCTGTCTTCAGACACACCAGAAGAGGGCACCGGATCCCATTACAGATGGTTGTGAGCCACCATGTGGCTGGGAACTGAACTCAGGACCTCTGGAAGGAGTAGTCAGTGCTCTTAACCACTGAGCCATCTCTCCAGGACTGGATATTAATTTTTATTTCATCACTTCAAATGATCACATCACATCTAGCCCAGGGGCCCTATGCATGTGGGCCCCTTTGCATATGAGTCAAGCACTTTAATACTGAAGTATAGCCCTCACCCTGTCCTAATTTTTTAAAGCTTATTTCACAGTCTTCTTACCAGGATAGTTCCTAGAAATCCAGACTCAACTGGCTTAGAGAGAGAGAAGAAGATCTTGACACAGTAAATGTGATGGTTTGTATATGCCTGGCCCAGGGTGTAGCACTAGTAGGAGGTGTGGCCTTGTTGGAAGAAGTGTATCACTGTGGACATGGGCATAAGACCCCCATCCTAGCTGCCTGGAAGTCAGTCTTTTCCTAGCTGCCTTCAGAACAAAAGGTGGAACTCTCAGCTCCTCTAGCCTCCTGTCTACCATGCTCTCACATGGATGATAATGGACTGAACCTCTGAACCTGTATGCCAGCCCCAATTAAATGTTGTTCTTTATAAGACTTGCCTTGGTCATGGTGTCTGTTCACAGCAGTAAAACCCTAACTAAGAGTGTCAAACTGCAAAATTCATAATAGCTTCAGGCTGGGCTCTATTGAAGTGCTATAACACCAGCAGTAACAAAAACCACTAAACCTTTGGGTCCCATTCTCTTTATAAAACAGTCATGTGAGAAACTTCTTACTTATACTCAGTGTTTTGTACCATTTGATGTTTCTTATAAAGAGTAGGTATCTAACTGTGGTGGCTTGAGTAAGAATGTCCCCCATAGACTTATATATTTGAATGTTTGGGCCCCAGTTAGTGAGGCTATTTGGGCAAGATTAGGAGGTGTGGCCTTGTTGGAGGAGGTGTGTCACTGGGTATGGGCTTTGAGCGTTCAAAGGCCCACAGCAACCCGGTTAGCTCTCTCTGTCTCATACTTACGGATCACATGTAAGCTCTTAGCTTCTGCTCTAGGGCCGTGCCTGCTGCCTGCTGCCTACTGCCTGGTCCCCAACTCTGATGATCATGGACTCTAGCCCCTGGGAACCCTGAGCACCGAATTAAATTCTTTCTTTTACAAGTTACCTTGATTATGGTATTTTGTTACAGCAATAGAAAAGTAACTAAGACACGAACTATAAAAGTCTAAAGAGAATTATCTAAGAGACAAATGAGGGGAGCATGGCTCTCTTCCGGTATACGAACTAACATACATAGTAAAGTAATGCTGGACAAATTACACCCTGTATTTGTACGACACTGAACCCTAATATGACCTATGAATGTTAGCTAGTAACAACGTGGCCTCTATGCAAAAAACACAGCTCTCGTTTTAAAGGGAACAAGAGAGAGTTTATTCTAAAGCTGTTTTGAGTGATCATGACCCAGGAAACCGGTTCCGGGTTCTAGGCTCTGGCTGGAAGTTGCTTCCTTATATGTTATAGTTTTACTGAACAATGAAAGTCATAAATCACAAGTTTAAAATATATTGGTGATAATCAGAGAAGTAATGACAGCAAGATAGGGGGAGGTTTTCTATAGGCCTCAGATGCTATCTGATGTCATTCTTAGCTTTTGGGTTTGTTGTCTGCAAAGTTGATAGATATGAATTATCTATTACTCACAGGATACTAGTTCTAACACAAAGGAGGGTGAGGAATGGCTATTCATGGTGTTAAAGCTAGCCCCAGATGAGATAATTAGCTTCTGGACTTGAAACATTTGAACATCACTGCAGTTTTGATCAGTCAACCAATCTCTGCACACACACAACAGTTTCTGTCCTGGAATTCTGTTAACAATAGCAACACTAGTTGACTGTATAACAAATGATTGGGGCAAGCTCTGGAGGAGAGTGAGTACACGGGAACCCTCTGAACCACCCACCTGAATGTTTGTAAACTTGGGAAAAATAGGAGCTTTTACAAAACAATAACATGAGACATTGCTGCACATCTGTTGCAGTGTTTAAAATTTAAAGATTCACAAGGTTCCTGTCAAGGACAAGGAACCAAAACTTTGAGAAACTATTGGTAACACAAAATTTCTACTTTGGAATACAGTTGACGATTTCTAGTTCCTTATGTTGAAATCATGAGATTAAACTAATTTCAAACTTATATGGGGGTTGCAAGAATCATTCAAAGAACTCACATGATCTTTCATTTAAGTTCTCCATGGTCAACATCAGACATTTATGGACATATGTGTCATATGGACAACAAAACTCTCTTCATTTTGAATTAGTTGATGGCGAATTGCCGATTTAACATTCTATTATCCATTGATGTTACGGTGAAATTTTCTTAATAAGCAGGACCCCTTTCTACATGTCTACATGGCCACTTGTTCTATGAGTTCCCTCTGAATTGAAACAGCACCTGCAGGAGGGAGGCAGATGCTCACATGTCCCAGGAAATAAACAAAAGATCACTGACTGTCACATCCCTCCACGGTAGTAGAAAAAACAAAAGAACAACTTCTAGGGAGAAGACTGTGGCCTGTGGAACTCTCAGAGATTCTAGGAGTGTGGAGTGTGGAGCTGCCTGCAAGCTGTGCAGATAGGTAGCTCACAGTAGTAGCTTCCAGGTCTTCTCTCTTGCTGGGGTGCACTTTGGGGTGATGCAGCTGCTTTTAAGTCATCCCTGTTCCTTTTAAGTAACCCCTCACCCACATTCCTATTAGCAGCACCAATAACAACCCAATGGTTCGCCAAGTTATACTTTGCTGCATTCATTACTTTGGGGTGAGTGTGTGTGTGTGTGTGTGTGTGTGTGTGTGTGTGTGTGTGTTGTGCCACCCCAGGAAAAGACTGTCACCCAACAATTATTGTTTTATTAAACAAAAGTATTTTTACTATTTTGTATTTATTATGCAGTTATTTATAATAACTATTTATTGGGAGGGGGCACATGTGGAGGTCTCTCCTCCCACCATGTGGGTGCTGGGGTTGAAACTCAGCTGTCAGACTTGGCAGCAAGTGCCTTTATCTGTCAAGCCATCTTGCCAACTAGAAAGTGTTACATTTTAAGGTGTAAGGGTGACCTTATATTGGCTTCAAATGTCCTTTTCTGTTACACGTGTCTATTTATCAACAAAGCCCATAGCTGATATTTAAAGCATTCCTAAGGAAGATGAACAGGAGACAATATTGGCGAAGACATCTGGAGCTGTGGACTTGGGTGACAAATCCTCAGGGTTATTATTATATTTCTTATGCTTTTGTGTTCAAAAAAATTACATAATGAGTTTTTCTTTTTTTTAATAGAAAAAGACCAGTTGGAAAATGGAAGAATTTTACAGATTGGTGTGACCATATTTGTGACATAGGAACTTTACTTTGGCTGCAATAGGAAGAGCTGCTTAACGTGTGGCACGGAGGAAGAAGGGTCGAATAGACAGCCCAGTGAAGAGGTGGTAAAAACGGGCTGCAGCTTAGGGGGAAACCGAGGAAATGATGACAATTTGAATGTGAGGGCTGGAAATAAAAGGGAATCCTTATCTTCACTGTTGATTGCTGCCATGTATCCAGGCAGGGGTCCCCGGGACAGAACAGGTCTCCAGTGGAAGGAGGAAGGTGGTTTTTAAGGAGCCTTTGTTATCTTGTCTGATCAGAGTGGATTGATGCAGGCGAGACGCCTAAGTAAGCATTGCTGAGTGAACAAGATAGATGGAAACAAGACAGACAGAGACATCACCTAAACCTAACTTGAGGCATGATGGTGCAATTTTTCTGAATCAAGCTGCGATGGTGGCAGTCTCATGATCCTACCACTGGCAGGATGAAGTAGGAAGGCTACTATGAATTCAAGGCCAGCCTATGCTGCAGAGTGAGACCCTGACTCAAAACTTACATATACACATACGGACACATATACATCCCTAAATATGTAAAGTAAGATGCAAACATGGTCAACATTAGTGAGAACGCTCAAATTTACATTAAACGAACTGGTCGGATACTTGACTTTGTGGGAGTAGAAAATGCAAGGAGAGAATTTCAGTGAGTCCAGAGAACATGAGTGAGACATTTAATTAATGGTTCAAGGATAATGAATGTGGGAAAAGGGGTTTACGGCTTTTCCTCCCAGTAGTATCATTCTGGGAAGGTCAGGTAAGATAAGTGATTTAACTCATCGGAACTCCAGGCAGGGTGGAGGAATTCCAGCGCCTATTTCTGCTACAGACTTGTTTTGTGAAAACTAATATGTTCTGTCACTCCAACCTGAGAGACTGACTTTCCAACGTGTGTTGGCAATTCCTGACTCGATTTCACCCCTCAGAAAGAAGACACAGCTGTCCCCTCCTCTTGTTCTAATAGAAGTCTTCTAGTCTTGGGAAGTTGGGGCAAAACCCCGCCCACTGGCCTTCTCCTGAGTGGGCCAAAGGAGTCGGCCGTGGAGAACCCCGCCTCCAGACCCGCCTTCTGGGTCTGGGCTCCGCCCAAGTCCCACTCACCTGCTCAGAGCCACACCGCTAGGCCAGTCCTCAGCTCGAGGCCCCGCCCACAGGCTCGTCTGGGGCTGGAGGTCCGGTTTTCAGAGCGCCTACGCAGAGCAGAGCCACACCCTCAGACCTGTCACCAGCTCGAGACCCCTCCCCCAGGCCCGACTCCGACTCGAGGCCCCGCCCCCAGCTCGGTCAAGGCGCGGGCCGGAGCTCCACGGCCCTCCGGAGAATCACCGCTACCTCGCCTAGGCCGCTGTGCCTGTCCCGGCCGCCATGGCTGGGGGCCGCGGGGCCGCAGGACGCGGCCCGGCTGAGCCGCAGGAGAGCTATTCACAGAGACAGGACCACGAGCTGCAGGCCCTGGAGGCGATTTACGGCTCGGACTTCCAGGATCTGCGGCCGGATGCGCGCGGACGGGTAGGAACGTGGTTGGTCTGGCCCGGCGTTCTCCAGTCTAGGGACCCAGCCAGACACCTCCAGATTGGGGCACTTAGATTCTGCAGGCTTTTCATCTTGCAGTTCCACCACCCTCACTTTCTGCCTCTGCGCCGCCTCTGGTCTTGAGAAAAGCAGCACCAGGGCTCAATTCTTATTTCCCCCGGGTCTGCTCCTCTCTCTGCTGTGCTTCTTATAACCACTGACGTTCCCTAACCACTCTTCATCCTTCTAACCATTCTTCCCCACCTCGACTTGCCCAAGGCCTCGAGTGGGTTATGACCGCACATTCATAGTCAGTCATTGCTACTTTGTGCAGGGGATGCTTAGGGGGCGTGGGGCCAGGCCCAGTGCTCTCAGCAAACAAAATCCCAGGTCACATTGTGTAAATCCTGTTTCCGGTGTGGAAGAACTTTCTGTACCTGCCCCTGAGACATTTGAGGAATAGGTATAGAACATGTTTATTGTCGCTGTAATGCAGTGCTTACTGAGTTGTTTTATTTAAAACATCACTTGCCCTTTTTTGTGTGGAAGTTAAGCTGGGGGCAGTGACAGTTTCTCCCTATCTTTGAATAGTTTATCTGCCGAACTAAAACGTTCCTGAATAATCCCATTTTGGAAGTACTGCCTTCCTCCATCTGCCTCAACTCTGTAACTCGCAGGATCTGCCTTATCTCTGTATCTACCATTTCTTTGCGGAATGGGCTTTCCTTAAGCTTTCAGGGCCAAGATACTCCCACTAATCCAATATATTTTTTAGTTTAACGATTTAATGCCCGCCGGGAGCTTACTTTTCTAGGCCTTACTTTAAGAGTGTTTTGGTAACCTTACATACAGTTTATACATGCTCCTGTAAGATAACCTACAGGTCATCTGGCAACTTCTCTGTCTCCAGGGAACCAGGAAGTAGGGCCTAAGCCACCAGAATAGTGTTACAGAATGTGCAGGGGACCCAGGTAGAGAGAGCTAGCTGGCTTTTCTTTAGTTTTGTGTTCCCAAGGTGCATTCCATTTTCCAATGGAAGGAAAAATCGTCGGCCACTTTTAGGTAATGATACTGATAATCCTGAGTTAACAGCTAATTCCAGTAAACCCAAGAATTTACAGCCGTGGCCTATATAACCAAGAGGACCAAACACAGGGCTACCGTAGAAGGCAGGTAGAGTTATTCAGTAGTAGGCTCTGGCTCTAGATCACAAGCAATGTTGCCAACACTTTCTTTCATAGGCCTCTCAGGCAAATAATTGATGCTCGGTCTGATGAGTCAGAGGTCGCTCTTTGAACACGCTCTCATTAGCACCCACCACTTGCCTTTCTTCAGGGAAAGGTTATTTGGTGCCACTCTCCTGAATCAGAATTCAGAAGTGCTCTTAGGCACAATCCTGGGTGTATGCTCCACCACCTTCCATTGCCTGCGGGGGTGTGTCCAAAGAGTAAACACAATGAAAAGGATGTATGAGTATGCAAACATCAGCTGAACGCTGGGAAGACAATTACCTCTTCTCTTTCCAGGCCAAATTTCCTGCCAATAAAGTCAGATCTTTTTTTTTTTTTAACTTTTGGGGGACATAGATTAATTTTCAGTTTTGAAGCATCATTTATAGATAGTCAAACAGTTCAGAGTGTATATCAAAAATTAATTTACATATTTAAAAGTTTGGGCACCAGTCACTTAAGATATATTTTTATAATTAAAGGACATTAAAAAATACTACTTATGTCTCTTGTCTAGCTTTCTGTATCAGCCTTAGGAGGCATTGCAAGCCCCCCTCCTCCTGTCTCTGGGCCCACTGGTTGGTGCGTTTATCTCCTTAACCTTCATCAACATTGAACCACCCATACTCTTCAGTCTGACAGTAAATGAATGAAGCCTGCCCCATTCTGATTTGTATTTCTTTAGTTAGAAATCATGTCAACTACCTTTCTTTTTCTCTGAACTGTTCTTATTCGTTGATTTATTTTTCTACCCTCTGGTCTATTTTCTTACTCAATTGTAAAAAGGTAGATATATGTTAGGGAAATTAATATTTGTAGTAACATGAAACAAAAATTTCCTCCTAAATCAATCATAGACCTGTTTATGTAATTTATGCAGTTAAAATTTTTAACAGAATCAAAAGGAAGTAGTTGTTTTTTGAAGCACCTCGGTATTTTATCTCCCTTATCCCGCATCTAGAAAGTACTTCCCAGTCTCTGGTAGAGTGCTTGCCTACCACACCCTAGATTTGATTCCTCAGAACAAAGAAACAAAAGGGGTGGGGAGACCCTTCCCCCTCCAGTATTACCATAAAAAGAAGGAGGAGGAGGGGGAGGAAGGAGAGGGAAGGGAGGGGAGGGGGAGGGAAAGAAAGAAAAGAAAAAAGATAAATTGTCAGGGTTTTTGTGGTTTTTTTTTTAAGATTTATATATTTTATGAGTACACTGTAGCTGTCTACAGACACACCAGAAGAGGGCATCAGATCCCATTACAGATGGTTGTGAGTCACCATGTGGTTGCTGGGAATTGAACTCAGGACTTCTGAAAGAGCAGTCAGTGCTTTTTAACAGAATCAAAAGGAAGTAGTTGTTTTATGAAGCACCTGGGTATTTTATCTCCCTTATCCCCCATCTAGAAAGTACTTCCCAGTCTCTGGTAGAGTGCTTGCCTACCACACCCTAGATTTGATTCCAGCTCTCTAGCCCCAGATGTTTTTGTTTAATTATTTAAATTATTTGATTATTTCATGATACACAAGAGGTCTACCTGCCTCTGCCTCCTGAGTGCTGGGACTAAAGGCATGGGCCACCACACCCCGTAACTTCATTTTTTTAAAGCTTCCGTCAAATAAATGTGGAAGTGCCTTTTTCAAGAGGGTCAGATCATGTTCTCTGTGTGCTGTCCATTCTCACAATTTGAGAATAGGTGAAGTTTCCACTTCCGCTGCCAATCTGAAGTGCTCCCTCACTACCCCAGGCTGCTGGTCCAGCCTGCTTACAGGTTGCTAAGCCTTCCATCCCAGTGCTTGGTACAAAGTTTTCCAAAGTTGATATTAGCAGTCCCCAAATGTATTTGCCACTATCTCTTTAATTTTCAACAGTGTTATAACATTATTTTAAACTATTGTAGGTTCATAACAATCCTTAGTGTTTAACATTGTTGCTATTCACTGAATATTTCTGACCAGGGTTTCAATGTGAATGTTTAAATGGCCTTGCCTGATATCTTCTTCACTTCTTTCTGCTGCTATAACATGCTACTACAGATTGGAAACTTTATAAAGCAAAAACAAAACAGAGTTTATTTCTTACAGTCCTGGAGCCTAGAAAATCTAAACTCAAGGAGTTAGACCTCGTGAGTGAGGGCCTTGCTGTAGCATAAATAGCAGAAGGCATGGCAGAGCAAAGGAGAGCATTCGTGTATACTCCTGTCCCTCTTTGTCAACTTATAAAGCCACTGATCTCATCATCCGGGTCCCTCTTCTAAATATCAGACCAGATTAGAGGAGATTAGTTTTCTAATACATGTGCAATCTAATACATTGAAACTATAGCAGCTGGGCCAGTCCTGTTCGAGTTTCTCTTAGAACAAATTCTGAATGTTGTGATGTTTGGTCAAAATGGAGCTGACGGCCATATTAAATTTTAAAGAATCCAATGTTTGTTTTTTAATTTGACAACAGGCAAATATTTTTAAAAAAGAAGATAAACTTGGTGGCTGTACACAGAGTATTCAGTTTTTAGAGATAGAGGAATGAGGGAAATAAATATTTAAGGCATTTTGTATAAATCTCAAGGAATGTTATCTAATTCCATTTTCTGAACACTAGTGTCTTTCTGGCTGTTACTGTCTTCATTTTCTTTCCTGATGTGTGTGTGTGTGTGTGTGTGTGTGTGTGTGTGTGTGTGTGTGTGTGTGTGTGCGCGCGCGCGCGCACTCACAGGCACCTGTGCATACTTGTAGTATACCCCAATATACACTGAGTCCAGAAAAGGATATCAGGTGTCTTTCTCAGTTGCTTTCCACTTGTTTTTTTGTTTGTTTTTCATTGAGGCAGGCTCTCTCACTGTACCTTAAGTTCACCATTTTGGCTAGGCTGCCTCCTAGGCTCCACTTACCTCTGCCCTCCAATGTCAGGATTATAGGCACACAAAGACATGTGGATATGTATGGCTTTTCTGTGGATCCTGGGAATTCACTCAGGTCTGCCTGATAATACAAGAGGCCCACCAAGCTGTCCTTCCAGTCCACTGTCTCCATTTTTTGGTCTGTACAGATTTACAAGCAAGCTGCCCAGATTATTTTCCTTCCCCCATGGCTCTATCCTGTTTCATATAGGCTACTTTCTTCTGAGTGCTATAAATCAGGAAGAGAAAACAAGAGGTAATGTTGAGTTTCCCCTCAATGCAAGGAGGAGAGATAGCAGGAAACTAGGTAACGATTCTAGACCAGATACTTCAAACTGACTAGAGCATGTGCCTTTTCTCCTTAACAATTACAACAGATACATATGTATACACAGTAGCTATGGACCTGTAAGTGTACTTAGCAATTATTTGCACTGTGTTTGAGGGTCATTTGTGTAACAAGTTAATTTCCCAAACCTCATCCTCACTTTGGTGCCTGTTTTATAAGCCAGTGAAATCTAATAATGGAACTGTCATCTCATACCTTTGAGTCTTGGAACCTGAAGATTTTCAGCTTCATGAAGTTAAAATCTTCAGCTTTTAAAGACATTAACCCTTCCATCTTGTATGTTTAACAAGCATAGACATGTATCTAAACCAGTTCATATCACTGGCCCTGAATGTTTAGGAGGAAGAGGTGCCTGACAGAAGCTTTGTCAAGCAGCTTTTTTAAAAGGAAAAAAAGATTGAGTCTGGAGAGATGGCTCAGTGGTTAAGAGCACCAACTGCTCTTCCCAGGTCCTGAGTTCAATTCCCAGCAACCACATGGTGGCTCACAACCATCTATAATGGGATCCGATGCCCTCTTCTGGTGGATCTGAAGACAGCAACAGTGTACTCATACATAAATAAATCTTTAAAAAAGAAGAAGGAAGGAAGAGAGGGAGGAAGGAAGGAAGGAAGGAAGGAAGGAAGGAAGGAAGGAAGGAAGGAAGGAAGGAAGATTTATCTTGGTACAGTGGCAAAGGTTTCTTTGTTGGCTTTTGCTTTGGGGTCTGTATTGTTAGAGTTCTCTAGATTAACAGAATTTATAGAATGAATTCTATCAATCTATCGATCGTCTATCTACACAGAGAGAAGAGAGGTCTTAGAATGACTTACAAGCTGAGGTTCAGCTAGTGCAACAATGACTGCCTATGAACAGAAGGGGCAAGAAGCCCATAGTTGTTCTGTCCACAAGGCTGGATGTCTCAGCTGGTCTTCAGTATGCTGGATTCCTGAAGAAGTAGGCTTTAGTGTTAGTGAAGAAATGGACTTGCTAACAAGGGCTAGAGCAAGCAGGAAAAGGAAAAGAGCAAGCTCTCTTCTTCCATGCCCTCCATGCCCTCTATATAGGCTGCCAGCCAAAGGCATGGTCCAGTTAGAAGTGGATCTTCCCACCTCAAAGATCTGAATGACTTCTCACTTCTAATGATTTCATTAAGAAAAAGCTCTCATAGGTGTGCCCAATCGTTTAGGTTTTAGTTAATCCCAGATGCTGTCAAGTTGACAACCAAGAGTAGCCATCACAGGGCCTTTGTCAAGTCAGTGGCCCATTGTGAGAATATGTATGTAGCAGAGGACCATTCAACATTGTCACATGGAGGAAGAGAAGGGAGACACACACACACACACACACACACACACACACACACACACACACACACACACACCTTACAACAGCTCTATCACCAGCCCCGCATATGACAGATCTTGATTCCCTTCATTTTCCAGAAGTTAATTCATTGGCTAAACCTAGCTGCAAAGCAGCCTGGGAGATGTATCCAACTAAACTGTCAGGGGTTCTGTTGCTCCAAAGGGGAGACTGGATAATGAGGACAGCTAAGCTTTTCTGAGAAATACCCCAAAGTCTGTCATCTGTGAGGGAAATACTCAGGGGCCATTAAGTTCTGTCAGCCAAAACAAAGACCTTAAACATAGCCATTCAGCCTGTTGCTTCTGTGGCCTGTTCTTCCTTCTTTGGGCCACCCTCATTTGGAACTCACACTGTGACAAGCTGTTACATCTGAGCCACCATCACTGGGCTCTTGGGCTCCTGAAGTGGAAACCTTTATGCCAGGTGTCTCCTCACTTCAAATCATGTTCTATCCTCCTTTCTAAATAGTGCTTTTGGTGTTAGCTGCCCTGGCCCTTTTATCCCTGGTGGTTCTAACGTACTATGGCGTTACCTAGACTGTGAAACCTGCCTGGGCATCTGTGGCTGCTCCAACCGAGGAGTATTTACTGGATAGGTTTCCAGCCCAGGGTTCTACATACCACTACCCTTCCATGATGCCCAATGGTCCTGGGAGTGGCTATCAGAGGCCTCTTCTGTAGTTCTCAAGCCGTCCTTACATGGATTTATTTGCACTTCATTAAGTGTTCTCCATAGAGAAGAATCTCTTAGTGTTGTATAGTTCTCCAGTGAGCTACTGCCTCCTGAAGCTTGCTTCCTGCTTCAACGACTCAAAGCATTTAGCCATGGACTTCCCAGACCCTTTCCCAAGGTTGTTAGTTACATCCAGATAGACTCATCTTCTGTGTGATAGAGAATGATCTGAGCATCTAGAGCCAGGCTCAGTCCAGGAGACCTGATGGCCCCAGTGTTCTTGGGAAAGTTCTGCATGTGCAAGGCTCTTCCACGTCTCGGGGACTCGCTGGGACTCGTCTTTGCCCTCACTGTTGGCCTGGTTCCGGGGTAGTAATTCTGAGGAACTCAGAAAGGTCAGGATGACTTTTCACAAAGCAGACAAGACAAGTCAATCCTTGGCTTGGGCATCATGAATGAGGACCCTGGCTGAGGTGCTCTGGCCACACAGGCATGTGCACTCAGGGGATGTGTAAAAACACCTAAGCAGCGCCCAGTCCAAAGCAACCTAGACAAATTCAAGTGAAAACTCTTTGAAGATGTTTTTATAACTGGAAAGTTTATTTTGTAAGATGCAGAAAAGTACGTTCTTAGAATTATGCATAGTGTGGGATCTGCAGTGTTCGCTGTAGCTGATTCTTCATGGGTAATGCAGTATGGATGTCAAACCCTTCTCCTTCCCACTCAGCAGATGGCCACAGGTATGCTGTCTGTGTCAGTCTGTACTCATGCAGCACTTAGGAAGACAACCGACAAGAAGGAATGTTGATCCCTTTCAGAGAGAACTTAGCCTGTGTGCCATCTTCCTGCTTCGGTGTTCCAGAAACTAGGACTAGAGCTGGGAGCCATTTCATGGCTCTCCTTTTAGTATTAAAATACTGTACCTGCCCAAGGAGGATAGCAGTGGATAAAGCATTGGGCATTGAGCTTGAGGACCAAAACTTGGAATCCACAGGCATGGTGGTTGCCTGTTGACCCCAATACCTGAGAGACGAGACAGGCTAGTTAGTTAGTCTAGCTGGAATTGGCAAGCTTTGGGTTCAGGAAACCATGCCTTGGTAAATCAAGGGTGATCAAGGAAGATACCCTGACATCAACCTCAGGCATCTCTTTGAAAATGCACACAATGCACATTCACCCATATGTACACATACACTCATACACACACATGCACCCACTCACCCCACACATGCTAAAAAGTTCTGTATTCTGTATTGTTCTAAAGTACTATATATTGGAAGAAATAATTTCTTAACAGAATGTTCCTTGGTGATTGTAATGTCTTTCCAAACTTTATGTTCAGTGAGACAATAGTCTATAAAGATGTGGCTTGATATAGAAAGCACACGTAAAATTTGACTAGCTTTCTCTCCATGTGTCTATCTCTAAAATGGAGCTGAATAATCTTGCCAGACCCTTGTCAGAAAATAAACAACAATAGTGTAGGTAAAGAGTGATTGATAGGACTTAGAGTAAGCTGGGAAGGTGGCTGTAGGAGGAGTGGCCTCAGCTAAAAGATTGGCTGTAGATTGGTGACTGTAGAAACTGTGTGGTGGGTACAAGGGTCTGCATATCATTATCTCTGCTTTCATTTAACATTTTCCCTAATTAAAAACTTCAAAAAGAAAGTGAGGCTATTTGGGGCTGGCGGTTAAGAGTGCTTCCTGCTCTTCCAGAGGAAATGCTTCCCAGCTCAGGACTCCCTGTAACTACAGCTCTGAGGGGGCCCAGCCCCTTCCTGTGGCTTCTCTGGGTACTGCCCACAGGTGGCAGACATTCACAAAAGCACACACGTAACACAAGCTACTTTTTGAAATAACAATGATAACTCTTTGAAACGGAGCTTTTAAGAAGAATGGTCATGGCATCCGATATCCAAGTTGTTTCTGTCAACAAACTGACTCCTGTGCAGAGTTCTCCTGGTGCGTAGAGCCACGATGCTGGCCTGCTGTGGTGGAGAGTAGTTTCACCCCACCCTCTGGGCTCCTCTTAGGAACCCCCAGGCTCTCCTACTCACTGTCCCTCCTTTTTATTCCCTGCATGCTGACCACCCAGCTACCTTGCTGTATCTGGAAACAGCATCCTCATAGGCTTTACCATCTTTCCTGTCCTTAAAACTGAACAAAAACCTCCCTTCCTAGATTTCACATCTCCATGCCTCTTAACCACTGCCAGCCCAGCACCTCTGGCCATGTCCCCTGGCCCCTTCACATTCAACCTTGAAGGAGCTGTCTGGGTTTGCAGCGTCCACTTGCTCACCCAGCTGTCACTCCTCTGAGTACTCTCTGTGTTTGATGCCCACGACACTGACGGTCAAGGTCACTACATGGGTCCCCATGGCCCCAGCCATAAACTCTGCTCCATCCTGATATGCCTGAGGTGCCTGAGGGATCAACTGGGACAAGTTGATCCCTTTCCTTTGTCTCCTTCATCACCAGGTCCCTCTTCACTTGATCTCAAATCCATTTCCTCTTCCCCTTCCCACACTCCCTCCTTCCCCGTGGGTGTCCAACACTAGCTGAATCACTCTAATAATTTTCTTGTTTGTTTGAAATTCACAGTGCTGGGGATATAACCCAGGCCCTTAAGTATGCAGGGCAAACACTCTACCACCGAGCTACATCCCCAGCCCTGTCAGTTTTTTATTTCTGCTTCCAGACTTCCCCTTTCATTCCTTACTCAACAGCCAGAGTGGTCTTTAAGTATATGTTGTGTCGTCCCGTCACCCATCTTTAAAGCCTGCCAAGTCTGTCGCATGTCTGACAAAGTCCGTGCAGCCCACTCACTTCTCAGCACCTGCCGGCCGTGGGCGCCCTGTGCACATAGGCCCTGGGCATACTGGCCTCCTTTTGACCTTTGGGGGCTCCCATCTCTGCCCAGGACCAGCCTACTCACCTAAGCATTCCCCAGTGACCACATCTGAGCGTGTTCCCTTATGCCTCAAACACACTAAATGATCAAAGTAAGACTCCTGTTGAGGCAGGAGCTAGCTTCGTGTAAGTAGTAACAAAAAACTGCCCATTGTGACAACTGCAAGCTGCTCATATATAATTTTGGTGAGGCCAGGCTGGGTCAGTTCTGTTCAGATTTCAATCTCAATACAGGATGAGAACATCCAATATCTGAAATATGAATTATAAAATACTACCCAAAGAAAGTTTTAAAAATCTACAACTGTCTCAAAGTCCAAAACCTCTACAATATGAAACACAGCCCCAGCATGTCAGGCAGGGAATGGTTGAGCTGTGTCCCCACCCATAAACCTCCCTCCTGTACCTGTTCCCTTTGCCTCCACTCACCTGCCTTCAAGCCTGTATGTGCTGGCCAGGGCAGCTCAGTCTGGATTCTCCTCAGCCTCCAGGCCAGCACTTAGCACTTAGCTAACCAGTTCCGTTCCAAGAGGGGAAGCCCAGTGGTGTTTTTCTTCAATCTTTCGATGCCTTTGACAGGAAAGTGCGTTTCTTCTGACTTTTTTGCTTTTAAATCTGTGCTTTTGGAAACATGACATAACACCTCTGTAAACCGTAAGTACTTTCAAAACTGGGAATAGAACGTTTCAGCTAAGGCAATATCCTCATCATCCTCATTTAGATTGTTTCTCCAGGGGTGGAGGTGTTCCCTGCTTCTGAGCGCCGTCTTCTCTTCCAGAGGCTCGGAGTTTGATTCGCAGCTTACAGCTGTCTGTAACTCCAGTTCCAGGACCTGATGTCTTCTGTCTCCACAGGTGTGCAGAGACAGATGCAGGCAGAACCCCCATACGCATAATAATTGATCCTTCCATTGGCTGGTATGGCATCAAGCAGCTCTAACTTAGTGTGCAGGGACAGGTGAGGAGAAAAAACCCCACAGAGATGTGTTCTTTTTCTCTTTCAGGTGAGAGAGCCTCCTGAAATCAATTTAGTTCTGTACCCTCAGGGCCTGGCTGGTGAGGAAGTGTACGTGCAGGTGGAGCTGAGGGTCAAATGCCCGCCGACATACCCGGATGTGTGAGTACCCTCCTCAGAGGCTACGGTGTCGCTTCACGGCTCTGTTTTGACAGCATGGAAACATGGCAGTTAGGAGTATTTCCTCTTTCCTTCCTCAGTCTGCCATGTAAAATCTCCTTTCCAATCACCTGTACCTCAGTAACACTGCATCAGCCTGGACCTTCTACAAAGCTGCCTTAAGTCTGCGTATAGTTGTAGAGCGCTCACTGCCAATGCTAATATTCACTCGTTGACCACCTTTTTGCTTTTCCCACTTTCATGCTTATTTAATTCTTTGTAATGTAGAGAGAAGGAAGATCCATACGTATAGGATACAGATGTGGCGAGCATTTAAAGTGCTTCCTTTATAGCCATTGGAAATGAGATGACCTTCTGTCCTGCCAGGCCTGTTACTGTCTGGACTAAAGAAAGGAACTGAGCTACTGTTTTTCTCAGTGGAGCAGCATAAGCCTGACCAGGTGGTACAGGGTTGTCCCCTATGCTCCGGGGCTGTCCCCAGTACTGCAGATGTTGACCATTGAGTTTATCCCCACTATTACCGGGAGTGTTCTCTGGTAGGAGAGGCAACCACAAACTACACATAGTTGCAAACACCCAAGAAGGTGATATCACCACTGGTTATGAAGCTAGAGCAAAGCACGAGCCGTCAGGATCAGCAGCTCTTCTGGGACGCTGTCAGACAGCTCTAACTTAATGTGCAGGGACAGGCGAGGGGTCATGGGCAGAATGGTAAGTAAAGGAAATGCTGCTTTCCTCAGGGGGTGGGACGTGGAGTCTGGATTTCAGATGATGAAGAATCTCATGGGTTAAGTCTGATCTTCCCACAGGGCTGAGAGAGAACATGCGTAGTCGCTTGTGGGAGGTTGACTCATGAGAAACGTAATTAAGTTTATAAATCAAATGAAGTTCTGTGCTTCATGATGTGGTATACATGTGTCTTTGCTGACGCTGTGCTAGTACAGATGGCTTAGGTCAGGCTCACTTTCTCAGGAATGTTATTGCTTAAGTGTCAGGTGCAAGCCCCCGTGCTCTTGACTTATAAGTTATGGTTATAAACTTGGGGATTCCCACAACCTCCTTAGATTTGATAATTTGCTAGAATGACTCACAGAACTCAGGACAAGCTGGTTTGTTGTAAAGGATTTGATCTAAAATAGCCAAAGAAGGCTGCATGGGCCAGAGCAGAGGGAGGGTCATGGGTCTGAATGTCCTCTCCAGGCCACCATCCTCAGCACCTCCGAGTGTTTGGCAGCTCACAGTGCCCTTGAACACTGCTGTTGAGGGATGGGTGAGGTTTTGCTCTCTAGGCATGACCGTAATTAAGTCACTGACCACTGTGATTGAGCTAAGTGTCCAGCACCACCCTCCTCCTCAGGGGTCTGGGTTATGGTTGGAATGTGTCATCCTGTAGTCAGGGCTGGAGCTATCCATGACCACCTTCATCTCAGACTGTGCTGGCACACAAGCAAGCATTAACCTTTCCTCATAAACTCTGGTCTTGAAAGGGTTTGTGATGAAGAACGTAAGGTGCTCTTCTAAGCTCTGTCCCTCAGGAAATTCAAAGGGTAATGGGGCCTCTGGGCCAGAAACTGTGGCCAAAGATCACAGGTAACATATTCTTTATTGTACCATAGACTCAGACACTCAAATGTTTGTTCTTGAAAAGTCAACATGAAAGGCCCAGATATGTGAGTACTGAAATTCTAATTATAGCATAATTTCTGAAAGTAAATAGACTAAAGCCAGGCAGCAGGCCCATGCCTGTGAGCCCAGAATTGGAAAGGCTAAGTCAGGAAGATGAGAGTTTGAGACCACAAAAGGGAGCACTAGAGCACGTTTCTTGCCTTGGAGCTACTGATGGGTTTAGCACGAAGGTATTTGTCAGTTGAGCTATTCTATGCACGATGGAAAGTTGAGTCAGAATCCTGACTTGCCCACCAATCAGCTCACTCCTGCTGGGTTGTGATAACCCAGAGAGTCTCCAGACAGCGATGAATGTTTCCTGGGAATCTAAAACTCTCCTAGTGGAAAAGCTACCAACTTCAAAGAACTGTTCAGATAGATTATATGTCCATCCCACAAACATGGGATGACTTTTTAAAACAGCCTAGAAATGCTTAGAACTTAGAAAGTTTAAAAGTAATCTCATCAACCACACAAAATTATCACTTCAAGGACATAAAACATTAGTATGAAACATAACAAGTTGTGTTCTGTTAATATTGCTATGTAGATTTTGTTTTTGAGACAGGGTCTTGTTCTATATGTCTGGCTGGGCTGGAGTGCAATATGCTGACTACACTGGCCTCAAAATCACAGAGATACACCCACCCCTACCTGGGAGTCAAGATGTGCATCACCACACCTAGCCAAAAAGTTATGTAGGTCAGGAGAGGCTGGAGAAATGGCTCAGTAGCTAAGCACACTGACTGTTCTTCCAGAGGATCCAGGTTCAAATCCCAGCACCCACATGGTACCTCACAACTGTCTCAGTAACTCTAGTCCTAAGGAATCTGACACCTTCTTCTGGCTTTCATAGATGCTGTGATATACAGACATAAATGTCAACAAAACAACCATCTATTTATACATAGCATAAAAATAGATAATTCTTCAAATTATGTGAGTGCCAGAAGGATAAATCATGTATAAGCACAAGAACCTGAGTACTTGTTCCCAGCATATAAATAAAAACCTGAACATGCTGGTGCGCATGGTATCCCCAATGCTGGTGATCCCCGCTGACCAATGCTAGGACTCACCTAATGAGTGACTCCCAGGTCCCAGTGACAGAGACTGTCTCCAAAGCGGAGGCGGACAGCGGCTAGGAAGCAGTACCTAATGCTGACCTCCGTTACGTGCACAGGCTCACACGCACACATTCGCCTGCACAGAGACACACAGAAACAATTGTGTAAGGCTCGATCTAGAGACTGCTCCAGTCAGTTTAAATAATGTGATATAGGAGAACACTTATGCACAGTGGCCCTTGATTCCTCTGTGCAGGAGAATCCTGGGTATGGTGGGCCATCTGTGGACTCAGGACAAATTGGTATTACTATGTTTTTTTTAAAAAAAAAATACAAGCTTAGATCTCCCGGATGTCATGTGTTTCGGATACTGAGTGTAGCATCCTATTGTACAGGTGGGAATGAAGCCTTGAGAGAATGCACAATAGGTGAGGACTCAGGAAGCTTCACCAAGGTAAAACGCCAGCAGCCGCTTAGAAATGCTTAACAGGAAGCGGAATCACCTTCTCATCAGGAAAAGTACATAAATTCTGCTTGATCCCAGAGAGCTATTAATGGATGTTTATTGGTTAGGAATAAAAGGAAACCCTAAGGCTGGTTGTGTAATTTCCTTGAGTTTAAAGTGTTTTTTTAGATGAAATCTGAGGGATGAAGCAGCATGCAAACCATGGGATAGGCAGGTTCATATGATGCACTTGACTAGTATTCAGGGGACGTACACACACACACACACACACACACACACACATATGCCCTCCATGTTTATGAACTGAATGAATGACAGGTGGTTCGTGACAGCTGCACTCATCTGGCATTCTCCTGCTTCCTGCTGGAGCCAAGGGTGTGCGGGGAACTACCATATAGAGGAGCACATAGTCAGGTCACTGTCAGACAAGGAGCAAGAAGGATTGCTGTGGAAGCAACAGAGGCATCGGGGCAGTGATTAGCATTGGGATATTTTAACCATTGTTAAATGAGTATCAGCAGATGAGTTGGGAGTCAAGCCTGGTTAGGGAGGACGGAAGTTTGTCTGTTGGGCCTGCCCACTTCTCCATAGGTTACAAGCTTCTCCATGCTGAGCACTGTATCAGCTGGAATTGTTGGGATTGTGGTTGAAGGCCATCTGAGATTAAAGGGATACACGGCTGGTCACACGGGGAGGTTCAGCTAGGAGGTCTGTATATTAACTCCTCAGATGCTCAGGCTTGCTGGGAGCCTAGCAGATCTTAAAGCAAGCTACAGACTCTTCCTGCTCAAGTAATTTCTTTCTGTGTGTGTCTGTTTTTGCAGAGTTCCCGAAATAGAGTTAAAAAACGCTAAAGGTCTGTCGAATGAGAGTGTTAATTTGTTAAAGTCACACCTGGAAGAACTGGCCAAAAAGCAGTGTGGAGAGGTAAGGATAACTAAGCTGGAACTTTGGAACCAGTACAGAAAGATCCCACTCCCCTCTACCCAGCCTGCCCAGTAGTAACATTTATAACACTGAGTCCATGATTACAGCCCCCATCCTCACAGTGAAGCAGTCCAGGTGTAGGCTATTTCCATCCCCATAAAGGTCCCACATGATGTCTGCCTTGGCCTCTTCTCCGTTGCCCCACTCTCCTTCATTCCTGGCAACCACTAGTCTGCCCTCCATTTCTATAATCTCATTTTGAAGCTGTTTCATACAGTATGCAACCTTTTAAGATTGGTATTTGTTTCAGGTGCACTGTTTTCTGAAGGGCTTCCCAGGTGGTTACATGTAACAGTAATTGTTACATTTTATTCCACCCTACTGCTCCTTTAGCCATATACAAGATGGACACATTTGAGTTCTCCAGTTTTTAGCTATTATAAAGCCTCTATAGATACTCCCACACATGCTCTTCACGCTAGGATGATAAACCTGCCAGGTATACTCATCCTACTGAGTAGCACAGCTTAGTCACATAGCTGAGTCCTTTTGTGATCTCGTACCAGCCAGGGAGCTACAGCGGCCTGCTACACTCAGCATCTTGGCTGTCATCCTGTTAGTCCAGGAGGTCAAAGGGCAGTATTGTTCAGCCTTACATAGGAAGGGAATTCTGACATTCGCCACAACATGGTGCAACTTTAAAGAAGTTGGAATAAGTGAAATGAGCTGGCTGTAGTAAGACAGGTCCTCATCGACCATACTCCAGATACTCTAAAGCCAGACTCACGGACAGAGAGGAGAATGGCGGTTGGCAGGGCTGGGAGAGCAAGGAATGGCAAATCTGGTGGGAGAGGTTTCAAACTGGAAAGCCTTGGAAATGGGTGGCAGGACTGCATGACATCCATGGTTTCCAGCAGTATTACTGTGTGTTTAAGCAGTGGACAGTATGCTGTGAGAGTCTTCCCCACAAATTGAAAGAAAAAAACCAACCAAACGAACAAACAAAAAATTCCATGATTTGAGGGGCATAAAGTGTGGACTGTGCTGTGCAGACCCAGCTTGTTTGTCAAAAGTTTGTTTTCATCGCTCTGAAGTCCTGGCAGCTGGAAATACAGTTCTGACGAATTCATTTTGTCTTCATGTAAAATGGAGTGTAATTAAACGTTAGCACAAGCTACTCACTATGGTAGGGTCTTCCCTGATAGCCCCCTCTTAAGTAATGAACTTCATTCTTTACAAGGAGGAAGCACCAAGAACAGTGCTTTGGAGCATTTTGGGTGAGGTGGGGGTGGTGCTGGGGGACGGAGTCTCACTCTACATCTCTGGTGGCCTGAATCAGGTATGTGCCCACATGCTCGACACTCCTCTGAATGACTTTCCACCTGCAGCAGTAGATCTCGGTTAGTTGGTTGGCTGGGTTTTTTTGAGACAGAGTATGGCTGTCCTGGAGCTCACACAGAGACCAGGCTGGCCTCAAACTTACAGAGGTCTGCCTGTCTTTGTCTCCCAAGTGCTGGGTTTAGTCACCTGACTATGTATTATTAGCAGATCCTTATTACTCGTGGTAAGTAATCCAAAATGTACTAAAGATTCTATCCTTCCTTTTAATTAGTAAAATCAAACTCATGGGTTCCTCTCTAAACCAGTCAGTAGGTATTTATTACCCAAACATCTTATGCTGGGGAAACTACGGTGTTCAGGCCATTTGGCCTTAGTGAGAGGGGACAGAAAAAGCACAGTCTAGGGACTCTGGTAGACTGTAGACACTAATGCTCTGGAGAATTATGGCGAGGGGTCCAGAGTGGAAGGAGGGCAGGAGAAGCCCTTAATCAGTATCTGAGGTAAGTTCTGAATGGGCAGGAGAGAAATGTACAGTAGGACCCACTTTGGAATCTGGTTGCTTTTATCCAGTCCCACATAATTGTATCAGACTTCACTCATTCAGAAAATGCTAGTAAGTTAAGTCAATGAGAACAAAACTTTTGACAGCTGTGGTCCTGCCTATTTCTAGTTAGAAGTGGTCTCTTGTGGTAGTAGAAATGTTTTGCTTTTTTCCAATGTTCCTCAGTCATTTTCTTAGCCCTTGCTTAGACTCTAGACTGGCATTACTCACTCTAGGTCAAGATAGATTTGGTAAACATCACTGCTTCTGGTATAATAAAAAGTGTATCACTTCGACGGAGTGAAGGCTGTACTTTCTTAGCACATACTCCCAGGAAGGCGGACTGTGAACAGACACAGCTTCTTGAGGGATTCGTCATCAATGCTCAGGCCCCTTTAGAAGCAGCATGAAGAAGTAAGACGCTCTAAATGCTCTCTGGTAATTGTGGGGGCAGGAACCTCAGTTCACATTTGTCACTGACAGGAGCAGCTTGGCCGCTGTACCCTGGGCTGGATGCCAGTCAGTGTGGTCTCAGAACCCTGGAACTATTGATTTCCACCCCAGCTGTGGCTTCTGGCTTAGGCTAGAGGCTAGAAAGGTGACTTTCTCTGTTCTCCTGTGGACGGTTGAGGTGGCCTTTCCTTCCTGGCTCTGTCTGGCTCATGCCTTAGGTATTGACCAGCCTCCTGCTTGTTCATTGCCAGAAGGGCAGAAAGGAGAGCTCTGCAGACTTGCACTGGGCCTCTGATCCGTGTGCTGTATGCACAGTGGCAGTGCTGATGCTCATGGGACCAGTCTGTCCAACTGTCAAGTAAATGGGCTTTCTACTTGGGAAGGTAGCCATTCCCATTGCGCGTCTTAGTTTTCAGCTTTATTTATACAGATGATTATGTTAGGAAAATGATAGTAGGTCTTACCCCCACCCCACCCCCCACACAGAAGAAACTCTTTTTATTTATCTCAGCAGCAATTCATCTTGATCACAGATGCAGTGAGCCCTTTAAAAGCTTTTCCTGCTGTGACTGTGTCATATGCCTAATTCCAAACATGTCAGAGCTAAGTGACAAAATGCTGGCACGGCGGGCGAATCTGTCTGTTCACTGCGTTGCTGGGTGGGGGCCCCTCTCCGGGCCCCTCCCCTTGCCATCAACTGATCATGTCTGGTTGTTTTCATGTGTAGGTGATGATATTCGAACTGGCACACCACGTGCAGTCGTTTCTCAGCGAGCATAACAAGCCCCCTCCAAAGTCTTTTCACGAAGAAATGCTGGAAAGGCAGGCTCAGGAGAAGCAGCAGAGGTTGCTGGAGGCCAGGCAGAAGGAGGAGCAGGAGGTGAGAACCGGCTGCTGGTGCTGGCCCCAGCCTGGAGGCCTCCATGTATCTATTCCATGTCTGACTATGAGTCTGTCTGTGCGTCTTGCTCAGATTTGATTCAAGAAATGTGCATTCATGTGCGAGAAGCCACTACAACTCAGAAACACCACCCAGCTCCTCCCTGCAGCTCTCACTGGCTTGGAGCACTTCTCCAAGTGCTCGTGTGACCAGACTTCCTGTGTCCCAAAGCCTGCCAACCTGCACAGGAGTTCACTGGATCTGGAGGCTGTTTTCCTCTTGAATGACAGATGGGGCTAATGCCCAGGGAGGAAAAGAGCCAGTTACCTTCATGTTAACTAAAGATCTCTATTCTTCTGTTAACTTATCCTCAGAAGGAACTGATCCTGACTCTAAAAATCCTTTAAGATGTTTTATACCCTGGATTTCCTTCTTGGTTTTAATTTAAATTGTTTTGTTTTTAGCCCCTTGATCAATTTAGTAAGTACTTATGTGGGCACAAGTTATAAAAAAAAAGAGGTATTTCTCTAACACATTACACAGCCAATCCTCATTCAGTGAGCTGTAGATTCCTTTAAAACAGCAGTTATCAAATTTTCTAATGCTTCAGTCCTTTAATACAGTTCCTCCTGATTTGCTGACCCCCAATTATAAAATGTTGTTGCTACTTCATAACTGTAATTTTGCAACTGTTATGAACCACAGTGTGGATATACGCAACACCCAAAGAGGTCACTGCCCACAGGTTGAGAACCACTGTTTTGAAATGTGTCTTAATTGCTGACCTATGCTAGAGTCTATTGGTAAATGTAAGTTCATTTTCTTGAGTATTCACACACTCTGAACTTTTTTATCTTTGAATGTTTTAATATTTCTCAGGCCAACCTACCCTTCCCCACCCCCATCTTCATATTCTTTTCAACCATTCTGTTGCCCTTCATTTACTTCTCCAGCTTCCTCTGCTCTCCCTCTCTTTCCTCTTTTCTTTTTCCTGAGGCAGGGTCTTACTGTGTATCCCAGTGTGGGTTTCACAGACATGTGCCGTGTACCTAGTGTCTCAGGTGAACTACGGAATTGTTCCTTCAGATTCAACAAAACATATAAGCCTCATGATATTTTGACTAATTAGAGCAAATTTGCATATTCTTTGGGGAAGAATTGGTTTTTTACCCACACTAGACTTCTCATCTAGGACTGAGTTTATGTTTATCTCTTGGTGTGGAAGTCTGGTTTTCTTCCCTGCTATAGATGTTACTACTCGTACTTCAAGACTTGGAATTTCTCCCTCTTTAACTTACCAGTTTCCCTGTGACGTTTTATGCATACACGTGACATACTCAATGGCATTCACCACACTGCTGCCCTCTCTCACCCCTCTTTCTTCATTTTCTAGTGCCTTTCCTCTTTCCTAATATCCCCTTTCTGCTTTAAGGTGCTTTTGTCTGATTCTTGTTTCTGCCTAATTTTCTCCACCCTGTAATGTACTTACACTCTGTGTGTTTTCTATAGAATGTTCTCATGCTTGACAGGGCAAGCATTCTCTATCCCTCATAGTCCATTGCAATCAATCTTATCCATATCACTTAGCTCCCATTAAACTATGTCTAGTCACCATTTAGAATACATATCTGTTCATTATTAGAAGTTAGTGGGCCTTTAACTAACAGTCTTTTTTGGTGTACTGCTGTAGCTACCTGTAAATGTAGGTTATGTTTTTGCATTTTATTTCTATTTACATCTTTGATGACTTAATTTTTTGATATAATTTATAATTGTAGGGAGCTAAGAACAATTGATGAAGATCAAAATACTAGTTTTAATACTTAAAGGGATGATGGGAGAAGGCAGATTAAGGTCATGGTAGATTGACGTGATACCTGGGCCTTTGCCACCCTAGGCCCAGGCTCTGAGAACATCCAGCTTCCACCACACCTATACAGATCCATGGCAAAGAACACGGGCAGATGACAGAGCTAGAGGAGTGAAAGAGGAAGGCAGACCTAACACCTCCATAGGAAAGCCTGCTTCTCAGGGATGTGTGTGGCTGCTCCAAGCTTTCCTGTGTAGATCTCAGGAAACAAGGGTTTCAGGCCATGGAAATTCAAAAGCTGTGTGAGTCCAGGATGGACCTGCTGGATGCATTCCAGAGATTGATGTCTGACCTGCTCTGATTTATTTCAGCAACGTGAAATCCTCCACGAGATTCAGAAAAGGAAAGAAGAGATCAAGGAAGAGAAGAAAAGGAAGGAAATGGCTAAGCAGGTGCTGTCCATTTTGTACCAAAGGATCTGCATTTCCTCTTGTAAAAGTTCTTATTTCCACTGGAGACACTCTCCTCTCCTCTCATGTGCTAAAGCTAAAAGCATCAATGTTTTATTTTTTTACATTTTGGGAATCTGTTTGTTTTCTTATTTGTGGTAAAAGGGGCTTGAGTCAGGGTCTTCCTATGTATCCTCTGCTTGCTTTGAATTTATAATATTACATAAGCTAACCCTATGCTCTTGACAATTCTGCCTTACCTCCCTAGCTCTGAGAGCTCTAATGTAAGCACTGTGCTCCACTTACCGTGTATTCTTAGATCTCTAAAACAGGTGGCAAAATTCAGCATTGTATATTATCTGTAAATAACTTTGGTTTATGTAATTACAGTAATTTATCAAACGAGTCCAAAGGCAAGAGATTGAAATTTTAATTAGCCTGGAATAGAACTTTTATTAAACAAACAAACAAAACAGTTTGTTCTTACTGAAGAGCGAATGGAAACCTTAAATACCTTCCTGAAACTCAATTTGGTGATAGAAAGAATGATTCACCAGCAAATTATAAAAGAACAAACTGGATGTGATGGGACATTCCTCACTGTTTTCTGAACATTGCTGGCAGGGTCCCATGCTGTACAGCAGGAAACAACACCCAACCAAAGCTTTCATTTTTCTGCTGGAACCTTAGAGAGGACACTCTTCCGTGCCTGTCTTTCCTCATCTTAAAACCAAAGGACTGTAGTGGCAGTCCACCCTGGATAAAGCTGAATCCAAACCTGGTATTTCTGTTGCCTCCGCCCTCCCTTCTTACCTCTGCGCTGCCTCCTGTCGGCCCCCAGTCTCTAATCTCCTCTAGCTCTGCCTTTCTAACTTCCCTGAAGCTCTTCCACGTATAAAAACCTCATGCTCTTAAAACTGTGATGTGGACTTCACTTGTTGACCTAGGGTTGGCTTGGGTTGAGCACCCTATTGGATGTATACACTGCTTTCACTTGTGCACTTGTGAAGGCAGAGGTCAACTGCCTTCAGTGGTTTGCCACTGTGTCTATTTTTAATTTGTTGTGTGGTTTTTGTACGTGCATGTCCATGTGCCACAAGTGTGCAGTGCCTGAGGGGCACTGTGTGAGTCCAGAAGAGGGCATCAGATCCCCCGGGATTAGGGTTACAGACAGTAGTGAGTTGCCATGTGAGTTCTGGGAATCTAACCCAGGTCTTCTGAAAGAGCAGCCAGTGCTCTTAACTTCTATCTCTCTAGTCCCTGGAAGACCTATCTCTCTGGTCCCTTCCACTTCATTTTTTGAGACAAGGTCTTTTACTGAACTTAGCTCGTTGATTGGCTAGACTGACTAGCCAGTGAGCCTCCAGGATCATCCTATTTCTGCCTCCTTGGTGACTTTTTGTGTATGTGTGAACGTAGGGAATCAAAATTCAGTTCCTTGTGTTTGCTTGTACAGCCATTCCCCTGGTGCACGTTACATCTAGCTATTGCACTGTAAGCTGTGATAGTTAGCTGTTACTGTCAAGTTGACACACCTGGAATCACTGGGAGGAGAATCTTATGAGAGATTGTTTGCTTTAGGTTTGGCGTGTGGTGTATCTATCTATGGGGAATTGTCCTGATTGCCAAATGACATAGGAAGGCCCGGCCCACTGTGAGTGGCATCATTCCCTAGTTTAGGGCCCTGGACTGTGCAAGAGTAGGAGTCGCTAGCTGAGTGTGAGGCGTGCTTTATATCCACTTCTCTGCTCCTGACTGTAGGTGGATGCCCTCCTCCCACTGTGGCTCACCCACAGAGCTGGGCTGTAAACTTTGCCCCAACGCTGCTGCTTTTTTTTTCCACACCCCCAACCCCCAACGCTGCTTCTTGATCCAGTGTTTTTTTTTCACATCAGCAAAAATGACACTAAAATATCCTGATTAAATAAAATGTTTATTCTGTACTGAGTGGGTGATCCCAACTGTGCTTGTCATCCGCTTGTATGAACAGCTCATGTGGGTTCTATTCCCCCCTTTTCTAGGAACGTTTGGAAATATCTAGTTTGACAAACCAGGATCATGCCTCTAAGAGAGACCCAGCAGGACACAGGGCAGCTGCCATTCTCCATGGAGGCTCTCCTGACTTTGTAGGAAATGGTAAAGCCCGGGCACACTCCTCAGGAAGGTCCAGGTGAGTCCCTCAGCTTTCTCATGTGCAGGGTGGGAGATATGGAAGGATAACTGGCCTGCAGTGAGTGGGTAGGAATGTTCAGATAGGATCTCAGTGATCTGCTCCACCAGCACGGTTATCTTGATAACATGTTAGCTATGTATATGAAACCAGGTTTTTGCTTAACACTTTCTAAGTGACGTCACATATTTGTTTTGTGGTGCTGGTGTTTAAACCCAGAGCTTCACCCATGCTGTCTAAGCTCCACCTCAGCTACATCCCAGCTCTTTTTCATTTTATTTTGAGGCAAAAATCTTACTTATAGCCCAGACTGACTTCGAACTTGTGATCCTCTGGACCTCAGCCTCCCATACAATAGATTAGCAGGCATGCATCATAATGCTTGTCTCCAAGTAGCTAGTGAAGCCAGTCACAACCTGTAGAACAGCCTACTGCACTGCATAATATCTCTTCAGTATAATGTAGGCTGACCTCAAACTTGCTGTGCAGCCAGACCTGTTCTGAAGCTCCCACCTCTACCATCTATGTGCTGGCATTACACCTGGTCTTGGGAGTTGAATCCAGGACTCTGTATTCTAGGCAAGCACTCCATCAAGTGAGCTGCACAGCCTGCTATAGTTAGGTACAAACATAGACCGAGGGGTGGGATCTTCCAAAATAGATACAGGATAAAATACCCATTCCAAAGGGAGAGCCACAGCCTCCAAGGTAGGCTCCTAGGTCCTCTGTCACCAGAGGTCACAGGAAGAACACTACTTTCTCCATCTCTCTCCCTTCTTAGGCCTTCTCCATTCATGTGCTTTGGCCTCCTGAAAACCAGAAAGGAATCTGAATGCAGAAGCCATGAATGGAGAAGTTATTAAATATTATAGGTTCTTCAGCTCATTTTTAATTAAAGTTATTATTATTGGAAATGTGTGAAGGTGTGTGTGTAGGGTGTCTGTATGTGTGTGCATGCACGTGCACCGTGGGGCACATGTAGAAGTCAGAGGACCACTTTCAAGTGTCAGTACTGTCCTCCTACCAGTCCCATGGCCCCATTTCATTTAGGCCTCTGTGGAGTCAGCACATGACAGTGGGAAGTGTCAGCACATGAACCTGCTCACCTCACAGCCAGGCCGCAGAAGGAAGGATGGAGGGGCTGAGGGCCCACTAGGCCTGCTTTAGCACATGGGTCTTTCTGTGCATTCCAGTTGCAAACTGTAGCGGCCCCACTCTGGGCCTTGGTGACACATTGCCACTTATTGTCTTGCCACTTGAACCCTATTTACTTTTTTTATTTGTAATTTTTTACTTTAAACATTACAAATATTTTTTTAGTTTATTTATTGTGTGTGAGTACCACAGCCCACGTGTGGGTCAGAGGGCTATGTGCAGTGGATGCTCCTTTGCCTTTCTGTGAGTTCCAGAGATTGAACTCGTCTCATCTGGCTTGTGAGGCTCAACCTTTACACGCTGAGATGACTGGCCCGTGCGTGCGTTCGTGCATGCATGTGTGCATGTGCAATGTAGAGTTAAGAGAATAACTGTAGCAGTCAGTCCTCTCCTCCCAACATGTCAATGTGCAGATTGAACTGGAGTTGTCAGGCATGGTGACAAATGCCTTCCCACTGAGCCATCTTAATGGATCTGGGTCTTATTTTCTCTTTCCAGTTATTAAGAGTTTACATTTCTGATTTACCTTCTGGAATCTAGTTGTATCAAGTTTTCTCGCCCTTGCGAGACCTGACTGTTAGCATTTGCTTGACACCACCTTCATCTTATCAGGCTCAGTGCTACCTCAGCTATGCAGCAGAGGTGCTAACGAAAGTGATGTCTCCCCAACTCACGAGCCGTCCATGACCAGAACAGACCCTAGACTGACGCCACTGGCCCTTGGTGTCTGCGAGAGTCCAGAAGCTGCTGCTCTAGTGAGCAGAGTAGATCCTAAGAGGTAGTTCTGGCCCACTTCTTGATGCATCGCTGACTGGCTTTCTCCTCTCTGTTCCTTATTTTAAATTCTGGCTGTTGGTGATGTACTGTTGAGCTTCCATAATTGTTCTTAATGCCAGTCTGTGCTGGCTGGCATGTGCCACACTTACTATTTCATAGATACTTTGACTTTTAAAATCATCTCCGTTTCTTCTTTAGTCCTAGTTGCCCTCTTCTTACAACTTGGTTTATGTGTCTATGTGTTTTCCGTTTATTTGTTTGTTGCAGCTAGGGATGAAACTCAGGGCCTTGTACACTAGGCAAGTGCTGGCCCATTTAGCTACGTCCCCAGCTCTAACACTATTGACAGTTGTAATGAGGTGGTCAATTTTTTTTTTTTAGTTCCTTGAGGATTTCACAGTGTGTTTTACCAGCTGTCCTCTTAAATTCACCTCCTTCCATTTCTTCTCCACCCATGTTGCTGTCCTTTTTTAAAATCCATCAAGTCCAGTTTGTGCTGCTTCTATGTTCTCAGCTGTGAGACATCCCACCGGAGCATGGCTACTTACCAAGGCTACGCTCTAAAACTGACCCCCTTCTCCCAGCTGCCATCAGTTGCCAGTGGCTTCTCAGCTAGGGTAGAACTACATGTCCCATCCCTTTCCATACTGGCTTGAGTTTGCATGGGGTTTGTGCATGCTGTCGCGGTCACGTGACTTCATTTGTGCAGCTGTCTTGCAGTATCTGGACAATACTAAAGAATACTGTTTCCTTGTATACATTCGCCACCTCTGAGTCTTAAGGTCTTTCCACCATCTCTTCTACAGGTCCCTGAGCCTTGGGGGAGGAGGAGAACATGATATAGATGTCCATTCAAAGCTAGGCATTCTGGTCTCTAATGCTCTGTGCCTTGGTCAGTTATGGGTCTCTGTGTTAACCACCATTTATTGCAAAGAGAAGTCTCTCTGTTGAGAGTTGACAGATGGACTAATCTGGGTACAGCCATGTTGATAGGAATTGGTTTACTACAATATCCATTTAGCAAAATCTTGGTCCAACAGTGGTGCCAGGTATAGGTGTTATGGGACTTGTGGATGGGACTTAAAATATAGTTAAAGTAGTTGGTTACCCCCTGATGTTCATGCCACTATTACACCAATAGGTATATCTTGTCAGGGCTGACCTTACTGTAGCTCACAAGGTTCACATCTGGGCAAGATCAGTGATGACTTTTCTCCTATGGTAGCATACACAGCTCCTTCTAGCACTCTGAAAGCTAACCAGGTTAGTGCCAACTTAATATCTCTGTGCTCTGTGACTCAAGTATGTAGCAATTAATATTCTAAAATACCTTCAAACCTGTCAACTGTGGGACACTGGGATGGGTTGGACTAAGAAGACTGTGTAGCACCATTTGCTGGCTGGGGCAGAGCTCAGACCAAGGGCTGCTAGATTCTTCATGTGAGTCTAGCATGTGGTGTTGAACCTTTGCTTGTGTCCTTTTTCTCCACAAATCTCATTGTGCTCCTGTTTGTACAAGAAGAAGCTTAAGCAGAACGACAATGTACTGATTGCGCCCCAGCATTTAGAGTATGTGGGGACATGTGGGTGGTATGAGACCCCATGTGAGAAAAGGTTGGGGAAGGGCCTAAGTCCCAGGATTGGAAAGAGAGACACCGGGTTATGACTGAAAAATGTTTGTATGTGGTAGAAAGTTGCAGATGTCCAAACGGGATGGGGAGCTAGTGAGGAGATGTGGCATGGAGGTCAGGTCTATAGGGCTAATGATAGAACCATAGGAAAATAAAAGTGCACTTGTCAGTGAGGAGGAGCATGCTGGTTTGTTTGTTTGTTTGCTGCAGTGTATGAGGAAGGAATGGTAGGAGGCTGGCGTGAAGACGCGGGATAGGGTTAGACTATGAGGCGAGTAAGTGTGCGGACAGTGCAGCCCAGGAGGGCAGCGTGAGGAGGAGAGGAACAGACGCAACATGAAGGATGGAAGGACTGGCCGATGGGCCGGATCTCAGACAGCAGGTCTGTAGGGAAGGGAACTGAGGCATTGCCCACAGTCTATCCTCAGTGTTGACTTAAAGACGGCTGCCAGCGCCAGACTCCTATGGATAAGGCTGGAGGGACTGGGAACTTCCTTCCCTCTGTGCTCCTTGTTTTCAGCAAAAGAACAGGCCTCTTTGCCTGAGTCCTTTTCTTTTTTTTTTTTTTTTTCCAGAGCTGGGGACCGAACCCAGGGCCTTGCGCTTGCTAGGCAAGCGCTCTACCACTGAGCTAAATCCCCAACCCGCCTGAGTCCTTTAGAGACCTGCTGCAGGCTTCATCAGAGCATTTCCAGAGCATTCACGCACGAATGAGGCCTCTCCCTCATTGCTCACTGTCCCCCGCCCCCCAACTTGTTGATTATTTTTGCATTCTAGTTTTCCAGCTTGTGCTCCCCATCCATGGCAGAGGAAAGAGAGGAGAGGAGAGAGGAAGGCAGGGGAGGGAATAACAGAAAAAAAGAAACAAAAATAGAGAGGTTGAGTATTTAGGGACAGTCATAGAGGCTTGTGACAGGGAGTGTCTGTCAAAGACAGTAAGAGAATGAATGACCATTCCCTAGCTGAGGCCCATTCTAGAACTGTGAACTCTGAGCCCATGTGCTTCTGCAAATGCATCTGTGCCTAGGAAGGGAAACGATAGGAGATTGGTGAGGGATGAGCATAAACTGCCAGTTGAGCTTCCTCCGTGATAGACAGCCAGTAGAACTTGCTGCAGATGGACAGCCAGCTGAGCTTCCTGTACAGATGAAATGTCTGTTGTGTGTCTTTGCTGTCAGTACAGTCACCACCAGCCCTGGTGGTGATCAAGAATGCAAAAACTAGGGCTGGAGAGATGGCTCAGTGGTTAAGAGCACTGACTGCTCTTCCAGAGGTCCTGAGTTCAATTCCCAGCAACCACATGGTGGCTCACAACCATCTGTGATGAGATCTGATGCCCCCTTCTGGTGTATCTGAAGATAGTTACAGTGTACAATTATATAGATATTATTAAATAAATAAATCTTTTAAAAAAGAATGCAAGAACTTAATATTTTTGTGTGTGTAGTGTGGGGGGGGGATGTATGGGTGTGTGCTGCATGTGCCCATGTGGAGGTCAGCTATGTAAAGTCAGTTTTTTCCTTCCATGTTCCAGGGTTCAAACTCAGGTCATCATGCTTTTTTCTTTTTTCTTTTTTTTCTTTTTTTTTTCAGAGCTGAGAAACGAACCCAGGGCCTTGCGCTTACTAGGCAAGCGCTCTACCGCTGAGCCAAATCCCCAACCCCGGTCATCATGCTTTTAAGACAGCATCTTTACCTGCTGAGCCATCTTGCCTAGTTGAGATCTGAATTTTAAGTTCAGTGCAAACAGCCACTGTGCTTACCACCTTGAATGGAGTTTGTGGCGGAGCAATGGGAGTAGACAGTAAATAGCTTTCCCATTGGCACCTTCATCTCCATCCCCCATAGACACGGAGACTGGACTCAGTGGGCTAATAGGAGGGATGGAGGGGCGAGAATTTCCTGTGTTGAACTGCAAGCTAAAGGAAAAAACACTGTCCGGATTTATTTTTAAGGCGAGAACGTCAGTATTCTGTCTGTAGTGGTGAAGCCTCTCCTGGCTCGTGTGACATCCTCTACTTCTGTGTGGGTAGCGCTGATCAGCTCATGGTGCACAAAGGGAAATGTGTTGGTGAGTAAACTAGCCAAGTCTGTTAGTGACAAACGTTAATCCTGATGTAACTGAACAGACTGGAGATTCTTCTCCTCAGACCCTTATCCTAGCAGGAAGCTGCAATTCTGGCCACCGTTTTTCATGCCCAGGAAGAGAAGCTGTTCAGCTCCTCTGATGTAATATGGAAATAGAACCATGCTCCTGGAATGATTGGTGGACAGATAGGTCTAAGTATTGCGTCCTGGTGTCTGGTACTGATGAAATGTGAGTAAACAGGGCGAGCCTGATGCTTGCCACCTTCCATGACCAAAGCCCTGCTTTCCCTTCATGGCACTAAGGATTGCACCAGGATGCTTGTGCATGCCAAGCAAGTACAGGACCCCTGAGTCCCATCCCTGGCCCCCGCGTCTCCTTAAGTCACTGTCCATCTGCTTGGTAGTGTCCTACATGGCACTGTGCCTGGCCGGGAAAACCACCTTATTTTCTCTACATCTTATTTAGCACTTGTCTCTGATGGCTACTTGGGATGAACCTCTCGCTGCAATTTGGGGCTTTAATTATTTATTTAAAAATCTAGGTTTCTTAGCCGTACAGATAAGCTGCTAGAGCTTGCTTTCATGTAGTGAATTTAACAATTGTTAAAATTAAATTAACTTTATTTGCAGTCCTGTAATTGCCAGAGTTAATGGATAGATATCACAAGTCAAGCTGGCTTGCTTTCAGCCTCTGTCCTCATTTTAAGGTGGTACGAATAAACCAGAGAGCAGCTAAGGAGTGGGCAGAGAATGGAAGGGAAGAAACCGCCCGTCTGAAGAGTCTGGTCTGTCACAGCCTGGGACTGTGACAGCAGCCTAGACACCTAGGATTCACAGACACAGACTGACAAATGCAAACAGCCACTAGGCAGGTTGGAGGCCACCGTAGAGATGGTTGGCCTTGGACTTGAGATTGTCCTTGACTCAGACATTCGTGAACTGGCAACATGAAACTCGCTGCTTCAATAACCTGGGAAATCAGAAAGGCAGAGTGCCTCGGCTTAGACTCACTGTGTGCCTATTTGTTAGATTCACCTTGTGAACTTCCAAGATTCAATTATTTATTTTCTCACAATGGGTCTGGCATTGTAAACAGACCCTAATTTCTATGAAGTATCTGGGGTTTTTTTAGCCATCAACTAATTTTTTAATTTTCAATAAACATTTTCAATTTGAGAAGCAACATATAATGTTTGTTTTTCAGTTTAAAGGTGGAGTTAGAGAGACTGGAGGATGTTTCTGGCTGTGGGTGAGGTGCTGACAACTGTCTGGATAAGTGACTGTTGCTGGCGTGGGACAGCTTCAGTCAGTGTCCTGCTAACTTTCTCCTTTAGCCTCAGCACACTTGCTCTCTGGGTCATCTCCACAAGAAAATGGTGATATGAGGGCAGCAAAATGAATTTATAATTTAAAAGCCCCAGCAATTATAAAAAGTCTAGCTATTTGCACACAGTGCCAGTGAAGTAGCCTAGTGGATAGGGGCACTCACCTAGTAACCTGAGTGCTACCCAGAAACCGCATGATAGAAGGGAAGGATTGACTCCCAGAAGTGCTCTTGTATCCACACATAGATTCAGTGGCATACACATGTATGTGCACACACATAATAAATGAATGTTTTACGTGTGTTATGTATATGTATAATGTTATACATATATGAGTGAGTGCCAGTGCACTAGGAAACACACATATGCAGTGAGACTTCATTTGAGTCCTGTCATCCTCCATCCATCCCATAAGCTCTTTGTGTCACTGTCTCCAATGAGCCGCTCAACACAGGAGTCTAAAGTTGCTTCCTTTAGCTGGCAAGTTTTCAAACATCAGGGTCTTTCCCTCTTCAGCTAAGACATTTACAAGTCATTGTGACTAGCAAATAATTAGGTCATTTAATTAAAATCTGTAAATTGCCAGCGTTTCCCTAAAGTAAAAACTACCTGACAAATGCTGTCTAGTTGAGCAAATTCAGCCATAATTCTCCAAAGTACTTTTGCTAAAACTTTCTTATATGTGCGGGTTAATTTTGCTTCTGATTTTTCAAATGGAAAATGTAATTATCAACAGCTCTTAATTTATTTTTCTCATTAGGAAAGAGAAGTAATAACATGAAAAACTAGTGTTTTTGTACTAAAAGGAAAGGGTAAGGCTGCCGAGATGCTCAGGCTGTGAAGCGCTCGTAAGAAGACGTGACTCCAGCCCCAGAACCACATTTAAAATAACTAAACCTAAGCGTGACAGCTCGGTGCCATGCATGCGTCATGCAAGTGCTGGGAGGGGGGCAGATTCCTGGTTAGCCAGCCAGGCTGTGAGGCAGCGGGAGACCCTGCCTCAAAAACAAGGTGGACAGCACCCGAGGGCCAGCACCCAAGCCATCCTGTGCACACACACACACACACACACACACACACACACACCCCACATGCACACATAGAGCTAGATTTCTGTAATATTAGTGGTTCCAAACTGGAGATGAGTTTGTAGCCTGGTGTCATTTGGTGATACCCGAGGACTGCTTGTTTTCCATGCTGGGGACCAAACCCCACACCAAGCACATACTTAGCCAGCTCCCTGCTATTGAGCTAGCCCAGTCTACAGGCACAGTTGACAGTTGATGCTGTGGTAGGGTGCTCCTGACATCTAACTTGTTGGCAGCCAGACACAAAGTATCCCCTACAACCAAGAACTGTGTGGCCTGTGGGGGACAATGCTATCATTAAATTAAATTAAGTTAAATTATATTAAATTAAAAAGGAAAGAGCACAGAGGAAAGGAAAATAAAAGTAAAGTGAAAATTATATATTTTCTCCTTTTTCTATTATCATCTTTAATGGCAACAGAGAATTTTGTACAACAGGGTTTGATGTTAGAGCAGTTCGGGTCCCCAGGGGAACGTGCCCGTTAGCTAACCAAGCGCACCGCTTTTTAGCCTCGGCTGTCATTCTGGTTCTTTCCTCTAAAGCATTGGGCACTTGGCTCTGCCGAGCTTATACAGAGTTTGCGCCTCTGATGAAGCCACTTTTCAAATTAGACTCAGGCTGTTGCACTGTGCACACTAATCTATATTGGCGGAATGGTAGGGCAGGTGTGGTCACAAAGGTAGGCCTCAAAGAAGAGCAGCACTGTAGGTCCAGTAAGGTGCTGTTCTCTGTGTCTCACTCGATGTTAAATCTCATCATCGGTTCAGAACTTTCTACAGTAATCAAGATGTGAAGGATCAGATTATATTGGTTAATTATTAAAAATCGCTAACAAACGGACAGGTATTGCAGTGAATGATTCTTTTCATAGTTAGCATGTAATACACACACACACACAATCACACACACACACACACACACACACACACACTTTACAAGATGTGATGAGCTTTTCTGTCTCTCTGCAGGCAGCGATGAGCAGCTGGGGAAGGTGGTATACAATGCATTGGAAACAGCCACGGGCAGCTTTGTCTTGTTGTATGAGTGGGTCCTTCAGTGGCAGAAAAAGATGGGCCCTTGCCTCACCAGTCAAGAGAAAGAGAAGATCGATAAGTGTAAAAAGCAGGTAAGCTCACTGGGCGTGATGGTGCGCAGTACTCGGGAACCAGAGTGGGAAGAGCAGATCCAGGTGATCCTGAGCTACACAGCAAGCTTGAGGCCAGCCTGGGCTACATAGACCAGCCTGGGCTACATAAGCCCTTGTCTTAGATGCAGAAATGAAAGAAAAATGTCAGTATGTTTGTCATGGCTGTCCAGAGGCCCAGTCACAAGCTGTAGATGATGAAGCAAAAGCCTGCTCCCATGGCTCCCACAGATGGGCCACAGTGAGGACCACGGGACCCTTGCCTTCGCCAGCCTCAGCTCTGCTCCCACTTCTGTACCCCGCCCCAGCCTCACACCCTCCTGTCTTCCGTGACCTACCTTACAGGGGCTGGTTACCACCTCGTAGCTGTGCTGTTTGTAGCTATTGTGTTGCTCTGCTCTTCTGAGATGTTTAAAGCTGACTCTGAGGGATCAGAGGGATTTCTTTCTTTTGTTTCTGTGCTGTGTTATTAATGAGAAAAGAATTTCTGTGAATTGATAATGCTGAACTCAGGGGAGCACTTAACATTGTATTTAGCCTTGGCCTAATAAAGAGGTTAGAAAGCAGCCAAAGCAAGAGGCCTGTACAGCACACCGTAATCAATGGTTAGTTTTGGATGGTGATCATATCAATAAGTTTGAGGATTTTTTCCCTTTGTATTATATTTAAATTTACATTTTTCAGTACTGGGAATTAAACCTAAGCTCTCTTGCCTGCTGGATAGATGCTCTACCATTTGAACTACACATTCATCCCCTGGATTTTAATCCATTCTACAATGATTCTTAGTATAATCAGAAAACTCTATTTTAAATATGTTTCTTTTTTTCTGCTTTTTTTTTTATCACACACATATCCAAAAAGCTTGATTTTTAAAAGCAACTCAGCAATTTTATGGTATTTGGATACCCCATTTTGACATTGAAGTTGGTAATTAGCTAAAATTTCTTGCACTTGTGTACACTCTCAGGTCGATTTATCAGCTTAGGGAAAGATGCAGGCCATGGCATCTTATTTCCCATCTTTGAAACTATATCTTCCATCTCACACCGTACTTTTGGAGTGAAACACTAGCTAACGTCCTTTGCCTAATCCTTCTCAGATTCAAGGAGCAGAAACAGAATTCAGCTCCCTAGTGAAACTGAGCCATCCAAACATCGTCCGCTACTTCGCGATGAACTCCAGAGAGGAGAAGGATTCCATTGTGGTCGACATTCTGGCAGAGCACATCAGTGGGATCTCTCTCGCTGCACACCTGAGCCACTCGGGCCCTGTGCCCGTGCACCAGCTGCGCAAATACACAGCGCAGCTCCTGGCGGGCCTGGACTACCTGCACCGCAACTCGGTGGTGCACAAGGTGCTGAGCACCGCCAGCGTCTTGGTGGATGCTGAGGGCACCGTCAAGATAACAGACTACAGCATCTCTAAGCGCCTGGCAGACATTTGCAAGGAGGATGTTTTTGAGCAAACTCGAGTTCGCTTTAGTGACAGTGCTCTGCCTTATAAAACCGGAAAGAAAGGGGACGTGTGGCGTCTTGGCCTCCTGCTGTTGTCTCTTAGCCAAGGTCAGGAGTGTGAGGAGTATCCTGTGACCATCCCCAGTGATCTGCCAGCTGACTTCCAGGACTTCCTGAAGAAGTGAGTGTCACGGTTTGTTCCGTCCTGCTTTCCTCCTGTACGGGAGAGGATGAGGGAGAGGATGAGACGTGAGGAAGGGAGCCGAACGGGGAGGCTGAACGGGGAGGCCGAGACGTGAGGAAGGGAGCCAGGGCAAATCTTTGCCCAGGCTCCTGTGTTCTCTTTCCTCAGTGCAGCCTTCCACCTTGAGTTTAATAACTGATACTCAAACTACTTTTGGGAGACTGCCTAGAATAGAATTTTTCTTCCCATTCCTATCTATCCCAGAAGGGTTGGCAGTGATAAGAAGCGCCCTGGATGTGGTAGACTTTCTCCATCACTTTGCTGCTGAGTCCTAGGAGACCAAAGAGAAAGCCTCAGGAAACAGTTGAGAAGTGTGGTTCTACCCTCTTTCTTCCTGACTGCTCCTCCATTGGCTGTCTCACGCAGCCAGGTCAGAGGATCAAACCACTGCCTGTTTCTAGACAGAGGATTTTCCACATTTGTGAATCATAAGTACATAATCATTACAAAGCCAGCTTTTTAAAAAGTGAGTGTGTGTGTGTGTGTGTGTGTGTCTGTGTCTCCATGTCTGTGAAAGCAAGAACACATTGACATGTTAGTGGAGGTGAGGGAGCGGCTTTCTGGGGTCTATGCTCTCCTTCCACTGTGGGCTTTAGAGATCCCACTCAGATTGTCAGATCATCAGGCTTGTGGAGCAACCACCTTCTCCACTGCATCTCGCTGGCCCCCAGCCAGGCTCTGTCCAGCTTGATGGAGTCATTGATAAAGATACTTTCCTTGTCCTAAACTATTTGTCCAGGTCTTTCCCCTCAGTAGTCTCTGCCTTAACCCTGAATGTTCTCAGTCTAAGCCGGCACTGCCCCTCAGTCTCTAATAACATGAGCATTCACTTGTTTCCGGCACCCCTCTGGAGCAGCCTCCTGCAGACCTGCCCTGCTGTTTCTCCTTCCGCACTCTGTGTGCTCGCCTCACCTTCGTTTCCCTAGTCATTGACTTTCAGTCTCTTCCCCTTCTCCCTTGCCTTCACATCTCTCTCTGCTGTGACCTGACCATAGCGATCCCTGTCACCCACTAGTTCACTGGCCACATGTATGGCAGTCTCTGCATTTGAGCAGTCCCTCTGCCACACATCAGAGCTTCATCAGTGGTGGACTGACTGCACAGGGGTGGCAGCCACCTAAGACTGGCTGTGACATTGGAGCTGGGTTCATTTGTGCAGCACACGCTGTGTTGATGATGTGTTCTCAGGCTGTGTCCTGTCTTTAAGCAGCATATAGCATTCAGATGAGGTTATCGGTGTTTCTTAAAACCAAGCCACCATGATACTTTGCTCATTTGAGGAAAGGGGCCAACTTTGAGTGTGTGTGCAACATCTCTCCTTAAAATATATAAACCTTTAAATTTTTTTTAACATTTAAAATTTATGTATTTTATGTATATGAGTACACTGTTGCTGTCTTCAGACACACCAGAAGAGGGCATCAGATCCCATTACAGATGGTTGTGAGCCACCATGTGGTTGCTGGGGATTGAACTCAGGTCCTCTAGAAGAGCAGTCAGTGCTCTCAACCACTGAGCCATCTCTCCAGCCCCCAAAATAGAGTGCTAAAAAAAAATGTATTTAAGCTCCCTAGGCCTACAATGAGGGTGGCTGAAGTGACAGATGGGATAATGAATTACTAGTGAAAAGTCTCATTTCCATCTTTCCCGTGTCCCCTTGAACTCTTTACCCCTCTTCTCCTCTCACAGCCAGGCAGTGGGTCCAAGGGCTGAGACTTTCAAACAGCTTCCCTCTGTCCTTCTGAAGGTGAGATCTGAGGTTTGTTCTGACTCTGTTAACATAGCTGTCATCTGGGATACTGTGTGCGCACTTCCCTTCTGGGGTGGGGGCCTCTGGACTGCCTGGTTGAGATGGGAAACATTTAGAGTGTTGGGTCGTTAGCCTTACTGTCCACCCCAGTTACCAAAATAAGCAAGTATTCGCAAAAGCAGAGTGGACTCCATCTGTGATCCCCACCATATTTAGTTAACACCCTTGGGAAGCCATCTGTAAGGTGGGTCAGAGTTCAGGTGTTGGAGCCAGATGGCGGATCCTGGACTAACACAGTCCTGGTAGCTATAAATATCTGAAAATAGAAGTCATTCTCACTATGCGTTAGCTTTTTCTGATCCACATCTATTGTCACAGCAGTCACATTAATGTCACAGTTGAGTAAGAGTTATAGTGCTCTTCAGAATCTAATACAGCATGTGTAGAGTGTGTGTGTGTGTGAGAGAGAGAGAGAGAGAGAGAGAGAGAGAGAGAGAGAGAGAGAGAGACTGAGAAATTGAGAAACAATCCTGACAGTAAGAGAATGCATCATAAATAAATTCTGGTAGGTGCCTGGCTCTCCAAGGGTTGAGAGTTCACACCTCTCCTGCGCTGCCACTGGCCCCTGTTGCACTGAGACTGCAGCTCTCATTGTTCTTGGCAGGAAGAACTGTGGAAAGTTCCAGGCCTGCCATCCCTTCCAGTCTCAAAGCTAAGGCTAGCATGGCCTCTACTGCTGCTGGTAGCCACTCTACTGCCAAAATGTTGGGTTCTGAAAATATAATCCTATCATGAAAGAGCTCCTCAAAGCTGCAGTTCACTCTCAGGAAGCTTTAAACCATTTTTGGTCCAGATCTGCTGTGTCAGTCACATTAGTGCCACGGTGGTAGACTCGGAGTTGACAGTGCACTTTAGAACCTAACAGAACACGTGTAGGCATGGTCAGTACACTGGGTATGTAAAACTGGAAATAACCCCAATCAGACTAGAGAATGTATTAGGAAATTCCAGTGGATCCAAGCTGATGTAGGAGTTTAGAAGGACGTTTATTGGCATATTTATTTTGACATGAGATTTTAAGACATGGCTGAAGGGCCGTGGCTAAAGGCAAATAAACTCAGTATCCTCCATAGCATTATGGTGGGTTGCTGTGCACTTGTAGACAGTATCAGAGAGGAAAGGGTTTGTAGTGATGCACATTAAGAAATTACGAGATAGCTGGGTGCTGGAACGCAGCAGCAAGTGGATTTCACTGAGTTCAAGCCAGAGCAAGTTCTAGGACAGCCAGGGCTACACAGAGAAACCCTGTTTCAAAAGAGAACAAAACAAAAACCAAAGGAAAGAGGGACAGCAGGCGAGAGAGAACTCTATCATTTATTTATTCATCCCTTTGAGGCAGGGTCTCACTTTGTGGTTGTAGCTGGCCATTCACTCACCTCACAGGCAGAGCAGGCTGGCCTGTCACCTGGCAGGCAGAGCAGGCTGGCCTTGGGACTTTGACGTTTAGCCATGTTGCTCGGCCCCCGCTGTGGTTCAGATCCTCAGTGTCTGACTGCTGTCTTGGAAGTCAGATTTATGTCGGGTCCTCGACAGGCAAGGTTCAGCAGGGCAGGCTACTAAGCGGCTAATGGAAGTGGCAATTCAAAGCTGGTTTCTATGGCCTGAGAGCATTTCAAATCATTTGTCCCTCTGTAGTTAACAAAGTGTAGTTGGTTTTTCTTTCCTCTTTTCAATTTGAATCCAGTCTACTGTAGGACATGCCAACCGTAAAGTGGTGTTTATTCATTTAAATTCATTTTTAAGTAAATTTTCTTCCAAAAGTAACATGAATTTGCTAATGTATTTAAAAAGAAAAGCAGAGTCACAGATAACTGGGTAGATGAACCAGAAAGGCATTTACGTTGTACACACTGAGATTCTCCCTCCCCCTCCGAGGTGCGTTTGCCTGGACGACAAGGAAAGGTGGAGCCCTCAACAGTTGCTGAAACATAGCTTTATAAACCCTCAGCCAAAAATGCCTTTGGTGGAGCAGAGTCCTGAAGGTGAGTTATTGCCTGCCTGCCTTTCATTGTTTTTGATAGGGTCCCACTGTGTAGTCCAGGCTAGACCTCTTGGTCCTCCTGCCTCTGCCTCCTGAGTGCTAAGATTACAGACATGCCCTACACACTTGACTTTTTTATTGTTGCTATGATTATGAAAACACAAAGCCTGAAACTGAGAGTGTCTGCCTAAATTATTTCTTTGCCTATGCCAGGCCTCACTTAATCCTTTGTGTGCAAGCCTTGTGTGTACAGGACTGCTTTGCAACCCTAGTTCTAACCTCTATCGATGAAGTGGTGTTATTGTAAAATTATTAAAAATAAGAACTGTCTTTTATCCCCCACTAGGTCCATCACCACAGTGCCCCAAGATATCTGGTAGATACCTTGCCAGAAGCACACATCCCAATTCCACGGCGGCCCAGTGTCTCTAGCCACCACACACTTTCTTACACTTAAATCGCTACATGAAAGACCACACAACACAATAACCTTTGATCCAATCGATAAGATATAAATGCCCACCTAAACATACACAGCCCTGTACACATCCATCCCTTATGAACATTCATAACAACTTGTAAGGGTACAGCGTGGAATCTTAACGTCAGCGTCCATGTAGTCTCCCGGCTACTCTGCTGTCTCCTCCTCTTCCTTCAAACTTTTCTCCCACCCATCCTTCCTTCTCATCCAATGACAGGCCTCATTCTATCCTGTACCTGCCTCACCTGTGACATCATCCCAACAAAGTGGATGGGCATCCCCTTCTTGTGTTACCCACATTGCCACATTATATTAGAAGAGCTTGGAGTGGACAGGAAACCTGAGTTTGGGTTCCAGCTGCCTAGTTCAGTCAGTTCTCTCCATCCCTGTACCCTTGCCTGTAGAATGGGCTAACTGTAGATTCCTGCCTGTTTTAAAGACAACCAGGTGAGAAAAGATGTCAAAGGATACGAAGTGCTTTTTCAGACCACTAGTTAGGGCCCCTTCCTCTCATACTTACGTTATTGGCTCCTGTGAGCTGTCTGCTTTTTTGTTGTTGTTAATTCTTAATTATGCGTACATGTGGGGGAGGGGCTTATGTGTGCACATGTGGATGCAGTGCCCAGAGAGGCCAAAAGAGGCCACTAGATTCCCTAGAGCTGAGTTACAGGTAGTTGTAAGCTGCCCACTGTGGGTGCTGGGAACCATCAAACTCCAGTCTGCAGAGGCAGTATGAGCCCTTATCACTATTGAGCCATCTCTCAGCCCAGCCCTCTGATTCCTAATGCTTCTGCTTTATTCCAGATTCTGGGGGACAAGATTACATCGAGACCGTCATCCCCAGCAACCAGCTGCCCAGCGCTGCGTTCTTCACTGAGACACAAAGACAGTTCTCTCGATACTTCATTGAGTTTGAAGAACTACAGCTTCTGGGGAAAGGAGCTTTTGGAGCTGTCATCAAGGTATGACAGGGTTGTTCCCAGCCCCTTTCTCTTTCACTCCCATGGCCTCAGGCTTAGTTTCCATTCCATTTTGAGAGAGGAAAGGGAAGTGAATAAGACTCTTAGAAGCTGTGAGCACCTTTACCTCCTGGAGCTAAAGGCTTTCTTTAATGCTACTCTGGACCCATTAAGAATACATTGTTCCTATGTCCTTGGTTGGCTCAGAACACTGACATGAAGAAAAAAAAGAAAACCATGATTATAATCATCGTGAGTGGCCAAGATCTCTGCGTGAAGAACATTTTCCTGTGCTTCTTTCGATCAGGAAGAAAGTTGTCTTTTTCACCCTCCCCGTTGTTGGGGTCGTCATAGAGGAAAGGATTCCAAAGTTAGAATAGAGATAAGCACTCATGCTGGGAGACCGTCTTGATGGCTCTCACTTTCTAGCTTAGGAAGATGGAAGAGTAAGAGCATATTTTACAGTCTGCCGCCATTAGGACTCTGCTCACTTGATCTGGGTAAATTTTAGTATGTAATATAGGAAGAGGCTTCTGCTGTTTCAGTGTTTTATAACCCACTGGAGATGCAGATTAAAAAGTAAGAAGAACAACTGAGGTACATGCCTTTGTTTACATATGAATGTGACCTCTCTCCTTTGGGTGTGTGTGTGTGTGTGTGTGTGTGTGTGTGTGTGTGTGTGTGTAATTCCGAGTGTATAGGAAAGCAGGTGTCACTCTAGTTTGCTGTTGATTTTTGTGTGTTTTGGAGGGTTTTGTTTTGTTGGGTTTTGTTTGCTTGTTTGTTTTGGGTCAAGGTTTCATGTTACCTGGGCTGGCCTAGAAAACACAAGGCCTTGATTCCTCTTCTTTCTTCTGACCCCTGAGTACTGGGACTTCAAGCCATTATTCCCAAGCCTGTTTCATGCTGTGCTGAGATCAAACCCGGGGTTCGTGTGTACTTGGCAAACACTCTACTACGTGAGCTATCCCCGACAGGTTTTTGAGGATTATACAGTCCAGGCTGTTCTCTGACTCAGTGTGGCTAAGGATGGCCCTCATCCCCTGGCCCTCTTGCCTAGTCTCCCTGTGTTAGGATTACATTTCCATCTTAGAAGTGTCTCTCTTAGTGCAGGCCTCTCAGCCAAAACAAGGAATTGTCCCATAATAAAAGAAGGCCAGCCTTTAGCAGGTATCCTACAAGGAAACTCACAGTTCTAGGAGGAGTTTAATTCACAATGTCATTTTTATTAACTCCTTGGTTTTTTTTAGATTCTTGAATTTGACAACAAACTTCATTTCTTTCTTTCTCTTCTTGTCTTTTTTTGGACAGGGCCCTTATAACTTTTCTCTTTTACACGATCTTAAAGATGATTAGCGAGCTGCCGTACATACCAAGGGCATCTTCACCTGAGGCCCCTCTTTCTCCTCTTGAGACCCCAGCTCTCACCCCCTCTCCAGACTGAGTGGAGAAGCCAGTTTCACCATCAGGCTTCTTTAGCAGTTGCCCTTCACCATTTGAACACATCTGGACGAATGAATTGCTAGGAGTTTTCAGTGCGTTAACTCTTACGTAAATGTGAAGGAAAAGCTGGTACCCTTAGTTCAGTCAAACCAGTGGAGCCTTCTGGGAGGGCGCTGTGTGAGCGAGCACACTGGCCTTGGAGACTTTCTGTTGTTTCTCTGTGCTCCTGTTTTTATTGCTTGATTTTATATCACCCGTTTTGAATCTTAGTTGGGTGACAAAAATCAATGGGCAGCATGCTGTTGATGGTGATCTCTACTACTGTTGGTCAAGCACACCTCCCTGGAGCTGTGAGAGAATTCTTTCTCCATATGTTCGAATTTATTCCTTAGTGTCCCCATTCAGCTAGCAGTGAAAATGTATAAACGCCATGTAGGTAAGAAAACTGAGTCTCAAGGAAGCAGAATATCTCCCCCAAATTTACATGCCTTAGAAATTCTTCATAAAATAATTTTTAATCTAATTTTAATTAATTTAGCTTTGTTAAAATTTCCGGAGTTTCATCCATCTTTGGTGACTTTGAGGATTAAGAAAATAAAATCATCAGATAAAAACTTACACTGGTTTTAGAATATTAATTTTTCTTTAAAATTAAAATGTATTTTGATATTTATTTAGCAAATGTAGCAATGGAAGAATAGGAAGTAATTTTCATGAAAATTATTGGAACTTATGACTCCAAATGTTAACCTAATTTTAAAGAAAACGTTACACTTATTGATAAAGAAATAAATGACTAAGACAAGCACGGTGGTCCATGCCTACATCCCAGCATTCAAAAGATGGAGGCAGGAGGCTGCAGAGTCTAAGGTTAGCTTACTCCACAGGGAGTTTGAGACTAGCTTGGGCTAAACGAGACCCTGCCTAAAAACGAAAGAAAAGGTGTATTCCGGTAATCCCAGCTCTGAAGTAGAAGGATGTCAAGTCCCAGGCCTGGCTACATAGTGAGATATCTCCCCAAAAAAGAGAGAGAAGAGGGAGGGGTGAGGAAAAAGGGAAAGAAACAAGGAAGCAGAGAGATGAAATGCATGCCCTCCCCAGGGTCTCCCAGCAGAATCCTCACATATGAATTTTTTGAACTTTTTCCCTGTTTGAGGCAACCAAGGCTTAAATCCAAGCTTTGTGGCTCTTAACTTTTATTATGGGTTCTCAGGCTCCAAATTCTGCTGGGGAGGAAACGGGTCCATTCGGTAAAAATGCCAGTGTGCAGGGTTCTGGGCTAGGAATCTGACCAGGTCCTGTCCCCTACTGCCTGCAGGTGCAAAACAAGCTTGATGGCTGTTGCTATGCTGTGAAGCGTATCCCTATCAACCCTGCAAGCAGGCAGTTCCGCAGGATCAAGGGCGAGGTGACGCTCCTATCGCGCCTGCACCATGAGAACATTGTACGCTACTACAACGCCTGGATCGAACGGCATGAGCGCCCAGCGGTGCCAGGGACACCACCCCCAGACTGCATACCCCAGGCCCAGAACAGCTCAGCCACCAGCGGGAAAGCATCAGGCGACACTGAGGAACTGGGCAGCGTGGAGGCTGCAGCACCACCGCCCATCCTCAGCAGCTCAGTGGAGTGGAGCACATCTGCAGAGCGCTCTAACAGCGCCCGTTTCCCAGTCACAGGCCAGGACTCCAGCAGCGATGAGGAAGATGAGGACGAGCGCGATGGTGTCTTCTCGCAGTCCTTTCTGTAAGTGCTTGCGGTAGAGGACCCCTGGCCCCTAACCCAATAAAAGGCTCACACCAGAGGTACTCAGAATCCCAATGTTGTTGACCCTGCTAAGAAAGAAGCAAACTGAAGAAACTTCCTCTTTCGGGGAGTAGCCAATTGCAACCCAGAGGAATTTTAAAGATTTCCCACATCCAAGGCCAGAAGAAAGGAGGGGCAGATGTGATTTCCACTACTTTATCTTGATACATTTAAGAGAATTTGTGACTGTTTTAAATCACAGTTTCCAACTCTGTGGACCACTTAAGAGTCTTGATAACTAACTGCCCACCAGACAGGAAATTATGACTCAAGGTCATTTGTCTTAGCAGTTTACTTCATTGTACTCAGTTGGATATAATTTATTACAACTCTTAGCAGTTAATTACTTTGTGAAACAAACTCCTTCTTAAAGAGTTCTCTGTTAGGGGCTTGAGAGAGGGCTCCGGGTAAGAGAGCCTTTTGCTCTTTCAGAGGAGTTGAGTTCGATACCCAGCACCTACCTAACTGCTAACCATCTGTAACTTCAGCCCCAGGGAATCACACGCCCCCTCTGGCCTCTACAGGCACAGCTTACATATGGTACACAGACAATGATGGCAAAACACCCATACATACAAAATAAAGATTTAAATAAATAAATAAAAATGCTGTGTTTAGGTAACAGAAAAGAAAAAACAACAGCCCATCTGTATTGGTGTTGTAGGGTAGTGGTGTGTCTTAGTTACTGTGCTATTGCTGGGAAGAGACACCAAAGAGCCTTCCAGCAAGGCTCCTAATCTCCAACCAGAGGCCAAGCATTCACTGTATGAGCCTGCAGAGGCCGTCCTCCTTCAGACTACCCATGGGAGAATGCTCTAGCTTCTTTGCTTTTCTGGTGAACTAAAAAGCAGTTTGTTTTGTTGGTTGGTTTGTTGGTTTAATATGTCTTTATTTCTCTCTTTTAAGACCTGCTTCAGATTCTGACAGTGACATCATCTTTGACAATGAAGATGAAAACAGTAAAAGTCAGAATCAGGTAAATATGTAAGTAGAAGTTACCTAGTTCCGTTCAGAGCATGATATAGAAGGAAATGACATCATCTAATGTTATAAACATCAAGTGGAATGTCGGAGCCTTAATCTGATATGTGAATATCAGTTTAAAAATACAGCCATTCATATAAAATAAATCCTATTTTTGGCTTTCATTCACACCATAAATTTATACTGATATATACATATATAAATTTATCATAAATTTTATACTGACATATAGAAGAAAATTGACATACTTTTCCAAATGGTAGAAAGTCTCACAAAGGAGCTAGAGAGATGGCTTAGCAGTTAAGAGCTCTTTTTTTGTTTTTTTTTTTTGTTTTTTTTTTTTTTTATTTCTTATTTACTTTTCGGGTTTTATTCCCTTTCCCGGTTTCCGGGCAAACATCCCCCTTCCCCCTCCCCTTCCTTATGGGTGTTCCCCTCCCCACCCTCCCTCCATTGCCGCCCTCCCCCCAACAATCTAGTTCACTGGGGGTTCCGTCTTAGCAGGACCCAGGGCTTCCCCTTCCACTGGTGCTCTTACTAGGATATTCATTGCTACCTATGAGGTCAGAGTCCAGGGTCAGTCCATATATAGTCTTTAAACATGTGGCCTTATTTATAATAGCCAGAAGCTGGAAAGAACCCAGATGCCCTTCAACAGAGGAATGGATACAGAAAATGTGGTACATCTACACAATGGAATATTACTCAGCTATCAAAAACAATGACTTTATGAAATTAAGTAGGCAAATGGTGAACTGGAAAAATATCATCCTGAGTGAGGTAACCCAATCACAGAAAAACACACATGGTATACACTCATTGATAAGTGGCTATTAGCCCAAATGCTTGAATTACCCTAGATGCCTAAAACAAATGAAACTCAAGACGGATGATCAAAATGTGAATGCTTCACTCCTTCTTTAAAAGGGGAACAAGAATACCCTTGGCAGGGAATAGAGAGGCAAAGATTAAAACAGACACAGAAGGAACACCCATTCAGAGCCTGCCCCACATGTGGCCCATGCATACAGCCATCCAATTAGACAAGATGGATGAAGCAAAGAAGTGCAGGCCGACAGGAGCGGATGTAGATCTCTCCGAGAGACACAGCCAGAATACAGCAAATACATAGGCGAATGCCAGCAGCAAACCACTGAATTGAGAATAGGAACCCCGTTGAAGGAATCAGAGAAAGAACTGGAAGAGCTTGAAGGGGCTGGAGACCCCATATGTACAACAATGCCAAGCAACCAGAGCTTCCAGGGACTAAGCCACTACCAGTTAAGAGCTCTTAACTATGCTCTTGCAGGCCTGAGCTTGGTCCCCAAGCTCAAGTTATTCACATGATAACTCATGACACCTGTAAACCCTGTCCCAGGGGATCCAGTGTCCTCTGTCCTCCACAGGCATCAGTACACATGGTGTGCATAAACTCAGGCAGGTATACATGTATACAAATACATTTAATTTAAAAAATCATTTTAAGTTACATAGAGGATTGAGAAATGTTTTCTGTGGTTGGGGATGGGGATTGAAAGCAAATTAAACAGTCTCATCGTGGAGTTAGCTTCTTCCCTTCAGTTAATCTTGATGCTCAGTTTGATAAACCATCTTCTAGAACAGTGTTTTAACTATGTAGCATGACCCTGCAGTGTGTGGTGAGTAAGTTGAAAGGATCACAGCCAGCCTTATTTTATTTCTGATATTGTGGACAAGAGGAGAGAATGCCAGAATGCACCTTACTTTTAGTGAAAGTAAATTATGTTGATAGAACTTGTCCTTTCTGGGAACAGGTCAGGAGAATGGGGTGCCCTTGAAAAGGAACTGAGCCCAGTTCCCAGGACCCAGGTCAGGCAGTTCACAGTTGCCCATAACTCCAGTTCCAGATGCTTACTGGATGTGTACTGGGGGTGATATAAAGCACATTTCTCCATATGGCTCATGGTTTTAAAGGCTCAACAAACACCCTGGACCCTCAGATCCCACGTAGCTCTGTTTCCTTCTCTGGTCAGGATCAGAGCCGCAGGCTGGTGCCTCAAGCTCAGAGTAGCAACAGTGAGCTGACCATTGTATCCCGAGTCTGTGATAACTGGATGGTCTCTGGTGTTTACGAGTTCACTCACAGGATACAAACATGTAGACCCTCTTAATACACATTTCAATTGATTTGAAGATTTGAATGAATTAGCCAGTATGTTTTTAATAAGTATTGTTAGTTAAAAACCACTTAAGCTTCTTTGCTTTCCTTTTTTAATTATAAAGTTAGCCACAGTAATAGCATAAATAGCCTAAACTGCACAAGTTATATTTGCTTTAGTGTTAGTTGTGCACTTAATTATCAAGGGCAACAAATTCATGCTTCCAGTTTGGTTCAATTAAAGACAGCATCCCATGAGCATTCTAATTGATGGGTAGGAACCTCAAGGGCTTAATAATCTCCACAGACGCTCCACAGAGAAGATAAGTAATTTAGTATTTAAATCCAGTTGTTTCAAGAGGAGAACTTTTTAATTTTCTTTGAAAAGGGAAAATATTAAAAAATGTTCTTCCTTATAAAAACTGTAGTCAGGGGACCAGAGAGCAGTTAAGAGCATGTGATGTTCTTCAGAGAACTGAATCCAAGCACTGCCTGGTGGCTCGCCGCTGCCTGGCTCTCCAGCCTCAGGAGATCCTGTCACCTCCTCTAGCCTCCTCAGGCCCCTGCACTCACATGTGCACACCCACACACAGACGTGCACATAGAGACAGACGTGCACATAGAGACAGAACTGGGAAAAATAAAATCTAATAAACCCTTGTAAATCAGGAACAACAGAAACTAATCCTGTTCCTTAAATACGTGTATCCAGAAGACCTAGAACATATTTTAATGCACCTGTATGTGCTTCTGTTTGAGGTTATGCACACCGTATGAGCTGCCCCATGGAGCTCTAGGGCACTGGATCCCCTGAACTCTGGAGTTAGGTAATTGTGAGCTACCCGATGTTAGTGCTGAGAATGGAGCCCAGGTCCTCTGCAAGAGCAGTAAGCACTCTAAAGCCATTGAGCCAGTAATTATTTTCTGGGCTCTCCAACCCTAGAAAAGACTTTCTTTGAAGGTAATATAAAGAAAATTACCCATGGGAGACAAGAGAGTTGGCCTTGTGAGGAAGTGGTCTGCGTATCACTTGCTACTTATAAGTGGCCGCTAAGGTGTGTTCAGGGATGTAGCCCAGAGGACACTGAGCCTTCTGACAATGAGAAGATACCTGTTAACACAGGCTTGCCCTGTATTCATTCCATCCTTCTTACCAGTGATCCTCAGGTAAGGCCTGAACAGGAGTCAATCTGCTATTGTACATTTTCCCTATCCCCATATCTCCCAGTGTTGTGTGTAAGCTATCCAGGATTTCTGGTCACACCGGACTTTCCCTTTAAGTGCTCCAAGCTTCTAAAGGATGGTAGTTGTTCTCTGCTCTGCTGATGTCCCCTAAAGTGATAGGAGGCCATGCCCAGGAGGTTAGGGCCTTAGACACAATTCTTGAAGGTGATGATGCTCTTGTTGAATTTCAGCCCTCAATTTGAGTTCTGTGATCCTCTTGATTCAGGATGAAGACTGCAATGAAAAGGACAGTCGCCATGAGATTGAGCCATCAGTGACGACCGAAGCTGTGCACTACCTGTACATCCAGGTGAGAGGCTGGTGGGCAGCTCCGTGACGGGTCCCTCGCATTGCTTGTTGGCAGCATGTTTTGTGATATGGTGCAAGGCCGTGGACAAGAGGGCTGCTTGGCACTGCCGAGGAGTAAGGCCAGGGAAACTGGAGCATGGAAGGAGCCTCCCCCAGCCCGGAACCCATCCTTTTGCAGTGTTATCAGGAGACGCCATGGGGCAGCCCTGGGCCTAGGCTGTGCAAGTGCACATCCTAGATCTACCTGCCAACATTGTGTGAGCTTAGATGAAGTTCCTCAGTCCTTTGTGCCTCAGTTTCCCACAGATTAACTATTGATACTTCTCACAACCATGTCTGAGTCTGCTGGATGCAGGAGTGGGCATGCCCAAGCTGTCTCTATGTGACCTTTCTCTAGCCCTGTGAAGTAGGTGGGACTCTTGGGATCTCAGCCCTGAGTGAGGCCTGGAGGGTGACTCAGAATGTGCCATGATGATTCTGAGGATGAGGAAGAAGGCTGATGTGTAAAACAGCAACACTTCTGCCTGAGGAATTTCCTTCTCTGGTCCTGGCTGGGACCCAAAAGCTAGTTTCCACATTGACCTAAGACTTAAATAACGGTGCACTGTTTTCTCTCTCTCTCTCAGTATATACCAGGAAAGGCTGAGACAGAGCCCTGCCTGAATGTTTCCATGCGTCTGATGTTTTTCTCTAGAGTCAAAGAACATTTGTTGTTCGTGTACAAATAAAGCCAGGGACATCATTAGGCTAATTAGCTATTCTTGGAAATTTGAGATTGGAAACGATCTTGTAACATAATAACATCTTACTGAAATCTCAGTTTTCATGCTTGTGACAAGGCTTTTAAACAAAAATGGAATTTAAAAACAAGCAGCCAGGATGCAGAGGCCTTGTCTCAATCCCACTGTAGTGGGGAGGTTACATAACCTGCTAATATTATGTATTTTTGCGCCAATGTACTCTTCAGTATTATTGGTTATTAATACTATTGTTAAATGTGTATTTGTCTCTACTGGTTTTAGGGGTGTTTGGGGTGCTGGGGATGGTGCTTCACGTATGCTTGGAATGTGCCCTATCATTGAGCCAGTTCCTTATGCAAGATGGGGTTTTTTTTCTTTTTCATGCTCTCATTTGTTTCATTTTTTAGCATTAAAAAGAAAGGCCGTTCTTTCTAAGACTGTTTAAAATCCCTGTCATAAGTTTTAGCCTGAGTGATTGCACTGACTTCAGCTCTCCTCCTTCTTGTGAGCCTTCAGTGTGATGGGCTCTGCTTGGTTTGTTTTTCTCTGTAGATGGAGTACTGCGAGAAGAGCACACTGCGGGACACCATTGACCAGGGGCTGTTCCGAGATACTAGCCGGCTCTGGAGGCTTTTCCGAGAGATTCTGGATGGATTAGCTTATATCCATGAGAAAGTAAACTTTATAGCATCTCATGTCCATACCTCTGTTTACATAAATTGTGCATTTATGTTGCATGAATGTTTGTGCGTGTGTTGTGGGGATTAGGGATAGGCTTCCCTTGTAATTGTGCTTGTGGATGCAGATGGATTGGATGAGAATGGCCCCCATAGGTTCATGTGTTTGAGTCTTGGTCTCCGGTTGGTGGAACAATTTGGGAAGGATTGAGAGGGGAGGTGTGTCATTAGAGGGATGTTTTGAGGTTCCAAAAGCCTGTGTCATTCCCAGGTTGCTTTCTCTTCCTGTAGTTGATAGATCAGGATATAAGCTCTTAGTTACTGCTGTTTCAGCGCCATGGCTGCCTGCCTGCTGCCATGCTCCCTGCCTTGGTGTGGGCATAGACTCACCCAAGTTCACACTTTCTTCTGTAAAAATTAAACAAGGTCTCTTGCCGAACATTTCAACTAAACCAGCTGCCCAGCCGGCTCTCAGGATCCATTTGTCTGCCACTCTCAGTACCCAGTTTTACGTGGGTGTTGAATATCTGAATTCAGGTCCTCAAGCTTTCATAGCAAATATTTTACCTACTAAACCATCTCCCTGGCTTATATTAAATTATACAAACTTATATTAAAAAATCAAACAGAAAATGGAGAACAAGCATACAAAACAAAACAAAGGAGGAAACTTTGTTATAATGAAATAGTCTTTTTACAATTACCTTTTTATTTGTATATACATGTGTGGGCCAATGAATGCCACTGTGCACATGTGGAGGTCAGAGAACAATTTTCTTTCCTTCTACCATGTGAATTCCACGAATTTACTCGGATTATCAGATTCTGTGGCAAGGACCTTTGCCGGCTGAGCCACCTAGCTGGTCATGGTATCTTATCACCACATAGCCTAAGTTCACCAAAGTATTTGCTCACTGACCCTTTATAAGACGTTTGCCCACACCTCTGTAAGGAAAACATTTGGACTTGTACAGTGTTAAGGATGATTGTAGCGGTGAATTAGTTAACCGCTTTGGCTCCTGGCAGGTGGCGCATGTGCTGCACCAGCCAAGAGCTCTCTGGATTCCTGAATGAAAGACACACACACACACACACACACACACACACACACACACACACACACACACACACACACCACTAATTTTTGTTATGCCTTGACTAGCTCAATGGTCGGGCATTTCTAAACCTCCCGTCAGCCAGCACATTCTCCCCCGAGGCAGTCCTGACTAACACCTCTTAAATCTATATTGTATATGATGCCCTGGTTCCTTCTGGGTGCCCTCCTTATCTTTGCTGCCCAGGGTGCTTCTGGGCAGCCTTTCTGGGGACTGCATTCCATCTTGTACCCTCATGTTGGCCGTTACTCCCTCCTGTTCCTTCCCAGTGTGGTCTGTCCTCGTCTCTTCTTCTGGCAGAGATCCTGTGTTTCCTCTCCCTGTGTTTCCTCTCCCTGTGTTTCCTCTCCCTGTGTTTCCTCTCCCAGGAACCTAGAAGTTGCCCACCCCCCTCCAGCCATTGGCTGTTGGCTCTTTACTAATCAATCAGAAACCAATTGGGGACAGGGACCTTCAGCATTTGGACATGCAGATTCCCAATTTGGGGGCTGGATCAGGACAAAGCATTAGAATCAATTCCCAATAGATGATCCTTTGATGAAGTTGAGTGTAGAGTGTGAATGTGGTTCGTACATACAGACCTGGCTCTAAGTGACCTAATGCTGTGCCTCCTAGGAACCTGGAGAAACTAGAGAGCTGCCCAGCAGAGAGCAGCGAGGCTCGGTCACTCAGCATAGCTGTGTGTAGAATGTCATTTGAAAGCTACAAGTTGGCAGTTCAAGGTGAATGCTCTCAGGCCTGGCTTCTGGGTGACACAGTGCTCACATCTTAAACAAGGAATTATCTAATGTTAGGGCTTTTTTCCCTTTGCCTCAATTTTTTTTGGAACTTCAAAATGTTATAGTGTGCCCTGTTAATATTGAGAAGCCATGAAATCTACATGCCATAATTTGCAAGGTGGAAAATAAAAGGGAATTCTACTGGGCGTCATTAGACCTCTCATGTGCATCACCTGCATGCACAGAGGCACAAGCATGGGCAAGCCCATGCTTGAGAGGGACTCTGGTTCTCAGAGCCAGAAGAGTGCTATATGGTATATGCCTTTACACCATACAAAAGACCAAAGAAGGGTTGTTGTTACATTTAGCGTCTTCTAAGTGCAGCAGTAAGCATGATGAGCCCTTACGAGGGGGAGAAAGCAGGGTCCCTGTGATGTTATCATTGAGCTCCTCCTGAGAGCTGGTGGCACAAACTTGAATTGTTAGAGCAGTGTGCAAGGCTCATGAAAGAGGCAAAACAGGTCAGTGTCGGTGCGATTGGAATGAGTGGACAGGTCCAAGAGTGTGGCAGACAGAGGAGTGCAAAGAAAAACCAGGAGAGGAAGGAAAGGAAAGTGGGGCCTAAGCAGAGAACAGGGGAGGGTAAGGAGTCTCTGAGGGAGCTGCTGAACAGAGCCTGGGAGTTGCCCCTGCTCGGCACCACAGTGCGGAGGTCGGAGGTCACAGGACATTCCAGAGACCAGACACCTAGGATCAGGAAGTCCCTGGGAGAAGACTCATCCAGTTGTTATCACAACACTCGGCCTTTAAAATCGGGAAACAACGTGCTGCACTCTGTGGGAAGCAGTTGTTGGAGTCTTCATTGTCTTCCGACAGGGAATGATTCACCGGGATTTGAAGCCTGTCAACATTTTTTTGGATTCTGATGACCATGTGAAAATAGGTGATTTTGGTTTGGCAACAGACCATCTGGCCTTCAATGTGAGTATTGTTTTTTAAATCAGACTATGCCTGTAAATGACCTGGGTGCCTTAATAATCCTGGAAATACAGAGATGGAATAGTGATCGCCTGTGCCCTGCCGTGTCTCCCTCTGCTGTGAGGCGAGTCTGAAGGGACAGGCAGCAAGTGTGTCTTAGATTATTGGTCGATGAACAGTGTTTAGGTAAAAGGCATAGGATGCTTTATGAGATAATTTGGCAGTTGGGTCTCCTTATGAAGCATATGACAAGCTTTGCATCTGAGGAACTTTCCACTGGTTTGCAAAAGTGAGACTCAGTCCTGGACAAACACTGGCTCTGACATTACAGATTAGTTTAGCATACAGAGCTAATGGATGAGCGGTGTAAGAAATGGTGAGATGAGAGTACGGAGAGGAGGAGATGTGTGGCCACGCAGAACAGGAAGTGTTGTAGACCCAGTGCTGTGGCACTGTTGAAGCATTTAATCAGTTAAACCTAGGAGTTCAAGACCAGCCTGGGCCTCATAATGAGACCCCCATCACCCAAAGGAAAATAAGAGACTGTATAGCAACAGTGTGCTGCATATGGATCCTATAAGGCCAGTCAGTGGGAGGCTAGCAGGCTAAAGGCAAGGGCAGAGCACAGTAGGACTAGGACAAGGATCACCAGAGAAGCTAAGGGCCTAGGTGAGCAGACTTGGTTGTTTGAACATCCCATGTTCTGACTGGCTGAACCTATAAATTGTAGAAAGTCTGACACATAAAAAGGAAGTCTTTGGAAAGTTGGGCAGACTTGAGTGCCAGGGCTCTTTTTAATTATCATAAGCTGGGTTTTAGGTCCCATGATCTGTAGTAAGTGCAGCTCATTCCAAGACTGTCAGAGAAAGAAAATGAATTTAGATGACAGGAATGACCATCAGGCTAATTTAGCAGATGAAGTTAGGAGCAAAGAATGAGGAGCAGAAAAGAGCTGGGAGTGAAGGTGGGTGCCATCTTCCCAGCACTCAGAAGGCAGAGGCAGGAGGACTATTTCAAGTTCAAGACCAGCTTAGGTTACATAATAAGTTCTAAGGCCGGCAGGGCTACAGAGTGAGGCTCTAACACAGCACAGCAAAGGGATGAAGAAGGACGATAAGGACTGGGTCCTGCACAGAACAGAGAACAGATAAAGTGTATTGAAAAGTGCTGAAACCAAGCACAGATAACACAGAGAGAACCCAACTAAAGAACCCAGTGAGGTGCTGGAAAGTAGAGGAGAGGCTCTACAGTCTCACCAATCTGCACACAGCCTTATCGCTGCCGTGTGCCCTGGCCTTAGCAACTCATGCCTCATCTATGAAATGTGTGGATTCTAGGGCCTGCTTCAAAGACTGAGCAGCAAAGGAGAACCGAAGGCGAGTGACGGCGCCTGGAGCATGGCCTCGTGCTCTGGACATCTCGGTTGCTTTTCTGCTGCTGTGATAACACCCTCTGGCCCAGGCAGTTACAGAGGGCAAGAGTCCATGCTGGCACAGCTGGAATAGCTGGCAGCTGGAACAAGCAGGAAACGGCTCACTGAGATGAGTCTTTCAAACCCTCTAAGCCTGCCCCAGCTGCAACTTCTCCCGCAAGGCCACACCTCCTAGGCCTCCCCCAAATAGCCACCATTAGAGGCCAGTATTCAGATGCCCAAGACTTAGGAGGACATCTCCTTCAAACCACCAGACTTGGTTTACAGTGTGACCGTTAGGGTGTGGGAAAGAGGGCAAACTATCCAGTGTGTGCTTCAGCAAGGGACAACGGGGCCAGGTTAGTGACCAGCCTTTAGAGAAAACAAAATAGCAAAAGTGATATGGAGGAGGCTGTGTCACTAGAAAAGGTAGAGCAATGGTTTGTCACTGTTTTTAATTCTCTTCTGCTTCCTGATAAACAGATTCTGTTCCTGGGGCTTGTGGGGTGAACATGAATTGATTTCTGTAAGAATCTGGATATTTATGTCCTGTGAGAGCCATCCAGTGAATCCATCTTCCTCTTGCTTTCACTGGGTTTCCTTTGAACTTTGCACGAAAGAGTTAACTAAATATAAAAAATAAGTAAATACATTAAGTCAAAAAGCATGGTAATACTTATTCAGAGGTCCCTGTTAGCTTTTCAGTCTTCATTTAGAAACATATGAGCCATTTCCATGGGATGCTCTAAGGTTTAATATATACTCCCTGTGTTTTAGGCTGACGGTAAACAGGACGACCAAGCAGGTGATCATGTGATTAAGTCAGACCCTTCAGGTAAAGCCTTTATTTCATCCATGTGTTTAAAAAGAAGACCATAAAACTTCTCAACCTGAAATCTGCCTTTTACTTATAAAAAACTTTATTCTGAAACAAATTGAAATTACTGTTTAAATAGTTTTTATGGAAGTTTAAGGGTTTTTTTTTTTTCCTTTTACTATGTTAATTACTCCTAAGAAACACAAGCACTATCATTAGTAGAACAATGGTAGTGGTGGTCTCCTGGGGGCCCAAAGCTGTGCTTTGACCAACTCTAATTAGTCCTGTAAGGTTACCTCAAGACCTGGCCTTTCTGGGGTCCTATCTTGTCCTAGCCTTCCTATGTAAGCAGAGACCTTTGTGTGAGGCAGTGTGGCCAGCCTAGGGCACAGATCAGTCACCTACGTAGTGTTCATTTTCCTCCCTGGGGTGGGAGGGACAGGACTGCAGATAGCAGAGCCAGCCCAGCTTTGCTTTAAAGAAGCCCTTTTGTTCTGGGCCAGGTAAAGTTGCCTGCCACTGAGCCTGATGACCTGAGTTCAGCCATTTGAGTCCAGAGAGTGGAAGGAATCAATGAGCTCCCACAAGTTGTCCTCTGGCCCTCACATTACATGCCACAGCATGCACACACCCACACAAATAAATAAAGATAACTAGGAGTTAGGAGGAAGCCCTTGGTTTTCAGTTTACTTTAGCTGGAGCTAGGGGTCTAGTTCACTGCCACTCACCCAGCATGCCCAAGACCCCGGGTTCAGTCCTGAGCACTGTGAAACAGCAAGGACGAACAGCTCAGTCCCCAGCTGGAATGCTCTCCTCCTTCCCTCCACAGGCCATTTGACTGGCATGGTTGGCACCGCTCTGTATGTAAGCCCTGAGGTCCAAGGAAGTACCAAGTCTGCATACAACCAGGTACAGTGTGTGTGTGTGTGTGTGTGTGTGTGTGTGTGTGTGTGTGTGTGTGTGTGTTTGGAGGTGAGGAGGTGGTCTCAGAGTGAGTTACAAGCAGAAGCATCAAGATAGTCACACAGGGTTTAGCAATCAGCTGAAGTAGCAACAGCCATTCTAGCCAGAGCATGCAGCAGTGCCCAAGGGCAGCAACTGAAGCTGGCACTGCTGCAGAGGCTGGCACTGCTGCAGAGGCTGGCACTTCCTCCATCCATTAGGACTATGTGAGCTAACCTCTGTGCTGTTCCCCTCCCCGGGTCAGGTTCATAGGGAGCAAGGCAGCCACCGGAGTAACAGCTGCGTTCCCAGCCCTTGCTGAGCTGACCCAGTGACTGTAGAACCCATGACGAGCAAGGAAGCAATAAGAGAAATGTCCTAAATTAGGATGAGGCCCATGAAGAACAGAATTGAGTAGCAAGGCAGTAGTGGGACCTGGCAGACATTCAGAATTGTTTCCTTCAGCTCTGGGCATCCAGCTCTATTCTAGGCAGGTGCTCCACCATTAAACCACATCCTGAAACTCTCACAAGGATGCCATTTAGAATAAAGGATGAACAAGATAAGTGAAGGCTAGAGACATGGCTCAGTTGGTAGGGCACTGGCCTGGCATGTGACAGGCTTGGTCCTATCAGTAGCACTGAGAAGCCATGGGTAGAGCATGCCCAGGAGGGGAAAGGGCTGAAGCAGTGGAAATAGCAAGCATCAAGAAGGGTCTTGGAAGGTGAATACATTCTGTACAGTGGGGTAGCTACAGCTTATAAAAATGTACAATAATTTTAAACATTGCAAATGACTAGATCTCAAATGTTCTTACCAGAGAAAGGGAGGGAAGGAGGGAAGGATGGTAACTATGTAAATAGATAGTCATGTTAGCTTGACTGTGATGGTCATTTCTGGGTGAAAATTTTGGATGATTTGCTTTTAAAATTATAGGTCTAAAACCTTGTTTCAGAACAGATCATCAAGTTCCTTAACTAGACCCCAAAGCTCCTGGAAATGCCACTTTGATATCAGAGCCCTCTAAAGGCAATTTCTGTCTTCCCCACAGAAAGTGGATCTCTTCAGCCTGGGAATTATCCTCTTTGAGATGTCGTATCACCCGATGGTGACTGCCTCAGAAAGAATTTTCGTTCTCAACCAACTTCGAGATGTGGGTGTCAGATATGTTTGATGAATAAATTTCCAGTATCCTCAGTCTCGTGTGGAGATCAGAACTCAAAGCAGGACTTTTTCCTGGTATTTATAAAATAGAAGAGGCTATCAATTGTTGATTTTTTAAAAAATGGTCTTAGCTGATAGCCCAGGCTAGCCTGAAACATGAGATCCCCCTGTCTTATCCTTCTGAATGGCTTGGATTACAGATCCATGGCACCAAGCCTGGCTACCTTTTCTAATTTTAGTGACTCTCATTAGCTGATTCATGGTAAAATAATCAGTTCTGTCGCTTTCAGGGAAATGTCTTTGGGACAAGGAAGGTTGCCTCCTTTGAGTTGCCAACATTGCAGTTTTGGTAACTAAAGATTGTCAGCCTATGTTGTTCTGTGTTCTAGTGTGAGAAAACACACTTCTGTCAACGTACCCAGTGTTGAGAAACAGTTTTGTTTGCTTGAGGCGAGCCAGCCTAGTCTACATGGCATTCCAGACCTTATCTTCTTACCCCCTCCAAAACATAAAGGTTTATATTGAATGGATCTGGTTTTGTAATGCCTAAAGCAAATCTCAATGACCAGAAGTTGAAATGGATCTGAAGTCTGGAGTCAGGCCTCTGGGGTAGAGAATCTGCTGAACCTGCCACATGTGTGGCTCTCAGTCACTTGAGCTGCTTTTCCCCAGTGAAATTCCCACTCCTGTGCTTGGAATAAACCCTTGCCTCAGTTGCTGTTTGTGCTCATAGGGATGAGTGTTACAGGGTGCCCAGTCAAGGGTTCCCATGACAACGGGGCATTAAGAAAGTGGAAAGTAAAGTCTGGGCAATTTGAACTGTTATTCGTGAGCCAGAGGTCTGGAGAGCCTTTCTCATCCTTAGGGACAAAGGCAAGCCTAAGTACCTGTTAGTTAAATCACATATATCAAGCCAGGCCTGGTGGGGCATGCCTACAGTCCCTGCGTATAAGAGAGAAGGAGCATGAGTTCAAGGCCAGCCTGGACTATGCATCAGCAAGACCCTGTCCACACGGCACACTAATAGACCACAGCAGTGCACACTGAGGATGCTCTGAGGATACTCTGACAGTAGCATGTGGGTAGCAGGTGATAAGGCATAGATGAACCGAAAATGATTCTGCCACTCACCTTAGCTGGGATGGGTCTGGATGAGGATGTCCTTGAGGGCATCCCCTTCTGTAATCTGAAATTGTTTGTTTTTTCATTTCAGGAATTTATAAACTGTCAGTTAATCTTGTAGCTGAGGTCCTGCTTATCAGAAAAACAGGGGCTTGGAGGAATGAGTGGGATTTGGATTTTCCCATTCTTTTTAGTTTGTTTGCTTCTGAGTTTTCTGGCCTCTGGCTTGGCTGTGTCTGAGTACGCCCGTGACCTTCCACCTCCCAGCTTTCCTCTTAGGCCGATGCTTTCATGGAATCTCACCTTTTTTCACCATGTGCTTCACTAAATTGCTTTGGTGTTTATGTGAAACCCTTACATTTAATTTATTCCTTATGCCGACTTTTATTGACAATTATAGTCATGGCAAAAGTCTCTTATTGAAATTATCTTTTATTTAAACTTAAAGGAGGTGATTTGCATAACGGAGGCCGTCACTTGGGTAACGTCCGTGTTAATAGACTGTGTACTGCAGAGTGAGCACAGGGCGTGGAGACGGTGTCATGTTAGCAAATCTTAATTTGCTCTTTGGTTATCTTACTGTGCTGAATAAAAGCTTTGCCTGTGGCAACCTGCCAAGCGCTTGCTGATTTGAATATAATACTCTTTTAGCCCACGTCACCCAAGTTCCCAGAAGACTTCGAGGACGGAGAGCATACAAAGCAGGTAATTTGCTGAGGCCTTAATTGCTGCATCTTCAGTCTTGGGTTTTAATTACTGTTTCTCTCAGTTTTCAATTAGTAATCTTCTGCCACTCATTCTCTTGTGTTCAAGGAACAACATGGGGGGAAATATCAAAAGACGGAGCTCTTAAGATGTTGCTAGGCTTGAAATGCACTATAAAAAGGCCCAGGTCTGACAGCAAATTAACCCACTCCAGCGCTCTTTGTGTGCTCAATTGTGCCTTCAAGTGTTACTTGGCGTGTTAGTTACCACGGGCTTAGCTGGGAGGAGACGCTTTTAACACAAGCTGCGTTAGATAGAACTCAGGACTTATAGGCAAAAAGTTACAATCTCTGTCTCACAGTTGAAATAATGCAGGTTGTGCAGGGAGGACTACAGTCTGCTCCCCGGGCAGTCTGCTCTTACAGGGCTTCGGAATTACTTGGTTTTATAGTACCAGGGAATCAAACATAGGGAAGTGCCCCACCACTGAACTATCTCTGCAGTAGCTGTCACAGTATTTCACAGCAAGGTAATTTCCCACATACACCATAACTATCAGTGTGTGTGTGTGTGTGTGTGTGTGTGTGTGTGTGTTCACCTTAAGCGAACACTGGCACCCAGACCATCTGAGAGCTCCTAAGTGAGCTGTGTGCCATCTCTGGTATCCTTCCTTCTTCCTGATGGTTGTTTGCTGTGGTGAAACCTTCACTCGCTAATACTCATGTCATAGGGAAATTTCTTCCTTACACTGACTGTTGTTGACAGTGAGAGTCAGGGCAAACATCTCTTATTTAAACTGTGAGCATGGAGAACAGGAACATAAACGAGCATGTCAGCATCTGCAACTTCTTATTGACTGCATGGCCGCTGGCCTTGCCACTGCACATGTGGAAGATTTTAGTTTTTCTTTCCTGTGAGATAGCTAAGAGATATCTTTTTATTTCTGTTCGAGTAAGCTTCTATACTTCGATGTGTTTAGCATGACACTATTTAAGGCTAACAGGGTCATTCGGTCACCTCTATTTAATTAGTGAAGAGCAGGCTGGTGCCTGTTGTAGTTATCTTGTCAGCTGCTATTTCCCATTTGGATTAGTCATTCGCTATGGTTTTGGGTGTCATAACTATAAATTCTCACTATAGATAGGGTCTCTCTACATACTCCTAGCTGTCCTAAAGCTCACTATGTAGACCAGGCTGGCCTTGAACTCACAGAGATCCACCTGCCTCTGCTTCTACCACACCCACCAAAAGGTATTTTAAAAATACATTGAGATGTTTAATACAACCCACCTAAAAATCAAAATTTTCTGTTCACAATTATTCTGCCAACTTTTTTTCATAAATTCTTGTTGTAAACTACAGGATTGGCACATGTCTTTAATTCCCGCATTCGGGAGACAGATGCAGCTGAATCTCTTTGAGTTCAAAGCATGGTCTACGTATGGCAAGTTCCAGGCCAAGTGGGCTGTATACTGAGGAGACTGTCTCTAGAGAGAGAGCCCGTAGGGAGCCTTGTAAAGGCTTGTGCTGCTTCAGGGGGTTCTCAACTGTGGAGGCAACAATGAGAGTGGGAGGATTCCAGGGAACAGAATGAGTAAACACAGAGGAGGGGGAGAGAGGACCAGTGTGCTGTGCGGTAGAGGTGCTGCGTGTGCTTTGTGTAAGCACTAGCATTAGGCGTGGGCTCGTGGTGTTTTCTAGGTGTCTCTTCTTCTATAGTCATTTGTGTTATAAGACTAAGCTCAGCTTCTGTGTGCTTTGCTAAGTTGAGGATGTTTTTGATTGTTGGTGAGGAGATATAAAAAGGGCCCTCTCCCTTTCAAGGAATAAATACTCCAGTTACAGTTATGCACAAGTCTGTGGTCACAAGGCACTGATGGCGCAAGCAGAGCTCTCAGCAGTGCCAACTGAGCATGGAAAGTACCCTGAGTGACCGCCATGGGAGGTCCCTGAGCTTCACCTGCTGTCTCCTTACCAGCTGTGTGCCTGTCACATTGCAGAAATCTGTCATCTCCTGGCTGTTAAACCATGATCCAGCCAAACGGCCCACAGCCATGGAGCTGCTCAAGAGTGAGCTGCTCCCCCCACCACAGATGGAGGAGTCAGAGCTGCATGAAGTGCTGCACCACACGCTGGCCAACACGGATGGGAAGGCCTACCGCACCATGATGAGCCAGCTCTTCTGCCAGCACAGCTCCCCCGCCATAGACTACACCTACGACAGCGACATCCTGAAGGTGGGCTGAGTCAGATATGTCGTGTAGTTCCCTAAACTTTTAAATTTACTCTTTGATAGCTTTTATGTATGTCTGTGATGCATTCTATCAAACTCATCCCTCTGCCCTTTCTTTTCTTTTTTTTTTTTTTTTTTTTTGATTCTTTTTTTTCGGAGCTGGGGACCGAACCCGGGCCCTTAAGCTTCCTAGGTAAGCGCTCTACCACTGAGCTAAATCCCCCCCCCTCTGCCCTTTCTTATCTTCCTCCCACCCCTAATACCCTTTCTCCTACTAAATGCTTGTCTAACCTTCATGTCTTATGTTTTTATAGTTTTTAATAGCACTTATGTAAGGGGTGGGCACGACGTGTCATGGTACACATATTGTGGTCAGAGGACAACCTGGAGGAATGTGTGTGCCTCAGGGATTGAACCCACACTGCCAGGCTAGGCAGCAGATGCCTTTACCTGCTAAGCCATCCCGTGTCTGTGTCTCTTTGTCTTGTTTGGGTTTTCCTTTGTGATCTACTGGGTTTAACCAGCTATTCCTGCACTGTAAGTTCTTGGCTTAAGTTCCCAAAAGCCCCAAACAATGCATGCAAAATGTGTGACTGCAGAGTCAGGGAAGAGCCAGGCTAATAATCACTCTCCTGATCCTCGATCCTTCCCACTCTGTGCCCACCCAAGAGACTGAGAGACAGAACCCATCTCAGATGTCCAGCCTGGGACACCCCAGCGGTCAGATCTGCATGGGGTGACACAGTGGCTCCCAGCACTGGCAGATAGCCTAGGAAGCTCAGGTGCAAGGTGCCTGGCTCCTCGGCCCTTCTGTGCCCTCAGCTGTGCGTCTCGAACGTCTTGAAAAGCTTCCAGACGGTGTCACAAGAGTAGTCAGGATGCCATCTTAGGAGCCTCTATTATCTCACTTCTAAAAGTAAAAAACAAAAAAAAATAAAAAAAAACCCACAGAAGCCCCTGAAATAATTTAGAGAAATGTTTAAAAAGTTGAGTAAGTAGGTAACCAAGACTGGCTGTCCTTGCCATCTATTTCTATATAGTTAGCTGTGGTATAATTTTAGAAGATGGAGTTTAGAGGGAACTATAGATTTTAAGCGTATATGATCATGTACACCCTGCAGACACTGAAGAGGATTGTGACCGGGCAACACAGTGAGCCCCTGTCTCAGAAACAAGAGCAGAGCTTGACTGTCTAGTAATAATCAGGTCTCTTTGTAAGACTACAACTAACTTTATTTTGTCTTTTGACTTATTTTTTATTTCTAAAATACTGTAATAAAACGGAATGAAAAGGAAATACCTTAAACAAATATCCATGTCTCTCCTCTAAATATGTCTAAAGAGACAGTCGCTCCAGACCTCTGCTGTGATCTTGGGACTGACTTGTGCAGCACCAAACACAAACCACAGAGGAGCGTTTCAGAGGAATCTTGGGTTAGGCTTTGCTGATGACATTTAATCGGTCTTGTTTTAGGGCAACTTCTTGATTCGCACAGCCAAGATCCAGCAGCTTGTGTGTGAAACCATCGTCCGCGTCTTCAAAAGGCATGGTATGTCTTCCCTGAAAATCACTCCTCAGAGAGTTTTCTAAACATCATTAGAAAGTAAAGTGTGTGCACACAAGCATAAGAACCTGAGTTCGGTCCGCAGCACCTACCTTGGCCTCACACATCTGCAACCCCAGCAGTGGGGCGGGACACAGAGACAGGAAGATCCCCAAGCTCAGTGGGCAGACAGCCCACTCAGTACACTCAGGCTCAGTGAGAGCAGTTGAGACAGACACCTGACAGCAGCAACCCATAGCTTAAGTGCAAGCACACATGTACAAACCCATGCACATGTGCACACACCAACACAAACACATACCCCATGGGTATGCACACACACAAGAAAGAAAGGAAAGCCAGATGTGGCTGTAATCTCAGCACTCAGGAGGCTAAGGCAAGAGGCTTGAAGCCAGCTGAGGCAATATAGCGAGACCCAGTCTCAATGAAAGAGAGAATTTACTATAGGTGGATTTTGGTATGACCGTATTAAGATCCATTTATAAGCAGTTGGCCCAGCTTGTTGAAGAGAAACTGTTGATTATCCCCACCTTGCTACTAAAATACATTTGGCTCATAGATAGAGTCTTACTAAGTCACAGACTTAGCCCGGCTCAGCTCTACGTGGATCCATCTGGAACATTATTAACCAGTATTGGGAATACTAGGAACAGTGTCCCAGGGGCAGCTCGCTCGCCTGTGTGCTTGTGTGCATTTTGGGTTGCCTGAAGGAAGCATAGACCCGAGGCTCAGCGGCTCTCTCTGTATTTTGGTGTAGGAGCTGTCCAGCTGTGCACCCCACTGCTGCTTCCCCGAAACAGGCAAATATATGAGCACAACGAAGCCGCTCTGTTCATGGATCACAGTGGCATGCTGGTGATGCTTCCTTTCGACCTGCGGGTGAGCCGGGATGCTGCTCCGTTAAAGAATCCCCTCCCAGACACACCACTACAGGCTTCTATAGGGGAGACACGTTGAGGAAATTACTAATCAGAGTAAAAGCCGTGTTAGAGTTCAGTAAATGTCTGATCCTGTATTGCAGGAACTAAGGTCCACAGAGCAACCTTATAGCAAGTTAACCTCAACTGGGACAGATGAGTGTGGTTGACTTGCCAGCTAGCTCTTCAGTAAAGCCCAAATGTTACTATCTAGAGCATTTAATGCTTGCAACAGCTAATTGGGCATGCTGAGTTTTGTCCATATTCTCTTTCCTGTGATCCCCGAAGCTCTCTTAGCCAGCAATATCTCTAGTCTTTCATTCCTGCGGCCTTGACTGCTAGCAAAGCCATCCGTAACTGCACTCTAGACCTGAGGAAAGCGTTCAGTGAGTTCATAGTCAGGGTTCTGTCCCTAATGTACAGAAGCCACTTACAAATCAACTCGAGGAGAGAGAGTGCACTTAGCATGTGCAGTGTCCTGGGTTCAATCGGCAGTACTGAAACATCTTTAAAATCCGAATAGAGACAAGGAAAGCACACGGCTGTAGAATAACAGTTAAACTCCAAAGAGTGCTGACACGCCAAGACACATGTGGCTGTGCACATGTGCTTGCCTTTAACTTTACACAGAAGATACAAAGCTTTATATTATTCAGAGATGGCCAGGACTCTTGAGAACATTAATTGCTAACTTTGTAGAAAAGTAATAAAAGAATGAAATGAATGAACGTTTCCAAATTTCTTTTTAGTTTTTTAAAAGATGTCTATATGTGTATCTGTGTAAGTGTATGCCACATGTGTGTGCGCATGCCCACAGAGGCAGAAGAGGGCATTAGAGCCCCTAGAACTGGGGCTATACGCATTGTGAATCACCTGTCATGGGCACTAAGAAGAGAACTCAGGCCCTCTGGAGAAGCAAGAAGTCCCTTAACCACTACTCCTTGAAATCTTCCAAAATTTGATTCTCATTCATATTCTATGAAATGGCAGTTCTACTTCTAGAGTTTGTTTTTTGTAACACAGTATATGAATCTTAAAGGATGTTTATGTAATTATATCAAGAAAATTGAAACCCATCATGTTTGTCTGTAGGAGAATGATTATATGTCACTTGATATTGTGGAATATTAAGAAGCTATTAAAATGTAGCTGGGCATGGTGGCTATACATGCAATCCCAACGTGGGGGTTAAAGCAGGAGGATCACAAGTTTGAGGCTAGTCCAGATTATGTACTGAGACCCATTTTAGACAAATGGGGAGCTGGAGAGGTGACTTAGCAGTGAAGAACACTTAGGCTATTGCAGAGGACCGGATTCAGTTCCTAGAATCCCCATGGAGTGGTTCACAACTGTCTATAAGTCTAGCCCTGGGATATCTAACGCCCTCTTCTGACTTCTGTGGACTTATACTCAGGGACACACGCATACATGTAAAATAAACTTGTTAAAAGACTATAGCTAAACTTGTATGTATATCAAATATTCATATATGTAAGGTTAAATACACACGCAGATTAGTATATCTGTAAGCATTAAACATGTCCACAATATATTGATAGCTTAAGAAAAATAAGTTCCGAAGGAACTCTAAAATCCCACTCTTGTTAAAAAAGGTTTCTAAAACTGAAAGAAACTGTGTGCATGAGTTGCTGTTGTGTGGCACGCACTTGGTTTATGTGTGCAATAAACTCACTCTTACACATGAGTGAGCTACCATGCACAACAGCCTGTCTTGGGCTGTAAGTAAGTTGTCGGGGAGTACCTCAAAGTCCTAGGAGGAGGGACACCATCAAGGCATTTTCCTTTTTGCTTTTCCTCTTTTTATTTTTATTTTTTATGGCTTGTTGCAAAACAACTTTTGCTTTTAAAATGTAAGAGAATTTTTTTTCTAAATAATTATGTTTATGTGTGAGAGAAATTTGGGGGGAGAGAGTGAGCAAGCAAGAAGGAGGGAGGGGGAGGGCGGGACACTGATGGAGACCATGCGCACATGCTCATATGTGAGAGGTGCTTAGAGTGAAGCTAAGGGCCTCATTTATGCGAAGCAAGGGTTCTGCCCATAGGCCCCGCTCCCAGCCTTCCTTCTATTTTTTTGGCTTCTGGATTTCTTTTAAATAAGCAAAGTAGCTTGGAATTACTGCTTGACAGAGGTGAATAAACAGCCCATCACCATCTGGACTGTTAGGAAGAGTAGAAGTCCAGAGGATTCGTAGCTGCACTGATTACTAGATGGTTACTTTCTACCCACTAAGCCATCTCCCTAACCCATAAGCTACATCTTAAAAATCACAACTAACCAATAGCCTATGCAGGTTTCAAACGAGCATGATCGACCATGTTTTCGATAAAAAGATTTTTCTCAAACCTCAGAAATGCAGTAACCAGAGTCTGCAGTAGAGCCTACTGTAGCTGAAGCCCGCATGAGCGTCCTGTGTCGCTAGGGTATATTTTAAAAGAAATGCATGGGCAGGCTATTCCGTCATTGTCCTGCATCAGAGTGTGCTGGCTGGAGATCTGGGTGGCAGTCTACGGGGCTACTGCAGTGGGTGCAGTCGGCTCCGATCTCACTATTAAGTGGGTGCCTGACCTTAAAGTGATGTATGGATTCTAGCCCAGCAAAGCTGTTTTAAAAACTAAAAGATTGTAGAACTTGGCACCTCATGACATAGATCTTTAAAACTTTCTTCTTTCAGGTCCCTTTTGCAAGATATGTGGCAAGAAATAACATACTGAATTTAAAACGGTAAGGTGCATGCACTATGCTCCCCTGCGTTCGGTAGATGTGGGGACGAAATCAGACAAGGGTTTGGGGGGTGGATGTGCTTTTCTCCTGACACTTTCACACAGGGAAGAATTCTGGGGTTGAAGTATTGAGCAGCATGTGTCAGGGAGCCCAGCCCAGGCCTCCTTTGTTCTCAGATGACTCGAATGTCATAAGACATCTTTAGAAGAAGTGAAGCAGGAGTGGGGGATTAAGCTCAATGGTAGAGCACTTGCCTAGCAAGCACAAGGCCCTGGGTTTGGTCCCCAGCTCCAAAAAAAAAAGAAAAGAAAAAAAAAAGAAGAAGAAGAAGTGAAGCAGTCGGGTCACCTGATAGGCAGGCCTGCGTCTAGTCTGTGCTTTCTAATGACCCCAGGCAACATAACTAATGATATTTTCAAATGGTTTCTTATGGGGGGAAGATCTGGCTGCTTTTAAGATTTAATTGGAAGGGGTTGGTGATTTAGTTCAGTGGTAGAGCGCTTGCCTAGGAAGCGCAAGGCCCTGGGTTCAGTCCCCAGCTCCGAAAAAAAAAACCAAAAAAAAAAAAAAAGATTTAATTGGAGAGACAAATGGTCAGTGGTCTCTGTGAAAGCTCCTCATGCAGGTAACTGAGTGGGAGCTGCTCGTAGAGAACGAGGTGACCCAGCAAGAACGGCCAGTGCTGAGACCCTGGAGCTGGGCAGCAAGGACAGGCTCTGTGCCCATTCAGATACTGCAAGGGGTCGGACTCTGAGATCTTCATCAATTAAACCGATATGCTGTCAGTGGCATGTCACACACCATGTCACATCGTCCTCTGTGTGCTGTAAGGCCGCAATTACCAGTCATCCCTAAAGCATGGACCGTTCTGTATAGGAGGCCATCACCTAATGTGGATTTGGTGTGACTTCTTCCCTCTCAGACATTACAGTACAAGGCTGGGAACTGGGGTGTGGATTATGAGGCAAGACTGGCCGGGTTCACAGCTGACTTTGAACTCTTGAGCACAACACAGATTGTTTTTTAATCTTCATTCCTTTTCTTTGCCCAGCAATTCTTTATACGTATTTGTCTCCAATAAGCAGCGATCTAAGAAAGCTGATCTCTTCCTCCAGATACTGCATAGAGCGGGTGTTCAGACCTCGGAAGTTAGACCGATTTCATCCCAAAGAACTCCTGGAATGTGCATTTGATATCATCACTTCTACCACCAACAGCTCCCTGCCCACTGCTGAAACCATCTACACCATCTATGAAGTCATCCAGGAGTTTCCTGCACTTCAGGTTCCTTCCCACACTGTAATGCGTTACCTCGTCCTGCTAGCCTTTGCGGTGGCACCAATACCCACTGCCGCCTCTTGCTGAATGCTGGACAGATCATGGCTTTTCTGAAGCAACTGCAGAGAGTTTGTGGGTGACCCTTTAAGCGTCATCTTCGGCTCGAGCTTCTACCAGGACAGAATTGTTCTGTTGGGATAGGGCATCTCTACCCATTCTTACAACATTCACCAATGGGTCTGTTTCCTACGATGCTCTTGGCACACCCCTGCCCTGGTAGAGCTCTCAGCGCTCTCCCTCATCTCATCTCTCCACCAGCTCTTACTCTCCAACTCTGATGGGGACTGCTTGCTGCTCTCCTCACAGGCCCTGCCATTCCCCACTGTTGGTCATGGATGTTCACTTGTCTAGAAAGTCGTCTCTCATCCAGCCATGGGTCAGACGCTTCTCCCAGGAAGCCTCTCAGGGCTGGCTGGCTGGTCACATTTTAGTCTCGACCCTCACAGCTCTTGACATGAGGCCTCCATGCGATCCAAGCATATGTGCTCATTCAAGGTAGAGCCCCTGGGCCACTTCTCCCTGTACCAGCTGTCCCAGCACACCTGTGAGCACTCAGGAATGATGACCATTAACTGCCCTCTGCAAGCCAGTTACCTCGATCTGATTCCTTGTTCCTCCGTCTGTGTGTGCTCTTTTAGGCTCTTCAACTTTGAAGATCAACCTGTGTATTTGTATGCATATTATAAAAGTATCACATTCTTCAACTGTAACACTGAAGGTAGCAGATATGAAAGATATCCAGACAGTAGCAGCAATTACCTTTAATCCCAATACTCAGAAGGCAGAGGCAAGCCAGCCTGGTCTGCAAAGCAAACTCCTGGACAGCCAGGGTTACACAGAGAAACTCTATCTATCTATTGATGGATGCTTGATGGATGGATAGGTGGGTGGGTGGATGGATGGATGGATGATGGATGGATGGATGGATGGTTAGGAAAGAAACAAAAATAAACCAGGAGACAGGATGCTTCACTTTAGCTCTTCTGTGATGGTAGGAAAATAATTACCAGATTCCATTTGACCACATACTTCTATTGCTTTTATAATGAAGATAATAGTATTTTTCTCTATATTTTAGGAAAGAAATTACAGCATTTACTTGAACCATACAATGCTCCTAAAGGCAATACTCCTACACTGTGGGATCCCAGAGGATAAACTCAGTCAAGTCTACGTTATTCTGTATGATGCTGTGGTGAGCATTTAATTACTCTGACTGGATGTTGAAAGGTGATGATACTAGCCCATGATTATTCTGACTCAGGCAACCATAAAACTGCATGGAGAATTCATCTCCTTTCATCTTTGCTCTAATGTGACCAAAGCAATTGTGGCTAAGATTTATTTTTATTGTTTCTAATTATGTGGCCGTGGGGGAGGTAACTGTGTGGACAGTCTGTGGTTAGTGTAGAATGAATTGTGACATTCATTATTGTTATTTTTTTAATACACGGAAGCCTTGGCTAGTTTTTCATTCATCTAGCAGATTGGCTTCAAGGGTTCTGACTTGACTGGCTGTTTTCTGGGGATTTGTTCTTCCTCACAAGGTGCTGCTGCTGTTGGGCTGTGCTGGGTTCAGCAAAGTACAGATGGGCCACTGGCAGGGCGCAGGGACTGGGAGGGAAGGTTGAAGCTCATTCTTGTTGCTTTTGTTTCCAGGAGGTCTTGTGGTTTTTGAAACAGGGTCTCACTATGTTGACCAGGATGGCCTTGAATTCATGGAGGCCTGCCTCTGCCTCCCAAGAACTAGGCATCACTTACGCTCCCTTTTTCTTCTCCATCAGACAGAGAAGCTGACTAGGAGGGAAGTAGAAGCTAAGTTCTGTAACCTGTCCTTGTCGTCTAATAGTGTAAGTACCTTCTGATGTGTGCTGCACTGTCTCTTCATTTTATGATGTCAGGAAATGTCACCACGTTTCTGTAGCAGTGTGGTAACAAGCAACACACATCTGCTGCTCACAGATGCAGCTTTCCCCCTTGAGTGTTGGTGCCATGGCAACCGCTGGGATTAGAAGATAGAAACTGATGCTGTGATCAGAGAGTGTCCTTCTGTGTGTCCTCCACATGCTGATTGTCCTGCTCTTCCGTGATTACTGGGTTCTTTCTTTGCATCCCTTGTAAAGCCTGCACTTGATACAGCCTCCTGCTGAGCAGGCCCAGCACCACGCTGCCCTCCAAACAAAGCCTGTGAACCTGGGCATGGATTTCTGCAAATCCTCCTAAGCAGCCTAAGCTCACCCAAGGTCTTCTACTCTTCAGAATGGAATTGTGGCTGTTATCTTCCTGGCAATTTCCTATCTCTAAAATCTTCTTTTTGACCCAGTCAGCAATAAGGAGACTCTTAAATGGTAAACAGGTCAGCTGTATTCTCTTACTGATGTCATTCAATCCATATCTTTGGGACAATCCACATTTAACAGAATGGCTAAACAGCAGGAGAAAACAGAAGTTTATATATTTCCTCCATATTTGGATAAGGAAGAGTTGGTTTTAGTTTTCTTTTGCAGTGTTAAAAATTCAACCTAGAGTCTCTCATATGCTAGGCAATTACATTCTTCCACTAAACCCTACCCCAAGGGGAAAAAATGTTTGATCTCTAAAACTTTTCCAGAGCAACTAGGCGTGGTGACACATGCCTTTAATTCCAGTGCTTCAGCGACAGACACTTTAGTTTGAGGCCAGCCTGGTCTACAAAGCAAGCTCCAGGACAACCAGTGCTACACAGAGAAACTCTGTCTCCAAAAATCAGAAAATAAAAATAAGTTTAAAAAAATAAAGTAACTAGTCAGTGGTTGGGGCACATCTTTAATCCCAGCACTCAGAAGGCAGAAGCAGGTGGATCTCTGAGTTCAAGGCCGGCCCAGCCTATCAAGTGAGTCCCAGGACAGCCAGAACTACACAAAGAAACCCTACCTTTAAAAACAAAGTAAATAAATAACGTTCCCAGCTTTACAGCCCTTGATCTGAAACTTTATCCATGATTTTATAGTGATAACAAAATTCACAGGTTCAGTAGACTCAAACATGATTGTGGGTAGAGCAATGGAGTCGCTTACTCTCTGGACAGCTATTGTATGGCTGGCACAGTGCTGGACATAGAAGAATCCACAGAGGGCCTTCACATATATATGCCTTCAGCTCTTTGAAACAACGTTCACAGGGCTTGCATAGACCATGGTTGAAAGAAACACCCACATGCATTTAGGGAAGATGGTCTATTTGTAATTCTGTTGTGAGAGAAACACCATAGCCAAAAGCAGCTTGGAGAGGAAAGGGTTGATTTGGTGTACACTTCCATTAAGTCAGGGCAGGAACCTAAGGCAAGAACTAAAGCAGAAGCCATGGCGGACGGAACCCTACTTACAAGCTTGCTCAGCCTGAGAGGCAATTCCTTGATTGAGGTCCCCTAGCCCTGGTGACTCTAGTTTGTGTCAAGGTGACAAAAACAGAGCAGCATAGAAGGTAAATGAGATGTACGAGACTCAGTTTATAAATTGAGCCATGTTAAACCTTAAATATTTAATATTGGAGGAGATATTAGCGACCTAATAGCTTAAGGTTCAGGCATAAAAACAATGTTTATATACCCTAAATATGCCAAAGTCCACTCCCATGTGCAGAAATAGTCTCAATAATAAATAAATAAAGGGTATCAAGAATCTGGTTGAAACGGTGCAGATCAGTGACTCTCTACCCAGAAGGTTTTGTGAGCTAATGCCATATGTGAAAACGTCTCACAGATACCATGCTCTGCAGCCTTTCCTTGTGGTCCCAAGCAAGAAGTGTATTTGACTAGTTTTAAAAGAAAAAAAATGGGATCTAATAATAACATTTCATACTTCGCTATTTTAAAATGGTGCTCCAAGTATATTAGGGAGGTGGGGGATGGGCAGGAAGGTTCTGGTGTCCAGCCCCATCTTAGTTCACAGTGACATCTTGAAACCCAAGAGTCACCGAGATTCATCCAGTCACATGGGTGCAAAAGCTCCCCATTGCTCCTGCTAGGTTTTAATGGGGTAATTTCATGGAAATGCTATTAGAAAAAAAAACACTTTCTCTTATTTTCTCTTATTTCTCTTATTTATCTTACTTTGTACCAGGAATCAAACCCAGAGCTCCAAGCACACAGAGCTATATACCACCAACCCTAGGAAGGAAACTTAAGTCAAAAGTCAAAAACACGAGTTTGTATTTAAATCCTTGTATCTTTAACTTAGAAGATTACAAGAAAACCACTTTTCTGTACTCAGATTAAAGGTGTGTACCTTTAATCCCAGCAGCAGTGCAGCAGAGTAAAGAGTGGAACAGACCTCTGTGTGAGGCCAGGTCTACATAAGGAGTCCCAGGGCTATAGAGCAAGACCCTGTCTCAAAATAAAGGGTAAAATTAAAAGGGAAAAAAGCTAACTCTTAGGGATTTAAAGTGCAAATGACTTATGGTAAACTGATTACATTAAGCTGAGACATCACTCAGCTCCTTCCTGGGTTTTGTGAACCAGCCTATAGGGCCAGATGCGGCCTACAATGTGGCATAGCTAGAATTTTGGTCTGATCTCCAGCTCGGCTCCTGGTAGTTTTCTCTTGGGCACCATGACTGTAGTTACTCCCTCTTCCTCCTGCTTGCTGGGGACTGGGGTCAGCCAGAGTTTGCCGTCCCCAGCACTGCTCTTCTCTGGAGCAGATATGGCAGACCCAGTGTACCTAGCACCACATATGAGCTGAGGGAATAGGAGCTCCAGAGGCAGGGCAGGAGGAGGCAGCCCCGGGCTCCTCGTGGGGATTACTCAGGCAGGGCAGAGGAGAGTTTCTGGCTAACTCTATGAATATCTGAACAACCGGCGTGGCCAGCCCCTCTCATTTGTTCACCAGCGGTCATGAAAATGAGGGTGTGGACAGTGGAGGGGAACAAGGTTTACAGTAGGAACGATGCCCAGCAGAGGCTCTGCCAGTGTCGGGTCCCCATCACTGCCAGTACTCAGCACTAAGTATATGGACTGTGTCTCAAACGTTCTGTGAGCTGCTTCCGAGTGGAATTGGGGGGATGGGGGGAAGGATACTCTGTGGGACTGCAGCAAAGGCTAGGATTACCTGTGACCACCAAATGCCACATGCTGTGGGCACTGTGCATGGTGTGTCCCCATCAGAGAAGCAGCTAACCGTGCCGTTTTGCTTTCCAGCTGTGTCGCCTCTACAAGTTCATCGAGCAGAAGGGGGATTTGCAAGACCTAACGCCGACCATAAACTCACTAATAAAACAGAAAACAGGCGTTGCTCAGCTGGTGAAGTATAGTTTAAAAGACCTAGAGGAAGTTGTCGGGCTGCTGAAGAAGCTTGGCGTGAAGTTGCAGGTTTGACAGCTGTTCTGCGCCGTGCTGGCAGTATGAGTCTGTGGTGATAATAGTGGCTGGGGGGATGGGTTTTATTTCCCTAATGCTAGTGTTGTATTTTTCCAAAACTCGGGATTTCTTTGCAAGCTTCACTGTTTCTGTCACACACACCCACTCTGTGGTGTGTGTCTCAGAGAGGGAGTTACTGTCAGAGAGCTTGGTAGGCCCCACGAAACGTTCTTGCCAGATCTTACTGAAGGTTTTTGTTCATGCAGAATAATTCAAACAGAGTTGTAGTCCACATTCCACAACTGAGGCTGCTGATGGGTGGGTGTGGCCGTTCCCTCCACAGGTCTCCATCAACCTGGGCTTGGTTTACAAGGTGCAGCAGCACAATGGCATCATCTTCCAGTTCCTGGCATTCAGCAAACGCAGGCAGAGGGTCGTGCCTGAGATCCTTGCAGCTGGCGGCAGATACGACCTGCTGGTGAGGGCAAGCCCTGTGTGTGCTGACTTGCTCTGGCTGACTGCTAGTCCTCTAGTTCCTCACCTCGTGTTCCTTTTTCACTACAATGCACAAAGGCAACCCAGAAATCCTATGTAGCCTTCATCTAGGGATATAAACATATCCTCTTGCCTCTGCTCCCATGGCTGAGATTACAGCCATGCACCACGCCAGGCTTTTGAGGGCTTGCTTTTTTTACTGTTGCTTTCCCCAGAATATATTCCTTTCCTCTTTCTTAGCCTGGCCTCTGGTCTCTCCACAGATTCCCAAGTTCAGAGGGCCACAGGCTCTGGGGCCAGTGCCCACTGCTGTCGGTGTCAGCATAGCCATAGACAAGATCTTCACTGCTGTCCTCAACATGGGAGAGCCTGTAAGTCCTGATGCTTGCAGCACGCTTTGGGGCACTCCATCCCTCAGTGTTACTCACCTTTGGCCTGTAAGTCCTGATGCTTGCAGCACGCTTTGGGGCACTCCATCCCTCGGTGTTACTCACCTTTGGCCTGTAAGTCCTGATGCTTGCAGCACGCTTTGGGGCATCCCCATCCCTCGGTGTTACTCACCTTTGGAACACAGCCTGCCCAGTTACACCCCACATGCCAAGTGAGGAACAGCAGCCGCAGCCACCAGCTAACACAGTTCCCTTTATGACACTCCCACCCACCTGGGGACAGTGGCAGGACCACAGGTTGAGAGCTGTGTCCCCAAGTTGCCCCTCCACTTCCAATGCCAGTTAGAAGCCCCATTTCTTAAAGCAGGTCACAGAACTCAGAGAAACCCCGTGGCAACCTGACATAATAAAATGGACATTAAAGTGAAGAAGTGAAGACGTGCAGATCTTAGGTGTGTCAGGAATGCCTTGCGTGGTGCCCCATCCCCGGGATCTCCACAGCCTGCCTGCCAGGAGCTTCCTTCCAGAGCGCTCTGAACCTTGTCCTTTGCTGTTAGGCGGATGCTTCGTTTATATAGCAGGATTGACAGTGTCAGCAATGATCCACTTCCCCCTTCCCCTCCCAGAACTGGGGCTGTGTCTGAAAGCCCCAACCCTTTATCCTGCCTTAGTCTGCCCAAGGGCCAGGCCCCCGACCCCAACCCCAACCTCGGTCTCAGTTATCTCACTGACATAGAAAAACCATCACTTTGAAGATTCTAGGATTTTAGTAATCAGGAACAAAGCACATAGCTGCTTCGAAGATGTGGCAGCTGCAGCCTGGGTGTTTGGAAATGACCTTTCCTGTGATCAGGCCTGAGTCGTCTCTACCTTGCTTCTCAGCCCTTGCCCTCTGCTCTGTGGCTGCTGCTGCCTCGGGCACCTCTCCTACTTACTCGCCACATCCACAGTACACGACATAAAGATAAAATGTTCTGCTTGGTAGCACACTTTTATCAGTCCCATTCTCAAAAACCCAGCTAGTCTGAAAAGCTTAAAAGAAATGGCTTTTCCCTTTTCAGGCAAGATCCATTTTCCCTGGGTGAGGGGGCAGGAATGGAAATGTATCTTCCTAATGGCCCAGGACAGCTGAAATTATGTCTGTAAAGATCTTTTTAAACTGTGTCTTGTCATTTTAAACCAAAACCACCTGTGCACTGTGCGGCTGTTCACAATTTCCAGGGCACTCATCTACCTAGCTAGGGTTCTGCTCTCACCCCCACAGCTGAGGTGTTCCCCACCCTGCCCCGTGTAACTCTGTTTCTTCTCAGGTTACAGTGAGCTCCTGTGACCTCCTGGTTGTCAGTGCTGGCCAGATGTCCATGTCCAGGGCCATCAACCTAACCCAGAAACTCTGGACGGCCGGCATCACTGCAGAGATCATGTATGACTGGTCACAGGTAAGGGACAGAAAGCTGTGAATGGGATCAGCAGAGATCAGCCTTTCACAAGTATGGCCAGCCACCTATGGCCACATGCAGCCATAGGGCCCAACCAAGATCCTAAGCTTATTTCAAACACTAAGATTTCTGTTGTTTTCCCTTCCTTTCTTGTAACTCAATGGTGAGTCTCTCAGAGGTGAGCTTTGTAGATGATAATGGTATATTGTGTGGGGCTCTTGATTGGCTTCATTTTCTCTGGAAGGACAAACCTCAAGCATAGCAGGTAGCAGCAGGGAAAATGTCAGACACTGCAAGGCACATAAGGCACATAGAGAGAGATAGACCCTTCCCAGAGCAGAGGCACATAAGGCACATAGAGAGAGATAGACCCTTCCCAGAGCAGAGGCACATAAGGCACATAGAGAGAGAGAGACCCTTCCCAGAGCATAGGCACATAAGGCACATAGAGAGAGATAGACCCTTCCCAGAGCATAGGCAGGCCTTTGGAGCCCAAGGTCTAGTCTCCTTAGGGATGGGAGTTTTAATGGTCTTTGAGCATTCTTTGTCCCCTAATATAGAGTTGGTCAGTTTAATCAAAGACGTGGAAGCTGATTGGTCCAAAACATTGGGTAACTGTGTACTGATCGGGCCTTGAACCTGTTAGACCAGTTTACTGGCAGTGATGCCCTACTGGTGCCCTAAAGTCTGCCAAACCTTCAGGTCTTTGTCTCTGGTCAGAGTTTGCCAGCTTTACTATCTGTTTACCCTCTGCCGTATCTATCTGCCTCTCCGGGGTCTGTGTAACTCTACTGGCCTGTAGCAATGTCAGAAGGTCGGACAGAGGCTAGAGAGGTGCCTCAGAGCCTAAATGTCCTTGCTGCTCTTCCAGCAGACCCGAGTTCTGTTCCCAGCCCCATGTCAGATGGCTTACATCAGCAAGTAACTCCAGCTCCAGGGATCCAAACCCTTCTAGCCCCTGCAGGTCCATACACACATGAGGTATCCACAGGAAGAGACTACACATACATATAAAAATGTCAAAACTTTTTTTTTTTTTCGGAGCTGGGGACCGAACCCAGGGCCTTGCACTTGCTAGGCAAGTGCTCTACCACTGAGCTAAATCCCCAACCCCGTAAAAACGTTTTTAAAAAGTGGATGTGCCTGCCGGTCTCATCAGAGTCTATCAAACAGGTAGAGTTACCCGTTATCTCTGTGGGCGGAGTTAGCTCTTGCATTAGCATCTGACGGCTACAACAGATGACCACAAACCCAGTGGCTTAACTGTCCTGTTCTAAGTTCCTGGAAGTCAGAAGTCTAGGTTAAGAGCTTATCCTCCAGAGGCCTAAGGGGTGGGTCTGTTCCTTGCCTTTTCCTAGAGGCCTCCTGCACTGGCTCAGCCCTTCCTCTCTTTAAGCTGTGTGGAATCTTCCTCCCTGAGGCTTCCTCTTCACTTTGTCCTCAGTAAAGACTTCTGTCCTTACCTTCCCTCTGCCTCTGCCTGCCTTGGCCCCTGTGATGGCCTAGGGCCATTGACAGGTTCTAGGGACTAAGATGAGGGCATGCTGTGGCCAGCTTAGCACCCGAGGGCTCTCTGAGCTTGGCATGTGTGTGGATATCTCTAAGTCTTCAGCCTCCTCCATGTGCAGACTGATACCTGCTCTAGCTGTGGGAGTGAGGAGAGTGGCACCCTGGACACTGCCTGCCCTTCATAAGTGGCATTGGAGCTTTAGAGACCCATGTCAGCACTGTCACAGATCTTGGAGGGGTGCTTGTAGATTATCTACCACTAATGGCACCCCAGGGCTCTGCAATGACCAGAAACACACAGGCCAACTCTCCTGCCATGACCTTTCTGCAGCTGCTCTGTGTGTTCATATAAAAACTGTTGTCAGGTTTTTAATCGTGTAACTGAAAAGGCACCAATTTGCTTGCTTCTATGTCGTTAGAGAAGTGGTCTGTTGTTCAATTTCTGTTTTGTGAGACAGGGTCCCACTGTGTAGCCCACTGCTTCAGCCTCCTCCTGGGTGCTGGGATTACAGGCAAGAACCAAAGTACCCAGCTTAATTCTGCTTTCTACCGTCTGTTTTACCATCCCTTTGCTTTCCCGAAATGCTGAGGGGGAAAAAGTGGGAGAGAGAGACAGACAGAGACAGAGAGACAGAACTTGGCACATTTTCAAAGTTTTGAAGCCATTGAAAACCTCTTCCTGTCACAACTGTATTACTTGTTCGCCGTCCTTCAAAATAATCATGAAAGTAGAGAAAGGACAAGAGAATTTCTTCCTGGAATTCTGTGCTCCTCTCGATAGCATTCACATCCCTAAAGTCGGAATTAAAGTATTTAGTAATTCACCTTGGGAATACAATTAGAAGCAGTTTTTTCATTGTCTTTAATGACTTGAAGGGGCTCAGGCACACTGTGTCCATTTGTCTCACTGTTTGTTTCAGTCCCAGGAAGAGTTACAAGAATACTGCAGACATCACGAAATCACCTATGTGGCCCTGGTCTCCGATAAAGAAGGAAGCCATGTCAAGGTAAAGATAGAAGGGAGGGCTGGAGATGTGGCTCCGTGGTTGAGCACTTACCTAGCATGGTGAGACCCTCAAGTCAACCCGTTAAAACTACACACACGCACGGGCACGCACACACACACACACACACACACACACACACACACACACGCACACGCACACGCGCGCGCGCAAAGACCACTGGGAAATCAACAAGCATTTTCCACAAACTATTGCCTATGGAGCCTCTAGTGTTCTTCAGCATGCCATCTATCTCTCTCTCTCTCTCTCTCTCTCTCTCTCTCTCTCTCTCTCTCTCTCTCTCTCTAAACTCTATCATGACTGATCATCTTCCTAGAGAAAATAGACACAATTTTTGAGTCTGCATTTTTGTTTACTCCTTAAGTGTATAGGTGTTTGCCTCCATCTCCGTGCACCGTCTGTGCAGTGCCTACAGAGGGCAGGAAAGGGTATCTGACACTGACACCCTCTTCTAGAACTGAGTTAGAGATGGTTGTAAGCTGCCACATGGGAATGAAATGCAGGTCCTGTAAGAACAGCCAGTGCTCTTAGCCACTGAGCCATCTCCCAGCCCCGAGCTCCTTTCTTAGGAGAGCTGTACCTGTCAACAGCTTGTCTTCTGGAGTCTTCCTAAACAATTTTACTCTGTTCTACCTAACTAAAATTGTACATAAACCTACCACCTCATGACCTTTTTAAATATTGTTTCGAAAGGAAAAGATTGGCTTTTATACCTCATTCTCCGTATTTTCCCCTGTAATGCTGTCAGGATGAGTTGGACCTGTTTTAAGAGTTTGTACGCAATAAGAATTGCACCTCAGATGTGTGCATATGATCTTGATAAAATCCCACAGGCCAGGCTACAGAGATGACTTAGTCAGAAAGAACATGTACTGCCCTTCCAGAGAGAGAGTTTGATTCCTCCTAGCACCCACATCAGGACTCAACTCCCTGCAACGCCAGCTCCAGAAGAATCCAACCCCTCCAGCCCCTTCAGGCATCTGCACTCCTCTCTATAGACACATATACACCCAGTTAGCAAACAAGGCCTCCACAGGCCTACACACAGCTGTCCAAGCACCTCTTTCAGGATAAGCAGGGAGCCATGTCTCTCTTATGGTTTCCTCTGTGGCTGTCTCAGAGGTCCCTTGGTTATTTGTCCCACTGTCTCTAAACTTTGTCCCCTCTTTCATTCCTGATATTAGTAATTTGTGTCTTCCCTCTTTCTTCTTTTTAACATAGCATATTTAATTTTAAGATCATTTTATTAACATACAAATGCTGGCATTTCCTGTTTTTGTTTGCTTTGTTGATTGGTTATTTTAATGATTTTATTCATTTTTATTTTATCTGCACTGGTGTTTTGTTTTGCATATGTGTCTGTATGAGAGTGTGGGATCCCCTGGAACTAGAGGTCCAGACAGCTATGAGCTGCTATTGGGTGCTGGGAGGAGTCAAACACCCCATGTTCTCTCGGTGCTCTTAATGCTGAGCTCTGTCTCAGCCCCTCAGAGGATCTCCACAGATACATACATGCCATGCCATTGCACTTGGTTTCACTCTTGTCTCTCCCGCTAGGCTCTCCTCTCCTCCCTACCCTCTCCTTTCTGGTCTCTGTCCTGCCTCTAAACACTCTTTGCTTTTGCTTTCATGTAACTTGGATTCTATTATCTTTTCCCACACCCCGTGAAACCTCTCCTCCCCTGTGATCCCTTTCCTAATCGTGAGCATGAGTACACAGACGCATGCACAAATATCTGGATTTCACATATAAGAAAAGACAGACAGCATTTGTCTTTCTGTGTCTGGCTCATTTTACTTAACATAATCTCCAGTTGCATCCGTTTTCTTGGAAATCTGATTTCATTTTTCATTACAGCTGAAAAAACGGCATTGTGTGTATGCACCACATTTTGTTTGTCCATTCATCTGCTGCTGATGAAATGGAATTTCAGCTGGTTCTGTATCTTAGCTGTTGTATTAGGGCAATAATAAACATGGAGGTGCAAATATAATTTGATGGGAACATTGTAGGCTAGAAAATGGTGGTCAGTGTCCTATAGAGAACATCCTAAGCCTGGAAGGTAGTGGCAGGTAGTGGGAGAACATCTTCAGGTGCTAGTGGGGTTTCTGGAGTCACAGAGAGGCAAGCTATGGATGTGTGCTGAAGGGCCTTTTAAGCAGAGGGCATAGCAAAGGTCATGGAAGGGTTTCAGTAGTAGGCTCTCTCAAAGATAGAGTCAGGTCCTTGGAAAATATTCTGATTCTATCCTGATGGTATGACTTTTCCCAGAGAGTTGTACAGAAGCACCCATACACTGCAGAGAGGACAATATAGAACAAACAAACTATTTTATCCAAGTCCTGCTTGGTGAAGCAATGAGTTTACTGGGATTTCTTACGGAGCATTGGTAACTCAAAAACACTGCATTGAAAGAAGAGCCTGCCCCAGCCTGCGTAACAACTCATGACAGCTACATCTCTGGAGTCCCAGTCTACCTTCTGTATACTCTGGCAACCACGATCATGGCCAGCTGAGACAGATCACATCTGGGTGGGGTGAGGGATGGGAAGCTGATGACTGTCTGCCCCATTCTGAGGAAACATGAATAGGTCCAATGCTGTGAGCCCCAAATCTACGAGCATCTTGAGTAGTTAGCAGCTGCTCTGACATGCCAAGGATGGAGTGGCACTGTGCCCGCACAGTGTGGCTTGAGTGAAGGCTACTTACCTAAGCAGGCAGGAATGGTCATAGCGAGATCAAGGAGTTTGGATGTCATTTAGCAGCCAGTGGGGACCAGTAAAAGTCTGGACAAAGGGGACATCAGAATTTAGTTTGAAAAAAGTTTACGTGCAGGGTGTTATTGTGGAGTGGAGAATCTGCAAACAATGTGACAGCATCAGGCTAGCCCAGAGCACAGCTGGGTGCTGGCCATGAGACTGAGTGTGACAGGGCAGACGCCATGAAAGTGGGTTTGTCAGGTAGGTAGTGCTGATGTCTGAGAAACCTCAATGATTGACTGGAGGATGCTTAAGAAATAATAATGTAGTAATACGAGAGCCATTTTTTTCACTCTGTCATCTCTAACTGTTCCTGAATGGGCCATATATCTCAGCAACAATTCTAATGTTTGGAGCTTTGGTTCCTCATTGCTGTATCCTTGACCTTAACCTTGTCATAGTGCATGTCAAGATGTTGGAGCACACTCCAGTTAGACATCTAAAACCATCTCAGAGCCTGTGAGTCAAGGCTCTTACCACCAGGCCTGATGACCTAAATCCACTCCCAGGACTCCCATAGTAACAAGACCTCGTATACACCATGGCATGCATGCAGCCATACACAGACATATACACACACTAAATAAAATAACATTCTTTTAAAGTGCTACTTTAAAAAACAAAAAACTGCTAAATGTCTTCCAGAAAGCAGAATCACCCCCAGTTAAGACCCACTGACTACAAACTGTTGACCTAGTTGCTTCACTAGAGCACAATGAGCTGCCATTTTTGCTTCAGAAACCTCCAAATGGTAATTATTTTATTCTTTCCAAGGTCAAGTCCTTTGAGAAGGAGAGGCAAACAGAAAAACGTGTGTTGGAATCAGATCTTGTGGACCATGTTATGCAGAAACTAAGGACCAAAGTTGGTGACGAAAGGAATTTCAGGTAAATTTATAAAGAAAACAAAGTAATTTAGCTGACAATTTGTGAAGCCAAAAATTGGGCAGCCCCATCTACTTATTTTCTGGTAAAGGCCCCTTTGTGTATGCCATAACATGACAGAGAAGAGGTAAACAAACAGCCATAGGCAGACCAGAGAATACATGGAGTGGCCTGCATTTGTAAGAACTCACTCGCTCCGTAAGACCATGCGTTATCTCTTCCAGTGTGCTGCAGTTGATGTGGGATGGATGGTGGCACATGTCTGTGATCTCACCACTTAGGAGATTGAGATTGGAAGATCACAAGTGCAAGACCAACCTGGGCTGCCAAGGGAAATCACGCCATCCTGTACTACACAGCCACACTCTAATATCCATCTCAAAATTTTCAAAATCTACTAGAAATTGACATTAAACATTTTAAAAATCTTATCCACTTTAGGTGAAAGTAATAACCAAGTCTTGTCAACCTAGATAATATATCTTAGTAGAAAAAAAGCTTTATTTAAAAAATAATAATAAGGGGGTTGGAGAGATGACTCAGTGGTTAAGAGCACTTCCACAAGTCCTGAGTGCAGTTCCCAGCAACCACATGGTGGCTCACAACCATCTGTAATGGGACCCGATGCCCTCTTCTGGTGTGTTTGAAGATAGGTACAGTGTACTCACATACATTAAATAAGTAAATAATTCTTTTAAAAATAATAGTAATAATTTCAGTTTTAAAAGTGGTGTTGTGTTCAAAAGTCTCGGAGGTGTTGCATTTTGTTTATAATCTCTGCAGAGCTTTAGCAGAAAGCTGCCCACCATGGGATGGAGAGTATAATCCTACTTTCTTAAGGCAAAATATGCAATACACTTATAGAACACATCTGGAGGACTGTACAGATGTCTGACTGTAGTTACTTCTCAGGGATTATAAAAGTGCAGTGGAGTTAGAAAAGACTTTATGTCTCTACAGCTCCTTTATACATGCTCATCATATCACAACAAACATCTAAGTTTATAATCCTGACAAATACCTATAATCCTGACTTGGAAGGTCAGGAATCCAAGGTCAGCCTCTAATACATAGTAAGTTCAAGTCCAGCCTGGGATCCATGAGGCCCTGTCTCAAAAACAACAAAAAGTAAGAAAGAAAACACTTAAAGAAGATGTCAGTAATTCTCAACTGTAGCAATTTTGTTCCCACAGGGACATCTGATAGTGTCTGGAAACAGGTTGTTGTCACAATGGGGTCTTACAGGTGTAACAGAAGCCTGAGTGCTGCTGGGCATAATGACAGGGGACAGGACTGATGGATGTACCTCCAGCAAAGAATATCTGACACCAAGCACCATGAATGCCAGGACTGGGGCATCAATAAGCCTTGCTTTGTCACCTGTGCCCCCAGTTACCCCTCCCCCAACCCTCTTCCCAACACACACTTTCCATGACCACTGAGTTTCCATGAATTCACAGGCAGGCTTTTTTCAAGGAATGTACCATTCTTGAAGTTGCCAGGTTATTAGAAGCACAGACAAACCACAGACATTTAGAAAATGAAAGGGGAGGGGCACTACTATGTGTCTTAAAGGTTATAAATTAATGTGCAGCGTTCGAAAGAACGTCTGTGATCGGCTTTTGAAATATCTGTATTTACCAAGCATCTCCTGTGCTGGTCGCCAAGGCTCCTGGCTGAGTGCAGGTGGACCCTGCTACTGCTGCTCCTTTGTATTCTAAGGGAGAGAACGAACACCCACTGCATTCATTAAATGAGCTGCCTGTGTGGAGCCTGGGTTTCAGACCCAGCTGAATGAACCAGAACTCTGTCTGGTCTTTTCACCCGAATCCTGTCCTTAATAATTATTACTTGCTCATGACCAACACCATCACTAAGAGCACCTTCTCTTTTGCTTCTTCCTCCAACTGATAGCTAAGAGGCCATGTTTTTATATTCAGTAGGAAAGGTGGCATGTTCTGAGGACATCCTTATCTGAGTTGCTTTGTTCCTTAGTGATGGTTTCCTAATTGTCTGTTTGCTTGTTTTTAGAGACGCTTCTGATAATCTTGCCGTACAAACTCTGAAGGGGTCGTTTTCTAATGCTTCAGGTATAATTACTAATTGAAATCCTAGCCTTAAGAATGCTGTGTTGTCCACACTGAGTCTTAGGGCTGAGGCTGATGCCTTCTCACACTGAAAATACCTTTTAAAGGAAAGTGTCGACAAAGCTGTATCCCATGATAGGTGTTCCGACATCCTGGAAGTGCTAAGGCAGCTAGGGCCAGCCCTCTAATCGTAGTCTGTCTCAGTGTTGTATTCACACATGTAATTTAACCTTCGTTTATTCAGTTCACTATTTACATGCAATATAGACATTTCCTTCATACAACGGACTAGAGAAACGTAGCTCGCACCAAACATGGTGGCACCGCCTGTAATCCTAACACTCAGGAGACTGAGGCAGAAGGATACAGTTTGAAGCCAGCCTGGTCTTCAAATATATATAACAAGACTCCATCTCAAAGAGATAAAAGAAGGCCCAGACATGCTCTCTGCCCTAGAGTCACAGCCAGATGTACACTAATCAATAACTCTTTATGGTGTGTTCTAGAAACTGGGCCTAGGTAAAGACTATAACATGAAACTCTGTCCCAGGTTTGTTTGAAATCCACGGAACAACAGTAGTCCCCACTGTGAGTGTTATATCACCAGAAAAGCTGTCGGCCAGCACCAGGAGGCGACATGAGATTCAGGTACATCACATCCACCTTTCTCTGGCTTTTTGCTGGCTTGCTCGCCTTGATTTTACATGTATGGGTGTTTTGCCTGAATATATGTCTGTGCACCATACATCTTGGAGGCCTGAAGAGGACATTAGCTCCCCTAGAACTGGAGTTGCACATTTTGACGATGCGGGTCCTGGGAACTGAACCTGGATCCACTAGGCCATTTTCTCCAGCGGCTTGTCCTTAGCTTTAAAGAGCCAACCTGGTGGCTTCTGAAGACCTCAACAGAACTCTGGTGCCAGAACTCAGCCTGTCTGTCCTCCAGAGAGGTCAGTAAGCAGCAGCTGTCAACAGGATCCCTCTAACCTGCCCGCTGCGGCAGCTGGAAGTGGCTTGTTCCTCTTCTATATAAGGTCATTTTAGACCAGTCTCATGGTTCTCATGGTTTCAGTGTCTGCTGTATGACTGTGCTAAGGCCATGTGTATAACCTTAGAGGCAGTGACTTATGCAGTTAAAAGAACAAAAGAAGTAACAGAATGTGTTGAATGTGGTAAGAGTGCCATGATACTAATGGAAGACAGTGTTAAGGGCATTTGATTTGTTGCTGTTGTGGTTTTTGTTTTCCTTTGGTTTTTCAAAATAGGGTTTCTCTGTGTAGCCTCGGCTGTCCTGAGCTCTGAAGTCACTCTGTAGACCAGGCTGGCCTTGAACTCAGAGAGATTCACCTGCCTCTGCCCCTCAACTGCTAGGACTAAAGGTGTGCACCACCACAGCCCAGCTATTGAAGAGCATCTGTAGGCCAGGTGTGGTGGTGTGACCTGTAACCTCAGCTGCTTGGAAAGGTCTGAAGTTTGAGACCAACCTGGGCAACAGGACAAGCCCCAAAATCAGTCTTTCCCTCCTCCAACCTATGTCGAGAGCAAAGCTTTATGTTCTGTTCAGAAACCTTTCTAACCTCTGGCTTTGTCACACTGTTGTGTTCTGGAATGAGAAATAACACGGCTTGGTTTAACATGCTCTGAACTCCATTTTCTTATTAGGTGCAAACCCGACTTCAGACTACCCTTGCCAATTTACATCAGAAAAGCAGTGAAATTGAAATTTTGGCTGTAAGTCACATGTTCTTTAACAATTTGAAGATAGCATCTGTCTGCATTGTCTAGTGTGGCCTCAGAATTCAGGGTTTTTGGCTGTCAGCTGTATCTGGTGTCAGATGCGGCTGATCCTCATGTAAATTACAGGTGATCTAAAGCTAGAAAAAGCTGGAGAGAAAAGATGGCCATTTGTGTTTCTCTTTTCTCTTTGTTTCTATGGCTACACTCAAGTCCAGGCCTTTAAGCATACATGGCAGGCAGCATTGTACCTTTGGGTGTGGATGTGATCTGAAATCCAGCCTCCAGTGCCTGTTAGATCACACAGTCCAACTAAATGAAGTCTGCTTTAGGGGCTGGGAAGAGAACTACATGGTTAAAACTCATGCATGAGGACTAAAGTTCAGGTCTCCAGAACCCACATAAATGCCTATGATTCCAACCTCAGCAGGTGAAGAAAGACATCAGCAAGTTGGCTCACAAATCAGGCACATCAGCTAGCTCTGGGTTTCACTGAAACTGCCTCAAAGAATAATAATATCAACCTCGGGACTTCACACACATGCACGCACATGTGAACAGAAAGAATAGCCTTATTTCTGTCCAGCGACACCGTAGCCCCAGCCAGGGTGCGCTGCCTAGACTTCTCACTAAATGATATGCTTTCTGTGTAAACAGGTGGATCTACCCAAGGAGACCATCTTACAGTTTCTATCGCTAGAGGTAAGCGATGGCAACTGCTCTGCACAACACAACACCGCTGAGTGGTCTAACTGCCTCAGTGATTACGTTTGTCTGGAAGCACCAGGAATTTAGTTAGTAACGTTGGTCCTTCTATTACTATGTTATGGGCATTCTGAATCAGAATCACAGCCACAAAGGCTCAGAGCCAGGACTTGAACCTAGCAGGTAGCATCAAATAGCTTCTTACACATCATGCCATGTGTTTCCCAAGCAAATCTTCATCCCAGTTAGGGAAGCACAACTACACAGAATATTGTAAAAAGAACCAAAAAAATTGCTTGTTTATGGGTTTATACTTTTATACAGTTTTTCTATTTTTAAAATTTTCAAGTCTCCCATGGTAATAAGATAATAACTACAGGTAATTTTTTATTTTATATTTTTGTGAAAAAGAATGTTACCACATAGCCTATCCTAGTTTGCCTTCTGCAGCTGTGATAAACACTGACCAAAAACCACCTCGGAGGGAAGGTTATCACCTCTTATAGACTAGAGTCCCTCACTGAAGGAAGCCAAAGTAGAACTCCAAGGCAGGAATACTGACTGACTAGCAGGCTGGCAGGCTTGCTTTATAGACAAGGCCTGCCTGCCCACTCAGAATAGCATCACTCACAGTGAGCTAGGCCCTCCCACATGAATCTTGAATCAAGAAAAATGCCCCAGGTGCCAACTGCTGGAACTAGTTCTTCTTTTAATGGTCCCTCTTTCCAACCTAGTTTGTGTCAGTAACAATAATAGCCCAAGCTGGCCCTGAATTGCAGTAATCCTCCTCCCTCAGGCTTCTAGGAACTGAGATGACAGGCTACAGGTAATTTTCAAAGTACTTTCTATCAAATAACTTATCCATACAGTTTGGTCATAGATTAAAAATAATCTGCATTAAGATTGGAATTGGAAACAGGAGGGTCCTCAGTTCAGGGCCAGACAGTGGTACAGACTAAGACCCTGTTCTCCTCATTACCTGTTGATCAGACAGATAAGCATACAGCACTCTCTGGCAGTTTGCTGACTTTTGATCCAGTCCAGTGAGCAGACATGAAAGGCAATAATGTCCACCGCACACAGGAAATGTCCAAGGAAAGCAATCGAAAGTCACATTTGCACAGCTGGGCTGTGGCAAGGCCAAGCAGGCTCTAACTAGATACCGATAGTCTTACAGGGCCAGGCTGTAACCTGCTGCGCTGCTCTGCTCTGTCACGTCTGGTCTGATCTTTCCTAGTGGGACGCTGATGAACAGGCATTTAACACAACCGTGAAACAGCTGCTGTCACGCCTGCCAAAGCAAAGATACCTCAAACTCGTCTGCGACGAAATCTATAACATCAAAGTTGAGAAGAAGTAAGTTATAGCAGGTTTCATGTGGTTAAAATTTAGGGAAGGATCTGAGTGAATGTCAAGGATTAAGAGCCAAGGAGTCCTAGACTGAATCACAGTGAGGATCTTATCAGTGACACTGTGGGCCTGAATGTAGTCATTGGGGTAGAATGTGTGACACATGAGACATGGAGCTCATGCCACTTTCCTCTTCATCACATCCTTTTGAGACAGGGTCTCTCTCTAGCTCAGCTGACTGGCATCACTGAGCTTGGGGAACTCACACATCCCCGCCCTGTCCAAGGCTACACTTTCACGAACCACTCTGCCCAGCTTTTAACACTGGTTCTAGGGATTCAAACTCCATGCTTGCTTGGTATGTACTTTACCAAGTAAGCCATCTCCCAAGCCTCAGAAAACGTTTACACAACTAAGGCCAGGGATGATGGCACACAACTATAATCCTAACACTTGGGATGTAGATACAATCAGGAATCCAAGGTCATCCTTCGCTTTATAAGCAAGTTTAAAGCCAGTCTGAGTTACATGAAACCCAGTCACAAAAGAAGCAAATGACATTAAAAAAACAAAAAACATGACTGCCTTTGCTGTGTATGTCAAAATGCCAATCATTTATGTACCGTTTTAACCAAAAAGATGTCAAGGAAGTTGGTGGCGAATGGCAGTTTCTTCATCAGAACTTAACTGCAAACTGTCAGTCACAGCTCCAGGAATGTTTATGCACCCTTTCTAGTAATCAGTCTCCTACCATACTTGTAATTAAAACAAAGCTGTTCGCCACTTTTATCCCACTAAGTCTGTCATCCGTGTGCCTGTCCTTTTCTTTTGCAGGGTGTCGGTGTTGTTCCTGTACAGCTACAGAGATGACTACTACAGAATCCTATTCTGACCCTAAAGAACTGCTGCTGTATTGTTCAGATGGACAGGGACTTGTACTGGAATAATGGAATGTTGTGCATTCAATCCATTTTAACTTTAAATTCTAATAAGCTGTCCTACAAAGCTGAGCTTTGTCGGTTTTTCATGTGTGTTATAAATTCACCTTTTTGATATAATAAATGTTTTCGTATATATATAGCTGTTTTCCAGTTGCAGTTCTTCCAATACTGGAGGTTCTACGGAGCTGGAGAAGAAAACAGACTTGTCTTCCTTTGATCCTAAACACTATGCACATAAAAATGTCCTAACATTTACATTCTCCTAGTAGATAAAAAGGCAGAGATCAAAAAAAAAAAAATCATCAAATCATCCCTTGTGATCTGTTCTGCCTCTGTAGCTGGGTGGGAGGGCAGAACATGGTCTTACTTTGCATCCCAGACTGGTCTCAAACTCAATCAGCTGCCTCCACAGACCACTGAGATTACAGGCTTATGTCACCACACCAGGCAGAATCTCTATTCTTTTTTTTTTTTTTTTTTTTTTCCCGGAGCTGAGGACCAAACCCAGGGCCTTGCGCTCTATCACTGAGCTAAATCCCCAACCCAAGAATCTTTATTCTTGATGGTTCTCTGATGTCTATCCTAATGTCATTAAGCAAACTCCTGTTTGGCTGAGAGCTCAGACCGGCTGAAGGAATTATGTAAGATCAGACAAGGTCCAGAGAGGCGGCTCAGCAGTAAAGACACCAGTCCCAGACACGTGTGGTATGGGAGAACCAATCACACAACTTGTTGCTGTGGCACAGCAAATGTGCAAGACATACAAAATAACTAAATGTGATTTATTTTAAATTATATAACCAAGAAAAACAACCCACCTGTAGGATAACACAACTTTAATAAAACTATTACAGTAATCTCAAAGACAAGGCAAAAACCACTGAGTAACTGTACCATCTAGAGTTAGGAGTTATTGTCAGGAATATGGTAGGAAAAACAGCAACTAGCATGAAGATTATGATGCATAGCTCTTCAAAGATGACTAGAGACCTTACTGCTGGAATCTAAGAATATCCGCCATACAGTGCAAATCTAAAACTGGTTTCTTACCACAACTAGCCTGTGGCCATCCCAACACTTCTCTCTTAACAGACCCTTCCGTGAAAACAGTTACATACAGAGGTACTGAAAGCAGCAAACAGGAAAACTGCACTGGTGCAGCTGACTGGTAGTGGCCCCTCCTGTCACTGCGCTGGTTTGCTCTTCTTACTCTTGTTCTTCTTGTCCCTCTTCTTCAGTCCATCCATGTTGGCTCTCAGTAGATTTGAATAGGCCTGAAAGCCAGAACATGGCCTTAGCAAGAAAAGGTACAAACTGGGAAGCAGGAGACTTTCCATGGGACTTAGAGTGGCTGGCATGAGAAAGCCTACTGTGACACCTATACTGGCAACCCGGTGCCACGGAGTCTGCACTCCTTCAGCAGCTCCTGAGACGTACTCCGCAGGGAGCTGCAAGCTTCACACTCCTTTCAAACAAAAAGGAAAAACTGCAGGCAATGTCCTACTCAGCAATATAGAGCATGTCTGAAGTTTAGGAAAGAACTAGTCTTAAAGATGGAAAAGAATTCAGGTCAGCCTGGTCTACAGAGTGAGGTCCAGGACAACAGGGCTACACAGAGAAACCCTGTCTCAGAAAACCAGAAAAAGAAAAAGAAAAAGGCAGGCAGGCAGGCAGGCAGGCAGGGAAAACCCAGGTGACCTATATTCATAAAATAAGAGCACAGGCAAGCGGTGAGGTCAGGTTCCTACCCTGAGCAGCACGGCTCGCCTCAAGGAAGAATGGAGAATAAGCAAATGGAACTTACCATCTGAAACTTATTCACTTCTTTGGAGCTCACCTGGAAAGGGAGAAAGAGCACCTCTTTTTATAGATATAGACACCACCTATTTCACAACACCTAGGGCAGACATGGTGGCTCACAAACACCTAGGGACCTCTGCACTCTGGAGACAGAAGCAAACAGATATCTGTGAGTTCTAAGCCAGCCTGGTCTACATAGTGATTTGCAGAACTGCACAAGGACCCTGTTCCAAAAAGGAAACAAAAAGTTGACTACCTAATCTTTAAATGTTGATTCCCAACCTGGGACCCAAATGTACTCACTGCTGTCTTTCCATCCTAACCTGCTCTCAAGAACAAGTAAAGCAGCTCTGTGCCTTCGTCCACATGAGATCTGCAGCAGGATGGGAAGGCAAAAGTGGGCTCCCACCAAGCTACTCACCACTATAAAACCCCTCAGACAAACCCACTCTGATAATTCCAATCCCAGCAACTGGGAGGCAGAGATGGGAAGATCTTATGGTGACACACTCTTTAAGGTAAAAAAATAAATTCTTATATAGATGTCCCTGAGTTTTTCCTTTTGGATTCTGAGAGATATCAGAGGACCTGTCAGTGTTCATTTTCTTATGCAAAACACACTAAAACTACTCCTCCAAGTGAGCACAAGATGGCTCTGGTCTGGACAGGCCTGCACTGTCTGCCAATCATTCAGACTGATACAAGCACAATTCAAACTGCCATAAAAGAAATACTACCTAGGGAAAATGCTCAGTTTCACACCGATAGCCACCATGACAGCAATGTAACCCTGCTTTACTTCAAAGGTCTTCTTGAGATATCAACTACTGTACTACTGTGGTTACAGGCGCTCTATAGAATTAAGAAGCATTCCCTTTAAAACCAGGGAATCTTTCTGTTTTGCATATCTACTCTTCTATAAAAAGACCGTGGTTCTTGACTATATATCCTCATAGTACCAAGCCTCATCTGCAGCTATGTTTGTTAAGTGAACCACAAAAACATGGGAAAAATCAGGTTAAAAATAATCATCTAATTCCCAGAGACTGTGTACTGGAGGGCCAGCACAGAAAGAAAATACAGTCATTCTTCACAACTACCACCAGGAGAATGGACCATATACTCATTTCCACAGAAATTCCAGCAGAACAAGCATTAGGTCTCTACTTTTAACAGTTTATTGTTGATAATTTGACCTACAAGAAATAATAACTGGGAAGGTGGTGCACACTTGGGATTCTACCACTTCAGAGACAGAGGCAACAGTGTCAGGAGTTCAAGGCCATGTGGGTTACATAATGAACCTAAGTTACATGAGACCTCATCTCAACCAAACAACCCCCTCCATCAAAAAGAAGTCAAAGTGGACCCTGATCCCAAAACGGCCTGAGAGTGACAGGCCAAAATGAAAGGGAAGGGAGTCTAGACGTAATCCAGACATGCCCCTCCTCAGTCAGTGTTGTAAGTTCAGGGGTCAGGGGATGAGGCTCAAAACAGAGTGATGACTTAACAGGATGAAGACCCTGGCCTGGATTCCATCTCCAAGTGCATGAAAATCATCACTGTCATCTGTCTCAGTTGATAAGACAACCCTGTGACCACAGCACAGGCTGAAGTTCCTGCTGTGATCTTCCTAAATCACAAGTTCAAAGTCGGCCTGAGAATGCTTTTAGACATTTTTTTAAATCCATTCTACTAGCTAGCACTGAGACAGGTTGCTCCTGTACCTTGGTTATTTGAGAGAAAAGTGACTTTTTTGAGTCAGTCAGGCCAACTCAAAAGAAAACAAAGCAGGGAAAAAAAAAGACTCCATCTCACCACTGTGCTGATCTTCCTTTTCCCATCCGTGGCCCTTAACAGACACTTGTTTTCTGCGGGCTCGAGGCCCTCCACGGTACTCTTCCGTGGGATGGGTTTAGTGCGACCATCATCTGTGTTTAAAAAAAAAAGAAACCACACCCGAGTAAACACCATCACCACAGACCACAGGAGTTGCTTCTGGTTCAAAGTGAAAATCTGAACATCGTATGGAAGGGTTCCCACCATCACTCCCATAAATTCACCACACCCGCTATCTCTTTCGATATGGTCAAAACTAGGAGCAACGACTTGATAAACACTGGGAGCCCAAGGCATATTCTACCTCACTAATGGAGCAGGGGTAGGGCTGCCTGTCAGAACGTGGACGTCTGACACACTTAGGGCCCCAGTGTCACCGTGAGCGGGCGGCCGGCGCCGCACCAGCCACACTTCCTAGCACTGCCGCGGCTGTGAGCCCAGGAGGTGGCCGATGCGGAGAGGCCAGAGGCCGGGCTGCCCGCTCCCTGCCATGCCCCGGCGCGGCCCGGGAAGCTGCTTACACTTCTTCAGGGTGATGAACACGCTGCCCGATGACCGGCACTTCTGGAAGAGCCTGGTCAGCTCCGTCAGGAACTGCAACACAACACGCCCCGTTAGGCAGCCTCCAGTCCTCGCCCCGCCGCGTCACGGCCCAGGCCCGCCCGCAAAGGGAGAAACGCTACTCGAGCTGACCCCACTGGCTCGAGTCCATGGCCCTCAGGGGCCGCCGGTACCTGCTCGCTCTCGAGCAACACCATCCTGGTCTCCGCAGGTTCCGACTCCGTCAGCAGAAGCCTCCTGAGGTTCAACCGGAAGTCTCGCTTGTGCTGGGCGGGACTTCCGCTTTAGTTGCCAGTCTTCCGTCAATCCCTACCTAGCTCCGGTTGCCTTGCGCCTGCGCGTTCGTCACCCCCTCCCCCTTCTTTCCAGGATGAGGAATGACACTTTAGGTAGTTGGACTGCCTTGTCAAGATTCACCCTAGGCTGTAGGAGGGAATGAGAGCAAAGGAATGACTGGATAGAAATATAAAGTCACACATGAGTCCACTGCCTCACTTTCCTCATTTTTAAGGTGAAGTACCCCTTTCACAATATGGCCGAGAAGAGCAGATATATTTATATTGAAATACAGAATACAGTCTGGTAAATAAGAAGTGCTAACTAAGCTTTAGCCATTTGTCTTAATCACTGTTCTTCTGCTGTGAAGAGATACCATGACCAAGACAACTCATAAACAAAAGCATATACCTAGGGGCTTGCTTCCACTTTCAAAGATTAGTGTGTTATCATTGAAGGGACTCAATTTTGGCAAGTATTACTCTGGCAGACCTTGACCTTCTATTCCCTCTGCCTTGCTAAAAAAAAAATTCCTAAAGCTAGCCACCAAGGGCTGTTCACTTATTTGGTCATTTCCTTCTCCTGAGGCTGACGACCAAGATCCAGATATCAAAGTATTGAAGTCCAGCAATCAAAGCCCCCTATGGCTCGCCTAATTCACATGCTTATTAAAATTAAACACCTCATCCTAATACTAAGTTTTCCGTTTTACCTTTATAAAGTGCCACTGGGACTTGTCTGTCTCCTTTGTACAGAGAGGCAGTCTTTTGTTCTGTTCCAAAACAAATATCCCTCCTCCTCTCCCTTGTTTGCTTCCCCTTCTCCCACATCTTCTATCTCCTCTCTCTCCCTCTGTCTGTCCATCTCTCTCTCTCTCTGGTTTGCTTGGTTGGGTTATTTGGTTTTTGTTTTGGTTTGTTTGTTTGAAACAGGGATTTTTTGTATAACCTTGGCTGTCCTGGAACTCACTCTGTACACCAGGCTGGCCTCAAACTCACAGAGATCTGCCTGCCTCTGCCTCACAAGTGCTGGAATTAAAGGTATATGCCACTATTGCCCACTGTCTTTGTCTTTTATTCCCTGATGGGGCAAATAAATTTCCTTTGTACTGAGAACTTGGTCTTGAGGGTCCTGGGTCGATATCTTGGCTGCATGCAGGCAGACATGTGAGGGAGAACTAATTCAGAGCTCTATATCCTGATACTTAGGCAGAGAGGCTCAGAGCCAAGCATTTTGAAAGCTCAAAGCCTGTCCCCAGTGACACACCTCCTCTAACATGCCAAGTACACCTCTTAATCTTTCTAATCCTTTTCAAATATTGCCACTCCCTGGTGGTCAAACACTCAAATATCTGAGCCTATGAGGGGTCTTTCTTCCTTCCATCACACCCTTGTTATTTCCATCGCATTCCCAAACAATAAATGTTTACTTATGCAGTTCTAGAACCTCTGGCCTTGTGAATGCCAGGCAAATGAGTGCTTTACCTCTGAGCCACATCCCAAGTCAACTGATAGAGGTGAACTCCTCTAAGCAGGCTGGGTGGCCCTGAAGGGCAACCCCCAGCTCTAGCAAGAATGACAAAAAGTCCAGTCCAATTCTACCTCCCGATTCAGTGAGGAGGCCAGAGTTTTAGGAACTGCTCAATGGAGAGCCAACTTTAACTCTGGACCTTTGTAAGGACAAATATTCAACCTAGCAACAGGATTTTGGCGAGTGCTAGTTAGCCTGTGCCAGGACTTTTAGGGTCTACGCATACAGCAGTGCATAAGACACACTACGGTCCTGGCTTCCTTGAACTTGATATGGAAGGTGGGGAGGAAACAACCAACACAAGCCGGTAGCTGAGTCTCAGATAACCACACTGTGAGGACTACTAGGAAGGTCACAGGACCGGTGAGAGGAATCTTCTAAACGGTTGTCAGGGGAGCTTCCCCCGAAGAGGATGACTGTGAGCTGAAAAACAGAGGGAATAGACATCCAAAATTCCAGAGACAGAGTGTTTCAGACCAAAGGACTGTCTAGAGCAAATGTCCCAAAGAGAGAGAGAGAGAGGGACAGAGAGACAGAGAGACAGAGAGACACAGACACAGACAGAGACACAGACAGAGAGACACAGAGAGACAGAGAAAGAGACAGAGACACAGACAGAGAGACAGAGAGGAGAGAGAACTACGTATGTATGGTGATACATACTTTCAATCCCAGCATGCACAAGACAAAGGCAGTCAGATCTCTGTGAGTTGCCAGCCTAGTCTATGAAGTTTGGCTAGCCAAGGCTACATAGTGAGACCTTGTCTCAAATAAATAAATAGGAGAAACGTGGGAGCCCAGCTAGGGGATTGTGCTAGCTTCCCATTGCTTCTATAACCAGCCCCCAAATCTAGCTTCATAGAGCACACATTTATTCTTTCACATCTCGGGGCGGCTCGAGGGATGGCTCAGTGGCAAGAACACTTGTTGCTCCTGCAGAGGATATGAGTTCTATTCCCAGCACCCACGAATGTCCCTAACCCCAATTCCAGAGTATCCAGTAGACAAATACTTGGTGCACATACATGCATAGAGGCAAAAATTATTAAAAAAAAAAAACAAAACTTTAAAACATGAAATTTTAATTCTTTTATACCCCTGGATCAGAAATCAAAACCCAATGTGTTTAGAGGGCTGGATTCCATGTGGAAGCTTCCAGGGAGAATCTGTTTCTTAGCCGTCTAGATGTTATTTGCATTCCTTGGCTGGTGGCCTCTTCTTCAAATCACTACAAGCTCTGTGTTTTCATGGTCACAACTATTACTGGCCATGATTAATGGTCTTGCCTCCCCCCACCCCACCCCAAAGCAGTTTTTATTTGAGGCAAATAGAAATCTGACCCAAAGGATTACAGTTCTCATTACTCACAACATAACTTTTTTTTTTCCTTTTTTTTTTTTTTTTTTTTTTTTTTTTTTTTTTTTTTTTGGAGCTGAGGACTGAACCCAGGGCCTTGCGCCTAGGCAAGTGCTCTACCACTGAGCTAAATCCCCAACCCACAACATAACTCTTAATGGCATTTCTTGAGCTGTAAATCTTGCTTCTGTTTGGAAAAGGTGCTGTGTTCAACATCCTCTAGGTGGGAAGAAGAAAGACCGAGGGAGGCGGAAACAAACACCTCGGCTACCGACACTGCTCTCCAGGTCTCATGGCCAACTAACAAGTCCTCGCTGTCTGGCCCGCAAGGTGCCACCCGGTGCCACCCAGTGCAGACATGGGCCACGTGACACTTAAAAGGACAGATGAGGCAGGAAGGACAGTGTACATCGCTTGGGGAGGAGCAGGCATTCACAGCTTCTGCATGGATGGGGTCATCCTTGTATCTCCTCAGGGCATACACCCTCCATCCAGTTCCTGCCATGGCAGAGTAGAATGGTCGCATCATCGATGCTCAGCTTGGAGCCAAAGACCTTAAAGTTCTCAGCAATGTGTGCTGGTGTCACAGACTTGGGGATTGACACCAAGTTCTTTTTTGTGGGATACCTGTTAGCACCCAGACTATAGTTTCATTCTACTTGGCTGCAATTGCCCCATTGGGGTCCTCCAGGAGAGAAGCGTCTTTCAGGCTTCATCCAGGGCCTGTCAAGGTCACCACAATGTCTTTTGGAATGGCAGCACTGAGTCACCTTCTCCTGAGTTAGGTGCAGGTGGCACTCAATCTGATGAACTTCAGGCTCCTCTCAATCTGAAGACACCAACTGCTTTCACTAAATCTTCATGCTTTAGTTGATCGGTGGCTGTCCAAGTGGCCCCAAAATCAGAGTCACTGAAAGTCACGTTTCCTGATGCATCCAGTGGGGAATAGTCAGGTCCAGGCTTGCAGCCTGCTGTCCAGTGAAAACAGCAGAGGTCCAGGTGGCAGAGCTGTAGGTCACTGAGTGTTGCTTGGCAGGGGCTGTGGGTCACTGAGTGTTGCCTGGCCGGCTCCTTTTACCATGTTCTTGTCATGGACCGTGAATCACAGCTTGCTGATGTTGAAGAACTTCTGGGGTTTTCTACCTGTTCCTCGTGTGTCTCTAGGAGGACCATGCCCACTGCCTTCTCATTCTGATACACCTGGGCACAGTCAGTGTTGCAGTACCCAATGTCAATAGCAACCTTCACTGTCACTTGGCCAAGAGGGGACATCCGGGTACCCAGACCTAGACAGGCCAGATGGCTAGCCATGACTGCTGCATGTTACACACCCTAGCCCACAACGGTGGCCCTGCCTTCTTAAGAGGAGCACATGGAAAGAATGATTTTGAAAAAACCTAGGCATGGGCTGGAGAGATGGCTCAGCAGTTAAGAACATCTGTAGCTCTTGCAGAGGAACTGGGTTCAGATCCCTGTGCCCAGAGAGCAGTTCACAACTTCAGTAACTCCAGTTCCAGGGATCCAATATCCTCTTCTGGCCTCTGAGGACCCCAGGACACACACATGCAGGCAAAATACTTATACACAAAGATAAATCTCTTTCTAAAAGGATTTAAAAGCCTAGTCATGAGCCAAATGTGGTGGTACACGCCTTCAATCCCAGCACTTTGGAGATGGAAGTGGGAGGGAGGTTGTGGTTTTAGAGCTAGCCTGGGCTAACTAGCAAAACACTGGCTCAAAAAAAAAAAAAAAAACAAACAAACAAACAAAAAAAAACGGGGTTGGGGATTTAGCTCAGTGGTAGAGCGCTTGCCTAGGAAGCGCAAGGCCCTGGGTTCGATCCCCAGCTCCGAAAAAAAAAAAAGAACCAAAAAAAAAAAAAAAAAAAAAAAAAAAAAAAAAAGGACCGTTCCTGGCTTGGCAAGTTTGTGTCTCACGTCTGCCTGTCAGTGGTTGGAGACAAAGGATAGGAGCCCTGATATGCTGAATTATTTAATAAAATGAAATGATGGCCATGTTTTTTGTTAAAATCATTGTCCTTTTTTGTTAAAATTATTACTAAGGGAACTGGGTAGATGTAACAACTCATTCAAAGGAAAATATTAGACACGTTTATAAACCAGAAGTTCAGAGATGCATTTGTAAGAGCAAATGAAGTTGAATCTTGCACAGGAGGGAGCCAGAGCTGTCCCTCCACTCAACAGAGCTTGTCTGTCCAGGCACAAGAATCTTCTGAACTGCTGTGTGTCCTCTTCTACCAAATGAAACAACAGGCTACAACCTGCTAGCTAGCCCTGAGTGACATCATATAATCAGGCGTGCTTTCCCGTTGACGAAATGCACCAATCCTTGTCTTGCTTTGAATTTTTAAAAAACATTTGCAAAAATATATATATATATACACACACACACATACACACATACATGTATATACAAGTACACACATACACACACACACACACACACACACACACACACACACACACCCTTTGGGAAACGAGTTATTTTTTTCTTATAATTCATTTCTTCTCTGAAAAGTGGGACGGAATTGAAGCCACTGGTCACCAGATGTACAGTCCAGCAGCAGCAGGTGTTCCCTTCCCAAATGCTCTAATAGAGCAGGATGTTCGCCCCACCCAGAAGTGTGGTGTGACCATCTCAAGATACAGCAGGGCTTGAAGCTGTCATACAGGGGGAAACGCTAGCCAATAATGGCCAAAGGAAGCCACCAAAGAGATCACAAATCCACCAAGTAAGTTGGCTGGAGCTCAGGGTCTACTTGGGATTTTGTATTCCTCTGCATGGATCTTGTTTGTTTGATCGCTTGCGTGGTTTTCTGAGGAAAGCAGGAAGGAGACAGAATCACGTAGCTCAAGCCAGCCTCGAATTCCCTAAGCGTGGAGAATGGCCTTGAACTTCTACCTCTCCTGCTTCCGTCTCCTGAATACGTGCTCAGTTTTATGCAATGCTGGGAATCAAACCTAGCACTTTGCTGTCTGAGCTACGTTTCTAGCTTCCTTTCCTTAGGATCTTTCTTTCTCTGTTCCCTACTCACCCACCAACCCACCGTGTGTGTGTGTGTGTGTGTGTGTGTGTGTGTGTGTGTGTGTGTGTAAGGTGAGGATTGTTTGTTTTTTTCTTTGAATTTCTTTCACTTTCGTTCCTGTCCATCATTTTGTATACTCCACCTTTACTTGACTGAATCTGAACCTTAATTTCCTCACAAAATGGAGGCGTCATGAACCATGGAAGTGCCTGCCTCCCTGGAGAGGAGTGAATAGTCTATCAGATCATGCAGTCACCCAGACTAGAGGTGGCTGCCCCAGTTTCCCACCTGTAAAACAGAAGCACAGTCTCACAGACGTTGTGCCTTATAGGGACTGTCCTCTGGGCCGAGGTGACTGTTTGCAGTTCTACTCTGAATAGACCTAGGATTCTGAGCCGCCTCACCCAGGCTCGGTGAACTGAATTTGGAGTGAGCTGAAGACGAAGAAGTAGATGGCTGAAAGGAAATACAGAATGGCACTGGGCTGGCCTGGGCTCAGGGTGACAGATGAAGTCCCAAGACCTGGAGACCTCGTGAGTCAGTGGGAAGAGATTAGCTCTGGTGAGAAAGGCACTGCAGGGGAAGCCAGAGGGAGAAGAGAATGTGTTCTGGAAGCCTGGGTGTTCCTACAGAGAGTAACTACACTGGCATGTTGGCACACATTCTGGCCAGGTTGCCACTCAAAGCTGTTCATTCCTACTCTTTTCTCCAATCAGTAAGCGTTGGTTGTGCACATGTGGGAGGCTCCCTAATTCTGGGAGCTCATTGCTCCTACCCTGCCCTCTTCCCCAGAGTGGAGTGATGCATTTTAACCCTGCCCCCAGTGCCCTACAGAGACCATGTGAACAGCTCCACTTGGGGTTCAGAGTGCCTGGGGTTGTCCTGGTCCCTCATTTTTCTGAATCTTTTCCTACCCCCAAAGGGTTGTTTTCCAGTTGCGAGGAGATGATTCCACCATCCTGTAAGGACTTACACCAATTCCTAAAGTCACTTCTACTTCTGTTAACTCAGAGGGTATGGTACCACATGTCTGTAATCCTAGCACTGCAGAAGCAAAGGAAGACAGATGCAAGCTGAAACCATTTTGATCTAGCCAGTGAGTGCCAGGCCAACCAGACGCTTTCGGAAGTACAGTATCTGTCCCTGAAGCCCCTCGGGGGTTTAGGAAGTCTCTAGAGTCTCCAGATGCATGCCATTAGCACTGCCCTTCTTGCCCCATTAGACACAGCAGAGGAGCCCCCCCAACCCGTGTCTTCCAGCAGCCCTCCCCCCACCCCCGCTCAGTCTCCCAGGGACCCACCTGCAGTACTCCTCGTGGCCAGCAGGGGACGGCATAGCATCAACGGACAGGTGCAGCGGTAGGGGCCCAGGGTCTCCTAGAGCTTGGATAATTATTTACCTTAGACGGACAAGAATATCCTAGATTGTGGGCTTTATCTTTACAATATGCTTCAGGAGGCGGTCTGGGCTTTCTGGGGAACAAGGAGATTATCAATTATCCATTCACTGAACAGGAACTTACCAGGCACCCCGTGTTGCAAAGAACTCACTGTGTATCTAGAACAGACCTGTCTCTAAGAGAGGGAATAATTTCACTGAACGACATATTTACTGAGAAGTTACTAAGTGCCAGGCTCATTTCTAGGCACTTTACCTGTGTTCTCTGGAGTCCTCCTAATATTCCTGGGATTTGAATATTTCATGCCCACTGTCACTAAAGCACCAAGAAAGGGGTTAAATGACACCAAGGGGAAGTAGGGACTGGACCTTCAGGGTCCAGTGTACAATGTCCCTGTGTCAGGAAAGAGTATATGAATAGATCCAGGATGGAACGCACACCAGGGGCTGGACCTTTCAGACATCCAGAGTTGGCCATAAAGATGGCGGAAGGGAGAGGAGGCAGAAAACTGATCTCTCTCTCTCTCTCTCTCTCTCTCTCTCTCTCTCTCTCTCTCTGTCTAGACCCACATTCCAAGGCCATGTTACACTCTGAGAAAAAAAATCCTGTCTCTGGAATCAACAAATCTTAAATTCTAGGCTCCACACAGCACATTCTAGGTGTGTTTCCAAAGGAAAGTCACTTTTTAATGAAGACTTACTGATTTTTTGGTGAGTGTTTGGCCTGCAGGTAAGTCTGTGTAATACGCATGCAATACCCACAGATGCCAGAAGAGGGCATCAGATCCCTGGAACTGGAGTCACAGATGGTTGTGAGCCACCCCGTAGATGCTTGGAATAGAATCTGGGTTCTCTGGAAGATCCACAGGTGATCTTAAGCGATGAGTCATCTCTCCAGCCCACGAAAGTCGCTTTTACTTATTTCTCTTCTTTTAAAGAATTATTTATTTTATGTATGTGAGTACACTGTCTTCAGACACCAGAAGAAGGCATTGGATCTCATTACAGATGGTTGTGAGTCACCACGGGTTGCTGGGAATTGAACTCAGGACCTCTGGAAGAGCAGTCCATGCTCTTAACCACTGAACCATCTCTCCAGCCTTGTCACTTTTATTTCTAAGAGCTTCCATCTCAGCTGGAAATGGGAAGGTCTTCCTCACTGGGGTGAGTTATATGAGAACTGTAGAAAGATGCCCCAAAAAACAAGCCCCAGAGAAGCCGGGTGTCAGTGTCCTCACCCCCTGCTACTCAAACAGTACTTGGAGCACAAATAATCGGTCCTCCAAAGCCCCACCCCTCACCCTATTGAACAAAATGTTACTCTCCTCGTTACCTCACTTTCCTCCCTCTGTGCCAGTTAGCTACCTCACCCTAACACATTCATCATGGGTCTCACATGCCCCGCCTCCCTGCTTTTTTTTTTTTTTTAGCTCATGCTTGTAGGGAACAGAGGGACACCCAAGTGAAATCCTGACTGAATGAGTATCGCTAATGTAGGGATACCCATGTCAAAGATTATAGACTCAGACCCATGGAAAAATAGCAGTCTCCATCTCCTGCCAGGGTGGGCCTCAGAGGGAACTGGGAAAAGCCTTCACTTCTGGTCCATGTGTGGATGTTGACAGTGCATACAGAAATGTTCATCATAGCTTTATCCCACCAACACCTCCATGTTTAGGGCCTTAAGAATGTTCCTCTACAGAGACTGGACCTGCCGAATTAGCTAGACTTGATCCAGTATACATTAATCTTGCCTCCTTGCTTATCTGTCTGTATTAACATCACCTCCTCCTTCAGCCGTATGCAGTAACTTCCTGTTCAAGTCTATATAATAAACACTGAGCTTCCAGAGCGCTGTGGTTTCTCCATCCAAGAGCCCAGTCCACCCAGCCCAACTTCCTGTATGGTATGTCTGTGTGTCTGTCTTTTTGTCATTCCCTTGCTGTCCACCTCAGATCAAGTCCCAAGGACTCAACACATGCTTACCTTGAACATCATTCCCCTGCCTCTGCCTTTTGAGTACTGAGAGTGTTCTACCGCACCTAGCTCTCTCACTAGCACCTCAGATGCCAGTGTTTGGGGGAGATACATAGGATTCCCTGTAGCCTACAGACTGTACCCCATAAACAGCCCCTGGTCCCATGTGTCTTGTACAGAAGCAGGGTTGGGGCAGCGCTCATGCAGGGTGTACCACGCACCGTACAAAGGAAACTGAGGCCAAGTCAGGGGTGCCTGGCTGTTATACAAGCAGCCCTGTCCAGAGTACCCTGCCGTGTGAAGGCTCTTGCTCCCCTCACGGCCTGTTTTGCCCTACGCTGTTAGTGGGTGGGAGTCAGGGTCCTCCACTGATGATGTCTGGGGTCCCGAATTTGTTTGTTTGTTTTCAAGGCAGGTTCTTCCTGCATAGCTCTGGCTGTCCTAGAACTCACTATGGAGAACAAGGTGGCTTGGAACTCCGGAGATCTACCTGCCACTGCCTCCCGAGTGCTGAGATTAAGAGAGTGTGCCGCCATCTCTGAGGGTCCCAAGTTTAAACTTTCCAGCTTGGAAGGAAATGGCAGGAAATAATTCTCTGAGGATTCCAATACAGATCACTCCCCGGGCTAACTCCCAAAGCGAGAGAGACTCTCGTGTAATCACTCAACCTCAGTAGACCGCTCTGGGAGGTGAACAGATGCAGATTTATTGGGGGAAAACAGACACAGAAGCAGGCTGCCCATCTGATGGAGCCTAGAAATTGTGTCAGTGGCTCACAAGACGAGAACTGGAAACACGAAGGCCCCTGAAGATCTTCCTAGTCCAACCTTTTACTTTCTACTATTCTTTCAGGGGTTGGGAGCAGGGGTTGGCTGACTTGGTTTGTGTTTGTGTTTGTGTTTGTTTTGTTTTGTTTTGTTTGAACTGGGTTTCATTAGGCAGCCTTGGCTGTCCTGGAACTCACTCTGTAGACCAAGCTGGCTTCAAACTCAAGAGACCTGCCTGCCTCTGCCTCCCAAGTGCTAGGATTGAGGATGTGAACCACTGCACCCGGCTTCCTCCTAGTCAACAGAATTCTTAAGAAAACAGAATGGGGTTCAGAAGGAAGAGTAGACACTGGGAGCCTTGAGGCCCAGGAGTGAGGAGCAACCGCCCTTCACACACTCTGAGTCCCCACCTTCTTAGGGTAGCCAGGATGGAGGCTTGGGCTCCTGTCCAGGAGACAACTCAGGTTGGGACAACAGGGCAGGTGGGCCTGTAGGTCAGCCTCAGCCGCCACTGGGAAGGAGAAGAGGCAGTTGCAGGCCTCACACCCCAGGCGCCAGGCCACAGATTAGAGGCAGCTTCCTGCTTGGCTCTTGTCCAAGGCCATTTCACAATTGGGGGAAGAGTGCAGGGCTGAGAGTACCAGGTTACTGCTCTCCCCACCCCCACTCCAGCCCTTCTCAGGCCCCCTAGGGAGCATGGGCCAGGCCCTGCTGCAAGTTCAGAGTGAAGAGAGTTGCAAGAAAGGAGACAGAGGCTGGAAACATTTGCAGAGTGGGATGGAGGGGCACTGCCACCTCTCTCCCTCCTCCCTCTCTGACCACCTGCAAGCACTTACACAGCAGGGCTCCTTTTAAGGGTGGAGTGGTCAGCTCAGGTCATTCCCATAGCAACTCTCCTGCTGAGTCAGAGGGGTGCCTGGACAGCCAGGGGCCCATAAGTGCCACAAGAAACAAGGTCATGGTCAGCTTCCCATAAGGAGACAAAGTGCCTGGCAGACAGCATGTTCCACAGAAGAACATGGTTCTTCATTTCAACATGCCTGAGGCCAACTGGCTCAGCTGACTGAATTCAGGCAGGAACCAAGAGAGAGACGTAACCGTGTGCTCAAGATTCACTGTGCCCTTGTTTATGTGGTCAGCTTTGTGCTGGTTCTGTGTGGGATTGAAGTAGGAGGCAGTGATAAAGCACCCAGAGTCTCCTGTCTGTCAGTCTTGAGGAAGAGACAGAACAAACCTAGGTGAAATGTCAAACCACAAGACAAGGCAGGAGGAAGCAGGGGCCATACTGGCTACATGGTCAAGGAGAGCCACTAAGCGGAGAGAGACAGCCTGTGTGCAAATCTCAGGAAGAATGAACCCGAGGGAGACAGACAGAGCAGAGAGAATCAGGCTGTGCAGAGAAGACAAGAGAAATCTCTCCCACAAGGAAAGGAGAAGGGGACAGGACTGAGTGAACACATCTGGGGGACAAGGACCTGCTTCCCCAAGAGAGCTGGTGTGCCTTGAAGCCAAACATGGCCAACCATACACAGCTTCCTTGTTGAGACTTTTTTTCCTAAAGCTGGCTCCTAGGTATCCACGGGAAGTGTCTGAGGAAGGTTACAGTTTAGAGGGTGAGTGCGTGAGTGTGTGTGTGTGCGTGTGTGTGTGTGTGTGTGTGTGTGTGTGTGTGTGTGTGTGTGTCAAGGCCAGGGAGACCAGTCTCTCCATCGCAGGAAGTGCTCTGACAACAGGAAGCAGCTGCAACATGCTCCAGGGTCCTACTAATGTCTCTCACTCGCCTACACTGACTGTTGTCCCCCGCCCCCACCTCTCACCCCCACAGAACAAACTGTTCTTCAAGAAACTCTGGGGACAGAGGGTTCACACCTGCTCCCAGGTCTGTTTGGGTAAGTCTTCATGAGCCCAGACTGAGAGCCCAGTAGAGCCCGGCTCATCTCAGCCTTCCTCTCTCTCTCCCTATCTCCTCCCACCCCAGACCCAGGTACTGTACACTGGGACACCGAAGCCCGGACATTAGCTCCGGGAAAACTGGAAGAAAACACCTCATCCTGGGACTCTCAATAGTGTCTCCAAGTAGGCCTTAAACTTCAGGCCTCAGACTCGGAAGTCGGGCCGCTCGGCCGTGAGAAGGAATCAAAGCACTGTGTTCTAAGCTGCACTCTCATTAATCGGCCCTGTGGTATTGGACCAGTTGCTTCCTGTCTGGCTCTGTTTCTTCCTCTGCAACACGAGAAATTGGGATTGATGGATTCTAGGGTCCCTTTCGTTTTAAATTGTGCAGCTTCGACGTTCTGAGACTACTTTAGGGTGCTCACAGGGACTGGAGCTAGAACGGCTGAGAGGAAAATCAGGATCAGACTCCAGCTGGGGTCCATGTAGAGTAGAAATGAGCTCAAGGGGCTAAGTACAGCTTAGGAGCCATTACTATGCTACAGGGGGACTGAGTGCCGTTCCCGGCGCTCACATCAGGTGAATCACAGCCTCTATAGCTCCAGGTCCAGGGACTCTGACCCCTTCTCCTGAGCCCCATGGGCACCTGAACTCACAGACACATAACCACACACACAGACACATACATGTATATATAATTCAACATATTAAGCATTTTAAGTAAGAAACTCAATTCAGAACTTCATATCTTCACTCAAAGACAGATAATGTCAGCAGAGTTGGCAATACTTGTAATCTCAGAGCACTGAGGCAGGAAGATGGCTGGCTATGAGTCTGAGGCTGGTCTGTGCACAGCGAATACCAGGGCAGCCTAGGTTAAAGTGTGAGATCCATCTCAAAAATAAACAAAAATATGAAGAAGGCAAGCATGATGGTGCACATCTGTAACTATGGGCAAGCATGATGGTGCACATCTGTAACTATGGGCAAGCATGATGGTGCACATCTGTAACTATGGGCAAGCATGATGGTGCACATCTGTAACTATGGGCAAGCATGATGGTGCACATCTGTAACTATGGGCAAGCATGATGGTGCACATCTGTAACTATGGGCAAGCATGATGGTGCACATCTGTAACTATGGGCAAGCATGATGGTGCACATCTGTAACTATGGGCAAGCATGATGGTGCACATCTGTAACTATGGGCGCTTACTACTCATGGGGTTAGGAGCCCTTACTACTCTTGTACATATATACTTCCAGCACGTTGGAGGTCAGAAGCAGGAGGATCTGGAATTCAAGGCCAGCCTTAGCTATGTCCAGGCTGCGCTAAACAAGACCCTGTTCTTCAAAAATAAAATAAAACAGAAAAGAGAGACAGAGACTAAAACTGACTTGGGCCTCTTGACTTGAGAATTTCTCTCAAGAAGAGCTATCCAAGAAGGGGCCAGCAAGGCAGTTCAACAGGTGATGGCACTTGCCACATAAGCCAGGCAACCTAAATTCCATCCTCAGAATCCACACAAAGGTAGAAGGAGAGAACTTACGCCACACAGTTGTCCTCTAACCTCCACACGGTTGCTATGACATGCATACCCACACATCACATAATACACATGCACATAGTAATAAATTAAATAATTCAATAAAAAAGCAATACTAGGCACACAGCAGCACATGCCTGTGATCCAAATATTTGGGAGGCCAAAGCAGGAAGATCACTGTGTGCGTTTGAAACTACTCTAGGCTGTATTGTGAGTCAAGTCCAGCCTGTACTACATAGCAACACTTTGTTTGTTTAAGAAAGAAAAAATGGAAGAAAGGAAGAAACAAAGAAAGAAAGTGCAAGCAGCCTGTAGTTTTACTGAAAATTCCCAAATTCTTGGTATAGAGGAGCTAGGATGCTTCCAGATGCTGGATTTTCTTGGTCTCACACACACAAGACTGGGAAAGGGGAGAAGCACTGGGGGAGGGAAACACTAGCCAGAGAAGAGCGGGTTATAGTCATAGCTGGGAAGAACAGACCCCAGCCTTCCCAACTCTGTGTCTCCCTTAAGACACAGTCCCTTAATGTCCATTTCAAGTTTATTTAGTGTAGGAAAGAAAGAACGTGCCCTTTACCTTCCCGGGATTTGATAATTAAGTTTAAGCTGGCAGTGTTTGTGTGGGGGTGGGGGTGGGGATCTGTTCCTGACAGGAGGACAGGGACCAATAGCAAAGTAAGATCTAGAAGTGTATGTGGCTTCTTCAAGGGAGCGGAAGACTTAAGATTTAGAGAGAAGATGAGTGGGCTCTCAGAAGAACAAACAGGTGACAGACCGTGTCTGAGCATGGTGAGGACCTCCAGACGCCTCACAAGTGATGACTCACAAACAGGAGTCACACCACTCCAACGTCTTCCAGAGTTACCTTAAGGCAGGTAAGCACAGTCCAAAGAAAGTCCCCCCACACACCCCGTACACAAGCTGCTTCCCAAGTCCTTCAGTTTGAAGTGGAATCTTTTAAAATAGTTATTTATGTGTTATGCATATTGGTGTTTTGTCTGTGTGTCTGTCTGCACACCAGAAGAATGCACTGGATCCCATGGGATACAGTTACAGATGGTTGTGAGCCACCATGTGGGTACTGGGAATTGAACTCAGGACCTCTGGAAGAGCAGTCAGTGCTCTGAACCTCTGAGCCATCTCTCCAGCCCAGAAAAGGGAATCTTTAGGGATGGCATCCCCTGAATTCCTTCAGCAGTTATAGCAAAACAAAACAAAATAAAACAAAAAATCCAAAAATCTCGGCACTGCTATCAAGTCCCCATAATGATTTAAAAAGCTAACATTTTGGGGTTGGGGATTTAGCTCAGCGGTAGAGCGCTTGCCTAGCATGCACAAGGCCCTGGGTTCGGTCCCCAGCTCCGAAAAAAAAAAAAAAAAAAAAAAAAAAAAAAAAAAAAAAGCTAACATTTTGTCTTCTAAGCCTTGGGGTATGCTTAAGAGGGGGTATGAACTGAAGGGGGAGGGGGCAGGAGGCAAAGGCCACAGGAGCCATAGTTCTTCAGAAAGAAGAAAAGGAGAAGGGAACAGACTCTGTGCTAGCTCCTCAGAGCCATACTATGGGTAGTGATGAAGGAGCGGGCCTCATCTCCTAAACAGCGTCTGTGTCCCCCTGAAGCACTAAGCATTTCCCTTCTAGGCCTCAGCAGCTCTAGGAAAGAACAGTCAACTTAATATCTACTTCCTGTTTGCTTTCGAGTGTGCAAGAAGGGGCCAGGTCGCGCCGCAGTCTCCTACCAGCTTCACCAGGCGCCTCAGACCAAATGAACCAAGAGCCATTTCAAAAGGGCAGGGAGCAGTGCTGGAGGTGGAAGGGCGGTTGAGGGTATGGGAGAAGGGAACAAGATGTTCTCCATGGCGTTTGCTCTGAAGGCTTGCCTGCACTCTGCCAAATCTAGTTTTGGCAAAAAAAGCAAACGCAGAGAAGAAGAATGAGAACAAGCTGTGTAGGGTGTATCTCAGTTGTAGCCCAAAGGCCGGCGGGCCTGGGGCTTGCATGTACGCACACAAGAGGGTGCGGGCGTGTTAGCCAGCGGGTGGCCAGGGTGAACACCTGCGACCCCAGGAGAGGTGTCAAGGCCAATGGGGCCGGAAGCCTCGTGTCAGAGGCCCCATTCCTCCCCTTGCTCATCCCAGCCCCTGACTCTCTCAGCTAACAGGAAACAGAAAGGCAGAGGGGTTCCACCTTCTATTATCTAGCACTCAACCTTCCTCAGGCCAGCGGCCTTTTTCACCCCAAATAACCTCCCCCTTCTGTCCACCAAGCAAGTCAGAGGGCATTGTAAGCAACTCCTCTGTCCCAGGCACTCAAGAAGTCCTGGGGCCTCTTTCCTCAAAAAAAAAAAGTTACTGCCTAAAAGGAGAGTCAAGAGTGCCGCATAGCACTCGGTGTGAGGTGGGGGGAAACGTAGGTGGATCCCTGAGTTCTAGGACAGCCTGGTCTACAGAGTGAGTTCCAGGGCAGCCAAGGATACACAGAGAAACCCTGTCTCAAAAGAGATTGGGGGACGGGGGTATAAGGCAGGGTCCACAGGCATGGCTGCTCCCATGCAGTGGAGAAGGTAGAAGGAAGAGAAGAAAGACTAGGAATGAGTAGAAGCCCTGGACCTTTACCTTCTGGTCTTTCTGTCCCTCTCTCCCCAGTGCTGGAGCTGTAGGCGTGCATCATAATGTAGCCTATGCCATGCTGGGGTAAAGCTCAGGGCTTTGTGAAGGGGAGGCAAGTGCCAACAGAGCTGCATCCCCAGCCTTCCTTCGTACACAAATGACAGCTCTGTAATATCAACATGGGCTTCACATTAACTCACACTGCTGGGTCCTACTCGGTAAAAGGCAAAGTCTGTCTTTACTTTGGATGTTGGATGCAAGTGAGGTTCAACCCGCGCCTCTCTCTGATCGGGAGGACCACACCACCTTCCTCAAACTGCTCAGAGCCGAGCATCGTGGCACATGCCTGCCATCCCAGCATTAGGAGGCAGAAGGAGCAAGAGTTCAAAGCCAACCTGCCAGCTACCTAGTCCGTCTGAGACCAGCCTGCTATACAACAGACCGTCTCAAAAACAAAAATGGGCGGGGCTGAGAGGAGAGGAGGGAGGGGAGCTGCAATTGGGGTGCAATGTGAATAAAAAATATAAAAAAAATTTATTCATGAAGTAGGGGCAGAAGCAGATTGGGTTAGAGTCATATGCTGTCACTAGCAATGGGTGCTAGGAGACAAAAGGACAGCAGTAAACACTCTTAACCACTAAGCCATCTCTCCAGGTACCATTCCCTAATTTCTTTCTTCGTTTTTGTCTTGAGATAGACACTTACTCTTTAGCTCAATCTGCACAACAGTTTTTACTCAGGATAGACACGATCGCATATACCTATAAACCCTGCTCTTGGAGGCAAAGGCAGGAGTCCCTTGAGCTGGAAGCCAGCCCAGGCTGCATAGCCAGAAGTTTTATTTTTATTTTTATTTTTATTTTTATTTTTATTTTTATTTTTAAATTATATGTGAGATTCTGGAACTTCCAAAGGGAAGAGACAAACAGGGCAGCATGGAGAGGCACAGAGCTGATGCCTCCTTGTGGAACATTCCAGCTCACCCTAACAGCATCCCTGCGTTCACTGGCAGGAAGCGCCTGCCAGCTTCCATGCCCAAAGCATCCATCTGGGCATGACTGGCAATCACTGGCTACCTGATGACCTCAATCTGGAATGCCCTCCTCCCCTCCCCAGAGCTTGAGAGTTGTAGGGTAGGCCACAGGTTGCAGATGACAGGTGACGTTCTTGGTCTTTTGGACAAGGCTAGACACTCTTAAACAGTTTAAGGACCACCACGAGTCTCCTCATTGGCATAAATTTGGGTGGGGCTGGATTCCAATGAGCAATAAAGGATATTTCTATCACTTGGGAAATCCCAGATATTTTTGAAGCTCTATGTCAAAAAAGGGGACAAAGACCAAGAACATGGGTTTTCTTTATTAAACCACAAACTGGATTGGACAGTTCTCGTAGGAAACAGGTTCCTGAGGACAGAAATGCAGAATAGGGCAGATTTATAAGGTCAAAATTGATGGTATTGAGGCTTAGCAAATGTCCCTCAAAGCCTGGCAGTGTGATGTAAGCTGAACTAAAAGAACTAAAACTGAAGGCCTGGGGTGTCTGAAGGCCTGGGGTGTGTTCTCTCAGTCCTCCCGCTCCCAAACACCTAGCAAGACTTCCTCTGACATTCCCTTAAGACCATACCAACCAAGGAAGAATACGGTATTCTTCAACCATTTTATAGAAACTCCACTAATCAAGAAAGATTGAACTCTCAGAGGAAGAGATTGGAAAGCAACCATCATGTTTAGGGCCCAGAAACTGGTTGTCTGTTCTTCAACCATCCATCTGTAAGACTCATCTATTTTAAGTGCTTCACAGTCTTCCCTGTGGATAGAATAGTTACGTCCATCCATATTGTATGCATACAATTTTTGTATTTGTATGTTATATACAAACATACATACACATATACATACATACATACATACATACATACATACATACATACATACATACACTCATACACATAAACCAAGAAGGAGAATCTGTATGCCTTTCTACATGCTAATCCTCCTACTGTCTGCTTAGTCCTATAGACTTGCTTATGCAAGACTCCAGAGAGAGTTCAAGCCTCTTTTGGAAATGGGCAAGGGGAGAAGTCGCCCCCTATAGGAGAGGCAGGTGACCTCCTTCAGGGTCCTGGCAACTAGTCTCTCTCTTCACACGTTTTATTTCAGGTGTCCACCCCTGGAGGAGAGGCCTCTCAATCTCCACATCTGTGCCAGGGTCCCCACGACTCCAGTCTGCCGTCCTCCAGCTCTCTCTGGTGATATCCCGCCAGTCCAAATGCCTTCTCCCTTTCCAGTAGCTGAGTCTAATGGCACAGGCCAGTAATCCCAACCAATCCAGAAACTGAGGCAGGAAGAGCACATGTTTAAAGCCAGTCTGAGAAATTTAGTGACCTCCTATCTCAAAAGTTTAAATGAAAGGAAACCTTAGAGAGAGAAGTAAAGGGACAAGGTCAGCAAGATGCTTCTGTTGGGAAAGGTACTTGCTGCCAAGTCTGACGACCTGGATTTGATCCCTGGAACCTACATGGTGGAAGAGGAGACTCCTACAAGGTGTTTTCCCATCCCCACACAGTACCATGGCATGCGCATATGCACGTGTCTGCACATAACTAATTAATTAAACATCATTTTAAATGTATTGCACTGCACCTCCAGCCTTGTGCATAGAGGGAGGGTTAGGGGTGAGATGCAGCCCAGCAGTAGAGAGCTTTTCTAGTGTGAGGGAATCCCTGTGTTCAATCCCCAGTGTGGCAAAAAGAAAAGGAAGTCTTACCTGATTACCCCCATGGGAAGGGTCCCTGTTCTAAATTCTGAAAGCTCTTTGAATCAGTCCCTTACTGTCTCACAGGGACTATGAGACAACCATATCACTGCACACACTTTTTTAAAAGTTTTTTTTAAGACTTTTATTTCATGTGCATGAATGTTTTGCCTTCATGGGTGTATGCACATCACCAGCATGCCTCACAGTGTCCACAGAGGCCAGGAAAAGCATTGGATCCCTTAGAACTGGAGTTGCAGATGGTTGTGAGCCACTTAATGTGGGTACTGGGAGCAAATCCCAATTCTCTGTAAGAACAGCGAGTGCTCTTAGTGGTTACTAAGCCAGCTCCCAGCTCCCCTCTCCACACACATTTTTATCTCCCCGTTTGTTGCTCAGCTCCGTAACCCTTGGCGCCACACTCCAAACAGACAGCCCCATGTTTTGTGAAACATCCGTGGTCTCTACATACACATCCCTTCTCAGCTTCCCTCATGGTCTGGGTTCTTCTGAATAGAATGTGAGTAGCCAGCCCGTTGTTCCTTCAGAGAAAAAGCAAGCAACTGTGTCCCAGTCCTTGCATTAGCCTGAGCAGAAGTACAGGCTGGCACATGAGTGCTGCAAACAGTCCTTCCTAGAGAGTATCGTCTTTCTCCCACTTAAGCAAAATAAAGGAGTAGTAGCGCTAGGAGCTATGTGTGTCTCTGCTGGGAACAATGAAAAGAACCTGGGAGTTGAGGTAGGACACGCCAAGGTCAAGGCTTGCTTCTCTGGCAGGACCCTAAGCTTCCTGACCACTTTGTTAAGACTGTTCTTGGCAGATGCTCGGCCAACCGGCAGGTGGATTGACAAGATGAAAACTCTAACCAACGTGATCGGAGCAGGCAGCTGGCAACACTAAGCAGCGTGAGGGCCTCTGGGGACAGGCCCAGCTGAAAAGAGCTGTCTGGAACTGTGCGGAAAGTTCTCCCTCGCGGCTTCCAGCCCCTGACAACCCCGGAGCAGAATCCAAGTCCTGGCGAGCGTAGAGTGAGTTGCTGGTGTACATTAACAGTATCGTAGAAACCCAGGCAGGGTGGGAGCAGCCTGCTCATCCACCTGCTGCCTTAGGAGACTTGGCCCACAGGCCCTGAGGGACTCTCTGAAGGTCCTCAGTGGGTAGCTCCAGGATGAGGTGAGTGACGCAATCTGAAAATGAGGCTTCCTTTTCCCTCCCTGCCTGGCAAGAGATTGCCCAGGAGAGGAGTAATCAGACACACGAAGGGACATATGCTGAGGTTTCTCAGTGGCTCAGAAGGTGCCCTACAACTGAAACAGGGGCTTGACTCTCACGCTACTGGGGCTGGACACTGCTACTGGCTACCCTAGCGGCACTCCTGCTGCTCATGCTCCCTAGCGTCTGGGGCGAGGGAGGGGGGGGCAGCCATAGTTTGGGAATGGAAAAGGTATCCAAAGAAATAGTTAATTGTCTCCCCTTCCCCCAGGCCCCTGCACCTGCAGGCTGCGGTGTGTGGTTTCCCACAGCTGCAGCTGCCTCGCAGCAGCCCCCTCCCTCCAAGGGAACCCGAGAGGCCCCAGAGTCTGAGGCTCCTGCAAGGGGCTCCTGGTCCTCCATTCAGTGTCTAAGGGCGGCATAGGATGCTTTTAGAGCCCTCTAAGAGCTGCCACAGGGAGTGTTCTGATAGAGTGGCCAATTTGGGGTCCCTGCTTGGGTGCCAATGGCAGAGATTCTGGTTTGGAAAATGGAAAGGGTTTCTTGAGTAGGAAAAATAGCCATAACCTTTCTCCATAGGGCCTTTTAGCCCCGCCCTGCTCTGCTGACTTCTGGAAGAGGCTGATTGGCATCCCTAGGGTTAACTTGGCATCATGGTTCCCTGAGGTGGGACACCTCCAGAAGAGAGGCTAAATGAGTGAGAGAGGGGACTGGGAAGGAAAGCAGGAAGAGTGAGATTGGGCAGGCATAGATCTCAGCTGGTCACAACAGCCTCGAACCACAGAGCTGGGCCTCTGGCAAGACCTGTTCCTAGCCCAGCAAAAGGTCAACCTAGGCTGAGTCAGTGAGACAATGTACTGGAGGCGTTCCCTCTGGGACATCTCCTTGGACCAAGCACGAGCTGGACCTAAAGTTCAGCCTAGCCTAATCGCTATGCCTCCATCTCTGTCCTACAAAACACAAGCTCTGATTCTAGGGGTGTAGTTGGCTGATGACACCTGGGGTGCCACTTCTAGGGTACAACCACCAAGGAATACTCACTTGGACCTGATGCCAAAGCCAGAGAACATGGAGGTAGGAATGTGAGAGGTCTGGACTGTGACAGGCAGGGTCCCAGGCTCTGGCTTCTTTTGCATTCAGCTCCAGGCAGACTGCTGCCCTTCACCCTTCAGAACTTCTCCTACCAGACCCTATGACCTCAGGCCCAGACGTCATTGGTCCCCAGTTGCAGAGATCATTTGGCAAAGGAGGCTTGAGAGGAAATAGAACTGCCCATCTCGGTAACCCTGTGAGAAGATGTAAGGAGCAGGGAAAGAGAGGCCGGCAAAAACTACAACTCAAGAATAAGTCTTTTGGGGGTTGGGGATTTGACTCAGTGGTAGACCCTGGGTTTGGTCCCCAGCTCTGAAAAAAAGAAAAGAAAAGAAAAAAAAAAAAGAATAAGTCCTTTGCAGGGTGACAGCCAGAGCCTGGGAGAGGCAAGGGTGCATAAGAGGTAAGCGTAGGGCAAGCTTTGCTCTTGACTTCTCCCTATTATTCTTCCTGTCAGGATATAACAACGTCCAGCACCAGACTAGGACTGGTGTCAGGAGACCACTGTGTGCCTCAGACCATGCTTGACCCATTCACAGCAGTGCAACCTGGCACACAAACACTGCAGAACCCTGACTGAAGGGTGATCCTGGGGTTCTGATTTCTCTCCAGGTGTACAGAGCCAACGCCGTGTGAGAGAGAGGGACTGGAACGATCACTCTACTGAGCACTGGCTGTTCTTCCAGAGGATCTGGATTTAATTTTCATTTCCCACGTGGTAGCTTACAAGTATCTATAACTTCTCTTCCGGGGGAACCTGATGCCCTCTTCTGGCCTCCACAGGTATTGCACACACACGGTAGACACACTTAGGCCCGCGCGCATGCGTTCACACACACACACACACACACACACAGACAAAACAAAACAAATGTATATTTTTAAAATAAATAAATAGAGTTCTGGAGAAGCAGATGCTCGTGCTGAGGTGACTTTGCCCACATGAGTTTCATGGTTATTTTTACTCTGTATCCAGTATTACTCATTATGATCTTGAGAACTTACTGTCAAGAAAAACAGAGAAAAACAGAGAAAGCCTGCTGTTGGGAGAGCTACTGGCCAGACCTACAGTGTACTTTTTGCCTGTCCCAAATCTCAGTGACACCAGTTTTACAGTATTATATATCAGCATAGGCCCTTTGCCAAGGTGGACAAAGTGGACAAGTCTGGGATACATCGAACTCTGTACTAAAGAGAAACAGCAATACATACATACATACATACATACATACATACATACATACATACATACATACTGCACACATATAAAAGAATAGAGAACAAATGGGATGTATAACCTGGGGGGAAGTGTTGACACTATATCTCACTATATTATACCTTACTGTCTTTGTTCTGAATTTTTGAAACAGGGTCTCACTGTATAGCCCTGGCTAGCCTGGAACTCACTATGTGGGCCAAGGTGGCCTCATCCTCACAGAGATCCGCCTGCCTATCTCTCCGAGAGTGTTGAGATTAAAGGTGTGTGCACCCATCCTGGTAGGGTGTTGCTGTTGTCTCTGCTGTTTGGTTTTGAGACATCTTACTAGATAGCCCAGGCTGTATATCACTATGCAGCCCAGCCTGACCTTGAAACCATCATCCCCCTGCCTTAAACTGTTTGAATGCCGGGATAGCACCCAGTATGCTTACCACCAGGCATATGCCTTCATCCTTGACCCAAGGGGTTTGGATTTTATTTTAGGAATAAAGGGGAAAAGAAATAGTCACAAAACCCACACATCACATTATTCTGTTTATATGTAGTATCCAAAATAGATCAATCCACAGAGAAAGAGAGCAGGAGATTAGTGGTTGCGTGGTGCTGGAGGCCGGAGGAAACAGGGAGAGAATCTTAATGGATATTGGGTTTCTTTCCGGGGAAGGATAGTGGAAATGTTCTAAAACTGTTTGTGGCGATGTTTGCCCGACCCTATGAATGTACCAAAAACCATTGACTTGTACACTTTAAACGAGTGAATTACATGGTGTGTGAATTACATCTCAATAAAGCTGTTATTTTAAGAAGGATCATGGGCTGTCGGAGAGTTGCTTTAGTCATTCAGACCACGGTGGGAGACTAAGCTAGCGAGGCCATGGAGAGGAGAGGAGAGGAAGAGGCAGGAAACCAGTGAGGAAGCTATGGAATGGGGCCAGGGGCGGCTTCGTGGAGACTTGGCTGGGACTGGTCACTTTGTGATAGGAATCAATGAGGAGTCAGGCTGGGGTGCGTCTTGAAATTAGAGTTTGATAAGGAATTAGTGTAAGGGATTGGAGAAAAAGAGCCGAGTCTGGGCCATTTAACCGCCTGAGTCACGGAAGAAGAGTTGGATGAGGGGAAAGACAGGCACTCTCAGCTCTGCTCTGGATATGACGGGCCTCCGCGATGTCTACCCTGCAAAGGAGATGTCAGGGGAAGGGTCTCCACCATGCAGTTGGGCACTGCTGAGGGCTGAACACTCCGTTCTTTATTTAGTCACCTTAATAATGCTATGAGGCAAATGTCACAGTTATCCCCATCTGTGTGGGACACAATGGACTAGTTCAAATGCCCTTGGGCTGGCCTGGAGAGATGGCTCGACACCCACATCAGGTGACTCACAACCGCCTCTACAACCAGCTCCAGAGGATCTGACGCCCGATGAAGGAAGGCACCTGCATCGCATGGTGTGTATACATTCAAGCAGGCACACACAGAGACACAAATAAAAGAAAAACGAATTAAGTCACAGAGCCTTACGTACAAACTAGCAAATGTCCCTGGTCTCACCTCTTGTTCTAGCCACTACCTCCATTTTTGCACAGGTCTTTGCAAGTGTCCTGTAAATGCACTGCTGTGACCTCTATGGTGCTTCTCACCTCCTGACCCCGTGCAGGGGCAGTTATTGTCATGTGACCCATCTAACACATGAGGGCCCAAGTAACAGCGATTGCCACACAACCCTAGTGAAGTTGTGCCATCTCTGAGACTCTCATAAAGGCAGGAGAGAAGTGACTTCACAAAGTTGTCCTCTGACCTCCACAATGCATCACAACACATGTTCCACATAGCAGGGAAGCTAGAGAATTCTCAACATATCCTTGTACCAGCATCCCAATATCCCTGTTTCTCTCCTCCTCCCGGTCATTCCTGCTCTCGGTCACGTCCCCAGCTGCTCACTCTATGAAGCCTACTTTTCTTTTTTTTTTTTTTTTTTTTTTTGGTTTTTTTTTTTCGGTTTTGGGGCCCGAACCCAGGGCCTTCGCCTTCCTTAGGCAAGCGCTCTACCCCGCGTGCTAAATCCCCAACCCCCTACTTTTCAAACCTGCTTAAGGGACACACCATCTTACCGGGCATGCGGCTCACTTAATAACAGCCTGCTACCCAGGCCACCAGTGCAGAGTGGGGTTCGTGTTTTTTCTTTCTTTTTCAATGATTTATTTGTTATATACACTGAAGCTATCTTCAGACACACCAGAAGAGAACATCAGATCCCATTACAAATGGTTGCGAGCCACTCTGTAGTTGCTGGGATTTGAACTCAGGATCTCTGGAAGAACAGTCAGTGCTCTTATCCACTGAGCCATCTCTCCGGCCCTGTTTTGTTTTTCTAAGACAGGGTCTCACTATGTAGCCCTGGCTGTCTTGAAATTTTGTAGACTAGGGCCTTGAACTCACAGAGATCGGCCTGATTCTACCTCCTGAGTGGTTGGATTAAGGGTGTGGACCACCATTTCCTAGCTTTAAAGCCCATTGTTGTATTGTGTACTTTCTTCCACATTGCCCTCAAAGATTCCATTTAAGGGTAGAGGCCTAGGGAGAATCTAACCAGGGAGAGATTAAATAAGGAAGTCTCCCAAGCCAAGCTCATATTTAGAGATAAAGAAGAGAGAGCCAAGGCAGGGGTAAAGACTTGCCACACGGAGAGAAAAGCAGTCCATTGTGGAGTCTCCACTTCCAAGGGAAGGAGGACAAGAGATGGACCTCTGGATGTGCCCACAAGGGGCTCACCGGCGACGTGGACACTCTCTGCAGGAGAGAAGACAAATGCTTGACTGAAGCCAGAAGGAGAGAGGTGAGGATGTGTGGTAGCCAGCACAGATGCCAGGGGATGAGCAAAAAGCAGAAGGCAGGAGTGGGACAGAAGCTGGGGGCAGGATTTAGGAAGTGTTTGTTTTTAAAGATAAGAGAGTCGGGGTTGGGGATTTGGCTCAGTGGTAGAGCGCTTACCTAGGAAGCGCAAGGTCCTGGGTTCGGTCCCCAGCCCCGGGAAGAAAAAAAAAAAAGAAAAGAAAAAGAGAGTCACAGTACTCTGTGCTGAGGGAAATGATCATCTGTGATGCTCGAGTGGACAGTACAGGGGGAAGGGATAACTCTTGGTGGTGGTTTGAGCAAGAATGGCCCCCATAGGTTCCTATGTCTGAATACGTGGTGTCCGGTTGGTGGAACTGTTTGGGAAGAATTAGGATCTGTGGTCTTGTTGGAGGAGATGTGTCACTGGGAGTGGGCTTTGGGGGTTCAAAACACTCATGCTGTTCCCAGAGTCTCCCTCTCTGCCTCCCACGTGCAGATCAGATGTGAGCTCTCAGCTATTTCTACTACCATGCCTTTGCTCTGTCATTGTAGACTTTATCCTGCAGAAAGCCCAAATTAAATACTTTCTTTTATGCATTACCTTTGCATTGGTGTCTTATCGCAGCAATAGAAAAGCAACTGAGACAATCCTTGAAGAAGAAAAGGAATTAAGCTATGATACGCAGGTGACAGGTTGCTCTAGGACGTGAGAAGAGGCACACATGGGCACACCCATCCACACATTCATTCACCTAACAAGAGAAAGGAAGGCAGTAGCTGGGGCACAGACATAGGCACCTTGTAAGTCCTGGTGGTGGGAAGGCAAGGGCCCTGCCTCTGTTTTCCCAAAAGAGAAGGAGGGAGTTCATTATAAGAGTGAGAACCAAGGGAAGGTACCCAGAGTGGAGAAGTCTTAACTAGGTAATCCAGTGGGAAATGGGGAAGGAAAGTTAGCAGAGAAGCACGGTAGGGTTATGGACAAACCATTCTTCGAGGGCTATGATTAGAATGTGAGCGTGGTCAGGCAGCATGGTTACGGATGTTCCCCAAGGATACCGTTCAGTGCGGATGTGTGCAGGGCAGCAAGTGGACGCATGGCAGCAGAGAGCTCAGACAAACGGCTGGAGACTGTATGGAAGGCCGACTCTAGCTGGAGGAGGTCAAAGGGGCTGACGAAAGAACTGTGAAAAGAGAAGCTCAGTGGAACAAGAGGACAAAGGACAGAGAGGAGGTGACAGAGCGAATGAGCTGAAAACACAGGGGATGGGCCTTCACAGAATGGGGTGTGACAGATGCTGAAGAACAGGAAATGAGGAGGTTATCACCAGAATCGGGGTTTGAGGAATCTCCAAAGCAGCTTACCTGTCTTGTTCTTTCACAGAATCTCCGCCTGACAGATTATGCAGGACCAACGTCTTTGTTAACAGACTTGCTCTCGTCTTTATGTAAGCACCTGCAGGCTGGGGCATTTTGTGTCTCTGATTTATTCCTTAAGCCTCAACCTGAAGAAGTGTGTGTGATGTACAGGAAGGGCTTGAAAATATGTGCTGTATGAATGAATGAATGAATGAATGAATGAATGAATGAATGAATGAACGAACAGTAAGGTCTTGAGAGTGATGAATGAGTGGTTGCAGAGAGAAAGACCATGAGCCAGGAACTAAAATCTGAATGAGCAGAAGTTTGGTAGAATATACTAACACCAGAAGGGATGGTGGTGGCTTAGGACAATCTCCACAGGAAACGCAGGACTGGGATGTAGCTCAGTGGTAGAGCATTTGCCTAGCATACAGAAGGCCTAGGTTCTACCCACAGCACCACAACCACCACCACTGAATAAGTAAATAGAGAGAAAAAGCAAGAGATGGGCTTAAAAGTGGTGGCACAGCCATTTAACCCAGCACTGGAGAGGAAGTTCAAGGTCGGTGTGCCCTAGGTGGTTGAATTGGAGGCCATCCAGGACTAGAGAGTGAGACCTTCTGAAAAAAAGAAAGAAAGAAACAAGGGTGAGGGGGGCTGGAGAGATGGCTCATACATTAAGAACACCGATAGCTCTTCCAGAGGACCTGAATTCCATTCCCTGGACCACATGGAGACTCACAACCTCTGTAACTCCAGCCCCAGGGTCCCTGACAGCCTCTTCTGGCTTCTTAAGGTACCAGGCACTCAGGTCGTGCATACACACAAACACTTATACATATGAAACACATTTTTAAAAGTGATCAAAAGAAAAAAATCAGAAATGATTCCTAAGAGATAGGTGTGAAGGATCAATATACAAATACCTACCCCCTCAGTTGGGAGAGGGTCTCACTGGAGAGGGTCTCACTGGAAAACTTCCATAAAGAGAAATCGCCAGGGCCGGGGAGACGGCTTAGTAGGTAAGGCATAGCGAGTGCTTTGCAAGCACAGGAGAGCTGAGTCCCCAGACCCTGCATTAAACACCGCCCTCCCCCCCATATACAAACAAAAACAACCTAAACCAACCCTGGATGTGTCGCAAGTGCTTAATTCCAGACACAGAGAAGTCTGTTTGCAGAGTTCCAGGCCAGAGAGAAAACTCGTGTCAAATAAAAGTGGAGCATGCCTAAAGAACAGGACTTGAGGCTGCCCTCTGGCCTCCACACTGACGCATGCATGTGTGTACACGCATGTGCGCGCACACACACACACACACACACACACACACACGAAGAATGAAGGGATTGAGACCTGTGGCACCCAGACTGGGGTAGTGAGGTAGCTAAGCAAGCTAAGTGCTTTCCAGTTCTCTGCTTTCATCAAACAAGGAGGAGTTACTAATCAAACGGTCGGTGATTCTCTGAGAATACTATATAACCCGGAAGAAGGTCAAAGAACAGAAGGACATCCCTATAGGAAAACGCACTGGTCTCCAACTCTGAACTTCTAGATTTGAATACTGTTCCTCCAGCCAAAGCAGGAGCCAGGCCAGGCACTCAGTGCGGCAGGGGGACCCAGAGTTTATGGTCAGCCTGAGCCACATAATGAGCCCTTATAAAGGGGGCCGGTCTGTAATTCACAAAGAGAATGGAAACCGATGTTGAAATCTATCAGTCAGTCAAGCGATAAGCCATTATCATCGTTATACAGCATGCACCAATTAGGAACAAAAAATGCCCAATCATCTCATTAGGGAATCCATTTCTGAGCAGGCAAGTCTGACTCTGCGGGGGAAATCACTTCCTGCCAAGCCTGACAACCAGAGCTCTGTCCCCAGCAGCCACAGAAGAAGGAGAGAAGTGACGTCAATAGGTTGTCCTCTGATCCACACAAGTCCACGTGCACTGCAGTGCGTACGGAAGCACACGAACACACACAAAAAGTAATCCTTTTTAAAAAAGAGAAACATTGCTAACAAAAATTTACTTTTTTACTCTTAATATTTATCAAATGTTATGATCAATGCTATTCTGATCAATTAAACAGTAACTATTACGTTAGCTGAAATCGTAAGGTTAAAGATTTCTAACATTTAGAGCTTTTTAAAAAGTGTTAAAGTGTCCAGGAGGTGGTGGAGCACACCTTTAATTCCAGCACTCGAGAGCAGAGGCAGGTAGGTAATCTCTGTGAGTTCGAGGCCAGCCTGGTAGACAGAGAAAGTTACAGGACAGCCAGGGCTACACAGAGAAATCCTATCTCCAAAAAACAAAAAAAAAAAAAAAAAAAAAAAGAAAGAAAGAAAAGAAAAGTGTTAAAGTTTTGGGCTGACACACGGAAGGTGTGGGCAAGAGAATCAGGAGTTTAAGTCCATCCTCGGGGTTGGTGCAGAATATAATGAGTTAAATATCACTGCAGTTGCACAAGACTCAAGTTTGCTTCCTGCTACTCACACCTGGCAGCTTATAACTGCCTGTAAGTCCAACTGCAGAGGATCCGATGCCCTCTTTTGGATTCTAAGGGCACCTGCCCTCACACGTGTACATTCCTGGACACGCACACACACCCTCCACATATACACATAGTTAAAAATAGAATTAAACTTTCATATTTTTTATTAAACCAAACAAACAGCACACCCACAAATGATCTTGCATCCCTTTAGTCCCGGCCCTCAGGAGGCAGAGGCAGGCAGATCTCTGGGTTCAAGGCCAGCCTGGTCTACAGAGCTGGGGTTCGAGGTGGAAGTCAAGAAAACTCACTCCATACAGAAGCTTCAAATGAAAGCTGTATTTTCTGAGTGCTCTGGGAGACAGCCAGTTCAGGATCAGAACCTCGTGCCCTAAGGGGAGACCGTACAACATTTTTATAGGATGGGAACAAACAATGAGGGGGAGTGAGGAAGGCTGTTGCATTGACCGATCATATTTTGACATCAGGGGTTAAGCATGGAAGTTAACATTGGTCTCTGGTTATCCGGGTCACCTGCTTTCAGGGTCCTTGATTCAGCTGCTGCAGTCAGGCCCCCTCCTGGACTCTAGTCTGGAATTTAGGGTGATAAGGGACCAAAGGAGAGGCAAGCTGCATGGAGTCAGTAAGTCAAGACAGGCAGCACAGTTATGGGCTGTGTGCCTTAGTCTAGATAACGGGATAGCGGCATCTTCCTTCTTTGCATCCTGTCTTGGTTAACGGACAAACATGAAGAAGCAGGCCAGGACCTGGATTCTGGGGCCTGGGAACACAAACTCAGTTTTGATCCTGCCAGCAAGGTGGAACTCGGTTCCTGAGATGGTTGGACTCAGGAAACTCTCTCTTTTTTTTTTTTTTTTTTTTCTTTTTTTTTTTTTTTTTTTTTTTTTTCAGAGCTGGGGACCGAACCCAGGGCCTTGCGCTTCCTAGGCAAGCGCTCTACCACTGAGCTAAATCCCCAACCCCAGGAAACTCTCTCTTAACAGAGCAAGTTCCAGGACGTCCAGGGCTACACAGAGAAATCCTGTCTTTAATATATAAATAAATAATAGGGATTAGCTGGGAGGTTGAAGCAGGAAGATCTTCAGTTTGAGGCCAGCCTGTACTACACAGTAAGATCTTGTCTCCAAAAGATAAATAAAAAGGTTAGTTTGTCCACTATAACTTTTAAATGGACATCAAGCGGTATGTGTTACATATCAAAGCAGACACTGGCTGCCAGGTTCTCAGCATTGCAAGCATTCGTTACAGAGGCTCTCTTCACACTTCTCTACCCTAACCGTCTCCAGCCTCTGAGCTTCCTTTCCCTTCTCCCAGTTTTTCTTTTCCTATAAAACCCAGCCATTTTGACTATGCCTTCTCTTGGCCTCTTGGTTCCTCTCTTGGCCCCTGCCCCCTTTCAGCCCCACCCCCACGTCCCCATGGCCCAGTCTAACCTGTAGGCCATGGTCAGTCTGGACTCTTGCAGATGCTTCTGGCTGTTCTCTCCAACGTGTCCACAATAAAATCTTTCTCCTTAATTATACATAGGAAAGCGGTCATGTCCGCATTTTTATTCAGTGTGAAACTGCTGGGGAGAAAGAAGGCTGCGATATTTAGCCGGCAATGGCTATTTAAAAGAAACCCACTAGTTCACACCTATAATCCCAGCACTTGTGGCAGGAGGCTGGCCACAAGTGAGTTAGAGGCTAGCCTGGGCTATATATAATGAGTTCCAGGGTAGCCTCAGCTAGGGAGTGAGACTCTGTCTCAAACAAAGCAAACAAATGAGTGAGAAATCAAGCCAGGTGAACAGCTCCGACCATGAAGGGTGTCTACTGCCAAAGCTAACGTCCTGAGTTTGATCCCCAGGACCCAGAAGAGGAAAGGGGAGAATCAAAGCTGTCCTCTTACCTTCCAGGACACAAGCCACTCACACCATACACATAAGTAAATAGATGCAATGAAAAATTGAAACAAAACAGAAAAGAAAAAAGAAAGATGCTAAATTTTAATTGTACAATGTCACTAATAATTTTCCTCTAAAACTTCTTGACTATTCTGTATAATAAAGGCATGTGTTCCTAAGACGCTGGAAAAGATGACCTTGGGATAAAAAGATTTAAATGCCAACTTAAAAAGCTAAAGAGGTGTTCGAGGTTAAAAAAACAAGTAAAAAAAAAACTTCAAGGGGCTTTGAGGTTGAGTGGGGTGTACAGGTCGTGGGTGGGGTGTAAGGGTCTGTAGTCTGCAGAGCCTGCACCTCTGAGAAGACCCCTGAGGTGGGCTTGGAAGTGCGTCTGCTTCTACCAGCAATCTTTCAAAGCCTCTAAAATCACAACAAAAGCCCCAACAGCAGCCCCTGCCCTGGGGCTCTGAAGGCTGCCCCACTCCGGCCTTCCCTGCCACCCCATCCTCTCCCGCCCGCCCGCACTGGCCGCCACCTCCTGTCCAGCCTGGAGTAAATAAACCACCGGGCAGGGACCCAGACAATGGGCCTTGGCGAGGAGTTAATGGGCTGGGCCTCTCGTGCTAGCCGAGTGTGACCGGAGCTGGCAGGGGGCCTGGCCTGGCGCCAGCATCGATTACGACTAGACGGAGCCAGGGCAGACTTGGCACGGACAAGCCCCACAGCTGGCAGATTCAGTCACCCTCACAGAGAGGGCACGAGGCCTCCCCTGGGCGCTCACTGTCACCCGCTGGCTGGGCTCCCACCTCCACCAGCACTGCAGGTGGGGTGGAATTACCAGTTGCCCCTACACACGCATACACCCTGGGCCCTGATTTTTGATCCTTCCCAAGTCTGTTCTTGATCAGGTCTCTTCTGTCACAGGCTGATCTGGGCCTCACAGACTAGGGGGATTGAAGGTTAGGTGTATGGAACAGGTCATGTCCTCCGGCAGTGGGGACAGAGCTTGGCTGGAGTCTGCCAGCTGAAAGGGTTTCTTTTCCTGTGCCCAGAAAGGCCTGCAGGAGAACTAGTACTCTATCTACCGCAGCAGTTTCACCCTGAGGCGTGAATGGGAGGAGTAGGGAGCTGGGCTCTGTGAAGCTGTCCAGTGGACAGTGGAGCATGCTGGGAAATAGGCCTTCTTGACTTAGATGATGTCAGCCCGTGGCCTCTTTAGGGCCAACCAGCAATAGTGTGTCCATCGGAAGTTGGCTTCTCATTCTGAGGAGATCTATAGTCTTGGAGGGAGAGCACAGGTGCTACTCCCGCAGGCTTCAGTACTCTTCATCCTATATTTCCCTCACCTTCCCCTCCTTTTGTGAGCTCTGGTTTCCAGAGGAAGTTTGAAACATGACTGACTTGACACCTGAGGGGAGCTCTGAGCTTGAGGGGGGGGACGGGTGGATAGGAGAATGTATGACCCAGCAAATGAAGCCTGGAGTGATGGTCTCGAAACAGAAAACAATGCAGGGACAGGTAAAAGTGTGGGTGGGGAGTGTCCACACTTGGACAGGTGGGATGGAAGGATTTTATTGTATTTACTTCTGGGAGTGTTTCGTGCACTTGTTAGTGTAGGTAGGTAGGTATGTGGATGTTTGTGGAGGCCAGAGGTAAGCACTAAGTGTCTTTCTTCTCTCATTCTCTACCTTATTTTCTAGTGATTTATTTATTTGTTTTCTTTGACATATATGCCTTCAGAGCCGGAAGAGGGCCTCAAAGCCCTGGAACTGGGGCTACAGGTGGTTATGAGCCTCCTGATACAGGAGCTTGGGACTGAACCCTGGTCCTCTGCAAATGCAGCAAGCACTCTTAACCTCTGAGTCACTTCCACCTCTATGGTTTTTGGTGGGTGAGGGTGCAGTGGGGATAGGGGTGAGTTTTTGTTGTTGTTGTTTTGTTTTGTTTTAGCTCTTTGAGACATGGTTTCTCTGTGTAGCCCGGGAACTCACGCTGTAGACTAGGCTGGCCTTGAACTCACAGAGATCCGCCTGCTTCTGCTTCGGGAGCACTCTCACTGAACCTGAAGCTCATTGACTTGACTGGGTTAGCTGTCCATGGAGCTTCCGAGCTTCCGGGTCTGCCTGCCTTGGCCACTCCCACCCTCAGCCGGAGTCCTGGCACACAGAGGCTCTCTATGCCCAGCTTTTCATGCTGACAGACTCTGGGGAATCTGAACTCAGGTCCTGGTGCTTTCATGGAAACCATTTTACCAGTGAGCCGACTCTCCTACTCCTCTCTTCTTTCCTTCTTTCTTTGTTTTGGTTTTGAGACACTGTAGGCCAGTTCCAGGCAATAATCCTACCTAAGCTTCTCGATGAGATTACAACCAGGAGCCGCCATGCCAAACTGAGGGATAAACTTTTTAGTGATTTATTTTCATTTTAATGTGTGTGTGTGTGTGTGTGTGTGTGTGTGTGTGTGTGTGTGTGTGTGCGCGTGCGCACATATGTGCCCTCAGAGGCCAAACAATCACAGTATGGCCACTGGAGCTAGAGTTACAGTTGGTTGTGAGACCCCTGACATGGGTGTCAGGAACCGAACCTGCATCCTATGGAAGAGCAGCAGCAAGGGCTCGAGCTTTCTATCACTCCACCCCCAACACTTACTTTTTAGTGTCCTTGAAGGACCTACAAAAAGCACTTAGGCCGCTTAGGAACATAAAATGTGCTACGCATAACTTAGCCCATAAAATTGTCACCTTCGTTATATGGTTTCAGAGATGTGAAGTCCTGTCTGAAAGTTAAAAAGAACTCCTCAGGGAGCCCTTCCCACCCTCTCCCCATCCAGTCCAGATTCACCTTCCCTTACACAGGCCTCTCCCCTCTGCTCAGCCCCTCACTCCATCCCAGTACGGTTAGTTCCTCAGGGCCCCATGCTCAGGAGGGTTCTGGGCTTGGTTTAATTAACACCAGCCTACAAGCCACCTTTTTTTCTTTTTTTCTTTTTTTAAACAAGGAGCCTAAACATGTTCCCTTGGCTCTGGGTCCCTCAGGACAGGTAGCTGGCTCAGCTCATAGCCCTGCCTAAGGCCACTGCGGATCTCCAGTCCTCTGGGCCATGGCTGCCCTGGCCCTCCTGCAGCTCCACCTGCCTCCCCTGCTGGTGCTAACCCACAGCTTCTGCTTCTTACTCAACCACAGAGCAGCCTGCTTCCAGTGGCTGTCAGGTGATGGGGAGGGTTATTCCTCCCTCCTCAGCCCTTAGGCCGGGCGGGTGGGAAGCCTTCAAAGGAGCTACTTCGTCCTGGCTGCTCCCTTCACATCCTGGCTGAGCCTGATGGTGTTTGTGCAACTTTCCCGTCAGCTCCTGGGAGAAGTTCAAAGAGTTTCAGTCTCCCCTCTAGTTTCCTCTCCAGACAGGCAGCTTTCCCTGCTGGTCCCCTGCCCTGGTCTCTCGAGGAAAATACCCTTTCCTTTCCCCTTCCCCTTCCCTTCCCCCCAGCAGGTCACAGGAGCATCCTGAGAGCAGAGGGGTCATCTGGAGCGGGCTTTTGGGAGGGAGAGACAGCTTCTGGGCACTAACTTCACAACACCCATAGCCACCAACCCGGGAAAAGTTCATGGATTGTTCAAGAACTTGCTTCCCCAGGCTGCACTTCCTGGCCACCCATGCCATGAGAATGTGTCCCACAGCTGCCTTTCTGAGGAAGTTTAACTACTGAGCCCATTCACAGGGAAAATCTTTTTGATCCTAGGCCTCTCAGAAGGGGCCTCAGACCTGAGAATGTTGTCGTTTCTGGCTGTCAGTCAAGACCATAACTCTCTGATGGGGAGAGCCTGGTTCTCTAAGGCTCCATTCTAACTACCCTAGAAAACCTACACAGTGCTCAAGGATCCATGCTGGCTCAGTGAGTGCTCACTGTCACCCTTGCCCTCCCTCCGTCTCCTTCCTCCACTAAAGATGACCTGTGGATGGAGAGGAGGCCCTGCTGTTCACCCTCCCTGTATCCTTCTGGGGCAACTGTTTTCCATGCCCGAGGAGAAACAGAGCTCCAAGTTCACCCTTTCCAGAGAAGCCCACCCTCTCCAGAGATGGCTCTAAATAGATAGGCAGGCCAGGAGATCAGGTGAACAGTGAGTCCACTCAGCCTAGGACACACCCTGATCTATGTTCCGAGAAGCAAGGGGGCTGGTTCTTAGAGAAGCCACAAGGGTGAACCTTGTGGACAAGACTCAGAAAACACGAGAGTATTTATGTGAACTTCAGAGAAAGGGGTTCTGGACTGTGGGGCAGAGGACAAATGAGTCAGCAAAAAGACTTCCCATGCCCCAACAGAGAAGAGGAGGGAGGATGGGGAATTTCCATCATCAAAGAAGGGGAGGGTTCTGAGTAAAAGTTTGAATAAATGACTGAAGGGGTAGCAATGTCTCTTCATTTGCTTGCTTGCTTTTTGAGACAAGGTCTTCTGTCATTCAGTAGCCCAGGCTAGCCTAAGCTAAGAGATTCTTTAGCCTTGGCCTCCTGCAAGTGTGCTGGGCTCACAGGCAGGTGTCTCCAAACCCAGCAGAAGCAAAGCACTTTAAAGAAATAGAAGCTTAGCCAGGCACTGCTGAGGCACAGCTTTAATTCCACCACTCTGAAGGCAGAGGCCAGCCTGGTCTACAGAGTAAGTTCCAGGATGGCCAAGGCTACACAGAGAAATCTTGTCCTAGAATGGGGGGAGGGGGAACCTAGAAGCTTTTATAGGTAAACATTTAATTTTTTGCTGTCACTGTTGATCAGTGCTCGGAATCGAACCCAGGGCCTCACACATCCTGAACCGTTCTCTACCACAGAATGATGCCCCTCCCATTTGAATTTCTGTCTTTCTTTTTTCTAAAGATTTATTTATTCTTATTTTATGGCTATGTTGCATTGCCTGCATATATATCTGTGCACAACATGTATGTCTAGTGTCTCCAGAGGTCAGAAGAGGGTGTTGGATCCCTTGGAACAGAAGATACAGAGGCAATTGTGAGCCACCATGTGGGTGCTGAAAATCATTTCCAGGTCCTCTGCAAAAGCAGCCAATGTTCGTAACCACGAAACCATCTCTCTAGCCCCCACTTCCATATTTTTATACAAAACAATTTAGAAGCATAAAACAGAAGTCATAAAGAAAAGGTATGAGTGTTTGAGTATATTAAAAATCTTGGAACTCACATAGATGAGATTATAGAACAAATAACAATTTATAAATGACTTATAAATAGACAATAAATACTAACACCCTAAGCTAAGAAATTAAATACTTGTGGGCACGGTAGTAAACAAAATACTTGAAATATCAATATTCAGGAGGCTGAGGTGAAAGGATTGCAAATGAAGGGCTATCCTAGGTTACATATTAAGACCTTGTCCCTCCCTGTCCCCAAGAAAAAAGAGCAAAATACCAAGAGACAATTAACAGAAGAAAATCCCAATTAAGCATGCACATATTCCTCATTCTTTTAGAAAATAAGGAAGTGTGCATTATATAACGGTATGTCATCCTTTCCTTCTACACGAGCAAAATAAAAACGTTTCAGGTCATAGTACTGCGCTCCACTTTGCATTTGAGGTAGGACTGTCATATACTGGAAATAACAGGAAAAGGTGCTACGGATGTAACAAAAGACAACCTGGAGACAGGCAAATCAATGGCTCTTGAGAAACCCATACCACTGTGACCGGAGATAGCAGCTGTCTATAATCAAGTGGCCTTTCACAGCACACAGGTCCCGAGGGACGCTCCCCTCAGAGCGTGTCCGCCATTATCATCCTAATCAAGAGCAACTGATTACCCACAAGCCATGCTCAATTTCAGGCTTGTTAACTGGAAGGGAGGGAGAGAGAGTCATTAGATGCTCACCTGAGATTCTAGCTGCCCCTCCTCCAAGCTTCACATTGCTCTCCCCCAGCTTCATGTGATCTTGGAGGTTCCTAGAGAATATAGAAAGTGGAAGGCTAGGGGGGCGAGCCATCTATGTGGCTATGGGGAAGTCATCACCCACGCTGGGATGAGACTTTGTGATGACACAGCTTTTTGTGGGTACCCATTCTTCCTGTAAGTAATGCATGTTCCTGTAAGTGAGCCCCATAAACTCATTGGTTCATCAGGCAAGACTTGGGTAGAATTGTCACGTTGGTCTGTCCGTGATTCCCTATCGGTGGTGAGTAGACATTTATTCATTCTTTCCAGAAAAACCCCATGCAATCAGTGTACTGGGAACTGGCTACCTGGCCAGTAGCTGTAGTCTTCAGTTTTCCTGGAGGAAAGTGCTGCCCTCTGTAACCAGCCCTCCCTCCCTGATGGAAGAGCGACTCCCATTCCTTCTAAGCTGAGAAGCCTGGTGTGCGGTCTCTACCCTGTGTTTTCCACACTTAGTGGCTTTTACAAGAACTTGCTGATGGTGACAGCACAATAAGCTAGATGTGGCTTGAGTCCTTGAACAACCACGGGAAGGCTATAGGCCACAGACGTTAAACAGACGTGAGTGAGGAATGAACTCTTGTGTTCATAGAAGCTTTATTTATTCTAACATTTAGTAGTCCTTAAAATTATTATCTAGACATCAAGCTTAGGAGTATTTTCTAAAGAATTAATCAGAGGCTGGGCATGATGAAGTATGCTTCTAACCCCAGCACTCAGGAGGTAAGGCAAATCTCTCTCTTCCCCTACCTCGGTTCTGAAAAAAAAAAAAAAAAAAAATTCTAGGCCAATCAAAATCACACAGTGAAACTCTGTCTCAAAAGAGAGAACGAATGAATGATCGATTGATCTAGGGATGGAGCCCAGTTGGTAAAATGCTTGCCTAGCATGCACAATGCCCTGGATTTGATCTTCAGTATTTCATAAATCATACTGTATGGATTCTAGAATCCCAGAATTCGGGAGGATCTAAAGTTCAAGGTAATTGTTGGATTCTTAGTGAGTTTGCAGCCAGTCTGGGCTATAGACCTACAGAAGGAAGAAAGGAGATGTAATCATAAGTACAAATATTGGCAAATCATAAGATCAATGAATAAAACCCAAATATCTGAAGGTGGAGAGATGGCTCAGTGGTTGAAGTCACCACTCACTGACTGCTCTTCCAGAGAAAGAAGTTCTGTTCCCAGAACCCACATGGTGGCTCACAGCCATCTGGGCCTCCAGCTCCAGGGGATGTGAAGACTTCTTGCTTCCTCAGGCAACAGGCAATGCACATTGTGATAGACATGCATGATAAACACACACACACACACACACACACACACACACACACACAGAGAGAGAGAGAGAGAGAGAGAGAGAGAGAGAGAGAGAGAGAGAGACAAACAAATAATCGAATGGATTTAAAAGGCTAAGTAGCTATAATTACAATGAAGTTTGCATAGGGCTTCTCAGCCGGGAAGCGGTCAGCTGAAGACAGCGAGTAAATTTATCAGATTGCACAGTAGTCCAAAAATTAGGAAGAACAGAAACTGAGAAAGAGAGAGACAGACGACGGAGAGACAGACAGAGAGACTGGCTCAGTTGGTAAGGTGTTTGCTTAGAAAGCACAAAGCTGCGAGATCACAAACTGAATATGGAGACGCACATCTCTAATCCCAGAACTTTGGGAAATGGAGGCAAGAGGTACAAGTTCAAGAGCATCCTTGACTAGAAGGTGATTTCAAGGTCAGCCTGGGCTGGGGGTTCAGGGAGGAGGAGAGGGGAGGGGAAGGAAGGGGAGGAAACGATACAAGACAAGACAAAGAGAGAAATTGACCAGTAAGTCTTGTGTTTAAGGAGTACGGACGCTGACCATTTGTACAAACATTTTGTATTAAAGATGTGTATATTTTATTAATTTTAATCAGAGTGTAATGTGGTCCTTTTTCTTCCTTAAGGAACCTTTTGATGCATAACTAAATTGCCAAGGTCCCCTTATGCTTTTGCTTGCTTACCTACTTGTAAGGAACAGGTCTTTCACTCTAGGCTGGCCTTGAACCCCCTGTTCCTCCCACCTAAACCTTCCAAGTGGCTGGGATTGTGGCAGTTTACCACCATACCCAGACACCGTCGTTTAAAACAGCAGTTTCAAGTACTCACAGAAGACAAGCACAGTGGTCCACGTCTGGGATCCAGCACTAGGTGACTAAGGCAGGAAGAGTGAGGATCAGCCCAGGCTGGGCTCTGTAGTAAGACTACACGAAGAAACCAGACGTGCTGGTGCACACCTTTAATCCCAGAACTCAGGAGGTAGAGCCAGTGGATCTCTGTGAGCTTGATTAAGGCCAGCCTGGTCTATAAACCAAATTCCAAGCCAGCCACAAAGCAAGGCCCTAAAAACAAATGGAGGTGGGGGAGGGGGGATTGGAGAACAGGGGACAACCCACAGTCCCTTCATGAATGTGTCAGTCGGATGGGACAGGGTACATTGCATTCCAAAGGACACACACAAATACGAGGTTAGTTTTCTCTTGGCTACACATTGTTTGGCCAGAGGCTCTGTTTCACATAAAAAAACCATGGTGGCAGAGGCTACCCCATTTTGTGAGCACACTACTAGAAGAAGAGGCCCTTTGAGTCCCAGGAACAGGAGGATGAGTACAGCACAGCCTATACTTGCTCTCTGCCTTAGTTCAAAGGTGACAACTTCACTTCTGCTTAGATTTCACGGTTCACCTAATCCGGGACTACGGTGTTGAGTGAGCGCCATTGTCTCTTCGAGAATCACCATGACTCCTGCCGTCCTGTTTACTCTTCCACTCTGGGCTGCATTTCCCTCTCTACTTACCTTTGCACAAGTGCAGTAGTGCAGCTTTCTGAGATGCCCTGGGCCAGGGAGAGCAAGTCTTGCTGTGGTGTTTTCCTCCTGTGTGCGTGCACACTGCTCAGCGGCCGCAGACTTCTCCTGCTAAGACCAGATGCAGCAGCAGGGTCCTTCGGAAGGGAGTCGCCTGCTTTCTCTGCGTCATCACGGGAAGAAAGTCACTTGCTGTTCCTTGCCTGAAGAAGTTCTCCAGACCCTAGGACATGGAGCCGCCTTCTGGCTCCATATTTGTGGCCCACTGTTTTCTCGGGGTACACAGAAGACAGCAAGTGCCTGGTTCTCCCTGGCGTGTGTGGTTCATGAGTGACACCTCACCTGCAGCTCTAGTGTTGCCAGCACTCCTGGGCTCTGGTGTTTCTCCTTCAACTTCTACCACTTTGATCAGAATCAGAACAAGCATAGCAAACTTAGCTTCCTTCACAGTGAGCACAGGTCACTACTCACAAAGAGAAAGAAGGGAATCTTCAGGGTACAAACAGAAAAACAAAACAAAACAGGTCCTTCTCAACCAGACCTGACACATTTCTAGAAGTCTCCACAGTTTAACAGTTCATTCCCCTACACCAGGAAAGAAAATTTTCTTTCCTACTCTTAGTAACACCAAACAAAGAGCATGGCTCATTAACTCACTGTGTACGTGTACACACACACACACACACACACACACACATTCACACACACACACATTCACACATACACTCATACACATTCACACACACATACACACACACATTCATACATATTCACACACATACACACATTCACACATACATACACATGCATACATATTCATACACATTCACACACACATACACACATTCACACACACAGTCACATTCATACACACTCATACACATTCACACACATACCAAAATAAAAACTTGTTTTTCTTAAAAAAGAAAGAAAGAAAGAAAGAAAGAAAGAAAGAAAGAAAGAAAGAAAATATCACTTTCTTCAAGGGTTAAACAAAATAGGATCTTACTAGGAATACTGGGAAGGTTCTGCTTCTTAGCCCTTAAAACTCTACTCATCCTTTTGTTTCTTGCAAGCCTTCTCTTTGGCCCCTGGGGTCTCCTGTAAGAGATACTTTAGAAAATAGAGAAGTTGTGGCCAGCTGCTGGCTTCCTAGTATTTTCCCCTCTAAGGCATTTCCCTAAACTCCTTAAAGTCCTTCCTTTATACAAAGTGAAGATTTGTTCTCTCTACACAGACAGTCAAGAGGTCCCCCTAGAAAGCAGTTTTCGCTACTGTAGCTGTTTGGAATTGGCTCCACAGACGTAAACAGGGTCATCTGGGGCCAGAGAGGGTGGCTGTTTCGTTTTAAAGCTCTGGTTAAGAGTGAAAACATGTGACTCCAGCTCGGCCAGAAACAAGGCAGCCTTTGTGTACAAGGCAGAGGCAGCAAGTGCGAGTGAGTGGCAGTCCTGAGGGTACACACAGGGGCAGCACAGAAGGCTGCTTCAGAGGGTCTGGTGGGATACCACTAGGGGCAGGTTAACTCTTTGTTGGAACTTCCTAGGCTTTCTTGAGGTGCCAACCAGGCATTTTGGGGAGAAGGGGCACAAGACAGAGACAGAGAGACAGGGTAGGGGGAAGTGAGCTTGCAGAGGAACACAGCATCCCTATACCTAGCTAAGAGGCAGCCCAAAGCCTTTAGAGCAATGTCTGGGGTGTTTTGAAGGATTAGGTCCTTGTCTTCACATCTAAACACTGCAGGCTACTCCATTCCCAGCAGTCCCTCAGCTCACCCTCTGACCCTGCATCACTGGGGACCTGGAGAAGACCTCAGGATAGACCTAGCCATTCCTTGATTCTTCCTAGGAGTAGAAGGGCGATTGTTGGCAAGCCACTGCCAGAGGAATACTGTCAGTCTGCTGACTCAGCCTACCCTGGCTGCACCCTCGGGCACAGGCAGCCATGTGCACTGGGCTTCACCAAGGAAGAAGGACCCAGGGAAGCTTTACAAGCACAGGTTCTGCCTATGGCTCCCACACAAGGCAGGTGGCCCACCATCCTGTGCTGCTTGTAGCTGCTTACTGTCCCCACGGCTAGTGTGCCCTCCCCCCCAGCTGCACCTCAATGACCTGCTGCACGGAGCCTTAACGAAATGAGACAAATTTCCTGAATGTCTACAGAACTGACTTCTACACTTCAGCACCAGGAAGGAAGGAAATGGTTCACTTTTGCCGCGCAAAGCCCAGGCTCCTGGACTACAGGAATTCGGAAGGGAAGATGGTGGTGAAGGTCTTGTTGACAGCACACCATTAGTGCTCGTGTGGTTGCTCTCTCATGGTTCTTCATTCCTGTCTTCCAGAGATTTCTGAGCTCCTGGTCAGAGTCAAGTTCTTTGCTAGGGGATGGAGCTATGGCAGGGAATGACCAGTTATCACAGGTCCCATCAGTCCCCACTAGGGCCCTCCTGTTTATCTAGGTACGTCCGGAGCCACTCACCCAATCATAGCTATTGGCGGGCAAGAAAATGGTACCTAGCTGGGCACAGTGATACACACCTTTAATCCCAACATCCAGGAGGCAGAGGGAGGTGGATATCTGAGTTCAAAGCCAGCCAACTACAGAGTGAGTTCTAGGAAGCCAGAGCTACATAATGAAACCTTGTCTTAAACACTGCCCCCAAAAGAGAGAATGGTCCCAGATGTTAAAGAGATGGCTTACTAGTTAGAGGTATGCACTTCTCTTGCAGGTGATCTAGGTTCTGTTAATAGCACCCCACAAAAATCCAGTTCTAGGGGAGCTGGAACACTCTTCTGGCTCCTGTACTATCAGGCACATACATGTGCACATACATGTATGCAGAATAAAAGAAATAAATCTGGAAAGGGGGGGGAGAAAGAGAGAGAGAGAGAGAGAGAGAGAGAGAGAGAGAGAGAGAGAGAGAGAGCCATCACTTTTCCGCACTTCGGGAAAGGGTCATTTCATGTCTAGAATGGCCAACTGTGGGACATTGACTGGGTCCTGGCCCTGGTGTCAGCAAAGAGACTCCTAGCTTTGATCTTACCAGACTCAGGGGCTGGAGGGTTTTCCTGTGATTTTGTTTAAAATAATGTCCACTTCACTTGGGTATATTCACGTTTTCAGAGCCTCTGAAATTGGTGCCTGGGGCTCAGGGGCACTTGGTAAATGTGTGTTAGAAATGAGGTGACCACCAGGCATTGAACCCTCTCCACTTCAAAGTCAGAATCATGAGGCATAACCCTGGGCTCCCTCGGGTGACAAACAAGAAACTTATATCAGGGACAAACAGACCTCCTGGCCTCTGCCTGTACCTGCTATGGGTCTCCCGCAGCCTCAGGCCATGTTTTCCTATACTTTCAAGGTCTGATTAGTTCCCAGACACTAATTTAGGATGAACCTTGAAACAACATGATCAGAACTTTCTTGCTGTGTTTATGGGAAGGCACCCTCTTTAAGTTGGATAAGAGTGCTGTAAAGACTGGCCACAAATACCCTGTCTGGACTGGCGTCGTGGCTTCCAAAAGAACCAGCCCATTGTCATGGCTTTGGTCTCGGACTGTGTGGACAGGAAGTGTGGGTCCCTGACATCAGAAATGCAATCTGATAAACACAAGTCTCCAGTGATTGCACAATTCTCCCCCACGGTACACAGAGGGTGAGGCACACAGGATGCAGAAGCAACGTCTCTCAGAGTGGACAAAGGGGAGGATGGAAAGGAGAAGGTTCCCTTGTGCTTCTAAGCCTCTGTGGTGCGTCTTCTTCGGCTTACTGCTTTGCAATACAACAGTCTTTATTACGAGTAAAAATCTCTCTCACCTGGGCACGGTGGTGACAGACATTAATCCCAGCACTCAGGGAGCAGAGTTCCAGGCCAGCCAAGGCTACACAGCAAGACCTGTTTCAAAATAACAACAAAACTGTGTGTGTGTGTGTGTGTGTGTGTGTGTGTGTGTGTGTGTGAGAGAGAGAGAGAGAGAGAGAGAGAGAGAGAGAGAGAGAGAGAGAGAGAGAGAGAGAGAGATATCTCACTATATGATGTCTCAATCCTTTTGCCTCAGCCTTCCCAGTGCTGGGATTACAGGTTCACACCAGCCATGCCCCAGCTAATTGCCTGAAATCCTATACATGAGTCCTGGAGTTTAGACACACTCTGTGTCTTTTTCCTGGGGAGATGATCAATATTTTCAGTACAAACAAAAGAATCCAAGACCCCCCCACCCCCAAAGACACCAATGGGCAAAACAGTGGACAGATAAGCCTAGTCCTACCCACTGACAGATAGGATGCCCAGGGCCCGAAAGGTCCTGCCCCAAGTCACCAGTTAGTGATGGGGTTGTCTTACAAGGCTAATCACTGTCCTGGCTGGGTGACTTTTCCAGTGTACCATCTCACCTGGACTTCTTGCAAGGTGTGATCCTTAGGACAGGAACCACGTGGCTTGTTTTGGATCCGTGCCCTGGGCTTAGAGTAGTTCCTTGTGTCTGTGGCTGCTGGCTCATCCGTGGGCCTCACCATCTTAGGCACTGTTAATGTCACTCAGAGGCAGGGCAGCGTGGAGCCTGGCAAGTTTTACACATCAGTGGCTGATAGGCCATGGCTAACACGGTCTCTTCTCACCTCCCTGAGTGGCATCTCTGATTCTAGTTAGAATTCGGTTCCAAACAGCTTTTCCAGTTAAGCAAAAAGTTCTCCCAGGAAGCAGGGGATTAAGGGAGAGCAGTTGGGTTTAGTGGTCCAAAGGAGTCTCATTTTACAAAGGATTCAGTGCCAAGACCTCCAGTGAGGGGGGAAAAAAATCACACAAAGTAAAAATTGTCCTTGAAAATCCTTTAAGATGCCCATGAAGTTCAACACGCAGACGTGATCACGTCTCAGTAGAGCCAGCCAGTTCTTTCTTTGCCTCAGTTGAGCAGCAGAGGAAAACACTGGCTAGCACTTAGAATTCCGAAGCAGAAAGGTTTATCTCTGTGTCTGATCAGACCCTGTTGTGATAAGACTAGGGAAGGGCCTGTTCATGCTCCATGTCTCACACACACACACACACACACACACACACACACACACACACACACACACACACTCACAAACACCTACACACACACATACTTACACACACTCCTACACACACCCCACACACACACACACACACCACACACACACCCCCCACACACACCCCCACACACCCCCCACACACACACACACCCCCCACACACACACACACCCCACACCCACCACACACACACCCCCACACACACACACACCCCACACACACACACACACACACACACACACACACACACACACACACACACACACCTACACACACACACCTACACACACACACACACACACACACACACACACACACACACACACACACACACACACATACACACACACCCCTACACACACACACACACCCCTACACACACACACCCCTACACACACACACCCCTACACACACACACCCCTACACACACACACACACACACACACACACACACACACACACACATCACCACCTGCCAAAGGAGCAATAGAGCTGTATACTGTGTCGCTATGCACCAAACATCACTATATGAACCTCCCACCACTCTATGAGCCCCACCCCCTCAACCCTTTTCAGCTAAACCACACCAATGACTTGACGCAAACTAAACAGGCCTTTCGACTAACCTCACCTTTTTATACCAGCACTCAGTCTCATCCACCTTAGGTTGTTGATCTCAAATTCCTGACCCATAGAAATCATGAGCTCATCAATGCCTATCATTTTAAGCCACTACATGTGAGGGTGATTGGCTATACAGAACACATATGATGCAGAATGCTAACACCAGAGTAACCTGCAGGTTAAGGATCGCTCTGGTAGAATGAGTTTTGTGGTAGAGGTGCTGGGACTGCAGTTGCTTTTTCTTTTTTAAGATTTGTTTATTTGTTTGTCTAGAGACAGAGTCTCACTGTGTAGACTAGGCTGACTTTGAACTCACATTGATCTGCCTGCCTCTGCCTCCCTGGTGCCGGGACTAAAAGCCTGTACCACCACGTCCAGTTATTTTTACTTATTTATGAATATTTATGTATGTATCTGCGCAAGCGCATGCCTTGCGTGTGGAGTTAGAAGAAAGCACTGGATCCCCTGGAACTGGAGTTGCAGACAGTTGGGAGCCACCTCTGAAAGAATAGTGAATGTTCTTTTTTTTTTTTTACCTTTAAAGATTTATTTATTAATTTATTATATATAAGCGCACTGTAGCTATCTTCAGACACACCAGAAGAGGGTATCAGATCTCATTACAGATGGTTGTGAGCCACCATGTGGTTGCTGGGATTTGAACTCAGGACCTCTGGAAGAGCAGTCATTGCTCTTAACCACTGAGCCATCTCTCCAGCCCAGTGAATGTTCTTAATAATCCCTCCGACACAAGGTCTTTCTGTGTAGCCCTGGCTATCCTAGGACTCTTTCTATTTACACTGCGCTTCCTCTAGTCAGACAGGTCATATTCAAAAAGGGGAAGGAGTGGGACAAGGGCGAGCTCTCAGGTTGCTACCAAAAGTAGGATCATGGCCAGGCCCCTCTGCTGGCTGGTAGCTTGTGCAGGGGAGATATGCCCTTCCCAACCCCTTGCCCCTCACAGGAGGGTAGCTGGCCCCTAAGGTATGAGCAGGAGAGCTGGCCTCACCCTTGCTGGCTGTAGCATTGGGTGGGCTAGCCTGGGTAGTGCTGGAGAGCTCACCCTGGCAGTGTGGGTGCAGGAGAGCTAGCTGGCGAACCAATTCAGATACCACCCAGGTCCAGATCCAGGGCTTTGGGTTGGCTCACCCCAACATCTAGCCCATCTGTGAACTGCTGTAGATGTGATGGGGCTGGTCCTGCACATCCAAAGCTGCAAGGTGCATGTGACACAGGGCAACAACAGGATATTGTGAGGAGTCCCAGTGAGGATCCAGTATCGATAGCATAGCAGAAGCCAGAGAGACCAATGACTCATTTAAATAAACATTTGCAAGCAAAGCTGTGTGGACGAAGGGGTAAACCGTGTGACACACTGTGACGCACTACAGTTTCCATGATGAGGCGATTCTTACTGTTTGCTTTTGTCTTTTTTCTTTTGGTTGGGAGTCTGCAAGGGCAGAGGGAAGAAGGGAGACAATTGGGATAGGGGTGTCTGATATAAAATCCATAAAGAATCAATAAAAAAGTAGGGTCAAGATAACCTGCCAGATAAAAAGGAAAGGGCACTGGGCACTCACCAATAATCCCATCACCTGGGAGGCAGACACAGGCAGAATCTCTGTGAGTTCAAAACCAACCTGACTTACAGGGTAAATTCTAGGCCAGCCAGGGCTCACTGTACAGTGAGAGCCTGTCTCAAATTAGATAAATAAGGCACAGAATTTGAGAATTTGGGAGGCTGAGGCAGAGGATTACCATGAGTTTGAGGCCAGCCAGGGCTATACTGAAAAATTTTGTCTTGAATGAACCAAAAGTAAACAAAGAATTGTTTAACTCTTTAAGAATGGAAACATTACTATTGCTAGGCATTTACTGATCTTCTGCATACCTCATAGGACGCTCAATGGACTCACCTACAACCTAGCACATGACATGGAGAATAACATCTGGATGGCACCAAGTCCTACTCCCACTGCACTCCAGTAAAAATAAACCTCACTGCCCAAATATAGAGTAGTTAGAAGGACCACGTTTCACAGAAGAGGCAGTCTATTTGGCATTAAAAATAGACACATTTTGGCTTCCTCAATAGCTGGCCATTAGCAATGTGATTTTCAAATGGAAACAGATAGAAATGAGACACTCACACATCTGGCCTGACTCAGCTATTTAAGAAGCCTACACAGGGTTTATGCAGTGGTGGCATGTGCCTTTAATTCAGCACTCGGGAGGTAGAGGTAGGAAGATCTCTGTGAGTTTGAAGCCAGCCTGGTCTACAGAGTAAGTTTCAGGACAGCCAAGGCTACACAAAGAAACCTTGTTTCAAAAAAAAAAAAAACCTAACTAACTAACTATGCTACATAGAAAAGTACAGTGCCCATGTGGGCCTCAGTTTACTGATCTGTAAAACAAAACAGTAAGAAAAGACCAAGTTGCCACGTTCTACAGAGTAGGACATCTATGGATCGCTAAAGTCTTCACAGGCAAGGCCAGCTGCTCATAGCTAAACAGGACCCACAGCAGGTCTTCCTGAAGGACCTACAGAACTCTCGTCAAGAGCTGGAAATCACCTTTTAGAGTCTCACACATACACAAGAAAAAGTCAACCAAGAAGTCCCTATGCACCAGCACATGACTCTGGCAGGCTACTTCCTGATTAATTATGTAAGTAATTTAAAACAGAATCTTACTACGCAGCTTTTGGTGGTCTAGAACTCTCTATGTAAATGAAGCTAGCTAGCTTCTGCCTCCCATGTTCTGGGAATAAAGGTGTATGCCACCATGTCCAGGTTGCCTCTTATCTTTTCAAACAATTCTGGATGTGTGGCAGATACATGTGTGCATGTATGAGGGAAGGCATACATACAGGCTGGAGGTCAAAGTTGGGGTGTCTGCTATTACTCTATACTTTATACATGTGTTTTAAAGATTTAGTTTATTATCTGTTTATGTGGGGGCATGAGGCACACGAGCATGAGAGGCCACAGACATTGGGTCCCTCAGAAGTTGGATCATAGGCAGTTGTCAGCTGCCCAATGTGGGTAGTGGGAACCAAACTCAGGTACTTGGGAAGAGTAGCCAGCACTCTTAACAACTGATATATCTCTCCAGCCACTAATTTTTCATCTACTTTTTTGAGACAGGGTCTGTCATTGAACCGGAAGCTTATCAATTAATTTACGAGTGGCTGGCCAGACAAGCCCCTGGGATCTTCTGCCCCTGGCCTTTGGAATGGGTCCTTAAGAGCCACACTTAGAGCCAATCGGTGGCTGGAGGTGGCTGGGGGTGCACACCTTTAATCCCAGCCACTCAGGAGGCAAAGGCAGGCGGAAACTCTGAGTTGGGGTTAGCCTGGTCTACAGAATGAGTTCAAAGACAGCCAGAGCTATCCCCATCTTTGTGAACTGGGGATTGAACCTGAGGCCTCATGCCTGCTTGCCTCTACCACCAAGTAATGTTCTCCAGTCCTTTGCTTTTATAACAGGGTCCTGGACTCTAGAGCCCAGGCTAGGAATGTGCGATCTTCCTGCCTCAGTCTCCCAACCAGCTGGGAGCATAGCTGCCTATGCTACCATGTTACCCTGATAAAAAGGAACCCAGGCTTCAGCTTGCCAGGGGGGATGGGTTGCGTGTCAAAAGGCAGGAGGCTCATCTCCACCACAGAGGCTGCCACTGCTAGGAGCGAGAAGTGGCAGGGCCTGTGGCACATTCCCTTCAAGGCTTTGAGGCCAGCAGAGCCAGGGAGTAAGGGAAGGTTGAAGTTCTATTACTGGCAAGGTCATTCAGCAGGCGGAGACCAGAGCATGGACCCAAAGCCAGGCTGACCTCCCCAAAGCCCCTTTGTCCTGAGGCACTGGGCTTCTGTGGTCCTGCTACTGTGCAGCTAGACTGTTCTTCCCAACTCCAAGAAGTGACAGACGGTGACAAGAGTCCAACATCTCTGTTGGTAACTCGGGATATCAGGGCAGAATCACGTTACGAGTGATTGACGCTCGCTCTTGTGTTTTTAACACACCTTAGGAAAATAAAGAACAGACTGATTTAAATGGTTTTATTAAAAACGGTACCACTTGATGGGTGAGAGGGTATTTACACATGTATACACATAAAGAACCAAAACAGTCAAATATTATATACAGGTTAAAACATAACAGTCCCCATTCCTTTCCTTAAGGCAGAAATGCCCAGACCCCATGACAACTGAACTGGGGATGGAGGAAATGCTACATCTCACTGGGTCTCCCCATGTCACTTCCTGTGGACCCAGAGATGGGGTGGACATCAGACAGCTGTAGAGAGAGGGGCAGTGCAAGCTGGGGGCCACGTATCTCATAGCACCTTGGCCAAAGTTGGGCACGTATGGAAGAGACCAGCTTTGTTCTGCTGTTCCTGTGAGGCTCTGTCCCCTAGGCCTGCAGCCCACAGGGAGCCAGAGAAAGTTTAAATGCCTGTGGCTCCACCCTGTGTCCCTCTGGGTCCAGCCAGGGTATGAGGCCAGGATAGCCTGCCTCCACAAGTCCTATCTTCACAGAGTCAGTTTGCTCCGCTGGGGGAATGGTGGCCACAGTACTGATTCCCCCAAATCCTGCAGAGCCACGAAGGCTGAGGTCTTTTGCTACTCCATGCACCCGTACCCACTCCCTCTCAAGTTCCCAGAAACGGAAGCTCTCACCAGAATATTCTCCTCACTGACCAGGACGGTCACAGTGACTTCACTACTTAGTTCCTGGAAAGCTTGGGGCAGACAGAGGCCTTGGCTAGACTGTCCCCAACACCCACTCCCTGCCATGCTTGGGGTTGGGCTTGGGTTTCGTGGCTGGGGCAGCAAGGCAGGCCAGCTGGGCCTCTCTGGACCCTGGAGACAAGCTCTGCCACACAGCTCTGGACACAGCCCATCCCCTGGGGCCTGAAGGAGGTCACCGGGAGGTGATCTTTTTCCACCTCTGATTGAGCAAGACAAGGCCACTGGGGACAACTGAACAGCACAGCCAAACTTTGAAACAGAGAGACAGGGCCAGGCACAGTGCCCACCCCCCACCCTCCTGTGTACCACCCCAGCCTCCCCGGGGGAATCAGTGACTGGACTGGGGGGATGTTCCCCTCCAGATCTGTTCACTGGCTTTTAGAAATGCCCCTGGGGATTGTGAATTAGGAGATCAGTTCGGCCCCTGAATATGGGGCTTCTGTTCCTCTAGGCTATTTCGACACTGAGTTTTCCAGCCCCTCTCCCACCCCCATCCTCAGCACACCACAAAAGCCCTGCTGCCTTCAGCTGGTTACAGGTCACCACACAGGTCAGACCTTCCCTCCCTCTGAATCTGAATCTCCACTCTTCACTAGAGACAGCCAGGCTCCTGGAGTTGGGGAGAGGCAAAGAGGAGGGGCTGTCCTGGGAGACTCTAAAGCCAATTCACCAGGCAGAGATCACTGGCCAATTAGAGCAACCAGCCAGGGGGAACCTCTTGCCTCCTTGAGCTGGGCTTCCAGCTGCCTCCTAGATCTTGGGGTGGTGGGGTGGGGGTGGGGGGAGGGAGCATATTTTTATTTATTTATATTTTCCAGTCCTGGGATCTATCCAAGGGTCTCTTGACTGACAGGCAAGCCCTTTATCTCTGAGCTTCAACTCCAGCCTGGATTCAGGTTGGTGGAAGATAAAAGAGGGTTTAAGTTTCACCCTGGCTTGCCCAAGTTAGTGAGGTTGGTCCTAGTTCGGCCCAAAGTGAAGACAGTGCATTCTGACCAGCTTCTGCCTGGTCCCAGGCTCAATGTTCAGGTCAAACTCTGGGCTCAGTTCTCAGGCCACAGGGTACCCAGCCTGCACCTGGCAAGGTTGCTGAAGCCGACAGCTAAGTCTTAGCTCAGATGGAAAGTCTACTAAGTCAGGTTAAAGGTGACTGATGTACAAGGTTCTGTATGGGGAAGGGCACACATGTACCACCAAGAACATACCAGAAGCCTGCCTGCCTGCCTGCCTGTCCTAGCCTTGATTCAGGAAAGGGGCAGACCACATATGTCCCACACACATCTAAACGGCAGAGGGAGTGGGATGTAGGAAGGCTGGGCTTCACAATAATTAGTGTGCCTTGGAACCAGTCTTCATATTCATTTCTTGGATCCCCTCTCCTTGCAAACAGGAACCCACTTTCTTAGCAGACGAACCATGGTATACACCCTGAGAAAATGACTGTGGCCAAGAAGAGGTAATATCTCCAGGTCATCTGAGCAGAAAAGCACAAAGGCTTGTACGCATGCTTTAAGGTCCTCCTCGGGACCACCGAGAGCACACACAGTACCTCTGTGCAAATTAGGAAGCCATCCCTAACTCTGGGCAGACCCAGCCCACATCAGGATGTGCAGCCTAGAGAGCAGAGCACAGGCTGGACTTCAGCCTCTAGGAGCCCTCTCTGTAGGCAGCCTTGTGCCGTGAGAAACCTGCCCAACTGTACGCCCAGGAGACCAGGTGCCCTTCTATGGTACTGAAGCCCCCAGCCCTCTCTGCAGAAACTGGAGTCACTGGGCTTGTTCAATTCGAGAGTCTACTCTGAGTTTCTCCTCCAAGTTCCTGGAATGACCCCGTGGTCTCCTTTGCTCAAGGAAGCCATCTTTTCTTTGAGCCTTGGCTCCCCTTCATTTTAGCACCAATGTCTTTCCTTACACACATAAAAGTTAGGACTTGATTTCTAAGATCAGCTGCTTATCGTTGCCTCCCTGAGCGCTGCGTCAGGGAGAGAAGGAAGAAGGTCGGAGGCAGCTGAGATCCTTCTAGAACTCTCCCTTCTGGCCTAGCTGAAAGCTGAAGGAAGAAGATTCGAGATGTGTCAGTTCTCGAGTCGGCAGGTCCCATAGTCACGTCTGCTCCTTCCAAAGTCGCTTTTCAGCTGACAAAGCCACTGTCCTCGCTTCTTCCTGTATCCCACTAGGTACAGAAAAGGAATTGGGGTGAGGGGGAGGAGGTACACGTTTCCAAGGAAACCAAGAGGTCTAGGATTCCCCTGGGACCGGTTTATCAGTGGGATGACTGCTTGGTTCCCACGCCCCCAGCAAGCCCACCGCATCTCGGAGCGCTGCTGCTGATCTGGACGCAGTCCAATCCAGTCCAGTCATTGGCAGAGTCTTTTGAAAACAAAGCTGATGAAGTCACGGGCCGCTGGTACAACAGCATGGTGGTAACTGGCTACTTGGCTCCCACGTGGGTGACACTCAGGCAGCAAAGGTGGCAGCAGTTTGCACCCTTGGGACCAATCCAGGGGTCTCCATGTAGGACCGAGTCAGACTTGAAGCCTATTAAGCTTGATTCATTTTTGTGGCACCTTTGAGGGGTTCTTGGTGAATTCCAACCCTCCCTGAGGTCTTCTGGAGGTTGACAGCGACTGAGTAAGAATCCCTGAGCCCATGCGGTGGGCACTGGCTGTGCCAAGTGGGAACCCAGATGTAAAGCTAGCTAGCCGAGGCATGGCTGTCCTTAGCCAGAAAGCTCCCAGGCAAGATCCTGGTGGGTTAAAGCCATGATTCCGTCAGGCACGCACGAGGCAAGACTGGCACATCTGATGGTACTGGGAGCCTCACCTGACGTAACCAGCTCCGGCAGCAAGCCTCAGTTCACTTCCTGGAGAACATCGCCAGTTGGTCATCTTCAGAGCCTTAGGAACTCTACCAGCAGACACAGCTGCCTCTCCTTCAACAGTGTTTGACAAAGGCCCCCATCCCCAGGAGACGTTCTGAACGGGGAAAAAAGATCCCTGGGGTATGTAATATGTACACATGGAAAGAAAATTCAGAATGACAAAACTTGACAAGACAGTATCTGTCCTCCCAGAATGTCTGTTCCCGACTGCATTCCGGGTGATCCATCCGACAAGGGCAGCCCAGCCTCACCAGGGACCCACCCCTTCCCTGTTTTCTCGTCTGTTTAAGGCCAGGTTTTGAAGGAAGAGGAAGATCTGCCGCCATGCTCGGTCTCGGTTCTGCTGGTGCTGCAAGGGAAAGAGATGACCGTTAGGTGCCAGGCACCGGCTGAGACCACAGGCTCCTCATTGATTCCCAAATAGGCTTCCGCTGCCAGATCGCACGGTGGCACCTTTGTGCCATCCAGCGAACTGGAGGAGAAGGGACAAAACTTCAAAGACAAGTGCGGTTTGGACATTAAAACCACCACGCTGGGCTGGCGGTGTGTACTGTGCACAGGAGGATCAGACTTTCTCCCTTGCTTGCAGGATTTTTCCAGAGTTTAGCCAAGTACTGCTTTTAATCAGATTGGCTCCTGAGCCCCCCCAACTTCAGCTGCAGGAACAACAATCTTGCTTGAGCGAGAAAGACAAGAAGTCCCTCCCTCTCCCCCATTCCAAAGGAATACAGAGAACAAGAGAGGGAAAGGGAGGGGGAGCCTCCATCTGCAAGTGATTTGACACTGTGAAGGTCAAAGGGTTAATCTTCAATTTAAACCACACTGCTGAGGCAGCAAAAATCTGATTTCATCCAGTACAAACACACACACACACACACACACACACACACACACACACACTTGTGTGAGGGAGCCTGCCTTCTCCCCACTTTAGCATCCCCAGCTCTGGGCTGCCCTTTTTATAGCTGCTTTTGACAGTAAGCCATAAATAACCCCTCTTGGAGTGCTTTCCTACTGACTGGAGCCAATTAAACGTTAAGCAAGAACACACTTGAAAACAAAACAAACACAAAGAATGCACACCAGCTCTGGAGGTTATCCCAGGTCCTACTGTTAGGCTGAGAAGCTAGGGGCCAAAGTTCAGAGGTCAGAAGCACAAAGGTTTCTGGCTGGCGTCCTGTCAATACAGGTACCATTTCCCAGAGGCCAGCAAAGGCCTGAAGGGGACAAGGGAGTCCTGGAAGAGGCAGTCTTTGTTCTCTCCTTGTCTGTCAGGGAAGGAGGACAGGCTGGAGCCTCTCCATGGGGTTCTTAGTGGACAGGGGAATAAAAACCTAGTGTACAGAGAGGAGGCCAGCATAGTCTGGACTGGGATTCCTTCAGTGGCCCAGTCAGCAAGCAAGTTTACGTGAGGTGTCCAGTAGGGCGGGGGGATGTGGGGGAGCATCTCTCAGGCAGTCTTTAACCACAACCCCTGTGTAATCAGCTCCTGCCAGGCAACGCCTCCCCACATGGGAGAAGGGTAAGACAAGCAGGTCAGACTCCCAGGTTTCCTGACCTCCTAAAGCTTTGAAGTTCCATCCAGCCCCGGGTTTCCCCAGAGAACCATGCCTGCTGTGGGTCCCCTCCCCACTGTCCTCAGCCACAAAAAGAAATATGGTGTCTAACTGAGTTCCACACAGAATCCCCCACGTCAACAGCAATGGCAGAGGGGACTGTGGCGGATAGGCGAGTGAGTCAGGTATCGTGCCTGCCAAGCGGGCGAAGGGAAATGGGGTGTGCCACGGGGAAGCCTGGCAGAAGGCACTGAGGAGACCGATGGCTTCCTCATGCTTTGTAAACAAAGATGAGCAAAAGGGGGAAGCACACCCAGGGCTTAGCAAAATCCGGTTCCAGTAGTGCAGCCTGAACTTCAGCTGCGACAGCTGAGAGAACTCCCTCCACCACCGTCCGTCCCCACCTGCTGTCTACAACAGGTGCAAAGGTCATGAGTGGAACAGGAGACCCCAGGCAAAGACAGGTCCCCAGAGAGGCCAGTCTGCTGGCACTGTGAATCTCCTCAGGGACCTGTTTGAAAACAAAACAAAAAAAAAAAAAGTGATTTGCAACAAGAATAGAAACAGGTTGTAGTGGTTCCATTCTCCCCATCCCTGTGCGGTCCCCAGGACAACTGATGCCTGCTAGAAATGCTGACCCATAGACCCAGAATGTGCATTTTCAACAAGATCCCCAGAATTGCAAGGTCTGCGGTTCAGTCCGAGATAAAAAGTATTCTTCTATTTATGGAGAAGCCCACCACCACCCCAAACCCTGTGAAATGGACCCATATAATCATGACCATCTCACATGAGATACTGAAGATCTAATCCAGCCATCACACGGCTAGTACGTAGTCAGGACTGGCTGGAACGCAGAGTAATATCCCTACCTATGGCCACTGGACATCAACTGCCACCAGTCATCACTCTGTGCCCAAGAAGATCCTCCATCCTTCTCTTGCTTCATCATCTCAAAATAGCTTAATGATCAAGGAAGGAGACCATCATTCTATGACACAAGCCTGCACCAATCCCATCTCTATATGCCTTGGTTCTCCCAAACTCTACCAATGGAGGTCATTTGCTTCCTGGACCCCCCCAGATCCTCTGGAAGTAAGGCAAGGCAACAATCTGACCCCATCTTTCAGCAGAGTTTAGCATCAGAAAAGCATCTGTGAGCTGATGAGTGGCCAGACAGAATGGCTTACAAGGGGCAGGGCAAGCGGAGAGCACAGTGTGGCATACAGCCCAGCCTTTGATAGCACGCAGCACCATGCCTCAGTGGAGGTTTCAGGGCTCATGAGCTAGAAAGAAAGCACTAAAGGGGGCAGTTAGAGCTTCAGATCAGAAACCAGACAGCCTGGTTTTAGGCTGGATCACTCACTGTTTGTAAGGAAAACATAGTGTTATAACAGATATATGACTTCTAAACCCAAGTATGACACAAGACAGTGTTCAGGCTCCGCCCATGCCAACAGGGTCAGAATGTCCAGGGAAGGGGCCCAGGAGTGCACATACTAAACAAACTCCATGGGGAACAGTTTAAAAATCAGAAGAGGCAGACAGGCTAGACATCTCAGTGATTAGGAGTGTGTACTGCTCTCAAAGAAAGCCCAAGTTTGGTTCTCAGCACCCATAACAGTAGCTCACAACGATCTGTAATTCCAGCTCCAGGGGATCTTTAGCTCTGATGTCCAAGGATACCTGCACTCACATGCACATAACCCCCACACAGGCACAAACACATGCATATAATTAATGAAAATAGATATTTTCTTTTAAATCAGAAGGGGGTTGGGGGTGTGGCTCAATGGAAGAGCATTTGCCTAACACACACAGAGCCCCTGAGTTCAATCCCCAGTGCAGGAAAATCAAAAGAAAGTCAGGAAGAAAGATCTGAAGGAAGTATTCATTAAATATCTTAAATATTAAAAGCAATACATATTCATTGTAGAGATATCATGAAATATAAGATTACAGAGGAGAATATAAAAGCCAGTCATGATCCTACAGCCCAGAAGAAAACACTTCATAATTTGGCACCTTCTTCGGAGCCTTTTAACCTCTTTCCATTAAACCAGTGTCTTGCCCTGGTGGCTGAGCCAAAGGTAGATCCTGCCCAGGTGCCTGGGCAGCAGCCAGGCCACAGACAGGCTTTTGGAAACCATGGAGGTACTTTCCAAGCCCATGGAGTTTGTGACCACAATTGCCTTCGGAGTACAACACAGTGCCAAAGGCTGAGCCCTGTTGACCATCCCAGCAGTGCTTGGGCAGACCTGGACACTGGCTAGGGAGGGCTGGGAGTCCATCCCCGGACCCTGAGCATGCTCCCAGGGCATTATAAACCTAGCCTGGAATACTGTGCTTAGTTTCTAACCAGCACACCCTAAAATAGAAAGCAAGCTCCCACACCAGAGTCAAGATTACAAGGAACAACAATAAACAAAATATTTCTACAAGTCAAACAAAAGAGACTGATGAGAAAGGAAAGAAACAGGACCCGAAAAGAGGCCAGGGAGAGACTCTGCCAAGGAAGGAAATCTGCCTCCACCAAACAGGATGAAGGATACAAAGACAGCAGAACTGCAGACAGCACTTGTCCCTCCAAAGGAGCGAGAAGGAAGGGGGAACCAGGAAAGACTCTGCCGGCCTCTGGGTCTCAGGCACCTGGCCCGGCACCCGGCATTCAATCTGTGATCGCTGAAGGCAAACTCCTGGAACAGGGCCCAGCTCTCCCTGAGGGGCACATGCCTCAGACTGGAAGCTCCCAGAAACTGCAGTGGAGTGACCCAGATTATGAGAGACTGGGAATAAGGTTTGAAACACTTACCCCAAAGCCCCCCAACTCACAAAGTTTTAGACCCGAGAGTGGAGGGAAAGAATAGAAACTGTTCAAGGGAGCTGACTACATGACTCAGAGGATAAAGGTGCTTGCCACCAAGCCTTATGATCTGAGTTCAATTCCTAGAACCCACAGGGCATGACAGCAACATGCCTTTAATCCCAGTACTCAGGAAGCAGAGGCAGGTAGATCTTGATCAGCCTGGTTTACATAGCAAGTTCCAGGCTAGTCAGGGCTACATGGTGAGACCCTGTCTCAAAAAACAAACAAACAAACAAACAAAACCCTAGAATCCATGGAGGAGAGAGGGACTCCTGAAAGTTGTTCTCTGAATTCTATGGCACACATATGCCCCTCTACAACCTAAAACAAAACGAACAAAACAAAAACCAAATGTTTGAGACAGAGCATGAGTAACCCCAGAACCCAACCAGGGGTCAAACTCTCTTCCTGTCATGACAGGGGGAAGGGCACGTGTTTAAATGGCCACTGTGAACAAGACACTACAACTGAGCGTTTGGCCACTCATCCTGTGCAGTAGGGAAGCTGGAAGACATACTGTGGCTTCTCAACCCTGCACACGGTCTCACCACAGAACAGGCAGACCTGCGAGATAACCCAGGTGTCTACAGCCAGGAATCCCTGAAGTCTTCCCAGGTGAAGAGATGTCCTTTACGTGCTAGAGTCAGCCTCTTGTCTGGGAGAGGTCAAATAGTAAAAAGAAAGAGAGAGAGAGAGAGAGAGAGAGAGAGAGAGAGAGAGAGAGAGAGAGAGAGAGAAGAGCTCAATCCTGGCTGTGGATCTGACACTGCTAGGTTACACAAATCAAACTCTGTTTGGTCCCTCCGGGCCTGTGCATTAAGCACAAAGCATGCCCCGGCCCTCCCTGGATAAGAATCTCCCTTTGCCTCTCCCTATCCAGATTCAATTCCTGTCCTCTGGGAGCTTCGAGTGCCACCAGTGTTCCAGAAGCCCCTGCGGCTAAGTCACTCAAAGAATCAGAAAAAGTGGTTTGCAAAAGATCTAACACTTGAAGAGCAAATTTGCCAAACAGCAATTTGTCCCGTGTCAGACTCAGTGTTTTTGTCTGGGTCATGGGACAGACAGGTATTACCAACCCTGTTCTTCAGATGGGGATGCAGGGTCTCAAAAAAAAAAAAAAAAAAAAATCATCCCAAGCAAATTTGATGAGTTACTCAAACCCCTGACTTCTGGATTCCAAGCTATTCCTTTTAAAAATGAAGGAAGAGAGCGAAGGAGGGAGGAAGGGAGGGAGGGAAGAAGGGAAGCCCGGGAAGGTTAAAAGCACTTGCTGCTATTCTTACAGAGGACCTAGGTTCAATTCCCAGCACCTACATAATGGCTCGTAACCAGCTCCAGGGGAGTGGCTGCCCTCTTCTGGCCTCCGAGGGCAGTAGACAACTGCACCCATGTGCTGCACAGACATTACCTGTACAGGTGGAGACAAGAAACGTGCTCAGTTATTTACAGTACTGGGGCTCAAACTTGCCTTGGGCATGCTAGGCGAATAAGTACTCTATCTCGGAGCAGTCTCTCCAGTCCTGTAAAGCTTCCCTTTCCTAACTATCTACGGTGTCAGGCAGGCAGGGGGTACACACCTTCAGTCCCAGCACTCAAGAGGCAGAGGCAGGCAGATCACTGAGTACAGGGTCAGCCTGATCTACAGAGCTAGTTCCAGGACAACCAGAGCTATACAGGAAAATCCTGTCTTGGAAAAACAAACAAACAAACAAACCAGCATTGCAGTGTTTACTCACATTATGCAAATAGGATTACCTCTGCAAAGAGAACTGCTCCCCTAGTAGGCTTAAAAACATTGTTTCCAGATCGTTAACTATTCCAAAAGGGTGATGTAGCCCACAAAAAAAGAAACCTTTCAGAGAAAGAGCTAACTGAAGATCAAACAGAACTAAAGACTGGTCTGAAATTAGGACCTTAGAGCATGGTTTGAAACCACCCTCATTTACTTCAAAATGCAGAATTGCACGGTCTATGCCACAGAGGGATCTGCACACTGACCCCTTCATTCTCCCATCTGTAAAACGACCCAGGCCAAGGCTGAAGGAAAGAGTCTGTGGCTGAGAGCAGGGACAGTGATTAAAGCAACCTTAGGAAAATTCCACTCTCGGGAAGCTGGGAAGATGTTTTTGTTGAAGCCATTGGGGTCCTGTGGAGCCCAGGGAGCTAAGAGTCATAAGGGGACATAAAGGTGGTTTAGATAAAACCTTGTTCTCAGTGATTTTACAATCTAATGAAGAAATTAGGAGCACAGCATTAAGTATATGAGTCAGATTGCTTAGGGTGACAAATGACAGCTCCATCGTATCCTTGCCTTTGAGCATGTGTTTGCCAAGAAGCAGGGATGGGGAGGTAGAAAGATTGTTTAGAATCCATCGCCACAACTCTGAGGTCAGCCACTTACAGAATAACTTAGGCATATTGCTTTGCTTCTGTAAGCCTGCTTTCTAGAAAATAGGAACAATGGGTCTGGACATTCAAGGCCACTCTGCCCATTACGTGAGAAACTATACATTTGCTTCTGGGCCTGGTGGCAGCACTAAGCGACATGGACACGTTCTCATCACAAGCCCTTCCCTGCCCCAGTAAGCACCACCTCCTGCACAGACTCATGCAGGCCTTCGGACAGGCCAGCCTTCCTATTTTGAGACTGGTCCCAGTAGCCAGAGGCAGCTGAGCTCAGGTTTCAAGGCTTTCAAACTAACTTGGGGTCTGACACCCAGAGGGTCATCCAGGGACCCAGTGAGCCTCTGCCCAGACACTCCATGATTGGCAACATAGCAAAATGAAAAAGGAAAGAAAGAACCCTTGCCAAGGGCTTTCTCGGCACAGGCAACAGTACTAGCAGGATCTGAGAACTGGCAAGGCAAAGCCCATCACTTCTCCAAGGAAGAGAGGACAGCCTAGAATAGCCACTTCTTGGCTGGAGGTGACAGGGCTTCCCCTGCACAACTGGAAGTCACTGGATCTGGCCACTGGGGTTCAAGTGACAAGGCAGGAGACAGTGCTGTGGAACACTACTGATGTCCCTGCCACCACAGCCAGAAACTCCTGACACCCTTACCAAACTCCCTCAGGGTGTTTCAGTTTCCTTGTCTCAGATCAGCTTTGGGAGACCACTGGGCAAGTTCTGAGGAGCTCTGGAGGGAAGTGTCTCCGTTAATGAGGAGGGAGGGAGAGAGGGAGGAGAGCAGGAGGGGTGGGCCTGTTGCAAGATTAAACTGCCATGGAGACTGAACCCCCAGGCTCTCTCTCAACTTGGGGTCTTGGCAGCTGGCTGTCCTTTTTCTCTAAGGGTTAGTCGTCTGGACAGGACAAGGCAGACTGGGCAAGGATAAAGGTTGGAACCCTCTTCTCAGCACACAGGCAGACTGTTCTTGCTCTGGTCATGGAATGTGGCCTCTTGGCTTGCCAGGCATGGATCAAAAGACAAACCAGGCACTTTTCTTTATTCTTCTTTGTGCTTCCTCCAATCCTGTCTTCCCACCACCTCCCCCAACCCCGAAAACACACCAAAGCTAATTCCCGTCCCCATGGCCCGTCTTGGTGGGCAGAGAGGGATGAACTGTCCGGAACTAGAAGGCCTTCTCTTTGGAAGAAAGAACAGTCAGGTGCAGAGTGTGTGGGGAGCTCGGCCTCCAGTCTGCCACACTGATGACTCAGAAGCTAAATATAGCGAGTGATATAAACAGAGCCAGCCACAGAGCAAACACAGGGCCCCCAAGCTCCAGCACAGCCTCTCACGAACACTGAGCTTTCAGCGACCCCTCCCCCAGCCCTACTCTTCCCCCCAGCATTGTCCTGCATAGATCTACTCCTGGGACAGAAGATGGCTTCTCAGGGACACCTTTTCACTCTAGGACAAACTTCAGGGGCCCCTGCACCAGACTGTTCTCACTAGAGCCCGAGTGGCCTCATCAGCCATGGTCTCTGCTCCAGAAAACGACTCACCAACATGGAGAGTATCCTAGAGCTCAGGGACTCTCAGAATAAAAGCTCTACTATGTTGGGTAGAAAAGCTGCTGGGTGATGAACCATGCAAACACCAATCTGGATACAGCTTCCAAAAGAGCTCCCCAGGAATTATCAAGCCAGGCCCAAGCAAACTCCCCAATTCATCATGTATGTGTAGACACACTAGGCAAACTTTCTACCACTGATCTATATATCCTTGTTTACTTTTTGAGACACAGTCTTATTAAGTTGCCCAGGTGGTCTTTGAACTTGCACTCCTCCTGCCTTACTACATCCAGCCTTGCTAGTAGCACATGTTCAACTCTCCAAGCTACCACAGTTTCTTGGGTTTGTTTTCTGCAGTTCTGAGCATCAAAGCCAGGACTCCAGGCTGCTAGGCAAGCATCTAATGCCTACCTGAGCTACAGGCCCAGGCCAACAGTGCTTTGTATTACAATCTCCAAAGGCCTTCCTCAGCAAGCCTGCCAGGTTAGCACGGGAACCTGAGGCTGGATCAGTAAAATGATTTGCACACGAACACAGCCTGTGTAAGTATCAGGCAAGACATTCTTCCCAGATCTGCTGTTTTGAAAGTCCGCCATCCTTCCTTTGATATTACACACGAAGATGGTTCCAAACAAAGGACTGAACATGTCCTTAGACTTCATTCCCAAAATGTCCAATTACTATTTAAAGAATTTCTAAATCTGACTTTTATGAATGGAGACATTCCTGGTCTCCATTCTAAGTAAGGAAAAAAAAATTCCAATACAAAGAACTCTAACCCTCCTGTTCACTTACTCAGTGTCCCATAGTAGCTACGTATTTTTTTTTTTTTTGAGCTTCTCAACACTGTCTAGAAATATCCCTTCAGACTTGGCCACAGCAGACTTTTCCATAGGGAAGGAAACAAGTTACTGACTCTCCCCAGGCCTACACTGGCTGGAAGGGCCACTCACAGAGAACAGAGAGAAACAGAGGCTCAAACATCCTGATCAGGGCAGCTGTGACTTTGTTAGGAACTGAATCTGATCCTCCCTCCTCTGCAGAGAAACTGAAGGGGCCAACCTCTCAGATCCCATCACTGTCATCAGAACGCCAATGTCACTGAGGTATCAGACATCCTTGCTACAGCCCGCCAGCCAAGAGGAAGAACAGAGCCTCCCCATGGCCCTGCACAGAGGTGGATATACATGCATGCTTGAAAAGGCTTTCCCTGGAACTGGACATGGTGGTACATCCGAAATCCCAGAACCCAGGGAGGCGAAATCCAGTTTGAGTTATACAGCAAGATGATGTGGTATCTACCCCAAACAGAAGGAAGGAGGGAAGGAGAGAGGGAGAAGGGGAGGGAAGGAGAGAGGGGAGGGAAGGAGAGAGGGGAGGAGAGAGGGGAGGGAAGGAGAGGGGGGAGGGAAGGGGAGGGGGAGGGAAGGAGAGAGGGGAGGGAAGGAGAGAGGGGAGGGAAGGAGAGAGGGAGGGGAAAGAGAGGGGAGGAGGGAGGAGAGAGGGGAGGGAAGGAGAGAGGGGAGGGAAAAAGAGAGGGGAGGGAAGGAGGGAGGAGAGAGGGAAGGAGGGAGGAGAGGGGGAGGGAAAAAGAGAGGGGAGGGAAGGAGAGGGAGGGAAGGAGGGAGGAGGAGGGAAGGGGGAGGAGAGAGGGAAGGGGGAGGAGAGAGGGAAGGAGAGAGGGGAGGGAAGGAGGAGGAGAGAGGGAAGGAGGGAGGGAAGGAGAGAGGAGAATGGGAAGGAGAGTGGGAAGGAGAGAGGGAGGGAAGGAGGGAGAGAGGGAAAGAGAAAGGGAGGGAGGAAGAGGGAGGGAGGGAAAGAGAGAGGGAGGGAGGAAATGAGAGAGGAGGGAGGGAAGGAGAGAGAGGAAGGGAGGAAATGAGAGAGGAGGAAGGAGGGAACTCTTTACCCCCACTCACATCACTGCCTGCTTTAGGAACCCCAGGAACTAGCTGAGAGCAGCGAGCAGGCCTGACTGATTTCTGCCTATAAATCCTTGTCTGTGACTTTAGGGGAGCAACTCTGAGCCAGCAACCTGGGGAGCCAGATTAGTGGTCCACCTAGCCACACTCCTCAGGAAATAGGTGAGAAAAACAAATGGCCTAGAGGGAAGTATAAGGAATATGGCCAACATAAACTAACACCCAGGGCCGTTTGACACCTGCTGCCCTGGGACCACGACTGGCACACCCAATCTGCCAGCATGCCATCCTGCATCATTGTAATAGGCTACATCTCGATGTGCAGGGAAAGGAGAAAACAACAACAACAACAACAACATCAACGGAGGTCTATTACAAGGACAAAGGGGCAGCTAACGCTCATACATGCAATTCTCCTTCCTACCTCATGGGGGCGCTCTGGATGAGACGATAGCACCATATCTAGAACTGACCTGTACCCTCAAAGAAGCAGCCCTAACCAAGAGAATTAATTTATCCACCAGTGAAGAGTAGTGAAACCTCAGGACAGGGTCTTCTGAACTGTCTCGCCCGGTCTCCTGCATGTCAGAGCTTACTAATGGACAGGGGACTATGCTGGGAAACAGCTGCTGAGAGGCCAGATTACTGTGAATGAAGAAAGAGCGCCTTCCAGATGTATTCTAGAGACGACTAGATACTACGGCCACTGTCTTCCCATCCTCATCAGTATCAGGACCAAACACCATGAGTTGGGCTGAGCCATGGAAAACAACCAAGATGGATTAAATGTGCAGGAAAGAATCAGAAGGCGTCCAAACGTGGACTGGGAGGGACTCGCTAAGCCAAGATTGTACAATATAATCATAGAAGAAATGGGGACCGTGGCTGGGCCACAGCAATTAGCCAGGCAGCCTTATAACCAAGCACAGAGCCACCCTCTTTCCAAATCACTTAAGGGCTGGGAAAACCCACCAGAAATAGCTGTGGCCCCAAATCCCTCTCAGACTCCCTGACACAGAGCATCAGTAAACCAATAACACCCTGTGGCCTGTTTTCAGAAAACTCAGGATCAGTTCCACCCTCTCCTGCCCACAATGGTGTGTCTCTCAAGTCAAAGTTACTATTACCAATAACTATTCTGGTTATCTGAAATTGCCTATCTAATCTGCGGTTATGGCCAGGCCTGAGAGTTATTTGTTCCTGTGATCTAAACACACACACACACACACACACACACACACACACACACACACACACACACACACTGCAAGGATAGGAACACACTCCCACAGGTAGAGATTGTGTTCATTCTCCTGTCTTGTGGCTTTGCCAGGTAGCTTCTGAACCACCAGCAAGGATCCAGCGCCAGGCCCCGCCCCTTCCTTGGCAGCCATTCAGAAAGCCAGCCTGCCTGGGAAGGGTTAAGCACCTGGGGGCCCAGCACAGACGATGGCTGGGCTGTCAAGCAGGACAACCTCCCATCCATGGCACAACGGGCTCCAGCACGAGCCTGCCAGCCGCCGCCTTTGTTGATGGACTCTGCCACATGCTCGGCTGACACGCGATGCTCCGCCCTGGCGGGGCTGGTGCCAGGCTGCCGGCCAAGCACCAGGCACAGCGCCCCGCTGGCCGCGGGTCTGGGGAGACTCTGAGGTACAATCTCCAGAGTCCTGAGCCTGGGTTCCCAGACACAGACAGTGAGGACTGGCTCCCCAGCTGGAAAGTGTCAGGTTTCAACCGGTTCTACCACTTTCCCCCACTCAGGCCCCATCTCAGGACTGATTACTGGTTTCCCACTGTTCCTCAGCCAGGCACACCCCCAACTGCTCAGTTTCACTGCAGCATTCAGCAAGAGGCAAGCCCGCCACTTGGGTCTGGAGAGTTTGTCAAACCAGACTGCAGGAAGCCGTCCTCTTGGCAGGGAGAGAGGGCAGCATCTCCCACCTCTTGTGAAGAGTAGGCAGCTGGAGCTCTCAAGGACAGGAGGACTCATCTAATTGTGCCTACCCAGTCCATCGTAACTAACAGTAGCCAAGGCCAAAACTCTGAAACATAACCAGAGGTCTAGTAACCCCTGGCCCTGGCTTCCCAGCCTCAACAGCCTCTCCCCCTTCCCGGCCCTCATGCCTACTTGTTGCATATGAAGCCGATGGAACTGGTCTGCAATGCACTGAAGCTTTCTGGCGATCTGTACCTCTGCTCGGTGCTGAAGGAACTGTCCTTCAGGGGGCTGCTCCCCAAGGGCTGAGCCTGCGGGGAAACTGGCAGGGAGAGGAAGCCTGTAGCCAGCGTTGCCTGCAAAAACAGAGGATCCACAGCTCAGCGTTTTCTCCCCTTACTTAGCCCATCGTCTCCATGTCAACCCTTTCTGGCCAAGCCCTGGAGTTACTGGTAAATCTTAGGATAGAAGGAAGAGGAAGTGGCCTGCCTTCACCGGGGCATCCTGCCAAACTTGGACAGCTGCCTGAGAATATAAAAGTTGCTACGAGGGCTGAGGGTGTAGCTTAGAAGTAGCTGAATATTTAGCACACTTGAGCGCGTGCGTGCACGCACATATACGGGCGCACACATGCACACACAGCTAGGCTGGGAAAAGAGAAAAGAATATATAGATCTCGCCTTCTCCTCAGTGCTCCGCTCTTGGTACCATGGCATAGTGCAGGGTGCTAACATGTATGACAAACATGCCAATCTTCTGGCATTTACCAAGCCACACTTGACCTTAATGTATTACTCATGGAGCAGTAGGTTGAAGCTCTTCTCTGGGATAACTCTCCAGAGTTCCTGGGTTGTGCAAAGCAGACAGAGAAAAGCAAAACAAACGAAAACCCAAGAGTTTCTTCGTTTTTCTAGTACAGTTGGGGAAAGTTGGGCTCATCACTCAAAGATCACAGCAGCAGCAGCAGCAGCAGCAGCAGCAGCAGCAGCAGCAGCAGCAGCAGCAGCAGCAGCAGCAGAAAAGCAGATGAGAAAACTCCTGAGGCCCACAGAGCAGCCAAGTCGGCTCACCGAGTGCTGGCACCAGAATGGCCGCTGGGGGCGCCTGCCACCTCCTGCCTCCTCCCTCTTCCAGCCCGAAGCAGGCCACATCCAGCTTCTGAGACTCCCGCCAGAACTGCTTTTCCAGAAGTGCCCTATGGGCAGTTCCCTCTGAGATTAGGGGCAGCGGCTCCTCAGTCTGCTCCCGCAGACACAGCAGGATGACCTCGGAGCCTTTACCCTCCCTCCACAGGACAGTGTGCTAAAAGAAGAAAACAGACCGAGTGTCTAACCCTGCCCTTGTGCCAGAGGAGGGCATATTTCTCATAAAACAAACCATTTAGGCCCACAAATGAAGGGGTCTTGTCTGACTTAGCCTTGGAAACAGCCCCTCTCCTGGCACTGAGCCCAGATAGGCCCAACCTCTTTCTCCAGTTCCCCTTCCAAGCACAGAAAGTCCCAAATGGCAACTCGAAGCCACCCTTCTGTCTTTAGGAACCTTCCATATAAGAACTGGCTGAGCTTTTTCTGGAGTGGTAACAGTCACACATGGTTTAACATGCCCTTCCACCTCACGAAAGGCAAATCAGCACCGGGGACCAGGAAGGGCAGAGCCACTGAAAGGACATAGGCTATAAAGGAGATTGCATGGACCAAGAAACCCCTCCAAGAAGAACAGAAAGAACAAAGCAGTTTGCTGTATTGGGGGGCCAAGCTCAGGTGAGGAAGGCTGAAAGCTCACGAATAGATAGCCCTGCTGTTCAATTTGAGGAAGGAAATAGCAAAGAGTAGGTTTAGGAAGGGAAAGTCCCCTCTTTCCCCCAATCGCTAAAGTTAAGAGCACTCACCGTAAAAGAGTCTCTGGGGTTCCTCTGTCACCCCACAAGGCAGCATGACACCCTGGCTTGGGGAGGCTGGGCTGAGGGTCTGGGTGGCCTTGTCTTCCTGGCTTACGGGCCGGAGCCCAGGACCACAGCAGTGGGTAAGCGGGAAGAGCTGAAGCCGACTGAGGGGACAATCCAGCTGGCTCTGGGCAAACAGGTCAGCAGAGAGCAAGCTCCCAGGCTGTGTCCCTGGCTCCCCATCCTCTGGCTGGAACACATCATCTTCTAGTTCCTCCACACACTGAGGTGGCTCCATGTCTCCTGTCAGAGGGCAATGGAAGCATCTGGGTTGCTGTCCTACTAAAGCCAGACCTAGGATTCCCCTTCCCTCCTTCCTTCCCTGATCTTCTGATGTGAGGGAACCAAGCCAACTTCTGATGATACACTGCCAAGGGTGACATTCTCCCCCAAAAGGAGGCCTCTATGGTCAGGGCCCCTCCATACCTCTTCTCTGTACCTACCCACCCCCTCCTCTGACCTAGACTGGTGACAAAGTTTGGCACTAAGGATTGTGAGCAATCAGGTGCTACCACTGGGTACCTGGGAAAATAGGAGAAAAACTTGCCTCTGTAAGTGGCTATGGAAGCACAGAAGGGGACACTTACTGACTGTACACACACACACACACACACACACACACACATACACACACACACACACAATTCCTAAGGAGGAACTTCCAGGCTCTCATCTAAGTCTGAACTCCAGGCTTAGCAGCAAAAACAAGAGCCAGCAATTGTAGAGCAGCCAGGTTCCCTCCTAACGTGCTAAGCCCCACCCTACTGCACATCTCCACCCCCTCCTTGCACAACACAACAAACAGGCTCTGTGGTGTGGTGAGTGTGTCCTGGAACAGGGGACCTAACTTAGTCACTCCAGCTGGCCAGCTGGCTTAGCTCCCATCCAGAGGAGCAAAGCTATCTGCCGACCACAGGTTAATCTTGAGGGCTGAATCAGCCTCTAGCTGTGTCCAGCTACTTCAAATCCTCATCCACTCAGCCTCCCATTCCTGCCGAAGCTGAACCTGAGATAGGTACAATGAGCCTCACAGAAGGAAGTGAAATTCAGCCCTCCTGCTGTGCTCTCTCTCCGTGCCTACACAGCGGGGCTGTTTCTTAGTGTTAAGTTCCTCTCTCTCCACCTGACAGCTCATGAAATTCTGCACTCGGGAGTCACCCAGCAGCTTGAACTTCCAAGCTGACCTTGCCTCAGTTAGGGCCCCTGGGGCAACCAGAAGAATCGGCCAGCACCTAAAAGGTTAAGGCAGTGCAAAGACAAACTTTGTCTTCGACGAACTCGGCTGGGGATTCCAGAGAGTTCTGATCTCCACTTTCTTGCCTTTGGAAGACAAGCTGAGTGGTTTGTGGGGTGAAGTCTTTAAATAAATCTCAGTTAAGTTCAGAAACCTTCCTTTCCCAAACGCAAGCTCGGTGGGGTTCTTGCTTCAACCCCGAAGCCTTACCCCATCCCATCCCTGAGCTATCTGTGGTCTTGTGCCCTCTTCCCTGAAGAATGATGCCATGCCTGCTATTGTTCCGATAGGTAAGGGGTATCTCCAGCTTATCAGCAACAGAAAATAAAGTTCCCAGATGAGAGGACCAAGCCATGTCACCTAGCAGAGCTCCTTCGGTCCTTCAAACACTTCTTTGCAGTAAGGCTATCCCAACCAAAGTAGGGACTCTCCAGAGCCAATCACAAGCAGGAGTCATTGTCTTGGTGTTTCTTTTGAAGCCTATCACTCCCCTCCCCCACCCAGCAAAGCCCCAAAGTTCAACCCTTGCCTACACTGGACAGTGGGGGAGGTGCAGCCAGAGGGTGTGGTTCTGAAAACGCAGAGACCCCCCCTCCCACTCTGCACAGAAACTGCAGGTGGCTCTCCACTTGGTAAGAGCTTCGGAGGGGCTCTGGCCAAAGTCAAAAGTAAACCGGAGAGGAGTGGAGACCCTCAGCTTCCCTGAGCTAAAGTGGTAATGTCCAGACTAGTAGGAAGAGGGCACTTCCTGAGAACACAGCCAGGGAATGCTTTATTCCTAGCAAAGGGCTTAAAGTCCGCTGGAGCCATCCCAGAACCTCCGCGCTCCAACTAGGATGCTCAATATAAACTCCTCCTCTTTTTAGGAGTTAGCACTAGCCAGATACCTTGAACTCGATAGTGGCTAAGATCTCTGAACACACGCGCACGCACATGCATGCATACACACACACACACACACACACACACACACACACACACACACACACCTGGGTGACTCCAGGACAGCGTCTCAGCCTCCGAGTCGTGATGCCAGGGCTCTGCGCCAGGGTCCAGGGTGACGAACACTCGGGGGACTTGGCGCCCACACTCGATTGGGAAGAAGGGGACAAACTCCAGCTGTTAAGAAGAGGAGCCTTCAGACTCCGCAGGGAGGCGAAACGCACCACAACTCACGGCCCCACCCCACAGTTACACCCGGAGGCCAAAGCGTCCCGGGAGCTTGGCAGTGGACCCCAGGACCATTTGCTCACCTACTTTCAACACCGAATTCCAAATGCTTTCCGAAAGCCACTCTTGGAGCAGCAACCCCAAATTTGTGCTCTGCACCTCGTTCCCACATCCCTGCACCCCAATTCCCCGTGGTCACCCCAGATGCCCGCAGTCCAAACCCTTTCCCGGGCCCCCACGCGCTGCGCGACTCCGCTCCCCACTTCCCGGAGGAGGTACGACCCAACTCTGCTTGGCCCCCGGCCGCCCGGGCGCTCACCGGGCTGCGGTGGGAGGCGGTGGCGCGGGCTCGGGCAGCGACTGCTGTGGGCGTGAGCTGGCGCGGGAGGAGGCCACCGCGCACCGCGCGGTATTGTTTCCAAAATACGCCCGCTCCGGGCATCCCGCAAACAGCTGATGAGGCCCCGCCCCTCTTTGCGTCACTCCAACCACTGACCAATGGCAAGTGGAGCTCCAAGTCTCAAGCTGGGCAGCTGCCAGGGACAGTCACCAATGTACGAACCTTCCCTTGGAAACATTATAAGGGGCCGGGCGCATTTCTGACCTCCGCCAGAAGCGCAATTGGAGCTCTGTAAAGGGTGAGGATTCGGTTCCGAATGCAAGCCCCAGAAATGACAGAGAGTCCCTGAGTTCTCCACTAGGTGGGGGGCACAAGACGCCTAAGTGACTTTTGTCTACTTGGAAATGGGCTGAATTATTGCGGGACTTCCAGAAAGCCGGCTCAGGAGGAGATTGGGAGATTTCAGCCGCGACTTGTATAGCGGGGGGGGAAAAAGGAGCTGCTGGTCTCTAATGAGAAAAACAAAACAAACAAAAAACAAAATAAAACAAAAAACCCCGCCCTCTTGCCTGTTGGGCGTGTCTGAGGAAAGCTAAAGGAGAACACGTGTGTCTGCATCTAGAACTATATGACATTTGGATCCATCAAGTGCAAAGAAAGGCCATGTCCTCTCATCTAGGCTATGCAAGATCATTGCTAGAAAGACTCTGTAAGAGGAGAAATCAAAGGGGCAGCCTGGGTAGCATCAGAAGGGCTGTTCTTGGGCTGCTAGGAAGGAAAACGCATCTCGTACACTATCTAGGGATGGGTGCACATTTTTTTTTGAACACCTACTGTGTGCAAAGTACTGGTCTAAGTGTCAGACTTCTGTGCCTAACCTCAATGAACTTATACTCTACTTGTGAATGATGGGAACCAACGTGAATGGTGCTATTTTAGGGATAATATGTAAAGACTTTGGGATAGTGCCTTGAAGAATGGGGAATTTTTCACTAAATAAAAACCAAATGAGGGTTGGGGATTTAGCTCAGTGGTAGAGCGCTTGCCTAGGAAGCGCAAGGCCCTGGGTTCGGGCCACAGCTCCGGAAAAAAAAAAAAAAAAACCAAATGAAACAGTCGTGAGCCGGAGAAGGCAGGGAGCTAGAATAATGTACTGAGCAGATCTGGGAAGCAAGGTCAGGCCCCTCTATTGAGCTATCTGGCATCCTCACCGTGGTTTAGGATGTGAAGGTATGGAGGGCAGGTAGATTTAGGTCAGATTGCAGAGGTACCCCCTGGAATAACAGGATGAGGAATTTGTACCTTTAAAAATAACTTGTTTATTTTTATTTCATGTGCATTAGTGTTTTGCATATGTCTTTGTGACAGCAGGTCCTCTGGAACTGGAGTTACAGATGGCTATGAGCTGCCACATGGGTCCTTGGAATAGAACCTGGGTCCTCTGGAAGAGCAACCAGTGCGTTTAACCACTGAGCCATCTCTTCAGCCCCAAGGAATTTGTATTTCCTAGAGGGCCGGTAGCAAAGACTTTGCAGAAGATGGATTTGGGGGAAAACGGAGGGTGCGGGGCAGAAATCAGCGAAAGGAACCAAACCCTGCCACAGCCTAAATGAGCTGCAATAGACACAAAGCAGAGAGGCTGGGCTCAGTGGTCTCTCCCTACAGTGTGCTCTAAGATACAAACTGGGTGAACCGGGCTCCCAGACTTAACTGTCTTTGGCCATTTTTGTTTTAATCTTTTTTTTAAATTACTTAGGTTTCTTTCTGTTTTTTCTTTTAAAACTGTTTTTAGATGTATTTATTTTTACTTTATTTGTGCGGGTGTTTTGTCTTCTGTATGTTTGTGTACCTGATGCCCAAGGGGATTATAAGAGGAGGTGGAATCCCCTGAAATTGGAGTTAAAGATGGGTATGAAGCACCATGTGGGTGCTGGAAACCAAACCTAGTCCTCTCTGCAAGAGCAGCCAGGGCTCCTCACCGCAGAGCCTCCCTTCCTTTGTTTTTGTTTTTGTTTTGTTTTTTTGAGACGGTGCCTTGTGTGTACCAGGATGACCTCAAACTCTGTACATAGCCAAGGATGACCTTCTGATCTTCCTGCCTCCAGCTCCCAAAAGCTGGGATTGCAGCCGTGCTCCCGCATGCCAGGCTCCTGGGCCTTTACTGTCTGTTATTTCCTTTGTTTTCTCAGAGCCTATCCAAAAGAAGAGCTGTGCTCTGTGGTTGCTCGTGTAAGAAAATACTAATTCCAGAGGACAGAAACAAGGGGAAAGACAGAGGGAAGGGTCAAGTGGGATTGGCCAGTAGCCCAATCCTACCGGGAGTTGACAGCTGTCCAACAAGAGATGCTGGTGCCAAAAGGAGGTGCATTATCTTACCAGGAGCCTTGGCCAAGGGAGAGTGTCAGAGAGTCAGGGTGACCTGGGACCCGTGCCACATGTGGGGAGATGAAGGACCAGTAGCTCAGCAAAGCATGAGGAAATCATCACTGCTTCCCATGCACTGAACTCCTCCCGTCCTTCCCTTCATCCTCGCCATTGGCGTTCCACTTGGACCCGTGCCTCAGGCTGGCTAAAGTGCCTCTCTTGGGTGTCTTAGTCACTATTCTATAACTATGAAGGGACATCTTGATATGGCAACTCTTACAACAGAAAGCACTTAATTGGGGGCTGGCCTACAGTTTCAGATGATTAGCCCATTACCACATGGTGAACAGGATAGTAGCATGGTGCTAAAAGTGCAAGTAAGAGCTACACCCTGATCCACAGGAAGAGTAAGACTGGGTCTGGCACGGGCTTTTGAAACCTCAAAGCCTTCTCCAGGTTGACACACTTCCTCCAACAAGGCCACACCTCCTAATCCTTCTAATCCTTTCAAACAGTTCTTCCTGCTTACTAAGCATTCACATATATGGGCCTATAGGGACCACTCTTATGCAAGCTTGGCAAATTCTCTATGCATCAATCTGTCTCCCCACAAAATAATAATAATAATAATAATAATAATAATAATAATAATAATAACAACAACAACAATAATAGTAATAGTAATAAATAATAAACTAGACGAGTGTGGAAGCAAGTGTGTAACCCCAGCACTGGAGAGATATGACAGGAAGACTGCGGTGATTTCAAAGAATATTCCAGAACTGATTGGTTTCTGCAAGTTATGCACATGGGGAAACTTGATGCAGGTGAGTGAGCTCACTACTCACTAATCACGTTCTTGGGGATTCAGTAGAAGCAGCATATGCTGAAGGGACAGCATCTCGGGATTCAGAAACCCAAGGTAGAAGATGGATGTGGAGTTCAGGGTCCTGTGCACTGTGACACCCAGCGTAGGCTCAGTCTTGTTTCAGAGACTATTCAGTGCATATGGCGGAGGGAATACAGGAGTGCACAGTTTCCTATTTCAAAAGGAACAGAAATAAGTGTTACAAAGTCAGAAGAAAGCAGCCTGGGGGCATCTCCATCAGTGTCCTGTCTAAATTGTGTTTGCCCTTGGAACGCCTGGCCTTCCTTAGGTTCTCATCTGCAGAGAGAATCCCTCTAGGAGGCAGAGATAATATCAACTGACCCTGGTCCGTATTTGGGACATCATAACGTCATCATCTGTGCAAACAGTTTACTAAAAACATCCCAAACCAGGTACACAGAGCTGTGCTCTGGGTTTCTCTCCCACCTGAGGCCTAGTCCAAGGGAAAGAAGTTGGCTTCATCTTCCCAAGGACAGGAAAGATCTAATCAAAGTACACTTCCTTCTGCTTCACCAACACCAAAAGAGGGTGGCCTCTCTAGGACAGAAGTGCATCAGTACAACACTACACACTTTTCTTTGAGATTAGCAGAGGAATTACAGGATTTTCCAGCGATGACCAAAGAGATGGATTGCTCCCAAGGAATCCTCACACTGTGCTGGAGTGGGCCAATTCCTCCTAATTTATCATCTGTGGTGGCTTGGACAAGAATTGCCCCCATAGTCTCAGGCATTTGGACTCTTGGTCCCTGGGGCTGTCTGGGGAGGTTTTGCTGGTACAGCCTTGCTAAGGAAGTACATCTCCAGAGACTTTGAGATTAAAATCCTGGATCCATTCCCAGTCTTCTTCCTCCCTCTAATGCCCGCTGTTGATGATTTGCATTCTCAGCACTCTGTTCCTGCCAGCATGCTCCCCCCTGTTCCCCTGCTTCTCCTTCATGATGGGCTTGTATCCCTCTGGAACCATAAGTCAAATAAACTCCTTCTGTAGGTTGCTCTGGGTCATGGTATTTTATCACAGTGACAGAAAATTAACCAACCCAGTGTCCCTTAGATTTGACCCTGGTTCTCAGGAGGGTGTAGGTTGAAAAAGCAAGTTAAACAGCTGCTTCCCACCTAGCCCGTTTGCCCTCACTGGGCTGGAATAAGAGTAAGTCTCTAGCAGTGATGGAGAGGTGAGAGTTTATCAAACGATGCTGTGTGTTGACCTCATGCTGGGGTCTAGAAGTACAGGTATATTCTCTGGGGATCTCTGCACATCCACACACTTTATGATCTTTTACACTCTACACCCAGGATCAAAGGGGGCACTTGGAACAGGAGCAAAGTATAGCAAAAAAAAAAAAAAAACTAGATAAGAAATAGGAAAAAAAGCTTCTCCGGGAGGCTGAGCTTCCTCCCCAGTGACTTGGCCTTTGCTTGTATGGAGGTATCTAGAAAGACCTGATGTCCCTCGTCTCCTGTTTCCCAAGCCCACCCATCAAGGGAGAGTAGAAGAAGCCCCACAGCAAACATTCGATCTGGAGTTCATTCTCATCAACAGCCCCAAAAGATGACCTTCCAACACTCACACTGAAGTCCTTGTGACAGGAACCTTTAAGGGAAGTCTGTCACAGCAAGGGTTAAAACCAAGGACCAAGGGGTTGGGGATTTAGCTCAGTGGTAGAGCGCTTGCCTAGGAAGCCCAAGGCCCTGGGTTCGGTCCCCAGCTCCAAAAAAAAGAACCAAAAAAAAAAAAAAAAAAAAAAAACCAAGGACCAAGAGCCAGCCTTGGTGTCTCATGCCTTTAACCCCAGAGGCAGAAGCAGGCAGATCTCTCTGAGTTTGAAGCTAGACTGGTCTAGTCTAAAAGACAGTTCCAGGTCAACCTGTTCCAGGCTGTTACACAGAGAAACCTTGTCCCCCAAAACCAAAACCAAACCAAACAAACAAACAAAACACCCACAAAAAACAAAGGCTGATCTGGGAAGTGGTGGCACCTTTAATCCCAGCATTCAGGAGGCAAAGGCAAGCTGGTTCAAGGCTAGCCTGGTCTACAGAGCAAGTTCCAGGACAGCCAGGGCTACACTGAGAAACTCTATCTTGAGAACCAAAACCAAAACAACCCAAAAAGCCAAAGGCTGGCAATAGCTTCTCATTTCAGTCCTTCCCTGGACCTTCTGCTGGAGCTAAACCAACCCTCCCCACTGCACAGCACTCCCAGGAGGGAGACAGACCTCATGTTACAAAATGGGTCTCGTTCCATCTTGGACAACCCAAGACTGAGCTATTTTACATTTAAGGAAACTAAGGCCATTTCTCACAGCAGCAGGCGAATGGAAGTATGATTTAAATTGCCGGCTCTATGTACTGATTTAAAGGCAGGCAAGCCCCACCTCCACCCCATGACCTACTGCCCCAAGAATAGGCACACAAGGCCTGAAGCAGCCTAATGAGGTCAATCCCAGCCTGACAGTGGCAGACACTCCCCCTGTCTGCCCAGTGCCACCTGTGGCAGAAGCTGTTGCATCATGCACAGGAAGCAGCCTCAGCTCCGGCCCTGCTCTGGGGCATATTTTCAGTTCCTACTTCCAGCCTCTGTCTGCCACCCTGTTTCCTAACCCTGCCCTGACCCTGCGGGTTCAGGCTGCTGTGCGTACATACTGTGTGATGGATCTATCATCGGGATGGGGTTTGTGTAGGACCAGGAGGGACTCCTCACTCCTTTTCCAAGCATGACCCGATGAATAGAGTGGGCTCTGGCTGAAGGGACTTTCCTAGCTAATAGTCACTCAGGGCTCAAAGGAAAGTCCTTCCATGGACAAGCGATACCCAAAGGAAAGGAGTCTCAGGTAGTCACTATCAACTTACATTTCCCTTTCAAGGATCAGTGGCCCACAAGTCTGGGTCAGGTCCTGCTGTCAGGCTGTCAACACAGGTGGAAAGTCTCTGGTGTGGTATAAGTCCAGTAGGTGCTGCATGTGGCTTGCATTCTCCCTTTATGTTTCTATAGAATCTTCTAGAACTTCAGGTAGATAGTTCTTTCTGCCCACCCTGAACTTTCGCCCCTTGCTTCCTTCTCTTTCTCACAGATCTTTTGATCTCTTAGCCTCCCTATCTCTTTTCTGACTAAATTCTGTATCCCCCGCCTCTCTCTGGTCTCACCTTGAGATGAGATGGTCTCACAAGGATGGCTGTCAGGTCTTCATCAGTTCGAAACACTCCACAGGTTTTGCTTTTCTGAGACCAGATCTCCGTGTGTCTCTCTTGAGCTAAGATCAAGATCAAGAAAGATCTTGAGCTCAAGCTCTTTCTGCGTCCAACCTTCCAAGTACTGGAATATGCTACCACACCCAGAAAAAGACTAAAAAGTACGTTAGTGGATGTGTCCAGATGGAGACACTAGTTTTAGGGTTTTCTTCCCCATTTGAAATGGTTTGTTTATGCCTGAATTACTGTGTATTTGTTTTATGTGTGCATATACACACACCGTATAGTATATATGTACATATTCTATATAGTTTAAACTGGTGTCAAATTTTTGGTAATCTCCCTTCCTCAAATGTTGGGATTATAGTTGAATGCTACCACACCCAACCAGGTAAGATTTTGTTTAATAATTTTTATGTTACATGCATGTGTGTTTGATGTTTGTGCATGTGAACCTGTGTACAAGTGTGGGTGGAGGTCACAGATGGGATGTGTGTGTGTGTGTGTGTGTGTGTGTGTGTGTGTGTGTGTTTCTTTTTTCTATTATTCTCTGCCTGGCCTAGTTTAGTATTTGAATAAATATGAAAGTATCTTTTTTTTTTTTTTTTTTTGGCAAGCTCAGCTTTAATTGCCATTATTGGATTAGTTTGCCTAAAGAAATGTTAAGCTACAATGTGAAACTGGGTGTTGGTAAGGTCGTTTCAGGCTTTGATGTGGCCAAGTCTGTTCTAGATACAAATACCCTTAAGCAATGAAGGGGCAAGCCCTTGAATTCTGAACTCTTCCCCTAGATCAGACCAGGTTCTGAGGCGCTCCAGGCTTCACCAGCAGTCATGTGACTTTTTGATAACCAAACTAAACACCAAAATAATCCTGAACTTCACAACCGTAAAAAATCATCAAAAAGGTTTTACAATAGATTTATAATTTGGTAAACTGTGTTTCATGGCTGGCCTCTCTTACAGTGAGGGCATAAAGTATGGCAGTGCTGGAGAGAATGTCGTTAACAGAAGGAAGGATCGTTACTGGATAAATGGAGTCTTAATTCAACATTCTTCATGAGTTTCCTAATGTGAGTTTCTGTTTATCAGGAACCTCCCTTAATTCACCCCAAATGTCAACCACCTTGGACATCTAGTTCCGGGTCAATCCAAGCAAGCCTGTATTAGCTCAAAGCCCCCTGCACTGCTATCATATAAAATTTACTTGCTTTTCTGCAATTTTATGCTCCCACACACCCACAGATCGCCTTGGCAGCTTGATCCCCAATAAACTTTTATTTCTACCCATGGAGTGGTCTACTTATGACCCCTGTGTAAATTCTCAGTATAAATTCCTCCTGACTTCTCCAGCATCTACCAGAGAGACCATTGTTCTTAACAGTGTTTTGGGTCTAGGCAAGTTTTCAGAGGTAAGAAGAAAAGAATCTTGTTTTGGAATCCAATTCCCTGGCCAGTGTTCCTGAAGCTTGCTAGTTTTCTTATCCGTGGGAAGGTTGTTTTTGCTTCAATGCTTACAGCTTGAATATTCCCTGTAAGTAGAAAGCTTTCTACTTCATTTCGTTGGGTTGGGGGTGGAATGGGGGTGGGATTGTTGTTGTTTTTAAAGTTCTAGAAATAGAAAAGAGGCTTTTCAAACGGTAAGCAAGGGCCTTTACCACTGAGCTACTCCATTCAAGTTACATTTCTTTGTCACTTAAAATGAAGTTTTAGGCTTGACAAAATTGCTCAGTGGTTAAAGATGCCTGCCAGGAAAACTTAGCAACCTCAGTTCTACCCTGGTGCTCAGGGTGGAAGGAGAGAACCAACTACACATGCACCATGGGATATACAATTACACACATCATCAGGATAAATAAATTTAAATTTTTTATACTATTGTTGAAAAATGACTTTGAGTTTTTTAAAAATTTAGTCTGTTTGCTGGGTGGTGAAGCCTTTAATCCCAACACTCAGGAGTCAGAGGCAGGTGGATCTCTGCATTTGAGGCCAGCATGGTCTGTAGAATGAGTTCCAGGACAGCTAGGGTTACATGGAGAAACCCTGTCTCAAAAATTCAAAAGAAGAAGAAGAAAAACAAAACAAATCCATTGTCTTTTTAAAATGTTCCCAATCAACACACAAAAACCCACAGCTCTTACCTCAAAGAGAATAAGAGATTATTCTGAAGCCAAACATGAATGACGTGGCCTGGGAAGAACACAGATTTATGTTACCTCAATGTTCATGATGTTTTAGTAATAACAGAACAAAGTCACAAATCGAGGTGTTTTTCAAATAAATTTGTGAAGATATTAAGAAGGTGGTTACAGCAAAATGGAAAATGCTAGCTGATGATGCTCTTAGGTTTTTTTTTTTTTTTTTTTTGATTGGTAAAAACTGGGTTTTATTAAGCTAATTACATTCTAAAAGGCTTTAGTCAAATGATGCTAGGTTAGACACAAAGGTAGGCAAGGAATGGGTGTTTAGGGGGCTAAAGATAACCCATGGTCATTGTCATTAGACTCTGGGCCTGTATGTTCCAGCCTCTCCACAGTCATTCAATTTTTAACCAGTTAATTGTCCTTGTAGAAGATTTAGTCTAAGGTGCAGCTTCTCTCTTGGAACCTTCATTCACAAGCCACGGATACAATAGCGGCAGGAGAGTTGTGGGGCCAATCCGCTGCTATCTAATCAGATCTGAGGCTTTGTTCCACAGGAGGGAATTCATGTGTGATACTGTAAAACATGTCAAAAGCCCACGTCTGAAGAAGTTACAGGCCCTAAGGGAACCTATTATTGTTTAGTTAAATGGTTATGTTGTCAAATTTCTTTCTAAATATTTAAGTCCCTAGATTTGTATTACTCTTTTTTTTTTTATTATTATTAACTTAAGTATTTCTTATATACATTTTGAGTGTTATTCCCTTTCCCGGTTTCTGGGCAAACATCCCCCTCCCCCCTCCCCTTCTTTATGGGTGTTCCCCTCCCCACCCTCCCCCCATTGCTGCCCTCTCCCCAACAGTCTAGTTCACTGGGGGTTCAGTTTTAGCAGGACCCAGGGCTTCCCCTTCCACTGGTGCTCTTACTAGGATATTCATTGCTACCTATGAGGTCAGAGTCCAGGGTCAGTCCATGTATAGTCTTTAGGTAGTGGCTTAGTCCTGGAAGCTCTAGTTGCTTGGCATTGTTGTACATATGGGGTCTCGAGCCCCTTCAAGCTCTTCCAGTTCTTTCTCTGATTCCTTCAACGGGGGTCCTATTCTCAGTAATTTGTATTACTCTTAACCGTGGTCAGGGAAGCCTGTTTTTTCAGTGGGCCTCTCTGTTAATCTAGTGACTTCTGGTCAAAGTGTGAGACTGAGTGACTGTCAGTTATCAGTCCTTAAGGTCAGGGCACACTGAGGAAGAGGGTGCAGAACGAACAGAAGAGCAAGAAGATGAAGAGGACTGTCTTCTGACATGACAGGACTGTCACATTCATGAACCCACATAGCTGAGGTTACCCACACAAGACCAGACCAGCCAAAATCCCAGCATGGATGAGGGACAGTTCATGTGGCTCTACTGCTAGCTGAAGAGCCATTAGCATTTGATAGGTGCTAGGAGGAGAGCCATTTTTTCCTTGGGGGTGTGGCTATGGGTAGGTTCTGCCATGTTCTGGCAGGTAGTTCTCCCACCCCCCCCCCCCCCCCCCCCCGCCTGTGTACACAAGGCAGTACTAACTGGACTCAGTGGGTTGGTTGTTTGTCTTTTTAAAAGAAGAAGAGGATATGAGATGGAGAGAGGAACATAGAGGGGGGGGGGTGTCCAGGGGAAGTTGGAGGTAGGGGGTAGATATGATCAAAAGACTGTGGGTGTGTGTGTGTGTGTGTGTGTGTGTGTGTGTGTGTGTGTGTGTGTGTGTCTGTGTGTGTGTGTGTATCAAATTCTCAAAGAATTAATACAAATACTAATAAAAACTAGGTATTTTGGGGTGGACGGTCTCATTATGTAGCCCAAGATGATCTCAAACTTAGAGTCGGCCAGTCTCAGCCTTAGCGGTGCTAGGATTATAGGCATGTGTTTTTGTGTTTTATTTTGAGAACTTTGTTTCACTTTGCCTCTGGCAATAAGGTCACTTCCTAGTTTCATACAATCCCAATGGGTTTAACTGAAATAATTATCACTTCCTCTCTAAAAAGAAACTTTCACAGTATTTTATTAAGCACACTCTGTGTGTCCCAAGGAGCAGTAGGGAGGCAACTGGGTGGCTATCCCGTCCCTCTTCTGTTTCCAGGGGCCCATGGGGACTGAAGAAAATGCCTGGAATCCTTGGAGAGTTCATTGGTTTGGCACAGACAGCACCCTAAGATGATGCTGTTGCTTCAGGAGTCAGTATAAACCAGACGTGGTGGTCTATAATCCTCCCACTTTGGGGGCTGAGGCAGGATGATCCCCACAAGTCTTGCGTAGAAAATCTTAGGCTATCCTAGGCTCCAGTGATAGAGACTCTGTCCCCAAAAGGAAGTTTGTTTTTCAAAAGAGTAAGTATAAAAGGGTAAGGTCAGCCTATAGAGTCTGATGCATGGAGATTCATGACAGATCAGCTTTGCACCTCTTTTTTTTTTTGGTTCTTTTTTTCGGAGCTGAGGATTGAACCCAGGGCCTTGTGCTTCCTAGGCAAGCGCTCTACCTCTGAGCTAAATCCCCAACCCAGCTTTGCACCTCTTATATACTAGCTTCTAAGTTGTCATATCATCCAGCAGATGGGGTCCTTGCATACAGTTGGAGAACGAACTGTCATAAGCTAATAAATAAATAAAAAGTACCTTTGCAGAGTGCTTTTGCACATAAGAGATGTTCAACAAACGGTAGCTATTACCATGGGTTCATTGTGATAAAAATTTTACACACACACATCGAGAAGGCTGAGAAGGTAAAGGAACTTACTGCCAAGACTGACAAGCTGAATTTGATCCCTGGACCCATTAACCAACTCCCATAAGTTGTCCTCTGACCTCCATACATGTACCATGCCACTTGCTCCCAAACACATCCACTCACATATTTTTAAATAAGTAAATGCAATAAAAGTATTTTAAATTCACGAAATAAGTGAAAAAGAAACCCACAAACAAACCCCTGTTTTACAGAAGTCAGATGCAAACGAAGTCTAGAGCATTAAAACCATGTTATCTTAAAATGCATGCATAGAATATAACTACTGTAAGAATAAATAAGACTATGCATGTAAATGCTTTATACCGGAATGTCTATACCATTTGCTTGGAGGCTGTCTTTGTTAGGGTTGCTATTGCCATGAGAAAACACCATGATCAAAGCAAGCAGGGAGGACAGAGCTTATTCACGTATACTTCTAAGTCCTTGTTCATCTTGAAGGAAGTCAGAACAGGAATTCAAACAGGGCAGGAACCCGGAGGCAGGCACTGATGCAGAGGCCATGAAGGGGTGCTGCTTACTGGCTTGCTCCTCATGACTTGATCAGCCTGCTTTCTTTCAGAACCCAGGACCACCAGCCCAGGGATTGCCCCACCCACAGTGGGCTGGACCCTGCCCCATCAATCACTAATTAAGAAAATGCAGGATCTTGTGGAGGCATTTTTCTCAATTGAAGTTCCCTCCTTTCAAATAACTCTTGCTTGAGCCAAGCTAACATAAACCTAGCCAGCACACAAGTGGTAGTACTTGTTTGTTTATTTACTAGAGTGCTATAACTCTCCTAACTAGATCCAGTTAGGCAAGTTCTCTACCCGAAGCTGCACACCTGAAGTATCAGAAAAGCAACAACCTCCCCTACTTCCCCCTCCCTGCCACCTCCCCCACTCCAGCCCAGACCTCTCAGGGGTAAACACAGAGGGTTAGACTCAGCAACCTGGGTTGTCATAAGCCCTCCTAGTAATAAGGTGTGGTTCTCAGCAGGGATTAGAATTGCCTGGAGAGAGCCAGTGAGCTGGCTAGGTGGCTGGGGACACTTGCCACCAAGCCTGATGACCTGAGTATGATCCTTTGAACCCATGTAGTAGAAGAGAAGTGACTCTCACAAGCTGTCCTCTGACTTCCACACACATAGCATGATATGCCAGCATTGGAGCATACACATAGATAAATGTACAAATCAAAAAAGGGTAAAAGAATTACCTGGAAAATTATATAAAATGAGATATCCACTCTCCATTGATACCAATGGGGTTATCATCTGAGGGACAGGGACCAGCCAAATAACTTCTTAAAGCTCCAAGATTGTACATATCTAAGGCCTAAGAATATACCTCCTGGGGCTGGAGAGATAGCTCAGCAATTAAGAGCATTGGCTGCTCTTCAGAGGATCTGGGTTCAATTCCCAGCACCCACATGGCAGCTGAAAACTGTCTGTAACTCAATTTCAGGGGATCCAATACCTCTACATAAACATACGTGCAGGCAAAATACCAATACACAAAATAAAAATAAATGCATAAAATAAAAATAAATTTTATATATAAAAAGGATATTCCCCTAGGAAGAGTTTATAATAGTAGGATATTCAATTTTTTTAAAGATTTATTTATTTATTTCAGGGATGTGAGCACACTGTCGATGTCTTCAGACACACCAGAAGAGTTGTGGGCCACCATGTAGTTGCTGGGAATTGAACTCAGGACCTCTGGAAGAGTAGTCAGTGCTCTTAACCACTGAGCCATCTCTCCAACTCAGGATATTTGAATTTTAAAACTGGTAAATCTAATACAGATTTTTTTGTTTGTTTTTGTGTATGTGTCCTTGGCTGTCCTGGAACTCACTTTGTAGACCAGGCTGGCATCAAACTCATAGAGATCTACCTAACTCTGCCTTCTGACTGCTGATGCTAAAGGCCTGTGCCACCACTACCACCTGGCTTTGCGGGTTTCTCAAAGGTCCTAAAATGTGTCCTTTCCATCCTGCCATCCTCTTCCCAAACTCAGCCTGTGACATCAGAAAGGAAACCAGCTTTTCCCAACCTTAGGGAAGAGTTCCTGGGTCCCCGGAGACACGCAGCCTGCTCTTATCTCCTGGAAGGCCAATCAATCCAGAGAAGAAACACTTGAAATGCTCACATTTGACACCCCCAACCCCATCCCAACTGCAAACCTCTCTCCAGTCCCCACCCCCACCTGAGGTAGATTATCCTATAGCTCAGGATAGCCTGGAACACACTGTGAAAAGGAGGCAGCCTCAATTTCTTTCTCTATCTTCCAAGAGTACAGGCCTTTTTTAAGTCACTCAGTAGCAAATGCCCGCTGGAAGGTAAGATGGGTTATTTCAGAAATAGGACAGATGATCTGCTATCCAGCCTCAATCACACCCTGAATGAGCCTCAAACCAGACTGTGTTTACCATCACACACGCACAGGCACACGCACAGGCACAGGGGCACACACACTCCCACACAGGCCACACGCCAGGCCAACCTGGCGCATCCTGTATTTCCAGAGCCTAGGATAGTTTTCTGGAAGCGAAATGAAAGCCAGATTACCTTGTATCCATGCACCGTCTTATGGGATCGACTGGGTAAGATCTGTGGAGACCTGAATATTTGCTCCTCACCCCTTGCTTTCGTTAGAGCGAACGATTATGTGCTTGTTGAAATGCAGAGGAACTTGTCAGTGAACAGTGGATTTGGGATTCTCAACCCAAATGGAAACCATGCTTGGCACCCTGAAAGTTCTTCCTGTGTTTTGTTTGACAGGGTCTCACCTTCCAGGGCTGGCCTCAAGCTCACTACGTAACAAACGATGCTCTTTACCGTCTGATCCTCTGCTCTCCACTTCCTGAGTTTGAGATTACAGGGCTGTCTCCCCATACCCAGTTTATGAAGTTCTAGAAATCGAACCCAGGGCTTCATGCAAGCCAGGCAAGCACTCTCCAGCCTGAGCTGTGGCTGCAGTCCAGGTTATTTAGATTTTGAGTCCTAGTTTCTTTATCATTTTTTCTTAGTAGGGATCAAAGAGACAATGAATGTAGAGTTTCTCATGATGCCAACTGTGCAGATGCTTATGACAATGTTAGTTTCTCTTCCCTTCTCCAAAAGAGGAACATGCTTCAGGAACACAGTCAGACAGCCCTAGCTGACCCCTAGGGCCACTAGTGTCCTTACAAGTGAGGGTCTGTGCCTTTCAGAACTGCCGCTAGTTAAAGCAGGCTAAGACTTACATGTCAACTACTTCTCCAATGATTCCTTAGCTAAAGGAATTAAATGTCTGATTTAATTCATTCGTAGTTACAATTTACATTTCCAGGAACTAAAATAGAACCGACAGCTTCTTTCTTGTCAAAAGACAAAGTCACAACAAACTTAGAGATACAGTTGGCTTTTACTTATGATTCATGAATTCTGTAAACACAAAGAGCTCTCTCTAGCAATAATAACATTACAATTTCATAGTATAGAAACAAGGAAGGCAAAAAAAAAAAAATAGAGCAGCTGTTAGATTACCATAAGGCTACTCCAGGCTAATGTTTTGTAAGGGTTAAAGCAGGGACAACTTCCTTACTAGCTGACTCAGACTGGAATCTCCACTTCTCAGTAAATGTTGGTCTGCTCTGGGATCTTCCTGGTTGTCCCTTAAAGTTTTGTTATGATAATGTGGTGCTTAGCATAACTAACTCCATTTTTTGTTGGGTTGTAGTGACCCTAGACAGTTCAATTCTTTTTTTTTTTTCCTCCCTCCCCCCCCTTTTTTTTTTTTGGTTCTTTTTCCCAAACCCGGGCCTTACCTTCCTAGGCAAGCGCTCTACCACTGAGCTAAATCCCCAACCCCAGACAGTTCAATTCAGAATAATAGCTTCCCATGATCTCTGTTTATAAAAGTGACTGTGACAGTCCTGGGAGCCTGCTGCACAGGCTCTACACACGTCCCTGTTTTTGTGAAACCTGGGCTGTATTATAGGTTTCAGTTTCACCTTTAGATGTAGGTTCATATTTCTCCCTTTCCTGCATATATATGTATATGTATTTCTTCCTTTTATGTGTATGTATATATGTGTGTGTATATATATATATAAACTATTATATACAATAGTTATAGTCAATAGATAATAGTTACATATAAGATATTATAGTCATTATATCATATAAGTATAATAAATATACATATATATATATATGGGTATTGTGTATGTCAAGCAAGTTCTTTACTACTGAGCCACACTTCCAACTTTTTTTTTAGATTTATTTATTCATTTATTGTATATGGGTGTTCTATGTGCATGCACACCTAAGCAAGAAGAGGGAATCAATCAGATCTCATTATAGGTGGTTGTGAGCCACCATGTGGTTCCTGGAAATTGACCTTTGGACCTCTGGAAGAGCAGCCAGTTCTCTTAACCGCTGAACTCTCTGGCCCTACACTTCCAACTTTACATTTCTGAAGGAAAAATGAAAAACAAGAGAGAGAGAGAGAGAGAGAGAGAGAGAGGAATAGCCTTTAGAAAGGAAATGGCATGGCAGACAGGACTTGGAGTGGTGACGGAGGAGAGGAGACTCAGAAATTTAAGAGCACCATTGACAACATAGAGGGTTTGAAGTTACCCTTGGATACATGAGATCCTGCCTCCCAAGTTAATCAACTGATTTAATTAGTTACTTAATAGAAAACATCTCTATCCTTCCAATGCCTCTGGACCTCTGGAATGACCACATAAACCCCACATTTTCAGCTTAGGATTCAAGAATAAAAGTAACATCAGATGGTTTGGAGAGATGGCTCAGCGGTTTAGAGCACTGACTACCCTTCCAGAGGTCCTGAGTTCAATTCCCAGCAACCACATGGTGGCTCACAACCATCTGTAATGGGATCTGATGCCCTCTTCTGGTGTGTCTGAAGACAGCTTCAGTGTGCTCACATAAAGTAAATAAATCTTTAAAAAAAAAAAAATCAGACCTCTTGGGCTAGCCACAGATGGTATGCTTCTTGGCATGCATTTACATCTATATACTTAGAAGAAAGCAGGAACTATGAGTTAATTAGGCCACTCAGTTATGATTACAATCAACCTCAATATTAGAAGCTGACCTGCCCAAAGCAGATGACAGAACTGTAGGCCACAAGTAGGCAGTGGCATTTCAGGAACCCCCCCTAAAGTGAGAGTCAAAGCATTGCAGACTCATCCTCCCCAAATCTCTCTGCCTTCCCAACTTCTCCTCTAGGTCTAGGGAGACCTGGCTCAGGCACTCCCTGCTTAAGCACCAGAGGATCCTTGGACTACCTGGGAAGAAGGGGTCCTCACTAGCCACAAGGGCCACAAAGGATCTGCACAGCAGGACAGATCACCCTCAGCAGGACAGACATTCAGAAGCATGTTCTCAGTGTGCGACCAGGTAAGGAGTCTCCACAAGGGCAGGCAGGACAGACCTGGGAATGTGGAAGAACTTGGCTGTGATCCATTATCCTTGCTTTTAGAGCACACCACCCTAGTCTCCTGCTTTCAAGTCTGAGAGTCCTCTGTTCTCTGCTCCAGGACAAAGTCAGTGGGTTCTAAATTCTGGTTTTCTGTGCTCTGTATCTACTGGGTTGTCACTCAGCTCTGCCCAGAAGCCAAGAAATGTGTGATGGAAACCCAGGAGTTTCCATGGAAGCATAGGAGGCTGGGCAAGTGCCAGCAGCCAGATTGAGCTGACTTTTTTGGCTTAGAGGGAACTCTGGGCTCTCATGACCTCAAAATTCCACTCTCAAGTGGCCTTTGAGTTATCTGTATCCTGAGAGTGGAGCCCAACTGTGGGTAAGGTCTCGGGATTCCCCACAATGCTCAAATCAGGACCACCCAGACTGAGTGCTACAGTTGCTTTCTCTCTTCATAGGATTGTACACTGGGGTGGTTTGAAAAGGGGCCCAAAGACCCTTGGCTTCTGAAGCCCACGCTAAGTCCTAAAGGTACCACAACTAGAACCCCTTCTTTGGGGTTCACAGGGCCCTCTTAAGACACAACTATTAAGCCAGGAATGGTGGCACACACCTATACCCCTTCACTTGAGAAGTATAGACAAGATAGTCAAGAGATCAAGGCCAGGCCAGGGAGATGGATGGCTCAGAGGTTAAGAGCACTGACTGCTCTTCCAGAGGTCCTGAATTCAATTCCCAGCAACTACGTGGTGGCTCACAACTATCTGTAATGGGATCCGGTACCCTTTTCTGGTCTGGAGACATCAATGCAAGCAGAATGTTGTATACATAATAAATAAATATTTAAAAGAAAAAGAAAGGAAAAAATAAAAAGAGTTCAAGGCCAGTCTCAGCTACACAGAAAGTTCTATACCTGTATGGGCTGTGTGAGGTACAACTGATGATGATGATGATGATGATGATGATGATGATGATGACAACGACGACGACAACGATGAGGATAAATAAAATCTACAAAAAGAAAGAAAGATAAGCTAGCAGGGACAAGAGAGGAGATAGATCCTTTCTTTCTCTCAGAGAATAAGGAGTAAAGGCAGCTGTCTGATTGGTTTTGAAGCCAGTCTCAAAGGACAGAGATAAACCTAGTGACTTAGTCCTTTAGAGGCAGAAGGAAGAAAGGCCATCGTACTTGACTGCCGAGAGCAGTATAAGTCAGCCAGGAGTACTGATCCCTTTCTCCCCAAGTGAGTGATCAAGGACCAGCAGAAGCAGGGTCTAGTAGGCCCCTCCCAAAGCTTAGCATCCACATAAGAGGGCTTGCTGAGGGCAGAAGGATAACATAGTAAGGTTAAGTCATTTTAGCCTTGTCCTTCCCATGGGATCCTGCTATGGTGTAGATGTGTTCTTAGTGTGTCTTCCAATGATCATGTGCTGAAATTTAATCCACATTATGAGGCATTAACAGGGTGAATGTAGCTAGCGCTCCAAGATGTGGTTAGGATAAGTTTATCCAATCCTGGGGATAACTGATCCTGGTGGTTTACGGAAAGAGAAAGGGATGCCCAAAGACATCACACTCCCTGTATGTGTCTGTCTCTGTGTCTCTCTCTTGGTGTTGTTGTTGTCGTTATTCCTGCTGCTCCTCCTGGTGTTTGAGACAAGGTCTTATGTCACTCAGGCTGGCCTGGAGTTTAGAGGAGTATGACCTTGAATTCCTAATCCTGCTTTCATTCCTAAGGGCTGAGATTAGAGACAGATCTGCACTGACATGCCTACTACAACTAGTGGTCTTTTTATTACAATTATTTATTCGTGTGTGTGTGTGTGTGTGTGTGTGTGTGTGTGTGTGTGTGTGTAACATTGTGTACATGTGGCAGTCAGAGGACAACTTGTGGGTAGGTGTCAGTGAGTAATTTCTCTCCTTCCACCATGTATGGCATGGGGTCTGAACTCAAGTCAGTGTTTCAGACTTGGTAGCAATCCCTTCTCCTCTGAGCCCTGTTGGCCCTACTAACAAACAAACAACAAACAAACAAACACCCCTAAAATACATATTTTGGTGTTTGCTGTTTGACATTGCATTATCTTGGGACTGTGCCAGGAGAAAGAAGGAGGAGGAAGGGGAGGAGGAGGAGGAGGAGGGGAAGGAAGAGGGAAGAGGAAGGAAGAGGAGGAAGAAGGGAGGAGGAGAAAGAAAGAAAGAAAGAAAGAAAGAAAGAAAAAAGAAAAGAAAGAAAAGAAAGAAAGAAAAAGGAAGGAAGAAAAAGAAAAAAAAAGAATCCCAGGTATGGCTCCTCACTAGAACCACAGCCAAAATAAACCTGCATTGCCTTAGTTGGTCTCCTAGGCTCAAATGATCCTCCACCCACTGCCTCAGGAGTCATCTATGCACACCCAGTTCAAACATCTTTTTCCTTCCTTCCTTCCTTCCTTCCTTCCTTCCTTCCTTCCTTCCTTCCTTCCTTCCCTCCTCACTTCTTCCCTCTTTCCCCTCTCTCTGACCCTCCCCCTCCATTTATTTGTTTGTTTGTTTGTTTTTGGGGTTAGTGTTTCATCTAATCCATACTGGTCTCTAACTCTGCATAGCCAAGGGTGACACTGAATTTGTAATCCTCCTGCCTCCGTCTCCTAAGTGCTGGAATCATAGGCGTGCGTGCGTCACCACACCTGCTCTATGAGGTGCTGGGGATGAAACCCAGGGCGTTGTGCAGGCTGTTCCAGCATTTTACAAACTTAGCTTTATCTCCAGTCCCCCCCTTGACTCTGTATAACTTGTCCGGTTTGTAGTGTAGTGTTATTGGTGACAGTAAATAGACTAATAAGACCCCGCCTTTTTCTTTCCATGGAGACTGGGTAGTGCTACCTCTGCCCACCATCCCATAATGATCCTCAAGCTGAAGGTGGGTGGAGGGGGCAGCAAATTTCATTCTAAGCCTGAAATGCCCATGAGGTCCAAGCATGCAGACCGTGCCAGTCCTCTGAGGTATTCTCACTGCTCCTCACATGATGATATCAGAGTGAGAGTCTCAGCAGAAAATCCATGAAAGGGCCAAAGGGCAGCTGGTCCCCAAGTCCCTCAAGGCTCGTAATACTGAAGAATTTGCAGAGCAACTCTGCCATACCTGGCATGGCCTGCCCACCACAGACAGTCACTTAACTGAGAAGCAGACGTCTCATTGAAGGCAGGCTTACCTTGTGTATTTATTACCCAGAGCAAGACTTATTGCCAGGTGTGGTGATACACACCTGTAATACCAGCAGATGGAGCAGGAGAGTCAGGAGTTCATGGCTATCCTCAGCTATATAGTGAGTTTGAGCCCAGCTTTGACTTACACTCCATTTAGTCCCAAGTATAGTTTGGGACAATTAATAGCCCAAGGATAAACAAGAAAGAGACATGTAATAAGTACGGGGTCACCATTCTTCCAGAGAATGTGAGTTAGCGGTAGTTATTATAACAGTATGCACTATCTCACATCTAACTTCCTTACAAACAACTCAGATAGGGGACACCTGGTGACTCACAGACTTATTCATCGGTGAGGTTAGTCAAGAAACACACTTCCGGCACCAGGACTACCAGGCCTGGTACAAAGCAAATTTGTTTTCAGCAGGCAATTCTGCTGCAGGGAGGTAACAGGAGAACCTGGACTGTCATGGGTCCCCTCTTCCCAGGATCACCACCACACACACACACACACACACACACACACACACACACACACACACACACTTCCACCATGCTTACCCCACCTGTTTCCTCCTCCACTCTTCCCGCAACAGTCTCTTCCTGGAAGCCCTGCATCAGCTGGTCTTTCTGCCCCCTGACTTCTAGTTCACTTGGCCAGTGGGAAGCCCTGGGTAGACACCAGAAAGCTGGAAGAGAGAGAAACTGGAGGAGGTATCCTCTGGGGAGACCATGACTGTTGAGGGCTCATCTTGACCTGCTCCTCCCAGGCTCTGCCCTTGATGGGACCCCTCAGTGAGTTTCTGGGTGACTGTCATGTCTTGTACCACCAGAACTAGGGCCAACTGCTTTCAGCCACTGCTGTCCCTCAGTCTTTCATTTCTGTTCCCCACCTCTCTGCTCTTATCTATGTAAGTCATCCCGGCTCATCTCACTTAGAATGTGTGTCTGGTTTCCTGCTAGGACTTTGACTGACAAAGAAGATGTTTCCTTAGAAATGGACGCATGGCCTGGGAGATAACTTGGCCTCTCGTGCCCATGAGAAGTGAAGCTTGAATACCCAGAATCTATATAAAGCTGGGAATGGTAGCATGAGTCTGTACTCCTAAGGAGACGTGGAGGCAGAGATAGGAATCCTTGGAGCTCACAAGCCATCTACCCTGTATACATAGCAAGCTGACAACAAGGAAACCCTGTTTTAAATAAAGTAGAAGGCAAAGACCAATACCAGAGGGTGTCCTCTGACTTCTACACATGCACAGTAGGATGGAGGCCAAAGGAAGGAAGGGAAGGAGAGAGAGACTAGGAGAGCCCAGCATACATGATGTAAGTAAAGAACATTTCCCCTACATAATGAGAAGCCCTGGGACAGCCAGGCAGGATGCTCTGCTTTCCCTGTCTGCTTCTCTTTAGCATAGAACTGTGCTTCCAGACTGTTTTTACCTCATAGTCACATGATACAGCCCCGTTCCAGACATCACCACTGTGTCCAAGACAGGAGGAAGGGTGAGAGGATCATCAGGCACCTGTGTTTCCTCTACCTCCTCCATCTGCAGACTTTTGTTGGGGTTATAACTAGAGCACAGGGACAAGGGGGACTAAGACACTGGGGGACAGAATGGCATGTTGACATGGGCTAACAAAGATCTACTGCTCGATGAAGCTACAATGACAGGCTCTAGCCCATGCTCTTCTTTGTGGAACATTCTCTCTCTCTCTCTCTGTCTCTCTCTCTGTCTCTCTCTGTCTCTGTCTCTCCTCTCTCTCTCTCTCTCTCTCTCTCTCTCTCTCTCTCTCTCTCTCTCTCTCGTTTGGGTTTTCAAGACAGGGTTTCTCTGTGCAGATCCTGGGTGTCCTGGGATAAATTCTGAACCACCATTGCCTGGCTAGCTGTTTTTTAAAACCAAAACAAAACATTTTCTTGATTAAGAATCGATGAGGTAGGGTCTAGTCACAGAGTTCCTCTAAGGCCTCTGCCTCACTTTCTGTCTCCAGGTTCCTATCTCTGACTTCTCTCATTGAAGGACTGTAATCTGTGAGAGGGAAGAAACTCCCCTATCTCAGGTTGCTTTTGGTCAGTGTTTTATCACACCAGCAAAAAGGCAAACTAGAACATCCTAAACAACCATCCTGCCACTACAGGAGAGGTAGGGGCTGACATTGGGGGTGTCATATGGACAGTCATCCTCTGTGATGATGTCATTGTTAGGGCTGGGGATGTAACCTGTGCCCAGCATGATAGCGAATATTGGTGCCTGCGATGGTGATACTGGGTGCATGATGATAAAAAAAATGACTAGGGACTAGGACAAGCTTGGGGAGGACCATCTGTCTCTAAAAGCTGCTAAGTGTCAGTGTTGCCTCATGCTGGGAATTGCCTGGCACAGAGGCAGAATCAAAGCACAATCTAAAGGTTCCTTTAGAACTCTTTCTTCCAGTCCCATAAGTTCCCTCTCCCTCCTCCATGTACATCTGGTCTCACTGCATTGAAATTGGTCTTTTCACAAGATGATGTCCTAGACAATCAAAATAGGGCCTACTTTGAGAGTCTACCTGAAGGATTGAGGATTTAGCTCAGTGGTGGGCGCTTGCCTGTAAGCGCAAGGCCCTCAGTTCAATCCCCAGCTCGGAAAAAAAAAAGAGAGAAGTCTACCTGGAAAAAAAGGAGGAGGAGGAGCAGGAGGAGGGGAGGAGGAGAAGAAGGAGGAGGAAGAGGAAGGAGGAGAAAAGAAAAAGAGGGAGTTGGGATTTAGCTCAGTGGTGGCACCTGGAGCGCAAGGCCCTGGAAGGTTGGTCCCCAGCTCCGAAAAAAAAGAACCAAAAAAAAAAAAAAAAGAAAGAAAAAGAAGAAAGAAGAAAGGTGCCAATGAAAACATCATCATCAAAAACAGGTATTGTGACACACCTACAATCCCAGCCCTGAGGCAGGTAGGAGGAGTCAAGGGAAGTTCAAAGGAGCCAACCTGGGAATTGCAAAGTAATTCAGTCCAGAAAAGTCTGCGCTATAGACAACAAAAGAAACAAAAAGAGGAGAATATTTGTGTCATCAAAGTCATTTGCCCCATCACAATTGATGGTGTTGCCACCTCTCTTATGCTTACCTACTTCTACAGTAACGTAAGGAGCTCTCAGGAAGGGTCACCTAGTGCTAGAACTAAAGCATGGCCCCCTCCTCCTAATCAGGCTCCTTCATTCCACTCCCCCCTGCTTCTCCACCCTGCTCCCATCTGCTGCCCTCTAGCAATTTTCTTTTCCTTTTCTTCCTGTTTTCTTTATATACGTGTGTGTGTGTGTGTGTGTGTGTGTGTGTGTGTGTGTGTGTGTTGAGATAGAATCTCCTCCCAGTCCTTTCTCAAATTTATGATCTTCTGACCTCAGACTCCCAAAGGCTAGAATTACCGCTATGTGCCACACCCGTTTAACACCTGTAACATGTCTAACACCCACATAGATTTTTTTTTTAAAAAATGTCTTGCTAGCATGGTAGCTCACTCCTATAACACTGGCAATTGAGAAGGGGGAGGCCAAGGCTATATCAAGTCTGAGACCGGCCTGAGCTCAGACCTTCCTCAAAATAACAACAAACGTTTCTTAAATTGGGTGAGGTGAAGAGTAGGTATGAAGCTTATGCAATATCTCACCCTGCTATGGTTTGACATCATGTGTCTAGCTGGAGAGGTGGCTCGGAGGTTAAAATACATGCTGCTCTTGCAGAGGACCCTAGCTCAGTTCCTAGCACCCATGTCAGTCTCTAAACCATCCGTAACTCCAGCTCCAGGGGACCCAGTGCTCTCTTCTGGACTCATGGGCACCTGTACTCATGTACACACAGTCCCTGACACAAACAAATAAGAAATAAAATAAATTCTTAGCTTAAAAACAATGATGTGTCTTTGAAGTAGAGCTTCCTGGTTTTTTTTTTAACAACCCAGTTGTGTCATGTGATATTTTTCTGGAAGTTGTCTTGTGAGAGGGCATGTGATGTTTAGAAAAAATGTAAGTGGAACCCACTAACAGTGAGAGGAGGCTCTTGCATTGCTACGCCATGCAACGCTTTGCTGGACTTCAGTGGTCTTCACATCCTAGAGAGAACTTCTCATGTGTTCCAGCTGATTCTGGCTGCTTCTGCTGACGTATGCTGAGTCGATGGAGGGCTTGCTGTTTCTGCTGGATCAGGCTGCACTGTTGATTCATGATTGGTGTTTGCTATTGGACTGGACTACTGGTATCCTGATAACAAAGAATGGAATTGCCCCAAGGGACTCCTTCTAAACAGATTCACAAGACCCTTTTGCCCCTACCTCTGGATGATGAGTTGGAAGGGAGATTGAAGTGTTTAAGAACCCTAAATAAAGTATGTTTTGAAAAAAATCTAAGCATATATGTCTTCTCCAAAAGTAAATGTTGAAACTTGACTGCCATTGTGTTAAGATTGGTAAGCAGGGCTGCATGCCAAGAACATTGTTCTTGTTGAAAAGGGATTAAGGGATTAGATTATCTGAAGCAATATGAGTAGCTATGGTAGGGAACCTGGACTCGGGTGACCTCGAATAACATGCCTTACTGTGCAAGAGGTTACGTGAATTTTAATTATCATACAGAAGCATTACAGTCATAAATTAGTGAGCCAGAAAGGGCATCAGGTCCATCGGTGTAGTTTGAATAAGAATTACCCCATCTGAGCCATTCTGATGGGTGTACAAGGATTTCAAGATCATTTTGATTTGCATTTCCCTGATGACTAGGACATTCTGTAAGTGCGCCTCAGCCATCCGAGACTCCTCTGCTGAGAATTCTCTGCTTGGCTCTGCACCACTCTCTAAAAATTGGGTTATTTAGATTGTGGGTGTCCAACTTCATATGGAAAAACAAAAAACCCAGGACATTTCTTGAATTCTTTATATATTTTTGTATCTTGTGTCAGATGTAGGGTTATTGAAGATCTTTTCTGAATCTGTAGGCTGTTGTTTTGCCCTATTGTCAGTGTCCATTGTCTTATAGAAGCTCTTCTGTTTCATGAGGTCCCATTTGTCAATTGACAATCTTAGAGCCTGAGCCTTTGGTGTTCTATTTAAAAAGTTGTCTCCTATACCAATGAGTTCAAGACTATTCCCCACCTTCTCTTCTATTAGATTTAGGGTATCTGATTTTATGTTGAGGTCTTTGATCCACTTGGACTTGAGTTTTGTGCAGGGTGATAAATATGGGTCTATTTGCATTCTTCTACAAGCAGACTATTTTGTATAGCTTTAAAAATTATACTACCACCTTTTACCCAAGTTCTGACTCCTTCTGACGCCCTTTTGTTCCACCCAGCTTAGATACAGGATCAGCCATCACCAGCCCTAACCTGGCTTCTTTTTCTACCTGCTCTGGGAGGGGTCTTCCACTCTGGAGACCCTTGAATCCATGGATAAAGACACATAGACAGCTCTATTACTTTAGAACCTATCTGCTAGGCACAATTGCTGGGCAAAGATAACTCCTGCCTGGAAAGGAGTGCCCTTATCAATTTATTATCTCTGTCTCTCCCTCCACCCTAATCTTAGTGGCTTGTATCAGCTAGCCCCCTGACAACTTCCTTGGGCATCTGCACATAGTGGAGGCCACAGGCCCTAGTTACCCCTAGACCTTACACGATTGCTGCCTGCTTGTTCCAAAGCATGGCAGAAAAGCCCCCCTCTCTTTCTGTGCATCTCCTTTTCCTCTTGGGACCTGGAAGTCCCACCTGTACCTTCCACCCAACAATTGGTGCCCAGCCTTCTTTATTGACAAATCAAGAACCAGTTAGGGAACTAGACCTCAGTATCAGAACTTCCCCTTACAGCAGACATTCAGTTAGACCGGCGCCATTTGTTGAAGATGCTTCTATTTTTCCATTGTGTGGTTTTGCCTTCTTTGTCAAAATCAAGTGTCCATAGGTGTATGGGTTATTCTAGCGTCTTCAATTCAATTCCTTTGATCAACCTGACAGTTCCTATACCAATGCCATGCAGTGTTTTATTACTATTGCTCTGTAGTATATAGCTTGAGGTCGGGAATGGTGCTACTTCTAGAAGTTCTTTTATTGTTCAAGATTGTTTTAACTATCCTGGGTTTTTGTTTTTCCATATGAAGTTGAGAGTTTCTCTTTAGGATCTGTAAAGATTGTGTTGGAATTTTTTTTATAGGAATTGCATTGAATCTGCACATTGCTATCTGATGATAGCAGAGGCTGGTGAGGATAACACATGGAGCAAGGGGAAAACTCCTCCATTGCTGGTGAGAGTGCAGTCGTGTACAACCACTTTGGAAATCAATTTGGCACTCTCTCAGAAAACTGGGAATAGTTCTACCTTAAGACCCAGCTATACCACTCCAGGGCATATACCCCAAAGATGTCCTACTATACCACAGGGACTATGTTCATAGCAGCTTTATTTGTAATAGCCAGAAGCTGAAAACAACCTAGATGTCCCTCAACTGAAGAATGGATTACGAAAATGTGATACGTCTACACAATGAAATACTATTCAACCAGTAAAAACAACAGCATCATGAATTTTGCAGACAAATAGATGAATGTGATAATATCATCCTGAGTAAAGTAACCCAGAGTCAGAAAGACATAATTATATATATATATATATATATATATATATATATATAATTTAACAGTGGATATTGTGCTACAATCCACAGACCCAAAGAAACTGGGTAAAAGGGAGATTCCAAGGGAGGATGTGGGAATCTCACTCAGAAGAGGAAACTAAATAGTCATCAGAAGTGTATGGAGAGTAGGAACTGGGTAGAAGAAGGGATGAGAAGGTTAACAGGGACAGCGATCAGGTATTTGTGTGGTGTGGGGGGAGAGGACTGGGAGTGAGACTAAAAATCGGCATAGGGGCATCTCTGGTGACTAACTGGAGGTTTGAGACTTCAGAGGATGTGGGAAGTCTATGGGGGTGACCCTGGCTGAGATTCCTACCAGAGGGGGATATAGAGACTTAGGTAGCCACCTCCCATAGCCAGGCAGGACTGACACTATTAATGATACTCTGCTATGCTTGCAGAACCTAGCATAACTGCCTCCTGAGAGACTCCATCTAGCAGCAGATGGAGGCAGAGACCCACAGCTAAACGTCAGGCAGAACCCAGGGAGTCTTGTGGAAGAGAAGTGAGCAAGTCAGAGGGGTCAAGGACACTGCAAGAAGACCTACAGAACCAACTAACCTAGGCCATGGGGGCTCACAGAGCCTGGGTCACCAACTAGAGAGCATGCAGAAGCTGGACCTAGACCCCTACACATTTGTAGCAAATGTGCAGCTTGGTCTTCATGTGGGTCCCCTAACAAGTGGAGCAGAGGGTATCTTGGTCTTAGTTCCTGGCCATTGGATCTCCTTCCCCCTACCTGGACTGCCTGGTTGGGCCTCAGTAGGAGATGATGTATCTAGTCCTGTTGGGACTAGCTGACCCAAGGTGGAGTGGTACCTGAGGGTGGCTCCTCTTCTTTGAGGAGAAGAGGAGGAGGTAATGGGTGGAGGGATTTGTAAGGGTGGGACTGTGAAGAGGGGAGGGAGGGGGCTATCATCAGGATGTTAAGTGAACTAAAAAAGAAAAAAAATCAAAGAAAGGTATAGTGTTCATACTACATGGGGGGAAAAAGGAATCACCCCTATAGGCTCATATATTTGAACTCTTTTTTTTTTTTGACAGTATAGTAGAGAATAGAGTTTAATAAGGGCATGGGGAGGGGAGTTAAGAGGGTAGTAGAGACAGAAAGGCAGAGAGAGAGAGAGAATAGAGCCAGCCATGAGCACTGGAGACAGAGGTGGTAGGGAACAGGGAGAGGAGGTGGAGCAGGAGGGAAAGGACAGAACTAGAACAAGAAAGCAAAAGAGCATATTTGAACTCTTAATCATCAGAGAGTGGCACTACTTGAGAAGGATTAGGAGGTGTGGCCTTGTTGGAGGAAGTATATCACTTGAGTTTTGAGGTTTCAAAAGCCCAATCCAGGCCCTCTTCCTGCTGCCTGTGGATCTGGATGTAGAACTCTCAGCCACTTCTCTAGCGCCACGTCTACCTGTGTGCCACGATGCCCCCTGCCATGATAACTTGGACTAAACCTCTGAAACTGTAAGCAAAACCTAATTAAATGCTTTCTTTTATAAGAGTTGTGTGGCATGGTATCTCTTCACAGCAGTAGGATGTGACTAAGACACTCAGTTACAGCGGGGTTCAGAGAAGATGGCTCCCATAGATTTTATATTTTATCTTACAGCACTGTTAGTTTTAGGGCCGGTGGGCACTAGTGGTCTGCTAAGTAGATACATTCCAGAAGTTTTATCTACTAGTCACAAAGGTGCTAGCTCAGATAGAAGAGGTCAGGGGCAAATAGCTATGGAGGGGACTAAAGATGCTCCAACATAATTTGACTCTTGAATGACAACACTCTACCTCTTCCCAGTCATTACGTTCTAATCAGCCAGACTGTACAATCTTTATCTCAGATGTGGCGTCTTCAGGGTGAACTTTAGTTCACAGCCCTGTATGAGGTAGTTGGGTCATTTAAAGAATCAGTGCCTTCTGTACAGGACTGAGTTAATTCTTGAGGTGGTGAATAAGCTCTTAGTTTCAGGAGACTGGTTGCTGTGAGCATGGGCTGGTTAGAAAATGAGGTTGCCCTTGCATTTTCTCTCTTGCATGCATGTCCTTTTGCCTTTCTGTTTTCCACCATGAGGCCTTCACCCCTATGCGGTTTCTAGAACAGTGAGATAAAATAGACCTCTTTTATTTACAGTTTGCCTGGTCTCTGATATTCCATCATCCTATGACAAACTGACCCAAACATACTTACTGCTTCAGTTTATATTCACCAGGACCAAGAGCTTGTACCTCCAAGTGCTAAGTGGCCAACTTGCTGGTGCTCAAAGCTAACCCAAGCCTTAGACCATGACACATGTTCAAATCATGGCTGGAGTTCCCATCTTGCTGTGAAACAAGACTGCTCTTAAATATATTTTAAATTTTTACAATTTTCATCTCACCAGGGGTCTCCCAACCTCAGCAGTATCTGATTGGTTGGGAGGAGAAGTTGGATACTTGGTGGGGGTAGGGTCCATGGCACTTCCCACCCTTCCTGAACTAAGGAAGATGGCAGTAGTTTGACAACAATTATATCCCACAACTGTGACCCTGACAGATAATGGTTTGTGAATGAAACCATTAGAAACTGAGTGGGAATAAGAACAAAGGTTGTGACAAAGCCTGTCTAGGTACAACCCATAGTTCTCAGCCTTCCTGCAGAATGAGTCTAACCTCTTTGATTGAGGACATTTTGGGGAGGTAATCACAAGTAATGGTGTCTGTTTGGCATATCTGGGCTTTACGTAGACCAGAGAACTTCAGAACCAAACCTCTCCCGGTGCTTGGAAGGAGGAGAAACAAGGGAAGGCTTGTGAGGCCTTCAATCCAAGGCCTTCCAGTTTCCTTTCATTCAGAGTGCTCAGTGTGTCAAGTGTCATACTTTGGGGTATTCGTTCCTGACTCTCCACAGAAAAGCCGTCTTGTTATTGTATTTCTATTTATTACTTAATTGTGGTGATTTGCATAAGAATAGCTCCTGTAGGCTTCTATAATTTGAATGTTTGGGCCCCAATTAGTGGCATTCTTTAGGAAGAGTTAGGAGGTATGGCCTTATAGGAGCAGGTGTGGCTTAATTAGAGGAGGTAGGTTACTAGGGGTGGGCTTTGAGGTTTCAAAAACTAATGCCAGGCCCTGTCTCTCTCTCTCTCTCTCTCTCTCTCTCTCTCTCTCTCTCTCTCTCTCTCTCTCTCTCTCTTTTCCCTTTCTTTCTTTCTCCCCTCTCTCTCTCTCTCTCTCTCTCTCTCTCTCTCTCTCTCTCTCTCTCTCTGCCTTCTACCTGCAGATCAGAATGTAAGTTCTCAGCCACATGTCTGCCTGCCTGTTACCGTGCTTCACCTCATGATGATCATGGCCTCTAGCCCTCTGAAGCTATAAGCCAGCCCTCATTTAAATGCTTTCTTTTATAAGAGTTGTCCTGGTCATGGTGTCTCTTCAAAGCAATTAAACAGTAAACTAAGACATTAATTAATTTGAGACCAACCCTAACTATGTAGCTAAGGACAGCCTCAAACTCACAGACCTCTTGTCTCCACTCTGTGAGCAGTGACATATTCTTTATACGATGTTCATCAACGTCTCCGGCTCTAGGTACTAAAAGTCAATGCACCACAGTCTCAATGTACTGTGTAGACAAAATGTCTCCCAAATATAAATGTCTCTAAAAGAAAATACAAGCACAGTTGTACCAAAGAACCTGGCTCAGCAAAGTGTGGTCTTCAGACTAGCAGCCTATATGACACCCCAAAGCTAGTCAGAACTCCTGGATTCTGACCACACCTGAGGCCTACAGAACCAAGATTTTGAGTTTTAAAACTCTCCCCAGATGATTTATCTACACAATAAGGCTTGGGAAGCAATAGAACAATACTACGTAAGCTGTAATGTTTATTCAAATTACTCTTCCTTGGAAAAAAAGTGGGCCTCCATTTAGTGTTTCTTAGTATGTGAATGTGGCAGAGGGATGCTGACATTCTGTAAGGGTTAGTGCTTTTTTATGATTTTATTTTTATTTTTATGTCCATTGGTGTTTTGCTTGCATGCATGTCAATGCATGTGCGATGGTGTCAGATAGTCTGGAACTGGAATTACACACAGTTGTGAGCCACCATGTGGTGCTGGGAATTGAACCTGGGTCGTCTGGAAGAGCATCCAGTGATCTTAGCCACTGAGCCTTCTTTCCAGCCCTGATGCTGATATTTTTGTATGGAACATTCTGGTGTTGTATGGAATCATCTCCCACTTTGCAATACATCCTGTCAAAGCTCAGTGTGCTTCTTGTCTTTTATAATAAGTAGAGATATCCTCTCACAAATACCCTCTAACACTCTTTGGGACACTCAGCTAGGTTGGGGTGCTTTGGCGTATGACTCTGGAGAGAAGCTAACACATCATGGTGCTCTTTATTGCATCTCCCCTCAACTCCCCACCCCAGGGGTAGGGGCGGGAGATATAGCAGGATGGCAGGCATGAGCCTGACCTTCCTCAGCCAGTGTCCTGCTGTGAGCAGCAACAGCAGTGGAACAAGGGAGACCCAGCAGCCCTCCAACCAGTAAGACCAGCTGGGCCAGTTCTCCTTGGCCCTGGCACTCTCAGTAGAGCAAACACATGAGAACAACTTGACATCAGAGAGTTATGTCTGGGGTAAGGAAGGGAATATGTCCCGGGGGAGGAGGGTTAGTGCCTGTTCTGTGCTCTCTGTGCTTCTGGCAAGACTAAGGGATTATCAGGCCCTTTGTGAGGAGGGAGGATTATATGACTCCATAGTAGAGCCACCAGAGAGCTCAGAGGAAGCAACCAGACAGAAGCTAAACACACACCCCTACCTCCATACCTGAGCAAAAGAGGCTGGGTTTATCCTCTAACCTAAAAGAGGGACCAGGTCTGCCAGGTTGGGTCTGGCCTCTGACCTTGCACTCACTGGGTAACTCCTGCCAGGACCCTACACCTCTCCTATGCTCCCACCATTATGACCACCAGCAGCCCTCAGATGTCCAGTGAGCTCTCCTTTTCGCTTCTTTAGGGTTCGCTTTTGTTTGTCAAGACCCCTCTTAGTCACTCACACTGAGTGTCCCTGACTCTAGCCATGTTACCAGTTGTTTGTCTTGATCACAGGACTTACGCTGTCTTCAAATTTATGTCTCTGGTGCCTGGCCTAGCAGCTGACACAAAACATTCAAGAAATGTTTGTTGAGTGAACATATGACATTTTCATGATCTAATAAGGCTACATGCTGATATTTACTGAGCTCCACCTCAAGGCAGGTGCTGAGCTTTTAATGTACAGCAAAACCCGACTTGCCCTGTCCCATGTCTCCTACACTCCAGTCAGGAGACAACACTGATCCAGAGCATTTCAATGTTAGGAGGTCTTCTGACCCATTTCTTTGTTTACAATTGCAGAAGAAACTCTGGCCCACAGGCTTGTCATCCTACAGGAGTTTTCCTCACAATAGTAGTCATAAGTAATTATGTTCCGCATGGGATCTACATACATCTTCCCATTGGCAGGAGCTAGCCTGTAGGTTGCACAGCTCCCCAGCTGAAAACATGGACAAGAGTTACCAAACATTCTCACCTCTCTTTTGGAATGCCCATTGCTTCTACAATTTCTTCCCATGGGTGGGAAGGTGGTAAGTTAGGAAAACAAAGCTCCTTTCTGCTGATTTGCAGTGATTCAGGTTGTAGTGATTTGAATGAGAATGTCTCCCATAGGCTCAGGTATATGAACTCTAGTCTCCAGTTGTCCGTGCTGCTTGTAGAGGTTATGGATCCTTTAAGGAATGGAGCCTTGCTGGAAGAAGTGTGTGTAATACTAAAAATCAATTTACAGGCTGGAGAGATGGCTCAGTGGTTAAGAGCACTGACTGCTCTTCCAGTCCTGAGTTCAATTCCCAGCAACCACATGGTGGCTCACAACCATCGATAAATAAAATTAAAAAAATCTTTTTAAAAATTAAAAAAAAAAAAGTCAATCCACGCTATCCCTGGCTATGCTCTAGTAACTTGGTTTCCCCTCCTCCACTGGGAGCTGCAAACCCAGGTCTTTCCAGTTTTGGTTTGCCTACTTCTGAACCACTGCTGTATCTTCCAGACATCCGCCCCCTGTGGCTAGCTGTCACAAATCCCCATAACCCAGTAAAATCAAAACTCTAGAGGCTTGTAATTTATCAGTCAGATTTATATCAGTAAATTCTTAACCCACAAACGCCCACAGAATGTGCTCAGAGCCAACTGATATTGATACAAGCTGCCCACCTTGATTGGACAAATTGTCCTATATTAATCTATCCCTTCTATTCTGTCTAATCCTTCTATTCTATTCTAATCTATTCATAGCTACCTGTGCCTATTTAGAGTCACGAGGATCTCTTTCTTCCTCTTCCTCTATCCACCACCCAATCCCAGGCTCTAGCCTTATCTTGTGCCCGCCCTCACCTGCATATAGACTGCAATCCACAAGGGCGCATGACACTAGGCGAAAGCTTTGGGAATCTATAGCTTCAGTGGACTTTCAGTCTTTTCTCTTTCTCACTCCATCTCTCTCTCTCTCTCTCTCTCTCTCTCTCTCTCCTCTCCCATCCTCTGCTTTCTGTGTGTGTGGAGATATGATCTCTCAACTTCGAGCTCAAGCTGCTTGATACCAAGCCACCCCACCCTCACTCCACTCTCTCTGGAACCATAAGCTCAAATAAACCCTTTCTTCCATAAGTTGCCTGTGGTCGTGGTGTGTAGTGATGAATCAGTTAGACCGCTTTGGCCCTCGGCAGGTTACGTGTGCACTGCACCCACCCAAGAGCTCTGATTCACGAATGAAACACACACACACACACACACACACACACACACACACACACACACACACACACACAAACCAGCTAATTTTGATATGCTCTCACTAGCTCAATGATTGGGCACTTTTTTTTTTTTTTCTTTTCTTTTTTTCGGAGCTGGGGACTGAACCCAAGGCCTTGCGCTTGCTAGGCAAGCGCTACCACTGAGCTAAATCCCCAACCCCGATTGGGCACTTCTAAACCTCCTTGCAGCTAGCACACACTCCTCTCCGGTATTCCTGGCTTAATACCTTCTAAATGTATTTTATCTTTGTGGTCCTGTTACCTTCTGGGCAGCTCCCCCCATCCTCCATAGGGCCAAATTCCCTTTCCACCTACATTGCTCGATGACTTCTCCTGCATCTCTTAAATCTCATCCCTCTGCCTCCAGGTCATGGTGATTCTCCTGTTCCTTTGGCCCATAATCAATCTAAAAGTCCCGCCTCCATCTCCCTGCCCAGCCATTGGCTGTATGACAAATCTTTATTACCAATTGGAGCCAATTGGGTGCAGGGACCCTCAGCATCTGGAAGTGTGGCTTTTGGGAGTTATATTAAAACAAAGCATTAGAACCAATCCCCAACAATGTTGTGTTATCAGAAGTGCAGAAGAGTACGTGATACAGGAGTCAAAGCCAAATGCTGGACAGAAGCCAGAAGCAGGACCAACTTGGTTCAGGGAGGCCTGTGTCTTTGGATAGTAGGGGAAGAGAATTTTGTAATGTACCTGCCTCTGGATTCTTTTCTCTTTGATTTGGCCTAGAGAATGTGCCAAAGGGAATGCAGCAAAATGTCCCAGAAGCAGCATCCTGAAGAGCCCATGGGGGAGGGAAATAATGTGGTGATGTACTGTACTGAGCCTGGGTCATCATCTGTGGATGATCACAGGCACGGTGGGCCAGGGTCTCCTGAACAGCCTTTCCAGAGCTCCTGATACAGCATCTCCAATGCTCCTCAGTCTGTTAAGGTTATGTCAATCAAAGTTCAATGTTGGCCAATTCTAGCCTATCCTCCAATCAAAGTGAGAGAGAGACAGAGAGAGGAGGGAGATAAAGGAGACAGAGACAAGAGACATTGGGGAAAATGGTATAGGTATAGGTATAACTCTGATTCAGTTACTGTCTACAGTCAGCCAGACCGTATTGTTTCCAATGGTATGGGGATCTCTCACTTCTGCCCTTTCCTCAGAAGAGCACTGAGGAGCCCAGGCTGACAGAAATGTCCTTCCCACCCCCACACCGATGGCCTCTCAGAATGTCAGAGGCAAGCTTCGTACAGTGTGCACCAATCCTAGGGAGGCGATGTCTTGAGGGAGCTGAGCCAAGGAAACCTGCCTAGCAGAGAGGCCATGAGAGCCGGCTACATCCACTCTACTCAACACTCCAGCATCCTGTCAACCACCCACATTTGCTGATTCATCTTGGAACCATCCTAGCCAGGGAGTTTACCATCATCAGCTCCTGGAATACAGATTGAGTGGTAAATGGTAGGGTGTCCTTGGGCATGGAGTCACAGGGACACTCCAATGCTCTTCCGTGGGACCTCCAGAGGTCTGGCACACAGTTCTCCAGGTAAATTAGGACAGCAAGGCTTCTTTCTGTCAATGGACTTGTAGTGTTGGGGTTGGAACCCAGGACCTTTCATGTGCTGGGTAAGCACTCTACCCCTAAGCTACACACACAGCCCCTGGTATTTTGTGACAGGATCTCGTTATATAACCTACATTGCCCTGAAGCTAGCAACTCCCCTGCCCTTGTGCATCCCTCTTGCCTTGATCCTGGAACCCTAACAGGGGTGTTAATGAGGAAAAAAATAGACAGGACAGGCATGCACTCAGGAAAGCTGGGATACCGGGGAAAGACTAAGACTATGCAAGATCTGCCAAGTGCACATTAGTGGCTGCACTGATGTACAGGTGAAACGACATCAGCGTTGTTCTGTCAGTTCCCGAACTTACTTAACCCTGCATCTCGTCTTGTTCCTTTCTCAGTTTTGATAAAGAGAGGCTAATTTGTTTGTTCCATAAAGGGTCACCTGTAGCCCAGGCTAGCTTGGACCTCATTGTATATTTGAAGATGGCCTTGAACATCTGGTCCTCTCGCTTCCACTTCCCAAGTGTCTTAGTTAGGGTTTTACTGCTGTGAACAGACACCGTGACCAAGGCAACTCTTATAAGGACAACATTTAATTGGGCCTGGCTCACATGTTCAGAGGTTCAGCCCATTATCATCAACACAGGAACATGGCAACATCCAGGCAGGCAGGGTAAAAGTGGAGCTGAGAGTTCTACATCTTCATCTGGAGGCTGCTAGGAAAATACTGCTTCCAGGCAACTAGGATGAGAGTCTTAAAACCCACACCCAGTGACACACCTACTCCAACAAGGCCACACCTATTCCAACAGGGCTACATCTTCTAATGGTGCCACTCCCTAGGCCAAGCATATACAAACCATCACACCAAGTGATCAGATTAAAGGCTGCTATTTTCTCTTTACAACCCTGACCTATGGCTTTGCATATTCTCAGCCTGTGGTCCGTTCTGACTTTTTGGTCCTCTTCTGCCAGATGTCCGAGAGTTGATAATTGGTACCTCCCTCTTCTGCAGAGGCATTTATTGCATATATCAGTGGAAATTTGGAGTCAAGAGATTTCCAGTGTTGTGACCGTGAAAGTAGGGTATTTCTGCAGAAAAGCAGAAGTATGATCCAGAAAGGAGTTTCCAGTGTACTGAAGAGAAAACCCCATCTCTTTGTGGAGAGTTCTGTAGTACACTGTCAGAACAGCTTCTATGGAGACACAACTGGGCAGCAAGCAGCCAGCAGCCCTCAGTCTTGGGCCAATGTGCTTTCCCACCGTCCACTTCCTTTCTTCTTGGCAACAAGTAGGTTGGCTCATTATACCTCCGTCTCATTGGTTCTCCCACCTCAAGACACCTAATCATTGGTCCATTCAACTAGTATCTGCTGTTCTGATTGGCTGATCTGTCGTCAGGGTAAAGACCCCAGAGTAGCACTGCTTTCCCAGATGTAGTATTCACGGATTTTGAACACTGTTTCATTATCCATAATTCTGTTCCCCCTCCCTACCTTACTTCTTTCTCCAGAGAGACTCTGTAGCAGTGAATTAGTTAGACCACTTTGGCTCCCGGCGGGTCTCACATGCACACCTGCCCAAGAACTCTCTGAATTTATGAATGAAAGACACACACATGCCAGCTAATTTTAATATGCCTTGACTAGCTCAATGGCAGGTTGTTTCTGCCTAATCCTCCCTGTAGCATACATTTCTTTCCGGTATTCCTGGTTTAGCACCTTCTAAATCTATATTTTACCTTTGCTGCCCTGTTACCTTCTGGGCAGCCCCCACCCCCCCACCCCCAAGAGCCACTGTAGGGGGTTTGTTCTGATGCTTTGATCTGTGTTTACTGATATTTAAGGTCCTCACCCCAATTTGGGTTTTGATCTATCAAAAAAGATGCCAGTGGCTGATGGCTGGGCAGAAAGAAAGAGGCAGGGCTTCCAGGTTCCTGCAAGTTAGGGAGAGGGGGCAAATCAGAAGACCGGGGGAGGAGTGTTGGGGGGGTGCGGGGGGGGGTGCCGTAGTGGAAAAGATAAAGCCATCAAGCCATGTAAGTTTTTGGGTAAGTGGCTTCTGGCCACTGCCTCGACTGGGCCTGGGATAGCAGGGGGAGATTTAAGAGTGCCCAGGCATTGAATCAGCCAAGGCATTTCAAGATTAATTGGTGTGTGTGTTTTCTTTCCACTGATCCAAGATAGCTGCATTCCTGCGACTCGACAGTAGCTCAAAGAAGTATAGCAAAAAATCCACGCTATAGGCCGCATTCCCTTTCCACCTACGTGTAGGATGCTTTCTCTTCTGCAGCTCTTAAATCTAATCCTTCTCCCTGAGAGTCATGGCGATTTGCTTCCTCTCCCCCCCTGTTCCTTGCCCATGCAATCTAAAAGTCGGGACTCTTTCACCTTGCAAGGCCATTGGCTGTTGTCAACTTTATTTTCCAATCAAAGCCAACAGGGGGGGCAGACTTCCTTTAGCTTCTGAACACACAGATTCCTATATGATTCTGAGAGCCTAATTAAAACAAAGTGTTAGAACCAATCCCTGACAACTCTCCTTTAGTGATTGTACAATAAACAGTCAATTCAGGGATGCCCTGGATTGGACTCTGACCCTGGGCCCTGAGTTCTCATCTTTGGACAATTTGTCAGGCCAAAGCCAATTTTGAACAACCCATGTAAAACTAGGAAATCTGCCATTGCAGAGTCACACCCCCACAACACTGAATAGACCATAAGTAACCACTAAATCCATCCAAGAGCCACTCACACAGAAAGACATGGCTTTGACAAGAGTAAATGCAAGAGCTCAAGATGCTTGCTAGAACAGTCCCAGGCTGTCAAAATTGCCATCATGCTTGAAATTCTACCAGTAAAAAAAAATTATTTTGAGATAGGGTTTTACTATGCAGCCTGGAACTGTCTGTGTAGACCAGGCTGGTCTTAAATTCACAAAGCTCTGCCTCCACTTCCCAGATCCTAGGACTAAAGGCAAACACCATTATGTCTGGCCCCAGGTTTTCATTGGTATGAATTTCTTATATTGATACATATTTTGAGATTAATATTGTTACTCTTAGATAGGCATTGTGCCTATGCAATTCATTTAAGAAAGAGGCAGCGGCAGCGGTGGAAGCGGCGGGAGGGGCCGGGTGGGCTCGGGGCGGGGGGCAGCAGAGGCGGGCGTCGTGCCTGAGACCTTGGTTGGAGGCAAAGCTGGAAAAGACAGTGGGAAGGCCAAGGTTAAGGCAGTGTCTCCATAACAGAAAGCTGGGCTCCAGTTTCCTGTGGGCCGCATCCACAGACACTTGAAGACTCGCACCACAAGCCGTGGATACCTGTGGGCGACATTGCTGCTGTGTTCAGAGCCGCAATTCTGGAGTACCTCACAGCTGAGGTGTTGGGGTTGGCAGGTAAATGCTTCTAAAGATCTCAAAGTAAGGGGTTGGGGATTTAGCTCAGTGGTAGAGCGCTTGCCTAGCAAGCAAAAGGTCCTGGGTTCGGTCCCCAGCTCCGAAAAATAGAAAAAAAAAAAAAAAAAGATCTCAAAGTAAAGCGAGTCACTTACAGGTTGCAATCTGAAGTGAAGGGGGTGGTGTGATCCCGCACATCCACAAGTCTCTGATTGGAAAGAAGGGACAGCAGAAAACGGCTTAGGGTGTGTAACTGGGGCAGAGGGTACCAGTGCGGGTGTGCGGGAAAGCATAGACTATCGCTGTAGACAAAAGACACATTTGTATGTTTTTAGACTCTCGAAAGTCCTTTTCCCTGCAGTCTAGTCAGGTGTTGATTTGCCAGGTTTCTCCCTTGTGTTTTATACAAAAATAGAATTGATAAAACTTTTTTTTTTACAAAAGTAAAAAAGAAAACAAAAACAAACAAACAAAACAACAAAGCTTGGACCTAGTCCTTCTATAACTATTACAAAACTGTTTTTAGATGACTGAGCAATCAGAGTTAAGGGCCAGATAGCAAACTCATGGTTATGTTAGATTTGATTTAGTTCCAAAAGGGTGTTTTCGAGATATTTCAATTAAAAATGGCTGAGAGTAGTCAAGGTTTAACAGTTCGATTACCTTATATATTATAGATAGTCTTCCAAGATGTCAGAAATCCGTGCACTGTGACATTTAATGTCATTTAATCACTTGATGTTGAGACACATCTGCTCCTGACAGTATCTCCTTTTTCGTTTAAAGAAGATATTGAGCATCCTCAATTCCAGGCGAGGTTGTTTATTGTGGCAAGGTAGCCACTGGGCAGAAATTGCCTATTTCATCTGCAGACCAATACTGTCCAGGAAAAGGACACTTTATGCAAAATAGTCGACTAGAAGGCCAGAGTCTGATGCTCCAAGGTTTTGAGGAATGAGGGGCTGTCCAGGTAGTCAGCTGTCTCTACAGTTGTTTTAGAAGCTGTGTTTGGTGCTTCCTATAAACTCAGGTGATGTTGAAATCATTCTCATATTTCTGATGGGGTTGAAAACTAGTTTTAGTCTCCTAATCAAACTCAAGTTAACATTGAGAGAGAGAGTTTATAGAGTGGATGACATGTTTTTCAGATGATGTTACAGGCTAAAATCTAAACATGATCTAGAGAAAAAAAATCATAACCCAGCAGGAATGGTGGTAGAATATTTTTATCTAATTGACAAATGTGATGGACTTGGTGTCATTTGTGTCCTGTACCTGTAATTTACATGATTGTTATGATTTTGTTCAATTTATATCTGGGAGAAGAGGTTTTTTTTTTTTTTTTAAATTATTGGACAGAAAAGGTGAGGTGCAAGAGGAGGTTCTGACCCTTGCCCTGTTCCCCAAGTGGTCCTTAATTTGTCAATAAAGAAGGCCAGGGGCCAATTGTTGGGTGGAACCTATAAGTGGGACTCAGAAGTCCCACTTCAGGGGGAAAGGGCAGACACAAGGAAGGACAGAGGCCTCTTCTGCCGTGCAAGGCCTGGGGTTGGGGGGTGAGCTATGGCCTGCGGCCTCCGCTGGGGGCGGGGTTTGCCAAGGGCATTTCACAGGGGCATGACTAGCCACTAAATTTAGGGCAGAAGAAGAGACAGAGCTAATACATTGATACATTGGTGAGGGCAGCCTTTTCCAGGTGAGAGATATCTGCACTCAGCAATTGTGCCTGGAAGGCAAGTTAAAAAGCAACAAGCTGTGTGTTCTTTATCCGTGGATTCAAGAGTCTCTGGTGGGAGCAGGTGGCATGACCCCTCCCAGAGCAAAGGCAGGTAGGAAAGGAAGCCGGGTTATGGTGAATGGACAATCCCAGAGCTAAAGGCAGGAAAAACAAAAGGGTCTTGGGAGGGGCTAGACGAATGGCTGCAGTCCAGGGCAAAGGCAGATGCATTTTTAAACTACACGCAACACCTATATTTTTTAAATGTTTTTTTAAAGGTTTATTTATTTATTTCATGTATGGAAGTACACTGTCATTCTCTTCAGACACAGCAGAAGAGGGCATCAGATCAGATTACAGATGGTTGTGAACCACCATGTGGTTGCTGGGATTTGAACTCAGGACCTCTGGAAGAGCAGTCTGTGCTCTTAACCGCTGAGCCATCTCTCCAGCCCCACGCAACACCTATTAGTAAAATTTATTCCTTTATAAATTTTCTTCTACCAAAAATCCCTGTTAAAATTTAGAACACCCTGGAGGGGGCAATATATTAAGTAACATATTCCCAAATTTATCCTGAAAGAAGCATGGAAAGGTTTCTTTATGATTAAATTATTATAGAGGCAATAGAGGTGTCTCAGGGTTTTATTGCTGTGAAGAGACACCATGACTAAGGTGTCCCTTATAAAGGGACATTTAACTGGGGCTGGCTTATAGTTCACAGGTTCAGTCCACTGTCCTCACAATGGGAAGCATGGCAGCATGCAGGCAGACATGGTGCTGGAGGAACAGAGAGTTCTAGATCTTGACCCAAAGGCAGCAAAAGAAGACTGTCTCCTGCAAGCAGCCAGAAGGAAACTATCTCCCACACTGGGCACAGCCTGAGCTTGGGAGATCTCAAAGCCCACCTACACAGTGACACACTTCCTCTAATAAGGCCACACTTCCTACTAGTGCCACTCTCCATGGCCAAGCATTCAAACATGAATCTAAGGAGGCCAAACCTATTCAAACGACCACAAATACCAATGTAATTTTCAACCTGAGGTTGGTAGAGTAATGACTCTTCAAATGGCTCCTGTGACTACGTCAGTTTATGTTGCCAAAGGGACCTGGCAGAGATGATTAGGGTTTAGAATTGGGGCATTGTGGGTTATTTGATCACACTGTGAACCCTGTGTTATTTACCGAAAAGCCTGATTTTAGTTGTGTGTGGCTCAGCCCCCTAGCACATACTTTTAATCCCTTTGGCTGGAATAAACACACATCCCAAACAATGAAGGTAATAGCTAGTTTGTAGAAAGAAACATCCATGATTGAGTGGCAGACAAAGTGATGAATCAGAGAAAGACGTGGCAGAATAGGAAATGCCCAACTCTCATGAGAAGAGAGAGGAAAAGGAAGCTACTTAACAGAGAGTAGTGTAGAGAGGAAGGAGGGAAGAAGGAGGAAGTTACCATGACAGTTATAGGGTTCCAGAAAGAGAACAAGCCAGAGAATGAGAAGGAGCCAGAACATTAGAATCTAATGTCAAAGGTAGTATGAGGCCAAGCAGAGCAATTCAGGCAGAGGCCATGAGAGAAACAAGATTGAATCAGTCAGCCAGAAAGGAGATTTGAGCCAGGACAGTTGAGTTGACCAGCCAGCCAGAGTTTGGGAAGAGCTAGAAGACTTCCCAGGCCTAGATTAGATCATATGGAGACTTAAGCTTCCAGGGCTGGGCCTGGCAGTAGGATTAGCAGGTGAAGGCTGTAAGCCTTAGAGACAATTACTCCAGGCAAATAGAAGATACAATTACATTGAGGGGTTCATTGTCCAGGTGAGCCCCAGCTGATCTCATGAGCCATTAAAAACAGAGAAAATGTCCTGAGTATGATCAGAGAAAGGCACCCAATGCTGGAAGCCGGGCTGAAGCGATGTCATATCCCTAGCTTTGAGGATACAAAGGGAAGCCTGAGCCAGGGACGACAGTTAAGCCTCTAGAAAGCTATCAAACGAGAAGTGCATTCTCCCACAGCAGCGCTGGAAAACAAGTCAGAATTCACCATGCCTCGGTCAACCCGGAGAACCAGTGTCAAACTTCTCACCCATCAGACCAGAACACAATGAGTTTGTGTCACTTTAAGCTATTGAGTGGTGGCATTTCCTACACGTACATCAGGAATACCGACACCCTTAGAGGTTCCTGGTGCAATCTGACGGATTAAGTCCTCAGGGGAGCTGGTCACATAACCCAGCATTTCAGAAACAACCAAACGCTAAGTCTCTAGTCTCCTATAACAGGTATTGGTATCTTAAGACACCTACTCTCAGGACCACCTCATCACCATTTAGCCCTGCTTTCTATATGATGGTTAGGTGAGAAAACGGAGCACTTTTTGATGGGCCAGCATGCAGGTCCAAGAGGGGAGACCTGAGGGAGGAAACTCACTGGACAGTGGTGATAAAGAGGTGGAAATCTCCCACAGACACACTTCAGTTGCTTCAGAACGTGGTTCATTCTGATCAGTAGATTGTGCCAACTCATCCTTTCTCTTAGGCTCACTGTCTTCTGTAGAAAAAGTCCCATGACTTCCCTTTCTACTCCAGAGCCTAGCTGGAAGCTCCTTGTATAAACTAGTTTATCTGCTCATAGGACTAGTTTATCTGCTTCTGGTCTGGGTAGCGATGACCTGAAATAATTTGCTTCTTTGCCCCTCCCCTCACGAACAGAGTAAAATTTGACAGAATAGGCTATGTACACCTCTAAGGAGAAGGAGAAGAGAGAGGAAAGGGAAGCTACTTAAGGGAGAGACAGACAGTCCAGGAAGGAGAGAGTGCAGTACAGGGATACAGGAGAGTGGAGAGAGTAGAGCAGCAGGGAGGGGGAAGGAGGCGGTTTTACCTGGAGAGTTTTACAGGCAGATTGAAGAGAGAACGAGCCAGACACAGGTGAAGACAGAATGAGCCAGAGGATAAGGAGACAGGAGATTAGACAATAGGAAAGATTGCTAGAGTTAGTTTGAGGCCAAGCAGAGCAATTCAGGGGCCAAGAGAGAAGCCAGACTGAATCAGTCAGCTGGGAGAGAAGTTTGAGCCAGATCAGCTGAGTTGAACCAGCCAGGTAGAGTTAAGTAAGAACAAGAAAGGGTGAGCTTATTCGACAAGTCTCAGAGGCTAGAAGTTTCTAGGACTGGGCCTAGGTTAGCAGATGAAGGTAGTAAGCCTCCCATACAAGCACAACAGGAGAATAAAAGTAACTTTTATAGCCTGGTCTACAGAGCAAGTTCCAGGACAGTCAGGGCTCTACACAGAGAAACCTTGTTTTGAAAACAAACAAACAAAATTAAACCAAACAAAAACCAAAATGAACTTTTTATTTGAGGTAAGGGCTCACTAAGTTGTCCTGGATGGTCTTGAACTCTTGATCCTTGTATCTCAGTCTCCAGAGTAGCTGAGATATAGGCCAGACCTTTAGCCCCAGTGAAACAAGAAAAGGGTTTACATTGTTTGTATTCTGTGTTATATCATAGTTTACAGGACGTCTGGCTAGGCTGCATGAGAGAACAACAAATGGTACACTTCCAAAAGAGTTTAAAGGAAGTTGGTCAAAGTTGAGAAGTTGTAGAGGTGAAAGGGCTTACTGGGGGAAAGGAAGTGCAGTGCTAAACCAGGTCTTGTGTAAAAGATAAAAATGAGAACACAGTCTTTCCACAGGAAACAGCTGGGCGAGAATGGCCTAAGGATCCCTGGACAGGTGGAAGATCTATGGCGTAGCCAACAAAACCTAGGGGAGCACAATTAAGGGACCCAGAAGAGCAAAGCTAGGCACATGTACTCAAAGACATCTTGTTATTAAGGTGTCCCTCCCTGGGTTCGAAGACTTGCCTTAAAGAGGAAACACAGAGTAAAGCTGAAGTTTGCCTGAGCCTGCTGCAGTGCCAGGACAACCACTGGCCGCTTCCCGAAACTACAACTCCCATTATGCACCGCGCAGCGCGGGCTTAAACCCGGGATGCACTACAATCCCCAGAATGCTTTGGGAGGAGCGGGGCGGGGATGCGGCCACGCTACGTCTGCGTCCAGAGACGTTAAATTTGAAAGTTGGCGGCCCTGGCGTGATGGGGCGTGAGGTAGTTTCTTTGAGACGGGTTCGGGCGAGTGATTTTGTTTAGGAGTACGGGGTAACGGTCTTCGCAGCTCCAGAGTTAGCTGAAGGTTGAGGGAAGCTCAGACAGTTGGCACTCCGAGGAAAAAGGTCTGCGGACGGGCGAGAGCAAGAACTTGGAATGCAGGATGGCGGCGGCGAGGTAAGGACCGGAGCCAAGTTGTTGCAGCTGGGTGCTCGGCTGGCGAGGGCAGGATCGCGGAGGTCGGCAAAGAGCAGGTCTTCCCCAAACCCCTTCCCAACGGCGTGGAGCCCTGCATCCAGCCAAGGGTCAAAACTGGGAGAGTTGGAATTTGCCTTGTGATCTGGGTCTGAAACTCAACTCAGCCGTTTTTATTTGACCTTGAACATGTTTGTATGGGAACCGGGGTATCACGCATATATTAATACTGTTTTACGGAGTTCTGGGAGAATTCAAGATATTTGTAAAGTTCCTGCTTTCAACTAATAGGTGTTCTCATTTTGCTGGTAGCATAGGGATCTAAAGAGGAAACACTTGCAGCTTTTCCTCATCTGTAAAATGAGAGCATCTTTTCTAGGTTAGAATTTAATATGCGTTTCAGTTATGGAACTCATAATAACTGGGTCATCGCCCTGTCATAAGCTGTCATTCACGGAACAGGATTTATTGACTACCATTTGAGCACTGAAGGTGAACAGTGAAAGACACACACTCCCAGACTTTGTGAAGCTTAAGTTCTGGGAAGAACAGTAAGACTCATTTAAAATCAGATGGAATCAGTATTAAAAAGTGTAAAGCAAGAGTTGACAAACAGCACGGGAGATGGAATTTGCAGTTTCAGAAAGGTTTGGGCGAGTAACTAAGTAGAGAGAGCACTTAAGGTATGTGAGGCCTTAGATTCATTACCTAGCAATGAGGCTTGGGGGTGGGGGCAGGGGGAGATTCCTCACTGATAAGATAGTATTTGGGTCAAAACTAGAAGGAACTAGTCATGGACTGGTGAGGTGGCTCAGTGGATAGAGATAATTGTTTTGGTGACTGAGAACCTGTTTGCTCATCCCCCATGGTGGAAGGAGAGAACCAACTCCCCAAAGTTGTCCTCTGACTTACACGCACGCGCACACACACGAGCAGAGAGGGAGGGAGAAAGAGAGAAAAATAATTTTTTAAAAAGAGCTAGTCATGTACATATTTAGAAACAGGAGTGGAAGCTGCTGCTAGCATCCGTTGTCACCGGAACCCGTGTGACATAAAACTGCTGGCTTTTTTTAAAAATCTATTTTGCTAAACTTATGATGCTTTTAAAAATAATTTTTCCCTGGCTTTAACTTTATTCGCATAATACTATCAACCACACCCTTGCCAAGTTCTCTCCTCTGTTGAGCATAAGCGCGGAGAACATGTGGTAGGCTTAGAAGCCTTGAGAGAATTAACGATGCTCCCAATGCACCAGCTTCGTCCCACCCCACAGATCTCAGAAATCACCTTTCTGACGATGGTGTCACAGTGTTGTGCTGTAACAGTGTTGGCGTTGGGTTTATTTCTGGTTCCTTCTTCCTAGTGAAGCCACGTGCGTGGAGGGAGATGAGTGGGAACTGAGTAAAGAAAACGTACAACCCTTACGGCACGGACGGATCATGGCCACACTTCAGGGAGCGTTGGCACAGCAGGAGTCAGCCTGCAGCACTACCCTGCAGCAGCAGAAGTGGTATGTAGTGGGGTGCTTTGTCCCAGGTGTGACAGACGGCATGGGGGTGAAGCTGCAGAAGGCCTAAGGCAGCGCTTCTCAACCTTCCTAGCGCTGAGACCCTTTAATACAGTTCCTCATGTTGTGGTGACCCCCAACCACAAAATACTAAGCTTTAATAACTAATGTTGCTACTGTCATGTATCTGATATATAAGATATCTGATATGTGACCCTGTGAAAAGGTCCTTTGACCCCCAAAAGTGTTGCAGTTGCAGCCCCAGCCCACAGGCTGAGAACCACTGCCCTCAGGAATACTCTTCAGTGCTAGTGTGGGAATCTCTTCTCGCTCTTCTCGTCTTCTGACTGCAAGCTCTTCCATTGCCTGAGATAGTATTTATTTCAGGCTAAAATGTACTGTATAACCACAGTTATTGAATTAGATCTTTGAAAACAGTCTTTTCATGGTTTTGCTGTAGACAGTAGTATTCTGTTTTTGTTTTGTTTTGTTTTGTTTTGTTTTGTTTTTGGGACAGGCTCTTTCTGTAACCCTGGCTGGCTTAGAACTCACTATGAAGTTCCAGGGTGGCCTTGAACTCACAGAGATCTGCCTGCCTTTGCTTCCTGAGTGCTGGGATGACACCATGTGCCACTGTGCCTTTATTTTAATACTTATTCTGGTGCCTGGAACTTGCTCCTGTCCTGGTTTCTCTACTTGTCTGACTCTTCTCCTTGCTGTCAGCCCCCTGCCCTGTTTTATCCCAGTCTCTGCCCTTTTGCATTTACAACTACCATTGACATCCCTTGCCTTCTCAAAGTATGAGCTGTAATGTGTAGACAGCCCCAAGCTTGAGAAGATTCAGCTTATGATTGTATGGCTCTGCGAGTGTGGAGATGATCCTCATTTGATGGAAATCAAACTATGAAATGTGATCTTTTCCGTGGTGAGGGATATGCAGAAGGCTGCCTTGAGATGCTGGGCAGATGGCGAGTACCCAGTGACCCTGAGGCTCTGAGGTGGCCACGTGCTGGGTGTTATGTTGCTGACTCGTGGCACCTGGCAGGATGGATGTATTAATTCTTTTTCACCTAGGCTGCTTTCAATGAGGACAGGTTTATCTGGATGCAATTCTGTTGTCAGAACAAACCTCCTCATTCCTAATGACCTTCCCTTTTCTAGTTCCTTGTTTTGGTTAATGTTATAAAAACTCATCTGAATAACTTTTATTCATTGCTTCCCCCCTCCCCTTAAATTACTTATTTTCAATTATATGTATGTTTATGAGTATGTGTGAGTCCAAGTTCCCAAGGAGGTCAGAAAGGGCTTTGATCCCTCCAGAGCTGGAGTTAAAGGCTGATGTGAGCTGCCCAGCACAGTGTCCTCTGCAAGAACAGTGTGTTCTTGTAGCCCTTGAGCCATCTCTCCAGCTCTCATGCTCTCAGGGACTGGCCCCGGCCTCCTGATCACTAAGCATGCCTTTACCACTGAGCTATCCCCATGGTGCTGGAAGTTTCTTTGGAGTATAGTTTGGATACAGTGAGTGCTCAGATCTCAGTGAGTGTGCTGAGAGACAGCGCATCTCGTCATAAGAACTTACTTAGGTCTCTCCTCATTCTCCTCAGTCCTCCCCTCTCCACGAAGCACCTGCTGACTAGATAGAATTCTATCATGATAAGTTACTTTGGAGTTGTGTTGTTTGTTTGTTCTGTGGCCTAGGCTGGCCTCAACTTGTGAGTCACCTTCTGCAGTCTCCCAGGTGATGGACCAGCTTATTGTAGAATGTTCTATAAGTAGACTCTATGGTTCCTTCATTCGTCGAAGTTTTGAGTACTTCTCATGTTGCATGTGTCAAGCGTTTCTTTTCACAGCTGATAAGTACTCTTCACCACTCACCAGTTGCTGGACGTTTCGGTTTGGTCTTTTGTTCTTTGAAAATCAAGCCAGTGGATATTTGACAAAGCTTGTTGTGGCGCCACTACCACCCTTAGAGTAGCTTAATCCCAGGACCATGAAGGCAGATGATCTACTAGAAAAATCCTCCTTTAATATATTATGATTGCTTCCCAGTTCCCACCTCCATTTTGGCTTCTTAAAACCTGTACTATCTATTCCTGGCAAGGGCACGCCTGCTTTGTATTGTTGATTGTATACTTGGCCTTTTTTATTAGAGGTATAATTCTTCTGTGTCAGAAGCTCTTTTGTTTATTTATCTATTGTTTTTGGACAAAACTCCAAGTATCCTAGGCTGTCCTTGAACTCCCGGTGGCAGCTAGACTGGCCTTGAACTTTCAGCCTCTCTTGTGCATCAATTACAGTTACTGACATAGGACGCTTTGGCTATTTTTTTTTTTTTCTTTTCTTTTTTTCCGGAGCTGGGGACCGAACCCAGGGCCTTGCGCTTCCTAGGCAAGCGCTCTACCACTGAGCTAAATACCCAACCCCACGCTTTGGCTATTTTATTATGAATGTTTTAAAGGGTTTTCTGTTTGTTTTCTAGTTTTTGATTTTTTTTTTTTTTTTGAGACAGTTTTGGTTTTTTTATGTAGCCCTGGCTGTCCTGGACCTTGCTCTGTAGACTAAAATGGGCTAAAACTCACAGAGAGGTGAGATTAAAGGCTTGTACCCACCACTACACCCAGATTAAAGTTTTCTTTACAATAATTATTATTTATATTTTTATTACTTGACACTTTCATATGTTTATATAACTATCTGGGTAATTTTCACATCCTCTCCTTTGCCCTCTTATTTCCTCTGATTCCTGCCCAACTCCTTTATTCCCAACAAGAACCATTTCTATTTTCATGTCTTTTTGTTGTTTTGTTGGGTTGTAGGGTGTGTGTGTGTGTGTGTGTGTGTGTGTGTGTGTGTGTCCACACTGAGATGAGCTAGGGTTGCTTCCATGAGTCATGGCTTACTCGATCATGAGTAGCCAACAGTAACAATGACCTAGAGAAGTGACCCCACTTTCCAGCAACCGTTAACTGCTGGTAGTGTTTCAGGGAGGGGTGCGGCCTCATAAGTCTGTCCCCATCCATAGTTGAATGTCACTGGGCCTGATCTTGGTTGTAAGTTTGTTTGTTTTTTAAGTACTTATTTATTGTATGTGTGGAGGTCAGAGGACAGCATAGATTTCTATGATTTTTGAGGTCAGTCTGGTCTACAAAGAAAACCCTGTTTCTAAAACAAACAAACTTCACAAGTATGTATAGGAACAAACTCACTGAGTAATATTATGATCTCCATTTTATAGGTGAAGAATCAGAAAGCAGAGAAGTAGCTATCCATTGTCTGAGCTAAGAATGTAGAGCTGGGTTTTGTTTATTTTTAATAAGCTTTCATGTAGAGCCCCGGCCAGCCAGGAACTCACTGTATAAATCAAGCTGTCCTCAAACTCAGAGAGATCTCCCTACTTTGAGTTCTGGTGTCAAGGAGGGCTGTACCACCATACGGTTCAGAATCTTAACTGTGACTATTCTTTTTACGTGTTTATTTAATATTACTTGCTGAACTTTCTTGGACCCACTAGTAGATGAATAGTGACACAGACTTGTGAATTTTTATTACAACTTAGACTGGCTCATCTGACTTAGTTAGCCTGACTATTCTAGTTTCTTCTCGCATGTTTACAAAATACTGAGGCAAGTGATGGCCCATAAGAATGACAATTTCAGAATCCACCAGTACTCAGCCAGGATAGAATTAACGATTGAATACAAAGACAACCTTCACACAGCGCATCCCCCAACAATTTAAGATTTATTTTTATAACTTAAAATTGACATATATGTATAATTGGGTATGTGTATGTGGATGCATGTACTTGCTAAGGCCAGAGGCCATCAGATCCCTGTCACCTGGAGTTCTAGGTGATCATGATCCACTTCATGTGGGTACTGAGAACTGAACTTGGGTGCTCTGGTTTGCTTTTTGTTTTGTTTTGTTTTGAAAGATTTTATTTTTGGAAAGGTGGGACTAGAGAGATGCCTTAGTGGTTAAGAGTACTTACTGCATTTGCACTGGATTCAAATTTGGTTCCCAGTCACTCACGATAGCTCACAGCCAACTGTACTACTCTCATATTTCTTTCAGCCTCCTTGGGCACTGCATACATGTAGCACACACATACATACATGTAAGCAGACACTCATACATAAATAAAGCCGTAGGTAGTTGTAGTTGTGAGCCACCTGGTGTGGGTGCTTGGAATCAAACGTGGGTAGTCTTCAAGAGCAAGCAGAGTAGACTTGCTACCCAATTGGTGGAACAGTTTGGGAAGGATTTAGGAGCTGTGTCCTTGTTGGAGGAGCAGTGTCACTGAGAGTGGTCTTTGAGGTTTCAAAAGCCCACACCAGGCCCCCTTAGCCCTGTCTGTCTGGCACTTATAGATCAACTCCATAAGCCCTCAGGAACACTCTAGCTGTGCCTGCCACCGTGCTCCCTGCAGTGGTGGTCACAGACTCTAACCATTTGAAACTGTTAGCCCCCAATAAACTCTGTCAGTTGCCTTGGTCATGGTGTCTTATCACAGCAACAGAAAAGTAACTGAGACAGCATTCTCAACTGCTGAGTCATCTCTCTAACCTAAACAGTATTCCATAATTGATTTGTGTGATTTTTGTCATCATCATCATCATCATCATCATCATCATCATCATCATCATTTAAAAAGGCTGCCTTCTGAAATCTACTAGGGTCTTCATGAGTACTGTACCACTGAGTTAAACCCTGTCTATTCTTTTTTTGTTTAACAAATTCTCAAACTCTAGTCTAGTTCCTTAGGTCAAGGTGAACTCCTTGAGAAGTGAATTTACTTAGAAAAGAGACCTGCTTCCTAGGGCGGTCAGAACTGTGAGTGCTAACATACTTTGTTTCAATTCCAGGGCGTTTGAATCTGAAATCCGCTTTTACTCTGGAAATGACCCTCTGGATGTTTGGGACAGGTGAGGATTTTTATCTGGAAAGAACGACATACATTCACAGATAAGTGTTTTGGCCTCATTTCTCATATAGAGTGGTGGAAGGAACCGAGAGTGCTGTTTGGCAGAACATTCCAGAACAGCCACGGTGGTTTTCTAAGATTTGTTTTACAGGGCTGTACATAGAGCCAGAACTTTACATATGCTAAGGAACGACTTGTTGTACAATAGTTAAACTGCAGCTTCCCTGAGGCGGTTAAGGTTGGAGGATGATACAACCTGAAGGTGTTTCTATCTCTTTCCTTAGAGTATTTGTTACAAGTAAGAGAGGCTTAGCTGCCATACAAGAGTTGGGAACCCAATTCAATTCTCTGGAAGAACAGCCAGTGCTTTTAACAGATGATCAACTGTTCTGGATTTATTTTTGAATATTTATTCATTTATTTTATGTATATGAGTATACTGTAACTGTCTATAGACACACCAGAAGAGGGCATCAGATCCTTTCACCCTAGCATCTGGCTCCAGAGTTGTTTTTTTAAAGATTTATTTCATATGTGAGAGTCATTGAGAACTTCTAAAGAAACATACTTTGAATATGTTAAATATTTCTGCTTAAAATCCAGAATAGAGGGGCCTGGAGAGATGGCTCAGTGGTTAAGAGCACTGACTGCTCTTCCAGAGGACCTGAGTTCAATTCCCAGCAAGCACATGGTAGCTCACAACCATCTGCAATGGGATCTGATGCCCTCTTCTGGCCTCTAATGGCACTGTACACATTCAGGATAGAGACAGACATATACATATACATGCAACTAATAAAATATGTAAACCCAGAATAGGTTGGGTGTGGCGGGACATGCCTTTAATCTAAGCATTCAGGAGGCAAAGGCAGGCAAATCCCTTTGAGTTGAGTCCATCCTGGTCCACATATTTGAGTACAGGCCAGCCAGGGCTATAAAGCAAATAAACCATTCAGAATAAGCCTTAGAATACTTGTATACTTATAAAAATGTATACTTAGAGCAAAAGTATACATCAATGCAAACTATGTTCTTTTCTTTCTCCTCTCATTCAGGTATATTAATTGGACAGAACAGAACTACCCTCAGGGCGGGAAGGAGAGTAACATGTCGACGTTACTGGAGAGAGCGATAGAAGCCCTCCAAGGGGAGAAGCGCTATTACAGTGACCCCCGGTTTCTCAATCTCTGGATCAAATTGGTGAGTGTCATCTGAACTCAGAATATTAAATTGATAGTTTTTCTGTAAAGATATCTAGTTAAAAGGCAAAGGGGGAGCTATAGGGGGATTGATAAGTATTTTAGATCTACTGAGTTGCTTTGACTTAAAGGTTTAAATGTAATATTGCAGGATATTTATTTGATCACACTGTAAGCCCTGAGATTGTGTTACTTACTGGAAAAACCTGTTTCTAGTTGTGGTGCGGCTTAACCCTAGCACACCTTTAATCCAAGAATTTTCTTTTTATAGTAAACAGGATTAAATAAAGTCAACCAGTCAAGAGGAGGAACAAGCAGTTGACAGGGAGTGAACATAGGAAAAATGACAGAGAGTAGAAGGGAGCCAGGAGGGCAGGTAGAGAGGCCCACAGGAAGTGGAAGAGAGGGACATCCAGCCTGAAGGGGTTGGGACTGGTGTGGAGGAGGAGAGCTGTTTTTTCCTTTTGTGAATTTGGCTGTGAGGAAAGTCAGCCGGGTGCTTTCCCTGCCTCTCTTGAGCCAGCAGCCTTTCCCCCCTAGCATCTGGCTCCAGCGTCTTTCTTTTTTAAAGATTTATTTCATATGTGAGTACACTGTTGCTGTCTTCAGACACACCAGAAGAGGGCATCAGATCCCATTACACGTTGTTGGGAGCCACCATGTGGTTGCTGGGATTTGAACTCAGGACCTCTGGAAGAGCAGTCAGTGCTCTTAACCACTGAGCCATCTCTCCAGCCCTGACTCCAGAGTCTTTATTAGTAAAATTGAACTTTTGAGATTTTGTTATAAACAGTGTAACATCCTAAGGCTTTGTGCTTTAAGATTGATCGTAACATCTCTAGATTTTTAAAAAATGAATATAGGGGTTTTTTGTCTGTTACTTGTAAGCATAGTTGAACCACGTAACTGTCTTTGAGGAAGAACATACAGGACAAGCTTCCTTGGTGAGTCTAGAATTCCTCTCTCCTTTATGAGGGTCACTATTGTACAGGGTGATATTCTGGTTTATTGGTCTTTGGGCATCTTCCTTCCAGGATATCACTATAGCCAAAATTGTCTGCCTCCTGACATGCTCTGCCTTTATATCTAGAACATGCCTGAGCTGTTTCTCCATGACAGTATCTATGTTATAAAGTAATCCCAAGGTCTCTCAGACAAATTTTCTTGCATTTACCATAAAAGAAATTTTAAAAAAGGAGGGTGTTTAGAATTGTTGGCAAGGGCTGGAGAGATGGCTCTGCGGTTAAGAGCACTGACTGCTCTTCTAAAGGTCCTGAGTTCAAATCCCAGCAACCACATGGTGGCTCACAACCATTTGTAGTGGGATCTGATCCCCTCTTCTGGTGTGTCTGAAGACATAAATAAATTTAAAAAAAAAAAAAAGGAATTGTTGGCAATCACATTACATAATGAAATACTGATATTTGAAACTGACAAAATTTAGAGCTGAAATATATTCTTGAGGACTTAGTAAACTTCAGATAAGTTAGGTGTGACTCATTCATGTTTTTCTTAGCAGGAGAATCTTGAGTTTAGACTAGCTTGGACTATAAAGTGAGTTTCTGGCTATCCTGGACTACATAGCAAAGCTAAAATAATAATACCATCAAAATCACATATAAGAGGTCATGTGATCCTTATTTCTGTGGAGTGTTGGCATGCTTTGACATTCTAGTGAAAAGCTAGAATTCACCTGAGAGATACTAGTTAGTATAAGACTGTATTTATAGCAAAGGATTGTTCTCAGAGAACGGTAAATTGATTTCTTAGCTCAGAAGCTGTGCTCCCTGCTGGCTTATCAAGATTCTTGTCCTTCATTCTATCCTGTGTAATATTTGTGTGTGTACATGTGCATGCACTCTCAGGCACACGTGCACATGCACACATATGGAAGCTAGACAACAATACTGAGTTTTTCCTTATTGAGACAGAGTCTCTCACTAATCCTGGTGCTCACCATTTTGGCTAGGTTGGCCATCCAGTGAACTCTAGGGATCTCCTGCCTCCTTCTCTGCCTCCCCAGGGATGGAATTCTACATTGATGCTGCCACACCTAGCTTTTAAATGTGGATGCTGGGAATCCAAATTCAGGTCCTTGTGCTTGTGTGGTAAGCATCTTACCAGCTGAGCCTGCTCACTAAAATAGTCTTATATGTGATTTATTCAGATGTTAAACTGAATAAACTTCCCGAGTTATTTTTAATTCTAGGAATTCATGACTATTTAATTGGAGTTATTAAAAATAACAATTACAGGGGTTGGAGAGATGGCTCTGCAGTTAGAGTTCTTGATTCTCTTCAAAAAGGACTCCCAGTCTGGGTCCCACTAATTAAACTAGTCAACTCACAAATGTCTGTAACTGCAGCTCAACGGAGTCAGCACTTCTGGTCTCTGAGGACACTTGTACTCGTGTGCACATATCCCTCCCCCACCCCAAGTAATAATTTCTTTAAAAATCAATGAGAATAACTTCTTTCTTTGTTCAGTTGTGTTGTCCTGATGTTAGAAGAAGGGAATAATGATATTATGTGGTGGAAAGCGTAGCGTAGGGCTAGCTGATTGAGCTCAGTTATAGAGGGTGAGCACTGCCTCGCTAGCATGCATGAAAGTCTGCATTCTGTCCCTAGCGAAGAAGAAGAAAAGTGCATAGTCTAGATCCACAGAAGTTCTGCAAACTGTTAACAATACTACAAAAATTAAGAGTAAACGTTTAGAAACTTGAATAACCATTTGAACTGGGCTTGGTGATGCATATAATCTCTTATTTGAAAGGCTAAGACTGAAGGATCATAAGTTTGATGCCAGTCTTATTGGCTGTATAGTTAGTTAGTCTGTTTTATAAACTAAGCAAACATAAAAAGTCTTGAAAAAAATAAAATGTTGAGATTGTGTGGTAAGCACCTTACCAACTGAACCATCAGTTTTCAGTAGCTTCTATGTGTGGTTTTTTTTTTTTTTTTTTTTTCTTTTTTCCCCTTTTTTGTCGGAGCTGGGGACCAAACCCAGGGGTGTTTTGTTGTTTTTTTTTTTAAACAAAAGTTTATTCATTTTTATTTTATATAAATGTTTTCCTGCATGTATGTAAGTGTACATGTGTATTCAGTGCCTTTAAAGGGCATTGGATCGTTTGGAACTAGAGTTCCAAATGTTTGTGAACTTCCAAGTTGGTGCTATGAACTGAACCTGGATCCTCTGCAAGAGCAGATCTCCATAACTACTAACCCACTTTCCAGCCAACTTCTGTGTTTAGTGAATACTATAAACACTAACTAACTAAGCAGACTTGTTGGTATAGACCCATGCGTGATCCCACTACTTAAGAGGTTGAGGCAGGAGGATCACAGGGCAAAGCCTGCCTGCCTGGACTATGTAATATACTCAAGGCCAGTCCAGGGAAGTCAGTAAGACCCTGTCTCAAAATATAAAAAGTGCAAGAGGGCTTGGGATGCACCTGGGCAGAGCACTTGCCTAGTGACTGGTGCTTTACCACTGGGGTCAGTGCCAGGTTCAAATCCCAGTAGTGGGGGAAAATGGCAGTCGGAAATGAAGTAGAAGTCTACACACACACACACACACACACACACACACACACACACACACACACACACACACGCTAAATGATTTTTCTTTTTTTTTGGGAGGGTGGTCAATGGTGTAACTGAAGAATTCTTCACACTATACCTTTTCTTTTTCTTTATGAAAAGATTTTTCTAGTCAGAATTGTTTTATAAATGATTTCTGTAATCTAGCTAAGAAAAAAATTGTTCCTAGAAAATCAGTATTTTCAGTTAAAGAGGGAAAATTAGTTTGAATATTTAGAAGTTGCCAAAAATGTTCATTTAACTTTTGAATCTTTTCATCTAGCCATGTTGTCTCTTTATTTATGTCTTATGTCTTAAGCGTTCTTCTACGCTGAATAATTTGGCCTTTACTGCCTATGCCATATGCAAGAGCCAAGGTCACTCAGAAAGCCGCAGAGATTAAATTGTTAAGCTTTATCTGTATGGCAGGACCAAAGCCTGGATCTTAAACTGACATTACAGTCAGTAAGTTTTCCTAAAGCATCATAATGAGAAAACATCACTAATTTAGTTAAACAAAAAACCCACAAAAGTGTTTACTGAATTACTGCAAATGTACACTATGAAGTAATGATGGTTTTGGTTAAGAATATAAGTGGAAGCTGGATGTAGTAGCACAAGTCTGTAGTCACACCACTTTGAAATTAGAAACAGTAAGATCCTCCAGCGTTTGAGGCTGCCCAGTAAATAGGGGATCCAGGCCAGCCAGAGCTAGCTGGTAAGACCCTGTCTCCAAAAGCAGAGTGCAGTATGAGTGAGGGTTTTAGGGGGCATGCTTGATCCAGTCCATGGTTTTCAAGTGGACTATTTCATTTATTCCAGAAACACCCTGGTTAGAGACAGGATAATGTGTAGGTGGCAATGCTCTCTACCATTGTGCAGACTGTCTGAGGAGAGAGAGGCTTGAGGCCATTGAGTGTAAGTATAAGGAAAGCCATTCAGAAGGAGCTGTATGTATTCCATTGTTACAGGGAGTAGGAACACACATAAGGGCCTGATCTAGTGTTGCTGGGCAGGAACAGATAAACATGAGAGCAAAGTGTGACTTACTACACTGTAGATTTATATAATCCTCTTAGAAAACAACTTACTACTTTTAGCCTAATTTGATCTCTAGGGGTTTACTTGTTTCCTGTGTGTGTTACTGTGTCTTTCTCCATGCCTGAGCCGCCCCCGCAGCCTGCTGCAGTTATTTTTAAATGGATGCATAATGTTACGTCTAGTTGACGTGCTCTAATTTGGTAACCGATTTTTCTGTATTTAAACTTCTAATTTTGCCCAATTATAAATAATTTGTTAAGAAATCTCTTCGTGCAATTTACATTTGTTCCTTAAACTCCTGGAAGGCGAGGCAGGTGGCTGGGCTGGTAAAGTGCTTGCTGTATAAGCAGAAGGACCTGGGTCCTGGTCCCCAGCACACATGCTCACCCAGAGAAAGGGGGGGAGACAGACAGACAGACAGACAGATACACTAAAACAATTGCAAACACAATAGCATGGAAAATGCTGCATGCTGTAATTGCTGTGGCTACCTGGGCTGTCAGGTTCGTGCAGTAGTTGAATATATCTGTCCTCATAGTTATTTTAATTGTAATACTATTGGGTGCTTTTGGGGACTTTTCCCCATTGAAGAGTACTGACTTGACTAGGTGAGTTTGCATTAAAACCTAGTAGTTACTCGTCCTCCTGTTCCGTTTCTAAGTGTTGATCCTCAAATGCTCGTTGGTTAACCTTCCTGCAGTGTCTGACTCTCCACAGAGTTCTGTACAGTGCAGGCTTACACTCTGATTTAGATGATTTTCTGATAGTTTAGGGGCATGAGTGGCTGAATTGTACAGAGTGATATCAGTCATAATACCACACGCTGTGTAGACTTACTGTTTATTCTGAATCAAGCTTGCTACTTATTCTAACTTCATGTGTTAGGTGACATTGGATTATTGTTCAGTAAAATTTGAGGCCAGGTATGGTGGCTCTGTCTATAGTACTAGCACTTGAGAGGCTAAAGCAAGAAGACTACCACATGTTCAAGGCCATTCTATTCTACACAGTGAGTCCAAGTCAACCCGGACTATAAGTAAGACCATGCCTCCATAAATACACAAACACACACACAATTGATATAAAAGAAAAATACAGCGAAGTAAAATTTTCTTATGGCCAAGAAATGTAAAAATATGTCAAACATGGAATTTTTCTTTTTTGGTTTTAAATTTTTCTACGCTTGCTAGATAGTGGTAGCACATGCCTTTAATCCCAGTAGGCAGAGGCAGGTAAATCTCTGAGGTCCAGGCCAGCCTGTGTCTAGAGTGAGTTCTAGGAGAGCCAGGGCTACATAGAGAAATCCTGACTAAAGCCAAACCAAACCAAGCCAAAACAACAACAACAAACACTATAGCTGATCTCAACGTTTCTTAACCAGACAGACTTAACCACATCTCGCCTTTGCTTTTAACTCTCTTAGCCCAGAATATATTTACTCTCAGACAGAAACAAAATCAGTTAGTTTGACACTTAAGATCTGTGACAGTGTTTTCCTCTGGATTCCCCATCTTGCCCTGACTTGGTAGACTGTCTTTCCCTTACTTCTGCCAGACATAAGGAAAATACCCTTCGTTTCCCATTCTGTGTCTGATTAGAGTCCAGTTCCCTGTTCAGGCCAAGTCAAATGTCACCTCCTGTTTGAAGCCTTCTGTTCCCTTGCCTACTTGTAAGTTGATCTCTTCCTCTTGTGTCTTTCTTGGGTCCTTATCCCAAGTGTATTCTATATGTATTCATCAACACAGGAATTGCATGTGGCTTCCTCAGTGGTTGTTTGGCACATAACACGTATTTGAGAAGTGAAAGGAAGTTGGTTAACTGTTACTACTGTTACTATATTGCAGGGGCATTTGTGCAATGAGCCTTTGGATATGTACAGCTATTTACACAGCCAAGGCATTGGCATTTCCCTGGCCCAGTTCTATATCTCTTGGGCTGAAGAGTACGAAGCTAGAGAAAATTTCAAGAAAGCAGACATAGTATTCCAGGAAGGGATTGAACGCAAGGCTGAGCCCCTGGACAGACTGCAGTCCCAGCACAGGTAATCTGTTTCCCCAGAGCCTCCCTTCATGCCTATTTAAATATCCAAAGACTGCTTTGCTATGTTAGATTTACTTAATTAAAGACTTTTGACTTGCTGTAAAATCCATTTAGGTGGCTTACATGTTTTTACCACTCTCCAGGGTGGGGTGATCCCATTCCCTGTAAGAGAACCCTCATGTTGCTCTTTACGGTTCATAGCTGTTCTGTCTAACCCCACAGACACCTGCTTGCAGCTCTGTAGTTTTGATTTCCTAGGATGTCACAGAGCAGCCAGTATGTAACCGTTTGAGTTTGTTCCTTTAACTAATTGTGGTTCTAAGAATTCCTCTTATGAGTAAGGCACTTGGGAGGCAGAGGCAAATCCATCTGTGAGTTTGTGGCCACTGGTCTACAAAAAGAGTTTTGGGACAGCCAGGGCTGTCACAGAGAAACCCTGTCTTAAAACAACAACAACAGGGGTTGGGGATTTAGCTCAGTGGTAGAGCGCTTGCCTAGGAAGCGCAAGGCCCTGTTCGGGTCCCCAGCTCCAAAAAAAAAACCAAAAAAAAAAAAAAAAAAAAACAACAAAAAAAAATCAAAAAGTTATTTTGTAACATAGATATGATTTATAAGTCTATTTCTCCTGGATTAAGTAGTTTTTATTTTAGAAGAATTATAGTGTTGGGAGATGTAACCCATGGCCTCATTCATTATTCTTTAACTATCTTACAGATAAAAATTTTCAGCTTTGAAAAGCTCCATTGAATTTAGCTTTTTGTGTTGTTTCTGTCTAGTCTACTATAGTCCCTCACAACAACATAGAGGCTTTATTCTAGAGGATCAGAGGGTCTGAAGCCCTCTTCTGGCTTCTACAGGTACCAGGCACACACATGGCAGGCAAAACACCAGACATGTAAAAATTTAAAAAAAAAATGTTTTTATCTGACGAATCATAATTATAATAGCTATTTTAAAATCTCATCAACATCTGGAATCTTTGATATTGGTATTTTTTTTTTCCTTTGAGAATTAGTTGCTTTTTTTTTTTTTTTCTATGTGTCAAGGGATTGTGAATTACATGCAGGGCATTCATTCTAATAGTGTGCTAGATCCTTGTCTCTGGAGAGTGAGTGATGTTGTCTCCGTAAACTAAATTCCAGATGTCTCCAATTCTCTCACCTTACAGCAGTGGTTGATCTATTGCCGTTGAGCTTTGAGACCTTTGGGATGCTGTTTTTGTTTGTCTCCTACTGTACTGCTTGGTTTGTGGAGACTTGGGCAGAGGACTGTCAAAGTTCAGTTCCCAAAGCCTGTATGTACATAGCTCAGTAGTGAGCTGAAAGGCAGGAGTTAAAAGTGCCTCGTCTTCAGCATATGGCACTCATATATTCTTCTAAAAGTTTTGGCCCTCAGAACCTCTGTGCCCTCTCTGTTGGCCAGAAAGGTAGGGTTTCTCAAGGAATTGAAGGTTTCCCAAACCTTCATTCAAACAGGACATGAAGGTCATGTGTGTCCTGCTCCTCTGCTGCTCATGAAGGTCATGTGTGTCCTGTTCCTCTGCTGCTCATGGAGGTCATGTGTGTCCTGCTCCTCCAGCTCACTTGCTTTTGTTGACCTTCCAGAGTCATGGCTTTCCCTTTTATGTGGGAGAGAGAGGTGGGGATGAGTGTGATGTGTCCTACTTGGCACCTACAATCTGTTTCTTTGTTTTTCTAATACTTTAAAATGTTGTAGCAGCGGCATAGGAGTTTAGTTTTTACATTTCAGATAGCTGTGTTAAAGTAAAATGTCAGGTTGCATGGGAACTCGTTTCATTTGAGTAAGAAAAACGTGTGTTGGGGGAAGGGGGATGCAGCAGGATTCTAACAATTGGTTGGCCTGGGTGAAGGATATTTGGATACTCATTTTCTCCTGACACAACTCTGCACATTATTTTCAGATGTATAATAAAAAGTTGCTAAGAAACTTGAATTTCATCAAGTTTCTAGTCTTGGCTGGTCCTTAGATGATTTTTAAAGCATCTCCAATTAGTCACATATAAATTTTAAAGGACTCAAAGTTATCTAGTCAGTCCTTATGTCGTAAGCTCGCCTACTGATTCCTAGAGAATTAAGTTTTTGTAGAATAGTTCTATGTATTTTTTCTCTATTTGTTCTTATTGTTGACATTATCAAATTAGAAATAGAAAGTCTGATGACAACTGGTCATTTCTATTCAAAGCTGACTGTCCTTTGTCTTGCTTTAGACAGTTCCAGGCTCGAGTGTCTCGACAAGCTCTCTTGGCCCTTGGGAATGAAGAGGAGGAGGTCTTGGGGTCCTCTGAACCACAAAGAAGCACGCTCGCTGAGCTGAAGAGCAGAGGGAAGAAGATGGCCAGAGCGCCCATCAACCGTGTTGGAGGTGCTCTGAAGGGTGGGTAAGCTTGTTAAATATTACTCTGGAGAGCCTGTAGTCTCTTGTAGTAGGCAAATTATGTGAGAAGGCAGCAAGCACATAAATACACATAAATGCGTGTGTGGACACTGCCCTAGTTTCCTGAATACTAGGTGGCAAAAAGAAAAGCCAAAAGAGCTAATTCACAGACTGCAGGAAAGCCAAAGGTGCAGTCTTTATGTTGTGACTGTGAATGAGACTGAGCGTTGAGATGTGACATTTCCAAATAGATGAAAGATGTATAGTAATACAGTAGTATTATCAAAATAAAGCTTAAGTATACTAATTCCTTAGAGGATTTAGGTAATAGCATTTTCAGCTGTTTAGCACTAGAAATGGTTACTCTTTTGTACTGAGTCAGGGTTTTATATAGTTCAACTTGACTTCAAGCTTGCTGTATGTTAGAGTCTGGCCTTGAACTCCTCTTTCTTTTGCTTCCACATCCAAGTGCTAGGATTATTTGTAGGCAGTACCCCACACCTGCATAAACTTTCCCCCTCTTTTTAATTAGCAGTGACTATTTTTCAAAACTGTTCTAGAGCCACAGAACGGTTGTCCAGAAAGTAGGGAAGAAAATAAGCTTTGGTTACCTGAAATTATAACCATCAGACATGCTAACCAGATGGGTTTCCCTTACCCCTTTCCTGGTTTCATTTTATCAGCAATCAAAATGTGGGTTGAAGAGCCTAGAATTGGGGCAAAGGGAGTGTATACTGTCAGGCTATTCCATGATGACCGTCACAGTAAAGCTCGAAATAATTGTCTTACAATAGAAGGTACCCCTAGTAAGTGTGCTGGCTCTGTGATTTTGGTTCTAGTACATCTCTATTATTTCAATTAAGATAAAATAGAAAACTGAAAAATACTTAGGTTAATTTCTGATAAAACTAAGACAGTGTGCTGGGTGTGGTGGTACATACTGTTGATCCAGCGCTCAGGAGGCAGAGCCAGGCGGACCTCTCAAGTTCGAGGCCAGTCTGGTCTACAGAGTGAGTTCCAGGACAGCCAGGGTTACATAGAGAAACCCTGTCTCAAAACAAAAACAAAACACCTGAAAACTAACCATCCAAATGACATAGCGTTAGGCAGTGATACAGTGATGACTGAAGGAAGATGTGAGACTCTTTACGTTATGAGCAAAAGAGAGGGTGTGAGGGTCATGTATAGTAGTGGACTGCTTTCATATGGTACTTGGGACACAGAGGCAGGCAGATCTGAGTTTAAAGCCAGCCTAAAACGTCTGAAGTATGGGTCGGATAGAAGGCTCAGGAATTAGAAGATGCTCAGAGGTTAAGAGCACTTGTTATTCCTACAGAGGACCTGAGCTGTTCTCAGCGTCCATATCAGGCAGATTACATCCGTGTGTAACTCCAGTTCCAGGGGACCCACACCTCTGACCTCCAGGGGCACCTATGCTCATATACACATACTCATGCAGACACACCCTTACACATAATTAGAAATAATGAAAATAAATCTTAAAGACTGAAATGTTAGGACAAAGGGAAATGTAAAGAAAAATGTACAAAAATGTCACTAGTTGAATCATTGAGAATTTATTATTTTTTTTTAACTAAGATGTATTTGTTTTTAATGATTAGTATGTTTGTGGGTCTGTGTATGGGTGTGTGCATGTGAGTGCAGGTTCCCTTGGAGGCCAGGGAGGGTTCCTAGAGTTTCAGGAATTACGAGCCACCCCATGTGGGCACTGGGAACTCAGCTCGGGTCCTCTGCAAGAGTAGTATTAGCTGCTGAGCCATCTCTTGACCTTAACTTAAGGTTTTTAAAAAAAATCTTTTAAATCTCATTTTGAAGAAATATTCCTCTTAATTTGGAGCAGAATGTGTGTATCTTATATGGCATCTAAGTTAATACTTAAAGCTTTTACATGACATTGTTGTTGTCACCTTCTCCCTAGCTCCAGGTCAGAGCAGAGGATTCCTAAATACACTTCCTCAGCCAGTACACAGCAATCGCAGGATCACTGTTTTTGATGAAAATGCTGATAGTGCTTCTAGGCCGGAGCTCTCTAAGCCTGTAGCCCAGCCATGGATGGCACCCCCTGTCCCTAGAGCCAAAGAGAACGAGCTTCAGCCAGGCCCGTGGAACACAGACAGGCCCTTGGAATATAGGGTAAGGACTCATGGTATTTGCAATGTAATGAAGACTTGATTGGTCTCTTGGTTTGTTCTTGTTTTAGGCTAACCTTGAACTTGCTGTGAATCTCAGGCTGGCCTTCAACTCTCAATGCACCTGCCTTAGCTTTCCGAGTGCTAGCACTACACTTGTGCCCCACCCTGCCTGGCTGTGTTTAACAGTGCTTAACTCCTAGAATATTTAGAGATGGTCTGCATAAGTTGCTGCAGAAACTTGTAAATTGATTGTTTTAACTTTTTTCTCCTTCTTAGCCTCATAGCAACCCAGCCTCTGTGACATCTGTACCTAGTGTGCTTCCCAACTTTACTCCGTATGTGGAAGAGAGCGCCCAGCAGACAGTAATGTGAGTGCTTCCAGATCCTGTGCAGAGGGATTGCCAAGGATGGGCAGAGTTCCTGAGAGCCCCAGAGCCTCTGGTGGTGGGCATGACGGCAGAGAAACCTGTCTTCTTTGTATCTGTTGCCTATGCTACTAGTGAACTAGTAGGATTACGTACTCTTGCTGTAGCAGAAATAACCACCATACTCCACGGGAGAGACACTGCTCTGTTACTGACAGTCATTAGAATTTTTGTCTTACTCTATTTTTCTCTTCTGGTTGTCTCTCTTCTCCTTCATAATCCTTAACACTTTAAAAAAAAAATTAGATTAAATAATCTGTATGAGTGCCAGCATGTATGTGCTCCACATGCATGTCTGGTGTCCACAGAGGTCAGAAGAAAGCAGTGAATCCTCTGGGATTGGAGTTAGAAACAGTTGTGAGCTTCCATGTGGGTGCTGGGGATTCAGTGTGGTCCTCTGAAGGAGCAGGAGCTCTGACTGCTGAACCAACTCCTCAGCCCCTAATGTTTTCGTTATAAGAAAAACATCTGCAAAATGGTAGATAAATAATCACCCCAAGCTTTAATCTTTAAAGATTGTGAGTTCCAAATACTAGGTTTAATTCATGTTTCAAAGTAAGAATTTCCTCATAGCTAATATGTGCATTTATTTTAATTTTTTGGAAGACAAAGTTCCTGTTTAGACCATGCTCTTGTAAACTCAACATGATAGGAACCATAGAGATGCAAATCGAGTACAATATTGAGCAAGAACTCCATGTAAGCATAAAACACGGGAAGCCATCAAAACCTTTATAGAATTGATTTTGAGCTTAATGTCAATTTCATTTTAAATTTAAATTTATTTGTTTTTTTTTTTTTTGAGACAGGTTTCACTATATGCAATGGCTGTCCTCAAACTCATTTTGTAGACCAGACTGGCCTTGAACTCAACCAAGATCCACCTGCCTTCGCCTCCCTAATGCTGGGATTCTAGGCATGTGCCTCCACTCTGGCTCCTGTTTAAAAAGATTTATTTTAGTGCGCGTGCGTGCGTGTGTGTGTGTGTGTGTGTGTGTGTGTGTGTGTGTGTGTAGTGTATGTGTGTGTATGTGCACTCGTGTATGTGTGCATGCACATGTGCATGTGTGCACGTGTGTGTGTGTGTGTAAGCCAGAGACAACTCAAATGCCGGGATTGTATACTCAAGTTCCCTCATGCCCAGTGAGGTGGTTTTTCTTAATGATTTGTAGTTGCCCTTCATGTTAAGAGAATCATTCTTTGCTGGAATTCTCCAGCCTAGCTGTGTTAAGCAGTTTTCAGTCATTTTCACAAATGCCTGAACAACCAGACCAAGCAAACCTATCATGTTGAGTTTACAAGAGCTATGAAGCTAAAGGTATAAAATGCCTTTAACCCCAGCACTCAGGAGGCAGAGACATGGATCTCTATGAGTTCAAGGCTAGCATGGTCTAAACAGGAACTTTGTCTTCCAAAAAATTAAAATAAATGCACAGAAAAGGTTTGTTTGGCTCAGGTTTAAGAAGTTGTAGTATGTGGTCATTTGGACTGGATGACCCTAACCTGCTACTAATTCTCCTCAAAGCAGGGGTGGTCCTCAGAACTCCCACCTCCCACCCTAGTGTTCCTTGACGTAAGCATATACCTTACCACTGGGCTCTGGACATAATTACTGTGACCCTTGAGTTATTTTAGCCCCATTTTCAAGTCTCACTTTGTTTGTGATTCAGAAACATCACAATAGTCCTGCTGCTGGTATTGTTCATCTGTTTGGGCGAAGTAAAGAAATAATGCACTCTGGCTTTGAGTGAATGATAATTGTTTCCTTTCCTTAGGACGCCATGTAAAATCGAACCTAGTATCAACCATGTTCTCAGCACCAGAAAGCCAGGGAAAGAGGAAGGAGACCCCTTGCAGAGAGTTCAGAGTCATCAGCAAGGGTGTGAGGAGAAGAAGGAGAAGATGATGTACTGTAAGGAGAAGATTTATGCCGGAGTTGGGGAGTTCTCCTTTGAGGAGATCCGAGCTGAAGTGTTCCGGAAGAAGCTGAAAGAGCGAAGGGAAGGTATGGGAGTTGTTCTAAGAAAATAACTTTCCAAGTCTGAGAGATCGCCTCCCTTGTACCTTCATGTGCTAATGTTTCTATGCTTGTGTAATTCCTCCCATAAAACATTATGTTGAGAACACAGCCTGTTCTCAAGAGTAGAAGAAGAGCTGTCCGACTGCAGGAGCGTCCATTGCACAGGAGCAGCAGGCGGCTGTGCCTGCTCTGCAGATGGGGCCGCTCCTCCTCAAGCACCTTTCTTGATGCTGTCTGAAACAGGGGTCTCAGTTTCTCTAGCAGCCTCTTTATATTAACATATTCAGTCATACCTCAGTCACTTAGAGTATTTATTTCTATTATTTTTTAAGTCATCTCATTTTAAAATTAGGGAAGATTTGGAAGTTGAGGAGGAGAGAAAGCAGTTTCTGTTCTAGAGCTGTGTGTTCTGGGAGTTAGGAGGCAGCTGATGGAGTGGGATGGATTGATACACAGGAGAGGGAATGCCGGAAACTTAGGGTGTTAGAACAAGGGTAAAGTAGACTTCAAATACTCTTACTGAAAACTAGGCCCTCTGCGCCTATGTGGGAAGAAGACATGGTTGCAAAGCAAGGGGCCAGCTGAGGGAGGCTCTGTTTTGCTTTGTTTGTTTTGAGGCAGGGTCTCATCTCACTATGTAGACCAGGCTGGTCTCAGCATCCCGAGTGCTGGGATTAAAGGTGTATACCGCCACACCAGACTGAGTACTGCCTTTTGAAATCACAAACTGGAGGACTGGAGAGATGGCCCCGCATTAACTGCTCTTACAGAGGACCCAGGTTCACTACCCAGAACACATGTTCACACCAAGCATTCTCTTCTGCTCTCTGAGGCATCAAGTACACAGTAGTACACAGTCATATGCACGTAAAACATGAGTGAGTGCACATAAAGGGTAGGGATAATCTCTTGTGCACTGTGTAAAAGAATCACCTGCCAATCAAAAGCTGATGTTCCCTAGCACAGGCAGAAAGTAGAAGGTGGCACTTCCGGGAAGAAATAGAAACTAAGCTGAAGGGTGAAGCTCAGTGATAAGTGTGTGTGGAGACCTGCGTTCAGTTAGTCTCTGGCACAGGAAGTACCCCCAAAGAGCCACGTTAACAAAGTACCTCTATAAAAACATTTTTCTAAGGAAAGTTTTTAGTTCATACCTACTGTATGGAAGTGAGGTGAAACACATCTTATTCTCCGCTGAAGGAATCTCTGAGCTGAAGTTTAGTGGGATGGGTAGATGTCTTAGTTAGGGTCTTATTGCTGTGAACAGACACCATGACCAATGCAAGTTTTATAAAGAACAGCATTTAATTGGGGCTGGCTTACAGCTTCAGAGGTTCAGTCTATCATCATCAAGGCAGAAGCATGGCAGCACCCAGGCAGGCATGGTGCAGAAGGAACTGAGAGTTCTACATCTTCATAGGAAGCCAGGAACAGACTGAGCATCCTCAGGCAGCAGGAGGAGGGTCTTCAAGCCCACCCCCACAGTGACACACTTCCTCCAACAAGGCCACACCTACTCTAACACCACACCATCTAATAGCGCCACTCCCTGGCCAAGCATATGCAAACTATCACAGTAGATAAATTCAATTTTATCTCAAATTTTCAAGTCTTACATCTACAGCTCTGGTTTTCTGCAATAGTTGTTGAAAGACCTGAAGCTTACGAAATCCTAAAGTTCACCCCCAGTAATATCCTTCCTCCAACAAGGCTGTACCTACTCTTTGTTTGTTCTTTTTTTTTTTTCGGAGCTGGGGACCGAACCCAGGGCCTTGCGCTTCCTAGGCAAGCGCTCTACCACTGAGCTAAATCCCCAACCCCGGCTGTACCTACTCTTAACAAGGCTCCTAATCCTTGCGTAGTGCCACCCCCTGATGACTAAACTGTTGTGGTAAGATTAAAAAGGAATGTTTTCTATCAGTTCCCGAGCTCTGGATCCACTCGCTCACTCTGGCTGCTACTCTTCCATGGGGTCTGCAAGCTGCCCTCTCCCAGCTCTCCCTTTTAGCCACCCTTCCCGAGTGCTTCCCTAGGCGGTAGTTACCACACCTGGCACGCACGCTCTCGGACACACAAACACACACACACACACACACACCTCGTTCTTATGCAGAGTCTTGATAAAAGCAGAGCTCATCTACATAACTAGTTTGTTCTGGGGAACCCCCTTCTAAAGTGCATTGTCAGGCTTGCATGGCAGGCAGGCACTCACACGGAGCCATCTCCCCAACCCCAGACTTCCCCAGTCTTCCCTTAGGTATTCTGTCTGTTCATGGTCATCAGATGCCTTTTTGCCAAATCCAGTGCCTATTTCTTCACAATACCACATGATTACCTCTCCAACCCCACCTTTTACTGCTTTACTTCTAAGAAGCTACAAGCAAGTTGGCTTTTCCTCTGGATTCTTCAATACAGTAGTAGTCTTCCAGTAGACTTTCCCTAGATCTCTATATGACTGATCCCTCATCATTCAGTTTTTAGCTTTATCATTGCAATTTATCAAAAAGATCACTGATTTTTAGTAGATCTTTTTAAAAAAGAAATATTATAAAAAAAAAAGATGGGGTTGGGGATTTAGCTCAGTGCCTAGGAAGTGCAAGGCCCTGGGTTCGGTCCCCAGCTCCGAAAAAAAAAGAACCAAAAAAAAAAAAAAAAAAAAAAAGATTTATTTACTTTATGTATAAGTGCTTTATCTGCATGTACACCCGAATGCCAGAAGAGGGCATCAGATCACATTACAGATGGTTGTGAGCCACCTTGTGGTTGCTGGGATTGAATCAGGACCCCAGGAAGAGGGCCAGTGCTCACTGAGCCATCTCTCCAGCCCCACCCCCACCCCACCTACATCTCTTGAACAGTTTTCTACCCTCCTTGGTGCTGTTGCTGTACTAAGTATGAGTCTCAGGTTTGCACTGTGGATCAAGTGGTCTATCAGTGGCCTCCTCCCTTGCAAGTTTGGTGTGGCTTTTTGTTTTGTTTTGGGGGTGGGGGTGTTTTCTTGTTTGTTTGAGAAATAGATTCCTGTAACTTAGTCTGGCCTTGAACTTACATGATATTGACTTCTAAACCTTCCTGCCTCTACCTCCCAAGTCCTGAGCTTACAGGCATGCATCACTGTGCCTTGTTCTTTCAGACCCAAGGTTTCATGCTAGGCAAGCACTCTACCAACTAAGCTACAGGTATTCCATGCCCTGTTTTAGAGATACTTTTGATGTTTTTGAGAAAGTCTTGCTTGTAGCCCAAGCTAGCTGAGAATGCTAAAGGATTCTTGTTACTTTGTGTGTTTCTGACATATTTAGATATTAGCTGCTTTTGGCCAAGGATTTTGTATCATTGGATCCTATTTCCCACTGTACTTGTGCGTAGTAGGTAATTTTTTCTAGACTAGATACATAAAAGAAAAGAGAAGCAGACCTCAAATTGAGGGCCCTGTTCTCCTTTTCTCCTTTTCACTAGTATTGACATGTGCACTGCGGGTATAAGCCTCAGAGGCAGTGTTTACATGATGAAATGCCTCCACTCATTTCCCTGTTTCTAGCCGAACTGCTGACCAGTGCAAAGAAGAGGGAAGAAATGCAGAAGCAGATTGAAGAGATGGAGAGAAAGCTAAAAGCAATGCAGACTATTCAGCAAGAAAGAGCTGGTGACCAGGTAAATGGTTTGGTAGTTTCTTAGTTATACTACTAGCAGGAAAGTAATTTAACAAGTGACTCTTAAAGACCTGTGAAATAAGTGAGGTAATTCATTGACTTCTCAATTATATTTTTGTTGTTAATGCTGATATTAACTTTCTGTTTTAGTCATGGTCCATTCAAATGGGATTAATTTTTAAAATTTAATATATACTTGCCATTGTTCATCTGAGTACAACCATACCACTTTGACTAGGAACCTAAGCTATTGGCAGGACTGTAACCACAGGCTTTTCTACCCATGTCCAAGTTCCCAAAATAATGACTCTGAGACTGAATTATTTATGAATGAATGCCTAGGCCAAAACTTTTGGGTCATTCCACTAGGTCATAACCCAATTATTTAGTTTAAACTTGTCTAAGTCCTGCCATGTGGTTAGTTATGTATCTGTCTCCTCAGAGTTTGGGGCAAATCTCTTCTTGTGCCTGACTCTATCCCAGAATTCTCTCCCTACTGGAACTCCCACCTCCTATTTCCTGCCTCAGCTCATTGGCCAATCAGCTTTTTATTGGTAGGTGATGCTTCCATACACTACACAAGAGATTCTCTCTATAAAAGAGACCTTTTGTCTGATGTGGTTGGCAGATATCTATAGAAAGTGGTAAAGCAGACATTAGCACTAGAACGTAAAAATAGGATTTTCTGTATGGGAGGGACATTTGTTTTATTTATGTTAATGTAAACAGCAAGAAGAGAAGATGCTTTCAAAGGACTCAGCCAGATTGGAGATTGCTTCAGAGTCTCAGGAAACGTTGGGAGTGCCTCTGTCCTGTTCCATCTGGCCACTAAGCTCGAATCCTAGGTAAGACTACTGTGGTGGACGGCATAGTGCTCACAGATCATAGAACAAACTTGATTCTGCCCACTTGGAGTCTCCTTATCCTTTTGCAGTCCTGAGCGATGAGTTGTACAAACGTTAACGTAAGGTTTCATGCTAAGAGGGAATATATGATGCTGACTTTTCCTAGGTAAAAGTAAAAAATTTTTATTTATTGAGCCAACAGTGGTACACACCTGTAAACCTAGCACTTGGCCGGGGGTGGGGGTGGGTGGGGGTGTTGGAGGCAGGAGGATTAAATTAAGAATTCAAGGCCAGGGGTTGGGGATTTAGCTCAGTGGTAGAGTGCTTGCCTAGGAAGCATAAGGCCCTGGGTTGGGTCCCCAGCTCGAAAAAAAAAAAAAAAAAAAAAAAAAAAAAAAAAAGAATTCAAGGCCAGAAGCCCAGCCTGGAATACATGAGGCCCTGTCCCCACCCCCAAAAGGAGAAATGTGCTGGTGTGTGTCCTGTAACTCTAGTACTCAGCTGATCAAGACAAAATGATGAAAGCCCATCTGACTGATAAAGTCTGATAAGACAATGTCTCAGGAAAGCAAAGTGTGGGATAAGGACATATACTTAAAGTGCATTCCATACTTGAATGAAATGTCCTCATCAACCCCAGTCCAGTGCTGTGTACACTGAATATATACTAATTAAAATCAAAACTCAAAGACGGGCATGGTAACACATGCTTTTAATCCCAGCGCTCAGGGAGGCAGAGGCAGGTGGATCTCTGAGTTTTAGGCCAGCCTGCTCTACAGAGTGAGTTCCAGAACAGCCAAGGTTACATAGAGAAACCCTGTCTTAAAAAAAAATAAAATAAAACTCAAATAATTACCACACAAAAAAATCTGTTGTTCACTCTAATATGTGCCTTCTGTGGTGCTGTTTTTTCTGTTTTATAAAATTGGTGGCTTAACTTACTGTAATCTGCCTTAACTGTTCTTGTGTTATCAAGTATATTGATAGCATTTTCAGTGTGTAACGGTTCCTCTTCAATATGAGGAGCAAGGCCATGTAATAGAAAATCCTCAAACTGTAAAAGCACATGGCTGGTTGTGTGGCAGTTCAGACCCTTGTCCACTGTGTTAGCTGGAGCTTGCCCTGGACAATGTGAGCTTCTCTCTAAAACAGAAGGTTCTTCTTATGGGTATTGAGCACATTTATTTTTCTTTTTAACAAATTTCTTCACAGGGAAATCTCACCTGCTGAGAACATTTTGCAAGAACAACCTGAGACCAAAGGTAAGTTGTATTTGACAGCGTTTTTGAGAAATGCAGCAAATGTATTACATAGTAACAATGTGTGCTTTGCTTAATTATAATAAAATAATTATAAGAAGACAATGGTCATATAGTGTTTATTACATGTGGTTTGAGAGAATATTTTCATAAGATTTTGCAACTCTTTGAAAATACTTAGTTTAGGGCCAGCAGAATGTGCTGACAGGTTAAGGCACTTGTAGAGCCCAAATCACCTAGGTTTTTATCCTCAGAACCCACCAACCTTCACACAGTCACTGTGACTACACAAATAATGCTCACACATATGCAAAATAAGTAATTATTTTATTTTGCACTTAAGCAAACGTAGCAGGAGTATTTAGCAGTCAGCTCTGTAAGGAAAGCAGCTCTTGGAGAGGGGAATGTCTTAAACGATTTTATATTCAGATTGGTTTTCTTATCTGCTAACAATATGTTAAAAGTATTAGGCTTCCCATCTGTTAATCTCAGTTGAAAAAGATTTCACATTTTTCCTCTCATTTTTTTTCTTCATCAATGATTGTTGTATAAAAGCTACTAAAGAAAAAACCTTCAAGCTATGAAAAATATAAGTAAAAGGAGGCCTAAGGACGGTAAGACGGCTCAGCAGTGATATTAAACAGAAACACGTAAAGCATACTAAAATGTTTTAAGTGGTAAAAACATGAACAGCCACTAAAAAGTAGTTTTTGTAAAACATAAATCTAGTGTCCTCTAAGTCTGTCCTATAATATCTAAGGATCACTAAGCAGGGAGACGCATGTTCAATACAGAGGGACGGATGATAGCCTGCAAGACCCGTGATAGCACGGAAAGATCAAAAATAAATAGAAAACTAGAAGATTTGGGCTTCATTCTCATATTTATCTGTACACTTATTTATTTGTGTATGTACGCTTGCGTGTCATGGCGCATGTGGAGCTCAGGTTGTCAGGTTCATGGACAGAGCCTCCTCACCAGTCTCAGACGGCAGGCGTTTGACTCTGACAGCATACGGAGCAGATTACGCATTTCCAATTCAGACACATTTAAAAAAAAAAAACATTGGAAACAGTTTCTAAAATGTAGAACTAGCGGCTAGATATTCAGAGATTGTTAGTTATATAGATATTATGTCTTAAATAATAAAAGAGCCTTTTATAAATCTTAGAAAACATACCAGAACATTTGCAGATGAAATGAAGTGTTCTGAATCTGTCAGAGCCATGTCGGGCTGGATTTGGAGTTGGTAACAAGGCTGGGAGCAAAGAAGAAGTAGACACATGGTTAGATAATTATTATGAAATGAACTTTACTTTATAGGCCTTTTCTCTTATAAAAACCAATTTGAGGCTGAAAAATGGCTTAGTGGTTAGGAGTACGTGCTGCAGTGGAGGACCCATGTCTGGTTCCCCACACATGCACTGTGGCTTTGGGAAGCTGTACCCTTTTTCTGACCTCTTCAAACATCTGAACTCACTGATCAGTATGTAATGTACCCACATACAAGACACATACATACATAGTTAAAATAAAATCGATTTTTAGTTATAGATTTTCTTTTAAAACAGCACAGAATTAATTACTTTCTATAGTTTTCTTGAAGAATTAAATACTCCTAAAACTTTTTTTCTCTTTCTATAGGTCCCAGTATGCCGTTTTCCATTTTTGATGAGTCTCTTTCAGACAAAAAGGACAAAAGGTTTGGTTTTATTGTATTTGTTTGTTATAAAGAAATAGATCTTCCTATATATGTACACTTTTTTAACTTAAAATTTTAGATTTTTCAGGCTGGAGAGATGGCTCAGAGGTTAAGAGCACTGACTGTTCTTCCAGAGGTCCTGAGTTCAATTCCCAACCATCATATGGTGGCTCACAACCATCTGTAATGGGGATCCAATGCCCTCTTCTAGTGTGTCTGACTGTTCTTCCAAAGGACCTGAGTTCAAATCCCTGCAACCATGTGATAGGTCACAACCATCTATAAGGGCATCTGGAACCTTCTGGCCTGCAGGCTGGCATGCGGCAGAACACTCCTACATTAAATAAATAAAAAAATTTAAGGGTTGGGGATTTAGCTCAGTGGTAGAGCGCTTGCCTAGGGCGCCAAGGCCCTGGGTTGGTCCCCAGCTCCCAAAAAAAAAACCAAAAAAAAAAAAAAAAAAAAAAAAAATTAAAAGGAGGAGGAAGGTGGTCCTCTTTAAAAAAATTAGATTTTTAAAAAATTTAAATTAAAAAAAAAAGTAACGTGTGTGGGTATTTGTCCATGTGTATATCTGTACATAATTTGTGTGACCAAGGTGGCCAGAAAAGAGTGTTGGGACCCCTGGAACTAGAGTTACCAAGCAGCGCTATAAGTCTCCGTGTGGGTGCTAGTAGTCGAATCCAGGTCCTCTGTGAGGGCAGCCAGTACTTAACACTAACCCATATCTCTAGCCCTTTATCTTAAATTCTTTTATATAAATATTTTGTAAAAATATTTGTAAAAATATTTTGTATGTATTTATTAATACATATGTATATTATATACATGTGTGTATATATACATATGTATGTGTATGTGTGTATGTGTATATATATATATTATATATATATACACACACACACATATATATATATGGGGGGTGTCCTTGCCAGTCTATACATATGGAAGTCAGAGGACAGCTTTGAATTGCATCTCTCTCTCTACCGTTGGGTCTCTCAGATACAACTCAAGTTAGCAGGCTTCTACTACAAAGCATTGAACCCACTGAACCATGTTGTTCCCCAATATCTTAGACTTGTGAGTGAGGGTGGCTAGGTACTTTGGTGTACACATTAAGGGAAGGGAAGAAGGGATTGAGATAGGAAGATCATGAGTTCAAGGCCAAACTGGGATACATAATACAACTTTATCTCAAAAAAAAAAAAAAACCCAAAAAAGCATAAATCAGAAGTTTACTGTTATTCTATATGCAATAGCTGGGAGTGCTAACTGGAATATGTTATTTTCCCAGTCCTGCTACAGATGGTCCACAGGTTCTCAATGCCCAGCGAAGACCCCTTACAGTTCTCAAAACTACAGAAGTCATCCCTGCAAATGAGGACATATCTCCTGATGTTTGTGTAAGTTAACATAAGTGGACTTAGTGAGTTATCTCACTCAATAGCTCAGAAGTTTACGTTTGGCTGGGTAGATACACCTGATACCTGAGATTGGTCTCTGGGTCCCACACGGTGAAATGAGAACTGACTCCCACAAATTATCTTCTGACCAACGCATAACTCTCCCTGACACACAGGCGGACAAAATAAAATTCAAACAAATGTTAGACATTCAGCAGATGTTGAAACCTCAGTGGGCAGTGGAGTGGAAGAGAATCTCACAGTCAGCCTAGGCTGTGCAGTGAGTTTTAGGCCTTGAGTACATGGCTAGATCTTGTTTCAGAGATTTAGATGAACCACATTAGAATCACAATGTGACCAGGGCACGTGAAAAGATATTCATAATTATGTCACCAGGGAAATGCAAATTAGAGGCACAGTGAGATACTATGTTGTACCCACTGTAATGTTTATAATTAAGAGACAGATAATAACAAATGTTTGGAGGCAAAGATGTAAAAACATTAGAACCTTCATACATTGCACCAACAGTCCTTTTGGAAAACACGTTGGTCATTCCTTAAAATGTTGAACCTGGGGCAGTTAAGAGGACTTGCTCTCCCAGAGGACCAATCTGGGTTTGATTCCACAGCCATCTTGTGGCTTCCATGGGTACTGCACACATATGCTAACATACATGTAGGAGAAGCATCCATACACATAAAATAATTACTAGACAGGTGGTGGTGGTGGTGCACACTTTTAATCCCAGCCCTGGGGAGGCAGAGACAGTGAATCTCTGAATTTGAGGCCAGTCTGGCAAAGCAAGTTCTTGGACAGCCAGGGCTACGCAGAGAAACCCTGTCTGGGGAATAAATTCTTTTACTAGTTAAACATAGTTACTATAAGCCACAGCATATCCCATCCATGACATACCCATGATAACTAAACTCATACACAGATAGTATAGAAATATTATTCATGATAGAGAAAGCAACCTGCATGTGATGAACTAATGAATAAGTAAGATATATGTCCACACGGTGGCATATTACTTGACAAGTCAAAGGAATGAGTGGAAGACTGATATTTGTTACAGCACGGTTGACCCTCACAGTAAGTGCAGGAAACTAGGCATTTCGAGAAAGTGAAATCATGTGTCTGGAGAGAGCAATGCTTTGAAAGTGACTTCCATGCTCTCCTTCCCTGGTACAAATAATATCACTTTCTCCACTCAGAAACATAAACTGAGTGTGTGGATCTGGTATGATATTAAGAAACGTATGGTAAATATTTCCCATTTACACGGAGTGTCCATAAGAAAACAGAATAGATAGGAATTATGGAGAGGGTGATAGCAGGCGAGGCACGGGTAGTGCTCTGTACTTTCTACCAAAGTAGTACACTGATGTGAACACACTAGAACACTGAGATGCACACTGTGAAGTGATGAAGTATATCTCAGAGTCTTAAGGGGGGAGGGGGTCACTGATTTGACAGCCTTTTTTTTTTTTTTTTTTTTTAACATTTATTCATTTATTATATATAAGTACACTGTAGCTGTCTTCAGACACACCAGAAGAGGGCATCAGATCTCATTACAAATGGTTGTGAGCCACCATGTGGTTGCTGGGATTTGAACTCAGGACCTCTGGAAGAGCAGTCAGTGCTCTTAACCGCTGAGCCATCTCTCCAGCCCTTGACAGCCTTTTTATACTTGGAATTATTTTTTTTCCCAACATACAGGTAACATGCCTTTTGTGACAATGGAAACATTATGTAGACCAACCATTTTTTCCTCTATTCTCTTTTTATTTACATGTCATTGTTGTGTTTATGTGTAGGGAGTGCTTGTGTGCATGAGGGCAGAAGTTCTCTACACCATGTGAGTCTCGGGATTGAGCTTGAGTCACCAGGCTGGCTGTAGGTGGCTTTACTCACTGAGCTGCCTCATGTCCCTCCTATTCTGTTCTATCTACTGTCATAGAGACTTAATAATAACCAGGGGTAGAAAGACAGGATGTAGGCCTTCAAGTCAGATAAAAAGACCTTAGGCACTGGCACTGACATGCACTTTGTTGGAACCGTGGGGAAGGAAAACCCTGCAGATGAGCCCCAGGCATTGCTGGAGGGGGAGGGGGAGAAGGAAGTGGCTGAGGAGCTTCAGCGACTGCACTTCCTCTCCACATCCAAGGAAATGAGACCGTGGCTTTAATACAGTTTTCTCTTTGTTTACCTTTTCGATAATTTTATATCTGATAAAGTACACAGGATTTTGTAGCTAGATGTGAATGTCAATGCTATTTTGTATCCAAAATGTAGAATTTCTACTGACTCAGAAGAGCCTAGGAGACTTGGACTGAAAAAAGATACTCAGGCCCCACTCTAGTTTTGTGAAATTTAAATTTCCAGAGACGAATCCACACATTATGTTCCCCTTTGTTTTAAATAATTTGGGAAAGTCATCCTGTAATTCTGAAATTCTGACTGTTGGTCCCCAGTTGCTGTGGACAGCACAGTGACTGAAAAGAGCAAGCAGTACATGCTGTGCTCTGGAGAAGCCGCCCAGTGCATGGTGGGCCGGACTGTTAACGTGGTTTCCTCGTTCACTCTCTCTGCCTCCTCTTCCTTCTCTCCCTTTTCCTTTCCTCTTTCTCCCCCTCCTTTCTTATCCCTTTGTAATGTCTTCCTAGATTTTTAAAAGAAGTAATTACCTGAATATTTTAACCATCCCTTCCCCAAGTTATATCCTAAAGGTCTAAACTGGTAGATAGATCCATAAGTAGTATTTTATTTTACTTTAAATGCTTTTTATTTATTTATTTATTTATTTACTTATGCGCACGCGTGCATCTGTGCGTCTGTGTGTCTGTGTCTGTGTCTGTGTCTGTCTGTGTGTGTTGAGGTATCAGTGGAAACCAGAAGAGGATACCAAGCCCCTTAGAGCTAAGCTATCCTGACAGGTGCTAGGACCTGAACCTGGGTCCTCTGGAGAGGCAGCAAGTACTCTTTGAGCCATCTCTCCAGTTCCTGGAATACTTTTTAAGTGAGAAAAGTAGTCTCAGTTCTTCAGCTCTCAGATAAAATTATTTGGGAGAGGACATTAAGCAGTTTTTCTATCGTTGAGTCCTCCAGGTATATTTTTTGATGAAGTAATAGTTTTCTTCATTAACAAAATCATTTTCCTCAATTCTGTCCTGTGCTTTTTTTCTTTTTCTTTTTCTTTTTTTTTTTTTCTTCTTTTTTTCGGAGCTGGGGACCAAACCCAGGGCCTTGCGCTACTGAGCTAAATCCCCAACCCCTGTCCTGTGCTTTTTAAAGTGTCTTCAACTAGAGGTCCTGGTTTGTTATTTCTAAATCCCATGTCAATGATCCGATGTCTTACATTTTTTAAAAACTCTGTGTGTGTGTGTGTGTGTGCGTGTGTGTGGTATCATGTTTGTAAACTGTGCTAGCTAAAGTGCATTTGTTTTATTTTAGGATGAACTTACAGAAATTGAACCTTTGAGTGAAGATGCCATCATCACCGGTTTCAGGAATGGAATTCTTTGTCCCAACCCTGAGGACACTTGTGACTTTGCTAGAGCAGCTCGTTTTGCTTCTACTCCGTTCCATGAGATACTGCCCTCGAAAAGCATCGCCTCTGATCCCAAGGAAGGGTTGCAGGAAGAGGATCTGGATGGGAAGGCCACTGAGGGTCAGCACATTGTTCATCTCCAGACTCTCAGCATAAAGAAGCTGAGGTGACTGCACGTTTGCTCTCTTGGTCTGTGTGCTCATCAGTCACAGTGACTAGGTGTCAGCTTTCACTGTTTGCCCATGCTCAGTAAGAGTGAGTGTGCAGTGTAGTGTCAGTCACAGTGACCAGGTGTCAGCTTTCACTGTTTGCCCATGCTCATGATGGTTATGAGACTCAGGACGGAAGGAGAGATGGCTCCGCAGTTAAGAGCACTTTCTTGGGGTTGGGGATTTAGCTCAGTGGTAGAGCGCTTGCCTAGCAAGTGCAAGGCCCTGGGTTCGGTCCCCAGCTCCGAAAAAAAGAAAAAAGAAAAAAAAGAAAAAAAGAGCACTTTCTTATAGAGGACCTGGGTTTGATCCAGCACTCACATGGTAACTCTCAACTCTGTAACTCCAGTTGTAGGGTATCCAGTGCCCTTTTCTGACCTCTGCATGGACCAGACACATGCATGGTGCACAGAGTTGTGAGCAGAATGAATGCTTGCATACATATAATAGATCTAAAACTTTTTTTTATCTATTTCTGATTTGGGAAAAATTATGTGCTTTAAAAGCAAAACTAATAAAAATAAATTCTATTACAAGATGAGTTCAGTTTAAAATTTATAATTTAAAATGTATAAAGTTGGGCTCTAAAGAGATAGTGGTTAAAAGCATTGGCTGCTCCAGCAGAGGTCCCAGGCTCAGTTCTTGGCACCTACAATGGTACCTCCCAACCCTCTGTAACTCCATTTACAGGGATTTGACATCCTCTTCTGGCTCTGTGGGTGCTGTCCCCAGACTGGTGCACTGACATGCATGCAGGCAAAACACTTGTAAAAGGAGATGGGTCTTTATTAAGAAATATATAAAGTTCTGACAGTTGGTGTATACTGTCCCTGACGACAGTTTCACTCTTGTTTCTTGCAGCCCAATTATTGAAGACAGCCGTGAGGCCACCCACTCATCTGGCTTCTCCAGATCCTCTTCTTCAGTTACCAGTACATCCTCTATCAAAGGCTTTCAGATTCTGGAAAAGCTGGAGCTGACTACTGATGCAGCAGGTAACCACCCAGCCAGTAGGCCAGCTTCCGAGTCTGCTTGGTGAACATTTCCATCCCTCCGCAGGCTGGCCTGTAACTACTGACACTGCTCCAATTGTGCTATTTCCCAAAGAAACCAGCACTAACTTAGCATAATTTCATATGCCCAAGGCAAATGAATGTCGTCAGGTCACTAGTGTTCACTTTGTCATGTTGGAGTTCCCCTCCCCTCCATCTTCTCTGTTTTTATTTTTGTTTTGTTTTTCTGAGACAGGGTTTCTCTGTGTAGCCCAGACTGTCCTGGAACTCAACTCACTCTGTAGACCGGACTGGCCTTGAAATCAGAGATCTGCCTGCCTCTGCCTCCCAGGTGTTGGGATTAAAAATGTGTTCCACCACCCCCCAAATCCCAATCTGTTTTATATATTTGTGTGTGTGAAAGAGAGTCAGACAGACAGACAGACAGGCAGACAGACAGATCATACAAAGGCTAAAAAAGGGCATCAGGAATCCTGGAGCTGGAGTTATAGTCAGTTGTGAGCTGTGAGATTAAGCGAAACTCAGATCCTCTGGAAGATCCAAGAAGTGCTCTTAACTACCAAGCTATCTGTCCAGCTCCTTTACTACTGTATATTAAACATTAATTTTTATATTTTTCAACTTCTTTTCTCCCAGAAAATGCTATTCAGTCACCCTGGTGTTCACATTATCGCCTACAACTGTTAAAATCCCTACCAGAGCTAAGTGCTTTTGCAGAGTTTTCTGTGGAAGACAGGCCGATGCCTATGCTGGAACTAGGGAAAGAAATTGAGTTAGGTAAGTAGTGTTGAGTACCTGTCCTTTTGCTGTGACAGCATTTACAAATAAGTGACTTGAATGCCACAGGCCCTGAACACTAAATGTTCCTAGGTTGTAGTAAATAGCATGAGAGACGTTAACACATTGTAAATTTGTACTTTTATTTGCCTCTTTTAATATTTTTCTTATATTTATGTATTTTATTTAATGAATGTTTTGCCTGCATGCGTGTGATGCCTGTTGGATCCCTCAGAACTGGGGTCACAGATGGTTGTGAGCCAGCATGCGGGTACTGGGAATTAAACCTGGGTCCTCTACAAGAGTGATGAGTCCTCTGACTGCCATGCCATCTGTTTGGGGCCCCTTTGGATTTTTATATAAATGACTTCAAGAAGTATTCTAGATGCCACTTAATGGCAAAAACACTAGCACCTCTCACACATAAGCCTGGAGGTAAAGTGTAAGGATCTACATATATTCACAGTGACTTCAAGATGGTACCAAACCTTTCCACAGGTCACGAAGATTACTGCATCAAACAAGAGCACCTAACATGTGAAGATTACAGGTTATTCTGGGTGGCACCAAGGAACTCTGCAGAGCTGATCATGATAAAGGTGAGATGACTCTCTGATTTCATCACCTTGTAAATAAGCAAAGAAGACAATGTGTCCCTTATGGTACTGTAAAACCTGGAATCAGAGACACCAAGAAGTCGGCTTAGTCACTGTTCTAGGTCAAGATCAGAGCTAAGAAATGAGGGAAAGTTGTGTAGAGACTCTTGTGTTAAGCATACTAAGTAAGTGTTCTCTTGACTTTATCTTTCTGAGGAAACATGCCCTGGGGTGTGTGGACTGCCACCCTCCGGGCAGCTTGTATTCTGGTCTTGACAAAAGGATGTGCTAGATCCTCGACCAAGCACACCTAGAGACAGTGCTCACTGGGTTTTTATTCTTATGTGTGTGGTGACTGTGTCTTTTCCCAATTGGTGGGGTCCAGCCTCACAGCCTTTAGCTTTTGGCTAGTATTAAAAGAACCAGTATGAAGGGATGAAGGAAAAGGGGTCAGGAGTCAGCCTCTCTGCCATCAAGTTATACAAGTACGGTGGGGCTTTCATATGAACAGTTTACCCCGGTGGGAGTTGGTATTGTAAGATAAAGGACATTATAAGTAGGCCTGGTTGGCTTCAAACCAGTAATAATCCTGTCTCTGCCTCCTGTGTACCTGGATTATGGGCATGGTGACACATTTTTATTCTAGTAACTTTGTGTGAAATTTCTCCCTGTCTTTAGATCCTGGAAGTCTTGTTTGTGGCCAGCATGTGGCCGCGCTTTGATATAAGTCTATTATCATCTGTGTGCTAGGCACATAATCAGTACACATCTCAGTCTGACATTTTCAGTCTTGACATTTTCTTTGAAGAAAAACATGTTTCTTTCAATTTTCTGCTTTCTCAATTCGTAATTTCTCATATTAGGGTATAGATTTCCCTGTACGGTTATATCTTTGTTTAGCATTTATTTGTGTCTGTGTATATAGATCAGAGGACAGTTTCTCTCTTATCATATGGGTTGGTGAAGAACACCTTTACCCCTGATCCATCACACCAACAGTGGGCAGCTCACAACCACCTGTGCCCTGGGATCTGAAACCCTCTTCTGAGGGAACCTGCACTTGAGTGTACTTACCCACCACAGACAGACAAAATTAAAAGTAAAATATTTTTATTCCTCCTCTAGCTTCTTCTTTGTCTTTTTTCTTCTGTAGTTGCAGTTGATTGTCTCTTAGCTACAGGTGACTGCTTCTAAAGCGTCCCCTACTTGTGCGAGGCACCCAAACCTGAGTGTCCTCAAGTCCTTTGTGTAGACTGACATAGTCTTTGCAGATAACATACACACACCTTCCCATAGACTTTAAAACACTGTCGTGTCACTTATAATACTGACATAATATACATACTGTGTGTTACCCTGCACCCTGCCCACAGCTGAGTTCTGCACTGTACACCCTGCAGGCTCAGACTCTTATCCCCACAGTCCTATTCTTTTTATAGGCTTTTACATTTCTTTCATAGAGGGAATATTTTTTATTTTGCTGTGATATTAATGAAGTTTTAAATTGTTTTTCTTGGTATAGCAGGATGGCCCGGTGGATAAAGGTGCTTTCCACCAAACCTGACAACCTGAGTTCAATCCCTGAAACCAGCAGGGAAGAATATTGCCAGCTCCCACAAGTTGTCCTGTCACGTTCATACCCATTTCATATAGAGGAGTGTTCTGTCTTCATGCACACCAAAGGAGGAAATCAAATCCCATTATAGATGGTTGTGAGCACCAAGACCAACCAGTGCTCCCTCTCCCCTCTCCCTCTCCCCCCTCCCCTCCCCCTCTCTGTCTGTCTGTCTGTCTGTCTTTGTCTCTGTCCTGGAACTCAGTCTGTAGATCAGACTGACATTAAACTCAGAGATCTGCCTCCTGAGTGTGGGATTTAAGGTGTGGCTGCTGCCACTGCCACCCAGCATAAGATGTTCTTTTAAAAGAGAGAGAGGAGAAAAGCAGTCTGTGTCTTGTCCCTATCCTATCCCTCTCATGTCCTCTTCATGTCCTTGTCCTGTCCCCCTCATGCCCTCCCCTGTGTTCCCCCCATGTCCCCCTCATGTCCCTGATCTGCCTCCCTTCCTATCCATTTTCTTTTTTTCTGTTTAAAATTCTGTCTTTTCATGTTAGCAACTTTGTTTGACTCTCTTCAGAGTTAGGCATGTGACTAAAAGCCAACTGAAAGCCTTGTGTGTATAGAGAGAGGCCTTGATAGCCACGGGGCTTCACTGTAGATGAGGTCGTTCTGGCATTTGATTGGCAAACCCACCAACTGTAAAGTCTCTTCCCTCGAGTGAACTGGGTCTCTGAAAGAGGGCTTCTCATTTCCTGCCCAGAGAATATGCCCAACTGCTGGTGTAAGGAGGTAATGTAGGAGAGAAGCAACATGGAAGGCCCGTGTGTGTCAGAAAAGCTCCTTCCTAGCTCCCATCCCATCCCCCACAGCACTTGGTGTCTTCTAGTCTAGGCCTGTTGTTTTACACCTGGAAATGACAGGAAGAGGAGGAGAATCTGGAGACTGAGTCTTAAGTGGGGTTCAGGCACTCTTGCAGCTACACAGCCTTACTCAGAGCTGCTGCTGGTTTTCCTCGATAGCACCTGTGTGCCATGACTGACGTGTAGTTCCCGCCGCTGCTAGGACAGTGTTTCTTGTGTCTTCTGAGTGCATTAACTTTGGAGCTTGCAGACCTGGATTGCCCCTCTGTCCTCCTTTCTTACAGACCATGCTTTAGTGTTTGTTGATGGTCGTATGTTTTTGGCATTTTAGACTCGATCTTATTATGTAGTTTTGGCTGGCCTGGAACTCACAGTGCAGAGTGCTAGGATTAAAGGATGCACCACTCCGCCTGGCCAGATTATGCTTTTAAATTATCTTTTACTCCACATTCACTGGAGTGTGAGAGGGGCTGTGTGGTAGCTTCAGTAAGGATGGCTCATAGGTTTATGTATTTGCTCAGTCACCAAGGAGTGCAACTCTTTGGTAAGATTAGAAAGATTAAGTGTGGCCTTGTTGGAAGAAGGGTGTCACTTGAAGTGGGATTTGAGGTTTCAAAAGCCCATGCCAGGCCCAGCGTCTCTTTCTGTCTGAGCATCAGGATGTTTTCCAGCACTACCAGATCTGTCTGCATGCTGCCATGACGATAATGGACTGAGCTCTGAAACTGTAAGCACACCCGAAGCAAATGCCTTCTGTTATAAGAGTTGCATTCATTGGTCATGGTATCTCTTCACAGCAATGAAACAGTGACTCAAACAGGCTGGAAAAAATGCGAAGGGTTTTGTTGGTTTGTTTTAGACAGGGTCTCATTCTGAAGTTAGTCTGGAACTGAATATATAGACCAGGCTAGCCAAAACTTGTGTTAGTCTTCCTACCTGTGCCTCCTAAGTTCTAAGGTTTTTGTTATTTTTTTCTTTTGGGTTGGTTAGTTGGTTTTAGTTAGCACACAAAATAGTGGCTTTTATTGTAACATATATTGGGGTGTGTGTGATTGCACTTTTACTTCCTCCCCTCTGCCACTCTCCCTGGCCTCCTCATTGCTGCCCTCCTTATAGGTCCCTCCTGCCTTCATGTAGAATTGAGATTCTCCGTATCCTAGCAGACTGTGTGTCTGTGTGTCTGGCTCATTTTATTTAACATAGTCTCCATTTCTATCACTTTCTTACAATTAATATGATTTTATTCTTTATGACTAAGCGGTGTTTTCCAGCTGGCCATGCTAGCATACACTTTTCATCTTAGGAGGCAGACAGGAAGCTCAAGGCCAGGCTGTACTGTGCTGCCTATAGTTTTAAAAGCTGCAGCTGTGCTACCAGCCCCTCCTGGCTATCACGAGCGTCCCCCAACCCCTCTCCCAGCTTCCTTTCCTGACTGCTTTGCTCCTGCTTGGCTCTGGCTTGGCTCCAGGATTGGCTGCTGCCAGCCCCATCCCAGCTTCTTCTTTCTCTACCTGCCTTTGCTCCAGGAGGGGTTTGTTACCAACCCATTCCCGAGACCCTAGAATCCACTCATGAAGAGAACACACAGACAGCTTTATTGTTTTAGAGCTGGCCGACTAGGCACAGTTGCTGAACACAGATTTCCTTCCTGGAAAGAAAGGTGTGCCCTCATCACTTCTCATCTCTGCTTCTCCTCCTGCCCTAAACGTAGTGGTTTGTATCAGCCAGCCCCTGCCAACCGCCATGGCCATCCGCCTGTAGTGGGGGCTATAGGCCCCAGCTTACATGATTTTACACGATTGCTGCGTGTTTCTTGTTCCCGAGCATGACAGAAAAGTCCCATCCCCGTGCCCCACCCCCCTTCCTTGCTTCTGCCTTTTCCTCCTGGCACCTGGAAGTTCCGCCTTTACCTTCCACCCAGCAATTGACCCTGGCCTTCTTTATTGACAAACCGAGAACAATTAGGGAACTAAACCCTAGTATCAGGACCTCCCCTAACTGTACTGTAGGAAGAGCTCTAGGCCATCCTGGGCCACTCTGTGAGATCTTGTCTCCAACTGTTTTCAGTCGGCCAGCCCTCAGCACGCTCTGAGTGCCCTTCTGTTTTCTGACTTCCAGGCATCTTCTCAGCCTCTCCCGTGGGATTTTTATATCAACCTCAAGTTAAAGGAGCGTCTGAATGAGGACTGCGACCAGCTTTGCAGCTGCTGTCAGTATCAAGATGGCCATGTTGTGTGGTACCAGTATATAAACTGCTCCACCCTTCAGGTTTGTGAGAATATCAAGCACATACTGATGGCTCAGCAGGTGTGGCCCTGGATGCCAAGTCTAACGGCCGAGCGTGATCCCGAATGGTACCAGGATTAAATCCTGTAAATCGTTCTCTGCTTCCTACTCCCACACTATGGCATGCAAGACACACAGCATGTGGTCACACACACACACACACACACACAGAGAGAGAGAGAGAGAGAGAGAGAGAGAGAGAGAGAGAGAGAGAGAAATATAATTAAAATTTTAAGATACTTAATGCGAAATTCCTTTCAATCATCTAGAAATAGACCAGCCATGCAGTGTTGGCGCACACCTTTAATGCCAGCACTGGGAAGGCAGAGGCAGGTGGATCTCTGAGTTCAAGGCAAGCCTGGTCTACAGATTCAGTTCCAGGACAGCCAGAGCTACACAAAGAGAAACCTTGTCTCAGAAAAAAAGAAAAGAAGTAGTTCAGTTTTAATTTTTATTTACTTGTGTGTGTGTGTGTGTGTGTGTGTGTGTGTGTGTGTGTGTGTGTGTGTGTGTGTGAGATGTAAATGGAGATTTGAGGATAAAGTCAGTTCTTCTGATGCATAGGTTCTAGAGATCAAACTTAAGTCAGCAGGCCTGGTGGTAAGTGCCTAGACCTGGCTGGCCTGGAATTAATGGATGTTTTTCTACCTCAGGCTTCCAAGTGCTAGGATTACAGATGTATCTCAACATACCATCTGTAGAGACAGACAAGTTCAATTGCAGTCTAAAAGCATTGATGACTCTTTTCTTGGGTATGCATGCTTGCTTGCTTTCTAGTGTTGAGGATTGGCAAGAGCCCAATGCAGCCTAGACAACCCCTGAGCTGTATTCCCATCAAGTACCTATTTGATATTTTCTAGCATTTTATCTTGAGAGATGGAGAAGAGGGACAGGGAGGAGAAATGAATGGGTCACCTAACTAGAATAATTATCAACTCATTTAAAGCAAAATAAAATCTGGGTCTTCCCTCTACTGCGTCCCCTGAAACCTTTAAAAATATAAACACAATATAGCATTTTATTCTTTGCTGTGTTCTTCAAGTTTTGCTACCAACAGAATTTTTTAATGTTCTGCTTTAGGTGTGTGCATGTGCACATGTAGGTGGACATGCATGTGGCTATTAGAACAGCTTGCAGGAGTCCTTTTTCTCTGTCCACCATATAAATTTCATGGATCAACAAGGATTTCCAGCTTGGCAGCAAGCGTCTTCCCTTTCTTTAGCTCTCTGTCCACGGTCTGACTAAATCCTTATTGTCTTAAGGAGGCCTCAGTGTTACTGCTGGTCAGGGGTCTTGACTGCATCTCAGCAGGAAACACAGCAGCAGTCATGGGGCGCATGCTACAGATGCAACAGCCTGGGAAACAGTTTTCTCTCTTCTGTTTCCAGGACCTTCTCCAACACAGCGAATTTGTTACTCATGAAATAATAGTGTTGATTATTTGTAACCTTTTGACAATAGTGGAGAAGCTGCACAAAGCTGAGATAGTGCATGGAGACTTGAGTCCAAGGAGTCTGATTCTACGAAACAGGTTGGTTCTTTCTATTTTCCTTCATTGGCCGCTTTTTTAGAAAAACACGAATAATTCTCATATGCCTTATAAAAAGGCCTGTGAGGGGCTGGAGAGATGGCTCAGCAGTTAAGAGCACCCGACTGCTCTTCCAGAGGTCCTGAGTTCAATTCCCAGCAACCACATGGTGGCTCACAACCATCTGTGAAGAGATCCGATGCCCTCTTCTGGTGTGTCTGAAGACAGCTACAGTGTACTTATATATAATAAATGAATAAATCTTAAAAAAAAAAAAAAAGAAGGCCTGTGAGGGGGTTTTCCCTGCTTGTATGTGTCCGCATGCCCGGTACCCACCAAGGACAGCAGTCAGCACCTCTGAAACTGGAATGACAGATGGACGTGAAGCTGCCGTGTGGGTACTGGGAGCACAGAGGTGCTGTGTGTGTGAACAGATAGGTGAGGGGGTGCTTGCCTTGCATGTGTACAGCCCTGGGCTCCAATCGAACACCAGGAAAAATGCAAAAGGACGTTATCTTTTATTTAACAAAATCAACAGGAAATATTATGTAGAGTATAAGTACTAAAAACCAGAAAGCCTTTTGTTACTTTTGGGGAAAAAAATATTTTTTTCTTTAACGTGTATAACTGGAGTTACAGATGGTTGTAAACTACCATGTGGATTATAGAAATTGAGCTCTGCTTCTTGCAAGAACAATTAATGCTCTTAACCTCTGAGACATCTTCAGCCCCTGAAAAAGCGACTTTTGAAGTCAGTTAGTTTATTGCATATATAACTTGTGAGGAAAATGAGGATGTAAGGTAGGAATATGGCTCAGTGGTAAAGTGATTACTAGCCTGGGTTTGATCCCCAGGGAGGGAGAGAAGCTAGCCTGGATTTGGTCTCTGGAGAGGAGGAAGAGAGGTTTTGCCCATGGCAATACTAGTAGCTGAGTAGAGGACCAGAGAAAGGTCATGATTCCTTATTAATTTGTGAAATACTCTCAAGCTCAGAAAAAAATGTTTTAAGTAACCATAGTTTAAGTTGGATCTATGCCAAGGAAAAGTGGGAGCTGCTGTAAAAATTCCTCCTGCTGTAGAGGTCGGTGGCATGAAGAGTGTCCCCTCAGGTTCATTGTTTCTAGAGAGTCATAGCAAGTAACTAATGCTTGAAATACGCTTACTGGATAGTAAGTTTGTGTTCTGAAGTATTTTCTAATGAAGTAAAAGATAAGGTTACAACAAAAGGTAAAAACATGGTGATGGTTTAATCAAAACAGGAAATTTTACACTATAGATAGCAGTTCACTAGAAAATAATCTTATAAGTTTATAAGTTTATTAACCTTCAGAGGTAGATCCTTGAAAACCCACCAGCTGCAGTAGACAAGAAGGGCTATGACCCCTGAGTGGGGCAGAGCTCACTTCTTTTTTTTTTTTTTTTTTCTGTTCTTTTTTTCGGAGCTGGGGACCGAACCCAGGGCCTTGCTAGGGCCTTGCTCTTGCTAGGCAAGCGCTCTACCACTGAGCTAAATCCCCAACCCCTAGAGCTCACTTCTAATGCCCATCCTCACTGCATACTGTAAGCTTGAGAATGCTCTGAGGTGGCCATGCACCATGGGTTAGACTAGATTCCTTGTGACCAAAGCAGTCTTAACCCTTTGGGCTGGACTCACTATTACGTCTATGCATGCATTTTCATAACTAACCACTGGAAGGCACTGTTGGCAAGGCTAAGATACACCTGCGGTCCTTTCAAAAAGAAAAAAAGACCGGCGTATGCAGCTGCTTTCACAGCCTGTTTCTGTAATCTCCTTTTAAATCTCCTCAGAATCCACGACCCCTATGACTACACAAATAAGGACGACCATGCTGTGAGGATAGTGGACTTTTCCTACAGTGTTGACATGAGGGTGCAGCTGGATGCATTTGCCTATAGCGGCTTTCGGACTGCACAGGTCCTGGAAGGACAAAAGATCCTGGCTAACTGTTCTTCTCCCTACCAGGTAGGTGGAAGACAAGCCTGGACAGGCATGGAGAGCATTCTTAACCTTCTCCTGTCTAGATAAGGTGTGAGCGCTGGTACTGACTGGCACTGACTCGCTTAGGTGACCCAGTTTTCAAATACTGTATCACTGTGCAACTTGAAGTTAACCGTTTTTCTGTCACAGTGCTCAGGGATATAAACATACACATGTAAATACATAGCTGAGTGGCTTAAGTGCTCCAGCCATTTCTGTTCCTCGACATCCGTGTCATCTGTCAATCATTCTCTTGGCTCCTCACTGTACAGTAAGCAGCAGCCTGTGCTCCTTGTCCAAGAGATGTGGGAGGATTGAATGCAGTGCTGTGTGTGTATGAGGACACTGGGCTGGATATGCAGTGCCTCACGATTGTATCATGTGCAAACATCTTCTGACTTAGCTTTAGACATAGGGTATCTGTTGACTGGATACATGGTGTAGCTGAAGTGGTCATGTGGGCCACAGGAAATCACAGCTGGGGTCCATCCATGCAAATGAACTCATTGTCCTGATGTGATTGGTGATCCAGGTAATCTACAAAGACCATCTGTTGTCATTGGCTCTTAAAAATAACCCCTTAAACTGGGCAGTGGTAGAGCAGGCCTTTAATCCCAGCACTTGGGAGGCAGAGGCAGGCAGATTTCTGACTTGGGGGCCAGCCTGGTCTACAGAGTGAGTTCCAGGACAGCCAGGACTACACAGAAAAGTTCTGTCTCAAAAATGCAAAGTCATGATAATAATCCCTTAAATTATCTCTGATCATTTCTTTGGGGAGCTTCTCCCTGTCCTGTAAGGATAAGGAGCATCTCCTAAAGCAGATGCCACGAACTACACAGTTGAGCTCTGCCAGTGCCTTTCAGCCCTGTGTAAATAGGTTTGTGGGGGACGCAGAGAGCACTCACAGAGCGCTTTGTGGTTTCAGGTAGACCTGTTGGGTATAGCGGACCTAGCACACTTACTGTTGTTCAAGGAGCACCTGCACGTCTTCTGGGACGGACTCCTCTGGAGACTTAGCCAAAATACCGCTGAGTAAGTACCGCTCCTACGGGCTTTCTGCCATCCCAATACTCTGCCCCTCTCTTCAGCAGTCTCTGCTGTGGCAGGGCAACCTGAGTTTTTTAAACCAAGTACTGTGGTTCCAGTGATGTCTCTGTGTTCACTTTAGTGTCTGCAGAGCACCTAGAACAGGGGAAGGGATGACCAATTAGACAAGACACAGATTGCTCTGACTTTGGGGCATTCAGGAGTATACCGTGTCATATAGGAGTATGGATGTTTCTTAGCTTAGAAATATTAGAAACATTTTAGAAAGTTGAGTTTTCTAACCAATTAGTGTTAGTCTTTTTAATAGCTGTATTTATCAAAAGTCAACTGTCTTTTGAAGAGAGTTAAGTTTTCAAATGTATGCTGACTTTAGATTATTATTTAATGATTAGGTAGAGCCAAGACATGGAGCGGTGTCCGGGTGCGGAATAAGTGATCTCTCAGGCCTGTTGGGGAACTTGTTCGGTATCTTAGGTACCGCCTTAACTCAGCTTTGCCAGTGGCTTCCCAGCAGACGTTCACCAAGTAATTTTTATCAGTGTCAAAAATTTAATGTCCCTTCCCTGCTTTCCTCTCCCAAACATTAAGTTGTATTTTCTTCTTCATTTGATTTGGAACTTGGCCAATCGCATTTGTCTTTTGCATATATTCTAAAAATAGGTTTGATCCTGACATGGTGGCTGAGGACTTTAACCCCAGCACATGGAAGGCAGAGGCCCAAGGCCAGCCAGAGCTCCACAGTGAGACATTGGTTCAGACAACAAAAATAAATAAATAAGTTAATGAAATTACTTGAGGCATACTTTGAGATGTGCAGGGTTAACAGGTATCTTAGGCTAACTGTGGACCTGCTAGGTGTAGTTAATTAAGACAAGCAGAAATAGACAGGGTGTGCTAGCCTTTGTCAACCCTGCTCTCTGCAACAGATGTTTCAGATAAGAGACAAGGAGAGTAAGAACAAGTCATAATCAAGTTCAGGATTCAGAGAACTGAGGAGGACAGAGCCTGAGGTGGGCGTGATGTCCTCATGACCGGCAGTGAGAAAGCTGGCAGGGAAACATTGTGGAGAAGAAGTGCTAGCACGTGTCACTGCACCTTAGGGCCAGAGGAGATCTGTGGGCTCGGGAGAGAGTGGATTTCCCTCTGTGTGTGTCCAGGGCCACTATGGTAGACTTACTTTGTAGTTCTTCCTTGTCCTTTCAAGAGTGTTTGAATGATCTCCAACCTTAGATCTCTTGGTATTATCCTGTATCACTTTGGCGCGTTAATGTTCTGCTATGTTGAACTGAGAAAGAATTCTAATTTTTACATGCCCGATCATGATAGAAAATTTTTTTTCTATTTTCTTAGGCTAAAGGACAGTGAATTGTGGAATAAATTCTTTGTGCAGATTCTGAATGCCAGAGACAAGTCCACGGTGTTCATTCTGAGGGAACTTGCAGCAGAAATGAGTGGGGCTTTTGACACCACATTCCACAGCCACCTCAACAAAGCCTTGTGGAAGTTGGGGAAGGTAATTAGTCTGGAAGCTTGGCTCATTCAGCAAGACAAGCAGTCAAGTCTCTTACAGAACCCTGCCTAAGCCAGGGCTGTATTGTGGAAACTGGTCTGGAGCTGCTGTAATTTGATTTACTTAGAGCTGGTCCTTTACCAGAGGTTACTCTCAGTAGCACAGATTTTAACAGATGGTTGTGCTCTGGCAGCCTCATCTGGTTTATTCCAGAGCGATTCCATACAAATTGCTACTTCTTAACCCTCTGGTTTCTGCCTTTTCTCTTTTGTAATTTTGTAACATGTACTCTCCCTCTCAGCATGTATTTTATAATAAAATAGTTTTTGTTACATTTCTGCTGCAGGCATTCTGTCCACTGTTGCAAACTAATGTGATAAATGTTTTCATTTTGGAGAGGAATTACTCTACGGCGGAAACTTAAGTATCCTAGGTGTAGAGCCTTTGGGTTATAAGCAGTCAGCTGGCTGGCGGTTTCTTCAGGTCTCTCTGGCCTTCTAGCAGGTGTCCAGAAGGAAAGCAGGTAAAGTGATGTACACAGGCCAACTTTCCTTACGTTTCAAAGGTGCGTTTCATACTCACACTAGAGTGTTTTCTTAAAGTGCTTACCAACCATTTGGGACAGAGTACTCAACGGCCTGTCATTTTATGCAGGACACAGGGTTGCAGAGGGGACAAAAGATGTGAGGAAAGCAGGGGTCAGAACAGAAAGCGGTCTCTGAGGTGGGGACTGATTTAGAGAATGGTAAATCTGATGGGACACTGGACACCCAGGGGAGCTCCAGCTCCACGAGGCCTTGTGCTTCTAATGATAATGAAAGTCATGTGTTTATTTCATGCTAAAATATCAGTCACCTGATAGCCATCCATGCTGGCGTCTGAGTCCCCTCTACTTGTCACTCTTGTTGCTCCAAGTTTGTTAGACAGTGGATTCCCTAAGTAAATCTCTCAACTGAAACAATTAAACAAACTTGACAGGTTAAGCCAGAAAAAAATGTTTTGTATCTAAAAGACATCAAAAGAAAATAAATATTTTCTTTAACCAAAATATAAGTCCAAGCACCTTGAGTTTGCTTCGTATACTGAAGATACTAAATGCCGTAACTGCCTTTCTGTAATCACGTTCTCCTTAGCCCCAGGGCCCTGCGTTGCCCAGGAATTGAGGGACTTTACCTTCAGTAAGCTTCTTCCTGGTGAGCTCTTCAGTCTAGGCAGCCACGTTGCTGTATGGACAAACCTTGTTTCTAAAAGTACAAGCACGAGTGGGGGAGTCAGGACACCCTGCAGTTTGTTCCCATCCCCACCCTCTGCTTTCCGACCTCAGCCAATTCCAGCCTTTGAGGAGAGGAGAGAATGTCACCTTGCCAACAGTGCTGTCGTCAACAATGTCTGCCGTTGCCTCAGTTTTCTTTACAAAAGCATGAAACCAACACAGAGTCCATTTCCCTTTTACTTTTGTTGTTTTTGAGCTAGGATCACTGCATGGCACAGGCTGACCTCAAACTCCAAGTACTCTGGTCACAGTCCCCAGAGGGCTGGGATTTCAGGTGCCCGCCCACCAGACTGCCTTGTGTTTGATGCCCGTTGTCTTGGGAGACAGAAACCTTTGTTTTTGTGCAAAGGCTTCAGGTGGCTCTTGTCTGGTCTCACAGCATGAAGAGCAGCATGCTGGGCCTGGGAGAAGGGCGCTCCGCGGGGATGGACAGGACTCTTGCTTGCTTGGAGGAAGACTTGTGGAATAAGGTCTCCCCATTGACAAAGCACTCTGTGCCCTCACTTGGGGCCCTGTTAGAGGTGCCCTCCCCACAAGTCAGAGCATCCTAATTGATGCCAGACCCGAGTCTGCAAGTGAACTCCTTCCTTCCCTCCTGCAGAAGGAAGTTGTGGCCTATTTCTTGAGCTGTGATCTCAGGTAGGTAGGAAAGCCTTTCAGCGTAGCACGGACCTTCAGAATAATGTGTTGATGTCAAGAACGGTGAAGGTGTGTTCTTCATTGCAACAGAAAACAAGGAATTCATTCATGCTCTGCCAAGAGTTGCTCTATTCTGACTTCAGACACAGCTCCCGACTGAGCATGTTTTTAACGTGACAGACTGATCTGATGAGGTCAGAGGCATGGGAGCCGAGTGTTTACCAAGACACAGATGATTCTGGGTAAAAGCCCTTGCCACTAAGCCTGATGACCAGAGTCCTAGCCTCAACATGGTGGAAGAGAGAACAGACTCCTCCAAGTTCTGACTCCTACCTGAGCATGTCACACGAGCCCGCACAAATGCACACATACCCACGATAAACAAGCCCTTTTCCAGATCAGTGTGAGAAAGGACGGACTGACAGCACAGCATCCAGTCTGAAACCGTGACCTAAAGCTCAAACTCTGTCCCGAGTCAGTCAGCTCAGATCGTGCCTTAGTGTGAGCTAAGACTGCTCCAGTGTTTCCCAGACACAGCTCAACTCCATTTCAGCCCCTCCAACCCCCTCTGGTGCCTTGTGCAAAGAATATACTTTATATCCTTCTGCTGTGGTCTAACCTTTTATTTTATATCCGTATGTTGTGGTCTAACCTCTTGTTCTTCTTGTTTTCCAAACCAATTTGGATAGATCAACTTAAGAAAAGAATAAAAGATAACAGCTCATGTAGGTCAGGCTTGAATCTAGTATATAGCCCAGGGTGGCCTTGAACTCCTGCCTCCCTCTCCCAATTGCTAGAGTTACTGGCATGTTCTACTACAGCCAGCTTGAGACAATTTTGCAGTGCTCTGCCTGGTTCCTTGTTTTTCCAGTGCAGTACTGGCTGAGTGTGGAACCGTGGAGCGTCTTCTGTTCTTTGCGGGTGTTTGCATCACCTGTACTCTGCCTTATCTCAGGTTCTAGTGACTTGCTTCTCCTCTATCCTCCAGCCATCTCAGAACTCAGTTTCCCATCTCACATGGCCCCACGTCTCTTCCCTGATGCCTCTGCTTCCTTATTCTATGTCAACTGGTGTCTCTCTGGGTACTTTTTTCTGCCTGGAATTCTTCCCCAGTTCTGTGGATGACTTATTCTCTTTGAGAAGGTGCTTTCTCAAATCTCTTGACCAGAGAGGTCCTCACTGCCTCCTTGTGCACCGTAGCATCCCATGGGTTCACTGCTACTTCCTGTCCTTTTTGCTCTTTGTAGTTTTTTCATAGCTCCTTTCACTATCTTGTACATATCAGAGGGATCCTGTGTATGCTTGTATATACAAACCCTTTTCTGTGTCTCATTACTACTTAAACTAAGGTAGGAATTTACGTTCTCAACTCTAATACCTAGTTGTAAGTAAGACCTTTTACCAAAGTACTCAAAAACAAAAGAAAACCAGAATAGAAGTAGGAAATGAAGAGCCTACTAATGCATTTAAGTGAGAAGTTTGTCACTCTCATGCATACAATGAAACCACATCATCATTTACAAGAATGAAAACTGTTGGTGAGAGGCTGGAGAGACTCAGAGGTTAAGAGCTCTTCCAGAGGACATAGGTTTGGTCCCAGGCCCCACATGGTGGCTCACAACTATCAAACTCCAGTTCCAGGGCATTCAGCACCCTCTTCTGACCTCTGAGAATATCAGGCATGAATATGGTACACATATATACATGTAGGCAAAACGCTCAAAATCTAATATGTATGTTTTAAATATATATGTAATATATGTGTGTGTATATATTTTTAAAGCAAAGATAACAGTGAGATTAAGAAAGTGATCACTCACTAGCATGTGAGTTGTACATTGGTTCATCCTTAGAAGCCAATTTGGTGATCTTTTCTAAATAGAAGTATTCTCCAGCTGAGAAATTTCTCTAAGAATTTGTATTACTAAAGCATTGCTATAGTGGATGAACACTGCTGTCTTAGGGTTTCTATTGCTGAGAAGAGACACCATGACTAAGGGAACTCATAGGACATTTAGTTGAGGCTGGCCAACTGGCTCTGAGGTTCGGTCCATTAGCATCATGTCAGGAAGTGTGGCACTGGAGGAATTGAAAGTTCTACATCTTATTCTGAAGGCAAACAGGAGAAGACTGGCTTGGAAGCAGCTAGGAGGAGGGTCTCAGCGTCCAACCCCACAGTGACATCCTCCAGCGAGGCTACACCTCCCAACAGTGCCACTCTGTATGGGCGAAGCATATTCGATCCACCACAACTGCTCTCACTGCTTCTCAGATTCTTTGTCACCAGTGGGGTGACCCATGTGACATCCAGACATCTCACCATGAGCAGGCACCAGTTTTCCAGGAGGCCTCCTCAAGGAGGACAGAACCTAGGGCGAGTAGTCACTTCCAGCGTGTGGTTTTAAAAGCTAGGCTGCCAAGTGTGCTTGCCCTACTTTAATCCCAGCACTCCGGAGGCAGAAGCAGGTGGGTTTCTGTGAGCTCAAACTAGCTTGGACTACATAGGGCTCGAGCTCAAAAATAGGAAAAGAGAAAGAAAAGTTAAAAGGCTGGGAACTGTGGAAGCTTTATCACTTGTTTATTATTAAGGATTTGTTTATTTTATATGTGTGGGTATGTGGTGGTTTGAATAGGAATGGCCCCCATAGACGTGTGAGTTTGAATGCTTAGCCCATAGGGAGTGGCACGATTAGGACGTGTGGCCTTGTTGGAGGAAGCGTGTCACTGTGGGGCGCTTTGATATCTGTGCTCAAGCTGTGCCCAGTGTGGCACGAAGTCTCTTCCTGCTGCTTGCAGATCCAGATGCAGAACTCTCAGCTCCTTCTCCAGCAGCATGTCTGCCTGGACGCTGGCACGCTCCCACCATGATGATCCTGGACTGAACCTCTAAACTAAGCCAGCCCCGATTAAACATTTGCCTCTATAAGAGTTGCCTTGGTTATGGTGACTCTTTGCAGCAATAGAACCCTAAGATGGGTTTCCTGCATGTATGTCTGTGCACAACATGCATGCCTGGTGTCTGGGAGTCAGAGAGGCTGTTGAATCCCTTGGAACTGGAGTTATGGATGGTTGTGAGCCGCCATGTGGGTGGGTGCTGGAAACTCAGGTTCTCTGTGAGAGCAGTGAGTGCTCTTAACCACTGAGCCAGCCCTCAGCTCTTCATTTTAAAATCATTAAAGAGAATGCATCTGAATGTCTATTCACGGTATGGTGAAAATTCATTTGTGTCTAAATGTTTTATGACCTGTTAGCTGTTTCTAAAATCACAGTTTCTGTTACTATTACATTTCCTTATGTCTGCGAACAAGGGACTGAATGACATACAGTCCAGTTTTTCTCAGAATACTTAAGTGGCCCTTGAAATGATTCAGTGAGTAGAGGCGCTTAGCACCAAGCCTGACAACCTGAGTTTGATCTCTGGAACCTTCCCCACATGATAAAATAGACCTCTAGAGCGTTGTTCTCAGCCCTCCACACGTGTGCTATGGCATGTGCATGTGTGCATGTGTGTGGGGTGGTGATGACTGGAGTTGGGTTCTTGGGCCCCATACAGTGTAGGAGGACAGAACCACCTCTTACACGTTGTCCTTGTGCGTGCGTGCACACACACAAACAATGTAATCTAAGAACACTACTTTGCAATGAAAGCCTGCGTTTTCATAAGCTGGCTTCGTATGATGATGAGATGGATGAACATCTGTAAACATGCCATTTCCTGCACCGAAGCATCTGCTTCTGCCATTGCTCCTGAGGGCCTCCTGCGCTGGCTTGAAGCTGAGCAGTGATTGTTCCACAAGTTCACGTCGACCTCTCCTGCGACATTGTGCAGACCGCTAGTTTGCAGAGCTCTTGTAAGCAAGGAACTGCGTATCTGCTATCACTCTGTGTCCAGCAATGTGGATAATTCTCAAAACTGGAAATCCTGGGAGGGGTCCAGCTACAAATTTAGACACAAATTATACTGGTTCTGTGGTTAATCTCTATCCTTAGTGCTAGGTCTCACTTTCAGCACACCATCTTATTACGCTGACGTAACATGCTAAGTGACTGGAGCTCACATTACGATGTCTTTACTGTCTAGGCTATGTTAATGCCAGGTGTGGTAGGGCACAGCAGGGCAGAGAGGTTGAGGGCAGCCAGAGCTGCATATAGAGACTATCTCCTTTTAAAAAGTTATCTCTGAACAGTGTTCTCAGCGGCGTGGACTTTTTATCTCCATGTAGAATTAATTCGGGTGCATGCTCAGCTGAGTTGGTTGCCTCTGTGTGCTGCAGCGTCAGTCATTTTAACTTGCCGGCTTGGTCCTGTGGTGCTTCTCATCTAATTGCTGCTCTTCCTAAGATTTGCAAAGCAAGGCTTGTACTTCATGAAACAACTACTAGGGATGCGACTCACTTGGCAGTCCTTGTCCTGACATGCTCCACATCCTGGGTTTGATTCCCAGCACCGCATACCGAAGGGGAAACTTGAGGGTTCTTTGGAAAGTCAGTTGGATGGTGTTTTCCTGGGGCAAACATGTGAGGGAACATTTAGCTGAAGCAGACACAGGAGAGAGGATGTTCTGCTAAAGCAAACACATTGAAAGGACACATGGTAAAGGATTCTTTGCTAACGGCAGGAATGTTGGTCTGCCTTACACTTTGAGCTGCATTTGTCAGGACTCCTCGGGCTCAGGCCGACTGGATGCACCTGCTGAGGCAAGGCACATGGAGGACACGTGATGTTTGGAGGGTATAAATAGGACTCGACAGAGTGACAGAGAGCTTGGCCTGCTGATACAGCTAGTTTGTGCAACACTTATGGGTCTTGAGTCTTTGCTGATTTTCACTTCCCTGAGAGAGGCACAGCTGAGATCTTCTCCTGGTGTCCTTCTGGGTCTATCCTGCTGACTGGAGCCGAGGCTGAGGCCTGGCTGTCTCTGCTAGGTCCTGTCACCACTGTTGCTAACGACTCTTCTGAACTGGACTGCTTACATATCCGTGAAGTGTTGGTGAGTGGATCAAGCTGCCACTGCCTTCTGACCTGCGAACTGAACTGTTGATTTCCAGACAACACAGATGGGAGTTGTTCCAAAGAACCTTTCTATACAGGTCCATCTCTAAACAGGATTCTGCCTGGACTAGATGTCGCAGAATAAATCAATGGCGCCCTACTTGGTGGCATATACTTCTTATCTGTGAGTTCCAGCCCAGCCAAGGTTACATAGTGAGACCCCAGCTATGAACAAAATAAAACTACTTAAAACCTGTAAACGAGAGATGAATATGTATTTAGCTTTTCTATTTTAAAACTGAAAAACGTAGTACTACACTAAGGTGCTAGTAAAGGCAGAAAAAGAAGCACATGAAGTTTCACCAAGGTTGGCTCCAGATAACGCCAAGGGTGAGTGGCTGCCATGCATTAAGTACAGGGGTCAGAAACATACGCTGGGCACAGAAAATAGGTAACTTCCACTAACTTCTTCCAGATCTAGGGTATGCCATCACCACGTAGATAAGAAAGTCATTGCTCAGGATGCAGACTGTCATGCCCTGTCCCAGGGTGTGGAACGCCGGCCAGCGCTTTCACAGGCTGAATGACTCTTGCATTTGCCTTGTGCTTGCTTTGCATTCCTGGTTCAGGTGAGCTCTGTGGAGGTGGAAATGGATTCTGTTAACATCCGGTTAGAATTTACATCTTAGGGATCGACTTTACAGGTCTGCACCTGCCCAGAAGTTCTCAGGGTGTGACTCCTGCCAGACAGGAAAGTGCGAGGTCAGAAGGCTGACTTTTGTTTGTTTTCAGGACGGCCTCACTGTATAGCATCAGTGGCCTTGAACTCGCTGTGAGGACCAAGCTGGCCTTAAACTTACGGTGTCGCCCTGCTTCTGCCTCCTAAGGCTGGAATTATAAATGTATACCACCTCACTAGGCCTAGAAATGCTTCCTTTGAAGCCAGGATAATTGGACCTGTCTTTTTTTTTTCCGGGGCTGGGGACCGAACCCAGGACCTTGCGCTTCCTAGGCAAGCGCTCTACCACTGAGCCAAATCCCCAACCCCTGGACCTGTCTTTTAACTGTGACCTTAGCTTCCCTGAGCCAGTGCCATCCTCTAAATGACACTACCCCAAGGCCCTGCTTTACAGTGTTGAAAGCTGATGGTCTCCTCATAAGCATGTGTGTTGATTTAGTTCTAGTGTTTACTGATCTAAGGCTCTGTGAAGATCTCTCAAGATCAGGATCCCGGCTGTTTGATTGGAGCCTTGCTGTCTCTTCACACATGTGCACACCAGTGGTCTCTCACACATGTGCACACCAGTGGTCTCTCACACATGTGCACACCAGTGGTCTCTCACACATGTGCACACCAGTGGTGTCTCACACATGTCAGTGGTCTCTCACACTTGTGCACACCAGTGGTGTCTCACACATGTGCACACCAGTGGTCTCTCACACATGTGCACACCAGTGGTCTCTCACATATGTGCACACCAGTGGTCTCTCACACTTGTGCACACCAGTGGTCTCTCACACTTGTGCACACCAGTGGTCTCTCACACATGTGCACACCAGTGGTCTCTCACACATGTGCACACCAGTGGTCTCTCACACATGTGCACACCAGTGGTCTCTCACACATGTGCACACCAGTGGTCTCTCACACATGTCCACACCAGTGGTCTCTCACACATGTGCACACCAGTGGTCTCTCACACTTGTGCACACCAGTTGTCTCTCACACTTGTGCACACCAGTGGTCTCTCACACATGTGCACACCAGTGGTCTCTCACATATGTGCACACCAGTGGTCTCTCACATATGTGCACACCAGTGGTCTCTCACACTTGTGCACACCAGTGGTCTCTCACACATGTGCACACCAGTGGTCTCTCACACATGTGCACACCAGTGGTCTCTCACACATGTGCACACCAGTGGTCTTCAGTGCTTCACCGCAGCCTTTATCTCAGGATAAACCACTGTGCTAGCGGGGTTCTATTACTACATTATTATATCTCTGTCTATCTGTCTCTCTCTCTCTCTCTCTCTCTTTCTCTCTCTCTCTCTCTCTCTCTCTCTCTCTCTGTGTGTGTGAGAGAGAGAGGGGGGGGCATGCTGTGCACATGTTGAGATCAGAGGACAACTTACAGGAGTCCGTTCTTTCCTACTATGTGGGTTCAGAGGATGGAACTCAAATAGGATTGGCAGCAAATGCTTTCACCTACTAAACCCTAGTGTGCGTGCCTGCGTGTGTCTGTCTGTCTGTCTGTCTGAGTCTGGTCTTCAGACAGTCTATGTACCCCTGGCCCTCCTGGAACTTAATATGTAAACCAGGCCAACCTTCACTCACAGAGACCCTACTACTGCCTCTGCCACCCGAGTGCTGGGATTAAAAGTGTGCGACACCACACACCTTTGTCCACCCTCTTACAGCGCACCGTTCACAAGTCTGTCTCCTGAGGCACTGAAGATGGAACCCGGGGTTGCGTGCTCCCGGGTCACACACATAACACACTTTTCAAAAGCAATTGTAACACAGTTTAAAAGGAGATGTACGGGGTTGGGGATTTAGCTCAGTGGTAGAGCGCTTGCCTAGGAAGCACAAGGCCCTGGGTTCGGTCCCCAGCTCCGAAAAAAAAGAACCAAAAAAAAAAAAAAAAAAAAAAAAAAAAGAGATGTACTGTGTACAGTATTTATTACCGTGTCTCAGAGAGTGAGTGGATTATTACAAGATGGGTAAGGAAGAAAGGACAGTGACTGGGAGGGGGAGATCACACTGGACTTCCTGAGGGCCGCTCTGAGGCCAGTGCTTGTCTTGCGGTGGAGGGGTTTGTGAGGGTTTGATACCTCCACTCCGTATCCAAGCAACGGAAGTGATAAGGGCAGTTCCTAGGGCTTTGATTGGCACCAAATTCTACACCTCCTCCTCCTCCCACTTCAGTGAGGTGAGTTTAAAAGCACTTTGGGAACAGGAGACATAGCTCGGTGTCAGTGTTTGTCTAACATTTGCAACCTTAGGATCCATCACTAGCATAATGGAGAGAAATGATTAATTTTTAAGAAGATTGGGAGCAGGGTGTGACTCAGTAGCACAGTGCTTGCTTTGCACGCATGAGTCAGACTGCACTGAGAATGCTGGAGTTTCGTTTCTTTTAAAAACGCAGAAATAGTATAAGATCATGCTTTTGTTTTAATCCCATGTGTGGGCTACAGGGCTGTTGCGCACCGTCCACACCAGCTGACCCTGATTTGCCTCATGCTCTAGCAGAAGTGTGCTTTTGCCAGCTGCTGTGGATACCGGCTCTCTTAGGGTTGTGTTGTTGTGAAGAGACACTATGACCAAGGCAGCTCTTACAAAGAAGACATTTAATTGGGGCTGGCTCATGGTTTCAGAAGTTTACAAGTTCAGTCTGTTACTGCAGGAAACATGGCAGCCTTCAGGCAGGCATGGTGCTGAAGAAGCAGCTGAGCTTCATCTTGATCTGAAGGCAGCCAAGAGGAGACGGTCCACCACAGGCAGCCAGAGGATGCTCTACTCCACACTGGGGGAAGCCCGAGCTTCGAAGACCTCAAAACCTTCACAGAGACACACTGCCTCCAAAGGCCACACCTCTTAATACTGCCACTCCCTAGGACCAAGCATTGGAACACATGAATCTATGGAGGCCAAACCTATTCAAACCACCACACCATCAAAGCTGATGAAAGGATTAGAAAAGAGCAGGAGAGGCCTCCTGAAAACCTTGGCTGTGACCTGGAAAGTACTGATTTCATTGAAAAATGTCTGTTTATAACTTCCTGCCACAGACGACAGTACAACTCATGACAACAGAAGGGGGAAAATGTAGTTTCTTTTAAAAATCACATAAATATTAATCCCAGGTATAGGAATGGTGGGCTGCTTTGGACTGTCTGAAGCAGCTGACTATGATTTGCCTCATGCTCTAGCACAAGCATGGTTTTGCCAGCTGCAAATAGTTTCTGCAATTGTGTAACTTAATTTTAGAATTCTGGAAACTCTTCAGAGGGTATATAAATGCCAAAGGCGGGATCAGTGATTGTTCATTCAGAATGTGTCTTAGTTATGGTTTCACAAAAGGCGGGGTCAGCGATTGTTCGTTCAGAAGGTGTCTTAGTTATGGTTTCACTGCTTTAAACATCACCATGGCCAAGGCAACTCTTACAAGGACAGCATTTAACTGGGGCTGGCCTACAGGTTCAGAGGTTCAGTTCATCATCATCAAGGCGGGAGCATGGCAATGTACAGGCAGGCATGGTGCAGGAGGAGCTGGGAGTTCTATATCTTGTTCTGAAGGCAAACAGAAGAATGGCTTCCGGGTAGCTGAGAGAGGGTCTCAAAGCCCACACTCGCAGTAACACATCAACTCCAATATGGCCTCACCTCCTCATAGTGCCACTCCCAGGCCAAGCATATACAGACATCACAGAGGAGTTGTTTGTTGTTTGCTAGTTGGTGCTCAAAGAAGAAACAAAAAGAAAGAAATTAGATTCAGGGATCTCTTTCTCTGTTTCTCTCTGTCTCCCTCTCTCTCCACTCCCTCTATCCTTTCTTTCTTCACTAAATCCTTTCTTTCTTCACTAGTGTTAGGGGAAGAAATAGGGGTAGGAGAAGGGATAAAGCGTGGGAAAAGACCCACAAAGTAGCAAAGACTAGATACATCAGGTGCTGACTTCAATCCCAGCAGCAGGAAAGCAAAATACAACAGCTGGGGGAGTTGTTCCTCCAGCTCACGGGTGGCAAGGGGCCATCAGGGCAGCCACCACCTGGCTCACTGGGATTCCTGAAGGTTAGAACAAATGCTCTTGCCAACAGTAGGATATGGAGAATCAGGTGAGCTTTGGAACTTGGTGTCACATCTTCCAGAAAATACATGCTATGGAATTTAAGCACCCAAAGGCCAGCAGCAGCCATAGTGCAAGCACCCAGAGATGAACCCCTGTAGAATCTCATCTCAAGAACAGACCTGCTCTTGCCGCCAGCGCTTCAACATGGCAAACTGGAGCCACAGAAGTACAGAGGTGCCCTGGACACAGATAGGGATCAGTTGGTGTGGGCTATGGGGAGCAATAAAGGGAGCCGGGGACAAAGCTCCCCATGGATAGCAGAACACTCGTAAATGGTCCAGACAAAGCTCAAGAGGCTCTGCATGGGAACAGATGTTATGGAAGAGCCAGGGGAAACTGAGGCAGAGCTCTGCACTGAACACATTCTCCAAACTGCCTTCTGCAGAACAGCTATGCCGTGTGTACATGACCTGAGCATGGTCAAGTTTCCTAAAGTGAGGAGCGCTGGTCCAGGTGTTGGCCGTTTCGGTATAGGGGTGTGGAAATGTCCTTGAAGCAAACCAGAAAGGAGGGTGCATTAGCCAGTGTTCTCTACAGAAAACCAAGGAACCAAGAACCAAGGGAATGAATAAATGTATTAAGTGACCTTTCAAATAATGGCTGCAGCAGAATCACACCTGTGGTGCTGAGAACCTGGTAGTTCCTCGGTGATGGAAGCCGGCTGCCTCGAGTGTAGGAGTCTCACCGTGGCTGGCTCACTGGGGTGGTGGGGCAACCAACAGTTACTGAGTCCGTAGCATGGGTGCTTTGCTGGTTCCTACCTGGCCACTGTAAGCCTGGAAGGATCCTAAAGGGCCGCTGGTTCCTAGTCCACCACAGGAGCTTGGAAACTCCCTCTACTCTCAATGGAGGAATCTGCAACGAGGAAAATCGAACTAGTGAAGGAGGGAGGCCAAGTGGGCAAAAGTGAGATGAAATCCTTTGGAAATGCCTTTCTATACGGCCTGCTACCTGACGATGCCACCCGCAGTCAGGATGTGCCCTTCCATATCAGTCGAGGCAACCAGGACATTTCCTGAGGTGAGGCTCCTTACTCAGGTGACTGTAGGGCGTCGGTGGTCTGTGGCGTGCCTTAGCCCTCCAGTGTCCTGCCCAGATGTTATACCAGGCTCCTACCTCTCTGTGGCTTGGGCCTGCAGGGTAAGCCAGGACCTGCACTGATCCACTCCCTCCCTGAAAGCTGGAGACCAGGAATGTCTGCAGCAGCCTGTTGTCCTGTGGGAAAGCATGGGGCTGGGAACCTCAATACTCCATACCTTCAGCTTGGAGAAAGAGTAGGGTCTGTCAGCCCCAAGGGATAGAGGTCTCCATGAGTAGATAGGCAGAGTGGTCAGGCTCTGTCATGGACCATATTACCCCTCAGTGCTGGAGACAGCCTGAAGCTAAGTGTCCTAGGCTGTCAGTGTATTCATGGTGCTGGTCATTCCGTCTGTGCTTTTTTGAGGCCCTGGGGACAGAACCAGGGCCTTCTACATCCTAGACACACCCTCAGCCCACTTGCCTCAGTTCATAGTACTCAGCGTACTGAAGTGGAAACATGAGGGTTCTTTGGAGAGTCAATTGTGTTGAACGGCATTTTGCTGGGGTAAAAACATGAAGGAGTTTTCCTGAAGTGGACACAGGTGAAAGACTAAGGCAAACTCTTGAAGGAATGTTTCACTGAAGCAGACACAGGACAGAGGATGTTCTGCTACAGCAAGCACGTGAAGGATTCTTTGCTAATGACACGCATGTACCGGTCCACCTTACACTGCATAGTTGAGCTGCATTTGTCCGGATTCCTCGGACTCAGGCTGATTGGATGCTCACGCTGAGGGGAGGTATGGGCTGAGGCGAGACTCGTGGAGGGCACGTGATGTTTGGACCGTAGTGATGGAGAGAGAGCTTGACTTGCTGGTACAGCCAGCTGTGGAACACTTGTGGGTCTCAAGTCTTTTGCTGATCTTCGCTTCCCTAAGAGAGGCACAGCTGAGAACTTCTGGTGTCCCTCCTGCTTGCTGTCTTGAGCTGAGGCTGAGGCCTGGCGGTCTCTGCTAGGCAGTGCCACCGCTGCTGATTCGTTTGTGCTATCCTGACTCTACCAACTGGACTGCGGGTGTATCTGTGAAGTGTTTGTGAATTCATCGATCTCCTGCTGCCTGCTAGCCTGTGAACTGCACTGCCAATTTACAGACAAAACAGACAGGAGTTGCTCCAAAAAGCCTTTCTAAACAGGTCCACTTCCTCCCCCTTACCCCCCACCCCTCCCCCATATCCTTTCTTCCCCACTACCTCAGGTGGGTGGTAGGCTAACAGGAAGGTTAAAGTGTTTAAGAACCACCATTAAAAATAAAGTTTGGAATAATTAAAGTTACAGTGTACCTAAGCTTAGATGGTGATGGAGTCAGGTCAAGGAAATGCTCTGAAATCTGAAGGTTGGGGGAGGGGTGGTATCAAAAGAAACACACGGGTAATTAGGAAGATGGATCCATCCTGGTCCACAGGTCTGTTTGGATCCAAATGGCCACTGGTTTGCAAGTGGGGCCTCTGCCCTGTGTGCAGCATGCAGGAGAGTTTTCCTCAGTCCCTCTCTGACCCCATGCACCAGGCAGAGCCTGCTACACTAGCTCCTTCTCCCCTTCCTCGGGAGGGGAGATATCTGCTGTTAAGAAGCAGTGTCTAGGGCTGGAGAGATGGCTCAATGGTTAAGAGCACTGGCTGCTCTTCCAAAGGTCATGAGTTCAATTCCCAGCAACCACATGGTGGCTCACAATCATCTACAATGGGATCTGATGCCCTCGTCTGGTGTGTCAAGGACAGCAGCGTACTCATACTCATATACATGAAATAAATAAATCTTTAAAAAAAAAAAAAGAAGAAGAAGCAGCATCTAATGCAAGCAAATGTTTCAGTGAACACATTTCAACAGTTCAACTTTATAACAATTATAAATAAACCTGTTAACATTTTCTGGACAATATCTGCATTTAGATTTTTTTAAAATAAGTACACTTCTTATTTTAAAAATAGAACGGCAACTAAATGGTGTTTGTAGCATTTTTTCATATAGTAGATCCCATCCATTCACTGTACTTTTCTAACGGAGTTGTCCTACATGCAAGTATGTTTTTAATGTTGTCTGTCTTCTGTGCTGTTCCCCTAAGTTTGCTATTAAAATACATTACACTAAAAGAAGAAGAAGAAGCAGGGTCTGCTGCTCTCGAGTAAGGTCTCAGCCCACTTGGACCTAGGCTTTTGGGAAGCTTTCGGTTTTGTGCTGGGCTCTATTCCTTTCTGGGTCAACGAATCCGAGGCCATTGGTTGCTTCATAGGAAAAAGGGGGGTTGGGGTGGAATAGGAAGTCCTGGAAGCTTGGCTCAGGAACTGGAAAAGTAGCCCTGCTGCTGACAGCTGTGTGTCAGGGCAGGCCAGTCTGCCATTGCTGTCCCCAGGGCCCTGCTTCCTACCTCCACGGCTGTGAGAGATGAGCAGGACTTTGCTGGGGCTCACAGCAAGCCAGAGATTCATCTGCCTGCTGGGCATCCAGCCCAGAGCAAAGCATGGCTGGAGCTGCCCCGTTGTTGAATCCCAGCCACAAGTGAGATGCCTCACATGCATACTCCCCCAGGCCTCCAGCTGCAGCCACTGACGCCTAGTTCACTGCTTGTCAAAACCAGTTCATGGACCTCCTCCCGGGCAGCAAATGATATATTGGAATGTGGGGGTGGGGGATCATCCAATAAATATTCACTAAGCTCCACCACAGCTCTTCATTTAAGATGGGATTTAAAGAAATGGAAGGCCTGCTTAATCCCTGAAGGAGTTCCTGACAGAATTAAAAGGATACAACAACAGAATGGCCAAGGAAGTACATGAGAGAAAGAAATCAGAAAGAGTCAGCTTGGACCAGTGAGATGGCTCATGGGTAAAGCCTGTCAACCAAGCTCAATCCCTAAGTGTATACATGGTAGGAGAGAACTGGCTCTACAGAACTGACCTCTGACCTCAGAGAGCTCCCCACAGCCTAGGTGTATGTGCTCCTCACCCCACTTCATGACACACACAAGAAGGAAGAACTTACAGGGTGTTTCGTCTGTGTGTTCGTGTGCCCTATGCCTACGCTCTCAGTGGGCACGCAGGAGCCGGCAGAGATCCAAAAAGGGTCCCTGGAACTGGAGTGACAGTCGGTTATGAGTCTCCATGTGGGGTGCTGGGAACCAAACTGAGGCCCTCGAGGGCAGCAAGTATCTTCTCCAGCTGAGTCCTCTCTCCAGCTGGGGCATGGGGGTGGGGAGACATCTTAGAAAGACACCTCAAGGAAAGCCACAAGCTAGAGCCAAAGATTCAGAACCAGAGCCTGTTAGGATGCTCAGAACCATAGTCTGTCTTACGACACTCAAGGGCAAAAACCATGCCCAGGGCCTCCAGGAGCCAGCACAGCGGGGCAGCGGTTAGAGCTGCCTTGTAAGTAGTCTGTAACGGGGGTGGGGGGGTGGGGGGGGGGGGGTGGGGGGTGGGGGTGGGGGGCGGCACAGGACGGGACACGGACCAGAAAAGACCAGGCTACCTCCTAGCCAGAAGCTCAGCAGGTAAGTGGTATTAAGGTGTCTTCCAGCCTTCCTCCTGTCCTGACATTAAATGTTGACTTTTGCCTCAGGCTGGTCCCCTTATGAGAGCAGTTGGCGACACAGTTTGGGCAATTCGAAGTTGACAAAAACAAAACAACCCTTGCAGAAATCCAGTTTCCCCATGACTCTCTTGGACAGAATGTTAAATATTTGGGGCCTAAGCCAATAATGGGAGAAAAGGAAGTTACTAAAGAAGTTTTGATCTAATCCTAATTCATCCCCAGGGCTGGGAAGGGACTTCTCCCTGGGCGCATGAGTAGAAGGTGCATGTTAATGGGCTTCACCATAGAGAGGAGAGGTGAGCTGGTTTAGAAAGGCAACCAGAGGTGTCTGCTATGTGAACAGTGCTAGGAAGCAGGGAAGGCAGGGAGAGGAAAGCATGGCTTTTCAGTTTTGCTCTGTCGCTACCTGAGTGAGGGAGTTAGTCTTGGGAAGCCTTAGCTTCCCCATCTCTAAAATGGGATAATAGTTTTTGCCCAGGTTGCAAATTCCATAGCGATGGGAACTGTTGGCTGAGTTATCTCCAGCGATTAGCAGGCACTCACTAGGTGTTTGTTGAATGGGAGGATTACTTCATTGAGGTGTTGTGAGGTTTAGAAGAGCTCGTGTTTAATAAGGGCTTAGCGAGGTGAGTAACCTACAGTATGTGTGGAGAGAAAATTCCCTTCAGCTACAGCTCTTGTGGAGTTGCAGGAGCCACCCTCCACAGGCCCCCTGCGGCCCTTGCTCTCCCAGAAGCTGGGAGGTTTTAAGAAGGTTCCGAGTTGGTGGAAGGTGCTAGAGCACCGAGACCTGTCACTTCCTAGGCTGGTAGGGGAGCACTGAACACCAGTACCTGTGTCTCCCTGGCTTCCAGCTGCTCCGGACTTGGCACTTGGGTTTGTAACTCCCCTCTGGCTGGCTTCTGAGGCGCTCCACGTTGCCCTTAACCTCTCTGGGCTGGCCCCGCCCCTCCCTGGACCAACCTCATTCACTTCTAAGGCCACCTGGCCGCGATCTGGATGGGTGCCCACTACTGACAAAAGGCTTTTCTTTGTCATCCTTTTCCTACTGAAATGCCAGTCAGTTTTGGTTATAGTCTCTTCCCCCTCTCTGACAGCAGCGGGGGGTGGGGGGGTGGGGGTGTTTCCTGCAGCCACGGCTTCCTATGCAGGCTCCTCTGCAGGGGATGAAGCACTTAGCCATCAATAAGCTAAGCTGCTGCTGGGCCCACTGCCAGTTGCGAAACAACTAGAATACTGAGAGCCGCTCCCACCCGCGGTCTAACTTCCTGGCTTTCCTGTCCCACAGACATGAGACCTCCAGCCACAGAGGCAGGCAGTTCCTTACAAATGACACAATCCTGTGCTGTGTCATCTAGAGAGAGAGTGCCTCTGCTCTGAAATGTCTCTAAAAGCAGGACCTTGACCCCAGATCCCGCACTTACCAGTCCCTCTCTGACTTGGGACAAGTTCTTCAGACACTGAGCTTCAGGTTTCTCTGTGTAATTACACTCGGGAGTCAGCACAGGAAGAAGGTAAAGAGAAACTCCCTAACCGAGCCTAGCCGTTAGAGGCCTCACAGTTCCACACACCTCGTCCTGGGAAAAATAATCCCATCTCCTAAATAGGGAGTCTTCTACTCGGAAATTCCTGTTCTAAGCAGAACCTTCTGTGGAGGGGATTCCCAGGGTCCCTCCTGACCCTGTGACATTTTGACTCATGATCCCTCGCTCATGGGAGGGAAGGTTGTATTAAAGTGCGTTCCTCGCTCTGGGTCTGTCTCTCACTCCCCAGCTCCCTAAAACAAGTGCTGTGGGTGTGGAGGCTGCTCAGGGAACTATCCCCACCTTCCTTCAGGTCCCTCCCGGTTCCTCCTCCCTTGCTCCTGCCCACTGGCAGCCAGGAATGTAGCCCAGCTCCTCTTCCTCCTCTTTGCTTCCAGGAAGAGGAACAACCTCACCTCAGGTTAAGGCTGAAGGGGTGTAACCCACAGCGGCCTGTATCAGGTGGTCACTGGTGGTCCCTTCTGGCAGACATTCCGGAAGCTGGTGCTCCCGGCACCCACATGTAGAGCACAGAACGGTGGCAGGCTCGCCGTCAGACCAGGCCTTTTCGACTTCTGCATCTGACAGGAAAGGGGGAGCAGAGCAAGGAGGGCACACACGAGAGACTTAGATCATCTCCATGATGGGACCCTGGAGTCCTCTTCCCTCTAGGAACATGTTGAATAGATGTAATGATTCTCCCCTTTGTGGACAATACCCTAGAACGAATATAGTAGCCTTGAATGCCTGTGGCCTCTCCCTCTGGCCTAGCTCCCCTCAAGGCCAGGGGTAGGCCAGCTCTGAGGCGCTGGACACCAGGACCTCCACTGGCCACACCCGCTCAGGTAGCCAAGCCATCAAGCTGCTCCTCTCAGGCTTGCACTGGGTTGGGCTGGGGTGGGGTGGGTGTGGCAGACAGCGCGTTCCTTCCTTCCAGGCACTGACAGTGTAGGCAGGTAGAGACAAGCTGGGCTCAGTCAGCAAAGAGGCTGTAAGCTGGGTGGGGAGTCTGGGGAAGCACCGAAAGATCTAGCCATTTGGGGTCATAAAGGGGAAATTTTTGGACACACTAGAACCTCAAAGTTTGTGTCTAAGCATTCCTTAGAATAATTTTGGAATTACTGATTTATGAAAACTTCAGGTTTTGTTATTGACATGGCTTTTTCAAATGCACCCACAAATGACAGTTTAAAACCATAAAGGGACAAGGCAAGGATAAGCAGTTTTTCCCGCCTAGCTTACTCCATGAAGGAAGGCCGGTTACTATTGAGTTTCTAAGTATGTGTTCATTCACAAAAACACAGGACGGCGAAGTGAAAGACTTTATTTTAAAGTTGTAAGGACACTGGCTTGGCTGACTCACACTGCGAGATCACTGGGAGCCAACATGCCCACGAGACAGGACTGCTCCTGCCTCAGTAGAGTTACTGAAACATCACTCTCAGGGCTGCCTCTACAATGCGGCTTGTCAGCAGTGAGGGGGACACTCAAACCTGTGAGCAAGGAAAGTTAAGTTCTGGTCCTGACTGCCTCTAATTTCCTCTGTGTTTTTGCTGAGTCACCTTATTTCCCAGAGCTGCAGTTGGCTGTTAGCACCTTTAGGAGGAGGGGTGGGGCTTCCTGGAATCCATCTGAGCTCTGAATCACGTGTTCTAAGGAAGAGTGGCTAGAGCACTGATCCTCTTCAGATGTTCACTCACTCATCCAACTAAATGGCACAGGGAGCCGCTATATCCTGTCCTAGAGAGCTCACAGGCTACTGGAATGAAAGAGATAATTCCAGAACGATAAGAAGGGCGCGGGATGAGCCACTGGCCACGACTTTAGATAACTGAGTACTCTCGCTTGCAACAGACAGACAAGCCTTTTCAGGAATTCTTCCTATGGCTCGCAGATCTTCCCTTTATATGGCCTGTGTGTGTGTGTGTGTGTGTGTGTGTATGTGTGTGTGTGTGTGTGTGCGCGCGCATGTGCAGATGTGTGCACACGTGTACAAATTTGTATGCGCGCGCACACACACACACACACACACACACACACACACACACACACACACTGCATGCGCATGTGTATAGACCCAAGTTTACTGCTATCTCACCATATCGCTCATCCATGCAGAGGAGTGGGTCTCAGTCTGCAGGCCATCCGTTTTCACAAGTCCTGAAAGATAGGAGGAATTTAAGAGTCAGCAATTGCTGACTTTCATACTCAGGAATTGACTTTAATTAGAAAAGGTGGTGGAAATATTGTAACGACTCCCGGCTGATGTATTTGTCGTTGAAGGTACTTTGGGGGGTACCCTGGGACACAGTTCCCTTTCCTTTAATGGTACCACTCTAAATTTCCAGCCTACATCTAGTAGATTGGCAGAGCACTGTCTCCAGGATCTCCCTCCTCTTTGTCAGGGTGAATGGACACGTGACCTGAGCCAGCCAATCAGAATCCTCTTGGTCTCCGTGCCGGGCCGCAGTAGGTGTTTCAGAGCACCTTTTGTCCAGGTGTGGGCATGTGTGAAGAGTCGTCAGTGCTGATGCTTAGAACCCCCAAGGCTGCCCTGACTTCTCTGTTCTGTCCTCCATTCCTGGGCCTGGTATTTGGAGAACGTGGCTGATTTGGAGGAGACGGGGAGGGGCTTGTGTTGCTCTCTTCCTGCACCCGCTGTTATCCGTGGCTGTTGGGATTGTAGCAGAAGGCAGAGTTGCCTGGGGCTGCGACAGTTTCTTCAGCAATTTCTGTTACTTCTTATAAACCGACAAGAACTTAGAAACGTCACATTTTCTAAAGAGAGTGGATGTAATTGTTATTCCAATCAATTATTCCTTCAAATGTAGTGTAATAAACAACCCACCTCCTTAACTCCTTCAATCTTGCTCTTCTAAAATATTTCTGGACACTTGAAAGAAGAAAAAGGACTTTTCACAAACCCACATTGCCTTAAAATGGAACTGTGGAGGCAGGACGTTCAGATGTATGTGCTTCGTGCGCTCGTTAAAGATTCTGTGCCTCCATGCTAGCTTGGCTTCTTGGATTTCAGTTTTTAAACCCTCGCTTTTTGTGGTTTTCATTTATGTGTATGAATGTTTGTTTGCCCGCACGCTTGTTTGTGCACCATGTGTGTGTGGTGCCCACAGAGGCCAAAGAGGGCACCAGATTCCCTAAAATTAGGGTTTCAAGTGGTTCAAACTGCCATGTGGTGCTGGGAATCAAACCTAGGTCCTTTGGAAGAGCGACTGGTGCTCTTAACCACTGAGCTATATCTCCACCCCCTTCTTGCTTATTTTTAACTGAGTCTTTTTAAAAGTAGAGAAATATGCTCAGTAAAGATTTCAGGAGGTTGGGGATTTAGCTCAATGCGGTAGAGCACTTGCCCTAACAGGCGTTAAAGGCCCTGGGTTCAGTCCCCAGTCCGGGGAAAAAAAAAAAAAAAGACAAAAAGATGTATGTTTCTTTTAGGTTGGGGATTTAGCTCAGTGGTAGGCGCTTGCCTAGGAAGCGCAGGCCCTGGGTTGGTCCCAGCTCCGAAAAAAAGAAAAAAAAAATTTCAGATAATGCAAAAGTTACAATTTTTAAAAAGTAGAAGATTCACTAGCCCCTTTCTCAGGGTAACAGCAAGGTTAAAAGCAAGTATAGAAATAGCTGTGCAATGGGGTTGAGATTTAGCTCAGTGGTAGAGCGCTTGCACCTAGGGCGCAAGGGCCCTGAGGTTCAGTCCCCAGCTCTGAAAAAGAACCAAAAAAAAAAAAAAAAAAAAAAAAAAAAATAAATAGCTGTGCTTTTCAGTGAATGTGGCATGAGATCTCTATTGTCTCGAAGCACGTGGCGCCATCTCTCTCTGTTGTCAGTGCCATCCCCCCCACAGAGAAACAGATACAAATTTTAATTCTCATTTTATTGTTACACCTGTATGCGTGTGTGCATGTGCATGAATGCCAGGACCCATGTGCGTCTTCTCTCTCTCTACCATTGGATCCAGTGTTCTAACTCAGGCTGTCAGGTTTGTGTGTCTAGTACTTTTACCCACTGAGCCATCTCGCTGGCCTAACTCCGTCCTTCCTCAGGATCCAGGTATTTTGTTGCACGAGAAAGTGCCATCCTATATTAGTCAATCCCTTATTTGTGAACCTTTTCATAGCTTCCTTTTTTTTTTTCTGATTATAAGCAATACTGATATATATGGGGGGACGAGAGAGATATCAGATTCTCTGTATCTAAAGCTCTTTACGTAGCCTAGGCTAGCCTCGAACTAAAGCTCTTTACATGGCCTAGGCTAGCCTCGAACTAGCAGTAAGCCTCCTTCTCAGTTTCCTCCAGTGCTAGAATTGCAGGTACGCTCCACTGTAGATTCGCTTCTGACTTAACTTGCTTCTGTCTGCTCTCAGAGCTTACAAGGATCATTTATAACCTTTCCCTCATGATGTTATATTGAAGGACAAAAAAGAAATACAGAGTTCTCCCAATGCCTACCTAGTTCAAGGGAAAATGTTTCCTGTTGGCCGTTGAGTGACATTTGTATTTTGATTCTGATGTCCATGATGTGTGACACTGAAGTTGTCCCCGTGTGCAGCCTGAGACCTTTGCACAGGCAGTGACTGGGAGTCCTGGCTTTAGAAGATTAGCTTGGTGATGAGGTAGATAAAGATGAGCAATAAATGACACAGGCCAATGGAGAAGAATGCAGATGTTTGTCGAGCTCTCAGATGAGCAGTCCCTGACCAGGGAACGTTGTTCACTGAATTCTCATAATCCTGGGAGGCAGGTGAAATTGTTTCCATTTTATAGACGATGACACTGAGATTCAGTTGGTTAGCCAGCATGCCAGAGTCACTCAGCTAGAGGACAATGGAGTTGAGATGTGAGTCCAAGACTGGAAATTCAGAGCTCAGGGTGTTAGCCAAATTTTAAGAGTGAATATTCAAAAATAATGTGTACCCACCTTGAGCAGTTAGAATAAAAAACGTCTAGCTTTCTCCTGTCAGTACTTGTGGATCTAGGAACATGTGTTGGGCAGTGTAGGCTGGACTCCCCACAATGGGGTACCTGCTACATAGGTTTGAAGTCAGCCTTCAGCAGATTTTAGTAGAAGCCACAGAAAGAGGGCGTTTCAACGGAATTATTCGTGGTAACAGGGAAAAGACAAACAATTGGCCAAGACGGGCATTTGGGCATTTCCCAGATGGACATGAGAAAAAATGACCTGTGAAGGAGGCAGAGGCTCAAGACAGGGAGGGAGGGGCCGAGCTCAGCAAGTGCTCTCCAGGGAACCGGCAGGTGGGCATCCTCAGAGCCCAAGTCTCGGTTCCAGTCGGTGCAACTGTTTCTGGTCATGGGAGGGGCGGTGCTGGAGCAAGGGAAAACGGAAAGATGGTACCCACGGGGCTGAGTACCCCGCCCTCCATCCTTACCCTTTTTGCCCTTTAGGATAAAACCAGATGAGAAGCAGCAAGAGCGCGCAGCCAGCTGTGGCCACGCCTGCCAGGGCTGAGACCCACAGCTGCAAACCTGGGGCGGGGATGGGAAGGGGGTTAGGCTTGGCTGTGAGCCAAGAAGGACTGGCTTCTGGGGAACAACGGTAAGGTGCACCATAGTAGGCTCCCCTGAATCCCACCCTCAGCCCTTCCTCTCCCTCCCCCTCAGCAAAGGAAAGCAGTGAGAAACGTGTTTTTTATAAATAGCTCCAGCCCCAGCTGATTTGTAAATTCAGTGGGTTTTTTTTGTGTCAATGACATCACCCTCCTCCCCATGGCAACCCCCGACGATATCAAAATTGCCAGGCAACGTTGGAGCTGCTCGCGCCCTACAGGAGCAGGTCGCTGCCTGAGGATCTAATGGAGAAATCCCAAAGTGAGCTGGGGCGCACGGTGGAGGAGGGGTGCGCCGCGGCCGAGGCTGCCGGACCCTGATCGATTGGCCAGAGGAAGGCGGGAGCGGCTGTCGCTTGCTCCGCAGCCTGGACACAACCGGGGGCTCCACGCCAGCTCCTCCTGACAGCAGCGGCGGACCACAGCAGGTGGGGGGAGGGCACTGCTCGGTTCCTGACATGCCAGGAGCAGCAAGCAGCCATCCAGGTGACTAAGCCGGCCCACCGCCACTGAGTCACCCACCCACCCTGGCTTTTCTTCCTTCCCCCTTTGCATCTGATTATTTGGGGAGCTGAAAACTTGGAGGTGTCCCTGAGGCCCGCCCCTTCTAACTCTCCCCGCCCTACCTCGGCTTGGAGGAAGATGGAACTCGCCGGGAAGCTGCCACTACCCTCTAAGGACATGGAAGGCACGGAGGGAGCCAGAGGTGCCCATGGAGAGACCTCAGCTGGCAGAATACAATAGCAGACATGGTGTTCAGGCTGCCCGTGTGTCCTCTGAAGGTTCTGGGAGAGAAGGGGAGTCTGGTCCACACCGACTGGAGTCCTTCTGGGTTGCCTTTGAGCTCACCTCTCAAGGGGATCTTTCTGTAAAACGTGTGGCTTCCAGAGTCATTGGTATTTGGAGAGCAAGGCTGGACTGGCATAGGCAGGCCTGTGCAGGTAGGTGGCTCTGTATTGGGTGTGGACCCACGTGTGTGAGAGGGTGAGGGTGTGTCACAGTGTGTGTGCGCGCCCAGCCAGATCTGAGGACAGCCGCTGGTCAGCAGAGAGCTGGGATGGGGAGCTTACAGCAGTTGATTCTGATTGATGCTGGGCCAGCCTAGTCTTGAATGCATGCTGGGGAGAAGAGACATGAAACGCATAGCCTGAGTAGACTGAAGAACAGCTGCCTGCTCAGGCAGGCCCAAGCCCTTGCTGGGTCCACAGGACAGAGACATGGCCAGATGCCAAGATAGGAAGTGGTCCTGAGGCCTGGCCAAGTGTTAAGAGCTAAACTCCTAAGGCGTGGGACTTCAGGGCCATTGCTTGTCTTCCTGACAGCCCTGAGTGCCCAGGGAACACCTTCCTACAGGGATCTTATCACCCCCCACCCCCTTCCAGGCTGAGCTGTTAAGCTCCTTCCTATGTGTGACACATTCAATGAACAGGCTACAGGCTGAGGCTCAGCTGGGGGCCACCCCGAAACCCCCTTTCAGTCATGCCCAATGTGTGTCAGGCAGAGGGGTGTGTGCCCCCTACCTCCCCCACACAACTGTTAGGTTCCTAACTGGCAGGCTGTTAGGCACACCGGTGAGTAAGCTGCCGCAGGCAGGGAGGTTGTGCCCACAGAGGCAAGATGATACCAATCAGGGACCTTCTGGAGAAAAGCGACTGAAAGAGAAAATCACTGGGGTTTTTCTTTTTCTTTCTCCTTTTTTTTTTTTTTTTTTTTCCTTTGCCTAAAGGTAGCAGCAAGCTCTGGGCTCCAGACAAGCACCAACCTGCAGAGGGAGAGGGTGAGGTCCCGCTGCCCAGAAGGAGTGCCAAGGTAAGGTCTCCACTGTGGCAGCAGGCTCTGGATTCTTAAGCGGGGGACAGGGTGTCCATATATTGAGGCCACTCCTCACCTAAGCCATAGAAGCTAACTCCATGTTCACAAAAAAAGCTGTGAGCGCTTGGACTAAAGAGGCTGCCTGACTGTTGGCCACCCCCTCTTCAGGTAGATTTTGAAACAGCTCAGTGGAAACCAGTTTCTGGCTCTGGGCTTGTTTCTACAGTCCCTGTGTTTGCTTCCTGCTCCTGCCAGACCCAGCTAGGGCCACCAGGACGCCTTCCAAGAAGCCCTTCTCACCTGCCCCTCATGTAGTCATTCCACAAATATTTATGGTGCGTCCTCTGCCTACTGGGTTCCTGTTTCCTACCTGTGCCCTTCCCTGAACTTAACCTGGCAGACTCTGACTCTGAAAGTCAGCATGAGGACAGGGCCAGGGGCCTGCCTGGGGAGCAAGCTAGTGCTACCCTTAGTCTTGCTTGGGCTCCCCATTATGCTCAGGGCTGTGAGCTGGTGGCTTCATCAGGCCCCAGGAACTCAAGTTCATGCTCCAGGGAACAAGGCTAACGCAGTGCAGCCTCTGGTGTAGAATGCCAAGGTCAGAGAATTTTGCATTTCTTCGGTGGGGGTGGCAGGGGTGTGTTTCCCTAAATTGATTCTGATAAACTGAGTTCCCAGGGTGGGCTTGGGAGCTCACCTAGTTAAGATCAGGGATTGGCCTTTGGGTTAAGAAGGGTCCCCCTCTGTGAGCATTTTTACCCACATTTTTTTTTTCCTGGTGATCAGCCTAGGAATGCTAATGGCAGGTACCAGGGGACTTGGCCCCAAGAATAAACCCTTCTAGAAGAATTTGACTTGGGTGGAAACTCTGAGCCCCTGCAGGGCATATAGGAACTGCATAACCTTTCTTTTTTTTTTTTTTTTTTTTTTTTTCCCGGGCTGGGGGCCGAACCCAGGGCCTTGCGCTTCCTAGGCAAGCGCCCTACCCCTGGGCTAAACCCCCAACCCCTGCATAACCTTTCTGATGACCCCTCCCCCACCCACATACACTGGGTGCATTTGAGATTTGCCAGGCACAGGGACGGTGCAGGCCAGTGGGACTCCAGCCTACTCTATGTAGTTTTCCTCAGGACGACCAGCACAGTTCCCTGCCCTGGTCCTGGGAGAGAGAACACAAAGGATCACAGTCAGGAGGAGACTCTAGTATTTTCTATACCTGGCTCCAGGATGAGGAAAATGGCTAGGCTGTGGAAGGGCTTCTTGCTTCCTCTCAGAAGGTGACTCTTAACCTTGGGAGCCTCCAGGTCTGCAAAACTGAGCAGAAGCCAGAGCCCAGCTGCGAGCAGGATGGCAGATGCTCGGAATGTGCAAGCAAACAGTAGTCCCTCAGGGAGGCAGCTGGCATGGCCAGGAGGAAGCCTAGGGTAGAAGCCAGGCCACCGGAAGATGGAAAGTCTGTTGCAGTCTTAAGAGGGTTCAGTGAAGCCCTTGGGCTGGTTTCTGACCATATCTGTCTCTGTGAGAGATTCTGGGTACAGAGGACTGGCAGAGCCAGTCAAAGAATAGGCTGAAATACTAGAAGATGGTATTATTCCTTACCCACATGGCCCAGAGGTTTCCCCCAGTGCAGTATATCTCCCTTGCAGAAGGCAGAAGGAGCTTCTGAGAGACCTGTGGCTGGAAGCAGAGAGCCTTTCCTGGTGGCTCCATCCAGATGTCAGTGGGGACACCCAGCAGTAGAGCAGGTGGTCAGACCTGGACAGCACTGGGCCCTGCAAACCTTACTGTCAGGCATCTAGTTTATAGCCAGCCTTGGCAGGGCGGCAGCTTGAGAAAAGAGCTCATTTCTGTGAGTCTCCTGGTACAAGTGGGCTAGCTAGGAAAGTGGGGCACAGCATAGGAAATGGGAACTTCTTAGCTGAGGTTGGCCCTCCTGTGTGTGTGAGCTATACGCCTGACCTGGAAAACTGCCGGCCCCTGAGCCCCACATATACTCTATCTCCATCATAACTTAAACTCTGGCTCCAGGAAGGAATAAGCCGAGAAAGGGACCAGTGAGAAGGAGGAGGCTTGTCTCTTCTGGTGTCTCAGTCTGTGTGTGCTACTACAACATAGTCCGTGCTGTTGTTTTAAACACAAAATCCCAGCCATTCGGTCTACCAAATGAAGACACTGAAGTGAAAGCCTGCTAGCTCGGAGAGCCAGAGAAGCACCCCACTGTCCTTACTCTACTGTCATCCCAGAGGGAAAAGCTCCTTCTCCTTCTCCACTCTGTCTTAAATACCTTCCGACTCAAAGACCCTCCTTTCTGTTTACTTCCGCCATCCCCCGTCAGCTGGTTCTCTGTCAGCTGGTCACTGGCTCTGCCTCTTGACCTGGGGTTGACTTACTTAGCTCTTGGATTAAAGGTGTGTGCTAGGGCTGAGCCACAACGCAAGTTTTTTCTGGTCCATGATCTTGGGGTTCACAATGTGATCAAATATCCTGCAATAATGTACTGCTACCTAATTTACACCCCAAGGAGCTTTATTTGTACCTCAGTTTCAGAAGCCAGGGAGTCCAAGGTCAAAGGGCTCACATTTAGTAAAGCCTCTGTGCTGACTGAGATGTTACAAGGCAGAAAGGCAAAAGAGCTGCACCCACTCTGATCTACGCTGTGTAAGGACAGCAATCCACTCATGAGGGTGACACCCTGGTGACCCAAATACCTCTCAACCTTTTGTACTGGGGTTAGTTGCCAGTAGACCATAGTACCTGGCAGGTAGTGAGATCCAGACAATGCTTGTTCCTGCTTGCTGGCTGGTAGCTAGTGATTGCCTGGTTACTAAGTACCAAATCCAGATGGCTGGAAGAGGGAGTGGGAAAGATAAACGGGACAGATCTCTGGGCCTCGGGAACTTTGCACAGAGTAAAGGGATGGAGAGAGAGGCTGAGCTTGGGGTCAAGGCTGAGCCACAGGGCCAGGTTATAACTGGATGGTTTCTCCTTATGCCTTTGATGGCCCATCTCATTTCTGAAGTTGTCACCCATGATTCATCCAGTCCAAATAATTTATGAATTCAAGCAAGTCCTAAATTAGAACTTCATAGAAATGTACCCCACCCCCACAAAGTCCCTATGTTCTGAGAGAACTCTATGTGGAAGCAGCTCCTATCTCTAGATCCAGGCAAAGCATGCTCAGGAATAAGTCCCAGACCTGGGACATGTCACCGACCGACAGAGTCAGGAGTGTGTGTCAGGCCTGCGTTGATGCTTCTGATGACGTCTCTCCACCTCAGTTTCCTCTCCCAACCCACAAGGGTAATTAGCACCCGTGAGCTAGGGCTTTTGAAGGGGTGGCTAGGATGCTTTGGAAACTGCTGAGACCATCAGAGGAGAAAGGTGCTGGAAAGAAGGGGCCCATCTTATTTAGGGGACCCAGGAAAGGTTCGCTGGGTGACTGTGGAAGACCCTCTCCTGAGAGAAGTGAAGATATAACGTTGACAGCTCCACCCCCAAGAAAGCCAGGGAGAACAGCGACACCAGATCTGTTTGCCCCATTGAGTAAATCGTGTGCCCAGGTTCTTTAAAGATCCCCAGGCCATGGAAAACAGTTCCTTCTGAGGTCCAGCATTCAGGATCCTGAGGGATCTGGAGTACGCTGTACCCATGCAAGGGATGGGGAGGCGAAGTGTTGCTTGGTACCACTCCTCTGAGAGCCTGACACCTCTCTCACAGTGGAGGCTGCAGTTCCTGAAGAGCTATGATCTCACTATGCCCATCTGACGTACAAAGGCTGCATGTAGAGAGGACCACTGATGAAAGACTTGGGATGCTCCGTCCCAGACACTTTTAAAACTTTTCCTACCAAGTGGTTTTCTATCCTAGTAATTTAGAAAAGTTAATTACCACCACCACCACCACCACCAGCACCATCACCACCATCACCACCATCACCACCACCACCACCACCACCACCATCACCACCACCATCACCACCACCATCACCACCACCACCACCACCACCACCACCACCATCACCACCATCACCACCACCACCACCGCCATCATCACCACCATCAGCCATCACCACCACCATCACCACCACCACCACCACCACCACCACCACCACCACCACTGCCACTGCCCTCTCTGATTTCACCTAGAATCAAGGCAAACCCAGAACAAGACAAGTTCCCTTGTTAAGCTGGGAGAAATTTCCTCTCCAGACAAGAGGTCACAGGACCTGAACCCCAGCAAAGCAACACTCACATTGGTCAGTAATGTGTATAAAAGCTCAGTATGGTGTTACAGTGCAGAGGCCCAAGCATTGGCAGAGGGACACTGAGTCCCGTTTTTGGACAATCGGGACTTCTCTGGGGCACTCGTTCTGCTCATGATTTGGGCAGCACTGTACTGAGGACACTCTGATTGGGTCAGCATTTTTGTCTGGATTCTAGGGCCCTAGACCTTGGCTAAGGAGGGAGCATCATGGCTGAGTCCTTCCTTCTCACTTCAGGCAACCCAAAGCTTGGAAAAGGCTTTCCTGAGTGCTCAGAAAAGTATGGGCAGAAACCTCAAGTCAGCTGTGTTCTGGCCTCTGATCTCAGTGCAGCAGGGGCCCAGGCTACTTTCCCCCACGGCAAATAGCAACAAACCAGTCACCTTGCTCAAGGCTGCCTACATGGCACCCGGACTCCCAGAAGCTCAGGCATCAGCAGAGTTACAACTGGGAGGACTGGTTCTGTAGTTTGGTTTTCTGGCCTGGAGCTTCTCCAGCTTCGTTTCTTTCTTCCAGCTTCAAAGGCATCATGTGGAATTGGACAAGAAGGAACTGAGGCAGGAGGAGCTAGGGGACCATTCAGCCAGAGTACAAGTTGCCCAGGAGAGGAAGGGCTATCCAGAAGTGAGCTGGCCCTCTTAGATGTTGCAGCACCTTCAAGACAGAGGAGGGGTTTTCTGACCATGTTTAATCCAACTCTCATTAACGTATAGAGGAAAACCAGCCCAGAGAGAAAATGGGGAGGGGGGTCCTGAGGTCACCCCGCTAAGTAGAAGCCCTGCCTCCCTTGACCAGCAGTAGGTGAGCATAGCTGGTAGCTTGATGGTTTTGAGAGAGGTGGCTTGGCCTGACAGTGGGAGGCTGGACAGGTCCCTCTGCCGCCTGTGCATGTTGTTGTAACAGGGCCTGCACTGGCCGTCTCACCCTGCATTCTGCTCAGCACAAGGCCTCAGTCTGGACTGTGTTTATTAACCAAGTATTCCCCAAGGACAGATATCATTCCTGGGCACTGCACTAGGCCACTGGCCAATAAACAGAGCTAACTAATCTGTAAATGGACTGACTCAAGTTCTGTTGTGTCCCAGGAAGTATCGCAGGCTGTGATGAAAGCCTTAGGCCAAGAAGCGGACAATGATAAGATATCTGGAAATGAGAGAATCTGGGCAGAAGGGAGGGGAGAGAAGGCATGTGTGGAGGCAGATCTCCAGTTATCTCTCCCCCCGTATATATTCTCCTCTCTCTTTCTCACCATGTGTCTGTCTGCCCGTCTATCTGTCCATCTGTGTGTTACATGGTGATGTGCTCAACAGACCCATGAGAAGGCCAGAGGCTGACATCATTGTTTTCCTCAATTACTTCTCTACCCTACTTTTTTTTTTTTTTTTTTGAGAGAGAGAGAGATTAAGTTTTCTATGTGAGTGTCTGTGGATGTGGATGCCATCTATGGATGTGGATGCCATCTATGGATGTGGGTGCCAATGTGTGTGTACAGACCAGAAGAGGACGGTAGGTTCTCTGGAACTGTCCTTATAGGCAGTTGTGGGCCACCTGATATGGGTGCTGGGAACTGAACTTTGTGTCCTCTGGAAATGCCAAAAGAAGTCAAGTGTTGAGTCATCTCTCTAGCACCCCTTTCGAGATAGGGCATCTTACTGAACCTGGGGCCTGTTATGTCAGCTAGACAGCCTGGCCAGTAAGCCCTGGGGGGGGTCTGTCTCCTGCTTGCCCCAAGAGCTGGGGATACACTCCGTGCTGCACCATAGCTGGTCTTTTATGTGGGTCTTGGCAGGGGAGAGTGTTTGAATCCAGGTTCTTATGCTTGCACAGCAATTCCTTGGCCCACTGAGTCATCTTTTTATCCCAGAAGGAGGAATGTAAGTGTGCAGCCCTCACCATCAGAGGTCAGTTCCCAGGAAGGAGAGCATGGTCCCATGTCAGCAGATCTAAGACAGGCAAGAACTTGGTGGGTAGAACTTGCTGGGAGAGGGTGTGCCCAATGTCCAGAAGAGAGGGGTGGTAGAAGTGTTAGCCCTTGGGAAGAATGGAGCCATATTCACAGTAGATGGGCAGGATAAGTAGATACTCGGGACTCTATAAAGCATGAAAGAACAATACGGGGGACCCCTCCCCACCATCCACCAGCCAAGCAGGGGCGCAGGTGTCGCTGTGGCAAGGGTGTGGGTGTGGCAATGGTGTGACCAGGACCCATCCTGTCAGTGTTCATAGGAATGGTCCAGTAAGCAAACAGGAGCTTTGACCAGAAAAGGAAATACCCAGGGAGAATAGACAGTTCAGTCAAGCACAGACCAGCCAAGTGGCAGTTAAACAAGCCGTGCCTTCAGATATCAACCTAAAGTCAGAGCTTCCCAGTGACCGCACAGCCCAGACCCTATGATGTCCATCCAACTACACTTAAGTATTTTCAAAGAATTGGGGGTGGTACTTGGGAAGGGTAACATCATACACCCTCCGAAACTTTGGTCCTTATCTGTCCAGGCACAGGAGTCTCCCCAACCCCCATACCATCACCATCTGTGGCTCCCTGAAAATCAGACCGAAGGGCTACAGGCATAGCCCTTCCCCGGCCTCAGACCTGAGCTAGCAATGGCAGGTCCAACAGAGAGAAAGAATAATGAAGGGGTTCTATTCAAGGGGCCTTCCAGCGGTTAGTTAAGCCTGTAGCAATGGCAGCTAGTGAGCTGAAGCGACAGCAAACGGCATTTGGAAGAAATTTTGGAGGAAACTTTGGAGGCATTAATAGTAGCGCCTGCAAAGCAACTGTAGCAAGAAGATATTAAATGAATTCATCACGGCTCTAAAGCAAGTGTCCTTGCTGTAGAGATAGCTTTGCTCCCCAGGCCTTCCCGGGATGGCTTAGCTCATAGTCCACACACCCGGGAAGGGTGCCATGGTCTGCAGAGAGGCCAGTGTTCCTGAATGGCTTCTCTCAGGTTACCAGGTCCCTTGGGAAGGTCTGGCTAGTTGAACTGAACTCCCACTGCCAGTTTTTGTTTGGAGAACAGTCTAGAAAAGGTCAGAATTTGGGAAAAAGGAGGGGGGGGAGGGAGGGAGGGAGAGAGAGAGAGAGAGAGAGAGAGAGAGAGAGAGAGAGAGAGAGAGAGAGAGAGTTATGGGTAAGCTCAGTATGCCTGAGTTCTTGTACCATCAGCAAATGGATGGACGGTCCCATCAAGTGGGACTTTTCCTTAGGCTTAGACTTTTCCCAACAATAACTGGATGCTAGGCAGAGCTGAATTTTTCCCCCCTGGGCCATAGAGTAGATGGACTTACTCTATGGATTGGTTGAGTAGTTGGCCGTCTATCTTCTGGAAGAATCCTGGGATTCTGCTCTGTGGCAAACCTCAATGGGCTTGACTGATCTTTATGGAAGGTGTATTTTGGATACACTGTGTGTGTGTGTGTGTGTGTGTGTGTGTGTGTGTGTGTGTGTGTGTGTGTGTGTGTGTGGTTTGTGAATGTCTGTGTGTGTGTGTGGTTTGTGAATGTCTGTGTGTGTGTGTGTGTGGTTTGTGAGTGTCTGTGTGTGTGTATGTGTGGTGTGTGAATGTCTGTGTGTGTGTGTATGTGGTGTGTGTGGTATGTGTATGTGGGGTGTGTGTGTGTGGTGTATGTGGTATATGTGTGGGGTGTGTGTGTATATGGTATGTTTATGTGGTGTATGTGTGGTGTGTGTGTGTGTGCTTGTATGTGGTGTGTGTGTGTGTGTGTGTGTGTGTGTGTCTGTGTCGTGTCTGTGTCTGTGTGTGGTCTTCCTGACCTTTCATCAGGTGTGTTCACTCGGTTTGGAGGTACTGGTCCTAAGGACCCCTGCACCCCAATGCTTAGACCTCATCATTTCATTATTCTCTCAAGGGAAGGGAGCAAAGTTCTCTCACTATCCACATCAAGAAACCAAAGCTGAGGTCATGGCGAACACCCAGACAGGGCAAGGAGCTCCGGTTCTGCAGGAATTGGTGGTTTCTAGAGCTGGACTCTGCCTTCTCCTGCAGGAGGACCCAAAGGTCTGACAAAGTTAGCTGCCAGACCCTTAGAGCTAAGCACTGTGCTCTCGTCCCACCAGCGAATGCATGGATGGGTTGCACAGGAAGGGCAATAGTTAGAACCAATCCCAGAGCAGAAAGAGATAGGTGTGGAACATTCTAGAAGAGAGGGCTGGGAGTTCCAGATCTGCCCCTCCTAGAGCCCGGTCTCCATAGGACCCCTTATCCTCCCGACAGTGTGCAGTGTCAGTGCCTGCCTCCCCAGTAGTCTCTGAATGTGGGACTCATCATTGTGGTCTGCGATGGACAGACAGCGTGAAGCAGGGTCTGCAGGCACGGTGTTGACTCATGAGTAGTGAAACCCAGGACTCAATTCCTTGCAGTGGTTCAGTGATCACCTTTGCTTTGCACATATGGAGGCTCCCCTGTCCTCTTCAGATTCTGGTTAGACATATCCACTGTACAGGACTCACCCTTCCTGAGTAGTGGTGTAAGGTGCCCTCTTCCCACTGCCACCTTTTCAGACTGTCCTTGGCTTAGGGACTTCTGAGCACCTTCACCTGTGTCATATACATGTGGCTTCTTCACTCAGCAGCCGGCTTACAGCACTGGCTGCTGTGCAGAATCCACTGACCACACTCCTTCTATACAATGCTCTTCCTCCTGACTCTGAGAGCTCAGAAGTCCAAGGTTAAGATGCTGGAAGGTTTGATGTTCAGTAAGACCCATTTTCTGGTTTATTAGTGGTTGTCTTTTCATAATGACATCAGGGGGCTAGAGATAGGCCTACTCTGGGGCCTCTTGTGTAGGGCACTGACTCTAACTCATGCCATGTTATGGGGTTTTAGGGTAGAAGCCTGTGCTCTGCAGCCCCAACAAGCCAGGTGCAGCCACCTCACTGATACAGTGCCAATTAAAGAAGAGAGTAGTGGGGACTGGGAGTAGGGGGAAAAAGATGTATACAAAATGGCCACACCGGGAAAGGAGCGGATGAGGGATCCAGTGACCCCCTAAGTCCATCTTCAGGAGTGCCGACGGGTTTGGTTTTGAATAGAGAGCAGTAAGAGTGTGTAAGTAACCGGTCTTTATTGTCAGTGTGCGGTTCTGCACTTTAGAAACCCATTTCTGTCTCAGCAACATCCTGCTAGGTGGGTGGATGGGCTGTCAGATCTGTACGAAGTCCCTCCCTGGGAGGCAAGCTCTGGCTGGCACCAGGGCTTCCGCTTAGCCTTTTCCTTAGAAAGGAATTCAAGCAGAAAATCATAATTCCTTGTGGTCCACTACCTCATAGACTGATAGCTGGAAGGGAGGGCAGAGGCGTTTCTCTTTAGAATGTTTCCCTCCAAGCCAGGAGTTACTTGGTAGTGTTTGTTTGTTTGTTTGGTTGGTTGGTTTGGTTTGGTTTTGGAGACAGTTTCTCTTTGTAGTCCTGGCTGTCTTAGAACTTGCTATGCAGACCAGGCTGGCCTCCACCTCACAGAGATCCACCTGCCTCTGCCTCCCAGGGCTGACTGGGGTTAACCACTAGGCTAGTTACAGGGCCTTTAGGTGCTAAGCACTTCTAAGACCCTGCCTTTTAGTAACCTTCTCACGCTGGTGATTTGATCGCAACATTTGAATAGGTAAGTGTGGGGGTGGGGAGGACCCATACATTTGCTTTACGAAGGGATTATGAGTCCTTTCCTAGCCATGGTGTGCCTCAGTTTCATCACCTGTAAAGTAATAATAGTAATATGGTATTTCCAGGGTTATCGTGCAGACTAAATAAGACAGTGTATGCTAAGAGCTACATTCAGGGCGCTGCCCAGGAAGCCTTCAATAATTGCCAGGTCTGATTACTACTGTTAGGGAGCAGAGGCATCCAGAGATAGGAAACTCGTAGAGAGCTTGTTAGCAAGCTCCAGTCCCTAGGAAGTGTGTCAAGTCCTGAGCAGAAAGGATTATGCCGGGAAGGATAATGTGTTTGTATTTCTAAACCACAAGTTGATCCATATCTTTCCTCTTTGGCCCTAACCTGGGCTCACAGCCCTAGCTGTGCCTGGTCAGATGTTACAACAGGCCTGACAGCCACTGACTGAGAGAGAACTGGGAAGTGCTCACCCCACCCCATGTGCCACCCTGAGGCACTTGAAGATTGTGCTGGCTGGCTGACTGGCCAATATTCCAAGAGCCCTTTTTCCTGGTGTTACCAGTGCTTTCTCCAAAGCTCCTGCCTGTTGCGTGGACAATAACACATGAACTCCCTCAGCAGCAGACCCATGCCAGAGACCATGTCTCCTCAGGGGAGTGTATGCCTGGTATCCACATCCTTGGCACCACAATGGCGGAAAGAGGCCTAGAGTGAGCTTCCTGTACACAGGAGGCAACACTTTTCATCTGTTGCTAGGCGTTTCCACACTGTGGTCCTGCTTTCTCCTCTGAGGCAGGGTTGAGCTGGGCATGGATCAGAGGAGCAGAGAGAGAAAGAGACACAGGGGAATCAGCCCCTCAATCCACCCTGCAAATTCTAGTCATCCCAACTGGGCATCATCCAACCTAGTGCGGCTGAACTTGGGTAGAGGCAGTGGGAAGTGTAAAAATGCGGCTTGATGTGTGTTAGACCATTTGACTGAGATGCCCCCCAGTATGGTCCTGTACGGAGCATGGGGACTTTTCTTACTGATAGCAGGTTTGGTTAACTTCATCCATCTTGCTTGGGAGCCCCTGCCTTTCTTGAGGCCCCAGTCCCTAGTTCAACATCTAAGGGTGGAGGGGGAACCTAGGGCTTTCTAAACTTACTCCCTGAAAGGAAAGGAGGAGTCTTGGCTGATATCTACCCTGGGATATGTAATTCTTTTTTTTCTTTTCTTTTCTTTTTTTTTCGGAGCTGGGGACCGAACCCAGGGCCTTGCGCTTGCTAGGCAAGTGCTCTACCACTGAGCTAAATCCCCAACCCCTGGGGTATGTAATTCTTGATTCAAATTAGATGCCAATTGATTTCTGATAATATTCTAGTATTCCTATTTTATTGTAGTTCAGCAATTCAAAATTAATGCTTAGAGCCATGGTCTTGGCATATAAAGGGATTTTATTAAAAGATAGTAATTCGCATGTACACTTGTGGATCAGTAAAAAGCAATTTAGGGTGTTGGTTCTAGATTCATTCAACGCTGTGTTTCTTTCCAGCCTTCGCTTGTAGTTCATTTCAAACACACAACAACCAATCTCGTTCTTCCCTCCACGCTGCACAACCTTCTTGCTACAGCCAGCATCAGACAAGTACCTTGGCCCCAGAGATCTGTGGGGAAGCCATTTGTATCACGGCAAGGGGCTCTGGCAGCTTCCCGGCTGGCCACAGATGTTAGGGTTTGCTTACAAGGTCCAAAGGAAAGCGAATCCACTTAGGAAAGATATGGCAAAGTAGGGAGCAAAGAGCCACAAACTGCACATGTATGTGTACCAGATATGGTGGACAAGAGTGGGTGACCAGAACCTGTGATCAGCCGCGGTGATCTATCCCGCCCTTCAGTGCACTGCACCTGAGTCTGGCCCCATGCTTTCTCCAGTACAGCAGGGGGCATGGGAGTCTGAGGGGCAACCAGACAGGGCACAGGCCTTTGTGGGTCTGGCAAGTTCCCATGGATCCCCTTCATGCTGGTTAGTGGAAGCCATATCATAAGCTCTAGGTAAGCTACCCAGCCCACAATGTGGATGACTTAATCAGAAATATCACCCATGATGTCCCTTAAAAGCCGAAGTTTGAGATACCAGCAATGGTGGCAAAAGAAGGAGTCCTGTTCCGTGTCCATCCCTGTGTCCACAGGGATGTCTGTGACACGTAGCCTCCCATAGGAAGCAGTCCCTTGGGTGCCAAATGTCACATATTTCTAAGCCAGAATCCCTTTAGCACTTAGCAAGGCAAGTACGGTTCTCTCCGAGAGCCCAAGGGAAGGACAGCGAAGGTCTTTTCCATTCCTTGTTTGGGGAGGAGGCACAGGTGGCAGGTGGCAGGTGGCCACTGCTCCTCCAAGCCAGGTAGAGGCTCCTGCAGGAACTTATCACTCTGTTTCCGTGTGCCAGGCTGCTGGAACCGAGCTCTCCCCAAAGTCCCTTTCTTGTAATCTTAAAGCCACATAAAGTTCTCAGGACTAAGCCAGGATGACAAAGAAATCGGGATCCCTTTATATCCTGCTCTCCTGCCTGCATAAAGAGGCCACCCCAGGACAGTCGCAGAGCTGGGGAACTTGTCCAGACTCGGCAAGCAAGCCAAGATGCGGGATTTCAGGGCTCCGGATCCGGCCCTGAGAGATGTGCGAGTGGGCACATCTTGGAGAGTGGGCCCGGGGCTCCAAAACAAGCATTTGCGAGCAACTTAACGAGCCGATTGCACAACAGCCGATTAGTAGATAATCCAAGTCCTGGCTTGGCGCCGTGGGGGAGGTCGCCGCTGGTAGGAGGTGGTCGGAGGGGTTGGGGCTGAGCTTCTGGAGAGAAGGCGGTGGGCATGCAGCCTCCCCTTAGGTTGATCCGGGAGCGCCCCTCGCGATCTCTCCGGAGCTCCCGCGCTCTCGGCGCCCCACCTGAAGCCACACCCTGCAGTCCAACTCCGCGCCAGGTGAAGCGGGCGTCGCACCGACGTGCTGCCGCCCCTCCTTGCCGTGCCCGCGCCCAGGTCCCTCCCGCGGAGGGCGGGCCCGGCTCCCGCGGCCTCTCGGGGCTCTCCGCGGCTTCCCGCTTGGCAGGTGGGTGCCCGGGGCCCCGGGCGGACCGGGGATCCCGGGACCCGAGCGGGGATTACGACTCCCTAGGGGACCGGCTGGTCGTGCGCACGAGGCCCCTGTCCCGGGTTCTCAATCCCCGAAGTTCGGGGATGGCACACGGCAGGTCTTAGGGGCCTTTGGGCTCCGGCACACGGGCTCGGCGACACACCTCGGCGTAAGCGCCGCACAGGACCGAGCGCGCGGGGACAAGGGCGACCTCCGAAGCGGCGCTGCGCCCCCTCCCCCACCCTCTTCAGCCCCACTCTCTGCGGCTCAGCAGGCACCCGAGTTCGCTCAGTCGCTAGGCGGGCGGGGTGCGGTTCCCAACGTCCTGGACTCCAGCCAGTCGCAGAATCCGCGGGGACACTTAATTACATTGATCACAGTGTGTTTCTCCCTAGGTCGGCAGAGGACTGGCCCTGTAAGGTCCTGGGATCTTCCCTCACCTCCATGCTCTAGAGAGCTGACCGCAGAAGGGAGAAAGGAGAGGCGAGAAGGCCACAGAAGGTGAGTGAGGGGCCTCCTGCCCCAGACCTTCCTAGGGGTAAGGTGGGAGGGGTAATGGGAGGGCAGGGGGCTGATTGCTCCCGGTACTGTTAGACAGTGGCTGAGGCCCGGTGGAGGTACGATTTCTCAATCCATAGCGTGTGTCAGATAAGTCATTTGCAACCTCTTCCAGCACATGGTAGGCCAGCAGGGAGTCAAATGGCCCGCCCAGTCTTGGGCCCAGCCTCTGATGTTATGAGGTTTAATAACCCGCTGAACAAGACAGTGTCCTACAGCTCAGGTTCACGGAATGCAAGCGCGAGGCTTGTGCTAATCGGTGCAGGAAGCCCTGCTAACAGGCTCCAGCCCATTCCACACTCTCCATGTGGGGTCTGCTGTGGAGTCACCAGGGGCTAAGGCACCAGAGTTCCTGGGATGTGAGCTGTAGTCTGCATTTTTGCCATATTCTAATGCTTTTTAAGTTCTTTTGGCTCTTTCCTGTGTGAAGGTGGGGAGTGGTCCCCGGTCCAGGTTGGATTATTTTGCACGGCTTGCCGTATATTGAACAGTGGGCTGGGAACGCATTGGGAACCAAATGGCGGTGGGTTCAGACCCCCACTTTGCTGTTGATTAATTAAGCAGTTGTTTTTCCTCCTAAAAGTTTCAATGTCTGTAAAGTGGGGTTCAGCGTCAAGTGTCAAGGATAGAGCTGTTCGCATCGGACAGCTCAGGTGTGAAACTGGAATGGTTAATGTTCAACAGCCCAAGAAGGTACCTCACCAGCCTTCAGCTAGAAGGGTTTATGCTACCTTGAGCTGGGGACTTTTGAGTTTTGAGAACAATGTGGTCCACTCTGTAAGATATTTTGGAGGGCAGAAGAGAGAGACAGAGAGAGACAGAGAGAGAGTCTAAGGAAGGATAATAATAGGAGGCCCTAACTCACCATCTCTAACACGAGGGAGGGAAGGGACCGTATCTAGAAGAAGACTGAGCTTCACAGACAAGAACAGCAGCATCTGTGTTCACATTCGTTCTCGAATGTTCATGGCCTGACCTGAGCATAGTGTTACCTGGGGTACTTTTGGGACACCAGGAGCCTTTGGCTTATGGTTTCTCTGTCCATCTCAGCTCTTAAGTAGATGCATGACAGGGCAGGCTGTTTGACATCTCTCGTACTTCTCCTGGTGGAGTGGCTTGGAGTCAGAGAGACTTTGTATCCCACATCTCCACAAGGAGAGCAGCTTTTTTCAGAACCTTGGTTTCTCCATCTGTAACACAGATGCCCAGGATAGCTTTACAAACCACAGATACGAGAATCAAAACCATCCAGGATGGCTTCATAACTAGGGAGCAGAGGCAGGAAGAACTCTGTGAGTTCAAGGCCAGCCTGGTTCACATAGTGAGCCCCAGGACAGTCAAGACTATGTAGGGAGACTCTGACAAAGCAGGCTTCACCTACCTCCCTGAGCACAAAGCAGGGAGGTCGACAAAACAGATCTGGAAAGCAAGGGCTACAGAAATATAAAACAGTCTTGTGGTTGGGGAGTCACTGCTGAAGTTCTTCTGGAAGGGTACCGAAGACCAGGGAAGTCACTGAGATCTGATAGTAAGAAGGGCCGTGGCCTGGAGCACCCTGACGGAACGTCCTCCTTCATCCTTCTTAGAGCCACTGTCCAACTTAGAACCTCATGCCCAGGACAACCCTGTGCTGTCTTGCACTTGCACCAGAAGCAGGATGGGACAAGACTGAGACTCTAGGTACAGCACACAGAGGTCAGAGAGCTGTGCTAGTGTAAGCAGCTGCTGGACCACAGCACTGTTAGAATGGTCTGGACCTGGGCCCAGACAAGGCCCAAGTCAATAACGACTGTCCTGAGCTGGCTAGCCTGCTCTTCAACCTCTCCTTCAGCAGAAGTGTTGACATTAGCTACTGAATGAGCTTCATCATCGTGTTCTTTTAAACAACAGCCATTATCTCTCCCCTAGGAGTCTCTCTGCGGCCTACAGTGTGGGAATGGTAGGAAGGTTTAGACCCACTTCTTCTCCCTGGGTTACACGAGTGGAGTACTCTGTTACCTGTGTCCTGCTTTCTGGGGCCTTCTACACCTCAGCACCATGGCCCTTTGGAGCTCTACAAAGCCAGCAGAGGGCCATAGCTTGAGTCTAACTTCTCACTCTGAAGGTGGCAAGTGAAACTTCCTCCTAGTGTGGTTTGGGAAATCAAAATAGGAAGCTGGGGTGCCACCTTTTCTGACTCTCAGGGCAGGTACAGACAAACAAAAGGTAGGCCTGGACCCTGTGGATGCTGAGCAATGAGGGGACCAGACAGGCCTGGGGCAGGGACAGGAGCTCCCTGTTGCTGAACTTATTTAAGCAGAGTGCGGCCGGACTCCTCTTGGGAACACCATGGGGATAGAAATCTGGGTAGAAGCAGAAGTGTAGGTCAGAGGCTTCATGGAGTGGGTATCTCTTCCTCTGGGGCAGGATAACCAGCATCTATTTGGAAGAAGCAAGCTTACCTTTCCCAAAAGTGAAGTCTTGTGTACTATGGTATGTGTGCGCAGAGCTGGGAGTGAAGCAGGTGCACAGTAAATGATATAATTTGATATTTAGGCAAACCCCAGAGAGTGAAAGCTAAAGAAAATCTTCCTGGCCAACAAGACAATTGAAACCGTCTTCTGTTCCCAGGAATTTCTAATCAGGGGCTGATGGGGACTGCCATTCCTCCTAGGGGGGTGGAATGACAAACCCAAGGTGAGTTTCAAGGAAGCTCACATGGAACAAGGCCCTCCTCCTTCTACAGGCCACGTGGGGCCTCAATAGGGGCAAAAAAAAAAAAAAAAAAAAAAGGATACATTTCTAAGCTCTGCACTAAGCTCTGCAGAATCCAGGAAGGTTGCCTCTGTCTTGCAGTCTGATTTTGAAGTAAGAAGGCCCTTCCTCAAGTGGAAACACCACTTGGGTGGGGTTGGGGTCCTGACAATTGACCGTAGCTAAATTTTCCTCAGGTCTAAATAGACCTGGTTTTTCCTTGCTGCTATCCTTGGGCGAGTAATTTAGTCCTTGTGACCATCTCATTCTTCACCTCCATGATGGAAAGCAAAGAGAGCTCCTCTCAGACCAACAGATACAGATCTTGAATTCGGGGTGCTCACCTAGAGCCTGGCACTTCAAACCTGAGGGATTCTTGTTAAAAATCACTCTAACTGCCCCCTTCGTAAGAACAGGCTGTTCTTCTCTTCCGGTGTACCTAAAGAAGCTGCCCAGAGGGAAAGAATTTCTTCTCTTGTCAGCAGTGGATACAAAGGCTGGGACCTAAAGATTAGGTCAAGGCCACAGATTCCAAGATTCCTGCCGAGCCTGAGGGCCCTAGATATGAACTCCCAGAAGCATGGCCTGAGCCTTCTCGTGAGGAAACTGGGCCATTACTCCCCGCTATGTTACTGTCACCTGGGCTGGGGGTCCCAGCCTCCTTCCAGTATCCCAGAACTTGCTTGTGTAAGTAACTTAATCTAACCTACTCCAGTCCCCTTCCCAGGAGCTTTACACCCCTCTCCATTCACGTTTGTTCTCAGCCTCTGGTCCCTTCCCTGAAGGAATTTTAAGTGCAGAAACCTAAAGTCATCGAAAGCCAGGTGTGGCAGGGTGAGGTGGGTAACCACACTGGACACTCACTCCTGGTGAAGGCAGGAGTGGCAGAGTGAGGTGGGTGACCACACTGGACACTCACTCCTGGTGAAGGCAGGAGTGGCAGAGTGAGGTGGGTGACCACACTGGACACTCACTCCTGGTGAAGGCAGGAGTGGCAGAGTGAGGTGGGTGACCACACTGGACACTCACTCCTGGTGAAGGCAGGAATGGCAGGTTAGGAGAACAAACACCTGATATTGATTCAAGATTGGACCCAAAGGTGATTCCCAAATAGAACAGCACAGTACAACAGATGTATATACCCCAAGGGCTCTGCTGTGAGGTTTCTGTCTGTCTTGGCCCTCTATAGCTCTGTTCTGGATCTGTGAGGAGCTAGCTGTGTGTTGTCTTGTCTCCTCCAGGAGCAGCAGTTTAAGAGCTACCCACTCATCCTCCAAGTGGATGCTTGAACTGTTTTCCCTTGTCCCTATAGAATGATGTCATCAAACATGGAACCCTGCCCACTTCCCAGTGAGTCAAGTCAATGGTTGCCACCCCAGGGGCTTTATTTTTAATATATGCCAGACCCCAGTCATCCCCAGTCTCTAGTGAAACCTTTTAAGAAACATTTCGCCTACACCTTACAGAGTACAAAATGTTCTGGTTCCATATATGGTAAGAGACAGCCTACAAGTTAGGCTAGCCCTGCTTACCTGGGCTCAGACAAGTCCTAGGTCAGGTGGAGAGCGAAGGTCCTGTCCTTCCCACTTTAGATTTCCATTGGTTTTCATTGGGCCATTAGCTAGACCCTGTTTTCTGCTGGTGAAGACTTCCAAGAAGAAGATCGTTAACACAGCATTGCACATAGTGCATCAGTGGGCACAGGGAAGGCATTGCTCACTGCACAGGTGGGCATAGGAATGGCACTGCTTACAGTGCATGGGGGGGCATAGGAAAGGCATTGCTCACTGCACAGGTGGGCATAGGAATGGCACTGTTCACCATGCGTAGGTAGGCATAGATACGACACTGCTCAGCATGCATGGGTGGGCATAGGCGTAGAGCAGGGCTCATAGAATCTGATCTGGGTTTAGTCCCCACCCCCACCCCACACACATACACAGTCATTTCCTGTTTCTGTGATCTGGGGCAGGCTCTGCCCTCCTGAGTCTCATCATCTAGATGATGAGAGATGATTACTCCCTTGCAGAGCTGCGAGCCCTCAGAAAAGGTCTGACAGATACTCAACAACAGCTCTGGCCTTTTCTGATTCTTCTCAATCTTCAAATCTCCTTGGACTCTGATCCCTCTTTCAGTGATCCCAGGCCTGTGGCTCCCTGAATTGTCACACCAGTGCTCCTCCTGGGTTCACTGCGTATGGTAACAGTTCACCCAGAAAGCTTCTGCCAGGGACTGCTACATTCTTTCTGATAGGCTCCCTGCCAGAGGAACCTCCGTCTCTAACTGGTATTGGCTGGAGTCAGCCCTCCCAGCACTGGGCACCCTGCTCTGATCCAGTCATGGGTCAGAGAGCTGGAAGGTAATATTGAAAGCACGCCTCAAACCACAGTGCATGCTGAGCCTGAGGTCTGATCCTCGGCCAGCATCCTACTTCCGGGTTAGAGCTGGAACCCGACAGAAGGGGAGAGGCCAGCCATCTTGTGTCTGCCCATTTCTACATAGATCTGAGGCCACAGTCTCTTTCTCAGGCTGGGCAGAAGGGAAAGTATGGTTTGAGCAGAGACTCCTGCCTTGCTCCTCTCTGGATGAATAGAGTGGTGACATTTAAAGACTGGTGTGGCCTGATTTGATGGAATGCCCCCCCCACATGGTGGCAAATGCAGCAACTGCCCTCTCAGTGTTCTCGGAAGTGTGTGAGAAGGAGGCCCTAGAAATGCCAAGCTGGAGGCCTCTGACTAAGCAGCTGTCCTCGGCAGAGGACGTGGATGTCCTGCCTCACTCATGGAGCCTGGGCAACACTGGCTATCTTGGCTCACTCTTCTATTTAAAAATATTGTGAGGTCTGGAGAGACGGCTCAGTGGTTAAGAGCATGAACTGCTCCAGCAATTTGGTTCCTGGCACCCAGGTCAGTTGGGTGGCACACAAGTGTCTGTAACTCCACTTGCGAAGGGTCCTACACCCACTTCTGGCCTCTGCTGGTACCTGCACTCGCATGCACATACGCAGATGTAAAAATAAACCAAACCATTACAAAATAGATAAAAGTTTTTATCTGGGTGTGGTGATCCGCTCCTGAAATTCCAGCGCTTGGGAGTGTGAAACAGAAGGATCAATGGAAGGGCCAGCTTGGGCTATATCTGTAATGACAATTTTGGAATTCTGGTTTCTTTAAAAGCCACAGAAGTATTATAAGAGTATGCTTTTGTTTTAATCCTAAGTGTGGGGTGTGGGCTACTTCCGATTGTCCGCAGCAGCTGACTGATTTGCCTCGAGCTCTCCAAGGCGCCTGATCTTGCCAGCGACAGTGTCTAAGATTGTGTGGTGTTTGGAATTCTGGGGACTTCTCAGGGAGTGTATAAATGCTAGGACCCCAATAGGTGGGTTCTTGGTGGGCTGCTGTTGGTTGTTTGTAGTTGTGATTTGTTAAGTAGTTGTTCAAAAGGAAGAAACTAAAACAACAAGAAGAAATTAGATATCCTGACAGCAAAGATCAAACGTTCCCCAAGGAATTCGATGCCCCCGATCGGCAAGAAGTAGTCTAACAATAACGATAATGTCGCCCCTTTCTGACCCCCGACTTTATTCAGCGATCTCTCTCTTTTCCTCTTTATCCCCTTTTCTCTCTTATGTACTGTGAGGGAGTTGAAAGGATAGAACAAGAGTGGAAAAGGGTAAAAGACACAAAGACACAACGTAGCCAGAGAAAAGCTACATATGTCCTAAGAACCCTATCTAAAAACCTGGTTGTTTTCCTTAGAAGACTAGGGAGGTGGCATCTGAGGAAATCCCCCATTACCCTAGCAGTTAAACTCACCAGTTATTTTCATCTATTTCCTTCCTACTGCACTGACAAATGGCAGAGGTGAAACTTCAAGTAATGATCCCCTATTCCTGTTTAAACAAAGAAAACCTTGATGTATTAATTTGCCTCTGGGATCCATGAACACAGACAGGTTTGGGACACAGCATGTCAGAAATTCCAGAAGAAACCATCAAACTTGGGCCCAATATAGTCTTCACATATTGGGGGAATGGACACACGCGCGCGCGCGCGCGCGCGCGCGCACGCACACACACACACACACACACACACACACACACACACACACACACACACACACACACTCCTGCTACCAGCTTTATGAGTTTCCCTTTCACATGTGGGTTATTATGATTTGTCACCAGTTAATTTGAGGGTATGCCAAGAGCTCATCTCTTCAGGTTCATCCCCGCCCACAGACATTTAATTGCTTCAGCTACAGAAAAGACCGTCCATTGCTACCACATTGCAATGTCACCCTTGCCATAAATCAAGTGACCTTATCTGAGTGGGTCTATTTCTGGCTTCGTGCTTCTGTCCCATTGCTCTGTTTGTCGGTCCTTGTGCTGTTTCTACAGTATATTAATTCTGGGAGCTTTATGGTAAACCTCGGTATATATTTAGTGTAGTCCTCCAACTTTGCTCTCTCAGATTGCTGCAGCTATTCCTGGTTCTCTGTTTCCCTGCACATTTTAGAATCAGTGTGTCAGTTTCTGCCACAAGAAATATGCTGAGCCTGAAATAAGTCTGTAGGTTGACTTGGGAGTAACTGACATCTTCACAGTGTGAACTCCTCAGCAGATGAACATTCTTTAATATCGCTAATAATGGTTTACGGCTTTCAATATGAAGTCATTTATTCCTGGGTGTTTGCTATTTTTAATGGTAGATGACAAATAGTGCCATTTCATTCCTCTCTTTTAAAATTTATCTTTATTTTGTTGTGCATGTGCATGTGTGTGCGTTGTTTATCAGCCTGCAGAGGCGTCAGATCAGTTCCAGGCCGCTGTGAGCTGCCATGTGGGTGCTGGGAACCAAGCTCAGGTCTTCTGTAAGAGCAGTAATTACTCTTAACCACTGAGCCATCTTTCCAGTCCTCCTCCTCTTCCTCCTCCTCCTCTTCCTCCTCCTTTCCCTCCTCCTCTTCCTCTTCTTCCTCTTCCTCCTCTTCCTCTTCCTCTTCTTCTTCTTCTTCTTCTTCCTCTTCCTCCTCTTCCTCCTCCTCCTCTTCCTCATCCTCTTTTTCTTTTTCTTCTATTTTTCGGAGCTGGGGACCGAACCCAGCTTCCTCATCCTCTTCTTCCTCCTCCTCTTCCTCCTCCTCCTCCTCCTCCTCCTCCTCTTCCTCCTCCTCCTCCTCCTCCTCTTCCTCCTCCTCCTCTCCTCTCTTCCTCCTCCTCCTCCTCCTCCTCCTCTTCTTCCTCTTCTTCCTTTCTTCTTCCTCTTTCTCTCTTCTTTTTCCTCTTCCTTTTCCTCTTCATCCTCTTCCTCTTCTTTTTCCTCTTCTTTTTCTCTTCTCTCTCCCTCCTCCTCTTCCTCCTCCTCCCCCTTCTCCTCCTCTTCTTCTCCTCTTCCTCTCCTCCTCTTCCTCCTCTTCCTCTTCTTCCTCCTCCTCCTCCTCTTCTTCTTCCTCCTCCTCCTCCTCTTCCTTTTCCTCCGCCTCTTCCTCCTCTTCTTATTCTTCCTCTTCCTCCTCCTCCTCTTTTTCCTCCTCCTCTTCCTCCTCCTCCTCTTCCTCCTCCTCTTCCTCCTCCTCCTCTTCCTCCTCCTCTTCCTCTTCCTCCTCCTCCTCTTCCTCCTAGACAGGCTCTCTAGCCCAGGCTGGCCTCAAACTCATACAATGCATGCTGGCCTTGAATGCCCGATCCTCTCACCTGCATCACAGGTGCGAGCTACCATGCACCACTTTATTTCATTTTATATTGAAATTCAATTAACTTTTACTTATGTTGACCTTGAATTAAGAACTTTCTAAATGAATTTGGTGGTTGCAGATTCTTCTGACTTTCCCACTTTCATAAATACGCTGTCCCAAGCCCAGTTGGCCTTCCTGTGTTTTGGATGAGCCCTGGTGGCCTTCCTTTAGGTTATAGATTTCCCATTGTTTAAATGGTCAGCCGATTTCTTAAATCTTGATCTGATCTCCTCTACCCGAAGCTCCACTGACTACTTCTGTTAGTCTCTAACCTCTGTGATCCCCTTGGCTGATGGTCTTTCTTCTCAAATCTCTCTACTGCCTCTGGGGAGAGCTTGTCAAGGAATAGCTGTTAGGGTGGATCTGGAAGGTATTAGAACTACTGATAACCACTTGATGCTGATGCCTTCCCTCCTCTAGAATCCCTGTGCAAGAGCCAAGAGCTGATCTCCTGGTGGGCATGGAGGAGTTGAAGAAATCAGGGTTCTTGAGGGAAGGCCTTGGGCAGTTCTTTTGTGTCTCTGGGTGTAAATACTCTAGGTTTCCCAGCTACAGAGGAAGCACGTGGATCTGTGTCTTAGTTAGGGTTTCTATTGCTGTGGTAAAACAGCATAACCAAAAGCAAGTTGGGGAGGAAAGGGTTAATTGGGCTTACAATTCCAGCTAGCAGTCCATCACTGAGGGAAGTCAGGACAGAAGCTGATGCAGGGGTAATGGAGGAGTGCTACTTACTGACTTACTCCTCATTGCAAACTCAGCCTGCTCTCTTACAGAGCCCAGGACCACCAGCCCAGGGATGGGACCACCCACAGATGAGCTGGGTCCTCCTCTCAATCATTAAGAAAATGCCCAACAGCCAGGTCTTATGGAGGCCCTTCCTCAATCAAGGTTACCTCCCTTCAGATAACTCGAGCTTATGTCAAGTTAACATAAAACTAGCCCACAGAGCCTGCTAACAACAGTCCAGGGAGAGGGTCTGCCTGAGAGGCTGTGGAGACTGGCCATGCTGACCGAAGCAAGAGGCAGAGGCCTAAGCGGTCCAGAGAGGCCCAGAACCTAGAGTTTTAGTCATGACCCCTAGAGAAGTAAATGAGAGGGGAAAGAACGTTGGCATCACTCCCAGACCCAAATCTACCCAAGTGTCAGTGTCTGAAGACCCCAAGCAGAGGCACAAGGTGAGAGAGAACACAGCTAGCGAGATGACCAGCAGTCTGTCGCTTGCTCCCCTCCCCCCACCCCACAAACACCACTAGACAGATAGGTAAGGAGTGCAGAGGCTCGAGTTGCTTGGGTAACCGTTCCAAGTCACTCCTATTTAGGGTAGAGACTCTCTGCAACTCATGATGCGTTTCAATGTAAAGTCTTCAGTCTACAGGGGTTCTGGCCTGTCTACTCTGTCTACAGTCTACTCTGCCCCTAGGGAATATTAGAGTCTGCTGATCTTCTAGGGGTGTGCCATGGATTCCACTGCCTTACATATGGCAAGTTCCTGGCGAGGAAGTGGTGGTCCTTCCACCTTTTCTTGGTGGTACTATTGCCTGCAGTCTCTCCAGAACCTACCGGAGTGATGGGGGAACTACCGTCTCTAGAATGAGAACAGTCGGAGACGGCAATGGCCCTGCACGGCAACTGTTCAATTGGAAGAGTAATCCAAACCTTCACAAGGAGAAACAGTGTGAGCTCTGTAAGTGCATTTGGAGTCCCAGCTACTCCAGAGACAGAGGCAGAGGGATAACCCTCTGGGAAACACAGTAAGACCCTGTTCAGAGTCAAAGACGTATTGGTCCGTTTCATTTCTGAAGTGTTTTGAGCTACTTCATATTCGAAGGCACTCAAGTGTGGTTTATCAGTATGTTTAGTCAAGCCTGGGACTCCCTAAGAGTGACCAGGACAACCCTTTGGAAGTCCCGCTACCCTCCAGGTCACCACCCCCCGCCCCCGCCTTCACATGATATCCACCCAGCCTGGGCATCAATGCTGCAGAGTGGCTGTTTGGCTTCTTGCTAATATTGCGTGTTGATTTAACAGGTTTTCTGTTAGTCAGCCAGCAACAAACAAGAGTTGACTGTGATGAAACTTTTAACAAGTCATTGACTCAGTTTACTAGTTTTGTCTAGGCCTTTCACATCTATGGCCATTTGTCGGGGAGGGGTGTTGCAGCTTAGATAGGGCCTTGCAATATAGTTCAAGCTAGCCTCAAACTCACAGCAATTCCCCTGCCACAACTTCCCAAGAGCTGGGATTACAGCCATATAATCCATAACATGAGGGCCCAGCTCACGTGTGTGTTCTTAAGTGAGATTGGGTCAGAGTTTCCTTTTCTTGAATTATTCGGCTAACCATGCCAGCTTCAGGCAACACGTCTGCTGGTTTCCTATCCCCCTGCTCTCTTTTTGTAATTTTTCAATGTGGATTGATGCTTGCAAAGGGCTTTTGGCTTTTATAAAAGCACTCCTTGGCAGGCAACTTGGCACAAGCAATAAGGTGGACACCTCTTTTTCTGGCTTGTAATCTATGTTGGCTATTGATTGATTGACTGATTGATTGATTGATTGATTGATTGATTGACTAAGGCATCTTTGTTGTTTCTATAACTGTTCTGCTGGGAGCCATCCATTTCCCCGAGGGAGTCCAGAAGAGAGTAAAGGAAGCATCAGGGACAGAGTAGTTATGTTGAGAGACACACAGAGGACTGAGCCCGATACTCAGTGCCCACTGAGCCACCCGGGATCCCTGGGACCAGCTCAGCTAACCCTCCTCTTATAGGCACCATGTTCCGTAAGAAGAAGAAGAAACGTCCTGAGATATCAGCCCCACAGAACTTCCAGCACCGTGTTCACACCTCATTTGACCCCAAGGAAGGCAAGTTCGTGGGCCTGCCCCCACAATGGCAGAACATCCTGGATACTCTGAGGCGGCCCAAGCCTGTGGTGGATCCTTCTCGAATCACACGGGTGCAGTTGCAGCCCATGAAGGTAAGGGGGACAGACTTATAGCCATGTTCAGTCTCTCCTACTCCATAGGAAGCAGTCTGTGAGACCCCAGAGGCACCAGGAGGGGTCACTTGGGTATCAGAATCAAGTCTCTTGTCTCAGTTCTCTGCTAATCAGCCTTCCCACCTGGAGAGAATTTTAAGCCGGGTGTTGGGGCTCTCAATTATAAGCCCAGCGCTTGACAGGCTGAAGCAGTCATATTGCTAGGAGTTGGAGGGCTAGCCTTGGCCACAGTGTGAGGCCCTAGATTGGAAAAAATACCCCTCAAACCAGGGGTAGCTGTCACAGATCAGTAGTCACATAGGGAGATCTAAGAGTTGGTTGGTAGTTGAGGTCAGGAGACTTGTCATAGAGTATGGGAGGTGGGGTGGGGGGCAAAGCCCCAGAACTGGTTTTCTCACACCTTGCTCTGAAGACCACTGGAAGATCTAGAGTCTGAAGTGCCTCTTCTGTCTGAAGTGTCTCTTCTGAGTTTGCCAGCTCCCTAGGCACAGCTGACCACACACTTTTCATGTTGGACCCTAACCCTGTGGCTACCCTACCTATCTGTCCTGCTTCAGGGCCTTCTCCCTGCCTCCTTATAAACAGACAGCACAGCATGGGCCTGACCCACTGTGAACACAGCCGATTATCTCAAATCCTAACAGATGGATGGTGATAGCGGAGGTGTGTGGGTGGGATTACTCCCCAGGGTCCCCTGGGAGGCTCTGAGCCACCCCCTGCCACGAAGGGGCCGTTTCTTCATACTCTTCTGTCTTCCTCTACAGACGGTGGTACGGGGCAGCTCAGTGCCCACAGAGGGCTACATCTCGGGGCTGCTCAACGACATTCAGAAGTTGTCAGCTATCAGCTCCAACACTCTGCGTGGACGCAGCCCCACCAGCCGGCGGCGGGCACAGTCCCTGGGGCTGCTAGGAGATGATCAGTGGGCGGCTGACCCGGATATGTACCTCCAAAGTCCTCAGTCTGAGCGCACTGATCCCCATGGCCTCTACCTCAGCTGTAATGGGGGCACACCAGCAGGTCACAGGCAAACGCCATGGCCAGAACCACAGAGCCCACAGGCCCTGCCCAATGGCATGGCTGCCAAGGCACAGTCGCTGGGCCCCGCTGAGTTCCAGGGTGCCTCCCAACGCTGCCTGCAGCTGGGTGCCTGCCTACAGAGTTCCCCACCTGGTACCTCACCCCCTATGGCCACAGGGAGGCGTGGGGTGAAGGTTACCAAGCATAGCTCCGAAGAGGCTCGACCACAATCTTGCCTGGTGGGCTCAGCCATTGGCAGACCAGGTGGAGAAGGCAGCCCCAGCCCTAAGACCCAGGAAAGCAGCCTCAAGCACCGGCTCTTCCGCAGCATGTTCCTGTCCACTCCCGCCACAGGCTCTGCAAGCAGCAGCAAGCCGGTCCCTCTGCCACAGAACAAGGTATATGATCTGGGGCTTCCTCCTGGGGTCACTCTAAGGAGGACAAGAAAGCACACCTAGCAGACATCTGTAGGCCAATAAGTATTAGAGATGCCAAGCCTAGAGGGGCCCTCCCCACTCACTGAATGAGGATAAGAATGTGGGAAAACAAAATGGCCGACTAGAGTGGTCTAGGCTAATGGATAGGGCCTGAATTCACCATCCGAATTCATGTCTTCCAAAGGCTTCCATGTGTGAGTCACAGGCTGTAACTCAAGTCATTTCAGGTAGAGAGAAGAGGACACTGTGGCTGACATTTCTGTTCTCTGAGGCCTGGCAGTCCACGCTGAGAGGCAGACCCTCCTTTAAAAGCACCTTTAACCAAAATCTCAGGACAGAACCTCAAGGCCCAACTAGGGATGTGTGCCCTTACCTGGAAAGGGCAGGGTCTCTCTGCCTCCCTCTTTGGGGGGCAGTTCTGAAGCCCTCTGCTTCCCTGAGAACTGCAGGAGATTCTGGGTATCGCTCACTGCCTACAATGACCGCCTCCTCTTTCTCTTTTTCCTTTTCTCTCCATAGTTCTTTCTTCCCCAAGGTGTCATGAGAAAACCAAAGGGTCAAAGAAGAATCAGGCTTCAGTTCTCACTTCTACCGTAGTGTGTGATTAATTCCTTAATGTCCCTGGAGGGGTACAACTTTCCAGAGGGTGCGCGCTATGAGAATCACGAGGACTGACTTTGCACCAGAACTTGGAGTAGCAGGACAGAGAGAGGGTTCTTTCCTGAGACAAAGAGAGGAGGCAGTCTGGGTGGCAATTCTTGGCAGGCAGATTAGTATGTTTTCCTCCTTGCCTGCCTGCCCATTCTATCTGCAGTGACAGGACTGCCATTTCCCATTTGGCAGATGACCCACTCAGAGTGAGCTAATGCTAGGGTCTCCAGTGGATCACAGGAGCAAGCAGGGAAGGTCAGGTCATCCTGTCTCAGGCCTTCCAGCCTCCTAGATCTTCTCTACGGAGTTTTGCAGTCATGGGATAGTTATCATCTAGCCCCTGAAAGACAGGATAAGCTTGAGGGTTTTAAGCTATGTACGCCTAAGAAACAGCTGCTGACAGTGGTGGGGCCTCCCCTTGAGCAGGGAGGGCATTGAGAGCAAGCTGGATCCTTTGCTGTGGTGATGGTATGACTGTGGTCTAACCTGAACTGGAGAATGACCTGAGCCAACAAGTGCTCCAGGTCACTTCCAGCTGAGGCACTGAGGAGGCCTGTGGGTTCATATGCTCCTGCCCCTCACATATCTGTGACATTAGGGGGTCTCTTCAAGGCTGTGACTTGGGCAGGGCATAGCACTAGGGAGGTGAGGGTCAATTGACCCCTCTGTCTGCTTGGGCGAGCTTCAGGGCTCCAAAGGAAAGAGGTGCTATGCTGAACAGGGCACTGACATCATTTGTTTGAACTGCCAGTCACCGTGATGTCCATCCCCATGAGTGACACTGGATGGGTACTGAGAACCCTCATGGGCCATTCTGATACACCAGAAGAGGGCATGGGATCTCTTTACAGATGGTTGTGAGCCACCATGTGGTTGCTGGGAATTGAACTCAGGACCTCTGGAAGAGCAGTCAGTGCTCTTAACCACTGAGCCATCTCTCCAGCCCCTCATGGGCCATTCTGTATGCCAGGGCACTCCCACAGTGGAAGTACTTGGTGGTTGTCATGGGCTCAGAGACAGCATGGTTCCACTCAGGGGAGTAGTTTAATTTGAAGTCGACTTTCCAGATAAACGCTCTCCTGGCTGGGGCTCTTAAAGACATGGCAGCTATCACTGTGTACTTGCAGACTCCTAGAAAGGCCCTGGTAGCTTCAGGAGATTGCCTTGAGTGAGTTCAGTGCTGTGGCCATGTCCAAACCCTAGTGAGTGCAGACATCAGCCCCTGGGGTAGATTAGGGGAACCCTAAGCAGCCGTCTGTGTAGTCCCTGGAGGGTCCCTCTCCATGTGCCTTTTAAAGATACAAGACCCATAAAGGGGTGGTGAGGGGTGGGCTCCTTTTGCTCCAGCACAGGAAGACTTGAACTCAGATGGGAGAGGGCTTCACCAGCTTTCGGGGATGGGCAGTCTTCCCTCTGCCTCATCCCACAACTGAGCCTCTGAGGCTAGGTCCCCACTTCCTTCTCCAAGGGTTCTTCAGCTAAGAGCCTAATCTCCTAGCTACACAGCCTCACAAGACACACGGCAGCCATGGCTTCTTCCCTGTCTTGGTTCTGGGAGTCAGTCACAGCTACCCAGGGCCTCTTCCACTCACACCAGCCTCTCTGAGAAATTTGTCTCCCTGAGGTTGCTTGTCATTTGACCGAGAAGAAATACCCAGCTGGAGGACACCCAGGGGACTTACTGTCTTTGTCTTCCCTGGAGCTGTAGAATGGGTATACAGAGATGCTCTTGAGCCTGTCACCTGGGAAGTTAGGGGACACATCTGCTGCTCTGGTTAGGTTCAGCTTCATTGTTTGCTTCCCCCACTTAATCTGAAGTCCTGGGTGATCCTGCTAGGGTCCAGGCCACAGCAGCCAACCCTGCCTCTAGGAAGCTTATCTCAAATGTTCTTTAACTCACCCAGTATTGTCTCTCCTTGTCTTCACAGCTCAATTCTGCTTTCCGACCACCACAAAAAGATTCCTCTTCAAACCTGGTAGCCAAGGCCCAGTCCTTGCCCTCAGATCAGCCCACGGGGACCTTCAGTCCTCTGACCACCTCAGATACCAGCAGTCCCCAGAAGTCCCTCCGCACAGCCCCAGCCACTGGTCCACTTCCAGGCCGGTCTTCTCCAGCAGGCTCCCCCCGCACCCGGCATGCCCAGATCAGCACCAGCAATCTATACCTGCCCCAGGACCCCACAGTGGCCAAGGGGGCCCTGGGCGGCGAAGACACAGGCATCGTAACACATGAGCAGTTCAAAGCTGCGCTCAGGATGGTGGTGGACCAGGGTGACCCTCGGCTGCTGCTGGACAGCTATGTGAAGATTGGGGAGGGCTCCACGGGCATTGTGTGTCTGGCCCGGGAGAAGCATTCAGGTCGCCAGGTAGCAGTCAAGATGATGGACCTCAGAAAGCAGCAACGCAGGGAGCTGCTCTTTAATGAGGTGGGAACCTGGTGGAATGCCAGCCGGGCAGTAAAAGTGTTCAATGAGGCTCAGCACATGGGGCCAACATAGCAGGGGGAAGGGGGGCCTGACCATGGGATACCGTGTCAGGGACTCTGGTCTCTCTCTGCCCTCAGGTGGTGATCATGCGTGACTACCAGCACCTCAATGTGGTGGAGATGTACAAGAGTTACCTGGTAGGAGAGGAGCTGTGGGTGCTGATGGAGTTCCTGCAGGGCGGGGCCCTCACAGACATCATCTCCCAAGTCAGGTGGGCAGTTGAAAGGGCTGGGCTGAGGGAAGACCACCCCAACACTGCTTTGATGTGGAGATCAGTGGCCTCTGGCCAGTAGAACTAATCATTTTAGACTCCTGCCTATTTGGGGCAACTGAGACTCCATGGTCTTAGAAAAACGGGCAAGAGAAAGTGTACTCCAGGGTTACAGCCTGCAGAGTATGCGCTTAGGAGTTGTAGGTCCCTTTGCCTGGGACTCCTGTCTACCCAACCCAGCCACCCTGACCTCATGGCTCTCCCATGGGTGGCTTGCCTTCCCTGTCCAGCCACCCTGACCTCATGGCTCTCCCATGGGTGGCTTGCCTTCCCTGTCCAGCCACCCTGACCTCATGGCTCTCCCATGGGTGGCTTGCCTTCCCTGTCCAGCCACCCTGACCTCATGGCTCTCCCATGGGTGGCTGCCTTCCCTGTCCAGACTCAATGAGGAACAGATTGCTACTGTATGTGAAGCTGTGCTTCAGGCCTTGGCTTACCTGCACGCCCAGGGTGTCATCCACCGAGACATCAAGAGTGATTCCATCCTGCTGACCCTTGATGGCAGGGTAGGTCCTCCCTTTTCACAGCTCAGCTGCCCACCCCCTCCTCTCTGGCGTCACTTCTCTTCCCGGTCTCTACCTACTTCCTTTCCAACTCCAGGTGAAGCTCTCAGACTTTGGGTTCTGTGCTCAGATCAGCAAAGATGTGCCCAAGAGAAAGTCTCTCGTAGGAACTCCATACTGGATGGCTCCTGAGGTGATCTCCAGATCCCTGTATGCTACTGAGGTAACTATTCCCTCCACCCAAGGCCTCCTGGTTTAGAAGACCATGTAACTCCTCTATCTTGCACGTATTAAGTATTTCCACCACTAATTACCCCAGTTCTGAGGTCCTCACTTAATCAGTACCTGTCCCCTGCTTCCTTTTTGAGACAGGGTCTCAATATGTCCTGGATTTCCTATACTCACTACTTAGATCAAACTGGCCTTAACTCACAGGAATATGCCTGCTCCCCCCATCTTCTAAATGCTGGGGTTAAAGGCCCACTACACCCGAACCTTCCTCCCTGTTTTAACGGAGTTACCCTCACCTGGACTTCACTATGGGGCAGGCCCTGCCACACACTCCTCTCTCCAGCTCAAGGAAACAGTGCCCAGTGTTCTCCATGGGTGGTGGTTTCTATGATCCCTGGCCACTCATACAAAGGGGGCTAAGCATAGGGCATCTGACTGGGGTCAGGGGCAGCCTCTCCAGGACACCTGGAAGGGGACAAGCTGCTCCGTCCAACACACTGCCACCAAGAGCCAGACCCCAGCAGTAGAGTCAGGGCTATTCTCCTGCAGGTGGATATCTGGTCTCTGGGCATCATGGTGATTGAGATGGTGGATGGAGAACCCCCTTACTTCAGCGACTCCCCAGTGCAAGCCATGAAGAGGCTCCGGGACAGCCCCCCACCCAAGCTAAAGAACTCTTACAAGGTCAGTTACTGTGTTAGGTGTGAACTCCCCAACCTCATACCCCCAAGCCCATTTCTTGTGAGACAAGAGGACAGGGACGTGGGTACCATGGAATCAGAAGGGTACACACACACACACACACACATACACACACACACACACACACACACGTACGTATATATACACTTTTGTTCCATAAAACCTGTGCTGGGTGCAAAGTCACATGTATGTACCAACTCCCAGGTTCATGTCAACAGGTTCCCACCTGCATCTGCAGCAGGAGAGCCACTCCTCAGCAGGCTCTTGACAGGAACCCACCTATACCTACGAGGAGCCCTAGCTTTCTCCAGAGTGCAAATCCTTCCATCTTACCTGTCTGGGGCCCCATACCATAGTGCCATCACATCAATGGGTTTTTCCTCTTGTATGACACTTCCCGACCATAGCTGAGCCACTGTTTGCACCTCAGAACCAGTATATACACTTATTATAATTAACTCTCTCCTGTCAAATCCATCCACCTGCTGCTGGATTGGCACAGGACAGACACCTAATGGTACTGCCACCTGGTGGCCAAATCTAGAAATGTCCCGGAGGATTGAAGCACAAGTTTCTAATAGGCTCTAAGACAGCTTGGGCCATGGAGACGGCCCTGAGAAGCTGATGAGCCGGTCTCAAAAAGCACCGTTAGTTAACTGCCCCAGGAGGCAGCCTTCTGTAGCATCCCAAGGCAGCCTGGCAGATCAGGAACTGGATCTCGGATGCCAGTTCCATGCCCCTTTCGCAGAGCTGCAGAGCCTAATGCCCAGAACCCCGAGAAGCAGGCAGGCGGAATGGGCCGTGTACGGAACCCAGCTACCGAGACTTCCAGACATCCTCATCCCATTCATTGCTCTGCCACTCTCAGAACAGGTGAAATGGCCTCCTTCTGCCTGATACTCCGACGCTCAGTGAACCTGGGAGGAACCAGGAAGTAAGAAAGCAGAGAAGATGAGGTGTGACATAGTGGGGGGGCCCCAGCAGTGAGACCACAGAGAAATGACTGCGAGCCACGGCTTCCCCTCACTGCTCTATTCCACAGGTCTCTCCAGTGCTGCGAGACTTCCTGGAACGAATGCTGGTACGGGAACCCCAAGAGAGAGCCACAGCCCAGGAGCTCCTGGATCACCCCTTTCTGCTGCAGACGGGGCTGCCCGAGTGTCTGGTGCCTCTGATACAGCTCTACCGCAAGCAGACCTCCACCTGCTGAGCCCACGCCCAGGGTGCACCTGCCACCTGTGTCCACAGGCCAAGGACGCTGGGCAGCCATTCCCGTGGCAGGGCTGATCTGCCATGTTCTCTCAGTATTCTCTCCAAAGATTGAATGTGAAGTTCCATCCCTTCCCTTTTGCCCTTTTGCCCACTGGGCTAGGCCGGACCTGCCCCCTCAGCCTCACTCCCCAGAGTCCCAGTTGCCTTTGGGATGACAGTGACCCCTTCTGCAGGTTTGGCCCTTTGTTATTTGCACAGGGATGTTTCTAAGAAACATGGAGAGTGGTGCTCCTGGCCCCAAGCCAGCAAAGCTGACAGGCTGCTGCAGATTTTTAAAGGCAGTGTCCACAGTGACCAGGGCCACCAAGAGGGTGCATGCTCCTCCTTCACACGGACACTTGCTATTCTCAGCTAAAGCTTCAAACCCTGGAGTCCCAGAGGGCCACGGGGAAGGATTTCACTGCCCAAATCCTTCTTCCTCCTTTGGTCTGACTTCGGGAAGCCCCACTTGCACCTGTTTCCTGTCTGTCCCCTGGCACTGCCTCTCCCTAGAAAGCCTCTACAGAACTGTGAATCGCCTGTGTGTGGGCCACGGGAGCAGCAAGGGGGAATCTTCTGAGAGAGTGGGATTGGCAGTAAATGTGGTTCCATTTTCCAGGACGTAGAGAACATATTCTCATTCTCATTCTCATTCTCATCTCTCTCTCTCTCTCTCTCTCTCTCTCTCTCTCTCTCTCTCTCTCTCTCTCTCTCTCTGTCTCTCTCTCTCTCTCTCTCTCTCTCTCTCTCTCTCTCTCTCTCTCTCTCTCTCTCTCTCTGTGTGTGTGTGTGTGTGTGTGTGTGTGTGTGTGTGTGTAAACTTTCCCCAAAAGCCCAGGTCCTTCCAGTTACCCACAGAGAGCCTCAGAAGAGCTGCCCACCTCTTTTCTACCAAGCTCCACTTTGGACCTGGCTTTCTGCCTCTCAAGTCCCATGTTCTTACCTAAAACAGTGAAGGGGTGTGTATGTCAAGTCTAACACATGCTGGGGGCCCTCAAGTTTCTGAGCTTCTCCCATACTAAGGCAGGAATAGTAAGGAATAAACTGTTTTACCTGTCAGCAACTTCTCAGTAGCCAGATCAGGGACCCCTCCTCATCAGAACCCTGGGCTGGGACAGAAAGGTGAACCACCTCCAGGGAGGAGGTCCCTCATGCCAAGGGATGTGCACCTCCTTGTGTGAGCCTGCTGCCCCAGCTGCCCTGCAGATACTTCCTGCCTCCCTGACCTTCCTCCCTTCCCACCTTCCTGGCTGTTGTGAGACAGGGAATGCCAAGGAAGAACTCCAGTGTCTGGACCCTATCCAGATAATATTTTTAGACTCCTCTGCTCCCTGATGACCTGCATTAGGGCAAAAAAAATTGCAAGGTCTTTTTTTTTTTTTTAAAGGGTCAGAGTTTTAAAAAACAAAAGCATCCTTCCCTAGAAATTTTTGTGACTTGTTTGCACTTGTGCCTGTTTTAAATTAAACTAAATGTTCGAACCTTTGAGTTTTTCATTCTCTGGGACTGGAGCCAGGCTTTCTTGGAGCTGGATGCCCTTGGAGTGGGTGCCTGGTGGGCTCCTCTGTGGTTACTTGAGTCCACAAAACACACAGCTTCTTTGGCTTGGACACCTGCAATGAGGGCAGAGGAAGGAGGAGACAGAAATGGAAGGCCCTAGGGATGGAAGCAAAGGGGAAAGAAGCCCTCTGGTTAGGACGGAGCCTTCTGAGGAACCACTGGGTGGAGGTTATGGGAGGGCTCTGGCAACCTGTGGCCAGAGAGGCTGACCTCTTTCAACTTTGGTTTCTCCCTTCTCCTGGTCTTCAGGCTGCCCATAGAAAGTTTCTTGAAATTTCTACCTATGAGAAAGCAGCCTGTGTTGATTTCTTAAAACTGAAAGACTGAAATTTCAAAAGAGCAGAAAAGTAGCCAGAAACTCCCCTGGGGTTGGGGAGTGGGAAAAGTGGCCTTTTAACTTTTACTCTGACAGTGATTCCAATCTTCCTTTTCTGAGCTTTATACCCAACACAATGCTCATTGAAACCACTTAACTTGGAGCAAGGAGCCATACCCAGACCTGGCCCCAGTCCCGGCCCGGAAGCAGCCCCTATGACTCTCTAGCTGTAGAATGGCCATGGCCAAGGCTGATGAAGGTAGGGCATCCACCAAATCAAGTGTGTGCTTCTGTCTTTTCAAAGGAAGCCAAGAGGCAGCAGTGAGCAGGAGGTAAAGAGAGGCCAGTTCTCCCAACAGAACAACACTGGGTTTATTAGCTGCTCCTACCCCTGCTGGTCTTTTTCGGCACACTGCTCCACACGCATGCGCCGATGCCCTTTACACCATACCAAAACCAACCAGCGCTAAGTGCCAGTGGCTGGGGCGACTCTTCACAATGATGACAATGATAGGAAAAGCAGAATATGCAGCAAAGTCACTTCTACACCGGGAGGGGACAGGGAGGACCGCAGCCTCAGTATACCTAGAGCTAGCAGGAAGTCTGGAGAGAGTAAAGTGTGCTGGAGTTCTGTACAGAGCCTGCTAAGGCTTAGCTGAGGCTAAGGGCAGACAACAAGGCCCACAACTCAGTTGAGATGGGAAAGATCTACAGTGTATCAGAAATGTCACTTCTGACCATCCATCTTCCAGCAACTCCACAGAGCAGACAGGAGTAAGCATTTACCCAACAGAGACTCACCAAGGTGATGCTCCCACAGGGTACACATCAGTGACACTGAATGGTTGACAGCACCCCTGGACACAATGTGTGAAGCAGATTTCACGGTACTTGTAAGCCAAAAAAAAAAAAAAAAGTATCCTTACACCATTAAAAACATCACTAAAAGTAAACATTGTTGAAAATGGAATGTGAGTGAGGAAGGGTCAGAGGAAAAACACTACTCACTTGGAGTGTCCCAGCCCGGACCTCCTCTGACTTTTCAGACACTGTGGTATACTGCTCTTCTGACCCTCAGGGTGAGAAAAGGTAGGTGTGTGTGTGTATGAGTTTGGGGGGCAGAGGCTGGGGACGTCTATCTGTGTGTGTCCAGGAGGGGTGGGGTGGCAGAGAGATCACCCCAGAATGGATAGCAACTGTCCTAAGACAACACACATGGTCAGGTCAAGGTTCAGAAGCAACAAGGGTTGGCAGCTCCGGCTGTTCTAAAGATAGCAGGAGATCTTCCAACAGTACCCTTCGCTTGCAAAATGACTTGGGGTTCTTGGTGGGCTTCTGAGCACTTCTTACTACACTCAGTGCTGACTTTCTTGTTCACTGTTCCTCACTTCATTGAAGTGAAGCGACTTCAAGTATCCGGATTTAACATTTTACGAGAGGAACACGCTTCATGGGTAAAAAGCACACAGAGGGAGAAGTTACACATCGATGATCTCCCGATGAAAGCCAAGTCTGAGCTCCCAGGGCGCAGCGAGGAGAGTGCAGAGGTGCCACCAGGGGGCAGCAAGGATTACCGTCCTAATTGTGGGCTGGCGCGCAGCCTCGGACGCCAGCGAGGAAGAGCAGGAACTGCCGAGCTCTCTGGCCTCGGCAAAAACTGGTTTCCGACTTCCTACCCTTCTACCGCAGACCCAGTTTCTGAGCACCAGCATTCTCTCTTGGCAGATCCCTCGGAGTGACTGGTGAGAAACCTTTCCACAAAGATGATCTTCCACAAAGATCAACGTCTTAAAAGACTTTATCGCAGGCAAGTGCGGGGTTACATGCTCACTCTTCCGGGTTCACAAACAAAAACCCGAGGTACTATTACGGCCAGAAAACTTTCTCTGCCTTGAAGCAGGACTTTTTACCCCACCTTGCTGATACAGATCTTCCACCAGGAGCTAACACTGACACTGGGGTCGTAGAGCATGCAACCTGCCAAACTCCTTTCTTCGCCCCCTCTCTGGGGCGGTACAGTGTTGGAGGGCAGGGGCGGAGAGGGAGAGGACAAAAGACTTCGCGGGGAGGGGGGCTAACTACTTCTCCACAGTTGCCTCTGACTCACTAATCTGCCCAGTAATAAAAGCTGGAAGCTGGGCTGGGCCTGCATCCCACGCGGTGGAGCTCAGGCAGGGGTCCTTGGTCTCGATCTAGCATCCATCATCTGCCCTGCCCTCCATTAACAGCCCAGCAAGAAGCAGGAGACATTTAGCAGCCCCTTCCTATGCTTTCTCGGGAGTTTGATGTAATTTAGACCGGGACCTGCGGTTCGTGTGGGCTCTCGACTCCCGCGCCCGCCGCCGTTTAACGTTGCAAACACTCTAGTCAATTATCCCCCTTGCGGAGGTGCTATTTAAAGAGACGTTGTCAGTTTCTTAAGCCTCCGATCAGACCTGCTGCTTTCTGCTTCATACACAAAGGCTCAAAACACGAGTTCTTTTGAGGGTTGGGAGAAATACAATTAAGCAAGTCCTTCCTAGCTGTTCCACCCTCCTGGAGCACCCACGTGCGGAATGGGGGAGCTGGGAGGAAGGAAGAGGTGGGGTGCTATGTCCTTTCCATTTCAGGCCTCCGGGAGGAAGTGGAAATATAAGTAAGGCTGGGCCGAGATGAGGGAAGCATTGAACCTCAGAGATGAAGTTCAACTGCAATCCTTTTGGGGGTCAAGCTGCCCCAGAAGCCAAGAGTTAGTAGGGGCTTGCAGTAGCAAGCCTACGATGCCAATGAAGTTGAATCCTGGGTCTGACTGAGACAGAGTCAAAGGAAGTTTATTTCCCAGAAGGGAAAGCTAGTAAATACCTAAAGGGGGTATTAAGTTCCAAAATATCTTTGCCTTGAATGAGGAGTTTCTGCCTCAGAAAACCTTAACCACTGGATTGCTTCATAATCAGCACTCTTGTCCAAAAAGCTTATGGGGCTACCTCGTTTCCTCCCTTTCTCCAACCTTATAGGGAAGGGAGACTTCGGTAGTTGGTCAACTCTTATGGTCAGCATCAGCAGGCACAGTCGCCTGGGTCCTTGTTCTCCAGAGCCGGTTCTACTGCTGCCTTGGCTGCCAAGGTGATAGGGAAAGTTAGAAATAGGCAGGGGATCCTGCAGGAACCGAGCCTAGGCAGCTGAACCTCAGGGCTGGGATTGGGGTTGAACCGTCCACCTTTCTGACTAGAAAGCTGAAGCCTACAGAAGCAGCCGTTCACACCTCCTTTTTCCCCAGGACAAGAAAGCCACGTTGGAGGAAGGTGGGAGATTTACATAGGAAATACCAATGAGCACACAAAAAGATGGGATCTCTACATCTGGTAGAGGTCTACAGGAGGTCTCCCTTTAGCAGTGGGGACTGGGGGGGGGTCAGCAAATTGCAGAGAAAGGAAGGACTTGGAGCAAAGGGAGACATCTCAGTAACTAGAGACAGTGGACTTTTACAGGGCTCGACCTTCGTGCTCCTTACCGCTGAGCCTGAAGTACCACAGCCTCTGTGCCCGCCTGCCAAGGCTTTGGCCCAGGCACTGAGAAAGGCAGAGCATTGTTCTCTAATTCTGGACCACTCTCAGGCCCTGAAGCCTCCCCGACCAGGCTGGGGATGTCTGGGGCTGTGGAACGTCGGCGCAAACCCAGGCGGCCAGAGCCGGGGCCACCCTCGGGATGAGGACTAAGGCCGACCGGGGCTTGCATTAAGGCTAGTGGCGCTCCCTCCAGCACCTCATGTGAACGCCACCGCCCACTCCCCGAAGACTGGGGTGAGTTTGGTCGAGCCATCAGAGCTCCTGCCCTAAGGCGTGCTGTCTCCTCCTCCGTCATGGTACCCAGAGCTAGGCTCATGCTCCGGCCCAACTCTGGCCTCTCGCTGCCTTGTGCCCTATGACGGCCCGAGCCCTTGCCAGCAGAGGCAAGCTCACCTCCGTGGCCGTGGCCGTGGCCATGGCCGTGACCGTGGCCGCCGGCAGCTCGCGCAAACCGTGCCAAAAGAGGACGCGGCAGACGACGGGGGCTGGGACGTCGACGCTCTGGGCTGGGCACCGGGGCAGAGTGGCCAGGGGGACTGTCGGAGTTGGAGCCCCGGGCCGCTGCCGCAGCCGCTGCCCGACCCCAAGGCCCGGTGAGGGCTTGCACACAGGTCCCGTGGCCGCGGGAGGCAGCGAGCTGCAGCGCGGTGAGGCCCGCACGGTTGGTGCGGTCAAGGCGTAAGCCCAGGCGGCGGAAAGAGCGCACCAAGAACTCCAGCACCGCCCCGTGGCCGCACGCCGCCGCCCACATCACCGGGCTGTTGCCCGCCGAGTCCGTCGCCTCCGGATCGCCGCTGTACTGCACCAGCAGCTGCACGGCGTCTAAGTGGCCTCGCTCGCAGGCCAGGCTGAGTGCAGTGCGGCCGCGCTCGTCCCGCAGGTTCACGGCCGCACCCTGCTCTAACAGCAGTCGCACGAAGCGCGAGCGCATCGCGGGGTCCGGCAGCCCCACGGCCACCATGAGCGGCGTCCGGCCCTGCTCGGCGCGGCAGTCGATGATGCTGCGGTCCAGCGCGTCCAGCACGAAGCGGGCCAAGTGGACTTTGCCCGCCTGCATGGCCTCAAGGAAGGTGCGCGTACCCGCTCGGGGGCACAGGTCCTTGGGCTTGAGCATGGCTCCGGCCGCCGCGCCCGGGAAGTCCAACAGCTCCGCACGGGGGCGCCCCTGTTCCCTTACCCCACGGGGCTACGGCCCCGGCCAGGACACCGGTACCGCTCTTCCCGCGCGGTGCGTAGGTGGCTGCAGCCGAGTCTCCTGCAGTTCCGGCTCGGGTCTCCCTGCCTCTTCGCTGCCTCGCTGCTCCCGGGACGTCTTGCTTTTCCTCCCTGGCCCCCGCCCGGAGGTGGCTGTTTGTTGCTTCTGACTCCCGCTCAAGCTCGGCCTCCTCAACTCTTGGGCCCTCTTCCCTGTATCCGACGCCCCTTGGTCCCTCGTGGCTTGGAGCAGCGCCACTCACCGGTACCCCGGGCAGCCCCTGCTCCCCTGCTGAGCGGGTGGCTCCCGCCTGGCGCGCCTGCCTCCAGCCTCGGCGGGGAGCGCTGCTCCTCCAGCTCCCGGAGCCTCTCCCCACCTCCTCCTCTCTTGCGGGGGCCGGGACGCTTGCTTTTTTACTTAGGGGGCTCAGCGGCTCGTGAGGTACCCGACGCCTAGATACCTGGCTTTATAGCTTCGGGGGTCTCCATGGCAATGGCTGCTCTGGAAGCAGGCTGCACCTTCAGGGCAGAGACGGACAGGGCGAGGGAGACCGCCCCTGACCCCCCACCCCTTCGTGGGCCACGAAGTTGGGGAGCGGCTCCTCCTCCGCGCTCCCCTGGGAATGCGGCGGCGGTTGCGGGGCGGGGGCGGAGGCTGCTCGCCGGGGGCCACATGCACCCGGCGGGGCCAATCCTAAAGTCTCAGTCTTCTTTCCCCGCCCCCCGCCTCCGCCAGAATCGGTAGCCTCGGCTGCTTAGAAACTGGCGGGAGCTCCTACCATCGGTTCTAGGTTAAAGGGACTGGGACCCCACGAGGACAGAACTGGACAATGCACGAACTTGAGGTGGGCCAGAGACAGAGGTGGAGTAATTTGGGGTATGAGGCATTTGTGCTCCGGACTGAGGGCGCTCAGTCTGGCTGATAACTGCCATCTAAAGTGCAGCGAATCACAGTCACACACAATTGTGCCTCCCGCACACGCTCACTCAGAGCAGGGCGGGGGTGCATTCTCCAATCTCAGACGTCTCCAAACCTGACAGCGCGCCCGCGTGCCAGCTCCACGGTCGGTCGGTCGCTGAGGAGCAAGCTGACTAGACACTGCCCGCTGTGACCCAGGGCAGGTGCCTTAGGATCTGAGACTGTGCAGGCATCAGGACTCCCCAGGTACTGTCCCCTCAAGGATGAGCTAGGGCTAAAGTCTAGGAAAGGGCAAAAGACACAAGCAAGAATTCCCCCAGAAGGCTGGATTCTCTTGAGCACAAAAACCATCTCTAGGCCACAGAGCTCTCGACCTGACCCCCTAAAGAAAGAACCTGAGATCCATTTTTTTTTTCCAGTCAGATGTGTGGAAAACTCACTGGACATCTTCCTTTGGTCAACTCATAGGTGCTACGGAGGGGTAATACTGAAGGCCTTCGCTGAGTCTTACAATGAGTGCCCCACAAGCTCCCATGTCTAGAGGGCTTGACAATAGTTGGAATGGAATTTATTTGTAGAATAAGTGAAGGGCTAGGGACTTTTCGAAGCTGGTAGAGTATTTGCCCAATATACACAAAACCATTGGTTTGATTCCCAGCATGAAACCAGGACTTAACAGCCCCAGCACTTGAGAGATGGAGGCAGGGGGATCAGAAGTTCCAAGGTCATCCTCACCTACATAGTGAGGTTGAGGCCAGCCTGGGCTACATGAGAACCCTACCATTGTTTTTCCAGTGATGTTAAGGGAAGATGTACAAACAATTCTGAATGAAGGAGAATTGACCCAGGACTGAAAACATTTGCTAAATACAAAACTCAGACAGCCAATGGAAGGACAGATGAATACTGGGAAAGAGTGGGAACTGAGGTCTTCTGAAGGCAGCAGAATTGGTCCTTAAGGATGAGTGACATTGACTGCTAAGAAACAAGGAAGATGGTCCAGACAGAGGGTTACAGGGACAAAGGCACCCAACAGGCACAGGTCAAGGGCTGTGTTCAGGGGTCCTATGCTGTAAGAGAAAGGAAACTCAGTGAAGAATTGAGGGGGTGTTCAGTCTGGGAAGAGTAGGTGGCTTTGCAGGACACTCCTGAGGATTCTGTGAGGAGTGCTCTTGCTGGATGGTGGGGGCGGGGAGGGGGGAGAGCATCCATGTCTTCTGGAACACCTAGGCTCCAGGATGGCCTAGGAGTGGATTCAAGCTAGACCCTACAACAGGAACCCACACTCCCCTTTGTCCTGTGAGGCATATTACTAAGTGCACAGTAGGTGAAGCAAGCCCCCCACACAATTCTTGGCATGGGAGCGAGGTCTCAGCCTGAGTCCTGGACTGGCAGTGTCACCCCAGGCCTGCACCACACTTCCCATCTGTAAGAGGAAGCAGAGACAGAAACTCAGCCTGCACCACACGGGGTCAGGAGCCAGTGTTGGAAAAGCACCACATCATTTAGAGGGCCCTCAAAGTCCATCCCATCAAAGGACCAGGGAACACTCTCCGCTCCAAGGAAAGGAATAGGGTGCTCTCCCTCCTTCTTCAGCAGAAGAAAGGCTTTTATTTCTCAGGACTCAGTTTTCCCTGTCTGCACCACGAGAGAAGACACTTTCTTCTCTTCTTTCTGCTTCCCGATCAAGAGGAAGGTTAGGCTGTGTACCGCTGAGAAGAAAAGCACCCAAACCCCAGAAGAGCTCGTTGGCCAAGCCCCTCCTCTCAAGAGCCTCCCTGAACCAGCTCAGCTTTGCCTGTGCCCCTACTGCCTGTGGTAGAGGGAAACAATGTATTTGTGTGTGGGAAAAATTGGTCAAGTCTTCTTCAGAGCCTCACTATGGTCTGGGCTGAGTTCCCAGGTCTCAGAACCTAGAGCCTTTGCTCTGACTTTCTTCCCTGGGCTCACTGTGTTCTGAACAGAAAAGAAACAGCAAAAGCTGGGGGGAGAAAAAAAAAAAAAAAAGCTGAGACTTCGCTGTGGAGCACAGAGGCTCCAACAGCCGGAATTAGAAGCTGTCGCTTAGGGAGCTGAAGGCTGACAAGAGAAGGAGCTATGCAGGCAGGGGGCAGGAAGGCACTTCACACTCCTCCCCTCCCACCTACCCAGCTTCTCCCTCTGCAGGCCCCAGGCAGGCAAAAGGGCTTCCTCCCAGAGGTGCCTCAGTTTGCAAGTCTGTCTGTCTGTAACTGCCCCTCCCCGCCCCCTCCTTTCCTCTTCAAGTGTCACCAGCCCCCTCACTCTGTCACATTGCACTTGCTAGCTCCTCAGGCTTGAGCCTAGTGGCACGTGCCTTGGAGCTGCAGGGAGCTGGGAGGGGTGTGTGTGTGCAAGGGGGGGTGGGGTGAGTCAGCAGAGGATCTGGTACTGAGTCAACCATGGGACTCCTAAGGGGTGAGGACCCTTCTCCAGGTCAAATGGAGATGCAAATCATGAGCAAGAGGGAACCTGGCCTTAGGGCACAACAGGGATGGAACCCAGGTGTCCAGGGCCCAGGGGAGGACATCAATTCTTCCTCTGTACCTCCCCCGTGACCACAGATTAACCCATCTCCAGGGCCTAGAACCAGCCCTTTTGGGTATCAGACTGAAAGAAAGCAGGTAGGTATCCAGACTGCCTGAGAAGCTGCTCAGCGGCCCTTCGGGAGGCAGGATTGCAACTCCTTCCCGTTTGCCCGGCTGCATCCTGGCCTGGCAAGAGAACTGAAGGCGGCTTCTCTTGTGGGTTTGTGGGTATTGACTGTGGCTATTGTCCAGGACTCTGCTGGCTCTACCTGAGGCCCATGTACCTGCTTCAGTGAGTTCCCCTCAGTCTGGGTACTCATCTCCACAGAAGGTAAGAAGGAAGAGCAGAATAGGATGTCCAGGAATGGGTTGAGGTTAGGGCACTGCCTGGGGGCGTGGATGTCCCACCCTGATGGTATCCAGTGTGGCTAGGACAGGGAGACTGGCTGACAAAGGCTTTCAGATGTGTGAATGGAAGGTCTTAGCTTTACTCTGCGGCCAGGGACAGGTAGGAACCCCTGAGGTCAGGCCCTGAGAGGGATGGGGGAAAGTGTCCTTGTTCAGTTTCCAAAGGCACAGGTGTTCACAGTTAATGGCATCTGCTGTCACTCTGTGATAAGAAAACAACCTCTTCCCAGCATCACCCCACCCTGCCAGCCCATTTGGGATTTGAGACAGAGCTGTAGGTGTGGCCTGCAAGCTGTGCCTCCAGAAAGTTTATTGCAGGGGCAGGTCCCTGTGTGTGGTCACTCTAGGTGTTCCTGAAGAGGCCCAGACAACTCAAAGGTTTGGGATTACCAAGAGTGTAGGGTGCACTTTTGTACTGGGATTAGCCCTGGTCAGGGGACACAAGGAAGGGGCACATCTGTGGGGGGTTAGAGAAGAGTAACATCATCTTTTAAGGGTTATGGCATCAGTATCAGCAGACAGGGAAGCCAGAGAGAGGCAGGGCCACTTGACAGGGCCCCAGAAGGGTCTTCGCCCTTCCTGCAGCTCCCAAGGGACCCATTTTCCACACACCATTCAAGCAGCTTCATTCAGAGGGGAAAGACCTTCCCTCTGTCTTTTCCTAACTGGAGAACAGTGGCCAGGCTAAGGTGGGAGAGTCTGGGTTTGGGTTCTTTGGTAGGAAGGAGAAAAAGAAATAAACCAGATAAAGTCAGTAAAGAAAATGATGAACTCAAGCCCCACGGAAAACTGGTGACACAGCTGCTGGGAAGTGCAGACGGAGAAAACAGGGTGAGCCAGTTCCAGAGTTGGAGAGAGAGCACCCTTTGCCATCAGGCATAGCCCCCACACCCCCAATACTCGATCAGTTGAGGGGCAGCTGAGAAAGCTTCCCTGTGCAGCCTTCTGTCCCCATAGGTAGGAGGCTACGGCAGGGGCCTTTGCTGCCATTCTGAAAGTAGCCCTTCCCAGAGAGCCTTGAGGCAGTACCAGGCTCTGCCTTAAGGAGTTGGCAACACTGTACTCAAGGCAGCCCTAGAAGGTGCAGCTAGAAGCCTGCCTCAAGGCAACAGGAAGAGGCCTTGGTTCTGCTGGAGCCACACCCACAGAGTGAAGGCTCCAGGAAGCAAAGCCAAGCGTCCAGGAAAGGGAACGGAGCTCCAAGTGGAGAGCCCCCGCATGTACGTTAGGAAAGGCAGAGGGTAGACCAGGACCCAATTTCCTCTCTCTTGGTCCGTATTCCTTTGCCTTCAATAAGTATATGGCACTACAGGTGGGACAGACAGAAGAAGCCAGCTTAGAAAAGACTCGGGTTCCATGGGGCTCTTGCCCCAATGGTCTCCCATTTCTGCCTTATGTGGCTGAGAAGCGGCGCTGCGGCAGCCAAGGCAGCCCCAGGCTCCCACAGCCCCAGAGTAATAAGGTCCTTTTCTCCCGAGGAGAAAGGCGTGGATATCCTTGCTAAAATGTCGGGGTGAGATGCTGGCATCAGAGGCGGCTCTCCTGGGTGTCTGTCTTGTTCACAAGTGGCTCCTGTGGACACGACTCCTCAGAGGCCTCACAGGGCCCCTCAGGCTTCTCTTCTGCTTCCGTGGGGAAGCAGGCCTTGAAGCAAGCCCGCACTGACTCCTTTACTTCAGCCTCCAGGCCCTTCATCTTGGCCTCATACTCTGCCAGCGCCTTCTCCTGGAACTGTGGGGACAGCAGGGACCATTACCTGGCTCAGGAGGGGGCCTTGCCTGCCCTCCCCCACCCCCGCCGCCCAGACTTTAGAATACTAATACTGTGCCCATTCTATTCAGGACTTCCCAGGGACTGGGTTAGGAATTGAGAGAATGAGGCTCATCGAAGAACTTTCTAGGAGAAATATCAAGCAAACAAATGTGTAGAGATGCCTCATTCGAAGGAGCCTTGGGACACCCTGAGAACCTGCCTCTGACCCACTGGTGACACCTGACCTCTTGCGTGGAGCCCCTGGGGTTGAACCCCTTTTCACCCAAGAGCCCATTTAGCTCCACTGGGGCCAGGACAGAGGTCACCTCACCTGCTTCTCCATTGCCTGGATCTGCTCCAGGCAGGCTGTCTGCTTCTCTTCCAGCTTCTCCTGGTGACGCTCCAGGGTCTCTGTCATCTGGGTACAGGTGAGAGACAGAGAATCCGGTAGGTAGACAAGCAACATAGAGAGACTTGGAGCAAATTCCTTAACCTCTGGGCAGCTTTTGCAATGTGTAAAATGAGGTAATCGGACTTGGCTCAGGATTGTGAAGGATCACATGTCTGGTCCACAGGAAGCGCTTGTCACAGGGCCTGACACAGGGTCAGGCCACAGTAGGTGGAAGGCCTGTTACTGTGGTCAGCAATGCCCAGGGAAGGAGCTTTAGGTCTATTCTCAGCAGTGTTTCCCTTCCTCTTTCCATTCCATGGCGCCTCAGGAAGCCTTCCTCTCCCACCCCATCCAATCACATCCTCCCTCGACCTCATGTTCCCCAGGCAGTTCCCTTCTGGCTGGCAGCCGCCACCCACGCCACCCACAGGCCAGACCCTTGGGATACTTCCTCCCTTTCCTCGCTGCATGGACACTCTGGACAGCCTGCTATCAGGGCTCGAAGGAAGGACACTCATCCCCACACACACCTACGGAGAGGATGACTGGGAAGGACCAGCCAGCGTACCTGCTTGACAGCCTGCACCACTTCCTGGATGTGGGAGTTGTTAATTTCTCTCTTGAGCCTGTTGATAGGATTGGAGTTTTATAAAGAGACAGGGTCGATAAATTATCCTAAGGGTAAAACAAATAAGAACTCCATCTCTGAAGCAGGAAGGAGCGGAGAGACCAGCATGGAAGATGGGGAAGGGGTGTTGGGGAGCCCTGGGTCCACTTCCTTATTAAAACACTCTGGGGGTTGGGGATTTAGCTCAGCGGTAGAGCGCTCGCCTAGCAAGCACAAGGCCCTGGGTTCGGTCCCCAGCTCCGGAAAAAAAAGAAAAAGAAAAAAAAAAAACCACTCTGACATAAAGGTATCCAGGGTGGGCACCATGGAGAGTGCAGACATCTAAGGGGACAGGATGCTACCCCTAGGCTCCATCTCCTTCTCTGTGCATCGTTTTCCTTCTACTGCTCCTCTCTCCTTAAGTAGTGTTAGCATCTGTGTTTTGCTCAAGGGAGAGATACAGTGATGGGACCAACTTGTAAAGGGCCAAGACAGCGGCAGATCTATGGGAATCAAGTTAGGAGCCATTGTAGGGTTGACCCTCTTCCAGCTGGAGTTCCGTCTGCTCAGATGGGGCTCCCTCCCCTTCAGGGTTTACCTCTCCTGGGCCACCTTGTCTGTGGTGACTTTGGTCATGGCTTGGATCCGCTCCAGCCTTTTGGCCTCCAGTTTTTTCTTCATCTCTTTGGTGTCACTGCGGACAGACAGGGGGGAGATATTCTGTGGTTCGCAGCCTTTGGCCGAAGGTAGGGGCAAGTAAGTAGTCAAGAGGGGCAACTTTACGTTTCCGAGGTCTCCTTGAAGGTCTTGAGTTCAGCAGCCTGTTTCTCTCTGGCCAGTTCCATCATCTTGGCGATTTGCTGGGAAGGAAGGAAGGAAGAAAGGAAGGATGGAAGGAAGGAAGAAAGGAAGGAAGGAAGGAAGGAAGGAAGGAAGGAAGGAAGGAAGGAAGGAAGGACGGACGGACAAGTTTAGTGAGAAGCTCTTGGCTGGGCAGAAGAGGTGGAGTTGGTTGCTGCAGCCGCTGTGTCCCTCACCTCGGTCACGTGCTGCTCCTTACGCTTGAGGACACAGCGGTACTGCTCCTCGCCTTGCTGCTGCAGCTCCTGCTCCAGCCTGTCCTTCAGATCCTGCACGCGGGGGTCCGGTCCCTCGAGGACCTCCCTAGGCACCACGACGGTCTCCTCACAGGGCACGATCCTGTGGAAGCCACGAGGGAACAGAACCTGAGCCAGGTACCACTACTCTTGGGAAGGCAGGACACCACCGAAGCCCTTACCTCTTCTTGCGGGAGCCCTTGCCCGGGCGGAGCTTGCAGCTTGCTGCTGGGTCCTGGAGCTCAGCCAGCTGTGCGGCGCCACGCTGCAGCAGCTCCTCCCAGCGCCGGGCTCCACGCCGCTCCAGCTCTCGAAGCTCCTTCTCATGTCTCCGCTGCAGCTTCACCACGCCTTTCAGCTCCCGCAGCTCTTCCAAGCTGGTGGTCTGTGGCTCTGCAGAGGCATGGCCAAGGTGCTGTGCCACCCAGAGCATCCTCCCTGTGCTGCAGGCCCGAGAGTCCCAGGCTCTCCCCTCCAGATCCTGCCCTGTGAGCACATGGCTTAGCAGGCCTTACCTGCCACTTCTTTCGTAGCTTCCTCCTTGGCCTTGGTCCCAGGCGCTGTAAGAGCACAGGGCTGGACTGTCAGGTGCCTTGGAGGCACCTCAGTTTGGTTCCTGCGGGGTTGTAGTTTAAGCCCTCTGCAACTCCCCCTCTCTTAGTGTGGAGGCTTCAGACTCAGATCTTCCCTCCCCGGATGAAAGTGTTAGTCTTCGGGGGACTATGGGTGTGGTGGGAGAGGTGCAGGGCTATCCACTAGGTAGGTGGACCCAAAACTACCTACCTGTTGACCCATTGCCTGCGGAGACTGGAGCCCCGTTGGACTGGCTGGCAACAGGAATCCCAGAGAAGAGCTTCTGTATGAGGGTGGCCTGTTAGAACGGTGGCTCTAACAGGACACTCCCTGAATAGGGGACTCTGCCCCTCCCCACTCATTCCACAGTTTGTGGAGGGTTCTGTCAGTGGTCCTGGCAACACACACCTCAGGCAGACTTCCTGTCACTTCTTTGAGCTTCACAGACTTCTTATCATGGGCACTGAAGTACTTGATGGGGTTGGCGAGAGCCACAGTAAGATCTGGGGAGCACAGGATATGACCAGTGCATGTGTGTGGAGTTTAAAGTCTAGAAGGATCCATCTACCACCCTCTCTCACTCCACTTCAGTTACTGGCTTAATGAACAGAGCACTTGGGGCCAGGCACAGGTCCTACCTGCCCACGTGTCAGGTACGTAGTCCTTCATCTCCAGGAAGACGAAGAGAGCAGGCATTGTGAGAGGCATGTTGCTCTCACTGCGCAGGCACAGATGGTGGTATCCTGTGGAACATGGTGAGGTGGATGGTAAGCCAGAGCCCACTCCTGCTCAGTACCACAGCACAAACAAGCCCTTAGGACTCCTGGCTGAGAGCCAAGGCCAGGGTTAGAACTCTAACGCTGCGCTTCCCTACCGTGTGGCTTTGGGCAGGCTAGGTTAACCCTGGGTTAATGCCTCAAATATCTGCTGTGTGTGTTTATTATGAGCATGTGTTATACGCCCTTCACACCTTCTTATTACATTTTAATTCATCTACTCTGCGTGTGCTTGAACGCACACGCAGAGGTCAGAGGACACCTTGTGGGAACTGGCTCTCTCTCTTTCACCATGTGGTGTCTAGGGTCAAACTCGGATCATTAGGCTTAGCAGCGAGTGTCTCTACCCGCTGAGCCATCGCTCCAGCTCCTCTCACACATTCTAAGTGCCCAGAAATGCCAGCTGCTCAGGAATCTGTAACACTGACTCCGGAAGATCATGGGCATTCTGTTAGGTGGGCAGAGTTCCCACCAGTCAGGTTCCTGTACAAAGTCTATTTCTGTCCCACTCCTTAGATCAGCTGATAACATGAGGGAGGACGCTGAGACCTCAGAGACCCTGCCTGAATGCCATTCCCGCCCCCCAGCCAGGATGCTGGTCTTGGTCTCAGACTCTCTGCAAGCAGTGAAGACCCCCGACTCCTTACCGGAATGTAAGGCATTGATGGGGATGATGCGATGTCCAATAAATTTGCCGCCTTCTTCCATCACAGCTATCCTGAGGGAGGCCAGCTCAGGCACCAAGATCTACAGTAGTTTAGGACAGCAGAGTCTGAGGAGTGGACAGGCCCCTCCCCTTGACTCCTGAAGTCTCACTCAATGCCAGGAGGAGACCCTGCCAGGCACTGCTAGATTTGGTAAGGTTAGGCAGAAGCAATGCCCTGTGACACATACAGGCAGCTTCCAGTTTGAGCCAGGCTCACATGGGAAAGTGGACTCAGATGTACAGCCCAGGACAGTGGGCCCATGCGAACAGCCCTTGGCAGCTGCCAACCAGTGTCCAAGGAGATAAAGAGCCCCATCCTCCCCTAGCTTCTGGGCTGAGAGTTCGTGTTCCGATCCCTAATCCTAATGTACAAGTTCTCCCACCCCGCCCCCCACACAAGCAAACCTAGTGAACGTGAGTTTGGGACTTCTGAACGTTAGGAAGGCATACCAGGACAGGCCAAGCACTAGGGACAGACACCAGTGCCAGCCCCATCCCTAGCACCTTCTCAAAAATGAAGGGTTCCTCCTTCCAGACAGGATTGATGGAGTTAGCAGTAGGTGACAGCTTGGTACGATAGCGCCTCTTGGGGTCCCCTGGGAGGCCAAACAGTTCTACTTCCACATAGGTGCGCACACTGCGCTCTGACAGGAACTGCCCAGAGATGACCTAAGGGTGAGAACCCAGGGGAGACCAGCATTAGATATCCCACCCCAGTTGATTCCTAAGCCTGTGGGGCTTCTGCCCCCATAAGGCCAAGCATCTACTGTGGGTATCGTGAAGGTCCCCTTTCAGCATTGGCCATCAAATAGCGGCGGTGTGACTCAAGATTTACAGGCAAGCTCTAAGGACCTGAGTGCTTCCAGGACTTGGGAGAGGCAGGCCACCCAGACAAGAAAGGAGCAACAGATGTTTACCCCCGTCTAGAACCTGGGCTTCTGCTGCCCAGCATGGCTCAGACTCTCTTTCTCTCCCCTCCCCCACTAGAGTCTCAGCCCTTCCCTTTGGTTTCCATGGGGACCAAGAGGCAGACTCCAGTGCTGAGGAGGAGGCAGTTTCCAAGGCAACTTGCCACTGCAGGAACTGGCTGGGGCTGAAGTCTTCAAGATATCAGGAAAGGGGGTTGAGGTAGAGGGGTGGGCTTCTTGGCCTTCCTTCTCAAGAACCCAGCCCTCCCAGACACTTGTCAACCCTGGGCCTTGCCGTAATGGAAAGGGTGGTGGCAACCACCACATCAATGCGGTCCACTGAGAAGGGGTTGAACTGCTTGTCCTGCCTGCGCATGAACTCGTGCTTTAGGAGGTAGCCACTCTGCCCGTTGAACTCAAACAGTGCCATGTTCTGCTGCATGGGCAGATCTGGGGGGACAAGAGGATGCAGTGAGGATGGTGTAACCTGGATCCATTCACAGTCTCTTTTCAATACTTTCCACCAGCCTTTTGTTTTTTGTCTCAGGAATGGGAGAATTTGGGTAGATCATGAAGGTGAGAGTTTCTCATGTCCCATCCCAGTCCCTTGGCCATACCTAGACTTTCAGGAAGGGCCTTTCAACCAGTCAGCAAGGAGTAATGGTATGACCGGGATGCAAATTCACAGAGGATCTGGGGTAGCTGGCACAGATGTGACATCCAAACAGAGCAGCCAGAACCCATGCCAGCCTTTGTGTCGTATGTATGTTCCCATATGTGAACAGCTCAACAGGCATGAGGGAATGTGCCCCTCCCCAAAGTGCTCTCGCCACCAGGGTATGCTCCCAGAGCCTATGCCAACACAGCACCCAGTAGGCATCAAAGAACTTTATCTAGGGAGGGGTAAAGATAGGATAGGCAGGGCCCAGAGGAGGGCTCTGGGGTGGGGGTGGGGGTCTGGGAATGGTTTAGGAAGTGCCCTTACCCATTGTCTGGAAATTCAGGGCAACCATCTGACATCCGGCATTCCAGAACATCTGGGGCATGTAGTTGGAAGAGTCCATGCGTGTGCCCTTGGGGTACACGCGGCTCATCTGGCGTTTATTATAGCTGTTGTTGGGTATAGGAGCTAGCCAAGGCCGCCTGCACCAGCAGGACCCCAGACCCTCCCGCAAGCCCCATCCCACCAGGGGGCCTTGTCTGGCAAAGCCTCAAGGATACTCCACAAACTGCATGGAGGCCTTGGAGAGCAGCTCGTAGGCCTTGAGCTCGGTGAAGGAAGAGACAAGGTAACTCCTGTTCTTCTCTGTGCAAGGGAGGAAGGGAGGGGAGTCCACGTCAGGGCGCCCCTCTCTCAGCCCTGCCTTCCTTTGGGGGCACTTTCCCCCACAAAGAGGTGCTTCCAACCCAGGAGTCTGTTGAGGTCTGAGGAGCCAGATTTGAGACTATAAATGTGCTGGGGTAAAGGGACACCGGGGTGGGCATGCAGGAGGGAACCTGCATCATGGTGGGAAAGAGTGACGGCTAAGCCATGGATAGGCATGTAGGGTGTGGCAGACATATGAGGCTGAGGCCAGGGTGTCAGGAACATGGGGTACACACACCTGTGAGAGAGCAGCTGGGGCATGTAGTTGAAAGAGACCATGCGTATGCCCCTGGGACACACAAAGCTCACATTTTGTTTGTTATAGCTGTACCTGAGCATAGTGCTGGCCAAGGCTGCTTGCAGGACCCCAGGCCTTCCTGCAAGACCCAGCTGGGGGACCTTGGCTGGTGAACCCTTACGGTTACCCAGGCAGTGATGTTTACAGGGAGTGAAATGTGCAAGCAGTCAGCAAGTGCAGAGGGGAGCTGGATAGAAAGGGTAGTACCCCATTCCCTCCAAACATATCCCGGGTGTGCCTAGGGAGCAGACCAGGTTGAGAATTCAGATATGGGGAGTCAGTGTTACAGAGATCCACCTGCACGAGAGTGCTCAGAGAGGTGCTCATGTTGGGGAGACGCACAGAGGGTGGGAAATGCACTCAACAGCATCTTGAAAAGATCGGGGCAAACGTCATGGCGACACACAAAAATGGAAGGATCCGATGAGGTACGTGAGCCTCTGGAGATTGCTCTGCCTTCCACTCATGGAAACTCTCTTCCCTCCCCCGTCCTCTTCTTTAGATGGGCCCTCTCTATGTAGAGTCCTGGCTGTTCTGGAACTTGCTATGCAGACCAGGATGGCTTCTAATTCACAAAGCTCAGCCTGCTTCTGGCTCTGAATGCTAGGATTAAAGGTATGCTCTCCCAGGAACTCTTCCTCCAGGTCTGGGGCTCCTAGACTTGGGGCAGCACTTGAGAGAGTTCAGTCCTGGGAGCTGCACAACCTTAGGAAACTGCAGAAGCTCCAGACAGGCCTGGCTGAGGTGGCCTGTCATACCTGCCGGTCACTGCCACACACCAGAACGTTCCGTTTGCTGCCAAGTTCTTTAGTCCAATGCTGGGAGCCACTGCCACTTAAACAAGCCCTTTGCCTGACTCCTAAGCTGGGTATTTATAGATAAGGCACTTCGCAAGAGGGAGCAGGTCAGGGGTTGGGGATTTAGCTCAGTGGTAGAGCACTTGCCTAGGAAGCACAAGGCCCTGGGTTCAGTCCCCAGCTCCGGAAAAAAGAACCAAAAAAAAAAAAAAAAAAAAAAAAAAAAAAAGAGGAGCAGGTCCCTTCCTTTCATTCCACTCACAAGGCCACTCTTGAACCAGTACAGCCTGCTCCTGAACCCAGCCTGCCTCCTCTCCCCGACCACCCTGTACTAACGTACATACGTGCAGAGAACTCGAAGGAGATAAACTTGGTGGGCTGGATGTAATTGACAAGGCTGGACATTTCCTCATAAGCTGTCACCTCCAAGCCTGCTGTGCCCTAGAGGAGAAAGGAGAATACAGAGACCGTACAGTAGCACATGGCCATGCAGAGAGAGTACCACAGCGGCCAGTCCACACACACCTCATCAGACTGCATCTTCTTAATTTCTTCTTCATCCAGGTTTCCTGACTCCTCCTCTTCCTCTTCTTCCACCTCCTCCTCCTCCTCTCCCTCCTCCACCTCAGTCTGGTCCTCAGCAGTCCACCCTGCCACACAGTTTTGTCAGCCCTGGCTCTCCCCCATCCCCACCCCACTCCTGTTACTCACTCACCCGAGTCCTCTTCTACAGGGACACTAGATGGGAGGCCGCCCTCGGACACCCCATCAGGCTTCTTGCTGGGGGATGCTGGCCCAGAAAACTGGTTCTTCTTATTCTTAATGAGGATCTTGCCCCGGAGGTCCTCAGGGCTGGGCAGAGGCATGCCAGGTTTCAGCTGTAGACAGGGAAGAGGTGGGTACCATTGCTTCCCCTCTGGTGTGTCCCTGTGGTGTGGGCCTATGTTGTTGCCTCACCTCCAACCACTGTCCCTTGTGTCTTGGCAAGAATGTCTCTTTCGCACATTCCTTCTGACTAGACCGATTTTTTCACGTGCTCACTGAACCTCTGTCATCTTCCAGATTTCACCTTACCCATCGCACCCCTCCAAAAAGCCTTCCTTCATCCTCTGAGACCCGAGCACTGCCTCCCATAGCAACTCACAGCTGGCTGTAATTGGCCTGGACACTTGTCTGTCTCCTCATGAAGAGGGTCAGAGGCCTGGGCCAGCAGTTGTGGTGTTTGGTTTGTTGTTTTGTTTTGTTTGTTTGTTTGTTTGTTTTAGATAGGGTCTCAGTATGCAGCTCAGATTGGCATGTAGCTTGAAATATTCCTGCCAACAACCTCTCAAATGTAAGTGCCACCATGCCTAACATTCAACCAAGTTTCTGACACTGGTAGACCCCTAATTCTAGCATACTCTCTGACACATGGTAGATAACAGGACCCCAGACTCACAATCTATCAAGTAAATTCAACTCTCTTTGTCCTGCTAACCTGGTTCCTACAAGACTGAGCACTCACAGGAAAGTTTTCCAGGGGATCTGTGAGCAAGGTCTCTCCAAACATGGTCCGGCAGTACTCGGCCATCTTAGCCTGTTGGCGGGGTCTGTTAGCAGCGGACAAAAGTACAGGTAGGGGTTAGTTGCCTAGCACTGACCTCTTCCCATCTTCAGTGCCCTGATAACCCAGATCAGGAGTACCAGGAAGTGGCAGGTAGGGACAGAGGAAGGAGAAGCTGAGAGGAAGGAGAAGCTGAGGTTCTAAGGAGACTAAACAAATGCCTAGAGGCTGGGGACAGTATATGTGGGGGTGGGGGGAAGTTCAGGCAAGAGGCTAGGGCAGAGGTAGAGAATGGTGCCAAATAGGCCAGGATACACACGAGTCCACGTGGTTTTCAAATGACAGGATGACAGGATATGGGGAGGTCTTAAAGGCACTTTCTGCAATGGCTTCGACTGCTTCCTAAAAGAGAAAGGAACCCTGTAAAGAGGGTAGCTTCTCCCTACTATTTAGTCTCAGCATACACATAAAACTAGATAGCCACCATAGCCTCCCAACAGCTTGAGGTATTCCAGATGCTTCTCCCCTTCAGCTTCACTTCCCTAACAGAAAACGCCTCAGGCCCATTCTGATGGCCACGGTAACCAGCTTCCACACCCTAAGACCCACCTTAAACAAGATATCTGTGGTCATGGTGAAGCCATGGGTGATGATGGGTTCTTCGTCGGGGGGCTTTCCTTTCCAACAATCTAATTCTACACAACGGCAGCCAGATAGCAGCACCTGGCGGTACATCTCAGCCGAGGAAGGGCCTGAAAACTGGCCAGCTGAACCAACGGAGAGAAGGAGCAAGGATGTCACTCACAGCCAGGCCAGGCCCCTCGCTACCTCCAGTCTGTCCTATTGGCAAGGTAAGCTGTAGTCGAGAAGCATCTGTGAAGGGTCCGGAGCCTGGGAGCAGCATCAGGACCCACCTGTCAGGTAGGTGTTGTGTGAGGAGTTGATGAAGTAGTGATTCAGAGGCTGTGTCATGTCTTGGTGGATCCGCAGAGTATCATGGGCCAGGACACTGTTCTCTGGTCCACAGAGAAACCAGACCATGCCCTCTGGTGACAGTTGGCCTGTGAGACAGCGGACAACAAGCAGTCCTGGCTGCAACTCAGCACCCAAGATCAGACAGGACTACATGAAGCAGGTTCCCTTGGTCCTTACCCCTCTGCACATTGATGCCGCTGGGCTCGTACTTGTCGATGAGAGCCTGCACCTGCTCAGGCCAGGCTGGTGGGAACAGCAAGGAATTGAGTCGAGGGTCTCGTTGCTTCTGATTGATGAATTTGGTCAGGTGCTCCTTGGTCATGTAGGGTTTGGCTTTAGCATGACTATAGGCCAGAGAGAAGAGCTCAGGTGTGTGTCCTTTGCCCTGGAGGCTTGGACTACCCTCTTCTCTTGTACAACCCTGTTACCCCCAAAAGGATGGGTAGAAGAATCACTGCCCTTCACGCCCAACCCAAGGAACTCACTAAGAAGTGAAGATCTCATCGATTTCTGGCCGAGGACAGAGGCTCATGAGGAAGCTCTTGTACACAGGTTCTGGGAAGTCCTCGGGATTGATAGCATCATTCTGGAACAACCATCACCTTGTTATCCTTCATCTCACCTGCTCAGATAAGACTCACCATGACCTACACCCAGCTCTGGGGACGGGGGACTGATCAGAGAGGAGTTTCTCAAGGCAGACAGGCGGCAGACACGCTGGGCACACAAATCTCAAGGTTGTCTTGAGCAGAATGAAGAGGACAAAATGTCATAAGCAGGGGTGCTGCTTGCCTGACAGGGTCCCAGGCTGTTACTTTTTTTTCCTTCATAAGTGAAAGAAAACATTCTAAAAAAAGCAGTTTGGGGTTGGGATTTAGCTCAGTGGTAGGCGCTTGCCTGTGGCGCAAAGCCCCTGAGTTCAGTCCCCAGCTCAAAAAAAAAAAAAAAAACAGTGTACCCAACAGTAGAGCCCTGGACTGTGAGAGCCAAAGCCTGGGGGAACTGGAGGGAGAAATACGATGGGCCCTGACATGCACGAACCCCAGTGAGTGCACATACACGAACGCACATGTGCGTGCATACACGCATGCACACACACCAAACAAAACACAAGTAATTGGGAAAAACAAACACACAAAATCGGACTTGATCAAAATTTAAAATATGCGTGCTTGCTGGGTGGTGGTGGAGCACACCTTTAATCCTAGCACTTGAGAGGCAGAGGCAGGTGGATCTCTGAGTTTGAGGCCAGCCTGGCCTACAAAGGGAGTTCCAGGGCAGCCAAGGTCACACAGAGAAATATTGCCTTGAAAAACAAACAAACAACAAATGTATGTTTATAAGGACATCATCAAGAAACTGAAGGCTAACATGAGCTAAGGAAGAATGGAGGGAAAGAGGAAGGAAGAGAGGGGTGGAGGATAGACAATCTACAAAATAGGATAAAACATTTACAAATCAAATATCCATTAAGTGTTCATTCAACAACAAAAAGATATCCCAAAGGTTGGAGAGAGGACTTGGTTGTTCAAGTCCCCACTGTGCAAGCATGAAGACCTGAGTTCAGATCCCCAGCACCCACATAAATGCTGGTCTCAGTGGTGTGTGTCTGTAGCCCCAGTGTCAGGAATGGACAGACAAGATCTCTGAAGCTCATAGCCAGTCATCCACACCGCACGTGAGCTCCAGGGTCTGTGAGAGCCCTTCCAACACTGATGGAAGCTGGAGAGAGCTCAGCAGTTAAGAGCAAGCCAGTGTTGATCTTGCAGAGGATCTGAGTTCAATTCCCAACACCCACAACAGACATCTCACAACTGCCTGCAATTCCAGCTCTAGGGGATCTGATGCCTCTGCCCCTGAGGACACCTGTACTCACACGCACATATCCACTCACAGACACACACAATCATGTAATTAAAAAACAAATAAACCTTTCAAAAATAAGATGGAGAGCAATTGAGGAAGACCCCTGACATCAACCTCCAGCCTCCCCACATGAACAAACGCATACATAAACCACAAACACACATGCGTACAAAAACCAAAAGAAATGAAAGAATGAATTTGAATGATGTTTCTGTAAAGGAGATATAGAGATGATCAATAAGTACATGAGAAGAACTTATTAGTTATTAAGCAAATACAAACTAAAGTCAAGATGAGATACCATTTCATCCCCACTAGGACAACATAAACAACAGACAGTAGCAGTGTTGATGGGCCTTAGGAACACGGGAACCCTTGTGCATGCTGGCGGGAGAGTAGACTGTGGCAGCCACTTGAGAGAACAGTTTGTCAGCTCCTCAAAATGACATAGAGTGAACATAGAGCTACCATATAGTCATATGAGCAATTCCACCTGGATATATATAGCCACGAAGACTGACAGCAAAAGCATGACAAAATGCTTGTATAAGCATTATAGTCAAAACGTGGAGAGAAACCAAATATCAACATGGAATATGATAACTGCTATATAATATCCTTCATATATATGTACACACACACACACACACACACACACACACACACACACACACGAAGTACTGATGCTACCCCATGGATGAATCTGGAAAATACAATGTTGAGTGAATAAAGCTCAACGTGGAAGACCGTGGGTTGTATGAGTCCAGAGCACATGAATTTATAGAAATAGAAACAGAAATCAGACGAACAGTATACAGGACCCTGTGCTTTTCATTTTATTCCTCCAGAAAACAAAACGTTAAATGCCCTTCAGGATCACACTGGAAGATCAATACGAGTCTTAGTTGGGGGACAAGGGTCTGAAGAGGAGAGCATGGCTACATCTTCCTTAGCACAGCTCTGCCTCTGAAGCTGGTCAGTGGCTTTTACTGGGACACAAGGGGAGCAGACAAATAAGGACACAGCTAGGGATAGAGCCTAGGAGAGAAAGTGGGCGGATGTTACTAGAAGCTGGCAGGCAGCGGGCAGGCAGTGCGAACGGCTAGGGCCACCTCAGGAGCCCAGTTCACCTTCTCCCTGCTTCATGCCTGGATCCAGTACGTGGCTGCACTTGGGGTCACCAGTGCTACGGAGAACTCCTTGTGCAGTTTATTAGGATGGCTGCTTAGAGTCTTAGCTCTGCTCATTTCTGGTGTCCTAAATTCTTACCAGGAGAAACATTTCGTGGGGTGAGACCTTGTAATTACACAAGGGCACTGGCCAAGGTGGAAAATGACTTGAGATCCAATACCACCCCCAAACCAGGCTTGGATCTTGGCTCTGGGCCGCATCTACCTAGAGAGCTCTTTTTTTGGTAAATCACAGAAGACATCTCATGGGGTGATCCTGCTTCTGACTTGTAATTAAAAATTAATTGTTTAATTAAAAAGAAGTGGAAAATGTGTTTCTGAATTGAGCCAAAGTCTGTGCCCTGGCAGCTTCCACTCTTGGCTCTGCCCCGCTCCCCATGCCCCTGCAGCGTCCTTCTCTGGAGCTGTCAGACCCTATGGTCTGCCTCCTGTCCCTGATGTCCCTATCTTGATCCCCCACAATGAAAACATCGAACTCCTATGCCCACTCAGCTAGGAAGGCTTGTCCCCTTGTCCTGGCTGCTGCTGTCCTCCCCAGCATGGCCTCCAGCACTGTTGGATGCAAATCTTCCCACTCTGAGTCCTGTGCTGCATTCCCTTGCCCTGGTCCCACCTTTATGCCTAGTGTCAGTAACCAGAGTTTGATTGGCTTTGGGAGCTACTGATGGGATAGCGGCGCCATTTCTGCTCTCGTCCATCACTCTCCCAGGCCGGCCATGTTTGCTCTGGTGGCAATGAGAATTAGCAGAGCTGCCTGGGGGTGGAAAAGGACTCACTCACCTTGCCTTTTGCAAGGTGACAGGCACTGAGGGCAGCTTCTACACGTTTGCGATCGGCAGGAAACATCTGGAAAAAACTGAGGGAGCAGAGAAAGGTACCAGGCAGCAGAGAAGTCAGGCCTAAGGAGGGAAGGCTTGGGGGTTGGGTGGCCTTAGGGGAAGCTCAGGAGACTCACTTCTTCACAGGGATCTTCCCTTCAGGGCTGAGCTGCATTTTAAGCTTCACCAGGCTGGAGGGATGGTCAGTAGCCCATCAGTCTGGGGACTGGTAAGCCAGCCCCTTGAGCTCAGGCAGGGAGGTGAGGAGGGGGCAGGGAGTGGGGAAACAGACACTTACATCTTGTCTAGGAATGTGCTTCGAGAAGCATTGGCTGTCATTGGGTGTTTGGCCAGAGCCAGTACATCCTCAGCCCAATCCTACAGAACACAGAGCCCAGAAGTCAAACTCCTGGTCACATGCACCTGAGCCCCTGGGTCCAGGCCTCTGACTCTCAAGAAGGTCAGGCTCTCCCAAGGGTCTACACTCTAGCCAGGTGTTGCCAAAGCACCTTGCCTACGTTCTCCTTGTAAGAGACAAAATTGTGGAAGGTGAGGTCCACCATGTCAGGGCCGGATACCACTGTGAATGTTTTCAGCAGGAAGTGGTTATCTGGAAAGTCCATGTTGAATACCTCCCGGAGTTTCTGGCTCTGTAGGAAAGAAACAGTGACACAGGGAGAGTCAGAGGTATGCCCTCAGTCTTGCCCAACATGTCTTTTCCTGTATCTCCTCATCAGCCACTTGAACTGCAGGCCACTGAGGCAGAATGGCCATGGAACCTACGAACCAAGGAAGCACAGGCCTCAGCCCCCCAACCCCCGACTCCATCACCTGCTTTGGAAAGGAGAGGCCAAGAGCTTAGCTAAGGCAGTGGGACCTAGGAATCTGGGAACATCGTTTGAAGATAGACTCTTAGCTCCTAACTCAGGGAGTCCTGCTTCCAACTGTCAGTACCTTCAATCTTCTCACAAGTTTTAGGCAAATGTAGACAAATCATTATCAAGAAGTGGGGAGCAAGGGGCAGAGGACACTTTCCAGACAGTCTGCCATACTTAGGGGCCGGAATTCCCAGCCTCAGAATCCAGGCAAGTTGATCAGCACCTTGGCCTGAGCTGCCCAGGACCCACTCATCTGGGCTCCCCACCCCCAATAGAGACTCACTCCTTGCCCTCTGCAACTCGTGGCTGCTTCTGGGTGCACTTACCTTGGGTATCTTGGCAAACTTCCCAAAGCGAGTGTCTCGGATGCTCGTGACATCCAGAAATTCCATCTCCTGGTAGCAGTTCCCAGTGGGGGTTGGGGGGAAGGTCAAGTGGAGAATAATGACACAGAGGGACAGAGCTTTCCCCTATCCCCTCACATCCTAGCTGCTGCCTTCTCTAGATGCCAAGACTGCTCCCAGCTTCCTGGATCCCTCCCCTCACCTTCTGCTTCTCTCTACGTAGGGAAAAGTACACTTCATCCCTTCCTTGGAATGAGAGCTGCAACCTGCAGCCTGTCTTTTATCCTGGAGTCCCCACCCCCATGCCCATGCCTCCTTCTGTTTCTCTAAGTGGCCACGCCTGTCCTCTGAGCCCTGAACTCTGAAATGAGCTGGAGCCATCGGAGATCGTTGCCCTTCAGCTCAGCAACTTAACTTCGCCCACTCTCTCCAAGGGATACTAACTCAAGACTAGGTGAGCCCTGGGCAGTCATGAGGTGACTGCATCGTCCCTCCCTGCCCAGAGGAGAGCCCCAGGAGCTACACTCCCTGCATCTCCTGCATCCATGTCTCCATCCTGTACCACCAGGGGTCTAGCAGAGTTCACTGAAGCAGTTGGAGTTGAGGGCCATGTTGGGTAGTGTCTTACCTTACTTTGATGTGTCCAGTATAAGTAATAGCCCTTGGGATCCACCCGAAGAATAACAGGGGAGGCTATTGAGGTTTCCTGGGGAAAAAAGGGGTCAGCTAGCTGCTCTAAGGTCTCAGGCCAACTTTCCTGGCCCAGGCCAAGGATTCAGATAGAATCCATCCCCTTCCTAGAAATCACAAAAAGGCATTCCTCTTTGTTCTCTGAGCTAACAATAGGGAGGCCTTGAGGAAGAGAGGTGCATTTTCTGGATCCCAGCAATGCCTCTACCTCTTCATGTTCTCAGGGGTCGTGGCTCCACCAAAGGATGAATATCTCTCCAAGACTCCTTGCTACCATCTGGAAAGCTTGGCACAGTGGGAGCGAGGCCCCAAGTCCTGGTCTGCACAACCAAGGCCCTGTACAATCTACGTCAGTCCTGGGCCTCAGATTTCCTTCCGTTCAACCATGAGCACAGGCTGCCCCTGCCATCCAAGTGAGCCAAAGAGACACCAAGGGCTTTCACACCTCCAAAGTGAAGAAGTCAAATCTCTTCAGCCTGAACCGTCTCAAAAGGGTTTTCTGAAGTGTGCTGGTATTAATAAGTGGGGTGCGTGGTCAGGAACGGGTTCCCAGATGCAGAAACACACCTGGGAAACTCCTATGAACCCGAGAACCCTGAGGGCTGTGGACCAGCCAGACCTTAAACTCGGTGCTTAGTGGTTAACCTTGGAGTTTGCTGAATGAATGCATAAACAAATGAGCAAACTGATCTAAATCCCTAGTCCACACTCGGCGCATAGGCCATCGTTTATTTTAATAGCCTTTGCATATATAAACAAGGTATTACAACTGAAGTTTCCAACAATGCATGATTATTGCTGTGGACACACCAGAACAGATACGGGATCTACCAAGGAAATGGTACAAGAACGGTTCCCACATTAGAGGTGGTTAGAGTACGGGGAAAGATTTGGTAAGAAAGCTGATTTTGGAGAATAGCTCTGTGGTGAGCTCTGAATCCGTTCTCCCAAGGGAGGGTCAGTGCTGGCATAGACAGGAGTCTCAGCATAGACAGGAGCCTATGAAACCCAGAAGGTGCCGGCTGGACTACCTCTGATTGAACAGTTGCTTGGGCAGTAAAATGTGAGTATTTGCTGTGCCCAGATCAGACTCATGCCTGAGGGATGGGCAAAAAGGCCCCAAAGCTGCAGAGAGAAAGACTGGTAATAAGGAGCTGAAAACCCAGTTGTGAGCGACCCCCTGAATAGAGGTACTGGGAGATTTCAAGCAATCGAGCCCCAATACGTGGAGAAGCATCTCCCCAAATCATCAAAAAGATCACCAGAGAAAGAATAAGCTTTAAGTTCTGTCAGGCTTAGGAACTCCAAGCCAGCTGTTGATAGCATGTATTCAATAAGGAACTCTCATCATTCCTCGTGCCTCTCTAGAAGGCCCTGGAAGAGAAAGAGCTGAGACCACCTTTCTCGGGAGACTGCAGTCACCCCCCACCTAGTCCTGGAAGGAGAAAGGCAAACTGCAAGTTGAAGCAAGGTTAGAGTTTCACTTCTAATTTGTTTCTGGAACAGGACTGGCTTTTGTGGGGGACCACTGGTCTATTTCCCAAGGGTGAAGGCAGGTCTGGTAGCTTGCTGACTTTCTTTCTGTAGCTAGGGGAGTTTTCCCCTCTTAGTATGTTCTGAAGGGGGCTGTTGGGGACTAAACAGAGTCACGTTTGGTTATATCCTCTACGTTACAGTTATCAATATAGCGTGACATTGTCATCTACTAACTCTACTAACTCTGCCCAAAGCAACCCGAGAGCAGAACCTGGTCATGTGTCCTGTGACCAGACTTGGTACGTTCTTGCTCAAGCAAGCCAGAGCCCAGGGACTCATAGTACTCTGGGTTGGGGAAGGGCATTGGTCAGCCAGACACACAGGTTGGACGAAGAGTTAGTTATATAGCCTTATCCCTGATGACCCCCTCAGGTTATACACACTTCCCAGAGGAACTGAGAGAGTCACTTCACTTTTCACTGTGAGTCATTTCCCTCCTTCCATAAGCTCTAAGGCCACATCACCTGCATGTCACCACCATGCCACAACCAAAGCACTTCTAACGAGACAGAAAGCACTCATGCCAGAGCCTCATTCCCACAGTTTTGACAGCTAGATGCCTTAACCTAGCATAGCCCCAAAGGGTCTAGCCTTGACTCTCCTCCTTGCATACGCACTGTTGGAAGCACCGGGCCTTCCCAACGCCAGTCTAGAGCTCTCTCTCTTAAAGGGGTCTATCCCCCTCTGAAGGACAGTCCTCATAATTCTCCTTAGACCAAAAGATTCTGTGGTTAGTGGCTGTGTTCAGGGCCCAGAAAGGCCAGAGACTACTTAGGAAGGAGCAGACTCTGGGTTGGGATACAAATGGCCTCCCCTCCCCTGCAGACAGGTTAGCAGGTTAGAAGACTGAACTGAGTTGAGCCACCACAGGGAAGCAGAAGTCAGTAAGTTCCTTCTCAGACCCCAGACCTGGAGCCTCCAGTTTTCAACTTTTGTGACTGTTCCCACAGTAGTAGCTTGAGAGAGAACATGGCTTCTCTGGGACAGGATACATCTTGTTCTGTGGACTAGGTGGTGGGGCCGGTTTTGGTCCTTGTGCCAGAGCAAACTTGGGGTGTCTGTGCTGGGAAGGGAACCTGATTGATCTCTTTTACTGATCTCAGCTGAGGAGGGAGGAGAGGGGTATGCATTTCCCTACCAACACTGAAGTTACTAGAAACAAACCTTTATCATCTTCGGGGTTTTGAAAGGGGCGAATCAGGTCCAAAGAGATTACTTTTTCTGATACTGACCACCTCCACCACACACACAACCCACCCCCTCATTCCTAAACACAGAGGCTTCCCTACAGCAGCCAGGAGCACCTATCCTCACCCCAGACTTGTTTATCTAGACTGTTGTGACAGCTGCCTGGTCAAGCCATGTAGGCGCCTGGGTGCTGGGAAGACGTAAACCAACCCTCCAGTTCTGCAAAGCTCCCAAGCAGCCCTGCCCGCGCCGCCGTCCAGTCCCCCGGGGGAGCCCAGCCCTACTCACATCGTCCCACTTGATGAAGCGCTCCCCTTGGCTCAGATATGCCTTCACCTTAGGGGGCAACAGGACAGGGTTGAGCAAAGACATGATGTCAATTGTCCCTCTTTGCAGAGGTTGGGCAAACCTCTCCAGTGGACAGGAGGAGAGAAGGAAGGAGGGCGAACTGGAGGGGAAGCTAGGCTGGGCTCACATGGCACCCGCCCAGTACTGGCCCGGAAGTCGGGGTACTCTTATAGCCTACAGGGTGGCAGTAGCGGGTAGCAGGACTCAGAGCTTCAGGCAGAGGCCCAGTTGATCTGCCTTGTAAATCAGCCTCCGCCCCCACCCGAAGTGGGGGCTGCTATGACTGTTTCTGCCCAGGGGGCTGGGCTCCCCTCCTGGGAGTCCCTCCCCGCCCCCTGCCTCAGCACTTCCTGCTCTGGGCTTCCCTCTCTGGGCTGCTGTGAATGGAGGGGCAGGCTATGAGGTTTGGAAGTGTTGGAACCAGGATCCCTGTCACAAAGGTAGTCGTCTTTGCTCAGATTTACCCCAGTGGCTGGACGAAAGTGATATATCATGAAGGACAGTGGGAGATGCCGTTACTGAGCCTCGGGCTGAGGTGAGAACACAAATAGCTCTCTTAGGAAACCGGTCCTCCAGAGAGCAGGGGTTCTGTCCTCAGAGGGTGGGCTCATTCTCAGAGGTGGGAGCCAGGGATGGGCCAGGCCACAGCTGGCACTGAGTGTTTTGAATAAGCAAAATTACTCGAACACCCAGCTCCTCTTTCTCAATGCTTCCTCCCCATGAAAATGAGAGCCAGGTGAGGCAATATGCCCGCCTCTCACCCAGGACACTTATTTGGGTCTTTGAACCTTCAGTGAAGACCTCCAGTGCACAGCTGCTGCCTCACAGAGGGGAGGCCCTCTGCTGCTAGACTCTACTTGAGTGTTCTTCACGCACAGATCCTGGAGGAGATGGTTCTGAGAGGCAGAAGGGACCCTGCGCTAGCCCCTGTTCGGGGTGTTGCGATCCTTACGACAGTCCATATCTGTCCCAGAGGTTCAGTTCCAGCCCAGATAGAGCCCAGTCACTTCCTCTTACCTAATGCACTCTTATCAAATGGCTTAGCCCCGCTGGAGAGGCTAGAAGCTTAACCCATGATTTCCTTCCCCTCTGAGGCCCTGGCTTTCTGCAGTAGGTCCCGCTAGGGGTCTCTGTGCCACCTCTGACAACTGTGAAGCCCTCCCCACGCCCTGGAACTACCCCTGTAGTTAGAAGCCAATACAGGAGAGTGTGTATGTGGCGGGGTGCGGGAGGAGGCTGAGGGGATAGTGGCAAGGAAGAACGGGTTAGATGAACAGATTGGTTAGCATTCGTGAGAATCAAAAGGTAAAAACTACAGGGCTGTGGCACTTGAAGGTGGAGGGACAGGCATCAGGAGTTCAAGCCTAGGCTACAAGCCCCTCCCCCGCAATAAAAGTAGTGAACTCCTCAGAGGAAGCTAGCTTAGAAATTGTCCCCAGAAAAACAATTCTAAGACTAGAGGAGCAGAGCCAGAGCAAGATCTGAATGAAACACATGGAAACAGCTCCCAAGCTCCTACAGGTGACAGGCGTTCCAACCCCTCCCTCAACGTCTCTCCCTGCTCCCTCCCTCTAGCCTTGGACCTTCCCAGGAGCCTCCTGGGAGCCCCTGCACATCTGGCTGTCTCCCTGGGATCAGGTTCCACCTCCGTTTGAATGAATTTTGCAAGGGAAATCCCTGCCCCTTCCCAAAGCCCTACACCTGTCACCTGCAACGGATCTGGATCTGGTCCCCATATCCAAGTTCCTCCTTCCTGTCTTGCCTGCAGCCGTAGGCCTGGAAGAGAGCCTAGAAGGGATGTCTCTGTTCCTCCTTCAAAGATTTCTGGACTCTTTGCTCCTTCAATCTCTGGCCCTAAGCCCACAGAAGAAAGGCTTTACACCTTACCCATTGACGGCATCTTCTGGACCGGCTCCGGCTGTAACATCAGTAGTATTCTCTTGCTAAATCTGGATGCCAGCCAAAAAAGTGGCGAGCTATTTGAAAGACCTTTCCTAAAGAGGGGTTTCCTCTTTTAAAAAGTACATACACGTTGCCCAGCATGGTGGCGCATGTCTGTAGTGTCAGCTCTTTGGGGAACAAACTGAAGATTGCCAGAACACTGGAGTTTAAGTTTTAAAAATATCAAGTTGACAAAGGGGAGGGGGGGCATGATGTAAATAATATCAGAGTGGCCATGGCTGAAGGAGGGAAGTCTCAGGAATACATTTGGGAAGCTGGCCTTGGACTGCCTCTTGGGCATTGCTGGTTGGAAGGCTTCCTGGCAGTCGGCCAATCTAACCCCCAGGGTGGACAGTGGAAGGGTAAGAACGCCCCCTGCTGGGCTCCTTGGAAAGCTGAGTCTGCTAGGGAAAGAGGCGGACTCAGGAATCAGCCACTCCAGGAGGTCCCTGGTAGATCTGGGTCATTTGGCACGCTGAGTTTGACAGGTGGGAGCTGTGGGCTGCAGACTGGGAGGGGCTTCTACTAACTGACTGTCTCTGCAGGGGTGCAGGGGGAGAGGGTCCCAGTCCCAGCTTCCCCTGCTCACTCATGGCACTGGACTCATGGAGTGACTGGATTTCCAATCTGCTCACCAGAAAAGTTCATATCCTCAGGTGGCAGAATTACGGACCAGGTAGATAATTTTCCTACTTGATGCAGTGGGATTCAGGAACAGGGAGGCACACTGTATGTGGGGCCCAGGGTCGGGCAACGGCTACCTTGCTCCTGAGATAGAGAGGGATCATCGTTGCATCCTCTGAAGCCTGTTTCCCTCACACTACTCTATGAGCCCAGCCAATTACCAAGGAGGACTATCTGGTGATATGAACCCTTTTCTGCACCTCATCTTTCTCACCTGTATAGTGGGGAATAATCCTACAGCATAGGGATGTTGCTGAGCCTGCTTGGGAAAGGGGTGGACCCAGAAGCAACCACTCTAGGAGGATGCTGGTAGATACGCCATCTGTGACACTGAGTTTGACATGCGGGAGCTTTGGGGAAAGAGCTGATGTTCCGCAGTTGCCTCCCAAGATTGGGTCCCAGCCACCCATGCTCACAGCCTGACCTAGGACACCCCCTTCTGCCGCTGGTTCTCCGGTGCAGGTACCGCAGGCATCTCTGTCAATTCTCCTCTTCCTCCTTCTCAGTGAGTTAGCTTCTGAATCCGTGGCTTCTGCATCTGTGGCGTCAACCAACCGCAGATTTTTTTTTTTTGAGGCTAAAAATGGCATCTGAACTGAATATGCAGACGTGTTTTCCTTGTCAGTATTTTCTATATAATACAGGATAATAAGTATTTACATGGCATTTACATATCAGGCATAAGGGAATCTCCATATGACTTACAGAATGTGGAAGGTATGGTAGGCGATATGCAAAAGCTATACCACCTTATATAAGGGGTATCTTTGGATTCTGGTGGATACGGAGACCCAGAAGCCAATGCCCCATGTATACCAAGGAATAATTTTACACACACACACACACACACACACACACACACACACACACACACACACACACACATACACAATGCTTGGATCCACCTTCCCAGAGCAAACCAAATTAGAGATGCTTCAACTATGGTCTTGAAATTGGCTGTCTCCAAGCTGCTGTCTCACACAGATACCAGCACTGGGGCTCAAATTATTAGCAAACCACAGCTTTCTGTGCGTGTCTCAGCTCAACCCCCACAGCGGATAGGACGGATATGAGGATGAGGACCCAGGGCAATCACTGTCCAGCTGTGCATCAGCTGCAACTCCATTAGCTGCCCACTGCAGTGCTGGGGGCTGAGTGTGAGTGGAGGCAGAGGCAAAAGACGGAAACGGTGCCAAGGAACTAAAGCAACCAAGAAGCTTCAAGCGCCATCTGAAACTGGAACCGTTCATTGCCTATGATCCCAGAATTCACAAGGCAGGGAGATTGCCACAAATGGGTGGCCAGCTTGGGCCACAGAGTGAGGCTCTCACTCAAAAATTAAAATAAAAAAATAAAATATATTAAATTAAATAAAAAGAGAGTTCTCTGTAGCCAGGAATAATGGCATATGCGTGTAGTCCTAACACTCAAGAAGCTGAAGCAGGAGGATCACAAGTCTGAAGGCAGCCTTGGCTACATAAGATTCTGCCTCAAAAACAAATAAATGAGTGAATAAAAGTTCTCTGGAATCCCAGGAGTTACATGTTTGCTTGTCCTCCCCGCCCAGCCCTCTGCAATACAGGAGAACCACCTGGAATGTCCCCGTGGAAAGGGACAGAAAGAGTCTCAGATATGTTTTTGGTTTTGGTTTTGAGACAGGATATCTCTGCTGTAAGGCCCTGGCCACCCTGGAACTCACTATATAGATCAGGTTGGCCCTGAACTCACAGAGATCCACCTGCCTCTGGCTGCTCCGAGCTAGGATAAAGTGAGTGCCACCACTCCTGGCTGTATGTTTCCTTTTGAGGTGTCATTTTGGATCAAACTTCATCTGGTCCATGCTCAAGGAACCTAGGTGATAGTCCCAGGTCCCAGCAAAAGGACAGCTCAGTGATCTAATAAACCTAGTCAGGTCCCAATCCGTCTAGTTCTAAAAACCCCACTCCCATCAGCAGGGCCAACCCTGTCTCTGAGAGATGGTCACCTTAGGGGTGAGAGCGACAGATGACAGAAAAAACCTGACACTTGACTCAGCATGTATTTTTTAGACATGGTCACTTAGCTTTTCTGCCTCTGTTTATATATCTGTAAAAGGGGCCTGTTTTCCTATGGACGATGAGAATAAGTTAGTTGATGTCTGTCTGTGAAGCACAGTGCATCACACTATGGAGTGTCCTAGGTGGGATCGATTGCTTCTGTCTTTATTCCTAATTTAGTCCACCTCCAGCATTTTTTTTTTTTTTAAATTAGGGCCCTAGGGAAACCACGGCCTCTCGGTTGTGTGACTAGCAGGAAGCTAGTCATTATGGGAATATTTGGAGAGAATTGGGACCAAATGCAACCTTCTCTGCTGGAGCAGCAGCCCAAACCCACAAGGTAAGATGAAAGGGCTTCATTGAGGGATCCAGGCTTGGCTCCAAGACACCGGCTGCACAGGGACGGGATGGGGGAAGTGTCGGCTTAGCAGACGCATGTGTGAATAAAACAGGGATTTTGCTGACAGCCAGCTCCATCTGAGTCAAAAGACAGAGCTGCCAATAAAAGCGGACACTCTTGAGTTGCTGGGTTGGGATGCCTGTGAGCCTAGCAGTCCTTCATCTTGCAATTCCATCAGAACCGCCTGCCAACAGACACGTTCCCTGCCGCACCCAGACCCTTGGAGTCAGGATCCAGAGTGAGAGTGAGGAGAGGACAAGGCAGTTAGGCAGTTTGGACGTCTTCAGATCTTCACTCTTTGGTACCAGGAGCAGCCAGTGCCCTCGAACCAGTGCCCCATTCTCCCTCTCTGTATCATTAGGCCACATCTGAGATAATACTTGTATATTTCTATCTGCGTTGCTTCATTGCAGGGAGTGCGTGAACTGGAGAGCATTTGCTAAATATCAGCCAGGGTGCAGGAGATGTGCAACATGTTGTTGGAGCAGGAGAGAAAGCACCAGCGTCCAGAAGCTCTACCTGCATAAGGGCGGCTCTTATTCTCTGGGTCCCAGATGCCAGAAATAGAGATGACCTTGGGGCTGGGAGTGTATGGGGTTTCCTTTCAGAGAAAACACTTCTAAAGTGGGAGTATGTCAGGACAAAACTGAGAAAGAAATTATCAATGATATGGCCACAACCCAGAATGCCTCCATAGACAGTGGTGGTTTGAATGAGATTGCCCTCATGGGTCTGTATATTTGCATGCTTAGTCCTCAGTTGCTGAACTGTTTGGAAGGATCTGGAGGTATGTCCTTGTTGGAGTAGGTGTGTCCTTGTTGGAGTGGGTGTGTCCTTGTTGGAGTGGGTGTGTCCTTGTTGGAGTAGGTGTGTCCTTGCTGGAGTGGGTGTGGCCTTGCTGGAGTGGGTGTGGCCTTGCTGGAGTGGGTGTGGCCTTGTTAGAGGAAGTATGTCCCTGGAGTTGGGTTTTGAGGTTTGAGGTTTCAAAGCCTGTTCTCTCTCTCTCTCTCTCTCTCTCTCTCTCTCTCTCTCTCTCTCTCTCTCTCTCTCTCTCTTCCTGACAATCTGTGGATCATGTAGTAAAACTCTCAGCTTCTGCTCTAGCACCATGCTCCCACCATGATGATAATGGACTAAACCTCTAAAACTGTAAGCAAGTCCCCAATTAAATGATTTCCTTTGTAAGAGTTGCCTTGGTTATGGTGTCTCTTCACAGCAATGGAATAGTAACTTAAACAGGGGGCTCTGGGGCTGGGATGTCCGTGAGAAGCTACCCTCTACTGAATAAAGAGTTCTGTACCTTTAGATGGGTCTTGAAGCTGGGCAAGGCAGTTCTGTTTGGCAGCTGAAGGAAGTCTCTAGGGGAAACTCAGACACCAGCCCCTAGCAGCCAACACTCCTGAGAACTTAGTCCTAAAGACAAGACCAAGGGTCCACCTGCAGCATCTCCCTTCTCAGAGTAAGTCCCTTCTACAAGGACTAACTCCTTCACAGTGCTGGCATTTTCCTCTGGGAAACTTACAACATTTAAATGGATGAGCTAAGGGTCCCACCACCACAGTCAACCTTAGTGTCACAACAGATATTTCTTTCCCATCTCTGTCCTCTATTGTCCATTTTGAGTTTCTTTACCTTCAGTGTGACTGCTGCCTGTCTAGATGGGTTACTTTTCCAACCATGCATATACCTAGTTTGCATCAAAATCAGGCAAGGGCATACCAAGAGGCAGCACGGTGGACCCCCTGGATGCCAAGTACAGTTTCCTTACTCTGTTACATGATGGCAGACCGCTGGAAGTAGTGCACATGCCTCTGATCTCTGTAAGTTTGAGGCCAGCCTGATCTATAGAGCAAGTTCAGGGCAGCCAGAGCTACAAAGAGAAACCCTATCTCTAATAACCAGACCCAAACAAACCACAACAACCCCACACAATGGCAGTCCTTTCTTCCAAAGCACGAGGGTCAGTTACACCTGCCAGTAAGTGACTCCTGATCTTGCTTACTGGTTGATTTCTACAAGGATTCTGGATAGAAAGCAGCACATTTTATAGGGGTGCTATTCTATTCCTTTGGGGGAACTCTTCCTCACTCTGAAGCCAAGTTCTGAACCCTGGGGTTCCTACTTAGAACTGAAGGAACACAGGGAATGGTAGGTAAATGACGTCAGTCTTATTTCCATCTCTGGTTTCTTAGGATTTTATGCTGGGCCATGGTAGCATATAATAGACATTAATTAGGGTGTACACATCCTCTGGATTGCAGAGGCCCATCTTCTTAGCACTTTAACTGCACTCCAGAGAGGCTGGCCCATTCTTGTCTCACCTCTGTGCAATCTGTAGCCTCAGAGGAGTGAGTTGTCCAAGAGGCCAGAAGACTCTGTGATCATCCACCTTCTTTTGCTATAGAGCACCATTCTGTGAGACCCCTTGTCAGCAAGTGAATAATTTCTTTTTTTTCCCTTTTTTTTTTTTGGAGCTGGGGACTGAACCCAGGGCCTTGCGCTTGCTAGGCAAGCCTCTACCACTGAGCTAAATTCCCAACCCCAAGTGAATGCTTTCTAAGCATCCCAGAAGTGATCTGAATTTCAGGTGGAAAGCCAACCCTATATCCAGAAAACATGCCAGTTTGAGTCAAGTGACACACCAGTGCTTCTAGAGCAAAACAGGTGCAACAATCAACTTGTTACCTCATGGCCATTTGGTTCTGGAAGGTAGTAGATAAGTCCGTTTTGCTGTGTGTGTTGTGACAGCATCGTGGCTCCCATCCAGACAGACCACACCAGGCCAATGCAGCTCCATGCACGAGAGGTTTATAGTGAGAGAAGGGAACAAAGGGGGGTGGCAGAGACAAAGGGGGGAAAGAGAGAAGAAGGGGCAAAGGTCAGAAAGGGTCTGCCTTTTATTTAGGCTGCGATGTGACATCACCGCTCCCTGGTAAAGTGGGAGGTAAACCAAATGGATGCTGGGAGTGTATGGCATTGTCGTGGCAACAGATGCATAGGTCCCTATCGCCTATGAGTGATGTCACCATCATCGCTGGGTTCGGTGGTGAACTGTACAGCCGGATCCTGGTGCCAACAGTGTGGGAGTCCATTCTGGTGGACCACCCCTACCATCGCTTACAAGCCTGTACATAACCTCCATCTCGGCCAACGGGGCTGTTCATATGACTGCTGAGCCAGACATGGAGGTCATTCTATCTACTTGGTTGTTGAATATCTCCTTTGTGGTGGGTTCTTCTGAGCGGACATTAACATGTAATACGCACTTTCCCATTTCATACCTATCTCCACAGATGGACGCCTCCCCAATCCCTAGACTTCCTTGCTCTTCATCTGCATTTGCTGCGGCTCCTGTGCCTGAACAGATACCCAGGGTAGGCCTCTGTACTGGATGGCCATGATGATGATGTAATCTCCAGTCAGGTAGCAGCATTACTTGGATGCTGTGTCTAGCATTTAGCTTCCCTGCTTGCCCCAGTATTCAAGTATTCAGTGTTCAAACAGTGATGGGTACCTCCGAAGAAGTGGGGAAATCATGATAGCATTGTCAGAGTGCTTTGGGAGAGCCTTCCTCTTGGAAAGGGGACCTCTAAGCCAATGTTTCAGTCACTGCTCTATTGCTGTGAAAAGGCACCATGACCACAACAATCTTCCAGAGGGGGAGCATTTAATCGGGACTGGCTCAGTCTCAGTGGTTTAGTCCATTGTTACCCTGATGGGAGCATGGTGGCATGCACAGGATAGCTAATCTGCTGACCCGTTCTCATTCTTTGACTTGTTCTGTCTTTACCTGTCTCTGTAAGACACAGGGAGCACATGTGAACCCTGAGATTGCATTATTTAGTGAAGAAGGAAAAAAAAACCTGTTTCTAGTTGTGGTGTGGCTTACCTTTAGCACATGCCTTTAATCCCTTTGGCTGGAATAAGACATGCCCTTAGTATACACATTTAATCCCCACAATGAAGGTAAAGTCAGTTTGTAGAAGGAAGCGCCTGTGTTTGAAAGTGATGTCTGATTGAGTGGCAGACAAACTGACGAATCAGAGGAAGATTTGAGAGAATAGGATCTTCCCAACTCTCATGAGAAGACAGAGGAAAGGGAAGTTACTTAAGAGAATGGTGCGGAGAAAGGAAGGAGGGAGGGAGGAGGTGGCTTTACCAGGAAAGTTTTACAGAGACAGGTGAAGACAGAACAAGCTAGAGAATGAGGAGCCAGAAGACTAGAACAGACTGTCAGTTAGTATGAAGCCAAGCAGAGCAATTCAGGAGAGGCCAAAAGAAAGAAGCCAGATTGAGTCAGTCAGTGTGGAGAGGAACCCCGACAGCTGAGTTGAACCAGTCAGCCAGAGTTCAGAAAGAGCTGGACAGGGCAAGCTTGCTCAGCAGTAAGTCTCAGAGGCTGAAAACATTATAGGCCTAGATAAGAGTGTAGGAGACTAGAGCTTCCAGGACTAAGCCTAGGTTAGCAGATGGATGCAGTAGGCCTTGGGGAAGACAATTACTTCAGGAAAATAAAAGTTCCTTTTATAGCGGCAGGCAAGCAGACATGGTGCTGGAGAAGCGGCTGAGAGTTCTACATCAGATCCACAAGCATGGGGAAGAGAGACACTGGGCTTGGGCTTTTAAAGTACCAAAGCCCATTCCCAAACCTTCCTTCAACCTATTCCAATAAAGCCACACTCCCTAATCCTTCTCAAGTAGGGTCATTCCCTGTGACCAAGTATTCAAGTATATGAGCCTATGGGAGCTATTCCTATTCAAACTTCCACAGTAGTTTGAATGTAACAGATATGAAAATAGAATTAGGTTTAGAAACTGGCCACATACGTAGCTTTTTTTTTTTTTTTTTTTTTTTTTGGTTCTTTTTTTTTTTTCAGAGCTGGGGACCAACCTGGGCCTTAGCTTCCTAGGCAAGCGCTCTACCACTGAGCCAAATCCCCCAACCCCATATAGCTTTTTATTGGCACAGCTGCCATTGATCTCTTGTCTTTCGCACTTTGTCTTACTAGTGCATCTTTAGTGCACTTTACAGCTTATCTTGTGCGTGTGTGCACACGTGTGTGTGTGTGTGTGTGTGTGTGTGTGTGTTAGTAACTGGTGGGACTGGGTTCTCTCCTCTCCTTCCAGGGATTATCTCAGGTCTTCAATTAGCAGCAGCTTTACCTGCCATGGCCCTGTTAGCATACTTTGATGGTATCAAAAAGTGGATTTTAAGGTGACATTTTCACACATGTTGTTACTATACTTTGATGGTGTTTAGCCTCCATTGTCCTCTCTTGCTCCGTCTCTCCTCTCCTGTTGGTCCCCTTCCTCCTCTTCCACTTTCCTTTCTTTTTTAAAAATCTAGATCCCTGTGATGGGTAATTTTGGTTGTTAACTTGACTACATCTGGTATTAACTAAAACCAAGCTGTTGGGCTTGTGGTTCGGGGATGCTCTAAATCAGATCATTTGGAGTAGGAAGACCCACTCTAAATCTGGGCCACACCTGCTGATGGCAGCCCACAGAAGAGACCGTGGAGAAGGAAGCGCTGCTTCTTGCCTGCTTGCCCTCACTCTTGCTGGCAAATCCATCTATCCTGCTGCTGTGCCAGTCCTTCACCAACTTTAGAACCAGCATCTCCGGCATTTCAACATGACTGAATACCAGCAGCTCCCTCAGGACTCCTTTAGACCATCAGAGACAGATCATGACTGCAAGGATTCTAGCCTGTAGACTGAACTAGATTCACAGCCTCAACATGAGGCAGCCATTGCTGCCTGGACTCCCTGGACCAAATCCTGTAAGACAATCCATTTTATCAGTTCTGTTCCTTTAGAGAACCCTAATACAAGTTCTTGTGTGAAATTGGTCTTTAGGTTTGGCTTATGATCTCAAGTTAGGTCCATAACTTCCTCCTCCTTCCACCCCTCCCCCTTCCCCTCCTCCCCCTTCCCCTCCTCCCCCTTCTTCCTTTCCTCCTCCTCCTCCTCCCCTCCTCCTCCTCCTCCCCTCCTCCTCCTCCTCCTCCTCCTCCTCCTCCTCCTCCTCCTCCTCCTCCTCCTCCCTCCTCCTCCTCCTCCTCCTCCTCCTCCTCCTCCTCTTCTTCTTCTTCTTCTTCTTCTTCTTCTTCTTCTTCTTCTTCTTCTTCTAAGACAGGGTCTCTGTGTGTAGCCCTAGCTATCCCGGTACTCACAGAAATCCACCTGCCTCTGCTCCTGAGTGCTGGAACTAGAAGTGTGTACCAGCACGCCAGCTTGATATTCTCTTTCTTGATGATGATTATCCTAACTGGGTAAATGAGGGTGTTATTTGGCTTGCTTTTGCCTGATGGATAAGGATAAACACCCTCTCCTATGGTTTTATTTTTTATATTTCAATAATTTTTAAATTATTTAAATTTTATTTTAAATTTTTATCTTTATTTATTAAATTTATTAAATTTTTTATCTTTAAAGATTTCTTTTTATTTTATGTATATGACTGTTTGGCTGAGTGTCTATGTGTGCACTGTGTATGTGCCTGATGTCCACAGAGGCTAGAAGAGAATGCTGGATCCCCTGGAACTGGAGTTACAACTATAAATCCATGGAGCTGAAACTCAGGTCTACTGCAAGAGCAAATGTTCTTTAGCCACTGAGCCATCTCTCCAGCCCTCCCTGCCCCCTTTCATGTATTTATTGGCTATTTATACTTTTTCCTTTTGAGAACTCAGTGTTCAGTCCATTCACTCATTTATTGGTTGGGTTATTTGTTACCTTGGTGTTTAACCTTTTAAATTCTTTTTTTAAATCTTATTTAATATGTATGAGTGTTTTGTCTGCATGTGTCTCTCTGCACCACAGGCATGCCTGGTGCTCTCAGAAGCCCTGAGACAGGTAGCTGTGAGGGGCCATGTGGATACTGGGAACCGAAACTGGATCCTCTGGGAAAGTAGTCAGTGCTCTTAACCATTGAGCTATGACTCCAGCCTCTGAATTCTGCATATACTCTGGATATTAGTCCCCTGTCAGATGCATATAGCTGGTAACCCCTACACACACTAACACCCCCACACACATTCACACACACACTGTCCCTTCACACTGGCATTCGTTTCTTTTTCTATGAAGAAGCCCTTTCAGCGATGGAATGGATCCAAGATGTCAGTTCGGACTGGTTATCGGAGCTCCTGGAGGCCCATTCAGAAGGTCTTTGCCTAGTCCTACATCTCGAAGTGTTTTCCTGTGGAAGTTTCAAAGTTTCCAATCTTACATTAAGTTCGCAGACCTGGGGCTGGAGAGATGGCTCAGCCGTTAAGAGCACTGACTGCTCTTCCAGAGGTCCTGAGTTCAAATCCCAGCAACCACATGGTGGCTCACAACCATCTGTAATGGGATCTGATGCCCTCTTCTGGTGTGTCTGAAGACAGCTACAGTGTACTCATCTATAAATCTTTTTGAAAAAAGTTCTCAGATCTTTTCAGAGACTTCACAAAGTCAAAATCATTTTCACGATACTAAGGTGTCTGTTCTGCCTTTTAAACGGCTCTGACGTTTGCACCAGTGGTACAAACGAGTAGTGTGAAGGAAGCAGCAACAGGGGGACTGTGAGTTTAAGAGATGAAGGGAAGAAAAGGGAGCAAGCCCCAGGTTCACTGAAGAACATGTTCACAAGCAAAAGCCGTGTTACACTATACTACATCACGAACGACACCCAGGCACAGCTCCTTCCAGCATTCTCAGTGGCAGAGGACTGTAAAGCACTCTACTGCACACAGAAGTGTGACTGTCCTTTGGGGAAACCTCTTGAGTGACTGGGCTGTGACCTGAGCCAGCCACCTTTGCTGTGGGACATTATCCTCACTTGAAGAATAACGACATAAAGCCATTGTCACGCAGGCTTGACAACTTGGCAGGCGTTTTCTCAAATGTGAACCAGGTGTCCCTGTCACTTTAAGGAAAACTGACATCTGGTGCCAATGATAAAAGTCTGACCTCTCAAGTAAAAATAGAATTTGGAATAACCTGCGTGCACTATATTATGAACTTGATTGATTTCCCAGGGTTTGCTTAAACTGTTTCTGGTATTCCCAAGTACAATTGTTATATTGCACCATTAAATGTATCAATATTTGGAATTATGCATGCCAGTAAGTCAATATTTTCCTAATAGCTAAAACAGGATGTCACAAAATCATACGTAGATAAAAACGCCTTCCCAAGAGCAAGGTAGACGGTGACTTTAATCAAGGAAGTATGGAAAGTTCATTGATAGAGTAATAATGGGGTATGGCTTTTTCTGGTTGGTTGGTTGGTTGGTTGGTTTGGTTTGTTGTTGTTGTTTTTGTGCTTTTTTCTGTTTTTGGTTTTTGTTTGTTTGTTTTGAGACATGGTTTTTCTTTGTAGCCCTGGCTGTCCTGGAATTCACTCTGTAGACTTAACCCATCTTGAACTCTGATATCCGCCTGTCTCTACCTCCTCAGGGTTAAGATTGAAGGCCTGCGCCGCTGCCACCCCCACCCGGCTAGTAATCACGTTTTATAGTCTGCATGGCAACTTCCACTTAGCACTTGTTGAGATTTGGTGTAGTACAAAAAATAGCCACGACGCTCCGAAAGACTACTAAAATACTCTTCTATTTTCCAACCACATATCTACATGATGCCAGATTTTCTTTATATATTTTGACCGAAGGAACACAGTGCCAGCGAAAGTAAGCCTCCAGCTGTCTTCTATAAAGCAACGTTCGAGAGAGTTGTAAAAATGTGAAAGTGGCCAGGCGTAGTGACACATGCCTTAAATCACAACACCGGGGAGGCAGAGGCAGGCAGAGCCCTGTGAATGGAAGCCTGGCCTCATCTACATAGCAAGTTCCAGGCCCGCCGCAGTCACCTGTAATCCATCTTGGAGACTTGGTAAGTCTAACTTACTTTAAAAGTAACCGGGTTACTTTTTAAAAAAATTTTTTTAAGAAATATATTGATTTTCATAAAAACATGTCCTTTATTCACATGCAACGGGACTGAAATGTCCTAACGAATTAATAGTTTATAAATCCCTGCCTCCTTTCTAATGTGTCAATATACCGATAATTATAACCCACACAAAGAAAAGGGTTTGTTTATGTGCATTGGTGTTTTGCCTATATGTATGCCTATGTGAGGGTGTCAGACCTTAGAGTTACAGACAGTTGTGAGGCGCCATGTGGGTGCTGGGGATTGAACTTGTGTCCTCTGGAAGAGCAGACCGTTCAATGCTCTCAACCGCTGAGTCATCTCTCTAGCCCTACAAAACTGTTTTGTTGACCTCAATGTTTTTCATGTCTGTCTCATGTTGCTGAGATTGGTCTTGAACTCCCAGCATGAAATGGTTTCCCTACCTCAGCCTCTCAGGTAGCTAGGACTACATGCTTGTGCTATGAAGACTAGCTCTGGAAACCTGAGGTAAAGTGCTTGAGAACTTCGGGCACAGTTGAGGCACAGTGGGCCACTGTGAGCGCCTGGCCCCACTGGATGCTAACTCATGTTAGCTATCTTAACAACTGGCTTCCGATATTTCATGGGGCCAGTTCTAGGAGGGCCTCTTGCTGGCCTCCGGAGGACAGCTCAGACCGAGAAGCTTCCTGGTACAATACGGGTATCCTTCCCACCAGCCATTCCTCACTGATTTGATACCTAAGTTTGTCTGAGCCTTCTGGCCAGACTTAAATAGTCTGGCACACATAGAATACCCACAGTAGCACCCCAACTCTTGGGGTTTTTTTTTTTTTAACCCTTCTTCCATGGCAGTTCTGGTATTCTGTTTTACTCTGGTGTTTCTCCAATCTCCCAAAGTCTTTGTCAGCGTCCTAAATCCTTCTTCACAGGCTGGTGCCTCCATAACAACAGCCTCCCTAACTCAATGTCAGGTTCAGCCCGTCCCACCCACTAACCTATACTGGACATCTGTCTCTGCCAGTACGGGGTGTCCACATCTGCAACTCCTTCAGGACGCAAGGTGCCTCCTGTTTTTCCCAGAAGGGCCCTGCAGATCTCTGGATGGGTTTCATTGCCATTTCATTCTCCTTAATGGTCCGGTAGAGAAAGAGGCAGCTTCCCTCCCTGGCTGGGGACAGTTCCCAGGAACAGTAGCAGCAGGGAGCCATCCATAGCCAACACTGGCACAGCATCTCCCTCCCATGGACACAGGGCTGGTGCCACACAGAATCCCCTAGAGAGACAAGGTTTGGCTGTGCTTTCAAGCAGAGTAGAGCCAGAGTCAAGCATCTAGGTCCTGGAGTCAGTGAGACTTGGGCGTTAACTGAAGTCTAGTCAAGTGGCCTGAGATAAGCACCTTAACCCTTTTGAAGCAGTCTCTTCTTACAAAGCGGATGGAGATCGATATTAACGACCTGATATATGGCATATAATTATGACTGTAGACGTAGTGCCTGGCACATACCGAGACTATAGGCTGTGCTGCTGCTTTGACTGCTTCAAACTTTTCCAGAGGCCAAAAGGGTTTCTTCGGGGACCAGACAACGAGGCTCGTCGCAGAGACAGTCGTTTAGTTGGCGCGGCACAGCGCCCCGCAGGAGTGTTGCACAAGAGGCCCTAGGGTGGTTGAGGGTTCACCAAAGATGGCCTTTTGGATCCATTCTGTCCCCAAACTTGCCTTGATTCTTGAGTTCCTGCCTAACCTTGGTGGGAGAGAGGCACTTAGAAAAGCATATTCACTTTCAGGCCACTAGGGGGCCATTTAGTTGCCGGCAACAGGAATACGCTAATGGTTTCTTAATGGCTCAGGCACCAGGGAGATCAGGCTCAATTATATCTGAAAGCATTTTGAGTTCCAGGGGTAAAAGACACTATGTAAATCCAGATAATAAATAGTGCTTATTGACGACAGGTTAAAGAATCTGGCACTGTTTCATTTGGGGAAGAATAGGGAGAGGAATTGAATAAGGGCTTCAAGTACATCATTGTTTAGAATAAAAAAGGAGTGACACGTTGTTTTCCAACTCTGCTGGGAAGCAAGCTAGAAAAAGGAAGTGTAATTTGCAGCAGAAATATGAAGAGGCAATATGGAGTGCATTCCAGAAAGGGAGTCAAAGGGGCTCCAGGTGGTTCTTATATGAGATCTTAAGTTGTAAGATCTTCACCTTGGGATGGTGCTATGATCAACCTCACCAGGAAGGTCGGAGAACAACAGAGAAAAGAGAAAGCAAGATTTGATAGCAATTCTTGGGACTTTAATGCTACAGGCCACCTTCAAGACCTGCTCTGGCTGCCCTGGGAACAGTACCCCACCGCATGTGTGTGTGTGTGTGTGTGTGTGTGTGTGTGTGTCCCTCTCTCTCTCATACACATGCACACAGACACACATGGCCTATCAATCCACAGGAGCCAATAAACACTAAACTCCCAATGTCCTTGTAATTTCTCAGAAATTAAAAAGTCACGGATTCCCTTGAAATAGCATTGGGTGGGCCATTGCTAGAGGCGCAGCCCCACCTGAGCGTCCAACCCACACCGGATTAGAAATGTGGTTCCAGCAGCCCACTAGCACACTGCATTCTGGTAGCTGCTTCTGTGCTTAGGGATGGAAAATTTGGGGAAGGGCTTAGATAAGGAAAGTCAAGTCAAAGGCTCCTGGAAAGGGAGAAGTGGACCGGGCAGAAGGAGTCCTGCTTGGGGGTTGGAGGAAAGGGTAGAAGTCAGCCAGGCCCTCGCAGAGGCCACACCCCACCCCAACTACATCAGGAACAACAGTCCTCTCTCCCACACAGGGCACATCCACTGAGACATCCAGGCTGCTTTGGGAACACAAGCAGGAGGGACCCAGAAATCAATCGCCAGTGAATTACAAAGAGAAAACAGAGAGGAAAGAAGCAAAGAAGAAGAGGGTGAAGGCATAGAAAAGGTGGTACGGAAGGGTTGCTGGCATCCAAAGGGCCCTAAGAGCAAACAAAGTCTGAAGCCCACTAGGAACAAGCCTCAATAGGAAAAGACAATTCTCTAGATCCTAGGACTGAAGAGGCTCAATGAATGAAAACGCTGGGAGATGTCCTTCACCAGTTCAGTGCAACCCCTTGGGTACAATTCAAGACCAGTCAGAAGACCAGAAAGTAGGACCTGAGACCTGTTGTGGGATTTGAGATTAAGGTGGCAGGCGAGTCTAGGAAGAAACTCAACCTTTGGGTCTGCCCCTGAGGCTCGCCGTAGCCTGACTCGGGGGTCCTAAGAAGACCCAATCAGGCAAGATTCGAGTGGTCTCAGAGTCTAGCCCAATGGAAGAAGCGCGACAGACCGCGGTTTCGGTGTGAGGGCGCCAGGTTTCCAGACCCAAACCAGGCTCTGGGGTGAAGGGGTCTGGGACATTACCCTCTCCTACGCGAGAGCACCAGCTTAGTGTTAGCCACACTTCGGAGACCTGGTGTACGTCGGCCTGTTTAGTTCTCCCACCTACTACCTCCTAGCCTGGGGCCATGTGAGGAGACGCCTGAGTTGACAGCTCTCCAAGGAGCCTGCCCCTCCCTGCCACCTCCCAATTCTGCACTCCCTCCCTCAAAGTGTCATTCCCCCTTTAAAGAAGCGCCTGTCGCCCCTTTAAGGCCCAGCCTCCCTTAACTCTCTCTTAACTGGGCGTCCCCCACGGGGCCCACGACGCCTCGCCGCAGCCGCCTCCCAGCTCGGCACTTCCGGGCCCCTACATCGCCCTTTTAAGGGGCAGCCCCCCGGCAGCGCGCGGCCCCGCCCCCTGCACCGGCGCGCCCCGCGGGGGAGCCGGGCTGGAGCCGAGCGCGCGGTCCGCGCGGCCACTGGAGACCAGGCGGCCGGCGGCCGGGCAGGCGGCGGCAGCGGATGGGGACGCGGAGTCGGGCGGCTGTGGCTGTGGCGGCGGCCGGAAGCAGCTGGCGGGCCGGCGGCGGCGGCGGCGCTGGCGGCGGTGACAGGCCCAGGCCCCGGCGGCGGTAGCGACGCGGTGGCGGGCTGCGGGCGGGCGGCGTGAGGAGCAGCGGCGGAGCGCGGGGCCGCCGGGAAGCCAGGGCGCCGAGACGCCCCCTGCCCAGTCCTCGCAGGCCGCCAGGCCCCCTCCAGCCGGGGCCGTGGAGCACCGGGGCAAAGGCCGGGGCCCCCATGAAGGAGCGCGACGCGGCCCCGGCCGAGCGGGGCAAGCCGGCCACCTACACCGGGGACAAGAAGGCGAAGATGGCGGCCAAGACCAACAAGAAGTGGGTCCGGCTAGCCACGGTGTTCGCCTACGTGCTCTCCGTGTCGCTGGCCGCCATCGTACTGGCCGTCTACTACAGTCTCATCTGGCAGCCGGTGGGCGCCGGGACCTCGGGGGGAGCCGTCGGCCCGCCCCCCAGCGGCTCCAACACCACCGGCCCGTCTGGGACTTCGGGGGCGGCGGGGCCCAACACCACCAGGTCGTCCCGCCGCGAGGCGCCACGCGACGCGCCCCCGCTGCAGGCGGCGAGGCCGGCGCCCCCGGAGCCCGCTGTAGACAGCCCCCTGACCGGGCCGCTCGAGCGGCCGCGGGGGCCGGACGAAGACGAAGAGGAAGCGGCCGAAGAGTCCCGGAGTCGTTGAATCTCTCCGTGTTGGGGACGGTCGGGAATCATCGTCCCCCAAGCCCCCAAGCGGGACTTTGCAGCAGGACCGGCTCCGGAGCCCGCCGGAGTGACCCCTACGCGAGCGTACGCCCCCACACACCTCAACGATAGCCAGCTTGCCCCGGGAGCCGGTAATGCACAACCGGATCTTCAGCCAAGGGACCACGATTCGCCGGGGACTCCGGGTTTGATCTTCCCAGCACCGTGCAGCGCCGAGGGCCCTGAGCCATAAGGGGAACTGGGGGGATGGTGGGGAGAGCCTAGCACCCAACCCTTCTGCGCTGCTAGCTCTGGTGTTTCCTAAACGCAGGGGGTGACTCGGGCGCCCCCTCCCCAAGACTCAGGGGAAGGTAGGGAATTGTGTAGGGGCTCTTTTTTAGTAAGCTGAGGCTCTCCCGAAGAAGAGAGCACCAAAAGTAGCGGAGCTCAGGTACGTCAACCTAGTTGCAGTGGCCAGACATGCGTTTAATTTATAGATCCCTGTATATAGTTGTTGACATATGCACTAGACGCTATAATCACATAGGACTATGTATCTCCCCACACCCTGTGTAGCTACTGAATGGTGGGGTCCAGCAAGGGCTATTTGCTGGCCTTCAAACTGCACTTAGCCTGAGGGCACAAACACAGCTTTTATTTTTCTTTTCCATCACCCACTCTTTCACCTGTTCTCTTCCTGTTTCAGAAAGATAAGTTTCTGACGTTCTTACACAAGAGTATAATCATTCTTAGACTGCTACCATGACAGTGGAAAAACCTTAGCAATAGAAACTGTTTAGGGAGAGTGGGGACTGTGCTGATCCCCCTCCGGTTCCCATCCTAGTGCTCCCACCAAAGTGGCTTCCTGTTGTAGCTTGAATCTCTGGATCCGTGCCAGGGGCAGTGGAGAGAAAGAGTAAGGCTGCTGTGTTTAGATTGGTCCCTTCCCCTCACAGAACTCCTTTAGGAAGAGCAAGCCTTTTTAAGTACACTGATTGGCAAGTGTTTTCTCCCATTCCCTTCTCAACTCCTCAACTATCTTATCGGTTCCAGATCTTGTCTTATTTAATTTCTTGCTCTTCTAGATCTTGTCTTACTCATTTTTGCATTTCCTATTTTCTGAGCCCAACACAGCAGCTTGCTGTTAGGAACAAAATCAGTTGCAAAACCAGAGCTTTGATGTGGTTCTGAGTTGCTTTATTGGGTAAGAAAGAGCAGAAGGTAGACTTCAGGCTCAGGAGTGTGCTTAGATAGCGAGTGAAGAGACCGGCTATGGGAAGATTGAATTGGCAGCTTGTCTTTCTCATTCCTTATAAGCTTCCACTTAAATGCAGCCAACAATTTTCTAGAGGTGGTGACACACACACACACACACACACACACACACACACACACAGAAACACACAGCTCCAGGGCAGCAGGAATTATTCTTTGTTTAGATTCCATTCCCTCCTGCCACTTGCTTTTAGGCAATAGAGTGTGGGTAGTGACAGAGATCAAACCCCCTAGTGTTTCCTTTTTGGGAAATAAGCTATTTAAAAAGAAACAAAACAGGAACCTTGCCCACCTTAGTCCTGAAACTGTCTATCCACTTTTCTGGCCTACCTTGTAGTTAGCTCTGATTCAGGTTTACAGGACAACAGTCTTGATTTAAGCCATGTCCTGTCCTGGGCAAGAAAATAGCAACTAAGCTGGCAGCCTCCCAGCAGGCTGCCAACACCCCAAGGTGTCTGGGCTTGGAGATTTCTTCACAGCTGATGAGGACTTAAGTCATTAGGAAGCCCATGGGGACTTTTTAAATTTTTGATGAGAGACTGGGGGGAAGAAACATAAAATGCCACTTTGTATCTTCAATAATAGCCTGTCATTTATATTCATGGTGTGAATTTTTAGTCCTATATTTTAATAATTTGTAAATTGATCTCTTATTCCAAGAATCCTCTGGACTCGTGGGAGAGTGTCTGGGAGTCCATTCCTCTTCCCCTCCTGACCCTGCTTTATGGACTGTTTAAATCCACTTTGGATCAAAGAGTTCAGCAAGACCACTTGTGGTCCAGCTGGCCTCCTGACTCTATAAGCCTTCACTGGAATTGGGACATTTTCTCCAGCCCTAGCTGTGAACATGACCAGAGACATTATTTATAATTCAGCCATTCAAGATATACCTGTACTTTAAAAGTCCTGTATATTTTTTAAAAGTTTTATTTTTCAGGTGAACAAAAATACATTCTAAGAACTCTGCCTAAGCCTGTGTAATGGATCATTTCTCACTCACTCGGTGGAGGAGGAGCAGAGGTGGTCTCAGGTGCGGAGACTGTGATGGATAGGTTTTCGAGGAAAAGGCAATTGCCTTGCTGTTCTCAGTGCCTGCGACTGGACATCAGAAAGGGTAGCAGGGTCCATCTTAGTCAAGGAGGAGCCACTGGTCAGAAAAGGGTGCCAGCTTTTGCCACAAAAAGTTCTACCCTACAGGATCCTTAAGTGGATACTTAGCTAAAGGACTAGTGAGTGTGAACACTGTGTTAGTCACAAGCATTTAGCTGTCTGAGGTGAAGATATGGTTACCTGCTGGCATCACATTCTCACCCTAAACCGTTGGCCTTTTGCTAACTCAGGAGGTACTGACACTGGGAAAGACAAAGCCGTGCATATGCACTGCCTGATCAGAGCCTGTCACCCCTGGAACCAAGCTGCTGAGACTGTAGGTTGCTTCAAAGGTAAGGGTTTTTTCCTACCCTTAAAGCAAACAAAAAAGATCTGTGGGTGAAAAGTATAAATATAAGGGATTCGTTATGCTGCAAAAATACATGGTACGAAATTGCACTCAGCTCATTACCAGACAATGGAGCTCAGTACAAATCCGAAAGAGAAGCCAGTGTTGGTGGAGCCCCCTGTGGCCTGCACTTCTCCAGAGCAGTTAGTGGGTAGCCACTGTGCTTTTACTTCACCTTGTAGTCTGCAGCGAGGCAAGGAAAAGGTCCGCCTTCCTTTATTTCCCTCCTCTGCCTACACAAAGGCTTTCTGTGAGAGGGCTTGGTACAGCAGAGCAGGAGAGAGAGAGAGTTTGTTGGCTTTTGGGCACAGCCCCTCCTTTCTGCAGATGGGGACATGTGGCTTCTACAGCTGCACATAGCTTACCCCACTGGCCAAAGCCAGCAGTCGGTACACGGAGAGCCTGCTGGCTGATGAGAACAGGGCCCGATGGGATGGGAACCAGCTTGCAACAGCGTTCTTTGCAGATGCTGGGAAGGAAAACTGTTTGTGCTTTTAAGCCTGGAAGGTCTGTACGAAGTGGGTTCGTATCTCCCTCTAACTGCACTGCATTGGGACGATCCCTTGGTGTTTGCTTATACTGAGTGTTACCACTATTCACGATTTAGCAGCCTGAGTTTAAAAAAAAAAAAAGATGAAGTTTTGAAGGTACTGGGTGCAGGAGCCCTTTGTATCTAAGCTTTGTACCTAAGCTTGTATCTTCCTCTCTCCTCCGTGGATGATCAGGTACAAAGAATTGTTTCTCTGAAGCGCTATTTCCCCTCTGACAGCTGTATATTTCTACACAGTACAGTACCACGGTTGGGAGCTTTTGCGTCTACCTTGTTTTCCAGTGTTCACTGGGGAATTCTACGCTGGTGTGTTCTGTAGTCAAGTATTTATATCCTGGTTTGAAATGCTGAAGGCAGAACATGGACTTGTTCCTACTTGCTGCTGTAAGGAGGCTGAAAGGTTGGTGGCTTTAGGGCCACTGCAGCTATTTAAAAGGGTAATAACTGCCCTCCCTTTCCTGTCTGCAGAAAATGGAGGTATTTCTGCAATTGCAGTTCAACAACAAAAGGGCCACAGCTGTACTGTTTAATTGGCCTCCCTCTGGGGAGGAAAGGAGTACAGTCGCTTTGCTCATTTCTCATGACCAACGCCAACTCGATGCCTGGCACAACACACTGGGCCCTCAGAGTCTGGCGATCAACACACTGGAAGTAATTGGCATGCCATCATGGTGTCCCTGTCACGGCCCACTCAGAACCCGCATGGGACATAGCCCATATTCTCATTCAAACGATAGCCACACTGACCCGGCGGAATGGTTCCTTCTGGCCATGTTGACAGGCCTGGCTTTGGCCCTCTGGCTTTGTCTGGGAACCATGGCTGTCATCATGTGGGTGCAGTATAGGCTTTCGACCCATTCATTGTCCTGTCTGCCCCAGCACTAATGCAGAGCTACAAAAATAGCTGCACTGTTGACGGTCTCTTGGTCACATCTGTTTCCCTCACAAGCATAGCCTGTGGTTCTCTGCTGCAGAGAGCCAGCCTGTGTTACGATTTTTTGTCCCTTCCAATGGCTCATCAAAAAAATAAACAAAGCCTGCCTCTGCCACACACCCTGACTCTGTTAAGAAGTCACAGTCACAACAAACAGGGCCCCCAGCGCTCCCTCTCACACTCGAGTCACCTGGTCAGGCAGAAGCTCCTTTACCGAGCCAGTTCTTGCGGTTCTAGTCAGTTCTGGAAGCCTTGGTTAAGCTACAAGAAGGGGACCAGAAAGCCACCACACACTTTGCCCGTGGCCATCATGCTCTCTCGATTGCCTAAACAGCCCCATTTCCCTAATTTCAGCCATCAGATTTTATACCAGCAGTAAGATTCTGTTTAATATCCTTAGGAATATTTTCCACAAACCATTACCATTAATTTGGTATTTATTGAGCCAAGTGGACTTCAAAACTCAAAAGAAACTTGTCAAAAAAAACAAAAAAGCAATCGTGTTAATCAGAAATGGTTTCTTTTTAAATATCTCTTCTTCTGCTCCCTAAGTGCTCATAGCCATTCCGAGCTTTTCCTACTTGTGTCCTAGAGGCCACCTGTCCCCTTAGGTGCCTGCGGGGCAGTGCCACGTTACAGAAGCAGAGCTGCAGAGATGATTCATCAGTTAAGGGCCCTTGCTGCTCTTCCAGAGACCCAAGTTCAATACCCAGCACCCACATGGTGGCTAACGACCAAGGAGTCCTCCTTCTCTTACGGCCTCTGCAGACACCAGTCATAAACGTGGTGCACCAATGTCCACATAGGCAAAACCACCATACCTATACAGAATAAATTCTATATTTAAAAAAGTTACAGGCGGGGTTGGGGATTTAGCTCAGTGGTAGAGCGCTTGCCTAGGAAGCGCAAGGCCCTGGGTTCGGTTCCCAGCTCCGGGGGGAAAAAAAAAAAAGTTACAGGCGCCCATCTCTGAGCCACAGTTGGCTCATGCATGATCAGGACCTAGGTGTGGAGGCAGGATATTCTCAGAAGGAACTCTGAACAGGGAGGTAAGAAACATGACACCTCGTCCGTAGCATTGATAAAGTCTCGGGGACCAAATGGCATGTCATGAGAGCCAACGAGGTAGTGGATGTGAAAGGGCTTTAAGATCTTGGGAATAAAGGGACTGTGCATACACATGAGGTAATATATCCTCAAGGGCATGTGCATCCCTTTGGGGGGAAATGATGCATGGAAAGAAACGTGAAGGGAAAGCCAGTAAACAGGACGCTAACTCCCGACCGACAGCATCAGCATCACCTGGGAAATTGGGAGAACTGTGACACTGTGGGCCACATCCCAGACCAGCTGGGCAGCTGGCTCAGGAAGTGGAGGCAGGCCTTCTGTTTTAAATCAGCTTTCCAGCTGTGTGGTGGTGGTGTCACTTTTAATGCAGACAGAGACAGATAGATCTCAAAGTTTGCTGTCAGCCTGGTCTATGGAGTGAGTTCCAGCATGGCCAGTGACCCTGTCTCACAAAACCAAAAAATCAGCGTCCCAGGGGATTCTAATGTACACTGACGTTGGAGAGCCGCTGGCCCTGCCTTTGCCTCTAGCTTCTGTAGTTTGGGGAATCTCTGTTATCGTGGTGACTTTTGGCCCCCTTGCTTCAGTAGAGCCATTTGCCCTGTGCAGAGGAGAGAAAACACTGTCTCCAGAGTTTGTAAGAAAAAGGAAAAAGCCTGCACTGTCCATTATTTTTGACAGTACGCCCTGGAGAGCTTGTTAAGATGGAGGTAGGCTTGAGAGCCTCCTCCCTCTGCCTCAAAGGTGCTGGTGTGTTTGCCTCACCTCCTGCCCTGGGGCCTGCTGCTTCTCCAGCCAGTCCTTAAAAGGAGCAGCGAGTGCCACGTTTGTTCTTTCTGGTGCCAGGTCTGCGTTATTTCACCTCCCTGGCGTCAAGTGGATGCTTAATGAGAGCCGTGACGTAGGTGCAGCAGACTTGAGAGAAAGCAGCCACAGCCTGGGCTATCTGCTGGCTCTCTCCTCTTCACCTTTCCCAGCCTCCAGTTCTGCCTCTGCGAGGCAGCTACAGCCACCCATCTGTCCTAACTCAGGAGCCCAGAAAAGGCTTCTGACTCGGAAGGAGATGCTGGTGGGGCTCTGTGGCCATTGATAAATGACAGTGCGAAGTGGTAGTGACTTTGTTTATCTCTATCCTCTTGGCAAGCCCCGCTGGCCCCATCCTCAGTCATAAGGAAAAATGTTGCCGTTTTCTTGGTGTTTTTAAGGACCAGTGCCATCTCTTCCTATAATTCTTGTCCCTGACCTCGGATTCAGGTCTGGAGTTCACTAGTGGTCACACCTTCCAAACTTGTACCTTGTTTTAAATAGCTAAGGCCAGCCAGAAGGAACTCAGTCATTTGCTCATTTGACAGAACTTCATTCCGGGAGACACAGAGGAAGCTCCCTGGGGAGGGGGTGGCTTCTAGGGGAAAGCAGTGGGACAAAAGCCATGCTGTGGATTTGTGAGACTGTTTCTGTTTTAAACAGAATGGAAGAAGCGTCCTCTCAGCTAAAGTCAGCTGTGGAGTTCAGAGGGCTATGATAGAGTCAGAGAAGTGTACTCCATATAAAAGCAAGGGTACCTACCCCACCAGACACCCTCAACTTGGGGTCAGACATGCCTTGCCTTACCTCCAGGGAAGTAAAAGAAGCCATCTGTCCTAAAGAGCTGTCAGAATGGCTTGAGCCATTCCTCCTTTCCCTGACAGAGTACTGATCCCCAATAACAAGAAAAGTTAAAAAAAAAAAAAAAAGAAGCAGATAAAGACCACATGTCAAATGCTCACTTCGTTTAATTCAACGTATTTTCAGAGCACCAGGCTACTGTTCCGAGTGTCTACTGAGTGTAGGCATGTCTTTCACACTCTAGCTTTCTCAACAACCCTTCAAGGTCAGCACAGCAAGCCTCATTCTGCAGGTAAGGAGACTGAGGCTTTTAGAGGTTAATGTTGAACAAGCAGATGAGAGGTGTGGGGTTGGGATTTATTCTCTCAGACTCCAAAGTGTGCTTCGCCTGGTGCCTGGGATCTGAATGTTCTGACAGGATTGCCCCCCAACTCCCACCCCTGCTGACCTCGTGCTCTCCCTGCCAGGCCCTCCGGGTGCCCTCCTTGCCTGGCTTCTTCCAACCATGCAGCTGGTTTTCCAGAGTTGCGTTTAAAGAAGACTCCGGACTTTTAAAGAGTAGTTGCGTCTGCTTGTTGGAGGGAGGAGGGTTTCCTAAGGGAAAACTCTGGGTCAGACCTTTCAACAAAGCAACCAGGAACAGTCATGGCTGGCCCTTCGAGGCCTCAAGAGGAACGACTGACATGGGTTTCTCCTGTTCCATAGTTGACACTAAGAGCAGGATGGTACAACCTGGACAGACAGCTGGGAGGTGTCACCTGTGTCTTGTCCTGGAGAAGAGCTCCCCTCTCCCAGGAAAAGCTTGCTGTTGTGCCAGGCACTGCAGACTTCTATAATGAAGATGTCCTGTGTCAGCTTCCTGTCTCACCAATTGCCAGGACGGCTTCCCTCTAAAGGCTGTTGCCCATGAAGAGAAGCCCCCATGTCCTCTCAGTCCTCTTTGCCAGTTCCTGCTTAGGTTCATTTGTAAAGACCGAACCAGATCCCCGCCATATCTTTACATCCTCAACCTGTGGTCAGACGTGCCTTGCCCTGTGTTGTTCGATGGATCACATTGCACAGTGGGCAGCATCAAGCGGGAGGCAAATGTGACTTTTCTTTTTCCTCTCTCCCTTTTCCCTACCCCTTTTCTCCTCTCTTCCTTTCTCCTCATCTCCTCTCTCTTTCTGTATCTGTCTGTCTGTCTGACTGACCGACTCAGTCACTCATTCACCGTCTGTCTCTGTCTTGAGGAGTCTTAGAGATTGAACCTGTGAGTTCATGTATGCGGAGAACGAACTCTACCAACCCACGCCCCCCAGCCAAGACTTCACATTCTTGATCACAGCCATGTCTTTGCAACATCAGAATTCAAGAACTCTTTCTGCCCGAACCTGCTCTATTCCAGTCCCATCTTTAGGAGTCATGAGCTCCAGGGCCTGTGTCACACTCCAAAGTCAAAATATCCTTGAGACTGGAAGGCAAAATGGAAACATGAGTTTGGATTCTTTGCTCTGGCCCAGGCGTGTCTCATATGTACAGGAATTTTTTTTTTCCATTTCTGGATTTCCTCTGAGCCACCACACTGACTCTTCCACCCCCTTCATCCTGTCACACCCCAATCAGCTTCCTTTTGATGCACTGCAGAGTTGACTCCAATACCCACTGCCCAAAGAATCTTCTGCAGGCACCTCTAAAGCCAGGAAGCCTCCTGCACTTGGTAGGGTAGCACTCTCCTGGTTCTTAAGGGCCTGCAACTCGCTTTAGATCTAGAGTCTAAACTGGCCACTTTGCACACTCAAGTCCAGACCCTGACTCCTCAAAGGGTTCTTCAGGCCAAAACGGAGCAGCCATGTCCCCCTCGCCTGGGGCATATTAGAAATGTAAGCATTTGGACCTTCCCCAGCCCCACTGAGTTCAACTGCACCACACGTCACACACAAGTGTGAGAAGAGTTGTCTAAACAGCTTGACCTGCTGAAGGTTCACCCCTGCCTGAGTAGAGGGAATAGAGATGGGACCAAGAGGCAGGAAGAACAAGGCAGGAACCCAGGTCACAGGCCTCCTGCGTAAAGATGAGAAGACGAGCACTTTTCCTAGAGCTTCAGAGGGTTATGGAAGACCCACTTACCCTTGTAGAGAGGAGGGCAGGAAGGGGGGCTACATGGTGCCACCAAGATAAGGGCTTGGGCGCAAAGGGCACATGCTATATCAAGAGGGGAGTAGAGGTGGGGCTCCTACCCTCATGATACCCAGTGTTGCCAGGCGTCAACAGATGAGAACACTTGCCATTCAGCCTCGAGCTGTCGGATGACTGGGTTTCTTCCCTCCCTCCTGTTGGCAGAGTCACCCTCGCCCACTGGCTGGATTACTGGGAGAGGATGCTCAGGAAATGTTTGTTGTATTGAAAGGAAGCCACAGCTTGTGCAGAGTCTGGATAATTCACCAGACGTGGGCCTCGTGGGAGGGGCCTGGATGGAGTTAGAAAGACACATCCCGATGTCTGTCCTGTCGCACTCAGCTGAGGTTGCTATCCCTCTGTCTCTGACCGTGTGCTTGCTTTTGCATGGCCTTAGTGAGGGGAAGTGGAGAAGGAAGAGAGGGCAGGAAATGGCTCCGGGCTGCAAGGTCTACTCAGGGCACCCATTATGTCAGATCTGGATGTGAGGAGGGAGGCTCTGCACCTGCTAGTGAGCTCTCCCACTCTCCCGCAGCAACAGGGGAATCCTAGCCCAGTTCAAAGAGGCCCTCTGAATGCCTCCTTTCCCCCAAGTAGCCTTGGGTTTTACTCTTCCTCTCCAAGTGTGTTCCTGACAGCTGTGAGCCCCAAACCACTTTCTCTGGGCCTCCATCAACTGCTGACATCCAGGTTTGGCCATCTTAGAAGACTGTGGAACTGTGGAACTGCGAGTCACCTGGATAAAGGGCATGGTTTTCAGAAAGAGGCTAAGCTGACCATACCAGCTTTGAGACGGCCTGGAGCCGAGGAGCCTGGAGGCTTGTGACTGGGGAGGGAGACCAGGCAATGACGAATTACAAGGAGCCAGGAGACCTATGTATTGGGGTCCTACCAAATCTCTGTGGGAAAGGCTTATGGCCTAGGTAACAGTAAGCCCAGGCCAGGGGTACCAGCCTTGAACAGGAGACCCCAGCCTGGCAAGTACACCAGGGCCCTTGCCTGTGTTTAACAACCCACTGGTGTAGAGAGGTATGCAGAAGAGGCCCTCACTTGGTGTCCCTGTGGAGTTTTGCCACATTGCTCAACCAGAAAAGTACAAGACTCCCACCAGCAACCATACTCCCACCTCACAGAAGACTCTTGACTGAGCCCCCCTCCCCCCAGCCTAGCTCCCCAAATCCCCTGAGCTTCACTCAGCATCTTCCTGCAGGGCCAGGACCCCCTGCCCTGCTTCTTTTACTCATGCCTCTTGCCCTTGGGCCAATTCCTCTGGGGGGCCTGCTTCTTGGTGTCAGGTTCTGCTGGGCCCCAGCCCTAGCAACCCTGTCCTCTTTGGGCTCTGGGGTCTCTGCTTCTCTCAGTGACTCAGTGCAACTGTGGACTTCCAGCCCCGGCTGCTGGTCACTGCACTCCAAGGTCTGCTGCTCAGAACAGTTTGGCCGTGACTCTGGACTTTCCTGAGCCCCAGCCTTTGGACTGGGTATATATGTACTTTCTCCAGGCCTGGGGCTGCTAGCTCCTCCCACAGAGAGGTCAAGGGGAGCCAAGTCAGAATGTTGTGGAGAGTCTGGGGCCAAACTGGCTGTAGAGGTTCCCAACTCTTCTCTTAGACCCTCTGGGGAGGCTAGAACTGGGCTGGTTGCAGACTTGGTCTCTTGTCTGTCTGGCTCTCTTTCAGTCCGCTTCTGTATGCACTCTTCCTCTGCACTGGGAGTCTTCGTGGTGCTCTGGCTTCCCTGAAGCAAAAGAATAGTGCATCTGGCTAGTACGTTTGGGGCTTCTGTCCCCAGCCTGTCCTATCCTATAACAAAGGACCCACCTCCTGGCTCTGCAGCTTCTGATCTTCTTTGACATCACACCTGTAGAAACACAAGCAAGCAGCAGGTCCTGTTCCGGGCTCTACCTTGCTTCCAGTAACCCCCCTTTATAGCTGGTGGCCTGCGTACCCCAGTAAGAAGCTAAAGCCCAGTGATTTCAGAGGGGAGTCAGAGAGGCTCCCGGATGCTTCCTTCCCAGCCTGACCTTACTCCTCAAACCTAGCCGTTCCCTCTGAGCATCCATCCCAGGTTCCCAGTTGCTGTTTATGACCAAGCCTGATGCACCTTGAGATCCATGGGGACTCCAGGCATGTCCCTGCATGCTCTGCCTGGGAAAGGCACACCTCACATCCCAGGGGAAGTGAGCTGTTGTAATTACCACAGCCTCTGGGCACCAGGCTCTAACCGCTACCACCTCTGCTGGTGGCCTTTCTTGGTATCTCATTAACCTGTGGCAGGCAACAAGCAGCCAGGAATCAGGGGCCCTGGGGATGGAGCAGAGGGACCTGGGCCAGTCCAGGAAATTAGGACACCTACATACCTGCCTTGATTTTGTCCCCTGTCACCTGTTACCTTCGGGCCCTGCCAGTTAGCCTCTCCTTCCCCTGGGGTTTGTTGCCTATGGTGGATGTCACAGAGGGTCTTCCAGATTGTCCACCCCGACCTGCAAGACATTGAAGAGGGCAGACGGCTCTAACAACTGCCTTCAACAGCCGAAGCGATTCTGCTCCTTTTCTACCCCCAACTCACATTTTCCATCCAGGAATGACGGTGGGTGCTGAGGCTTTTGGTGGGTCCTAGGACCTAAAGGGAAACAAAGCAAATGGGGACCGGACGTGTCAAAGGATCTAAAAGAGAAACCGGAACTCTCTAGTAACAGGAAACTTACAATGGTCATTCATTCCCTTAGGAGTTCTACCTTCTAGAAGCCCAAGCTACCTCCCCAGAAAAGCCTCCCCTGGCCTGGGGTCCTGGACTGTGTTTACACTGCCCATCTAAGTGATTTGGCCAGTTCATTGGCCCCAAGGTTCTGTGTATGGAGAAGGAAATCACCAGAAATCCAGGGGACTCCTCCCACAGCAAGCTAGGGAAGGTCAACAGGACTTTTACCCCACAAGGAACAGCATCTGGAAAGTGTAGTTAGGCTCCCTGAATCTACTCTGAGCAGTAGCTCAGAAAACACAAGAGAGGTCAAGTAGTGTGGAGGGGAAGGAAGGACAGACTTTTTCTGTGTTCCTTTTCATCTTTGATGAATAGAGAGGATAGTAGGATCCTAGACAAGATAGGAGGATCATGAGTTCTGGGCCAGCCCTGGTTAAGACTCTCAAAAAACAAACAAGGCACAAGAACATAAGGTGGGTATTGGCTCACCCTTTCTGCTGCCCATGGCCAGGTCCTTGTCCCTAGGCTTGTTGCAGTTCTGTGGCCTGTGTAGACAGAGGAGGGCAGTTAGTCATTAGTGGCAATATGGACAGAGGCTGCAACAGGCTCCACTCAGACACTGTCTTCCCAACCCCAGAACTCCGGGCAGCACAGAGTTGGTGGTTCCAAGAAAGAGAGGGCATACAGAACATTGGAACCAGGGTCTGACTAGAAGTCCCAGGTAAGTCTTTTCCCTCTAAGAGGCATCCATAGTTAGCCCTACCCCTGTCCCACATTCACAGCAAGCTGCTCAGCCATGCCACCCACATGGGCTTGGCTTTGTCCAGGTCCCATGGGCGGCTCCAGTCACCCTGTGGGTTTCTATGCCGGGCAAGGCGGGCCAGGTCAATCTGCTCTCTCTCTTGTTTCCACTGCGTGTAGTCCCAGCTGGCTTCAGGAGGCATCCCCAAGGGCTGTTGGGAAGGTGGGCCTGGGACCACGCCTGGACTCCGGAGCTCCAGAGCACCCTGCAAGGGGATGACACTTAGTGTTATGGGGGAGAAGTAGGGAGAAGATTTGAGTAGAGCTCCAGAGTCGGCTGAGCCCCTTCCTCTCTCAAGGTCTCTGCTTCCCAGTTCATAATTAGGTCTATCTCAACTCCAGCATTCTGTGTTTGCTATGAACTGTTTGCAGGAATCCACTTGGTCGCTGCCAGTTTGAGACAGGTAATTTAACCTCTCTGTGTATTAGGTCCTTATCTCTGTAAAAGGAGCTGTCTCTTTTCTTAGAGTTGTTAGTGTGGGTAGACCAGCCCTAGATAGGAGGGGCACCCACAGACGGTGAGCAAAATCGAGAACAATTACAAGGGGCTGCTGCCACCTAGAGGTCAGAGCTGGCACATAGCCAGTCCCCTACACATCCCTCTGACACCTTAAGAGGCGAGTCATGGGTCATATTATGGCTGGATGATGTATCTGGCTTTATCACTTCTCACCGCAAGGCATACCCAAAGTGGATATTAGCCAGAGAAGGGGAAGAAAGTCAGAATTCTCCCAGGCGGTGCCTAGGCCAGGTTCGCCCGGGCAAGGAACATATCTGACATAGTTTCTCGCCCTTCCCCAGATGGGGATTGTGTCCCTAGCCCATTTTTAAGATGTACCTTCCCTGCGGAATCTGGGCTGAAGGTCGTCTGCAAGGAAGAACTCTGGCCCCGGCCTCCTCCAGATGTCCCCTTTGCCCTTGGGCTCCTTGCTTGGTTCATGGGTTTCTCGCTCACTATCCGTTTGGCCTGGAGAGGGTATGGATAGGCATCATGGCTGAGCCAAGGGAGGGAGACTGCCCACCTGAGGTCTGGAAGCCTCAACTGCTCACCTTGGCTTTGTTTTCCATGGTGACAGCGAGCTCCACCCGGTCCCCCATGCTGAAAGTACCAAGTGAGTCTGCAGCATCTCCATCTGTCAGTGTGGCCGTCACTCCAGGGGCAAGGGGTGCCCTCACCCAGTTTCTGCTGACCACCCTCTTCTCCTGCAGAGTGAGACACCTGCATCCTCAGGACATATGGGTGATCCTGAGCAGAACCTGGGTGCTGGGTGCTGGGTGCTGGGTGCTGGGTGCTGGGTGCTGGGTGCTGGGTGCTGGGTGCTGGGTGCTGGGTGCTGGGTGCTGGGAGGAGGGGCTCCCTAGGTTTGGGTTCCAGCCCTAGGCCTCCCAGGAATGCCCATGGCAAAGCTTAGCCCTTCAGGAGTCCACATGCCAATGGCATTAGTTATTCAGAGCTCAGAGCCAACAGAGCGGCCCAAGATGCCACAAGGGCTTGTCATCCCTGAGTCAAGAAATCCAGAGAATGCAGACAATATGGCCTTATCTCTAAAACAGTTTCTTTTGCTTTCAGCCCAGACTTCTCCAACCTCCGCTCCCTGCAAGGCTTCCGTCTCAGGTTCTGCGATAAAGGTAAGGAGCACCTAGGGCATATGTGCACCCAGAAAGGCAGATAGGAGAAAATGGGATAGCATGGACCAGGCCTCAACCCTGCCAGTCTCCAAGGTGACACTTACACCGGGAACCTGGCTGATGGTGACCGTGAGGCTGTCAGGTTGGAGGAACCCTGGAGTGGTCACAGCCATGCCTCCCTGCTCTGCCTGCCGACGATCCTCCTCGATCTCCTGTGGGAGGGCCTGAGGTCAGCAAGGCCATGGACCCCCAGGCTCACAGACAAACAGACGCTGACAGGCCTACACAGAGAAACACCAATGGGACACCAGGGGGCAGAGGCACCACATCACCAGTGCCCAAGACTCTGACCGCGCCTCTGCGAGAGACTCAAACTCTGAGCTAGAGCCTGGGGACACGGTCTAGAGCCCTCAGAGAGAACCCGCTGTGGAAACAGCCTTTTGAAGGTAGCCAGGCACCGGGGTTCTCTCAGTTCACTCACCTGGTACCTTCGGAGTAAAGCCTGGTTCTTCTTGCGCAGGGCAACTATCCTACGGTCCAGCTCGGCATCCTTCTCCTCGTGCCTGCGCATTGTGGGCTCAGCGTTGGGAGGCCCCTATGGAAGGCAAGGAACCCAATATAAGAAACAGGTTATAGTCCTAAGCTACAGCACACAGGGTGACAGAGAGTCCTTAGGAAGATAGTCTACAGAGGGTCAAGCCCCATCCCAGAGATGCCTGTCTGCCAATCTGCCTCCTGAGGGGCTCAGGTCAGGGATACAGACCCAGGTCCTCTGCTCCCAGCAGCAGGCTGCCCCTCCCCCTGGCTCCCCAGGGGGTTCTGCTGTGAGCACAGCCTGGAATGAGAGTTAAAAATGGCTCTGGCAGCCGAACCTGCCGTGACTGGGAAGCTGCCAGGGGATTCAGGAGGTCGAGGGGGGCGGGGGGACGACTCTTTGCCTCCCAAGTCTAGAACCGGCACACACAGACAGGCTTGGTTCTGCCCTCCCAGGCACTGAACCCCACTCCCTAAGCCTGTGCGCGGTCGGAAGAAGAGAGCAGCTCTCACAGGCCCAGCCAGCCCTCCAGGTCTGAGCTGCTGGCTGATGGAGCAGTAGAGCAGCAGGTCCATAGCAGCCCCGGCTGGGAGCTACTCTGGGCAAGCTATGCCTCCGGATCAAGGGCCGAGGTTCTATTCTGTCGGGCTGCGGGGTCTATGCTTTCCTCGGTCCCTGCCCAGCCCACCACCTGCCTCATCATGGCCCTCTTCTTCCCAGGCCCAGCTGCCACCAGCTGTCCCCAGAATGTGGCTGCTTAGTAGTTTGGCTCCCTCCCATCCTTAGAAGACCCCTGCCAAAGAGGAGGTGCCACTCACAGCCAAACGCATGGAAATGCCAGGCGCTGAGAGAATTCCAAAGCAGCTCCCGGGAGCCAGAGCTGGAGGTAAGCTGGAGCCACCAGAGCCCGGCCTGTCGGCCTCTCCCTGCCGGCTTCAGCTTTGCTGCTCAGCACAAGAGATCATGTTGTGATTACAAAAGAGTGCTCTGGGCTCCCAGCCAGGAACGCCTAGCCGCCACCCCCACCCTTCCACTCTCAGAGGGCGAGGACCAGGGCACCAGCAGCCGGCCGGGCTTGTCTAACACCTCTCCCTGCCCTGCCTCAGTGTCCCCACACACGAGATCTAGGCACGCAGGGCCCACTTACTGGTCCTGAGTCCCAGTAAGTCTCCTGTCCGTGTTTGCCTGCAAATGGGATAGCTGGCCAGCGCACACCGGTCTTCATCCCTCCCACTAGTAGAAAAAGGCAAGAGACCGCAGGTTCCACCCTCCGACAGCCCTCCCTCAAGCGTTTCTCTGCTTTCCTGCTGGCTGTCCAGTCAGTGTGTTTAAGTCGTTAGATAAGAGTGAGAAGCCTCCTTCCCAAGGCCTACTACCCCACACTACCACAGACCTAAAATGCCGCTCTCCACCATTTGGTTCCTGAAGTGGAATGTGGGTTTCTCTGTACTCCAAGCATGACCACTCCCGGAGGCCTAACTCCCTGTGTCTCCAGCCCCCTTCCATGCCGAAAGGAGCCTTCTCTGGGGTCCTTATCATTTCCTCTGGGAACAATCAACTGCCTTCCTCCCTCGGGAGCCTTGCACAGGGCCCTTTCATGCCTTGCACTCCCAGGATAACCTGTGCGGACTCTCTGATCCCAAGAAAGGACACAGCCCCCTTTCCCAGTTCACAGCAGAGGCCAGTCTCTGCCCAGGGTTGTCTAGGTCACCTTCAGTGCTTATGTGGCCCTGACTTCCAGGCCCTGACATGATCGTCACAAACTCTGACATTCCCCATATCCCAGACTGACCAGGTTGCAGATGTTTTCCCTCACCATAAACCAGCCACCCCCACCTCCCACCCCCCACTCCCTTTTCTCCAGCTACTATTCTCAGCCCCATTGCTGTCTAGGCTTTTGCCCCTGGCCCCGCACCCCATCTCTGCAGCTCCAGAGTTCCCATCCTGCTTGCAAATGCCACTGTGTACCCTCCTCCCTTCCTGCCGGATGTTCCCACTGAGTCAGACTCTTGTCGACTTTCCCAGCAACAGTGACAGTGACGCACCCAAGCTCCTAGATCGCTCTCTGTCTCCCTCCCCATTTCTGTCTGCACACACACGCACGCACACGCACGCACACGCACATGCATGCACACGCACACACGCACACTCGCGCACACACACGTACACACATGCACATGCTCAGGCACACACTTCCCCCATCTTCTCTGCACCCTGACTCACAAATACTGCTGAGGTCAGCCCTATCCCAGAAGTCCCTAGCTTCCCACTCTACTTGCGCCCTCTATGCTCCGTTCACCTAGGATGTCCACAGATCCCAGTCCTAGAGGACAGAGACCTAATGCTATCCCCTTCTTTGTTATTTCAGCCCTTGATCAAGTTTAGGGAGGAGGGACAGAGGGACATAGACAGACGACAGAGATAATGCAAGGTTTTTGTTCTTCTCAGCTCCCAGCACGGTCAGAGCAGAGGGGTCAGGAGGCACAGGCAGAAACCCAGCCCCCCGGAAGGGCCACAGGAAGATATCCTGAACGCAGAAGCAAACATTTCCCAGACATGGGGCAGAAAGACCATGTACTCTGAACAACTGTACCCCAGTCAAGATGAACCCCAAGTGTCACTCACACAGCTTCTCACACCCTCGATCAGCCCCCATGGTCTTTTACCACTTTCTCCACAAAACACTGTTTACTGGTCTGCTCTCCCGCTGGGCAGAGGCTGTCCTCTGAGAGCAGAGGTTGGTAGCTAAGTGCCCTGAGCTTCCCCGTGCTGTAGAGCATCATTGCCTGCAGCGTGAGTATGAAGTTAGCCACTCTGTCACTGTGGGTACCTGTGCACGGGCTGTGACTGCTTTTCTGACCACTCAGATGCACACAAACTGAAGAGGGGCAGGTGAGTAGCGAAGAATTCCATGGGGGGTGAGGGTGGGGGGGTTGATGAGAATTTCCAAACCAGGGGTCTTTTACTCTGAGTCACCACTAGGGGGCAGAAGCATTTCAAAAGCTCGGCTATTGATTGGAGAGGGGGTGGGGTTTTCTTCACCCCTCTGTGTCACTATCATCTCCCAAGTCTAGCTCAATGCCACCTTCCAACTCCGACAGAACAGTCAAACTACACGGAGGTAAAAGCTCTGTTTTATTGATGAGCCCAGACAGGTGTTGCCTCCACTTGGGCTGCCTCACCTGTTTGTGCTGCAGACAACACAAAGGCCTGGGCGGTGGCCTTGCTGTCTCAAGGCCTCTCATTACAGCTGCTCCACCAAAACGAGTTTGATTGAGACTTCTCTCTCTCTGCCCTCTCTTTCTCCTACTAGGGCTGGGCTGGATGACCTGGGCTTGGATCTCTGCTCTTCCCAAGTGACTCCCCACACCTTCCCAGGTCACCTGCCAACTCAGGTGGCCACCACACCTTTTAGGGCCTATATCACATGTACTTTATTGGTGGCATCTGGAAAAAATACAGTTGGAGCCAACTTCAAGAACAGGAGAGCTGTAAGGCCACGCCTTTCTCTGGGGAGAAACAGGAGATCTGCCCAGGAGGAAAAGCGTAAGAAGTCCATAGGGGTAGCACTGCTCAGGCCCTCTTCCCCATTTCTGTCACCGTGCACATCCCCGCTGCCCCCACTGCTGCTGTGGGCGGCTGGCTGATGAGTATAGTGTTTAGCCTTTGTCCTACTCCTCTCAGGCTCAGTCTAGGCAGAGGTAGGTGGGATGGTGGATTCCAGTCTCCTTCCTCCTTACAGGCAATGTCCCTTATCTCTGTATAAAGACCAGGTGGCTATCCCTCAGTGAGTCATATGATGACAGCATTCAAATACCTAGCAACATCCATATTTGGAATAGTGTGTAGCCAGAGGAAGGGTCAAGCAGTTTTCTTCTTGCCTCAGGTAACTTCGAGGTGGTCATCTCCTCAGTTTAAGGAGTGCCTAAGGCTGCCTGCTCCCTTCGTTCTGGGGCTCTGAGCAGCCGCAGTCGTCTAGTGCATAGGGGTCATTTGTACTGGGGCCGTCCGAAGGTGCCTCTTTAGCATCTTTCCCAGACCTCTTTTCCTGTCTTCCACCCAACATATCCAAGCCAGGTTCCCGCACCACCCACTCCAGGCAATCCCCAGTGTCTGCTCCCTTTCCAGGCCCCTTCTCTCCACCCCAGCACTCTGTACTTCTGGAAACGGATGCTGGCCTTTACCTGCCTGCGGATCCCAGCAGGCTGCTCTCAGCTCCCACCCCAGTGCTCAGGAACGGCTCTTTGTTGGCGCTGAGTCCTTAGAGGCCACTGGTGGGGAAATGTTGAAGAAGAGAGACGAGGCTAGGTTGAAGAAGGCCCAGCTGTAGGTGGGATACCCTCCAGGTGGAAGGAGAGGCAGCTCAAAGCACGTTCTTTTCTGCTTGGCCCCAACACCACCTGCCCCTGCTGCGGACACTCCTGTCTCATGACAGGTCCTGATTCCTAGGCCTGGAATGGAGACCTCGAAGCAGAAGCTAGAACATGAAGTAGAGCTGGAGGGACCGGACCTGAGCAGGCTGCAAAGTCTACGCCCCACCTCACCAAAAGCATGCATGCCACAGCAGGGTGGCTTCTGGACGGAGCTGGTGACCTACCTGTCCTCAGACTGGGTGTTGCAGCCTGCGCCCTCACTCCATCCCCAACCTCCCAGGCTGCAAGGCCCATTCCGAAGACACACCCAATCTCTGTGTTCTACACCCCAGTCCTAGCAGTGGGAGGTGAACCCTGGTGTGGGACTGACCCCCTCTGCCCCTGAGGCTCCTTAGGTTGGGCCTCTGTTCTTCATGGTGGAGACAGAGACTCACAGAATTCTCCCAGAACCCTCCATCAGGTGCCATTGGCAGAACCTTGACTGTGGGCTTCAAGACCTATGTAGGAAGAGGCAGAGGAACAATCGTTACACCCCCCTCTCTGTCTCTGTCTTTGTTTCTCGCTGTCTCTGTGACCCCCTTTCTCTCTCCCTCTCTCTGACTCTGTCTCGCTCTCTCGCTCTCTCTCTCTCTCTTCTCTCTCTCTCTCTCTCTCTCTCTGTGTGTGTGTGTGTGTGTGTGTGTGTGTGTGTGTGTGTGTGTGTGTGTGTGTTTAAGACAGGGTTTCTCTGTGTAGCCCCGGCTTTCCTGGAACTCACTCTGTGGACCAGGCTGCTCCAGAACTAAGATATCTACCATCTCTGCCTCCCCAGTGCTGGGATCAAGTGTGGATGGTGGCCTTTACCAGCAAGAGGATGTCAGGTTAGGAAAGTAGCAGCCAGACTGGGGAGGTCACTAGAGGGCAGCCTCAGCGGTGACAAAGTCGAGGAGCTTCATTGAAGATTCCAAGGCAGGGCTGATGAGACCCTGTGTCAGACAAGGAAGTAGAAGCCAGAAAGTCTCAGATGAATCAGTTGAGGGAACTGGGATAGACACTCCGAGGCAGTGTCCAGACACCAGAGAGTGGTGCCTGGGCCTGGGAGGGCCCTGGGGGATCTGGGGAAAGAGAGCGTGGAAATCTTCAGGGAAAACAAGAACTACCATGGACACAGAGCCAGCCAGGACAGTCTCCAAGTCTCAAGCCAGGAGTCCTCATGGAAGCAGAAAGAGCTAGTCTGTGTCTCCCTCGGACAGTCCTCATGTAGGCCTGGAGAAAGGCACAGAGGCCCAGGGGCAGGAACTACACAGGCTCTAACTACCATGAAGCTTACCACCTCAGGCTAGGGTGTGGGTGAGGCCACATCCAGTCGAAATAAAGGAACCTGGGCACAGTTTTGAAGGCCATGAGCAGGCTGAAGTGTGGGTGGAGCTAGCCAGGTACAATTATGCAAAAGCCAAAGGTGGTGGTGATGTGTCCAGCAGCCAGATACCCACTGTGAAGCAAGGCATGATGGATTAGAGGGTCAGACAGGCCAGGATGCTTACACTCACCACATTGCACTCACAGCCTATGTTGCCGAGTCTCATACCTCTGATGTCATTTGATCTCTTCAAGTCCCAAAATCTGTGAATAAGTCTGAGCTGGTGCGATTGGCATCTCTGGGGAGATCAAGGTCAGTGGCCTGCTTAAACGTCTCTGTGGGTGAGGCCTTCTCCCTCCTCCCTGGCACTAATAGCCCTATAGAACTTTCTCCAACCCATGTCCAGGCTGGGCTACCTTTGTCAGCACAGCCATGCAGCCAAGGGAGTAGGGTGGACTGGCTGACTCTACAGACAAGTATTGGGAGGTTCCAAAGAGAGTTAGTGTCCTGCGATGGGGGACTATTGTGTGTCTTCATCAACCCAAAGAGCCCGTGTGTTTTCCCTCACTGCCCTAGGAGACCCCCTTACAGCTCTTCCTTCTGATGAGCCTAATCCCTGCATTTCACCACAAAAATGCCCTCCTCACCTCCCAGGAATTACCGGCAGGAAGGTTCCCTCTGTCATTAAACCAAGCATTTTGGGACCATTTATTCTCTGTGAGGCACAGGGCTGAGGGGGGGGGGGATGCACATTTGGCTGAAGCTCTGAGGCCTTCAAATCTTAGGACTGCGGCCACAGTCAGAAGCGCTGATGTGGATTGACCCCAGTGTGCCCATCACTGCTCTGGCAGCTGCCTTGTCCCCTCAAGGTCTCTGCTCAGACTACCCACAATGTCTTATCTTTGTCTATCCCATCTTCCAAAGCCCTCAGCACCTCTACTTTGGCCTTCCTTGCCCTAGGCTAGGGTCTCAGAGCTTGACTCCAGAGAAGGAAGGAACTGAGGCCTCCAATCTGGAGCCCAGAGCACTGTCCCACCTCCCTCCTGAGAGGGTCTATGAGGACACGGCTCTTTTCTCAGTTTCCTGCCCAAGGCTGGCAGTGAGGAAGATGTGTTGTCAGTATCCCTTAAAGATACAGGACAATTTCTGAAAGAGGAGGGCTGGTAACACAGGTGGTGGTGGGTACAGGAAGTACCATCTGCCGGAACTGCCATGTGGGAGCTCTGCAGGCCCCACACTGCAGACCTCCTCTGGGGCTCTGCCTGTCTGCTGCCTCTGCCCTGGCTCACTCTCCTCAGAATGGCAATGACTGTAAACAGAGCAGTCGTTAGCGCCCTGCCTACTTACAAACCAAAGTCCTCTGTGCAGACTTCCAAAGGCGTTTCCAAAGCAGGGTGGATGGTTTTGCTTGTTTGTTTTTGGGTTTTTTTTTTAAGGTTTATTTATTTTATGTATGTGATTGCACTGTAGCTGTCTTCAGACATACCAGAAGACATCGGATCCTCATTATAGAAGGTTGTGAGCCACCATGTGGTTGCTGGGAATTGAACTCAGGACGTCTGGAAGAACAGTCAGTGCTCTTAACCGCTCTTAACAGCTGAGCTGAGCCATTTCTCCAGCCCCATTTAAAAAAAATTTTTTTAAAGATTTATTTATTTTGTGTATGTGAGTGCTCTATCTGCATCTACACCTGCATGCCAGGAGAGGGCATCAGATCGCATTATAAACGGTTGTAAGCTACCAGGTCATTCCTTGCTGGGAATTGAACTCAGAATCTCTGAAGGAGCAGCCAGTGCTCTTAACCATTGAGCTATCTCCCTGGGTACTCCTCCCCTCTTTTGAAGAACCGCTTTCCTGAAAGGAAGATGGGTCAACCTAAGAAAAGCCCAGGACCTACATTCAGGCAGTCCCTGATTAGAACCACTGTGTACTGGCAACCTCTTAATATCTCTGAACCATGTTCCCTTTAAAGTCTGTCAAAGAAGAGAAGATAAAACTACAGTGGCAGTGCGCGCCTATAATCCCAACTCTCCAGAGACGGAGGCAGAGCATCAGAAAGCCAGTGTCCGTCTCAGCTATGAGAGACTAAGTCTCAACACACACACATGTGCCCATGTATGCACTCATGCACACATGCACAAAACAAACTCATAGCTGGTTGGGTGTGGTTCTGTACATCCGCAATCCCAGTGCTGAGGAGATGGAGACAGAAGGATCAAGAGTTCAAGTTTAGCCGCTGCTCTAGTTTGAGGCCGCCTGGGAGAATTGAGACCCTGTCTCAAAAACTGAAGCCCCGCCTCTAAAAGAAGTGAGGATGGGCCTGGAGAGATGACTTAGTGATTAGGAGCATGTGTTCTTGCAGAGAACCCAGGTTCCACTCCCAGCAACCACCTGTGACTCATGACCATGAGTAACCCCAGTTCCAGAAGGTCCAAGAGTCACGTGTGGGAGATCCTATATGCATGTATGCAAAACACTTATAGACATAAGGCAAGATAAATACATCTAGACAAAGGTTTAAAATATAAAAAAGAGAGGTGAGGGTAATACCTCCTAAATTGTAGGTCTGGAGACATGGCTTAGCAGTTAAGAGCACTGGCTGTGGGGCTGGGGATTTAGCTCAGTGGTAGAGCGCTTACCTAGGGCGCAAGGCCCTGGGTTCGGTCCCCAGCTCAAAAAAAAAAGAAAAAAAAAAAAAAAAAAGAGCACTGGCTGCTTTTCCAAATGACCAGGGTTCAATTCCCAGCACCCACATGGCAGCTGATAACCAGCTGTAACTTCAGTTCCAGGAAATCCAATGCCCTCTCCTGGCCTCCAATGATACCAGGCATTCATGTGGTGCATAGATACAAATGCAGGCAAAATATCCATAATGACGTATGTATGTACATATGTTTGTATGATGTATGTATGTACACATGCATGTATGCATGCATGATGTGTGTATATGTGTATGATGTATGTATATGTGTATGATGTATGTATATATGAATCATGTATATGCATATATGTATGTATGATGTATGTATGTATGTATGATGTGTCTATGTATGTATGATGTGTCTATGTATGGTGTGTCTATGTATGCATGTGTGTCTATGTATGATGTGTCTATGTATGGTGTGTCTATGTATGTATGATGTGTCTATGTATGGTGTGTCTATGTATGCATGTGTGTCTATGTATGATGTGTCTATGTATGGTGTGTCTATGTATGTATGATGTGTCTATGTATGGTGTGTCTATGTATGCATGTGTGTCTATGTATGATGTGTCTATGTATGGTGTGTCTATGTATGTATGTGTGTATATGTATGATACATGTATGCATGATGTGTGTATGTGTGTATGATGTATGTATATATGAATCATGTATGTGCATGTGTGTATGTATGACGTATATATGTATGTATGGTGTGTATATGTATGATACATGTATGTATGATGTGTGTATGTGTGTATGTATGCATGTATGTATGTATGTGTATGTATGTATGATGTATATATGTATTCACAACACCATCTAGAGCTTACCCAAGTTCACTGACACTATAGAAGACCCTGGTTGGCAGGTTTCTTCCTCCCCAGCACTGAGATAAGGAAGACTTACCTTGTTCCTCAAAGCTTTCTTCTTGTTTTCCGATGGTGGCCACAGTGGTTTTTATTTTTTATTTCTTTTACAGAGTTGGTGGACTGGGTGATCAGCATATTGTTGGTTTTATAAATTGCAGAATGGTAATAATGATGCTTAGTTCACCTATGTATAGGAAAAAAAATGTTTTTTCACTGGACAAAAAGGGGACAAATGTTGTGGTTTGCCTTGGGGTTTTCTCTGAATTTGTTAAATAAAGGCAAGAGCGTGAGATTTGGGCAGAGGTAGGAGTTGGGAGTGAGAGGGGATTAGATTCAGAGGTTAGGTTGACAGTTGACAGTTGGAGACAGTTGAGCAGAGTGGAACCTGAGGAGGGGGGGGAGGATTGACAGTTGAGGGAGGAGGGGTTAGAGAAGGAAGCCAGGAGGAAGAAGAGGGGAGTTGGAGAGACGATGGGGAACTGAGAGGAGTTAGAGGTACCAGGGGGGAGAAGAAGCTGGAGACTTGGTAAATAAAAGGTGCAGGGATGAGTAATTTGGGAACTGGGATTAGGACAGTGTAATGTGGATCTGCCAAATCTAGACGCTGGATTGCTTTAATGCTAAATGAGTGTGTTTTTTTTTAAGAAAGAGTCTCAATTTAAGTAAGTGTGGCTGGGCTGAGTTTATGCCAAGATATCCAGCAGATATCTGGGGCACTGAGGTGTGGAACCCTAGCAGGGTAAAAACACCAGTTGTATGCTCTTTTGTGTAAGAGTCTCAGTATAAGAAAGTGTGTGGCTGGGTTGTGTTTCTGCCAAGATATCCATACTTTTACTTTTACTTTATTTTTATTTATTTACGACAACATATGGCGCCCAACTAAACCATTAGAACTCAACTAACCTGAGATAAAAGTTTACTTCCCTCTCAACCCCAGAATAGGCAGGAGTACTAGTGGATTGGGAATTGACTGGGTCTGGAGGGTCTACGAAGGAGAGGACTGCACGTATTCTGAAGCAGAGGGAGAAAAAGGTACAAGGGGCTTCAGATCAGATACTACTTTGATGTAAGAGATATATAACTTTATGATACTTAAAGATGAGAAACATAATGAATATCTTTTGGGCCTTATGGAATGATATTTTGAATGGTCTGACAGTTGAGAATTTTGAGGAAAAAGACACTTTATCATTTACCAGTATTGCAATATTCATTCTTCTGATTTACTATATCTTCTCAAAAGACAGGGCCCTAAATAACAAATTTCTAGCTTTAGAACAGAAGATACAGGTAATTATGGAACAACATGAACAACAGAAAGAAAAATTAAAGCTTGGCAATATAGCCTAGAAGGAACACTAGAATTGAAGACACAGAAAATTATAGATCAGAATAAGAGACAGAAAGATGAAAATGAAAGTGATAGACAGGAACTAGAAAGGATGTTAGAACAGAACATACAACAGCACACAGCCCTAAATAGCAAATTTCTAGCCTTAGAACAGAAGATACAGGTAATTATGGAACAACATGAACAACAAAAAGAGAAAATTAAATCTTGGCAATGTAGCCTAGAAGGAACACTAGAATTGAAGACACAGAAAATTATAGATCAGAATAAGAGACAGAAAGATGAAAATGAAAGTGATAGACAGAAACTAGAAAGGATGTTAGAACAGAACATACAACAGCTCACAGATCATACTGAACAGCAGAGAGAAAGTAATGAGGTTTGGAAGCAAGACTTAGAAAATAACTTTTTAAAATTAATCAATCAAAAGATAATGGATAACAAATTATTAGAAGTACAATATAAAGAAAAATTCAAAGTGTGGAAGCAAAACCTTGAACAGAGAATTCAGGAACTCAAAGAACAGGGGGAAAGACAGAAAGAGAAATATGAAGCACGGATACAGACTTTAAGAGAGGAATTTAAAATTACAACTAAAGAAAAAACTCAGGTAGAGACAGAAGATAAAATTAAGGAAAGCCAACCTAAGGTATTTAGGAAACAAACTTTAGTCTATCCAGTCAGTGTGCAACAAAGGACTCCAAACGATCATCATTCACAGGGTTATGAAGAATTTGAATGGCAACCCATGGATGTATTAGAATTAAGGAAATTTAAGGAAAGTGTAACTAATTTTGGAATGCATTAGCCATTTGTAAAACAAATCTTAATTTCTTGGGCTATTAAAAATAGAGTAATCCCCCAAGACTGGAAAGATATGGTAAGAGCAATTCTAGAGCCTGCTGAAAATTTGCAATGGATTTCATGGTGGAGAGAAGAAGTGAGGGAGATAGCAAGACAAAATAGAGCTAGGGGCAGAGAGATTTCCACAGATCAACTGCTTGGTGAAGGCCGCTTTGCTGAAGTAGAGGTGCAGGCTATATATGACGAAGAAACTCTGTCATGGTGTCGATTGTCAGCCTTAAAGGCCTGGGACAAAATCGCAGAATCAGGGAAAAAGACTTGAAACATTCACTCAAGTCATACAAGGTCCTAAAAAACCTTCCCTGACTTTTTACAAAGGCTTACCTCAGCTGTGGAAAGGAGTGTATCAGATTCAGCGGCGAGAAAGGCGATAATTGAGTCTTTAGCCTTTGAAAATGCAAATACCAAATGCAGGGAAGTAATTAGACCACTAAAGGCAAGGTCCGCACCAATAGATGAGTGGATTAGATATACAGCTGATGTTGGATCTTGTTCTCCTGATACTACTTTGATAGGAGAAGCTGCCACTGGACAGCTAGAGATGACCCAAGATTTCAAATGTTTTAATTGTGGTGAGCAGGGCCATCTCAGATATTACTGTAATAAAAACCAAAGTGATACAAAAAGGGGACTGTGCCTCCTAGAATGTGTCAAAGATGTGGCAGATATGGACATTTGACTAGGAAGTGTACAGCAACAACAGACAGATGGGACCGCATCCTGACAAAAAAAAAACTCCCAAGGGGGCCTCTACAGAGCCCCAATACCAAACAGGGAGAGTTCTCCTCCTCAGAACGATTAAACAACAAGACTTCAAAACGAATATTTTGGCTAACGTCTATAGAGGACCAAAGGCCAAAACTAAAAATACTGGTAGATAATATCGAAATTGAAGGAATGGTTGACACTGGAGCAGATGTTACCATCATCTCTCCAAAATCTTGGCCCATTAGTTGGCCACTTCAAGGAGTGGATATGCAGTTTCAAGGTGTTGGCACTTTATCCCAAATAAAACAAAGCATCAGGTGGCTTAAATGTATAGGACCAGAAGGTCAGGTAGGAAAATTAAGGCCATACGTGGCTGATATAGCCATTAATTTATGGGGAAGAGATCTACTACAGCAGTGGAAAACTCAAATTAATATCCCCTCAGTTTCAGGTTCTGGCCCTAAAATTCATCAGACTCCTAATAAAAACTTTAAATTAGTCAGGGAATGTTATCAAGGACAGTTAGAGACTGTCCAAGCTGTCCATAAGCAAGATACAGCAGAGGCTGACAATTTAGTGCTACCCCAAGGAGCCACTGCTGTTAAAACAACAACAGCCTTGCCACTAAGGTGGCTGACTGACCAACCATCTGGATTGATCAGTGGTCCATGACAAAAAAAAAACTACAGGCATTAGAGCAGCTAGTCCAGGAGCAGCTGGAGGCTCAGCATATAGAGGAGTCCACCAGCCCTTGGAATTCTCAGTATTTGTCATTAAAAAACAGTCTGGCAAATGGAGGTATTGACAGATCTCAGAGCAATTAATAAGATTATTCAGCCGATGGGTTCCATGCAGCCTGGGATCCCTGCCTTCTTTGTTGCCTAGGGAGTGGCCTATTATAGTGATTGACTTAAAAGATTGCTTTTCACTATTCCTCTACATGAAGGCGATAAGGAAAGGTTTGCCTTTTTTTTTGCCTACCCTAATAAGGTAAGCCCCATAAAAAGATATCAATGGAAAGTCCTTCCACAAGGAATGTTAAATAGCCCAACCTTGTGTCAATATTTTGTACAGCAGCCATTAGATATAATTCGCAAAAAATTTCCCCAATCTATTATTTATCATTACATGGATGACATTTTATTGTCTGATTCAGATATAAATATCCTGGAAAGAATGTTTGATGAAGTAAAAAAAACATTACCATGCTGGGGATTACGAATCGCCCCTGAGAAAATACAAAGAGGGGATTCTATTAATTATCTAGGGTATAAAATAAGTGTACAAAGAATTAGGCCACAAAAGGTGCAAATCAAAAGAAACAAATTAAGGACATTAATGATTTTCAGAAACTACTTGGAGACATTAACTGGTTGAGGCCTGTGATTGGCTTGACCACTCAAGAGTTGAGCAATTTATTTCAAACACTACAAGGCGATAAAAATTAAATAGCCCAAGGAAACTATCAGCTGAGGCTGAGAAAGAGCTAACTTTGGTAGAAAGGAAACTGCAGGACGCACATCTGGATCGTATTGATCCAAAGATGGCCTGTATATTAGTCATCTTGCCCTCTACTCATTCCCCTACAGGAATTCTCATGCAAAGGGAAGATTATATCTTAGAATGGATATTTTTAGCACATAAACAGAGTAAGAAACTGAAAACCTACATTGAGAAGGTCTCTGAATTGATACTTAAAGGAAAATTGAGACTTCGACAATTAGTTGGAATGGATCCGGCTGAAATTGTGGTACCTTTTACTAATGCAGAAATTAACTCTTTGTGGGTACAAAATGAACATTGGCAAAGAGCATGCAGTAACTTCTTAGGAGACATTAACAACAAATACCCTAAAAGCAAAAGACTTCAGTTCATAAAACGAACTAACTGGATCCTCCCTCGTATAGTAAAGGGAACTCCAATATCTGGAGCCCCTACATTTTACACTGATGCCAGTAAGTCAGGGAAGGCAGGATATAAATCGGAAAATGTAAACAAGGTGACTGAGAGTCCCTATAAGTCAGTTCAAAAATCTGAACTGTATGCAATACTCATGGTGTTGTCAGATTTTAGAGCCTCTTAATATAGTAACTGACTCTCAATATGCAGAAAGGGTTGTTTTGCACATAGAGACTGCTGAACTTATTCAGGATGATTCCGAGTTGACATCACTATTTATTCAGCTACAACAAAAAATCAGAAATAGGAGTTACCCACTATATATAACACACATAAGATCCCATACAGGTCTGCCAGGCCCTCTGACACAAGGTAATAATGAAATTGACCAGCTACTGATAGGAAGTGTACTAGATGCTTCAGAATTTCATAAAAAACACCATGTTAACAGCAAAGGCTTAAAGAAAGAATTTTCTATCACTTGGCAACAAGCCAAAAGAGATTGTGAGGCAATGTCCTACTTGCTCGTTATATAATCAAACTCCATTGCCTACAGGAACTAACCCTAAAATTACCCAAAGAAATGAAATTTGGCAAATGGATGTTCTCCATTTTACAGAGTTTAGTAAGCTGAAATACATACATCATACTATAGATACATATTCAGGATTTCAATGGGCAACTGCCTTAGCGTCAGAAAAGGCCGATTCTGTAATTACACATTTGTTAGAAGTTATGGCTATAATGGATACCCATACAAATTAAAACGGACAATGGTCCAGCATATATCTCTAACAAGATTAAGTGCTTCTTTGACTATTATAATATAAAACATGTTACAGGTATACCACACAATCCTACAGGACAAGCGATTGTGGAGAGATCTAATCGAAGTCTAAAGGAGATGCTTAACAGGCAAAAGGGGTCAACAAAAACTCCCAGAGATAGGATACATAGTGCTTTATTAACCTTAAATTTTTTAAATGCTGATGAACAAAACAGCACAGCTGCTGAAAGACATTGGATTGTGGAAAAGACTACTGAACTAAACCAGCCTGTTTATATTAAGGATATTCTGACGTCAGAATGGAAAATGGGAAATGTGTTACGCTGGGGAAGGGGGTATGGCTATGTTTCTACAGGAGGAGAAAAGGTGTGGGTTGCTTCTAAGCTGATAAAAATCAGAAATGACAGGGGAGACCTCCTGAAGTCCTTGGCAACACAGAAGAAAAAGGAGACTAAGACGATCAACAAATAGGTGATGTATATATGAGGTTGTTTAGGTCTCCGTGTATGAACTAGCTGAGACTGAAATGTCTATAAACAGCCAGTGATATTTTGAGTGCAAATTCCTCATAACTTGTGTCGTATGTATTACAAAATTATATTCTGTTTGATTATATGATTAACCTAACCTGAAAAAAGGTAGTCATTTTTTTTTTTTATCTTTATTTACTAAACTGTGCACCCTGCTTATCCCATTTGAAAATGCTTATAGAACTATATAATGCTTGTAAAGTTTTGTGTGCTGCAGGATGAAGGAAGATAAAGATAGCTCTGAAATGATACACACTCTGGGATGCTGAGATTCCGGGACTTTCCAGTCCAACTTCGTGTTTGATTCTCCCTTAATTACACTGAAGATGCTTGATTTAAAGGCCTGCTTTCAGAACTTTCCCAGAATGGACATCTTACTTATCCAGCCCTTCAGACTGTCATAGTCAAGATGTCAGCTAAGCGATGAACTTTCTCAGCACAGAATGACTGGCAGGCAAATCCCGGCTAGCTCTACTTCGACAAAGCCAACTTTTCCTAATACCCCTTGGGCCCCAGAAGGGAATTCTTCGCCCCAATCCAGCTGGAAGCAGACAAGGAAGATCGTCGTCCCATTTCCTTATGTTGGGGTGGATGGTTCTGTTTATTTTAAGAACTGTGGATAAGTTTTCTTTTAAGGGATACAATACAAATGTAGCTTTGGGCAGGGGAAACTAGAGAATGTAAACTCAGGGATTGCTACTTTTCCTTTCCTTTTTTGTATCCTTCTTAGATATAGTAATACATAGAAGTTAGAGAAATAGACAAACAGATAGATTGGCAAACTTACTCTTAAACAAAATTTTACAGCTATATTTTACATTGATAGAAATGTTTGTAATTGATACAAAGTTGAAGCTGTAATCTTTTCATTGGTATAGAATGCATTTTACACAAATGCGAGGTTTTCAATGGTATACTTTCTTGTTGATTTATAATTGAGATTAATATTGCTACTTTAACATGGGCATTGTGCCTCCACTATGCATCTAAGAATACAAGTCTTAGACACGGTCCTATAACTGCTGTTATACATTATTTTTAGTTGATTAACCAGTACCAGCTAAGGGTCAGATGGCAAGGTTATGGTTCTAAGTCAGTTTAGATGGGTTTTGTAAATACTTGATTAGAGAGGGCCAGCGGTACTCTATGTTAACAGTTCAGAAACGCCTATGTAGATAGGAAATCTTCAAGGGCATCAGAAGTCCAAAGAATAACCTGTTTATGGACATTTCTTCATCTAGATCATTTTACTAGAGACTTGTCTGCCCCTGACAGGGCCCCTTAGACTCGAAGAAGAACTTGAGCATCAATGGAGTTGCACAAAACGTGGTAACGCAGCCACTGACCAAATTGCTTCAATTCATCTACAGACAAGACACTGTCCAGAAAGGGACAAATTATGCAGAATAGTCGACTGATAATCTCTGCCGAGGCAGGGTGATCAGCCCTTCAAAATCTGCATTGATAAGGTCTGTCAGATGATCCTGGGCCAGAAGGCTGAAGACTGATGCTCCAGCATATTAAGGAATAAGGGGACTGTCCAGGTGATCAGCAGTCTTTATAAAATTGGCTAAGCTTGGAAGCCATGTTTTGTGCTTCCTATGTTTTCAGGTAATATTAATCATTCTTGGATTTCTGATGTGGTTGGAGACTAGTAGTCTCATAGACAACCCGAATGGTTTAGTATTGAGAAAGATGATAAATCTGTTAGAGTAGTTTTAGGGTGGCATAGGATCTAGAACCAGGATATAGTCAAGTATAGTTTTTAGTATAGATGACATGGTTAATGAACAAAATTGATGGACTGGGTGATCAGCGTATTGTTGGTTTTATAAATTGCAGAATGGTAATAATGATGCTTAGTTCACCTATGTATAGGAAAAAGTTTTTTAACTGGACAAAAAGGGGGAAATGTTGTGGTTTGCCTTGCCAAGATGTGGTGTGGATAACATGGTTGGTGAACAGAGTTGGTGGACTGGGTGATCAGCATATTGTTGGTTTTATAAATTGCAGAATGGTAATAATGATGCTTAGTTCACCTATGTATAGGAAAAAGTTTTTTAACTGGACAAAAAGGGGGAAATGTTGTGGTTTGCCTTGGGGTTTTCTCTGAATTTGTTAAATAAAGGCAAGAGCGTGAGATTTGGGCAGAGGTAGGAGTTGGGAGTGAGAGGGGGATTAGATTCAGAGGTTAGGTTGACAGTTGACAGTTGGAGACAGTTGAGCGAGTGGAACCTGAGGGGGGGGGTGAGGATTGACAGTTGAGGGAGGAGGGGTTAGAGAAGGAAGCCAGGAGGAAGAAGAGGGAGTTGGAGAGACGATGGGGAACTGAGAGGAGTTAGAGGTACCAGGGGGGAGAAGAAGCTGGAGACTTGGTAAATAAAAGGTGCAGGGATGAGTAATTTGGGAACTGGGATTAGGACAGTGTAATGTGGATCTGCCAAATCTAGACGCTGGATTGCTTTAATGCTAAATGAGTGTGTTTTTTTTTTTTAAGAAAGAGTCTCAATTTAAGTAAGTGTGGCTGGGCTGAGGTTATGCCAAGATATCCAGCAGATATCTGGGGCACTGAGGTGTGGAACCCTAGCAGGGTAAAAACACCAGTGGTATGCTCTTTTGTGTAAGGGGCTCAGTATAAGAAAGTGTGTGGCTGGGTTGTGTTTCTGCCAAGATATCCAGAAGATATCTGGGGAAGCGAGTGTGGAACCCTAGCAGGGAAAAAACACCCTGAGGAAAACATTCCACCCCGGTTTTCGTTTATACATTTTTACTTTTACTTTATTTAAACCATGACACTCATAAATTCTAGGTATCAGACCTAAGGACCTGGGCATATTAGGCATGATCGCTGAGCTATACCCCAGCCCTGTCATTTTTTTTAACATCTTTTTTATGTGTATACACACGCACACATACATCTTTCTTTCCTTCCTCCCTCTGTCTGTGTGTATCTGTGTGTGTGTGTCTGTGTGTGTGTTTCAGTGTCCATGTGCATCTGAGTCTGTGTGTCTCTCTACCTGTGTATGTCTGTGTCTCTGTGTGTGACTCTCTATCTCTGTGTTTGTGTGTCTCTGTGTCTCTCTGTGCATCTGTGTCTGTGTATGTCTATGTGTGTGTCTGTGTCTCAGTGTGTGTGTCTCTGTGTGTGTGTTTTGTGTATGTCTCTGTGTGTGTGTCTGTGTGTGTCTCTCATCTGTGTATGTTTGTGTGTGTCTGTATCTCTGTCTCTGTGTGTATGTGTCTCTGTGTGTGTCTGGTCTATCTATGTGTGTCTGTGTGTGTCTATGTATGTGTCTGTGTCTCTCTCTGTGTGGGTGTGTGTCTGTGTTTCAGTGTCTGTGTGTGTCTGAGTCTTTGTGTGTGTGTGTCTGTCTTTGTGTATATGTGTATGTCTCTCTCTCTCTCTGTGTCTGTGTGTGACTCTCTATCTGTGGGTGTTTGTGTGTGTCTGTGTGTTTGTGTGTGTCTGTGTCTGTGTCTCTGTGTGTATGTGTCTCTGTGTGTGTGTGTGTGTGTGTGTGTGTGTGTGTGTGTGTGTGTGTCTGTGTGTGTGTGTGTGTGTGTGTGTGTGTGTGTGTGTGTGTGTGTGGGTGTGTGTGTGTGTGTTTGCATGTGTATGTCTCTCTCTCTCTCTCTCTCTCTCTGTGTGTGTGTGTGTGTGTGTGTGTGTGTGTGTGTGTGTGTGTGTGTGTGTGTGTGTGTGCATGGGCATGCCATGAACTGAGTATGGAAGTCGGAGTATAGCTTTAGGAGTCAGTTCTCTGTTTCCACCATGTGGGCTCAGATGATCAAGCTCAGGTTGTCAGGGTGGACAGCAGCAAGTGCCTTCACCGACTGAGCCATTGCTAATCTCAGTTTTATTTTTATTTTGACAGGTTCTCATTCTGTAGCCTACCTTGTAAGGATCTTGTTTGGAGCAGCATTGTAATATTAGGGCAGAGCACAGCCATCTTAGAGAAAATAATTTTTAAAAACACATAAACACAGAAGGAAAAAAATCCACACAAATATAAACCACAAAAAAAGAAGTCAGTCTTTACCCAACAACAGCTAACTTCAGCAAATTTATCAAAACTCATTCACCGAGGGGCTAGAGAGAGGGCTCCACAGCTAAGAGCACCTGGGCTCGATTCCCAGCTTCCATATGACAGGTCACAAGTGTGTGTCACTCCAGTACTAGGGGCTCTGACGCCCTCTTCAGAATCCAGGGGATTCTGGTTGACGTTCACAGGCACTGCATGTATGGCGTGCACAGGCATACATGCAGGTAAGACACCTATAACACATAAACTTTTTAAAAATGAAAAGAAAATCATCCATCAAACTTACTGGCCACTAACTAACACCAGAAGAGGGGTCAATGGCCAAGTAACTGAAGGAGCCACTGTGTCGCTGAGTCTGAGGTGTGCGGAGATCAGAGGCCCTGGAAGAAAGGATCTCAGAGACAGGAAGCTCACAGCCAGGGCCCCTGTCTGCCCGAGGGAGCACAGGAACAAAGTACCTGGCACAGCAGGTGCCGGGCGTCTGCCCCGCAGTTTACAAAGGTGGAGCAACTTGGCAGCTTGAGTTCTGAAAGTTTTCGTCCTCTCTGCCTCATCCAGATCTCATCCCCGTTGTCCCCTTTTCTGTGTGTGACTTGTTTCCAGACAGCTCCCTGGACTGGATAACAATTTAAGAACTCTGGGCCATGGACCTCAAGGTAGGAGGAATGTACTGAGGGGTCACTTGCCAGTCCTGTCTAGTTGGCGGAAATCAGTATGCTAGCCCTGCGACCTCGCACCTGGCTCTGGGAAGGTCCCCTCTCTCCTCTCTGCCCCACCCACCTTTGCTTTCTAGTGCTCTTTGCCCAGGTAGAGATTAGCCCGGCCCTCTTCATTCCCTGAACGCTCAGCCCTGAACTCTCCCGAAAGCATATGACCTGACCCAGCCCCACCCTGTCCTGTACAAATACTCCCTGGAGGGGAGACGGTCTCAGTCTTCCTGTCCCTTCTCTACATTCCTAGGTAAGGACCTGGGCCTGCGTGCTGAGGGTGGTGAAGGGAGAGGGCTCTGTGTAAATGGATGGGTGCCTGTGTGATCCTAGTATGTGTCAGTTCATTGAAATGGTTCCTGTGCCTCTGGCTCTTTCTGAGGATAACATATGTCTGCACATGTTGATCGGTTTCTAAAGGATTGCCTGTGTCTATGCCAGGTAGTTGTTCAATTGTATGCATTTCTGTCCTCCTCAGCTTCCAGGCTAGCCCTTGGACCTCCACTCTGCAAGAGTTAGAACTGACACACCAGGTAGAGAGTCATTTGAGAATTATAGGCTCGCAAAGTCCCTTCCAAGGACTGTCTTTTCTCTTGCTTTTAACCCCGGTCTTGATTGGCCCAAAGATTTCAGTTAACATCGCTTCACACACCTAAGCCCAGCCTCGAGAGACTCTTCCAAGCTCATCATTAGTCAAGGGTGAAGAGTTGGGAGCAGTTGAGGCTGGAGAGCCGGCTCAGCAGTTGAGAGCTCGGGCTGCCTCTCTAGAGAACCTGGGCCCAATTCTCAGCACCCACTAGGTGCCTCATAGCCACGGGTAACTCCAGTTTTTGAGTATCTGGTTCCTACTTTGGCCTCTGTGTGCACTGCATGGATATGGTGCCCAAACATAAGTTGAGGCAAAATACCCATATGTGTAAAATTTTTTAAAAAAAAATTAAAAATAAGTAGAGAGCCAGAAAGACTATGGGCATAATTTGGGACTGATTTCAGTTGAACATGCAGAAGCAAAAAATAAAAAAAAAAAAGAGTGGTTTTCTAGGGCTGGGGAAAGACCTCATGGTAGAAAGCCTGCTTTCCAAGTACAAGGCTCAAGATTTGATCTGCAACTCTGTGCCTTTGTATTGGTGTGTGTGTCTGTGTGTGTGTGTCTGTGTGTGTGTGTCTCTGTGTGTGTGTGTGTGTGTGTGTGTGTGTGTGTCTGTGCTCATTTGCTCAGTGTCTGTGTGAGTTCAGAGGGTCTTGATACCTTTAGTCTTCAAGTGCACTGTGTTATAGGGTTGTCAGATCTAGGACTGTCAATTGCACCTTGGGGCTGGAAACATGGCTCAGCGGGTAAGAGCACTGTTCCTCCAAAGATCCTGAGTTCGATTCCCAACAACTACATGGTGGTTTACAACCATTTGTAATGGGATCTGATGTCTTCTTCTAGTGTGTCTGAAGACAGGGACAGTGTACTCACATATGTGAAGTAAATACATCTTTAAAAAAAATTGCGCCTTGCATGTCAGGTCCCAAAAGATGAGGCTCTAGCCTCGACAGACCACTCGACAGCTCCAGGTGATGACAGCTTGTCAGTGGATGACAAATTGACTCAGACCTTAAACTCCTCGCCCTCTTCCAGTCTTTGTGAGAGGAGACAGTAATAAGCAGTAAGGACTGGGGAAGGCTATCCATTCATTTGTGCGGCAAGGACAAAGTCCTTAAGGTCCCCCTCCTCCCCAGAAGCCCACACCCACCCATCTGTTCTGCCCCTCCCTACTCTGCATACAGGAAGGAGCCAAGCCTTCCCATCCCAGCTCTTTAGCAGGTGTTTATACAGAGACCTATGGGTTGGGGGGTGGTATCATGACCAGGGCACTTGGCCGGCACCCCTTTCTTCTTTTGAAGGGACTATGTGTATACAGCCTTAGAAAGGAAAGAGATTAGATTGGGGGTTAGATCACCGCAAATAAAAATGTTATCCGTTAACCACAGGTGTTCTGTGTGTCGCTTCCTGCTCTTGCCCGGTAAAGATGCATCCAGGTAAGCATGACTGGGTGGCTCGGAGGCAGAAGAGGGAAGAGAAGGGGGGGGGGGTGCAGAGGCAGTCAACCAGCCATATGTATTGGATGCCAAGTGTGCTTGCGCATGTGTGTGTATAGGTGGGTGTGCACAGAGTTTCAAATATAAACAAACCTTTGTATTCCAAAGAGCACTTTATATTTAAGAAACAAGTCTATACTCCCTCCATCTCATTAGCCCTTCAACCACAGGAGAAAACAGGCAGGCCAAGTCCCTCTTCCACAGTCCCCACGAGGCCCAGGGATGTTAGATGTTGTGCTTGAGATGAGACCGTGAGAGCACTGCCAGGTCTGGAGTTCTTGGCGGCCATACTGTTGCCTCCCCTCAAAAGACACAAAAGAACTAGAACTCCCACCAAAGCCCACCACACAGGCTTCAGCAGAATGAGCTGTTTTGTGCACAGTGGGTATCTCGACATCCCAGTGATGTGGAATTCCTGCTGGACAGTAAGGCAGAGCGAAGTTAGAGAGATTTCCAAGCAGCAGACAGCGTGAACAAAGGCCTAGAGTCTTTACAAAGACCAGAAGGTTGTAACCAGGATATGAGGAGAAACCAGCACAGAGCTCTGAGGGGCTATGGGTTGATCTTCAGGGATGAGTCAGGGAGGCTGGCTGGGGCCCAGACAAGGCAGAAGAGGGCTTACCACAATAGCATGCCTCCCTAGGGCCCTGAAATTTGACCAAGGTTAGGAGGGCAGACCACTGGCAGTGTGGACAAAACCTTAACCTCCTATCTGGCCCTGTGCCACCCAGGGGACTTGGCCAGCTCTTGAACCCACAGGGATACACAAGTAAGTTTTGTATTGACTTTCAATATGAATCTACTGTTAGTGGATGAATGAAGGAATGACTGTCAGGCAAGTGGCCAAGCCTGAGGAGCCTGGGTGGGGCAGGGGTGAAGACATCAGGGAGGAGGCAGGAGCAAGTTGTCCCCTTTGGACCCAAAGGACTGAAGCCCTGTTTCTTTCCCCCTTTCTCTCTAACAGGTGGCAAGGTAGGAACATTCTCTATCCTTCTTTCCTCCCCATCCCCCTGCCCCTACCCTTCCCACCTTGGCGGCTTCTTTCAGGCCTCTCACCTCATTCTTGGACCAGGACTTTGCCAAATGAAGTCAGGAAAACTCAGGCAGCAGCCTGGGAAGGGCGGAGTGCTGCGGCATCCGCCCACCCCTGCCAACTGCAACCTTCTCCTTGGCAATCTCTCCTCTGTTTTCCCATCTGTCTCTCTCCTTTCCTTACTTCCCTCCCTTGGCCCAGCAGCCCGTCCTTTCTCCTGCTGGTTCCCAGCCTGTTCTGTGCTTCCCTAGCTGGCTGTCTCACTTGCTCTCAAGCCCCAGCCACACTGCAGGGCTCCTAGGGCAGGCTTCTGCTAGGGAAGGAAGGGAAGGCTGCCTGCTCACCCCTTCTACCTCCCAGCCAGCAGCAGACAGACTTCCTGACCTGGGTCTGTGACCCTGCCATAGTAGGGTGAGAAGTGGTTGTTCCCTAGAATGGCTGAGCCCAGATGGGGCAGGGACTGTTGGAAGAGGATAACCCCCCCCCCCGTTATGGAGACTGCCTTCCCTGTAGGTATTCTGCCCTATCAACCCCTTGGATGGCCAAAGCAGAGAGGGAACCATCCCACTCCCAGGAAAGAGGGGCATAACCCTATTTCTACAACCCTGGGCTCCAGACGCCAGTGCCCTATGGTTTCCTTAGGCCTATAGCAAGAGATGATCACTCCTGGTCTCCAGCCAAGGAAGGTGAAGCAATACTTTCCCAGGCCTTTTAGATCTGAGAAGTGGAAGTTTAACTGTACTTTCCCTTCTTCTTGACTGGGTCTGGCAGTAGTACAGGGGCATTATAAGCCCATACCTTGTCACCCTGAGCATACATCTGTGTACATGTGTGTACATGTGTGTACATGTTTGTGCACCCACCTACAGGCACATATCCAGACATAGCTATTTTGTTGTGGTTTAATTTTTACAGTACCGGGTTTACAGTGTCTGGATAAATTCTCTACCATTGAACTCCGTACCCAGACACACTTTTAAAATTTTATTTATTTACTTTTATTTTTGAGACAAGATTACATCATGTGGCCTGAAGCTCACTATTTAGATCAGACTAGCCTTGAACTCACAGAGATCTGCCTGTCTCTGCCTCTTATGTTGCTAGAGTTAAAAGCATCTACCACTATACCTAGCCAAAAAATTTAAAGGGGGCTTCATTCTATAGCCCCGACTGGCGTGAAACTACTATTTAGATAAAGCTAGTCTCAAACCCACAAAGATCCACCTGCCTATACCCCTTTAAAAGGTTAAGGGCACGCACGTGCCACCCACTCTACAACCATAGCTATTGTATATACATTTAACACACTTCTCTCTACACACAACACATCCCAGCTGTCCACCCTCTCTACCTCTTCTCCTCAGCCTGGCTTTCTCCCCACCTGGCTTTCAGGGAATTCTTCTCCAGCCTCCCTAGCGTCGCCTTTGCTCCCCAATGTAGTGAGCTGCCATTTCTAGCAAGGCAGAACTCATTAGCCATTCTGCTAGAGCCCAGATCGGGTAAGTGACCTATAAGATACTCTTGCTTCTTACAAATAAATAACTCAAGATCTAGAAGAAGAGGTCACAGCTCCGCAAAGGGAACAAACGTAAAGCATCTAGACTCTTCCCCTTTTCCTGCCCAGTAGTTAAATAACTTCACTGCAAAAGAAGCAGGGCTAGGAGCAGTTCCTTGCTACTCCTATCACCCAACTTCCCACTACACCCCCTTGCAGATGCCCAGGAATCCTGAGTCCCTTTGGGGAGGGGAGGTAAAGAGGAATTGACTGCAGCCATTGACATTGGTTCTAGCATTTCTCTTTTGGCTTTCAACAGGGACACTGCCAGGGTCATTCTCACTGTGGGCCACCTCCTGCCCATGGTCCAGGACACTGTCCTGGGGGAAATCACCCTCCAGGGCCTGGTGGCCCATCCCATGGCCATGGTCCAGGACACTGTCCTGGGGGAAATCACCCTCCAGGACCTGGTGGCCCATCCCATGGCCATGGTCCAGGACACTGTCCTGGGGGACAACATCACCCTCCAGGACCTGGTGGCCCACCCCATGGCCATGGCTCAGGGCACTGTGGGTCTCACCCTGGTCCACATCACTGAGAAATCAGAAGAAACGAAGACACAAGATGAGAAGTCTGCATGGAATTTGCTGTCCTGGCACCGGGCCTAAACTAGAATTTTCCCTTGCAAATAAATAGCCTCCTGGAGGCCATATTTGTTCTTGTTAGAGACTGTCTTTCTTCATATCCAACTGGGGCTCAGAGCCCAGTTCTATCTATTTCCTTACTGTGGAAACCAGATATCCATCTTGGCATTCTCAGAAGCATGGCTAAGCGGTGCCCACAGTATAGAGCTACTTAAGATCACTGATCTGATGGGGCTTCCACTGGTTTCTATTGACGGAATACATTCTCACCATTTCCTGAAAACACACCAAACTCCTGACCTTCTTTTGTTACAATCTCCTAAATCCCACTCCAGGTGAGGCATGGTCTGTCTGTCTCTCATACCTTCACATGTTCAAAACCTTCCTAGCCAGTCGCAGCTCCACTGTCTCCAGGCAGTTTTCCTTAGAGCTATTAGAAAGAAACAGCTCTCTTTGTACCCTGCCCTTTCTCTGCCACAAACTGTAGATCAGAGATGGCATCAACCATCTCATAGGCCTAGCCACACCCTGGACACCTGGCACCAATTTAAGGCTGCCTTTATCTCTCCAGCCAACTGAAAGTCACTAAAGGCACTTCTAAAGCTTTAGATCCTATGCCCTAGAGCCTGTACCTTGCCTAGATCAGCACTTGGACACAATTAAGGGATATCTTCAAACCAAACCCTCTTTAGTCTGACTCTCCTCAGCCCCTTGTCACCTCCATGCACAACACAGCCAGAACTGCCTGCTTGCTGTGAAATTCTTTTTTTTTTTTTTTTTTTTTTTTTTTTTATCCAAATCTATCAAGGACTCATCCACTCTTCTGCACCGAGGCTTCCCCTACTTCTTGTATTCGTTATAATTCAGCCACAGGCCTCTAGCCAGGCCTGCCCTTCGACCAACACCTCAATTCCTTCACAGCTAGTCCCTGGTCAGGGCTGGCAAGTGCTCTGGAGTGGGTGGCTATCAGGTCTCTCCGTAAGGCTGAGGTGGGGAGTGGTGGAAAGGGGCTGGGCATCTCTCCTCCTCTCACTCCCTTTTCCCCTTGTTGCGTACTTAAAAAATTCGAGAAGAGGCTCTAACATAGAAAGAGGCCGCAGACTCAAGGCCAGGTCCTAAATGGGAAGAATGACCTAACTCGAGCAGATACCCAGCCCCCCTCGGGAGGACAGAACACTGAGAGAAGCCTAGAGAAATAGGGGTGTTCGTGAGATCCAACCTTTGCTTCCCTGCGCTATGGAGTGTAGAAGCCTGCGGTTGGTGTTGTGAGGATTTTACCCGGGTCGTTCTTTCTGGTTTCTCGTAAAAAGAACAAGGCGGCCAGGAGAGGCGGTTTGGCACATTACTAAGGACAACGATGAGTCCCAGCCAGGGTAGAGAGGCCTGTACTGCAGCCTACAACCTTAGTGACAAGAACCCCCCAGCCCCCTATGCTGCGGCGCTGCAGCAACTTGTGTCCCTGTCTCCCCTCCCTTCTTCCTGTCCTGCGTCCATTGGCGGATTTCTCTTCGGCCCCGCCCAGCGACTGGCCTCTGGAGTGACGCATGCGCAGGAGCCCACCGCTGCCGCTGCTTCAGCACCAGAGCCCGGACAGCGGCGCCGCCCACGGGCATGGACGGTGGTAGCAGCCCCAGCTGCTGCAGCGATCTTCTCTTTGCCAGTTTCTGAACCGCAAGCAGCGGCCTGAAGGGAATACATTAGCCCCAGAAGGCAGCTGCCGGAACAAGTAGGAAGAACCCCTCCGTAGATCCTGCTGGAAGATCTTCTCAGTAAGCCTGCATCAGGTATCCTAAATAGCCGTCGCCACATATCACCTCATCCATTCCTCAGCTCTTCTGAAAGCCTTTTCCCGAGGCGAGTGTGTTTGTACACCTTCATCTTGCCTGGTCAGTTCATCCTCTCTCATCGACACTCGATAATGCCAGCTCTCGTTGCTTTTACCTTCTGGGGGACCTGCCCCACCCACTGTTCTCTCCTTTTCCCTAAGGTCGCAGATGTCCATTTCCTTAGCCTCTAGAGCTCCCCTAACTCCCTGAGGCCTTGCCTCCGTATCTTCTCAAAAGGCCTCAGGACCACAGCTACGTCAGTCTGCATGTCAGTGAGCAAAGGGGTGTGCATGTACAACGGAAAAAAAAAAAAAAAAAGGCTGACCAAAGCAGATGTCCTAGGGAGGGAAGGTGATATTTGAGATCTACATCAGGGGCTGGCTGTCTTTGTCCAGCACCATCAGCTGCTTGTCTGCCCACTGCCATCGGTTGCTCGGCTGCCCAGATCGTTGTTTGTTTTCCTTGCATGGCCTCCTGCTTGTGTACATACTGATCTTAGTCCCTGTGTATGGCAAAAACTAGACTGAAGCTGTGACCCCTGAAGGAGCCTCCCTGGGGGTGGAAGAGAAAAAAACACCTTCCCGCTGAGCACCCATTCCCAGATGTGGGTGCCCTTCATTTTTCTGACTTCATCAGACGTGTGGTGGAACAGTCTGGCCAGGTAGCAATATGGCGCCATTTCTGTGTCCTGCCTGACTCTGCCGCCCACAGAATCTCTCTTCAGACATGAACTACATCTCTCTCCTGCCTGGACGGAAATAAAAGGCATTTTTAGGAGGCAAAAAGCAGATGCAGATCCATTATCTCCAAATTATCTGATTTTAAATGTACATTCTGTTTCTCAGAAGCAGGAGAAAGCCCCACAGGTGGAAGCAAATGTTTTCTCTCCTCTTTTATTAAGTTATTAGACTGGAAGATATAAAATATTCTTCAAGAGGGCAAATCACAGTATGGGCATATTCCCCAGACCAGAGCACAGACCAGGAACTCTGCTTGGAGCCACAACCTGACCAAAAGAAGATGGTGCTGGGGCTGGGGGTTGCAGCTCAGTGATAAAGCATTTTTTCTAGCTTTGGCAAAGCCTTAGGCTCCATCCCCAAACACTGCAGAAAAAAGGGGGGAGAGGAGGGAGGGAACAGTGACAAATCAGGGCAGGGCCCAGGACCAGGAGCATCTGTACAAGGGGCTACAGCATCATTAGCTGTCTGACAAATCTTGCCAAGGATCAGTCCTGTCTGGTCTCCTCATTTCTCCCAAGCATGAGAACTACTTGTTCTGTTCCAGCAGTCCTCTGATCTCTGGAGCTCTCCAGAGACCGTGCATACTACATAGACATAACAATTTTGTTCAACTCAAGAGAGGAAATACACACACACACACACACACACACACACACACACACACACACACTACAGTCCTTTCCTCCCAGGAGAAATCTGGAGATTAAACCTCAGCCTTATATGTGCAAAGAACATATGCATATATGTCAAAATAATATGCAACAGTGTGCTAGCCCTTAGGTGTCTGGAACAGGAAAATCACAAGTTCAAGGCTACACTGAACTACATAGACCTTGGCCTCCTCCCTTTTCTTGGTCTCCCAAGACCCTTCCTCTAGGCCCTGCTTCTGCATCTTCATGTAGCCTACAGAGAAAGTATCTATCTTAAATAAAAAAAAAAAAGTCAAGCATGGTAGCAAATTAACCTCAGCACTCACTTAGCAGGCAGAAGCATAGAGTTCAAGGCCATTCTCACTTGCATATTAAGTTCAAGGCCTGCATGGGCTATCTGTAATCTCAGTTTGGGAGGCTGAGAAGGGGATTTCTATGACTTTGAGGCCAGCCTGGGCTATGTGTCAAAAGCAGAGAGGGGAGAGAGAGAGAGAGAGAGAGAGAGAGAGAGAGAGAGAGAGAGAGAGAGAGAGAGAGATCATGTTTGCCTAGGCTGGCCTCCAAGTATCCAAACTACAGGCACAGCTTTCAGTCCTACAGTATTTTATAATTCATTGACTGCAGAGATATTTGAACAGATAATTATTTGTATTTTTAATTTTTAATGAATGGCTCCCCTCATCTGTCCTGGTCACTCTGTGGGATCGCAGTGACATCCAGATGATTAGTCTGTGGTTCAGGGAACGATTAAATTATACAGGTTTACCCCTTCTGGAGTTCCCAGGTTGGGGCTGTTTGCCTGGGGCCAGATTCAGCACTTTCCACCCACCCCCCACTTGACGGGTGCAGGCAGGCAGTCCAGGAAGTTACTCATCCTCATTAAAGACCTGGCTCATTTCCTTGGGAAGACGGAGACAATGGCTGAACCCTACCATAGCCAGGCTAGAGAATTTCAGATTCTCTACACCGGTATAACATCCTGCACAGTGAAGAAGGGTAGGATTAGGTGCAGTTGATCCTTGATTCCCGTAGAGGAACTGAACCGGTTAGAGAGAGGGAGCTGGAGTCTTACAGAGCCGAGTGGAAGCAAACCAAAGATGGAGACGAGATCCCCTTCAACAGAAGGTTAGGGAAAGAGAGTACTCCATTTTCCAGCAGTATTCTCTGTGGCTGGCTTCTATTACAAATGAGACTGACACACCAAGTTGGGGACTGGTTCCTAGCATAATTCCTCTGTTCAATGCTCTCAGGTCGTCGGCTGCTAGGACAGGCTCCTCCCCTCTACCCTGGCTACTGGACTGTCTTAAGCTCTAGGAGGCAGGCCCTCCTCTAAGAGGGAGAGCACAGCTGATGCTGGTCATGTTGGGTCCCAACTCAGGTCAGGCACAGGGCTAAAAATTAAACAAACAAATAAACAAACTGGGGAGATTGAAATGAAGACCAAACTCTACGGCAACAAGACTAGAGGCTTCCAGGCTCTCCACAGTGGTATACTGACTAGCATGGTGCAGAGGGGTGAGATTATGAACAGTGGCATCATCTAAACCAAGCAGAGGGAATCGCATGACAGGCAGGGAAGCAAGCAGGAAATGGTGAAGTTAAAGACCTTCAGAGGTAAAAAGCAGAGACTGATACAACTGTCTCTAGATTAACTGATTTGAAACGTGTGTTGGGTTCCTCAAAGGGAAGAGAAAGCCCCAGACGTGGAAGCAAATATTTTCCCCCTCTTTTAGTAATTCATCAGTCTGGTAGGTAGAAAGCCTTCTTCAGGAGGGTAATACACAGGAAGCCAGCTTTGTTCTCAAAGAAACAGTTGCTGATGCCGGCTTTCAAGTCTCAGGACACAATGTAGACCGAGTACTGTATCGAGCACATAGAATATACAAATAAATAAACGAACAAGTAAAATAGGAAAAAACTCTAGGTTTAAAAACTCTACTAAGTGTCAGCACCAGGCATGGTGGTGTGCACCTGTACACCGAGCGCTCAGGCATGATGGCTGACTTCTAATTAAAGACCTGGCTCATTTCTTTGGGAAGTCAGAGACAAAGGCTCAACACTAGCATAGCCAGGCTAGAGAATTTCAGATTCTCTACTCTGGTATAACATCCTGCACCTGTACACTGAGCACTCAGGAGGCTAAGGCAGGAGAGCTACGGATTCAAGGCCAGCCTTGGTTACACAGTGGGCATCTGTCTCGATAAGTAAATTAATTAACAAATGATCTCATGCATACACATGACCCAGGGCATTTATCCAGTTTCTCTTTGGCCCAAAGGGATTGGCCTCCAAGGGCTGGCACCCCGGCTGCTAATGTTATTAGCTTTATGGAGTCATCTGAGGTCTTGCTTTAGAATGTCTTTGGTGAAACCAATATATTTCTAAATGTCAAATCAGTACAAATAAACATCAGTGATCTCAGTCATGACATCAGATTTCTAATGCAGACATTATGAAATGGGGGTATTACCTGAGTGCCTAAGAGAGTCACGTTATCCGTGCAAAATATACTTCTCAAGAGAACATGCTCCCTGTGGTCCTGAACTTGGGAAGGAGTAGGAAAGCAAATGTGTCCTCCACGAGCCAAGTTCTATTTCAGGAACGTCATGTGTGCTATATCAAAACCAAGAGCTCAAAAGAAAATGCTCCAAACATTGTCTTTTCTGAGGGCCCAGGGCCAAAAGCTGGGAGAGCCTGAACCCACCTCTGTTGCCCATTGTCCCCTTTTATCTTCAACTGAGGCGTGTTCTCTCTTTTTTGGTTCTTTTTTTTTTTTTTTTTTTTTTTTTTCCAGAGCTGGGGACTGAATCCAGGGCCTTGCGCTTCCTAGGCAAGTGCTCTACCACTGAGCTAAATCTCCAACCCCTGGCGTGTTCTCTCTTAAACTGTTGATACAGCCATTCTTCTGACAGGGCAGGAAATAGGCAGAGTCCACCCGTCGTTTCCACTTTCTTGTCATGGTTTCTAGGCAGAACTTAGCCATTCAGCCACCACAGACAATGTCCACCGGCCACTGTGGCCAGAGCTGTGGTTCTTGACACATCTGTCAGGGGACTAGGTAGGCCTGGACATCAGAGTTAGTGTAGCACAGAACTGGATCTCCCATGGAGTTAGGCAAACTCTGCTGGGCTGGGTAAGCCAAACAAGGGAAAGTAAAGAAGACTCTGCCAAGTCATTCGGCCCTGAACTTCTCTGAGAAGCCCCATCTCTAGGCAATCTGCTCTGTAGCCATTTTGTTTCTGTCTTAAGACTGGCAATCCTGACCCAGGAGTAGGGCTCTCCCTTCCCATGGCAACTAGATGTGCATGCAGTGTTGTCTTGATGACTAATTTGGGGACCCTCACTGACTCCTTCCTGCTATATTTCTTGGAGGTTCCAGCTCCCTCTGTGAACTGTGCACATCCTGACAAAGCAAACCTGTGCTTCGTTCATGACCTGTGTCAGGACTGTTGAAGAAGCAGCAGTCCTGTTTGCTGACCTTTCCAACTTCCCTTGCCTCCACTAAAATTGGGCCATGTGAATTTCTTGCTCATAGAAACCAACATGTTGGGCTGTCTACATCTTCCAACTACCATGAATTCCCAGGGCCAAGTCTTGGGTCTTATTTATCATAATGCCACTCTTAACAGCCAGTCAAGCACTGTGTTTACTTAATAGTCATCCCCGGGCCACCTTCTGTGTCAGTGAGCTGTTCAAGGCACTGCGGATATGGAGAGGAACCTTCTATGCATCAGTATCTGGCTTTCCAGCCTCCACAGTGCACCTGAAACGTGGGACAAGTCTCCGATCTGATAGCTAGTTGCAGCAAATCCATGAAGAAGTATCCAGTAGGGCAATGGAACAGAGAGGGTGCAGGTGACTGGTTTAGAAAGAATAATGAGTGACTCCGCAGGTACTCAAAGGATGTCTGTCAAGAGTATAGACGAGCTGAACATAGCGGTGCACACCCGTAATCCCTGCACTGGGGAGGCAGAGGCAGGCAGAGTTCAAGGACAACATGGTCTGCGTAATGAATTTCAGGAAAGCCAGAGTTATATACATACATACATACATACATACATACATACATACATACATACATACATACATAGGGGGGGAGAGGGAGAGAGAGAGAGAGAGGAGAGAGAGAGACTATAAACAGGCAAGTACACAGTCTACACGTTCAGAAGACCTTGAACTTTGTTCTAATCTTTACCTCTCTTTGAATCTGTTTTCAAACCTGTAAGGCAAGAAAATTCTTCTTGGTTTTGTAGGCAGTAATAAGGTTATGTACATAGAAACATATTTCATATAAAGCAGTGTATGGCATATGGCAGGTTTGCCAGTGATACTTTAAGAATGCATGATGGGCTGGAGAGATGGCTCGAAGGTTAAGAGCACTGACTGCTCTTCCAGAGGTCCTGAGTTCAATTCCCAGCAACCACGTGGTGGCTCACAACCATCTGTAAAGAGATCCGATGCCCCTTTCTGTATGTCTGAAGAGAGCAACAGTGTACTCCTATACATAAAATAAATAAATAATTCTTATTTTAAAAAAGAATGCATGGGTTGGGGATTTAGCTCAGTGGTAGAGCGCTTGCCTAGCAAGCGCAAGGCCCTGGGTTTGGTCCCCAGCTCCGAAAAAAAGAAAAAAGAAAAAAAAAAAAAGAATGCATGATGTTTTGGATGAGAGTGTGGACCCTGTCATCCATGATTTGAGCTCTCACCCTCCTTATCTATCCGCAGAACTAGAAAAGAAAAAAAGAAAAAACACCAACCCTAGGTTCCTATTTCTTTATTATTATTATTATTAATTATTATTAATTATTATTATTATTATTATTATTATTATTATTTATTTTTCAGCCCACCCCATAGACTCCTATTTCTTGTCTCACTTACTGAATGATTCTGGGACACAGATAACCCACTACCCCTATCTTTCCTTCCTACCTTCTTCCAGGTCCTAGACCAAAGCCATGGCTCCCGAGGCAAGCCCAGAGAGAAGCTGCTCCCTCCACACCTGTCCCCTGGAAGACCCAACCGGGGCTCCGGTACCACCACCAACAGTTTCCACGCTGCAGGCTGTAGACCCAACCAGTCCGTTAACAGCTGGCCATTTTGCCTTTCCTCGAGCGCCTCAAGACTATCAAGAAGGCAGTTCGTTACTAGGATTTGGAGACCAAGCATCTCTATGTGCCCATATCTCCAACCTCAACACTTCCATAGACCCCTCTCAGCATGATGGGGTCTGGAAGCCACCTTCTATGCAGCGCCATGTGGTCAGTGTCAGGTAAGAAGGGGGCTGAAAAGGCCATTAAAAGGTACATCAGACTCTGAAGCCTCCAATTCCTTTCTTAGTAGGTGACTTGGATGTCTCCTGCCTCTGATGGAGGAGGCAGCTTGGATGGAGTAGGAAACAAACAAACAAGCAACAAAAACTGGAGCTCGGGCGTGGGCAACATTAATACCAATTTCCTCTATGCTTTGGCCTCTGTCTTACACCCCCTCCCTTCCCAACCCAATGTGTACTTAATCCAACCCCCAACCAGCCACACACACACACACACACACACACACACACACACACACACACACACACACGCATGCACACACCAGAAGACTATGGTAAATTTCTCTTTTTGTCTTCCACAGGCAGGAACGCACTTTCCGGATGCCGAAGAGGTAGGGCCAGTCCTCCTCTGTGCTCCCCGGAGTGGCTAGGCTGGTACCCACTCCATGGATTCTCTTCTCTACTACTCCAGCTCACCAGCCTTACCACCACACCCAACACCGACTCATGCAGGCTTTCTCCCTCTTTTCCAGCTATTCTCATATGATTGCTGAGTGGCCAATGGCTGTGCTCCTGGGGTGTCTGGCCTTCATCTTCCTCTGTACCCTAGCTGGATTGTTGGGAAGCCCACCGCTTGACTTTTCTGAGCCTTTACTGGTGAGAGGCCACGGGAGGGAGAGAGAAACCCCTACACTGAACAGTACAGCTCAGTCTGGGGCAGACAGTTGACTATGTTGGGGGATAAGGTGGTGATGGTGAGTTCTGGATCACCAAAGAACTATAGAGACTGTACAGAAATTATATGCCTACAATCCAGGTAGGAGGGAACCAAAGGGTCACAGCTGAGAAGCGCCCAGAGGGAGGGTACTCTTCCTTTGCCCCACCCTTCCTGAACACTTGTTCCTTTCTGCTCTTCTTCCTGCAGGGTTTTGAGCCTCGAGACACAGAGATCGACCGAAAGCTAGAAGTTTGGAAAGCCATGCAGGCCCTCACTGGCCCCAAGAATCTGTTTTCTCTTTCCCCAGATCCTGAGGTGAACAGGTAACATGCCCCCCCCATCTTCCCACTGAGAGTAGCAAAGGGAGGGACACCAGGTGACCTCTTCAAGACATGTGAGAGGAGGCGGCTGCTCCTTCCATTCCCTGTGAGTCTCCTATCCCGAACGGTACCCTGGAAAAACTTCTCTCTCTATTCAGCTCAAGCCTCCTCAGCACCCTGAGCCCTGCAGCCTGGGGCAGGGCCGAGGAAAGTGTGGTCCGGACCAAGAGGATGGTGGGGCCTGTGGAAGTCAAAGAAGAGGAGAACTTCTTTTGTGGTCCCCCTGGTAAGCTGCATCGTGGCCAGTCCTGACGTCAGTGGGGGTCTCTACCCCCACAGAGTAGAATGAACAAGTCCAGAGAAAATAATGGGCAGATAGAAAGAAAAAAATGGCCACCAGTCACGTCCAAGCCAAGGAAGATGGAGTAATAAAATCAGTCTCAAGTGCTCCAGCTAGGTGCAGTCAAGCTGAATGAACATAGGCAAGAAGTAGGCATCGGGCTTAGGCTTCAGGCTACTGGGAATCGAGGCTTCAGGGAGCCCAGCATGAGAATATTCTCTGTTAGAGGGCCCTGCCCTGGTTCTGGGGTCAGAGGGCTGAGCTGTGTGGGATTGTGTTGCAGAGAAAAAACTTGCAAAACTGGTGTTCGTGTCCACCTCTGGGGGAAGCCTGTGGAACCTGCAAGCCATCCATTCCATGTGTCGCATAGAACAGGAGCAGGTGAGCTGGCTGGGGACATGACAGGGTGTGGGTGGGAACCGAGGACACTAAGTACCTAGTCCCTGTCTGATACTGCTTAGCCAGGACTGCCTGGGTAGACTGGGGATTAGAGCTCTTCCTGCTTAGAAAACTGTTCCAATTCTACTGAGGCTCCAGGTTGGGCCCAGACAAAGAAAAGTAGGCTGATTGGAGGAGCTCCAACCTCCCGTCACATAGAGAACTCAAGCCCGGCATAAGGAGCTTAAAAAGGTTTGAAAAGAGATCTCAAACATACGTTGAGGAGACGCTGGCCCCGGGAAGTTGAGACTCTAGGCCTCAAGGCTGCAGCCTTGTCAACCCAAGCAGTGCCAATCCAGTTGCGCCAACAGAGAACCATATGCAGTGGTATCCATGGACGTGTTTGCTGTTAAAACTGTATGCAAACCACTCTGTAGCTCTAAGCCCCAAGTCCCTTGTGTCACACTATGATGTCCAGAGCATCAGAGGACACTGGTTAACAATATGTGTTCTGCCCTCAAATGCCCGAGTTTAAGGCCAGCTCCAGGGTTCCTTTGGTATGTAATCTCTCACTGCCTCACATGTGCTGGGTGTTTGTTTGGTGGGTTGGTGGGTTGGTTTTCGTTGGCTTGTTCTTTTGTAGTGCTAAGGATCAAACGTAGATACCTATATGTACTGAGTATGTGCTCTGTTACTGAGCTACATCCTCAGCCCTGTGTACAGGAAATAGGGACAATAATAGTATGTCCTTTATAGGGATGGTGACAGTGAAGTGAGATAGAGTTTGGAAGAATCTGACATAATGCTGGCACTGGGAATGACTTGATAATGTACAGCAGCAGCAGCACTGTGAACTAGTCCCCAAGGATGTGCATGTGGTTAGTGGCGGGTGGGCGTAGGGGAGTCCTCTGACTCCAGGTGGGAGCTTTGTACCACACCAGCTGCTGTGATGTGAACAGCAGGGTTGAAAGGAAAGGAGGTCAAGATGGGAAAAGGAAGTTCCGGCCTTAAGAGGCTTTAAGCAACCCAGGGATAGAAGGGCTGGGAGTTCTCAGTGACCCTGACCCTGGAATGCCTTCTGCTGCTTGCTTCCAGTTCTCTGGTCTCTTGGCCTTGTTCCATATAATGCTTGACCTATCCACTCCAGTTCCTGACTTAGGAAGTTGTAAAGCTGGTGGGAGGGGCTATAGGAGCCCTTCTGGAAGCCTCTGGAAAAGGTCTGGGGAAACTTCCCCAGGCTCGACTTTAATAAAGCCAAGACAGAGTTACTAGAAGCTAGGCCAGGGGCAAATACAGTTTTAGACAAAGCATTTCTTTTGGGCTATCAAGATACTTGCTCTCTGCCCTTCAGTATGATGAGCAAGAGGGCCACCCATCCCTGGACAGAATTAAGGTAACCTGAGCCCCTGGACTTTTCTCTGAGCTTCACCCCCACTCCTGTGTGCCCTACAGATCCGCTCTCACATCAGCTTTGGGGCTCTGTGCCAGCGATCAGCAGCCAATGAGTGCTGCCCCAGCTGGTCCCTGGGAAACTATCTGGCTGTGCTGTCTAACCGCTCCTCCTGCCAAGACACCACCCAAGCTGATACAGACCGCACACTGGCCCTGCTACGGTTCTGTGCCACCTTCTACCACCGTGGTGTCCTGGTGCCTGCTTGTGTGGGATCTGGGCAGGACAAACCCCCATTTTGTGCCCAAGTTCCCGCCAAGTGTACCGGAAGCAGCGCTGTCTATCAACTCCTGCACTTCCTGCTAGACAGAGACTTTCTGAGTCCCCAGACTGCGGATTACCAGGTGCCCTCCCTCAAGTTCGCCCTGCTCTTCCTGCCCATTATAAAGACCTCCTCTCTTCTAGACATCTATCTGGACGGCCTAGGTGACCCGATTAAAGTTTCTGACAACTACACATCTATCAGTGGCATGGACTTGGGCCTCAAGCCCAGACTATTGAAGTACTACCTAGCAGAAGATACCATGTACCCCTTGCTATCCCTGGTTATCATCTTCTTTGGCATGTCCCTCTACCTGCGTTCACTCTTCATCACGTTCATGTCACTTCTAGGGGTGCTGGGCTCCCTAATGGTGGCTTTCTTTCTTTACCATGTGGCATTCCGCATGGCCTACTTCCCCTTTGTCAATCTAGCGTCTCTCCTTCTGCTTAGTGGTGTCTGTGTCAATTACACACTCATCTTCTTCGATTTGTGGCGCCTCAGCAGGGGCCAGGTGCCCTCCGGGGGCCTAGCACACCGTGTGGGCCGTACCATGCACCACTTTGGCTACCTGCTCCTGGTCTCAGGCCTCACCACCAGCGCGGCCTTCTACGGCAGCTACCTGAGCCGCCTGCCCACAGTGCGTTGTTTTGCTCTTTTCATGGGCACCGCTGTACTAGTGCACATGGGACTCACACTGCTCTGGCTTCCCGCCACCGTGGTGCTCCATGAGCGCTACCTGGCACACGGCTGTGTGGCCCAAGCGCAGGGCCAGAGGGGTGGCACCGACCCCCTGCGGCTGTTGCTGGCGTTGCACAGACGGATTCGCATTCTTCGCAAGATTTTTTCCATCCTCTCACGCCTGCTCTTTCAACGCCTGCTGCCCTGTGGTGTCATTAAGTTTCGATACATCTGGATCTGCTGGTTCGCGGCGTTGGCGGCAGGGGGCGCCTACATCGGCGGCGTCAGCCCTCGCCTGCGACTGCCCATTCTACTGCCACTTGGCGGCCAGTTCTTCCGGTCTAGCCATCCCTTTGAGCGCTTTGATGCAGAATACCGCCAGCAGTTCCTGTTCGAAGATCTACCTCCAAATGAGGGCGGCAACTTGCCAGTGGTTCTGGTGTGGGGAATCCTGCCAGTGGACACTAGTGATCCCCTGGACCCTCGCACCAACAGCTCAGTGGTAAGCGATCCTGACTTCTCGCCCAGCAGCCCCGAGGCCCAGGAGTGGCTCCAGGCTCTCTGTCAGGGAGCCCAGAACCAGAGCTTCTTTGGAGACCAGCCAGAGGGTTGGCCTACGCTGTGTTTAGTGGAAGCCCTGCAGCAGTGGATGGAAAGCCCCAGCTGTGGCCGCCTGGGTGCCGATCTATGCTGTGGCCAGTCAGAATTCCCCTGGGCCCCCCAGCTTTACCTGCACTGTCTGAAGATGATGGCTCTGGAGCAAAGTCCTGATGGCACACGTGACCTGGGACTCCGCTTCGATTCTCACGGCAACCTAGCAGCTCTAGTTCTGAAGTTTCAGACCAACTTACCATACAGTACAGAGTATGGCCCAGTCCACCATTTCTACACTGAAGTCAGCCGCTGGCTGTCAACAGAGATGAGCAAGGCACCTCCTGGGCTCAACAAGGGTTGGTTCACCAGCACCTTGGAGCTGTACAGCTTACAGCATAGTCTAAGCACAGAGCCTGCCGTGGTGCTCGGTCTGGCTCTGGCACTAGCCTTTGCCACACTGTTGCTGGGCACTTGGAACGTTCCCCTCAGCCTGTTCTCTGTGGCAGCCGTGGCTGGCACTGTGTTGCTCACTGTGGGCTTGCTGGTTCTTCTTGAGTGGCAACTCAACACTGCCGAGGCCCTCTTTCTCTCTGCCTCTGTGGGCCTCTCTGTAGACTTAACTGTTAACTATTGTATCTCCTATCACTTGTGCCCCCACCCAGACCGCCTGAGCCGTGTGGCCTTCTCCTTACGTCAGACCAGTCGGGCCACAGCAATGGGGACTGGAGTGTTGTTTGCCTCTGGCGTGATCATGCTGCCTTCCACCATACTGCTCTATCGAAAGCTGGGCATCATCGTCATGATGGTCAAGTTTCTTGGCTGTGCCTTTGCCAGCTTCTTCTTCCAGTCCCTGTGCTGTTTCTTCGGGCCAGAGAAGAACTGTGGGCAGATCCTATGGCCCTGTGCCCATCTGCCGTGGGATGCTGGGACTGAGGATCCCGATGAGAAGGGGCGAACAGGGCCACCAGGGTTCTCTGAACACTATGAGTTGCAGCCCCTGGCGCGGCGCCGGAGTCCCAGCTTCGACACCAGCACAGCCACCAGCAAGCTTTCCCATCGGCCTTCCATACTCTCTGAAGACCTGCAGATACACGATGGCAGCTGCTGCCTCCAGCACGCCCAAGTCCCTGTCTCACCAAGGGATCTGCTCCTGGACCACCAGACAGTCTTCAGCCAGTGTCCGGCCCTGCAGACCTCTTCTCCATATAAGCAGGTTGGTCCCAACCCCCAAACCTGGATCAGGCAAGATTCCCAGGGACAGAAAACTGAGCCCTTGCAGGCCCTGCCAGAAGGCCCTGCCCACTGCCCTAAGCCCAAAGTCGTGGAAGAGCTCCCTGACGGCCTGTGCTCCTCAGCCAGCACCCTGGAGGGACTCAGCGTCTCAGATGACACCTGTGCCTCTGAGCCCAGTGTCCGTGTGCCAGATTCTGTGGGCACCTCCCCAGAAGTCATGAATGGCACTGGGCACCCCATACTTGAGCGGGGTCAGCTGAACGGGAAACGTGACACCCTCTGGCTGGCACTGAAGGAGACCATCTATGACCCAAACATGCCCAATTCTCACCACAGCAGCTTGTCCTGGAAGGGCCGTGGAGGGCCAGGTGATATAAGCCCCGTGGTACTTCCCAACAGTCAGCCAGATCTTCCAGATGTTTGGCTCCGTAGGCCTAGCACCTACGCCTCTGGCTACAGCAGCTGAGAGAGGCCAAGGAAGGCCAGACCAGGGTCCAGAACCCTTTGGTGAAGATAAGGCAAATGCCACACTAGCCTAGAGCCTGAAGGTATTTCTCCATATGGACATGATGTCTCACCCTCCAACTATGGATTCTAAACCCTGCCAGATGTTCCAGCCTTGATCTCTTTGCTACTTACCCCTATATCTGGAGGATTCAGTGGGAGAGCCTTGCAAGGTAATACCAGGCTCTCCCTGTGACCAGCTGAGGACTCATCTGCCCCCACAGTGCCAACAAGGACCCCCTCCTCTGGAAAGGAGGTCAGATGTGCAGTTCCAGGTATCGGGGAGGCTGATCAGCTGTCTCCCAGGTGGCAAGAAGTTCAGTGAAGCTAAGGTACTCCATCTTGGGGATCCTGTTGGAGTACCTCACTGACTAGAAGAACCCTTAAGAACCTCCACAGCCTACTGAATCTCATCCCTTCTCATCAGCCCTCAGTCAGGACTCTTCACTTCTTGGGAAGCTTCTCTGGGCCAGAAGTGAGCATGGCCTCTGTCCTGCACTGTCCTGTTCCATTCATACTCACTGGTGTGACTAGACATTCTCCAAAAGCAGAATGGAGATGGATGCGAGAGAGAAGCAGGAGGAGACCTTAATGTCCGCTTTGGAGCATCCCCAAATTCCAAGAAGGCTCCCCTGCTAGTGAACAGTAGTCACCCCTTCCCACTGCCACACCTGCCAGTCTTCTTGGACTCTGGTAAATTTACCCCAGAGTGGCCAGCATTTGATCCAGACACTGACTAAAGGATTGATTGTTACCCAAAGTCATGTCACTGGGTAGCAGCAGGGTCTGCTCCTGACTCATGCTGCCACTACAGCTCCCTGTCTCCTCCTGACTGTCTGCTTCAGGGCCCCTGGCCCCTGGCCCCTGGCCCCTGGCTGCCTTGATCCTTGGCTTCTGGCAATTACCTACTCTCTTTTATTGAGCATCTCTGGGTGAGCCCTCCCTCCTCTCTGGGCCTCCACCTCCAGAAAGAGTTGTAATCTGAGTAGGCCCTGGAGTTCCTCATTTCCTTTGAGCTCCCGATGCCGACTAGCAATGGGCCGACCAGATCACAAGCAGCTGAAGCTTGGGCTTCAAGGGCATGCCTTTTCCATGGCCGAGAGGACAGACAGGCTTCACCAGAAGGGGTACTGAGGGAGAGAAGAATGTAAACAGAATCTAGTTAAGACAGGAACACAGAGTTGCTCTTGTGGGGTTGTCCATGATCTTGAAGGTTCTCTAGGTCAATTCCCCAGTTTCTAAAGACTAGGCCTCTCTAGGGTACCAGGAAGACTCAAGACCCGTAAGGTTGATTGATGGCATGCATCCCTGATTGGCAGCAGAGTGCTCTCCTGACTTATTCAGCCACTATAGCTGCCCTCTTCCTCCTAATCCTCCTAACTGACTGACTGCTTCAGGGCCATTGGCTTTTTCCACCAGAGCACGACTCTGTCCTGAGGCTTTATCTCACGTGACACTAGGCAACATTAGCAAGTTAACCTACTGAACACCTGCACTGGGAATGGTGTTATAAGGAAGAGAGAGAGGTGTGAAAGAGAACACCTCTCTGCTTCTGCCGGGAAGCAGGCATTAGTGGGACAGTGTCACTACTGAGCTCAGGTACCCAGCATGAGGTGACCAGGAAGATCCCTGGAGAGGGATGGTTTGAGCTGGGCTTCAGAAGATCAATCATATCAGACAGGAGGGGCACAGGTTCAACTCTAAATGTCCCCTAAGGACCGCTCTTTCAAAGAACTCCTGTGTCTAAAACTCCTGCTCCAATGGGTGTGAGCTTGAGGGGGGCCACCAGCTCAACTTCCTTTTCTAGTGTAGCTCTCCAGGTCCCAAGATCGTGGCATGAAGTCCACTAAGCTAGGCCATTTTATATATGAGTTCAGAACGGAATTTTTCAGTGCCAAACAATCTGAGGCAAAGCCAGAGGCAGGCCAGAGGACATTTTTGTTTTATTTTGTTGAGTTCTCGTGTTATCAAGACCTACCTCCCACCCCAAGTAGCCCAGGACAAGTGGAGCAGAAACTCAAATGAGAACATAAGAATGTGGAAAACAGTATCCATGGAGAACTAGTTCCAGCCCACCCCTCACCCTCCAGCATACCAAAATCTGAGGATGCTCAAGTCCCTTGTGTAGAATGGTGTAGTATTTGCATATAATGATGCATATTCTCCTATACACTTTAAATGGTCTCTAGAGTATGTATAATGCCTAATATGATGTAAACACTATGTCAGCCCTTACACAGTGTTGTTGTAATAATGACAAGAAAAATAATGTGTGTGTGGTGGCTTTTTGTTTCTTTCTTTTCTTTTTTTCTACTTTAAGGTATTCAGGTTGGGTGTGGTTTACACACACACATCGAATATTCTGGGTCTGTGCAGTTGGTAAGGCCACAGGGAGCGGGCTGTGTAAGTAAGGTCAACTCCTTGCAAGATCACTAATTTGAGATAAATGGCACCTGATCATGCTGGGCTTCATGCGAGCACCTGTAGTCTCAGCTATGTGGGAGACTAAAGCTGAAAGATCACTTGAGCCGAGCTTGGACAACACAGCAAGACCATGTCTGAGGGGGGGGGGGAGACAGAGACACAGAGACAGACAGAGACACAGAAAGAGAAACACACACAAACACACACACACACACAGAGAGATAGACAGAGACAGAGAGACAGAGACAGACAGAGAGAAACACACACAAACACACACACACAGAGAGAGAGAGAGAGAGAGAGAGAGAGAGAGAGAGAGAGAGAGAGAGAGAGAGAGAGAGAGAGGCTAACTGCTGATATCTGGAAACATAAGCAGTCACTAGTACCTAATTTAAACCTAATGAGTAGGGAGTAGGTACATTTCTCAGGTTATGCCCAAATAACATTCCGCTTTTCCAGCTTGTGTGTTCAACAGAATCCTGGCTTATATGCACCAGATACTGTGTGTGCTTCTCCATCACAGGGCTGGGCTAGGAAGATGGGTCACAGAGAGGATAAAGTGACTTGTGTTCCTTAGCATAAGCAGTTCTGCCTCAGGCTGGGTGTAGCTTAGTGGTACATCCATGGTTAACACACAGGAGACATTGCGATCTGATCCATCTCTAGCTCCATAAGACTTTGCCTTAACTCAAGGGGAGTAACTTCTCAGCAGTTGGCCTTGGCTTCTCCGATGCGTGTTGTGGGAGACTACAGTTCATGGACCCTGAAAAGTTGCTCCTTCAGCTGGGTGTGGTTGTGAATGCCCATGATCCCAGAACTCAGGAAAGGGAGGCAAAAGGATCAAAGTTCAAGGCCATCCTCTTAGAGCTGGCTTGATGCCAGCTACATGATACTCTGCCTCAAGTCTCAATAGCCCTCCCCACAAAGAATCTATAAGCGCGCTCTCCTCTCTCCCCCTCCCCTCTTCCCTCTTCCCCTCTCCCCCTCTCCTCCTCTCCCCCTCCCCTCTCTCCCCTCCCCTCTCCCCTCTCCCTTCTCCCCTCTGACAATCTTCAGAGCGTGGGAGGGGGTACATGTGTTGGTATCAGGGGTTCAGGTACACCTAAGAGTCTTTTTTTAAAAAGGGATTTCTAGGTCCCATTCTTGTAAGTCATTGCTTCACAACTCTACAGGAAGGCAGGTGAGTAAGAGCAGCTGACGAATCAACCATATCTGTTCTCCATGACACCAGGCCTAGGAGACTGGAAAAACCCAGTGATAACCTAAAATGTCACCTTGGGGCTGAGGGAATTGGTCAGTGGTGGAGTGATAGCTTGCCAACGTGTGCAAATGCTGGTTTAGTCGACAGTGCTGGAAACACAAACGATAAGAGAGAAAAAACACGAATATAACATCATGCCTAGAGTAGATCAGACTAACAGTAGGCAGCCTACATCCTTGGACCCTGATGCTGGAACGAAGATCTAAATACAAGTTTTGCATTTTAATATATCTGTTTACTTACCTTATATTTGGGGCAGTTGAAAAGTTCATGTGGTGTTCACTGGTGTGAGGTTTAAGAGCAGCATGCTGTTGAGGCTTGTAAAAAGCAATCAAATCAATCTGTGTGCTCTGCAAAAGTCAAGAAACAGTTTTTTTTAAGAGCATTTAAAGCCACAGTGTACTAACATTCATCTGGGTGCTGAGCAAAGTGACACAGGTCTGTGATCTCAGCACTTGATAGGTAGAAGCAGGCAGACAGGAATTTTCAAGAGCGGCCTCAGCTACATGGCAAGTTGAGGGCTAGCCTGGGCTACATGAGACCAGTCTAAAATAAAACAATAGAGCCTAAGGATTTATTCAGCTGGAGGAGTGCCTGCCTAGCATGGGGGAAGTGGAAGCAGAGATTATCAATGTCATCTTTGGCTAATATGGTCAGCCTGGGCTACATCGCTAAAGCAAACAAACAAAGCCATATACTGGGGCAAACTGATGAAGGTTTTGAGTCCAGGTTTGAATTTGTCATCTTGCCTAGCCAGAAGTTCTATTCTAACTACTAGTTTCCATCTTTGAGATGACTATTATTTCCCCCATCTCCTTCCAACATCTGGTGCTTTCCACTCAACCCACTCCTTCCACCCCTGCCTCAGAGAACAGAGGAACTCATTCTTACCAAGGAAAACTAGGGTCCTACAGGCTTGGTGGCTCAATCCCAGGACTGGAATTGTATTAGGGGATGCATCACACACCCAAGACTCCAGAACCAAGAGTTCAAGGCCAACCAGGAAAACCTACTTAGAGAAAACCTGTCTGAAAAAACCATCTGTCGAGAAATGGCTCAGCTCCTGCGGTGGCCCTAGGGTTGGTTCCCAGCACGGCAGGCTGCTCACAACAGCCTGTAGTTCTAGCCTTAGGGGAATCTGGTGCCTCTGCCCTACATGCAGACCCACACAAAGACACACAAATATACATAACTAAAAACAATAAAAATAAATCTTAAATAAAAAAAACCCTGCCCATACCAGATAGGCCATCAAATCCCTGACTTCCCTGTCTCCGCCTTGGCCTGGACTTCCCCCATCCCATCTGTGATGATGCAGGAAGGCCATGACAGTCCACCAACATCCTCTTGGACTTTTCATGTCAGCCTTTCACACAAGAGTTGATACTTTTCTTCAGGGGTATGAGAACTTCCTAGGAAGACGGGGACACCGAGTTCTCAGGAATTTAACTTTTAGCATCGTCTCTTGTCTTAGTCAGGGTTACTATGGCTGTGATGAAACACCATGACTGCATGCAACTTAGGGAGGAAAGGGTTTAACTCACTCACAGTTCTATACAAGTCTTCATCATCACAAACAGTGAGGACAAGAACTCAAGCAGGGCAGGAACCTGGATGTAGGAGCTGCTGCAGAGGCCATGGATGGGTGCTGCTTACTGACTTGCTCCTCATGGCTTGCTCACCCTCCTATCTTATAGAACTTCCCCTTGTCCCTCTCACTCTGGACAGCCACTTTGTACCACAGCAACAGAAAGGCTGCCTGTGAATGAGCTCTGGGAGCAAGGTTATTAAGGAACAAAGTGTAGAAGAACGTCTGTAAGAACTCCCAAAGTGGCAGCTCTGGGGCCATTAGGGCAGTTCTGTTTAAGACGACAGGGGCTGAAGAGATGGTACAAATGGTTATGAGTTCAGTTCCCAGCACCAACATGGCAGCTCGCAGTTGTCTGTAAGTCGGGTTCCAGGGGATCTGACACCTCTTGTGACTGCTAAGGGCTCCTGTTCACACATGGTGCCTACCTCCAAATACACATACACATAAAATAAAAATACAGTTTCAGGGAGGCTAGAGAGATGTAGTTAACAGCACGCACTGCTTGAACTGGAGAGATGGCTCAGAAGAACATTTACTGGTCATCCAGAGGACCCAGCACCCATATTGAGGCTCACTGCCATCTGTAATTCCAGTTCCAAGAGATATGACACCCTTTTCTGACCTCCAAGTACTAGGCACAAAATCAGTGCACAGACATAGGTGCAGGCAAAATACCCAGGCACATGAACACACACACACACACACACACACACACACACACACACACACACACACACACACACATCACTTAGTGACCGCAGCAACTCTTATGAAGGAAAATGTCTAACTGGGGCTGCCTTACAGTTCAGAGGTTTAGTTCATTATCACCATGGCAGCAATTACAATTGTCTGTAAGTCAAGTTCTGCATCTGCATTGGCAGGCAGCAGGAAGGGCAAGTGAGCCACCTCGCCTGGCTTAAACTTCTGAAACCTCAAAGCCCACCCCCTGGGACAAACTTCCTCCAACAAGGCCACACCCACTCCAAAAGGCCACACACCCTCCAACAAGACTACACCTCCAACAATGCTATTTCCTGAGGGCCTATGGGATCCATTTTCTTTCAAATCACCACTGGTGCCTATACTCACATGAACATACCCACCTATGAACACATGTAAGTGAGGCTAGAGAGATTTGTTTTTTAATCTAAGAAAACAACAACAACAACAAAACCCCTTCAGCTTTGGATGGGTAAGATAGCTCAGCAAAAGACTGACAACCAGAGTTCCATTCCTAGAGCCTATGTACAGATAGAAAGAGAACAGACTCACAAAACCGTCCTCTGACCTTTACATGAACACCATGAAGCAAGTGTGTTTGCACACCCATAATGCCCCCCTTTGTGGAAAAAGACAATTCAGTTTTGCTGGGGATGGTAGAGAGCATCTGTGGTCCCAACACTAGGAAACAGAGGCAGGAGCATTGCCTCAGTGCTGGACTAGCTTGGCATATATATAGTGAGACCTGTGTCAAAAGCATTCAACTTGATGATGGCTTCTGGTGGAAAAGTGCTTGTCTAGTATGTGGGTAGCCCTGGATTCAATTCCTCGGCATACTTTCAAGATAATTCAATTTTCTTTTCTTTTCTTTTTTTTTTTTTTTTTCGGAGCTGGGGACCGAACCCAGGGCCTTGCGCTTGCTAGGCAAGGGCTCTACCACTGGGCTAAATCCCCAACCCCAAGATAATTCAATTTTAAAAGTCAGGTTGGAAGGCTGGAGAGATGGCTTTATCGGTTAAGAGTGTCAGATGTGAAGAAATTGAACGCTGACAATAACCTGTAACTCCAGCCTGAGGGGAATCAGTGCCTCCTCAGGTGCCTGCATTACCAAATACTGACCTAGTCACACATGTACTCACATAATCAAAATAATAAAAACAAGAAAGGCTAATGGCGGGTATATACTAGCCACATTTATCTGAATAGGAAAATAAAATCTTTCTCATAGAAAGTTACTTCAATTTGGCTAATAGATTAGAAAAGGAAAATTGGGTCAGGCATGGTAATAATGCCTGTGATCCAAGACAGGACAAGTTCGATACCAGGCTAAGCTACTGAGCGAGAGACGGTCTCAAAACAACGAGCTGTGAGTTAGCGACAGCGCATCTGTGTTTGCAAGGCCTCGGGTTCTATCTTCAGCTCGTAAAGAAGACATATGGTGATCATTTATCCCCCAGATAGAATAATCTCAATCTGCTCCACGGTTTAAGCAAGAACATATTTAAAATTCTGATACATCTAGCACATGTAAGGCCCTGAGTTTGATCCTCAGTGCTGTAAGGAAACAAATCAATGAGTTTAGAGAGATGGCTCAGTGCTTACAGGCACTTTTTCCTCTTCCAGAGCACCTGAGTTTCCAGCATGGCATCTCGCAGCCATCTGCAACTATGGTTACAGGGGATCTAAGGCTTTCTTCTGACCTCTGTGGGTACCAGGGCACATACATACATGCCAGCAAAGACTCATACACATAAAAAATATTTTTAAAAATTAGAATAAAACAGAGCCAGGTGTGTTGTTTTTGTACCCTTAAATCTCAGAACTAGGGAAACAGAGGAAGGCAGATTGGCAGGAGGCTCCCCATGCAGTCAAGGTCAGCCTAGTGTAAACAGAGAGGTTTAGACCAGCCAGAATTACATACTGAAACCCAGTCTCAACAATAAACACAAACAAATAAAAGTTGAGAAAAATTTCCTTTCAGCAAAAATAGATGAGATGAGGTGTTGTGGTTTGCCCTGGAGTTATCTGTATTTTGGTGCTCCTAAGGACAGCTGCCTAGTCACATACTCAGGACTCAGGTGCCTTCACCAGAACCTTCTCCCCATTGAATTTGTAAAATACAGGTGAGGGGAAGGTACAGGATAGAAGGAGGCCTGTCATTGGAGGAGAAGGAAGGATGGGCGGGAGAGAAGTCTGAAGGAAGAGGAGGAGACTGGAACGGAAAGGGAGGAAGAGACAGGAGGGAGAGGGAGAGAAGCCATGGAAGATTAAGATTCCGCTCTGTGTATTTCCAGGTTGTTATTAATGTTCTTAAGGGATGGATGGTACTGGGCTTTGTATGTTTAGGTGGGCAATTATATCTTACCAATTGGATCAGAGGTTATTGTGTTGTGTGTTGTTTCATAGAGTGATTTAAGTGTAAGAAAGTGTGCGGCGGCTGGTCTGGGCCACCACCGAGTTTGGGATGTGTGTTTCTGGCATGGAAACCTGCCTTGGGAACTAGGTAGGCAGAGAGATTGCTGACGGCTCAGAGAGAGGCCTTCGGCAGTGTGATATGGAATGGAGCAAAGCTGGTGAGACGCTTTGCTGACTGAGAATTAAGATATCCAGCAGATATCTTGGGGCACTGCGGTGCCGGACCTAGTGGGGATAAAAGACAGCTATACTTTTTTTTTAATTTTTTATATTTTTACAACTACAATCAGGAACCAAATTTACCACCATGTCTGAAACAACCAACCAAATATCAAAAGCCAGGAAATGGTGGCTTTCACAACCCTGGACATCAGACAGCAAAGACCAGTGACCACTGACAGACAAGAAACTAATAAGGCCAGGCCCAGGAGTGCAGCGGCTTACTGTGGAGCGTTTGCAGTGTGTACCACAGGAGCCTGGGCAAGGACTGCAGAGCCTTGGGGGTTCAGAGTTTGGGGAACGTAGTACTCAGGACGTAGTCCTGGAGAACACTCAAAGAGAGAATTTTGGGGCCTCTAAAAAAATGTCATTCCTCATCTTTTGGAGTGTCCACCCACCCAGCCAGCCCCAGACCCTTATCTATGAGTAAAGAAACTACTTGAATCCAAGGAAAGATTCACCAAAAATAATGAAGATGCTACTACTCACATAAGACCTGATGCATACCTGTTTCCACCAGCCAGATGGAACACTCCCTCAGCTGTGGAGAAGGGACCTCAGACCCAGCTTAAACACTGCTCAGTTCCACCTACCCACTTACATCTATGTATCTATGTATCTATTTATCTATGTATTTGTATATATGTATATGTATATATGTATGTATGTATCTATCTATCTATCTATGTATCTATCTACCATCTATATATCTCATGAGAGTCTCGCTATGTAGCCCTAGCTGGCCTGGAACTTGCTATGTAGAACAGGCTAGCCTCAAACTCATGAGAGATCCACTTGCTCCTGCCTTCCCACCTGACTTGGCCCTTTCTTCCTGTTTTGTGTTTGGAGCTGGATACAAGATTTTACACATTATTTTTTGTTTTGTTATTATATTTAAATTGTGTGTGTGTGTGTGTGTGCGTGCCTGTGCCTATGTCTGTGTGTGTCTGTGTTTGTATAGATATGTACATATCTGTGTGAGTGCCCCTGGTCCAGAAGAGCATGTCAGGTCTCTTAGAGCTGGAGTTACAGGCAGTTGTAAGCCTCCCCATCTGGCTGGTAGGAGCCTGGGTCCTCTAGAAGACTCAAATGCTTTATCAACAGCTGAACTGTGTTTCCAACCCTCAACTTCACAAATTTTAAGTAAATAATCTATCACCGAGCTGCACCCTCAGCTCCTATACTATCAAATCTTAAAACAGATTAGGAAAGCGTAAACTCTCATTAATCAACTAAACGCATCCCAGAAAAGCACAAGAATATTTATATAAATCCAAAAATAGCCAGCCCAACAAACCGCAACATTCACAATGTCAGGAATCTCTAGCAAAACGATTATCAGCAAGACAAGAATGACCTATTATGAGGGGAAAATCAGTTGAAATGAAGCCCAATTGATGTGTACGTGATAATTAGACAAAGACAAATGGTTGTCACAGCTCTCCTCCGTATGCTGTAAGTGGAGCTTTGGAATGTGTTGGGGATCCGTTCTAATGCTTAGTCTTATTTCGGCTCCCAAAAAGCTGCGCTTCCAGTCCTGGGGTCCCTGCCCCCTGATGGCTTCGATGGATAATAAAGAATTGTCATACAGCCAATGGCTGGTCAGAAAGTCAGCTCAGGACTTTTAGATTGAGCAGGTGAGTGGCTGGGAGAGGGAGGAAGGACAGAGAGTCATCATGAGAAGGATCCAATGTAAGAGAAGAGTGGCGGGGTTGGGGATTTAGCTCAGTGGTAGAGCACTTGCCTAGCAAGTGCAGGGCCCTGGGTTCAGTCCCCAGCTCCGAAAAAAAGAAAAAGAAAAAAAAGAAAAAAAGAAAAGGAAAAAGAGAGAAGAGTGTCAGGAGAGAAAGCCAGCAACTGTGTAAGAATTTGGGAAGATGGCCCTAGTAGCTACTCCCCAGACTGGGTCTGGGGCAGCACAGATGAAATGCTGACTTGGCAAGTTAACCCAGGAAAGTTGGAGGGGAGAATGTATGCCAGCCATGCCAGGGGTGGGGTGGGGCAGGGTAGAAATGCCCAGCCACTGAGCATATCAGAATTAGCTGACATATGTGTGCCTTTCATTCTCAAATCTAGAGAGCTCTTGGGTAGGGTACTGCCATGCAACCCGTGGGGAGCCAAAGCAGTTTAACTAATTCACCATTACAGGGATGTGTAAAAACATCCACCTCGAACTAGTGGTCGTGAAAACTAAGATGTCCGAGAGAAGAAAAAAATAAAAAATCAGTGGATGAATCAACAGTTTAAAAACTGCAGTTGTGTGTGTGTGTGTGTGTGTGTGTGTGTGTGTGTGTGTGTGTGTGTGTGTATCTGTCTGTGTGTGTGTAGACATATCAATAGGGTCTGAGGACACAGTTTAAAGGTAGAACACTTTTCTCGTACACTCAAAATTCTGGATTTCAATCCCTACCCATGAGGATATAATAACAGAAATTATACAAACAGAACACCAAGAAAAATATATGAATACATAAAATCATATACAATATATAGCACACTGAAACTATGTCCCTTATAATTATCTAAAGGCATGAGCTAAGACCAAACCAAACAAACCATCACAAAAGCCCAAAGACAAGAGACAGGATTGGTCACACACACCCTTAGTTCTAGCTCTTGGGAGGCAAAATCAGGAGCCAGTCTGGTCTACATAGTAGGTTACAGACCAGCTAGGGTTGCAGATTCATGAGAGACCTTGTCTTCAACCAACCACCACCACCACCACCAACAATAACAACAACAACAACAAACTAGTGATCAGCTAAAAACAAGCAAGAAGGCACTTTTTTTTTTTTTTTTTTGGTTCTTTTTTTCGGAGCTGGGGACCGAACCCAGGGCCTTGTGCTTCCTAGGCAAGCGCTGTACCACTGAGCTAAATCCCCAACCCCAAGAAGGCACTTTTAAAAATAATTCTTAATTTGTTTATCTATGGTTTGTTTGGTGGGAACACATGTGCCATAACCTGTGTTGGGGAAGGGGAGATGGCAATGATTCTCCACAATAGGAGTCAGGTCGTCGGGCTTGCAGTGTCTTTCCACTGAGCCATTTCACTGGCCTTTACAACTATTTTTCGAGATATGGACTCATCCTGCAGTTCAGTCTGGCTATGCTGGCCAGACTCACACAAGCCAGAGTCATCTGAGAGGAGGGCACCTCAGCTCAGAAAATGCCTCCATAAGATCAGGCTATAAACCAGTCTGTAGAACATTTTCTTAACTAGTGACTGGGGGAGGGCCCAGCCCATTGTGGGTGGGGCCAACCCTAGGCACATGGTCCTGGGTTCTACAAGAAAGCAGGTTGAGCAAACAGCGAGGAACAAGCCACTAAACAGCGTTCCTCCATGGCCTCTGCATCAGCTTTTGTCTCCAGGTTCCTACCCTGCCTTGAGTTCCTGCCCTACCCTGGCCTGACCCGCCCCACCCCGCCCTGCCTCCAATGATGATTTAATATGGAAGTATAACTGAAATAAACATGTTCACACCCAGGTTGTTTTTGGTTATGGTGTTTCATCGCAGCAATAGAAATCCTAACCTGACACTGACCTAGAATCACTATGCAGCCAAGATTGACCCCTGACCGTGAAGTCATCCTTTGGTTTTCACCTCTCAAGGGATAGAATTACAGGTGTGAGTCACCACACGCAGCTAGTTTATCATTTTGGGCTAGACGCAGTGGCACATGTCTGTAATACCAGTACTTGGGTGATAGAGGCAGGAGGGTCATATGTTCAAGACCAGCCTTGGATACATGAAGCCCTGCCTCAAAAGCAAACAAAAATACGCCAGCAGCACTGCCATTTTGTGGGCACACGTGAAGAAAACAGTGTGCAGATGTTACTCTAGATCTCCCCCTCAAAGTATGCTGCTCCTGTCTAAACTGGTGTGCTATCACCATGTGCACGCACTGGTACCTACATCTCTGAGAAAACCATCTCAGCTCATCTTCAGTTTCTAGTCTCCATTTCCTGACTCTCACTTCTTCCTCTTTCGCTGGTAGCCTCTACTGTGGTTTTCACCCCACCACATCTCTACCACAGTTTCTCTTGCTAGACTCAGCATGACTTGTATTTACTAAGTTAAGTAGATTCTCGCTTGATTTTTTTTTCCATGACAGTGTTTCTCTGAGCAACATTTTTGGATCTATAGACAGACCAGGCTGGTCTCAAACTCTTAGAGATCTGCCTGCCTCTCCCTCTTGAGTGCTGGGATGACATGTGTTTACTGTCACCACACAGCGTAGCTTATTCTTTTTATCTCACTAATTTTGTCACAGTAGTAGGATTGGATTTACAGGCTCACATATACTGGGCAAGTCCAGTACCACTGCTCAAATCCCCACCCTCTTTTGACAGGGTCTTGCACCGTCTGGCTTTGACCCCTTCACCCTGAAGACCTTGAGCTTGAAAGCCCTTTTCTTTCCATCATTTCCCAACATTGATTATCCTTTCCATAAATACTTACCACTTTCTCCTTGACTCCTGGGACACGCACAACACTGCTTTCCTTTCCTTCTTGCCTCTCTTGAACCTCCCTATCAGGTTTCATGACAATGACCTTCTTATCACCACAACTTCTGAATGCCAGAGTTCCTGCCATTGGCTTAAAAGTTCTCTATGTACTTCTTCTGACAATCTCACCAAGTATCATAACTTTAATACATTTGTATACCAATAACTCCCAAGAGTCCAGTCACCCCAAAGTACCTGCAGTTGGCTGGTCACAGAACTCCACAGGGTCCAAAACCTAGGATACGCAATCCCTTGTGTAAAATAGTGGAGTATTTGCATATAATTGATATATATCCTCCCATACTTTAAATTGTCTTGAGGTTGCTTATACTACCTAATACAATATAAATAACGTCCATCATTGATATATTTTTGTAAAAATAAAAAAGTTGAAACAGGGTCTTACATAGCCCAGGCTAGCCTCAAACTGTCTTGAAACTGAGACTTACCTTGAACTCTTCCCCTCCTTTATCGCCTGAGGCTGGTATGACAGGTGTGGGCATCTTACCTATCTTTATGCAGTTATGGAGACCAAACCTGAGGTTTGCGTATTCCTGTATACTTGGCAAGCACTCCACTGAGTCACATCCCCAGTTTTATTGCCATTATCTTGTTTAATTGCTAACAATGGGCTGGAGAGCTGGTCCAGCAGGTAAGAACAGTTGCTGCTCTTGTACAGGGCCAGGATTCAATTCCCAGAATCTACCTGGTGGCTGAGAACTCTCTGTAACCCCAGTTCCAAGGGATTCAAATGCTCTCATCTGGCCTCTGACACAGACAAAACAGTCATCACAAAATAAAAGATGTCAGGATAATGTTTATATGCATTGTATGAAGACATCCTATGATTGGATAAAATATAAAGCTGATGGCCTATATCAAAGGCAGGACGTGGAAGGTGGGAGTTCCAGGAGAGAGGAACTCTGGAGAAGACTCAGGTGTGAGGAATCTCCCCACCCTGACTCAGAGGAAGTCAGACATATGCAACTGAGGAGAAGTAACCAGCTATGTGGCAGAACATAGATTAATATAAATGGGTTAAAATAAGTTAAGAGCTATTTTGAAAGCAAGCCTAGCTTAAGGCTTGGGCATAGAAAAGCCCAGATGGTTACAAATGGTAACCATCATAAAAATCTAAGCCTAGAGCCTAGGAAGAGCCCAGAGTGGAAAGGTGGGGAACAAACACTTCCCAGAGCAGTTTCCTGCCAGGCAGAAAGTGGTCCTCAAAGAGAGAGCAAACCAGAGCCTTAGTTCACTTCCCAGGCAAACCAGAGGGACTGAGCAATGCTGATCTGGGTCCCTCTGCCCTCAAGAGCTGAGGCCCACAGGGTTTCCAGAGCTGAGGCAGCCTGCACTACATGGCCAAGAGGAGTAGCTGCCTAAAAGCTCCCAAGGAGCAAAGAGGCTTAGGTGTCATATTATTCTGTGAGCTGAGGACTGGAGCCAGAACAGGCATTAGCAGACATGATGCAGCCATAGCCACCTTCTTAGAGTGGGCAGAAGTCAGAGTCAGGCCCAGCCCAGTGTTGCAGAGCCCATGGGCTGGTAGGTGAAAGCCTGCAGCCACCCAGAGTTGGTTGGAGAAAGGGACCAACCTGAAGGAAGCAGAGCCAGCAGCACAAAGGGCTAGCTGAAGTGCAGAGACTTGACAGTTGCCAGCGACAAACATGAGAAAACAGCTGAACAAAGCCACCAGACTTTCAAGGAGACTTGGGGAGTCCTTAAAAGAGAGAGTAAAATAAAATGAAAAAGAAAATGTTTTCTGTGTTAAAAATGGACAAAGGGTATTTGGATCCAGTTTAATTTTATTTACTTATCAGCATACAAATAATTATTTTTTTCAATAATGATTGCAAGTTTATGTATTCTTTTTTAAAAGCGATCTGAAGAAAGCAAACTTTGATAAGGAAAGGACTGAAAAGTCTTTGCTATGTTACAAACAATAGAACAAAATTTAGACAATCCTTTGAATCATGAAGAAATTTCCAAAGCCTCCACCACTACCTTGTGACAAGACTGCAAAAAGACAGTCTATATCTGTTACAAAACCTAAAATCAGCTATGTTAAGGGAATTAGATGGTGATGAGAGAAATTCACAAAGTTATCAAGAATTCAGGTGGCAGCCTAGAGAGGCCTAGGAATTTAAGGGATTTAAGGAAGAATAATGACCCATGGCTTACATTTTCTGTATCTAAAATAGATATCTAATAACTGGGCCACAAAACCATACAATTCCAAAAGATTGGAGAGGTTTGATGACAGCCATCTTAGAGCCTGGCCCTCAACTACAATGGCTAACATGGTGGAAAGGCGAGACTTCAGTTATGGAGCAACGAGATAGGACTAGAGGCATTGATATTGTCAAGGATCAATTACTAGGTGAAGGTCGGAATTCCGAATTGAGAATACAGATTACCCTTCGTGATGCCATAGGTCCTAGAACAATGTCGTGTAATAGCTTTAAATGCTTGAGATAAGGTTGAACAACAGGAATGATCTGAATCATTTACAAAGAAAACCCAGGGTTCAAATGAATCTTTCACTGACTTTTTACAAAGTTGACTTCAGCTCTAAATAGAGCAATAGCAGATCCCACTGCTAGAGAAAGTTTAATTGAATCTCTAGCTCTTGAAAATGCTAATCCTGAATGCAAAAAGGCCATTAGACCCTTTAAAGGCCAGATCAGCACCTCTTTATGAAACTACTGTGAATACAGAGTCTAATGCTCACAATTCAGTTATGGTTGGACAAATAATTGCAGAAGATATAAAAACACAAAATGCCAATTTCTGTGGCTGTAAAAAAATCAGGGCATCCCTAAAGGACTGTAGACAAAAAGATCACAAGGATAAATTCTATAATAATAATTCAGGAAGAAAGCTTCCTGTAAAATGTAGAAGACGTGGAAGAGCCTTATTACGTGGCTCATGAGTGTAGGTCATCCAAAGATATTTGAGGCAATTCTGTAACATTGGAAAACAGACCAAGGTGACTTGCTCGAGGCCCAACAAAAACAACCATGGGCCATTCATCTGTTTCCTGTCTGCCAAGAAAAGACTGTTCTGAAAAAGAGCTAGAAAAAAATCAGAGCTGGATAGGACGAACAGAGCTGCTCAAAATGTAAATAACCATTTAATAGAGATAGAGCAGCTCCTATGCTAAGAGATTCTAAAGATACAAAAACAAACAAACAAACAAACAACAAACAAAAAACCCAGATAATTTGACAAACTACTACAAATGATAAGAGACCAAAGTTACAATTACAGCTACATGAAATTGAGGTTGGAGGCTTAGTGAATAAATGAGAAGTAACAATAACTTCACAAGACTCCTGGAGTCAAACTTTGCCACTTCACAGGGTATCAATACAGTTCCTAGGAATTGGGACATTGCCTCAGGTAAAACAAAACCTAAAATAGATTAAATGCATAGGACCAGAAAGAAGGTCAATTAGGAAAATGAAGGCCATATGTGGTTAATATAGCCATAAATCTATGAAGAAGAAATCTATTGCAACAGTGGGAGGCACAGATTGTCATTCCTCCATCTTTAGAAACAGGTTGAGCAGTCAAGAGCACTGACTGCTCTTCCAGATGCTGACTTCAATTCCCAGCAACCACATGGTAGCTCACAGTCATCTGTAATGAGATCTGATGCCCTCTTCCGGGGTGTCTGAAGACAGCTACAGTCTGAAGATGCGCTACGGTGTACTCATATACATAAAATTAAAAAAAAAATAAATCTTTAAAAAGAAAGAAACAGGCTGTAAAAAGAGGAGAGGTTCCTAATATGGAAATTTAATTTTTAAATGATATTGAAGACAGTTACAGACTGACAAGGCTATCTATAAGCAGAGTACAGCAGACTCTTCAGGTTTACATTGAGAAGCCACTACTGATAGAGCATCAGCTGCTAACACTAAAGTGGCAAACTGACAAGCCTATTTGGAAGAACAATGGCCTATGGTGCACAGAAAGTTACTGACACTAGAAAAGTTAGTCCAAGAGCAGCTGGAAGCTGAACACATAGAAGGGTCCACACGCCCTTGGAATTCTCCAATTAAAAAGAAAGTTGGAAAATAGAGGATGTTAACAGATCTTGGAGCAATCAATACAAACATTCAGCCAATGGTCTCTTTACAGCATGGAAGCCAATTGCCTTCCTTGTTACCTAATAGCCTGGCCTATTATAGTGATTGATTTAAGAGACTGCTTTTTCACAGTCCCTTTGTGTGAGCATGACAGGGATAGGTTTGCTTGCTTGATGCCTATTTATAATAACTGCAAGCCTGTTTAAAAGGTAACATGGAAGGGTCTTGCAACAAGGAATGTTAAACAGTCCTACCTTATGTCAATATTTTGCCTAACTGCCATTAAATATAATTCTTAAGCAGTTTCCCCAATTCATAACTTGCCATCATAGGGATCATATTTTTGTGGCTGATTAAGATACAAATACCTTAGGAAAATTGTTTGATGAAGTAAAAAGAATTTTGACTTGCTGGGGATTACAAATTGCTCCTGAAAAAACTTCAAATATCTATTAATTGTCAAGTGTTGTTGTAAATAAATAAAAATAAAGTAAAAGTAAAAACGAAAACCGGGGGTGGAATGTTTTCCCTCAGGGTGTTTTTCCCTGCTAGGGTTCCACACCTCAGTGCCCCAGATATCTGCTGGATATCTTGGCATAAACTCAGCCCAGCCACACTTACTTAAATTGAGACTCTTTCTTAAAAAAAAAAAACACTCATTTAGCATTAAAGCAATCCAGCGTCTAGATTTGGCAGATCCACATTACACTGTCCTAATCCCAGTTCCCAAATTACTCATCCCTTTCACCTTTTATTTACCAAGTCTCCAGCTTCTTCTCCCCCCTGGTACCTCTAACTCCTCTCAGTTCCCCATCCTCTCTCCAACTCCTCCTTCTTCCTCCTCCTGGCTTCCTTCTTCCACCCCTCCTCCCTCAACTGTCAATCCTCACCCCCCCCTGCTCAGGTTCCACTCGCTCAACTGTCTCCAACTGTCAACTGTCAACCTAACCTCTGAATCTAATCCCCCTCTCACTCCCAACTCCTACCTCTGCCCAAATCTCACGCTCTTGCCTTTATTTAACAAATTCAGAGAAAACCCCAAGGCAAACCACAACATTTCCCCCTTTTTGTCCAGTTAAAAACCTTTTTCCTATACATAGGTGAACTAAGCATCATTATTACCATTCTGCAATTTATAAAACCAACAATATGCTGATCACCCAGTCTACCAACTCTGTTCACCAACCATGTTATCCACACCACATCTTGGCAAGGCAAACCACAACATTTCCCCTTTTGTCCAGTTAAAAACTTTTCCTATACATAGGTGAACTAAGCATCATTATTACCATTCTGCAATTTATAAAACCAACAATACGCTGATCACCCAGTCCATCAATTTTGTTCATTAACCATGTCATCTATACTAAAAACTATACTTGACTATATCCTGGTTCTAGATCCTATGCCACCCTAAAACTACTCTAACAGATTTATCATCTTTCTCAATACTAAACCATTCGGGTTGTCTATGAGACTACTAGTCTCCAACCACATCAGAAATCCAAGAATGATTAATATTACCTGAAAACATAGGAAGCACAAAACATGGCTTCCAAGCTTAGCCAATTTTATAAAGACTGCTGATCACCTGGACAGTCCCCTTATTCCTTAATATGCTGGAGCATTAGTCTTCAGCCTTCTGGCCCAGGATCATCTGACAGACCTTATCAATGCAGATTTTGAAGGGCTGATCACCCTGCCTCGGCAGAGATTATCAGTCGACTATTCTGCATAATTTGTCCCTTTCTGGACAGTGTCTTGTCTGTAGATGAATTGAAGCAATTTGCTCAGTGGCTGCGTTACCACGATTTGAGCAACTCCATTGATGCTCAAGTTCTTCTTCGAGTCTAAGGGGCCCTGTCAGGGGCAGACAAGTCTCTAGTAAAATGATCTAGATGAAGAAATGTCCATAAACAGGTTATTCTTTGGACTTCTGATGCCCTTGAAGATTTCCTATCTACATAGGCGTTTCTGAACTGTTAAGCATAGAGTACCGTTGGCCCTCTCTAATCGAAGTATTTACAAAACCCATCTAAACTAACTTAGAACCATAACCTTGCCATCTGACCCTTAGCTGGTACTGGTTAATCAACTAAAAATAATGTATAACAGCAGTTATAGGACCGGTCTAAGACTTGTATTCTTAGATGCATAGTGGAGGCACAATGCCCATGTTAAAGTAGCAATATTAATCTCAATTATAAATCAACAAGAAAGTATACCATTGAAAACCTCATTTGTGTAAAATGCATTCTATACCAATGAAAAGATTACAGCTTCAACTTTGTATCAATTAAAACATTTCTATCAATGTAAAATATAGCTGTAAAATTTTGTTTAAGAGTAAGTTTGCCAATCTATCTGTTTGTCTATTTCTCTAATTTCTATGTATTACTATATCTAAGAAGGAAACAAAAAAGGAAAGGAAAAGTAGCAATCCCTGAGTTTACATTCTCTAGTTTCCCCTGCCCAAAGCTACATTTGTATTGTATCCCTTAAAAGAAAACTTATCCACAGTTCTTAAAATAAACAGAACCATCCACCCCAACATAAGGAAATGGGACGACGATCTTCCTTGTCTGCTTCTAGCTGGATTGGGGCGAAGAATTCCCTTCTGGGGCCCAAGGGGTATTAGGAAAAGTTGGCTTTGTCGAAGTAGAGCTAGCTGGGATTTGCCTGCCAGTCATTCTGTGCTGAGAAAGTTCATCGCTTAGCTGACATCTTGACTATGACAGTCTGAAGGGCTGGATAAGTAAGATGTCCATTCTGGGAAAGTTCTGAAAGCAGGCCTTTAAATCAAGCATCTTCAGTGTAATTATGGGAGAATCAAACACGTTGGACTGGAAAGTCCCGAATCTCAGCATCCCAGAGTGTGTATCATTTCAGAGCTATCTTTCTCTTCCTTCATCCTGCAGCACACAAAACTTTACAAGCATTATATAGTTCTATAAGCATTTTCAAATGGGATAAGCAGGGTGCACAGTTTAGTAAATAAAGATCAAAAAAAAAAAATGACTACCTTTTTTAAGGTTATGTTAATCATCTAATAAAACAGTAACATAATTTTGTAATACACACGTATTACAAGTTATGAGGAATTTGACTCAAAATATCACTGGCTGTTTATAGACATTTCAGTCTCAGCCAGTTCATACACGGAGACCCAAACAACCTCATATACATCACCTATTTGTTGATCGTCTTAGTCTCCTTTTTCTTCTGTGTTGCCAAGGACTTCAGGAGGTCTCCCTGTCATTTCTGATTTTATCAGCTTGAAGGAACCCACAGCTTTTTTTCTCCTGTAGAAACATAGGCATAACCCCTTCCCCCAGCGTAACACATTTCCCATTTTCCATTCTGACGCCAGAATATCCTTAATATAAACAGGCTGGTTTAGTTCAGTAGTCTTTTCCACAATCCAATGTCTTTCAGCAGCTGTGCTGTTTTGTTCATCAGCATTTAAAAATTTAAGGTTAATAAAGCACTATGTATCCTATCTCTGGGAGTTTTTGTTGACCCCTTTGCCTGTTAAGCATCTCCTTTAGACTTCGACAGATCTCTCCACAATCGCTTGTCCTGTAGGATTGTGTGGTATACCTGTAACATGTTTTATATTATAATAGTCAAAAAGCGCTTAATCTTGTTAGAGATATATGCTGGACCATTGTCCGTTTTAATTTGTATGGGTATTCCCATTATAGCCATAACTTCTAACAAATGTGTAATTACAGAATCGGCCTTTTCTGACGTTAAGGCAGTTGCCCATTGAAATCCTGAATATGTATCTATAGTATGATGTATGTATTTCAGCTTACCAAACTTTGTAAAATGGAGAACATCCATTTGCCAAATTTCATTTCTTTGGGTACCCTTAGGGTTAGTTCCTGTAGGCAATGGAGTTTGATTATATAACGAGCAAGTAGGACATTGCTCACAATCTCTTTTGGCTTGTTGCCAAGTGATAGAAAATTCTTTCTTTAAGCCTTTGCTGTTAACATGGTGTTTTTTATGATATTCTGAAGCATCTAGTACACTTCCTATCAGTAGCTGGTCACTTTCATTATTACCTTGTGTCAGAGGGCCTGGCAGACCTGTATGGGATCTTATGTGTGTTATATATAGTGGGTAACTCCTATTTCTGATTTTTGTTGTAGCTGAATAAATAGTGATGTCAATTCGAATCATCCTGAATAAGTTCAGCAGTCTCTATGTGCAAAACAACCCTTTCTGCATATTGAGAGTCAGTTACTATATTAAGAGGCTCTCGAAAATCTGACAACACCATGAGGTATTGCATACAGTTCAGATTTTTGAACTGACTTATAGGGACTCTCAGTCACCTTGTTTACATTTTCCGATTTATATCCTGCCTTCCCTGACTTACTGGCATCAGTGTAAAATGTAGGGGCTCCAGATATTGGAGTTCCTTTACTATCTGAGGGGAGGATCCAGTTAGTTCGTTTATGAACTGAAGTCTTTTGCTTTTTAGGGTATTTGTTGTTAATGTCTCCTAAGAAGTTACTGCATGCTCTTTTGCCAATGTTCATTTTGTACCCACAAAGAGTTAATTTCTGCATTAGTAAAAGGTACCACAATTTCAGCCGGATCCATTCCAATTAATTGTCGAAGTCTCAATTTTCCTTTAAGTATCAATTCAGAGACCTTCTCAATGTAGGTTTTCAGTTTCTTACTCTGTTTATGTGCTAAAAATATCCATTCTAAGATATAATCTTCCTTTGCATGAGAATTCCTGTAGGGGGAATGAGTAGAGGGCAAGATGACTAATATGCAGGCCATCTTTGGATCAATACGATCCAGATGTGCGTCCTGCAGTTTCCTTTCTACCAAAGCTAGCTCTTTCTCAGCCTCAGCTGATAGTTTCTTGGGCTATTTAATTTTTATCGCCTTGTAGTGTTTGAAATAAATTGCTCAACTTTGAGTGGTCAAGCCAATCACAGGCCTCAACCAGTTAATGTCTCCAAGTAGTTTCTGAAAATCATTAAGTGTCCTTAATTTGTTTCTTTTGATTTGCACCTTTTGTGGCCTAATTTTTGTACACTTATTTTATACCCTAGATAATTAATAGAATCCCTCTTTGTATTTTCTCAGGGCGATTCGTAATCCCCAGCATGGTAATGTTTTTTTTCATCAAACATTCTTTCCAGGATATTTATATCTGAATCAGACAATAAAATGTCATCCATGTAATGATAAATAATAGATTGGGGCAATTTTTTGCGAATTATATCTAATGGCTGCTGTACAAAATATTGACACAATGTTGGGCTATGTAACATTCCTTGTGGAAGTACTTTCCATTGATATCTTTTTATTGGGCGACCTCTATTAAGGGTAGGCATCGTAGAGGCAAACCTTTCCTTATCGCCTTCATGTAGAGGAATAGTGAAAAAGCAATCTTTTAAGTCAATCACTATAATAGGCCACTCCCTAGGCAACAAAGAAGGCAGTGGGATCCCAGGCTGCATGGAACCCATCGGCTGAATAATCTTATTAATTGCTCTGAGATCTGTCAATACCCTCCATTTGCCAGACTGTTTTTTAATGACAAATACTGGAAAATTTCAAGGGCTGGTGGACTCCTCTATATGCTGAGCCTCAGCTGCTCCTGGACTAGCTGCTCTAATGCCTGTAGTTTTTTCTTTTGTCATGGACCACTGATCAATCCAGATGGGTTGGTCAGTCAGCCACCTTAGTGGCAAGGCTGTTGTTGTTTTAACAGCAGTGGCTCCTTGGGGTAGCACTAAATTGTCAGCCTCTGCTGTATCTTGCTTATGGACAGCTTGGACAGTCTCTAACTGTCCTTGATAACATTCCCTGACTAATTTAAAGTTTTTATTAGGAGTCTGATGAATTTTAGGGCCAGAACCTGAAACTGAGGGGATATTAATTTGAGTTTTCCACTGCTGTAGTAGATCTCTTCCCCATAAATTAATGGCTATATCAGCCACGTATGGCCTTAATTTTCCTACCTGACCTTCTGGTCCTATACATTTAAGCCACCTGATGCTTTGTTTTATTTGGGATAAAGTGCCAACACCTTGAAACTGCATATCCACTCCTTGAAGTGGCCAACTAATGGGCCAAGATTTTGGAGAGATGATGGTAACATCTGCTCCAGTGTCAACCATTCCTTCAATTTCGAGATTATCTACCAGTATTTTTAGTTTTGGCCTTTGGTCCTCTATAGACGCGTTAGCCAAAATATTCGTTTTGAAGTCTTGTTGTTTAATCGTTCTGAGGAGGAGAACTCTCCTGCCTGGTATTGGGGCCTCATGAGAGCCCCCTGGGAGTTTTTTTGTCAGGATGCGGTCCCATCTGTCTGTTGTTGCTGTACACTTCCTAGTCAAATGTCCATATCTGCCACATCTTTGACACATTCTAGGAGGCACAGTCCCCCTTTTTGTATCACTTTGGTTTTATTACAGTAATATCTGAGATGGCCCTGCTCACCACAATTAAAACATTTGAAATCTTGGGTCATCTCTAGCTGTCCAGTGGCAGCTTCTCCTATCAAAGTAGTATCAGGAGAACAAGATCCAACATCAGCTGTATATCTAATCCACTCATCTATTGGTGCGGACCTTGCCTTTAGTGGTCTAATTACTTCCCTGCATTTGGTATTTGCATTTTCAAAGGCTAAAGACTCAATTATCGCCTTTCTTGCCGCTGAATCTGATACACTCCTTTCCACAGCTGAGGTAAGCCTTTGTAAAAAGTCAGGGAAGGTTTCTTTATGACCTTGTATGACTTGAGTGAATGTTTCAAGTCTTTTCCTGATTCTGCGATTTTGTCCCAGGCCTTTAAGGCTGACAATCGACACCATGACAGAGTTTCTTCATCATATATAGCCTGCACCTCTACTTCAGCAAAGCGGCCTTCACCAAGCAGTTGATCTGTGGAAATCTCTCTGCCCCTAGCTCTATTTTGTCTTGCTATCTCCCTCACTTCTTCTCTCCACCATGAAATCCATTGCAAATTTTCAGCAGGCTCTAGAATTGCTCTTACCATATCTTTCCAGTCTTGGGGGATTACTCTATTTTTAATAGCCCAAGAAATTAAGATTTGTTTTACAAATGGCGAATGCATTCCAAAATTAGTTACACTTTCCTTAAATTTCCTTAATTCTAATACATCCATGGGTTGCCATTCAAATTCTTCATAACCCTGTGGATGATCATCGTTTTGAGGCCTTTGTTGCACACTAACTGGATAGACTAAAGTTTGTTTCCTAAAACCTTAGGTTGGCTTTCCTTAATTTTATCTTCTGTCTCTACCTGAGTTTTTTCTTTAGTTGTAATTTTAAATTCCTCTCTTAAAGTCTGTATCCGTGCTTCATATTTCTTCTTTCTGTCTTTCCCCTGTTCTTTGAGTTCCTGAATTCTCTGTTCAAGGTTTTGCTTCCACACTTTGAATTTTTTCTTTATATTGTACTTCTAATAATTTGTTATCCATTATCTTTTGATTGATTAATTTTAAAAGGTTATTCTCTAAGTCTTGCTTCCAAACCTCATTACTTTCTCTCTGCTGTTCAGTATGATCTGTGAGCTGTTGTATGTTCTGTTCTAACATCCTTTCTAGTTTCTGTCTATCACTTTCATTTTCATCTTTCTGTCTCTTATTCTGATCTATAATTTTCTGTGTCTTCAATTCTAGTGTTCCTTCTAGGCTACATTGCCAAGATTTAATTTTCTCTTTCTGTTGTTCATGTTGTTCCATAATTACCTGTATCTTCTGTTCTAAGGCTAGAAATTTGCTATTTAGGGCTGTGTGCTGTTGTATGTTCTGTTCTAACATCCTTTCTAGTTCCTGTCTATCACTTTCATTTTCATCTTTCTGTCTCTTATTCTGATCTATAATTTTCTGTGTCTTCAATTCTAGTGTTCCTTCTAGGCTATATTGCCAAGATTTAATTTTCTCCTTCTGTTGTTCATGTTGTTCCATAATTACCTGTATCTTCTGTTCTAAAGCTAGAAATTTGTTATTTAGGGCCCTGTCTTTTTGAGAAGATATAGTAAATCAGAAGAATGAATATTGCAATACTGGTAAATGATAAAGTGTCTTTTTCCTCAAAATTCTCAACTGTCAGACCATTCAAAATATCATTCCATAAGGCCCAAAAGATATTCATTATGTTTCTCATCTTTTAAGTATCATAAAGTTATATATCTCTTACATCAAAGTAGTATCTGATCTGAAGCCCCTTGTACCTTTTTTCTCCTCTGCTTCAGAATACGTGCAGTCCTCTCGATTCTTCAGAGACCCTCCAGACCCAGTCAATTCCCAATCCACTAGTACTCCTGCCTATTCTGGGGTTGAGAGGGAAGTAAACTTTTATCTCAGGTTAGTTGAGTTCTAATGGTTTAGTTGGGCGCCATATGTTGTTGTAAATAAATAAAAATAAAGTAAAAGTAAAAACGAAAACCGGGGGTGGAATGTTTTCCCTCAGGGTGTTTTTCCCTGCTAGGGTTCCACACCTCAGTGCCCCAGATATCTGCTGGATATCTTGGCATAAACTCAGCCCAGCCACACTTACTTAAATTGAGACTCTTTCTTAAAAAAAAAAACACACACTCATTTAGCATTAAAGCAATCCAGCGTCTAGATTTGGCAGATCCACATTACACTGTCCTAATCCCAGTTCCCAAATTACTCATCCCTTTCACCTTTTATTTACCAAGTCTCCAGCTTCTTCTCCCCCCTGGTACCTCTAACTCCTCTCAGTTCCCCATCCTCTCTCCAACTCCTCCTTCTTCCTCCTCCTGGCTTCCTTCTTCCACCCCTCCTCCCTCAACTGTCAATCCTCACCCCCCCCCTGCTCAGGTTCCACTCACTCAACTGTCTCCAACTGTCAACTGTCAACCTAACCTCTGAATCTAATCCCCTCTCACTCCCAACTCCTACCTCTGCCCAAATCTCACGCCTTGCCTTTATTTAACAAATTCAGAGAAAACCCCAAGGCAAACCACAACATTTCCCCCTTTTTGTCCAGTTAAAAAACCTTTCCCTATACATAGGTGAACTAAGCATCATTATTACCATTCTGCAATTTACAAAACCAACAATATGCTGATCACCCAGTCCACCAACTCTGTTCACCAACCATGTTATCCACACCACATCTTGGCAAGGCAAACCACAACAGTCAAGGATATAAGATAATGTTCTACAAAAGATTTGACCACAGAAAATACAAATCAGGAGAGACCAATTACAAACTCTTAGTGTTTTTCAAAGCTTGTTGGGAGATATTAATTGGCTAAGGCTTACAATTAGAACAACTACTCAAGAGCTAAGCAATTTATTTCAAACCTTATAAAGATTTAAAGAGTTCAAGAAAATTATTAACTGAGGTTGATGGAGAATTGGCTCTGGTAGAAAAAAATTACAAGATTCACATGTGAACCATTTATATCCAAAGACTTATTTTGTCTTCTATTCATTCTCCCTGTTAGGAATTGGTTCTAATGCTTTGTTTTAATTCAGCCCTCCAAATTGGAAGTCTGTGTGTCCAAACACTGAAGGGCCCTACAGGGGGTGGGGAGCCTAACCTATTTCAGACAATAGAAATCTAGACCTTGATCTCACTATTAAAATTAATTGTGTAAAAAACAAAGCAAAACAAAAAAAAAATCCCAACAACAATAACAAAAAATAGGAGATAGTAGAAGACCACTATCTCAGTGAATAATATTTGTTTGGATTGTTTTAATTGATTTGAGTTGTTTTAATTACAAAATAAAGAAGATTGTAAATTTGGGGGTATTTATAATATTAAAATTCCTCTGGGAGAGAGGTCAAGCTATACCTTTAATGATTTCTGGTTACTGGGCCAAAGACACGTTGTTCTGGGAGAAAGGCTCTGTATTTGTGTTGTCAGGAAGGGAGAAAAGGCCTTGGGCCCCTTCCAGAGTGACATGGATCACATATGACAGGGGAAGACCCCTGAGGATCTTGGCTACTGTCTACAGATAAGCAAAGCTTACTGCATTGGAAGCAAACTCAGTAAGGAAGTTTTCTGATGCTCATCGTCTTCTTTGAGGTAGAAATGGGAGCACTCCTAGGAGTAGGCCTGTCTCCTTGTCCAAAAAGAAACTTAAATTGACAAGACATCTTTAAATACCATTTTCTGAAGTGGAAATTTCTTGTTTCTTTGGAGACTCGTCTATGTCAGATGATGTTTTGCTGAAGCAGACACAGGTGAAAGGATGTCTTGCTGGAGCAGACACACGAGAGGACAGATGATGTTTAGAAAGAATATAAATATGACCCAAGACAGTGGAAAGAGGCTTTGGCATTGATTTTGTTGAGGTTTGGTCTGTTGCTGTGTATTGTAATGCTAAATTCTGTACCAGAAGGTCTAGGCATATGAGCAAATTCTCATATTTACAAGCATTTATTGTGCAAACCTTCTTCCTTGATTTAAAACTACTGGTTAAATAGAATTGGCTATCAATTTCTGGGGGGATTAGAGGTAGGTGGGTTAGGAGTTACCTGACTGGGGGTGGAGAAGAAAGAGGAGAGATGAGGAGATGGAAAAGGAAGAATGAGAGAAGAGCAGGAAGTCACCTTGAGGGGAGATGAACCATGAGCACATGGTCATCTGGGGTACACGGCTGGGGAGATAGCCAGGCTGAGAGTTAGAAGAGGAGACTACTCCCCAGTAATTGTCAAAGCCGAAACCACAGTCTGAGTCTCACTTATTTGTAAGGTAGTTGGGGATAAGTTTTAATTGATAGGCTACGTTTATACTGGTTGTTTCTGGAGACCACACATAGATCCAGGTGATGCTATATGACCTTGCCCCCAAGTTATCCCTGATGGGTAAATAAAGATTCAGATAGCCAAGAACTGGGCAAAGAGACATGGGCGGGGATTAAGGTTCCTGGGCTTGGGGTCAGGTGACGAGAGGGAAGAAGGTGGAGAGAGGAGAAGATGCTACGGTGTAAGCTATACCTTTAATTTTTATAAATCCTATTTTTATTGATGGCAATGCTTTAACCTTCCTCGTAGCTCACCACTCACCAGAGGTAGTGGGAAAGAAAAGATCAGGGATGTATCCTGTTTAGAAAGATTCTTTGGAGCAACTCACATCTGTGTTTTCAGAAAATTGGTAGTTCAGTTCATAGTTCAGCGGCGGCTCTGCCCGCTCACAAACACTTCACAGATACGCCACTAGTCTAGTTCAGTAGAGTCAGGAGAGCAAACGGGAATCAGCAGCAGTGGCTCTAACTATCAGAGACAGCCAGGCCTCAGCCTAGGCTCGGGTCAGCAGGAGGGATCTGGAGGTATACCAGGAGTGCTCAGCTCTCTGAGCAAAGCGTGAGACCCACAAGCTTGCACAGCTGGCTCTATAAGCAAGCCTAGCTCAGCCTCCATCACTGTCTGTCGAATCCTAGTTATGCCCTTCAAACACCACGTGCCCTCCACGTGTCTTGCCTTAGCATATGCATCTGTCTCAGCTGACGTCACTCTGCCAATTAGACCAAGTCCGTGGAAGTGGCAAGAAACTGCTGCACATCACCAGAAGTATTTTGATGCATTTCTCTCTATGGAGTCCCAACAAATGCAGCTCAACTACATAGTATAAGGCAGACCAATACATGTGTGTAGTTAGCAGAGAATCCTCCATCACACGTCCTTTCACATGCTTGCTTTAGCAGAACATCCTTCCTCCTATGACTACTTCAGCGAAATGTTCCTTCCATGAGTCTGCCTCAGTCTTTCACCCGTGTCCACTTCAGGAAAATACTCCTTCATGTGTTTGCCTCAGCAAACACCATCCAACACAACTGAATTTCCAAAGAACCCTTAAGGTTCCACTTTAATAAGTGTCTTAAAATCATGGTCACGAGGTCTGGCCTATTGGAGTTAAGAGCAGCCCGGATGGAACATAGTGAGTGATTACTCAGGGTAATTGATAGGAAAGTAGATTCTAATAGCATAGGAGGCAGATATCTGCCCAGCTCTAGTGCTGATTGAGGATTATTATAAATATAATAAATTGTAAGTATAAAGGTTATGTGTGTGTTTTATCCAAGAACTGAATAATCAAAAATGAGGTATAGAAGCCCCAAATTGAGATTAAATATTTTCTTCAATGGGTTCACACACACACACACGCACACACACACACTCACACACTCACATACACACACATGCAAATACTCACACACTCACATACACACACACATCAAATTTTCCAACTCTACAAAATGAAACATATATATTGTATGACATTGTTTTGAGGGAGCATCAGTAAGTAAAATCTGGATTTTTAGTTCAGCATACGGACTTTTACTTAGTAATTGATCCTTGAAAATATAAATATAATATCTAGTCCTACCATGTTGGTTTATAGTTGAAGTCTTAATCTAGTGTCTTTATGGGTTGCCATTCTAATTTTTGATAACCCTGTGGCTTTCTTTTAGCTGTAACCACCTGTTTTGGTGATGTCGTGGGTTCCAGATCCTCTAATCTTTGATGGCCTCTCACCTAGCAGGCCATCTTTCAGTCTTCTCCTTATCAAAGTCTGTCTTTCTTTGATCTCTCATTAAAAGGATATATAAAATTGTAATCATTATTGTAAAACTAATTATTTTATGCTTAAATTATGTTTAATTTTTATAGTAAAATTATACATAATCCAGATGTCTTGCGACATTGTATCTTTTTTTTATTTTTAACATATTTAGCTATTTTACTTAGCAGGGTACTTCCCTGTCCCAGCCTCTCTGTTTACAATCACAGCCTTTGTGCTTTGTGTCCTATCTTTAGGTCCACTTGCTTTCCACCACCTGTCCCAGGCCCATGTGCCACACAGGGTTGGGCTGTTGATTTTCAGCCTTCCTGCCAGGCCTCTGCACTCCAAGCCTCTGCACAGTGGCAGGCCTTTCCTGCAGGCATGCTCAGGTTTCTCATGGACTTCAGTACACAGGGCTGAGGGACCCCGCTGAGCACTGCCTCAGTGGGAAGTGGGAGGCTCCAGTTAGCAGCTGCTGGTTGTGCCCTTTGCTGTAGCCCAGGGAAGTGCATTGAGAAAGTTCTTCCTCAGAGAGGTCTTCTCATGCCTTTTTGGCTACTGGTTGTATGTGATTGTTAGGAGATTTTTGTTGTTGTTATTGTTTGGGTTTTTGTTTTATATGTTTGTTTGTTTGTTTGTTTAGCGGCTGCATTTCTTAGCCTCTTAGGATTAAAATGACAGAGCTAGAGCTGGAAGCCATTTTGTTTTGGGGAGGGTTAATGCCTCACCTGGTAACTTCTCTTAAGTTGTTTGTTTTCTATGCCCCACATAAGATGCTCCAAATATAAATTATTCAATTATTTCTATCTCAGTCTTGCTTCCAAATTAATGAAACTCAGACTACAATTTATTTATAATAGCTTTTGTGCAATTACTGGGGGATTACCCTTAACCTATTTTCCTATATGCTAGACTGTCCACTTCTCCACCTGTGCTCCCCCAAATACTTGCCATCTGTGACTTCCTGGCTTATTTTTGCTCCACCAGCCTATCCTGTTGGAGATTGGTGTTGGAGAGTGGCCACTGGCCACTTCCCCGATTGGGCCTAGGGTAGCAGGCGATTAGAAGCGCCCAGGCTTTGAGTAGCCAAGGCATTTTAAAATTAACTGGCGTGTGTGTGTGTGTGTGTGTGTGTGTGTGTGTGTGTGTGTGTGTGTGTCTTCCACTCAAGAATCCAGATATCTCTTAGGTGGGTGCATGAGTGCAATCTGCTGGGAGCAAAAGCTACACTATCCTTAGGACTTAGACACATGCTCCTGACCCATCATATCTAATGCAGATCTCCCCTTCTATCTGTCTTTTTCCTCCTTCCCTCTCCTTCCTCATCCTCCCTACCTGCAATACCCCCAACCCAGTAACTAAAACTCTTGTCTACTTCTAGTCATCCCAGTAATGGACTATAGCCATTTTCATTCAACCGTGTATATTCAAGGATACTCAATTTGTGTATATTCAAGGATTTACTCATTGGGGGGTAAACCAGATCCTGGAGGCCAATATTTAACATTTGAATACATAGCAGCACCAGACCAACTCCCACCACTAAAGCATTAATTCATAAATAAATAAGCCTTTTTGTCATATTTGGGTAATGAGGCAGGCATAGAAAATTCCAAATGGTTACAAAAAGAATAGGAAAAAGTTGATTTTAAGCACTCTAATAAGAAAAAAGAAAAAAAAAAGTCTGGTCCATGTTTTTAATCCCAGTACTCCCAAGGTAGAGGTGTATGTCTATGATAGATCATAGGTAGGTAGCTCACAGGTGCATCTTTGTGTGTTCAAGGCTAGCCTGGTCTATGTAGTGAATTCAATCAAGCCAACTGGGGCTACATAGTGAGAGCCTGTCAAGAAAGGAGATCAAAGAGAGGAAAGAAGAGAGGAGGTAGGGGATAGGAGAAAGGAGAGAGAGGGAGGGAGGGAGAGAGGGAGAGAGAGAGAGAGAGAGAGAGAGAGAGAGAGAGAGAGAGAGAGAACTTATTTTGTGAATTGGTCTTTCTTTCACTCTCTCTACCCTTTCAACCCCTTAACACTAGATAGGATAGAGGGGAAAGGGGGTGACATTATTGTTAGACCACTTCCTGCAGATTAGGGGATCGAATTTCTTGGGGCAAGTTTGCTCTTTAATGTCAGGATATCTAATTTCTTCTTCTTCTTCTTCTTCTTCTTCTTCTTCTTCTTCTTCTTCTTCTTCTTCTTCTTCTTCTTCTTCTTCTTCTTCTTCTTCTTCTTCTTCCTTCTTCTCCTTCTTCTTCTTCTTCTTCTTCTTCTTCTTCTTCTTCTTTTTCTCCTCCCCCCCTCCTCCTTCTCTCCCCCTCCTCCTCCTCCTCCTCCTCCTCCTCCCTCCTCCTCCTCCTCCTCCTCCTCCTCCTCCTCCTCCTCCCTTCTTCTTCTTCTTCTTCTTCTTCTTCTTCTTCTTCTTCTTCTTCTTCTTCTTCTTCTTTCTTCTTCAACTGTGACCACTATAACCAACAGCGACCAAACCAACAACCCACACCATTTCTCAAGACCTGAGCATTTATATGCCCTCTGAAAAGTTCCCAAAATCCCAAACAATCGCACCCTGCCAGAGCACAAGGCAAATCATAGTCAGCTGCTGTGGACAATCTGAAGTAGCCCTGCATCCCACACCTGGGATTAAAACAAAAACATATTCTTATAATATTTCTGTATTTTTTTTTTTTTGGTTCTTTTTTTCGGAGCTGGGGACCGAACCCAAGGCCTTGCACTTCCTAGGCAAGCGCTCTACCGCTGAGCTAAATCCCCAGCCCCTATTTCTGTATTTTTTAAAGAAATAAAAATGCCAAAATTGTCAGAGAGAGAGAGGGAAAGAGAGAGAGAAATCCATTTCTACCTGAGAACTTTGCACTTCTCATTTTTTCCTGAGATTAACTACCCCTTATCTTTCCTGAATCAAACACACCTAAATCTTATTTAGGCAGGGTTTTGCTCCGACTGGCCTGGAATTCACTGTGTAGCCTAGGCTGACCTCAAAGACAGGACAGTTCCCCACTGGCACCCTTTCTGAGCGCTAGATTTACAGCTGTGAACCACCAGGACCTCAGTCTTTCCGATTTATACTGGTTCTTTGCTTTTCTCTCTTGTAGCATCTTTGTTTTCCCTTCGTTGTCTTCCCATGAATGGTGAATATTCATTTGCAGTTATCTGTTTAGTGTCTTTTCCAAGAGGGCAGAGCTAAAGTCAATCCTGATATTGGCTCCCCTTAACCCCGTCTACTTTCTTAAGTGTCCAGCACCAGGCTACTGCTCTTTCTATATTTGTGTTTTTAATGTGACGAATGAAAACTCTGCCTCGTTTTGTATGAGTAACTTTAATTTGTAATTAAATCCGGATGCAAGTTTTTAAGCACATTTTAAGGTTTTAGCTATTTCAGCCCACTGGTATCCTTCAAGTAGGCTCTGCCACTCTTCACCTAGTATCTGGTAGTTTCTATTCAGGTCACCTATATTCCTGGCAGGATCCTTAACAACCACAGACCAAATAAAGAGGATTATGACTTGATGCTAGGCTAGTTCACGTTTCTGCCTTCAGCCTGGAATGTGACAGGGTGGCTCAATAGCTCTATTCAAACCAGCCCAGTGCACCCTGGCCCGGCCTTGACCAGCAGGCTGGAGCAACAGCCTACGAACCTTTCCGTACAGCATGGCGACTCACAAGGCCGAGGCACAGGAGACAGACTTCCGTACAACAGGGCCGCCCACAGACTTGGAACAGTGCCCCTTTCCGCCCAGCTCCCGGAAGTTTCCTTTTGAAAGCGTGGCGGCAGACTCTACTGAGGGCTGGGCAGTTGCTGCGGAGCATCATTTGAAAAGGAGCGGAGAGGACGGCGGATGGGAGCAGCCGGCATCGGGGTTAGGCCCTGCGGGTCCGAGGCTGGGATGTGTGCGGGCAGAAGGACGGGCGGGCTGGCGTGGTAGGGCTCCGGCGCTGCTAATATCCGCCTTGCACTTCCAGGGTCGAGCCAAGCCGCCCGGCTACGATGGCCAGTTCTAAGACGGTGTGCGACGCGCAGCCCCATTCGATGCCGAGCTGCGGCTTGTCCGCAGGTGGGTGTCCATACCGTCACCATCCGGGGCTCTGTGGACTATGCTAGGAGTAAGAGGGTCGAAATTTGTGTGTCGGGGCGGCGTTCAGTTAGCTCTGACATCCTCCTTCCCTTCACCCTCAACTAGGCTGTGAAAGAGCCTCTCTTCCTACTCATGACCCAGCCCCCTTCTGTGTTTACCAGTTAGATCCAAATTGTTGATTATTGTTTAGGAATAGCTTTGTGTGTGTGTGTGTGTGTGTGTGTGTGTGTGTGTGTGTGTGTGTGTGTGTGTGTGTGTGTGTAGTGGTCGGGGGAACTCATGCAACCCAGGCTGACCTGGGATACACAGAGATCCTGCCTCTATGTCCTGAGTGCTTAAATTAAAGGCCTGTGTCAACGTGCCCAGTGCCTGGCCTCACTTTTTTCTCGTCCCACCCCCCTCCTTTTTTTAAACCTAGGTTCCACTCTGCAGCCCTGTGTAACGTTAGCTTTCAGCAACATTCCTACTTCAGCTCCGGAATGCTGAAATTACAGGCTCGCCTCCACCACCTTGCCTCTCTAGAACCCTATTTTTAAATTAAAAAAAAAAAAGTGTGTGTGTGTGTGTGTGTGTGTGTGTGTGTGTGTGGTGCAGGGGAGGCTTGTGTATGTGTGTGTATATGAGCATAGGTGCCCGAGGGTCAGGAGTCTTGCTTGATTCGCTGGAGCTGGAGTTACAGGCAATTGTGAGCCATCTGATATTGGTACTGGGAACAAAACTCCAGTCCTTGGAAGAGTACTTTTCCCTTTTAACCTCTGAGCAGTATCTCTAACCCTAGAAATCACTTTTTATTCAACACAAAGTTACCCTTTGTATTTGCAGGTTGTCTTACAGGTGTAGGTTGTCAGAGAAGGAAATCATTAGAGAGGTGGGATAGTGGGGAGAAAGTTCTAGGGTTCCTCGTTTACATTAGCAGGTGCACAGTTGCTCTCCCCAGCAATATATGTTGAGTGGAATGAGAGAGAAGAGCCTGGCCTAAACAGAGAAGAACCTTGAGAAAAGAGAGAGGTGTGACTGAAAACAATTTGTAGTTGCTTTTCTGTCTTGGTCCGTGCTGGTTTTCTTATGGTTGAAAGTCGTCTGGTGAGGTCTGTAGGGTTGGTACTGCCTAATGTGGAAATGGTAGCATAGAAGATGGTCCTGGCGTTGGGCAGCTGTTAGGAGGGATTTAGGAGCAGCCTTTTACCGTTCCTTTCCAGATGATTCCATGTAGCTGATTGGAGAACAGTAGCAGGCAGGGTTGGCCTCTGAAGTAAAATAAAATATCTTTTCTACCAGGCTTAAAGGGTTTTTCTCTTTGCCCTTGGTTCTTTACAGCATCCTAGCATCATCAGCAGAGGCCTTGCTTAAGGAGAGGAGCCAGGACTCTGCAGAGCTCTGCTGTCACTCCCCGGTACTCCCCACCTTCCTCACGGTGCCCTGGAGAGCTGGCAGTGACCAGCCTTCCTATCCAAACCCAGGCTTTCATCTCCTGCTTGCCATCCCTGTCCCAGCTTCATGATCACGTGTTCTGCAACAGCTGTAAAGGGTTTGGGTGGCCTCCACCCACAAAGGGAAAACAAAGCTAGGATGGAAGTGGTACACGCCTGTCATCCCAGTGCTCTAGATACCCAGGGAAGGGGATGCATATGTGGTCCAGGCCAACTTGTTCTGTGTAATGAGTTGCAGGCCAGGGTTATAGAGTAAGACTCTGAGGGCAGGGGTCTGAATAAACAAGATTGACAAACTTTCTTCTCTTCCTTTGCACCAGCCATCTAGTTCTCCTTAGTGTCTCTCTTGTTAGAAGACCAACTTAAGTTCTACTGATAGGTTCTTCTCTACAGTATAGGCCTCAGGGTTCAGCAGACACAGATTGTTGGAGCTGATTGCAGTTAATGATTTTTTTCAATTTATTATGAATTCTTATTATATGGACTAGATAGATATATTATTGTATTTAATGTACTATTACTCGAGTTAGGACAAGATAATACCACAGACTAACTTCTTTCTTCTGACAGGTACCGCGAGAGAACCCATTTAATAAGTGCATAGTGTTAGGAAGATTGAAACTAAAATTCTAATGTTCTACAAATTGTACCTATACACAAAACGTGTTAAGTCGAACTATATTTACTCAGATTTGATGTGCAGCAAGTTATTTAAATATGATTTTTATTAAATACAAAGTGCTCTACAATGTGATTCGGCACTGTACAGCTCATTTCTTCAACTTAATTATTTAATTATTATGCCTTTTAACCTACATCCAGCTTAAGGAAGCCATTTTACAGTGAAGAAAGTAGAGTTAGTATAATCTAAAAACTTCAGAGCTGGAAAGAAATAGGGCAGCCTGACAGGTGCTGTGACGTGTAAATGTTAGACCGTGTGTGGGGATGGGTTACCAGGTCTGGGCCAGGAAGGAGATCAGCAGAAGTGCCAAGTAGGAACCTCCTAATGGAATCAATAAAGGACGAGAACTGTGGAAGGGCGAGAGGCTGGCATGGGGAGAGGAAATAGTTTATATATACAGGGCAGTGAAACAGATGCTGTAGCTGACATGTTCTCTCTATTCCCTTATGGTTGATTCCTGAACTTTGGTCATATACCTGATATTTCCCATGAAGATGTCTCAGAGTGGTTGGGAAGACATTTTGGTGAAAGTAGGCAGCACTTAAGAGAAAGCAGCTAGATGTTGACTGGGGAGAAAGGATGTGGGAACCTTGAGGGGGCAGTTGCAGTTGGGTTCTTCCTCCTGTCTCCAAATTCACACGGCTGTAGCTGGTCAAGTGTGGTGTATCAGTAGTCACACAGAGCTGTCCCTTGCCATGAATTGTGTGTGTCGGTGCACACCTTGTTGCAGGACATTTGATCACATTGTGAACCCTGAGATTGGGAACTGGAAAACCTGTTTCTTGTGGTGTGGCTCAGCCCTAGCACACATTTAACCAAAGAGCTTTCTGTAGACAAGGGTTAAATGAAGTCAGTGACAGGTCAAGAGGCAGGGCAAGCATCCAGTGAACTTCAGAAAGCCCAGGAAAGAGAAAGGAAGGCCTGTGAGTGGAGGGGATTTAAGAGAGCATGGAGAAGGAGAAGGAGAAGGAGCTTTGCCCTCTAGGACATCAGTGGAGTAGGACAGTCAGCTGGGCGCTTTCTCTGCCTCTTTGAACTAGCAGCCTTTCAACGCAGCGCCTGGCTCCTGAGTCCTCATAGGTAAATCAAACGTTGGGGATTTTGTTTTATAAACAACACACTACAAACCCAGCATTTGGAGGCAGAGTCAAGAGTAGTCTCTACATTTTTAGAGCAAATTGGCATAGAGACTTTCTTTGGACTTTCTAGTCCTATACTAAGATTTGACAGTATGAAAATAAGGGATTGTGGTAACTCAGAGTGAGGCTGTGTGTGGCACAGCGAGGAAGCTGGTGGGTCATGCTGTGGTTTCACGCCTGTTTTCCCTTTCAGATACACAAACTCGAGCTACTTCTAAGCTACCTGTTAAATCCAAAGACGCTGAGATGCTGAGACATCTTCATACGGGAGGCTTAGAGCCTGACGTTACAAAAGTCACCAAACCAAGACGAGAGAACGGGTGAGAGCAGATCGCTGACATCTGGTTATAACACCTCGCGAGAGCCCAAGGGCTTGCCCTGTGTGTGTGTATGTGTTTAAGGGCCCTGGTTGACTTTCTAGCAGAGAGGTGGAGGGACAGAGAGAGATACTGATTTTTCTAGAAATTGCTGAACACCAAAAATGTTTAATAGAGACTGAAGAGATGGCTTAGCAGTTCTGAATTTGAGAGTACCTTCTGTTCCTAGCACCAGCACCGTGACTCAAATCCATCTCTAACCTAGTCCAGCACGGTGACTCAAATCCATCTCTAACCTAGTCCAGCACGGTGACTCAAATCCATCTCTAACCTAGTCCAGCACGGTGACTCAAATCCATCTCTAACCTAGTTTCAGGAAACCCAGTGTCGTCTTCTGACCTCTCCTGGCTCCAGGCACACATTTGATGCATATATACATGTAGGAAAGATACCCATCCACATAAAATAATCTGGCCAAACAGTCATAGCCTGAAAGCTGAGGCCGACTGTAAGCTTTATTCACGGGCCTGAGCAGGGTCCAGCCCCCGCATCTAGCATGAACATGTGACTCTAGCAGTGACCCTCTCCCATATGACTGTGGTTGGCATGAGACGGCCGTAGAATCAGAAGCAGGCTCAGGTCATCAGGTCGTTGGGGGTGAAACCAGTGTGCATGGGCTCAGCAGCGTGCATGGGCTCAGCAGCATGCATGGGCTCAGCTCTCAGCCCGCGCTGTTTACTGGGATGTGCACTTTGGTTCTTCCCTCAGAAACTCTTAAACCAGGTGTGATAGCATGCACCTGCCATCCCAGAAGCGAGGAGGCTGAGGCAGGAGGATTAGGATTTCAAACCCTGTCTCAAAACAGCAAAGAAGCCAAGCCCTCATTTGCACCTTCTTTGTAGCACCAAGCACTGTGGTTCTCTGATGGGCTTTGATTCTGCTTCCATAGGCAGGGCAAAGCTGCGGAGACTGCCAGCAGGAGGAACATCAGAAGCAGGTGAGCTGGGGACACACACACACACACACACACACACACACCACGGGGGACTGAGGGTGGAGGCTTGCAGTCGTGGCTACAGATGGCAGTCACATTAGGCTTGTGTGATGCCTGTTCCGAGTGGAATTTCGGGGATAAGACTCAAGGTGTAGAACCACCATCAGGGGAAGATCAGTGGCACCGTCATCCTGAGCAGTCGTCTTGGCAGGAAACCCAAAAGCTATTTTTAAGACAAGACTTTTGAAGGTTTTACCTGTATATGCGAGCAGGTAAGTGCAGATGCCTGGAGAGAATGGGACCTCCACTGAAGCTGGAATGATAGGCAGTTACGAGCTGCCTGATGTGAGTGCTAGGAACTGAGGTTGCGTCCTCTAGAAAAGCAGCGCATGCTCTTCACCACTGAGCCATCTGCAGCCCCCGTGACCGGAAGAGGCTTCTTTGTACGTGTGTTGGCTTAAGCCTGTAATAGGAGCCTGTCATAGGCTTAGGAAACTGAGGCAGGATTCCCACAAGTGCAGGGCTATCCTAGGCTGCACTCCAGGCCAACTAGGGTTCTGGGGAGTGCTGGCTACTCTTACATCATTACAAGCCAGAGTCACTGGAGAAGAGGGACCCTCAACTCAGAAAATGCCTCCATAAGATTGGGCTGCAGACAAGCCTGTATGGCATTTCTTTTTAATTAAAGACTAATGAGGCAGGGCTCAGCCCCTTGTGGGTGAGGCCATCCCAGGACTAGTAGTCCTGAGTTCTACAAGAAAGCAGGCTGAGGTTGGGGATTTAGCTCAGTGGTAGAGCGCTTGCATAGGAAGCGCAAGGCCCTGGGTTCGGTCCCTAGCTCTGAAAAAAAGAACCAAAAAAAAAAAAAAAAAAAAAAAAAAGAAAGCAGGCTGAGCAAGCTATGTGTAGCAAGTCAGTAAGCAGCACCCATCCATGGCCTCTGCATCAGCTCCTGCCTCCAGGTTCATTCCCCATGTGGGTTCCTGTCCTGACTTCCTTCAGTGATGGACAGTGTCTTAGTTATGGTTTCACTGCTGTGAAGAGACAACATGACCAAGGCAACTCTTTTTTTTTTTTTTTTTTTTTTTTTTTTTTCATTTTTTTTCGAGCTGGGGACTGAACCCAGGGCCTTGCGCTTGCTAGGGCAAGCGCCTACCACTGAGCTAAATCCCAACCCCCACCAAGGCAACTCTTAAAGGGTCAAAATTTAATTGGGGCTGGCGTACAGGTTTAGAGGCCTAGTCTATTATCATCAAGGTGGGTGCTTGGCAGCATCTAGGCAGGCGTGGCATTGGAGGAGCTGAAGGAACATAGGAGAAGACTGGCTTCCAGACAGCAAGAGGGTCTTAAAACCCACTCCTCCAGTGACACACTTCCTTCAACAAAGCCGCATCTCCTAATAGTGCCACTCCCTGGGCCAAGCATATTTAAACCACCTTCCATTCCCTGACACCCATAGTCTTGTTCAAACACGTGAGTCTATGGGGGCTATACCTAGGCATAGCATAATGCAAAATACATTTAATCCAACTTCAAAAGTCCCCATAGTCTATAGCAGTCTCAGCAATGTTAAAAAAGTCCAAAGTTCAGAGGCTCTTCTGAGATCCATCCAAACACTTAACTCTAATCCCTTATAAAATCAAAATCAAGAAGCAGGTCATATACCTCCAACATCACAGGATATACATTACCATTCCAAAACGTCACAGTGACGAAATTCTGAACCAAAGCAAGACCAAAAACCAACTGGGCAGACTCCCAACTCTGCATCTCCATGTCTGGTGTAAAAGTGGTCTTCATATCTCCAAATCCTTTCATCTTTGTTGACTGCAACAAACTTCTTTCTCTTGGCCTGGTTCCACTCCCTGTTAGCCCCTTTCCTCATCAGGTATCCCACAGCTCTGATATCTTTAACTTCTTGGGGTATCCAAGGCAACTTCAACTTTACACTTTCTTATTCCATCGTCTGGAATCCACACATGACCTGGGCTCCTGAAGTCCTTAGGTCACATCTCCAGCTCTGACCTCTGTAGCGCTCTAGGCCCTGGTTGAATCCATTCCACTGCTGTCCTTGGTGATCATCCCATGGAACTGGCATTTCCAATTGGCTGGAGTCTTCTGCTGCAACTAGGCCACTATTCCTCAGAATCTGGATCCTAAGTGTGTCCTCCATTTCTGGATTGTAGTTCATTCCAGATTAAAAGTCCAAATGTAAACAATGACCATGTAATGCTACCTAACATGACATAACTCTGTTCAATTGCAGTCATAACAAGCCTAGCTGGTTGGATCTTGCCCCAAAGTCACCACCTTCATAATAAGTTTATCTCCTCGAACATGGTATTCAGTTCCATTTCACTTCCTGGTGCCCCTTTATTGCTTGAACCATACATTTTTTAATTTCCCTTTTAAGCTTGCTACATTTCACCAAAATGCTCTTCATAAGACTAAACCATAACACACAGTCTAAACTGGATTGTTTCAAGACCTCCTTTGTCAATGCAATTAATCTGAGTTTCTTCACCTTAGCCTCAGACAGAGGCAAAAAGTAGCCACATTCTTTTCCAAAACACAACGAAAACAGTCTCTAGGCCACATACTAACATTCTTCTCTGAAGCATCTTGGCCCAGGTCCACACAGTTGAAATCACCCTCAGCACCAATGTCTTCCATATTCCTGCTAGGATGGCCCAGTAAGCTCCACTTAAAGCATTCCACTGCTTCCCAGTCACCAGATCCACATTCCTTCCAAACAAAAGCACAGCCAAGCCTATATCCCACAGCAATACCCCTCCCAACTCCTGTCTTAGAGTTTCATTGCTGTGAAGAGACACCATGGCCAAGGTGACTCTTAAAAGGACAACATTTAATTGGGACTGGCTTACGGGTTGAGAGGTTTAGTCCATCATCAAAGTGGGAGCATGGCAGCGTCTAGGCAGGTAAGGTGCCAGAGGAACTGGGAATCCTACATCTTGTTCCAAAGGCAAACAGACTGACTTCCAGAGAGCTAGGAAGGTCTCAAAGCCCACCCCCACAGCGACATATTTCCTCTAAAAAGGCCACACCTCCTAATAGTGCCACTCCCTGGGCCAAGCAGATTTAAACCACAATGATATTGAAACACAAGCCAAATAAAATTCTTCCTTCCCAAGTCTTTTGGTCATGGTGTTTCATCACAGCAGTAGAAACCCTATTTTAAAAAGTATACACTGTCCCCCATAAAATGAAAACAATTTCAAGGCTGGGGGATGGCTCAGTGGGTGAGAGTGGTTACTGTGCAAGTATAAAGACTTGGGTTAGAATCCCGGCACCCCTGTAAAAAGCTGAGCATGGCCACACCTGCTGTGACTCCAGATTAGGAGGGGGAAGCAGGAAGATCCTAGGTGAGCTTCAGATTCAGGAAGACCTCCTGTCTCAAGGGAATGAAAGGGAGAGCATTTGGGGAGACCCTGAAGTCCTGCTCTGGCCTCCACATGCACCTGCTCATAGAAGCACTGTATAGACACACCCACATGTCTCCGAAAAGTCAGGGCCTTCAAAGTGAAGGTTCAACGTTAAGGTTGACAGCTGACGATTACGTGTATGCCGTGTATCCGCAGACAGGGTAAACGTCGTCCACAGGTTTTCCTTCATTTGTAGTAATATTAGAAAATGGAGGTATTGTCTTAATTCTAGAAATGAGGAAGCAGCTTCAGGTTACAGAGCACTGTCAGGAAGTCAGGACAGGAACCCGTTTGAATAGCTCAGCAGCACGTCCGCCTAAACCTGGTACCTATTCACATCACTGCAACTTTCACTTTAGCTACAAACCACTGAGTAAGCAAAAGCCAGACGAGGATCTAAAGGATAAAAACGAGCTGCTGGAGGCTGTCAACAAGCAGCTACACCAGAAGCTGACAGAGACTCAGGTAAGACGCTCACACAGTCTGACTCCTCGGCTGCCTCTGGTGATGCAGGCAAACAGTATGGGTGGGAGCAGACAGGAGAAGCCAGCTCCCGTCGTGGCCCTCCTACCCCTTGGACGGCTCCTCACTTGTCGGTTTGCCGCTCCGCAGGGAGAGCTGAAGGACCTGACACAGAAGGTGGAGCTCCTGGAGAAGTTTCAGGATAACTGCTTAGCAATTTTGGAGAGCAAAGGTCTCAACTCAGGTAAGAGACGGACACAGGGCCATGTTGGCAGCAAAGGATCTTTGCTGTGTGTGTGTGAAGGAGCTTGCATAGCCAAGCCCCAAAGGTTTTTTCAGTCTCTGCTTATGTTCTGACGTGTGATGGCTATTCTTGGTGGTCGACTTGATTACATCTGGAATGAACTACGATCCAGAATTGGAGGGCACACCTGTGATCCAGATCCTGAGGCTGGAAGACAGGTTTCTGACCTGGATCTTGACATGGAGATCGCGAGGCATAGTGGCCATGAAAATGTTAGGCAATTTACAAGGTAGAAAATGCTTTTAATCCCAGGAGTCCAAGGCAAGCAGATCTCTTGAGTTCAAGGTCAGCCTGGGACAAATCGAGTTTTAGATCCAGGCATGGTGGTAGACACCTTAATCCAAGCCACACCCTCTGCTGGAGGCCTATGTAAGGACCCTGGAAGAAGGAAGATCCACTCTGCTTGCTCTTACTTGCCAGCACATCTGTTAGGATCTACTTCTACAGAAGAGCAGCTCAAACAACAAGCCTCGTGGGACTAAGCAACTACTAGATTCTCGGACTTCCCATCCACAGCTGCCCATTGTTGGGTTAGTTGAACTACAGACTATGTAAATCATTATAATAAATTCCCTTAATATATATAGAGATATTCCATAAATTCTGTGATTCTAGAGAACCCTAACTAAGACATGAGGAAATATCCATTTCTACCTACTAGAATATGATATGGCTGTAGAAAGACCCCTGTTCTTAGCTAAACACTGTTCGTTCATTCAGTGCCAGCAGGTATGAGCTTGCAAAAAGGCCAGAGCGTTGTGTTTCTTCCCAGGGCGGTAGATCTTAGAAGGAAACTTGCTCAGGTGACAGGAGGAGGAATTCTGACTTGGCAGTCCCTAATATGGCTTTATCCCTGTGCCAGCCATAGGACTCCTGGGTAGGGTATAGCTCAGAGGAAGAACATGTGTTTAGGATGTGGTCTTGAGATCCTGGGTCCTATCCCCAATACTGCACCCCCAACAAGAGAATTTGTCCAAAGACTGGACCAGAGAGCCAAAGACTGTCCAAGAATAGGACTTTGACCTCTTTGAAGTAAGGAATGCTGACTCTGTACTGGAGACACAGAACCCAGGGCCTGCCACATGCTAAGGTTTATTACACCCACAGATCCAGTTTTAGGGTTAGTGTTAGAGGAGCTTTTTTTTTTTTTTTTTTTTTTTTTTTTTTAAAGACTTTAAGTGAATGTTTGCCCATGTGTGTGTTTACCCCATGCATACCTGGTGCCCTCAGGGTGCAGAAGAAGATATTAAGTTCCCTGGTACTAAAAGGTTTTTGTGGGGAGGTAGTTTGAGACAAGTTCTTTTCTAGGAAACCCAAGCTGACCTTGAACTTTGGCTCTTACTGCCTCAGCCGCCTAGGTGCTGGAGCTAAAAGGCGGGGGAATACTACTCCCAGCCCACTGTTTGTAAGGTGTGCACACACTGATGTTCTTTTATCACTGTTCTGTTGCTGCGAGGAGACACTGACTAAGGCAACTCACGAAAGGAAGCATTCAAGTTTGGGAGCTCAGACCTCGTCATGGCCAGAAACATGGTGACGGTCAGAGGCACCAGAACAGTAGCTGGGAGATATACCCTGATTTGGAGGGAGGGAAAAGGGAAAGGGGGAGAGAGAGTGACAGTGAGAGTGAGTGTGAGAGAGATGGGGGGCGGGGGAGGTCTGTGCCTTGCCGTGGGCTTTTGAAACCTCAAAGTTCACTCCAGTGACACACTTCCTCCAACAAGGACTCACCTCCTACTCCTTCTCAAATAGAGTTCCTTCTGGTCACTAAGCATTCAGATATGTGAGTCTTTGTGGGCCACTTTCATTCAAAACATCAAAACTACCAAAGATAATGACTTTTAAGGCCTGAAAGATTTTAAAGTAGTTTTGTGTACTATAAGCAAGATGAAAAAAACCAGCACATGTATGTCCTATAGACAAAGTGTCTTCAAAAAGAAGCAGAGCAGAGTAGACTCTTGTCTATCCATCTTCATCCTTCTGGCTCAGAATACCTGCAGACTTTTCTGTGACGCAGGAAATAGAAAGAACTGAGGCAGTTGGCCTCCCTGTGCGCCGTTTGTCCAGTTTGGACAGCACCCTGTCAGCCATTGCAGCAAGGGCAGCTTCTTGTCCAGTGGCTGGCTTGCTGCGTATGAAGCAAACTCCACAGGGAGGTTCCTTAATGCTTATCATCTTCCTTCAAGTAGAAATGGGGTGGGGGCTGTTAGGAGTAGACTGCCTCATTGTCATAAAAGCTTTTCAATGACTTATTGCTGAATAAGCTCACCCTTTCTAGTTCTTTCTGAACTCTTGCTGGCTGGTCAACTCAGCTGTTTTGGCCCAAAACTTCTCTCAAAGTTGACTGATTCAATCTGGCTTCTTTCTCCTTCTCCTGATTTGCTTGCTCTGTTTGACCTCAAATTAACTCTGGTTTTCGGTTCCAAAGTTCTGGCTCCTTGTCATCCTCCGGCATATTCTGTCTTCAACTGCATCTAGATTGCTCTCTCTCTGCAACCTGTCTCTCATAACTGACCCAGTAAAACTACCTCCTCTGTCTCTGCCCCACAAGTAGTTTCCCTTTCCTCTTTCTTCTCAAGAGAGTTAGGTATATCCTATTCCATCAAATCTTCCTCTGCTTCATCACTTTGTCTGCCACTCAATTAGACATCACTTTCAAACATGGGTGCTTCCTTCTGCAAACTAACTTTGAATGTTTGAGGTTAAAGGTGTGAGCATGTTTGTATCAGCCGAAGAGGTTAAATGTGTGTGCTAAGGCTGAACCTCATGACAACTAAAAACAGGTTTTTCTAGTAAACAACACAATTTCGGAGATCACTGTATGATGTTCTGCAACACTTCTTAAACAAGAGTTAAAACACATACGTAGTAAGTTGCAACAAATATAATCCTAATTTGTGTCAGCATACAAAGGTTTATACTAATGTATGATGCAATAAATGTTATTTGGGGGTTACTACTCCATCTTTAATCATTTAGTTCCCAAATAAAAGACAAAACTTTTATATTTATAATAAACCTTAAAGCATTAGAGCTGGGTGGATGGCAACCCTCTATGCTATTTTGTCTACTTCAGTAATCCTAAGATATCATTTGCCGTGTTCTGCCTGGACCACTCTAACTGGCTGGCCCTCACGGTCATGAGCTCATCATCCACCCACCCCATGGCACCGTCTTCCTTCTCCCCGCTCCTTCGTGGTCTCTGCCATAGACCCTAAGCTTGGGAACCAAAGCCCCGCCTACCTCTTCTGCCCAGCTGCAGGCATCTTTACTCAACCAATAGTTTTAAATGAAGGAGCAAGGTTTGCATAACAGAAGGTGGTGTATGTGAAAATTTACTTATCTTGAGGCACCTAGACTTGGGATACAGAACTTAGCATTACAGTGCATAGCAACAGACCAAACCTCAATAGATATAACCAAATATAACCTTAAATTTGTATCAATCTACAAAGATCTATGGGCTGTGGACTGTGACAAGAAGCCTGGTTAAAGTTGAGCTAAGGCCAGAAGCCCCGGAGACCCTGAAGTGACTGTAGGAGCTTCGCCTGCTCCCAGCACCAAGTCCCTGTCACATAGCCACAAACCCCTCCACCCCCCATGGATTTGTGGCCTTGCACACATAGATGAGGCATCCCTAACATCTCAGACCAAGCCACTGGGAAGCACCTGCTGTCAGACCCAACCCACCCCAAAACTGTAAATAAGATCCTATCCAGAAGGAATAAAGGTGTGTGAGAATTACTCCATCACCTGAGAGCAGCTGTCATAAGAGCCGTAAACACCGCCAGGGAAGGGACTGCACTCCCCTTGCTGGCTAGCCAGCCTCCTCCAGCCCTGCCTGGCTCAGGTCAGCACAGCCGGTGCAGCATCTCAGAGCAGCTAAGGTGACAGAGGCAATTCCCCCTCCCTGCTCAAGCCCTTTCCCCTTCACTTGAACCCTCCCTCCTGGCGGGGCCAGAGATCTCTGACAGCCTCCGGTACACAGGCCTACAAAGATCTATACCAATGTAGGATTTTTGGCTACTAGCAGCTCTATGGTTTAAGAGTAAATTCAATAATCTACCCTTTATTTCTATTTCCCTTTTTTAATCCCTTCTCCCCACCTTGTCCCCCCAACACTAGATAGGAGAGAAGGAAGGAAAGAGGAGAGAAAAAGGAATCCTAAGTGTAAGCCTCCTCATTTTGCTTCCTCCTGATCAAGACTATAACAACTGTAACCGCCCCCTCAAATGATGACATCATCCACTGAGCAACCAGAAGCCATCTGCCCCTCCTCTTGGGAACATGGGCATCACTCTTAAAATTGTTTCCTGCTGATTTGGGGCATTGTTTTCCTTTTGGGGAACCCCTAGAAAAATTAAGCTATTGGTCACTTTTAAGAAAGCTAGCTATAGCATTTGCCATATGGTATATAATACTTAGAGTACTGTCCAGCACTGAGAGAATTCAGGGCTTAACCCTAAAGTCAGCATCTGAATATGCAATGCACAAGACCAACCCTCAACAGACTCTGGCCCTTTTCAAACCTAGAGAGACAGCTCTGCGGGCAGCCATGAGAGAATGCTCTGGAGAGAGCTTCCAGGAACAGGCCCTGAAGAGGCTTCCCTCAGGAATACACGTGACTTGTCCATGGAGGGCTGTTTCTCCTCTGGTTTGAGGCGTCTTCTCACACAATGCTCACTTTGTTGTATCCATCCATTTTTTTAGGCCAAGAGACCCAGGAATCAAAGCAGGAACCCAGCACAGATACCACGGACTCCATGGTGAGAGCAAGGGTATAGATAGTAGGCCCTCAGCCAGGGCTCAGTGTTAAACCCACAGTAAGAGTACAGACTATCATTCAGATTCGGTCAATTATGCCAGGTTTTACATGTCTCTCAGGTGTGCCTGTCTCCCTACAACAGAGTTCAAGAAAATACCACTGAACATAGGAGACAGTAGGGTTTATACAGCCCCGAAAAACTGTAAGATTAGTGGGTTTTCGAGGACTGGAAGATTTCCAGAGGAATTCTGGTCACACAGGAACTTGGCTGAACATTTTAGAAATTATTTGGCACAGCATCTATTGGGCGTGAGTGGAAGTTAGGGTATAGAGTTCCAGAAAATGGGTCAAGACCTGGTCAAATCCAAGTTTTACAGAGAGCAAGAATGAACTTATTTTAACCTCGTAACAAGATGGCTTTTAATCTTAAGATGGAATCAGGCTGGCCCATTAGGATCTAAGATCTCTGCTTTGTGCTTTGCAGAGATGCTAAGATGCTTCCTTTGATGTCCATGATAAGAGAAGAGAGGAACGGCCTGTGTACTTTTAGCATATCTTACTTGGAAGGTAGTCTTTACCCTCACGGGTAGATATAAGTGACTAAACTGAAAGCACACTAGGGGGAAGCTCAGTCAGCAATGCGCCGGCCTCACAAGCATGAAGACCCCAGTTCAGATCCTCCGCACCCAAGTGAGAGCTGGGTGGTGGAGGAGAGGAACAGGGCTCGCCGTCTAGCCAGCCTGCCCAGCTGCTTAACTTAGGCCCCTGTCTCAAAACTAAAGTGGAGATAGACGTGCGAGGTGGTAAAGGGTCTTGCCGCTAAGCCTGATGACCTGTTCAATCCCTGGACTGGGCCCTCACTTTGTCCTCTGACCTCCACGTGGTGGTATTTCTTCTCCTACTTCCCTACAAGTAAATAAATAAATATTTTTTTAAATAGTAGGGAGCTGTTGAAATGGCTCAGTAGGTAAGAGTCCTTGTTGCAAGCCTCACAACCACGTTCGATCCCAGAACCCACGTGACGGAAGGAAACAATCAGTTTCCCAAGTTGCCATCTGGCCTTCACACACATCTCAGTGCGTGCACACATATGTTCACATGCATATTGAATAACACACACACACACACACACACACACACACACACACACACACACACACGGGGGCAGCTATATAATAGAAATCTGGGGCTATGGCTCAGGAGTAGAGTGCTTACCTTGTATGCCTGACATCTAAGGCTGATTGCCAGCACATATACCACACATGCACATGTGTGTCCACACAAAACCTTGACAGGCAGAACCTGTATAGAGACTGTCTCGTTTCCCTCTTCTGCACTTCACCAAATTCCTTCCCTATTCCATTGCTGAGAACTCTGTGATGCCAAGCCTGTTTGAGTTCAGATTTTCCTTTTGGTTCCTTCCCTAAAGAAAGGTAAGATTATTGGGGGCATAAAGGCTCCCCAGCTTGTCTCAACTCCTCTCCAAGAAAGGTCAGTTACCACAGTGCCAGCCAGGAGAGCCCCCTCTGGCCTCTCTCTGAGTTTGCTGTGACTTGGCTCCTGAGGTCTGTGTAGTACAGAGCACACACAGTAAACCTGACGAATCTGATACCTCAAGGAAAGAGCCTGTAGTAAGAAGGCCAGCTTCTCGGGTCTGGACTGTTGAGGTTGCCTGGATAAATGATGGGTTACTGGATTAGATGTAGGGGATATTGCTGCTCTAGATAAAGGAGCCTGTGGCAAAGAGAAACAGTTCCAAAGAGCAGCACCCACTCAGAATCTGGCTGGGTTCCTCAAAGGGGACCAGTGGAGATCTTGGCATGTTCAGTCAGTGCTTGGGATATGTCATGAACTGAAAGAATGATAGCCAACATCTAATTCGTGTGTGTCTCTGTCTGTCTGCCTGCCAGTTTGTCTCTCTGTGTGATTCTATGTGTCTGTCTCTTACCTGCATGTCTCTATCTCTATCTGTGGGTATGTCTCTGTATGTGTGTCTGTCTGTCTGTCTGTGGGTGTGTCTGTATGTGTGTGTGCACGTGCACACATCCTCCCCACCCTGCTCCCCTCTCTCTCTCTTCTCTCTTACTTTTGAAATAGGGTCTCACTACATAGTTTCCCCTGTCCTGGAACATACTATGTAGACCAAGGTGGCTTTGAACTAAGAGATCTCCATCTGTCTCTGCCTCCCAAGTGTTGGGATGAAGGCTTGTGCCACCATGCCCGGCTCACCTCTGTATGTTCTTCACTCTTAGCTGCTGCTAGAAACTTTGAAAGATGAACTGAAGCTTTTCAATGAAACTGCCAAGAAGCAGATGGAGGAGCTACAGGTAAGGGCAGACACAGCCACGGCAGCATTGCCGATTTACCAGAGTTTATAGTTGGGGGACTAGTTCTTCCTATTTGTCCTTTTTAGAGTATATTTTCCTAAGTGTATACATCATGTACAGAATGTGAGAGGCAGTGCCCATGGAGGTTAGAATTGGGCATCAGATCTCTTAGAACTGAGTTACAGGCAGTTGTGAGCTGCCATGTTAGGGACTGCAGACTGAACCTGGGTCTGCTTTGCAAGCACAGCCACTTAGCTGCTGGGCCATCTCTCTGGTTTATCCTTCTTCCTTCCTCGTAGGAACTTGCTATGCAGTCCCAGGATGATCCTCTTGCCTCTTCGCTGGGATTACAGGGTGAGCCACCATGCCTGGCTTGCTTTTTATTTACTTATTTTTTAACATTTATTTTTACTATGTGTATGTGAATGAGTATCACATATGTGCAGGTGCCCATGGGAGACATAAGAGGGCTTCGGATCCCCTAGAGTTAGAGGCAGTGGTGAGGTGCCTGACATGGGAACTAAAAACAACTCTAGTTGCCTAAAGGAGCAAGGGGTAGCCAACTGCAAAGGTGTGTCCTATGGTGTGAATGTCTGCAGGTGCATAGTGCATACATACCCATGCATGGACGCAAACTCAGGTCATTAGGCTCCACGGCAGGCACCTTTACTCTTTGAGCCAGCTCACCTGCCTGGCTCCCATTCGGTTGGTTTGTTTGATTTCTTTGTTTTGATTGTCCCTACCTCCAGGAACTGCAGAGCTGAGGGCTAACCCACTCCTTATCATGGTTGCAGCTCTGGGAAGACAAACCCCCCAGTCATTTTTACCTCCTGAAGCCTGGGCTTCTGGAGTGTCGCCATGGAGTGGGCCTCCCCTGTATGGCTTTGCTCCCTGGGAAAGAAGAAGCTGAGGGGAAAGGGATGGCTCCCTACAGTCCTGAGTTGGGGACAGGGACAGGAAGGAGGACATCAAATGGCCAGGGCTCCCTGTGTGGGTGGGGCTGACTCAGAGGTGAGAAGCCATAGAGCAACAAGGATCAAGTCTCTAGGGATGTCCTAAATAAAACTCCCAGATCAGTCCTAGGTCAAGGGTCAACTCCCTCCTTCCCTTCTGGAGGGGTCCAAGACACTCCACTGCACTGGAGAGGTCTACACTTCAGTCTGGCTCTCTGCAAGCAACCCGTCGTAGCTCACTACTGTTGACATCCAGATCCATGGAAGCATTGCACTTAGGTGGGCAAAAAGGGCAAGGGCAAGGGCAAGGGCCTGCTGCGGCTGAGGTCAGGGGTGGGGACAAGAGCAGCTCCTAGGGCTTGGAGTTAGGTGGGTAAGTTCCACTGTGCCATAGAAGGAGCCCGTAGCCCCAGGCCCAGTATACTTGTTTGTTTTTAATGAACGATTTTGAAATAATTTTAGATTGATAGAAAAGTTGCATAGCTAATTTAGAAAATTCAGTCCCCCTAGGGCTTATACCACACACTGTCCTCACTGCTGTGCCATCGTTACCTGAGCTCCCAGACTTTGTACTGAATCAATTTCTTTCTTAGTTGTTCTGTTTTCTTTTTGTGATCCTGAGGTCTTAGAAAGGTTCCTGGGTATAAAACCATTGCAAGACCCAGGGAAGAAAAGTCTCCACACCTCCAGTCGGCCACACCGTAGTGCTCAGAGTTGAAAGCTGAGACTGCGAAATCCATGCTAAAAAGACTTTCTCAAGAGGCCTGAGCAAAATGTCCAGATTGTAGGGCTAGAGGGACGGTCATCGGTTGACAGCATTTGCTGCTTCTGTAGAGGTCCCAAGTTCTGCCCCCTGCAGCTCATAACTTCATAACTCCAGCTCTAGGGATCTGATGCCCTTTCTTTCTCCTCTCCATGGATATTCGAGGACACACACAAATTAACAAGAAAAAAAAATTAGAAGCCAGGCATAGTAGCACACGTCTTTAATCTGCATAAGTTTGAAGCCTGGTCTATTTGGTAAGAATCTTGTAGTCAGGGGCTGGAGAGTTGGCTCAGTGGTTAAGAGCACTGACTGCTTTTTCCAGAGGACCTGAATTCAATTCCCAGCAACCCAGATGGTGGCTCACAACCATCTATAATGCCCTCTTCTGCTGTGTCTGAAGACAGTTGCAGTGTACTCATATGTAATGTCTTTTTTTTTTTTTTTTTAAAAAAAGATTCTTGTACTCCTTCAGATTGCCAGATAAATCGTGGGGCAGGAGACACAGACAATTTCATTGCCCTAGTTTAAATACAGGAGTGGGAAAATTCCCCAGATCAGCCCAGATAAATCCCCAGTGGGAAATAAGATATCGTCTAGTCCTCTGTGTGGTGCAGGTATAATGTCTTTATATCTGTCTGGTATGAGGTGTCTGGGTCAGGTGTAGTCTTTCTTGTGACTAAGATTTTGTTATGGGTTTTCCTTTGGAATGATTTCCCTTTCAGGCCTTGAAGGTGAAGTTGAAGTTGAAAGAAAAAGAAAGGATCCAGTTCCTGGAACAGCAAACCTTAGGTAAGGACGAAGCCAGTGACTTCACAATAATCCTGGAGGAAATGGAGCAGCTCTTAGAAATGTAATGCAAGGCAAGCGTCCAGACAGCTTCTTCCTGCATAAACTCTCATCGGAGGCCACTTAGGATATCTTCAAGGACTCACCGTCCCTTAGGTAAAGACCTTCTGCAGCAGTTGATCCGATAAGGGCAGTTGATGCTGGGGGTCCTCCTTTAAGCAGATTGCCCCACCTTCAGATGTCTCAGCTCTCCTGCAAGAGAGGAACCTGGGAGTTTGACTCCACTTCCTGCGCAACAGAGAGAGCAACAACCTTAGAACTAGGATAGTAAACCAGCCACAGAGACTCTCGAGACTCTTACTTGGAAACACAGGAGGAAAGCCCACACCGAGACAGCACGTGCGCTGTGCTGTGCCCTTTGACTGTCTGGTTGAGCTAAGTTTATGAACTTGAAATCCTTGAAGTCTTTTGGCTTAATAAATTGGGTGGAGGTATACAGAGTAATGCCTAACTGAAACTATACCTAGAGCTTTTGGAATAAATATCTCCATGAATTTTAATATTCTGACTAACACTAAGGAATGAAAGTGGCCTTTTTACCCCAGAGTGGTGGCTCATGTCTATAAAAATCATAGGACTTGGGAGGCTGAGGCAGGAGGATTGCCTTGAGTTAGAAGATAGCCTAGGCCGCAAAAATCCTGCCTCAAAAAAGCAAGGAAAATGTTGGGGTCTAGGAAATTGCCACACAAACCACCATTCGCACCCCAGTCTCAGTTAAGCAAGATTTGTCTATTGATCGCACACCATAATACTGGAAGTCCAGGTCCACAAGAAGGAAAAATGTAATAGCAGCACTAGTCTGCTCCAGGTTTAAAGTTTAAAGGGCAAGGAGGGTGGCAGTTGGCTTACCAGGTAAAGTATCATCAGCCAGCCTTCAAGCTGATGGGTCCTGAGTGAGGTAAGAAAGAAAGATGGTGGATGGGTGGTGAACGGGGGAATTTCAGAACATTGAGATAACAGGGTACAAGTAATTTGATCATATCATTTTGGCTTATTAGTAGCATTTCTCAGTGTCAGTTAAACTAATAACTGTGAACTTAATTTCACCCTGTGAGTAACATGGAGTCTGAATACAAAATGGCTTCAGTTGTGTTAAAAGGAGCAGGCCTCAATGGAAGGAGGGAGGATTGAATGGCGTTTTGTCTAGCTCTGTGAATTGAGCATAAATCCAAGGTCTTCTGATTTACCCAGTGTGCCTCCCCTCCATCCATCATGTGCCTGTGACAAGGCCTCCCAGGATTGTTGGTTCTTCCACATTTGTAGCAGTGTATGCCATGCTGTATTCACCATGTTGGTGGTCAGTCCCGCCTGTGTTCTGTCTGTATGTCTGCAGCTTATCTGTCACAGCCAACCCAGAGCCTGGTGCAACAGGCCCTCTGGTCTGTGGCCTGGCACCCATGGTACCTCCCCACTGGGGTCACCAAAGGTACAGCCATGCTCTCCTCCTTAACTGAGATACACCAGCCTTGGCTTTGGCTATCTCCTGTTGTTTTTGAGCTTTCTATTTTCTTCACCAAATTTGCCTAAAATATCCTTTGAAAATCACTAAGGCTGCCCAGAGTCTCCATCCACAGTGAAGCCAAGTAATGTCCCAAACTTAACTCTTTTTTTCTTTGTTTCTTTTTCAAATGTACAAAATGGTTTATAATGTAAAGGAACAACTAAGGACCGTCACACATTAGATGAAGCACACTTTATATAGGTTCAATCATACACAGGAACTCCAGGAGGAGTTCTGTAGAACACTGCATTCTGGCTTCCTTTGTGATACACATCTCCTTTGATGGGTGATTCTTCTAAGACTATGAAGTCCTGAATGGCTAGCAGAGTTCACGAGGGAGTTGACCGTCATGCAGTCTCATAGGACGCTGTGCTGCTGCTGTGTATGCACGCAGGGGGTTGAAGGAACTAGCCATGTGAGCCACATGGGAGCAGGGCCCACCATCACTGAGCTGTCTGGTGTACCATACATAGTCCATTCCTGTATCTGTGTACACACACACACACACACACACACACACACACACACACACACACATATACACACACTGCCTGTGCCAACCTTAAAGGGCTAAAATTGCTAAAACAACCTCCTATGTTGACTATGACACAAAGAGTACAAATATTCTCCCAGCATCCCTCTCTTTGCCCACAAGGTCTGCCCTCCACCTCTTGCCCAGCTATTAGCTGTCAGCTCTGTATTACAGCCAATCAGATACAAGTCTAGATCACTTTAGGCAGGTGAGGAGGAGTGAATATTTACAAAATATGAGAGCGGTAATGGGTCATAGAAATAATACCACCAAGGTGCTGCCAGCATTTAGCTCTGCCCATGGTGGGGTTTTGTTTGTTTTTGAGACAAGGTCTCTGTATCAAGCCCTGGCTGTTCTGGACCTCAGGCTGGCCTCAACCTCTGCCTGGGATTAAAGGTGAGCATCACCACACCTGGTCTCATTCTTATTCAATTAACATACAAGATAATGGCCTCACTTTGATGCTTTCATGTATCTCACTTTTTCAATTTTGTAAAAAAATAATTATCAATTCTGTTTTTATAAAACGGGATAAATTCAGCCAATCAACATGACTTAGACCACGTGGAAAGGAACTTACCAAGCATGTAAGAACACACAGGCATTTCTCGTAAGCTTACGTAACTGACTCTGCTTTTCCACTGCACTGATTTTAGAAGTTGCACATATCCATTGGCATCTTATCTCTGTCACAGAACAATGAGGGCAAAACAAACTCCCAAAAGACTTTCTGCTGTCCCTTCTTCCAATCAGAGACCTGTGAATGTGCAGGAATCACACCAACCATAAGTAAATCAGCCTGGCATCAACACAGAGCAAGGCTGCAAGTGACGTGGAGCAGTAATGCTTTACTCTGAGAACCATTACCTGCTAACTCCAGCACCTGGAGCCTGGTACTCTGCCTTATTATTAGCCTAGGCTTTCCCACTGGTTTTTTCCAGCTTTTCCTCCAGCCAGAGTCCTGACCAAGCATGTTCACTGCCTTCTCCTTTGGTGCTCACACTCAGATTAAACCACCTTAAAAACCAAACTTCAAAAAGTTTCTCATGGACTTTCAGGGCTTGAGGTGTGAGAGAGTACTCACTGGTAAAGTGAGTTCAGTGTGCACAAGGCCCCGGAATCCCCAGCAACACACACACCTTTTCCTTTAAGACACAAATGAAACCACTGATAGAAAGTAAAGATGCAGGAGGCCAGGCTAGGGGTGTAGTTTAGTTGGTAAAATTCCTACTAACATGCACGAAGCCCAGAGTTCGATCCCAAACATTGCATGAAACCAGGATTAGTAACAAGAGGACTGGGAATTCAAAATCATGCTCGGCAGTGAAGAGACTTCTCTTTCAGAAGACCAGCGTTCGTTTTCTAGCACCCCGTCACACGTGCCAGGTGAGCCCAGGTCCTCTTAGCTTCTGAGAACACACACACACACACACACACACACACACACACACACACACACACACACACACACACACACGAAAACAGATAAACTTTTGAAAAAAATTATCCTCAACTACAGAGCAGGAGTACAGTGCCAGGGTTTTGCTTTGTGGTTTTAAGGGGAACAGAATTGCAGAAGGGCATTATTTCGAAACGCTCTGAAAAGCCAGGTTAAAAATCAAATGAGAATCAAGGTCATCAAGAGGAAACTAAATTGTTGATCTGCTCTTACAGATCAGAATTAGAAAGGCAACAGCCGAATCTCCCAAACTTGCCACTACTGGATGAGAGTAGTTTTGTCTTAATCTTCCCGGGCAGGGAGCTAACTGTAGGGAGCGGCTAAAGATGGCGCGACATCCGACATCCGGTGGTCGTTGGTGATAAACACCTGCAATTCGCATGTGTTGACCTTTCTCCGGCAGTTATCAGACTGGAGTGATATTCATGCTAATAAGGTATTTCATACTCCACCAATCCCCAGAGTACAAGTTCACAGCCACAGCCTGTCTTGTATATAAGGCTGGTGCCTTTGTTCCTCGGGGTCCCCCGTATCAAGAATGAGGTGTTCCTGCAATAAAGGCTGTTGAGAAGAATCCAGCGGTGTTGCGTCTTCCTTGCTGGTCGAGGTGGGCACTTCAGCTAACTTACCCGAAGAGAGCAGTTGCTTTCCTACTGCTCCATATCTGTCCCCACCCTCCAAGGACACCAATCTGCTCTCCAAACTCCTTGTGTTTATAAAACCTCATGTCAGTGTGCAATTGGCTTATTCTCTGGGATAGTGCTCAGGTCTCAAAAATAAGGCAATTAGAAACCAGAGTCTACTTTAATCCTGCTCTTGGGTGGATCTGGCAGTCAAAGGACACAGAGAAGAAAACGGAAAGCTCCCAAGAACCATGGAGGAACCTAGGAGAGCCGCTGTGGACCCCTTGTAAGGTCTCCTGTCTCCTCATGCAGCCCCAACAGTTCCCCACTGTAAGTGGTTCCCCCTGGAGTGGATTCTTCTGTCTGCATTGAGCACACTACCCCAACATCGTTTTGGTGTACTGGGTGCTAGTGTGGTTTGTACCAAAGTGAGCATTCGCCTAGCATAGCCTATAATCCCAGCACCTGGGAAGTGGAAACACCAACAGGACCTAGGAGTTCAAAACCAGTCTGGGTCATATGAGACACCCCCACCCCACCCCCCAAGACCTGAGGCAGGCTAGAAAGACAAAGGACATTTTGAGACCTGGGAAGATAAAGGAGCTGTTTTCCAGGTGACAAAGGAAAGTGAGATCCAGTGACTCTCAGCCTGCCTGCGTGACCCTCATGTTGTGGTGACCCCCAGCCATAGTTACTTTTTTGTTACTTTATAACTAATTTTGTTACTGTTATAAATCATAAGGTAGTATCTGTTTTTCTGTGGTTTTAGGTAATCCCTGTGAAAGAGACAAGACCTGTTGACCCACAGGTTGAAAATTGGTGTCCTAGAGTTTCATGGAAGTTTTCTCTCCCTCCTGGGGTGGGACTTTAACTAAGTTTTTACTTAGTTACTTTTCTTTTCCTTGTTTGTGAGACAAGATCTCAAACTATCCCTAGCTTCCCTGGAACTGGATATGTAGACCAGGCTGGCCTTGAACTCACAGAGATCTGTCTGCCTCTGCCTCCCAAGGGCTGGGATTAAGGACATGTGTCAGCATGCCCAGCCTCCTGTAAGCTTTCAAGCCATTCTTTATTCCACTACTCCCATCCATAGAGGATGAACTGCCCAAAGGCTGGCCCTTTAAATCTAACCTACTCTGTAGCTGCCACACAGCACGGAGAGAGGTCTCCTCTGACAGTGATAGGAAGAGCTTGTCAGAAAGTCACAGGCCCCAGACCTTAGCACAACTGATTGACTCCATACAGCCTGACTGTAAAACTCAGCATGTAAACAGCAGCACTGGCCAAAATCAAAGGGAAGACTAATCCATCAAAGTCCATAGTTGTGGAAAAGTCTCCAAGTGTACAAACCTGGCTTTTTGGCTTCCATAGTTCCACTCTGGCTAACGTTCTTGTGAACTGAGGTATGGTTTTTTTTTTTTTTTTTTTTTTTTTTTTTTTTTTTTCGAGCTGGGGAACCTTGGGCCTTGCGCCCCTAGGTGGCGCCCTACCACTGAGCTAAATCCCAACCCCGAACTGAGGTATGTTAACCCAGTACACGGTTCTTGTGCTTAAAAAAAACCTTACCCTGAGAAAGGCTTAGAGCTACCCTGGGATCCCAGACACCTAGTGTAGTCCACAGCCAGCTACAGCCAGCTAATGAAGACTCTCTACTGGCTTAAACCTATGTCCAACATGTGGTACACACACACACACGCACGCACGCACGCACACACGCACGCACGCACGCACGCACGCACACACACTAAACAAATTAGTCTTCAAAAGAAAATAAAAACCATGATTGTATTAGTTTGTGAAGCCTTCTTTGAGAGGTCTCACTCAGAAAAGAATATTATTCCAGACTGACTAAGGTCACGCTGAGAACAGCTCCTTCTAAATTACTCCATATTGTAGAAAATGGCAGGTTTTCAGGCCACGCTTCGTCCTGAGACACTCACTTCTTTTTAGCCTTCACTTGAGGGTGGAGAGTAATTGCACGCCTGGGTCGACATGTAAACACCACCGGTCCAGGACCACTGATAACTGACTTATTCCTGGGAACAGAAGAGGGACCGCCTTATAAACTTAGCAGGTTGAGCTGGAACTGTAGGGCCACATGAAGTATTTAAAATCATAGAAGGGAAACTAAGATCAAAAATTTATCAGACTTGTCAGAATGAGGAAAAAAAAAAAGTGTAGCTCCCTCACCTGGACCCCATAAAGTGTGGATACATAGTACAGCCCTGCCCCCACCTGGTGTGTAATCAATGCCTGGTGTGTAATCAGGGGCTGACAGTCAGAGAACCCCCACAGCCATCAGGGCTTCTGTGTGGCTGGATTCCCACTGCTGACACAGCCTACTTCACCGCCCTCCTGCTTGCCTGTCTGGACCTGAGCACACCAGTCATGTTCCAACCCAGTTCTAATCTTTCACCTCGGAGCTGGACTCGGTTCAAATACATAGGTGGAAAGATAGATAATAAACACAGAGGTACATCTATGGCCATCTCTATCAAGAGATATAAATCTTCCTACAGAGAGATATTTACTGTGTAAAATGATAATTAATATTAATGATTAAAAATAGAATTTAAAAAACCCGCATTAGCCTTAGTCAGATTGCTAACGTAAGTGTAATTGTCTTCAAATTTTCTGCCATTGAAACCACTGCACTGTGTTTAATTTTTTAATTGACTGGGCAGAGAAGATGGTGTATTTTGGCTTACAGTTTCATAGAAGCAAGAGTCTGTCATGGAGAAGAACCAGCAGGAGGCAGGGAAGGTATGCTTGCAGGAGCAGAAGCTGAATGGTCAAATTTCCGCTGCACACAGGAAGCAGAGAGAGGGAGAGGGGCAAAGGGAGGTCTAATGAGGACATATTGACCCAAAGCAAGACCAAAACCCAGCAGGGTCAACAGCAAATCCTGTGGTTCCACGTCCAGTGTCTGGGTCTTCAGTGTCAAAGGGTTAGATGGTTCTGACCCTCTGACTTCCGTGCCTGCGGCATACTTCACTCTCTTGATCGATTCTACTCTCTGTGCAGTTCTTGGCAGGTGCTCCACGATGTCTTGGGGTCTCCACTCAACCAAGGCTTCACCTTTGCAGCTCCGTACAGTGACCTTACAGGGCCTCCTCACAGGAAGTGTGACCCTGCCATACATTACCTGGCCTCACTGGCTTTAGTTCCAGAGGGACAGAGCTCATCATAGATAGGAAGACAAGGAAACAATGAGAGAATAGGAGTGTAGGAGCGAGCTGGTTGATCAGGTTTCATCAGAATACAGGAAGCAGAGAGCCATACCTTTTGTACAAATAAGGCACAAATAAGTTTATTTATGTTTCTGGCATTTCTTGCTCAGGACAGACTCCCTCTTTAAGAAGCAGCCCTAAGTGGGGTTGGGGATTTAGCTCAGTGGTAGAGCACTTGCCTAGCAAGCACAAGGCCCTGGTTCGGTCCCCAGCTCTGAAAAAAAAGGAAAAAAAACAAAAAACAAAAAAGGTAAAAAAAGGGGGAAATCCACACTCCTTAAAAAAAGGGGAAAAAGGGGGGGGGCTAAGTTCCCAAGCAGAGGCATTGCCAAAAAGATAAGGGCTGTCTTAAGAAAAAAAAAGGAAAAAAAAAAAAAAAAAAAAAAAAAAAAAAAAAGGTCTTATTATATAATGTTAGTTTGAGGATCGGCTCATTCAAAACCAAACAAATAGTGTGCTTGGGCTGAGTGAATACAAGAAGAAAACATCTTTTAGACCCAAGACACTAAACTATATGGTGTCAAAGAACACTTGTGTGAGAAAACATAGTGATTGGGAACCCCAGGGGAAACCGGCTTCACTTACTGCTCTCCAGTCATAATAAGACACACGTTTGGACTTTGCCCTGAGAGCCCTGACAACCGCAGCAGTGCAACACAGTGGTGGCCAGTGTGTGGTGATGGTTCTAGAACTATTCCCTCTCGTAGATGGAGATAAGGGACGTCAAAGACCCTTGTCTAAGATCTTAGCTATCTTAGCTGTTGTTTTGCCTAAGTGCTCTCAAGAACGGCAAGGCTCTATAGAAAATGCGAGGTTAATTGACAGCAGGACCCCATGATGCAACTTCCAGATGGTTACCATCCATAATGGGGTGGAACTGGGTAGTGACACAGCTGATGGCCCACACTCTAGGTAATGCTTCACCCTTGATCTATAAGCAAGTCCAACACACTCATTAGTGTCTGGATAAAAATGAGGACACGAGGAGATTTTATTGTAGATAATGAAGGAGAGTCCAGCCAGAGGCCAAGATTGAAATGGGCCTAAGAGGAGAAGGAGGGAGCAAGCACAGAAGGGCAGGGGACAGAGAGGACAAATGGACCAGGAGTGCTGTCGGGGGCAGAGGATCAAGGGAGGAAGAAGAACCAAGAGAGCATGTGGCTAAAGTGTCTGGGTTATATATGAAAGAGAAGTTGGAAAGCCATGTCCCTAGGGTGGAGGGGGAGAGGAGAGGTAGGAAAGTGAGAAATGCTGAAAGGAACCACAGGGGCTGAGTGACTTTTCCAGGTCACCAACCTAGACTCTGATATGAAGCACTTTGGTTTTGTTCTTGTGCCCATCTTGGGTTTATAGGCATTTGTTTTGGTTTGTTTTTAATTTTTATTATATGTAAATGGGTGCTTTCCCTGCATATATGTCTGTGCACCACACCACACACATACCTGGTACCTGTGGAGGCCAGAAGAAGGTGTCCTATCCCCTGAAACTGAAGTTACAGATGGTTGTAAGCTGTCATGTGGGTATTGGGAATTTAACCCAGTTCCTCTGGGAGAGCAACCAACACGCTTAACCCCTGAGCCATCTCTCCAGCTTGTGACTAGACAATCGTGTCTTTCCCCAGAAAAAAAGAATACAACAAGGCCTTCTGCTCAGTGATAATCTCCATTAAGTTTTTACAGGAAAAGGATCTTATATGGACATTGATAAGGTCCAATTAAGATGTATTCAAGAAATGTATCAATTAATGGCTGATATTCTATTAATGGTTAATATCCTTGTTTATGGCTGTAGAGAGTACTGGGTTTGGGGGGTTTGGTTTGGCTTTGCAGCAAACGGACTCCTGCCTTCAGCTGTGTCTAAAGGCCACCCATCTGGAAGGTCTTTCCAAGAACTGGAATGAACTGTGTACATTGGGTACAGTCTTCCATCATTCTTGGAATAAGTCGTTTGTCACTATAGGGGTTGGTGTTCAGGCTCGGCAGGATTTACAAATAAATTACGTAAATGTAGTTAATGGGATCACTGACTGGTAGGTAAAGCTAAAAGCCAGTTGCCAGTCCGCAAGAAGCTTTTCTGCAATAACAGGACAGAACGTTCAGGGATGATCAGAAATTAATGGGTGGGCCGGAGAGATGACTCAACAGTTAAGAGCGCTGGCTGCACTTCTAAAGGTCTAGAGTTCAATTCCCAGCAACCATGTGGTGGCTCTCAGCCATCTGTAATGGGATCCGATGCCCTCTTCAGGTGTGTCTGAAGACAGCTACTTATATACATAAAATAAATAAATGAATCTTTAAAAAAGAAAGAAGGAGGGCTGGAGAGGTGGCTCAGCGGTTAAGAGCACTGACTGCTCTTCCAGAGGTCCTGAGATCAAATCCCAGCAACCACATGGTGGCTCACAACCATCTGTAATATACATTAAATAAATAAATGCTTAAAAATTTAAAAAAAAAAAAGAAAGAAGGAAAGGAAGAAAGAAAGGAAGAAAGAAAGAAGAAAGAAATTGATGGATTACTATGTGATCACCCCAGACACAGTAAACAGACTTAAATTCCACTGAAGCCCCCTCCCCAAACCTCTTAATAATGTGAAAACTGAAAGACTAAAACTGGCTCCAGTGGCCTTTGTATAGGTAGGGGCTGAGGAGACCTACTGAACAGATCATAATGCTCTCTAAAGACCCCCCAAGCCCTGCAATGTAGAAACTACAGTGCAGAGGACATTGGCCACTTCAGTCAGACATGGCTAACAACTTCCCCTCTGGGGCTGATTCTAGCTTTTCAAATCAAAGGCAGTCCTGTTGATGTTATGCCCCCCTTTGCCTGTGTGTGCTGCAGAGTGTCTTTGGTGACTGCTGTCCTGGAGCCTGTCTAGGCTGTACTTAAAGCGAGCCTCCCTCCCTGGTGCCATCAGAGAAGAATTTCCTATCTGGCTCAGAGGTGACATGGTTTCTCAAAAGGCAGGCAAAAATGTGGTTGGCCTCTTTTTAGCCTTTGATCTGCCTTTTCAACTCAGGCTATAGATCTTTCTCCCTCTGCTTGATCTAAGTTTAAGAATGGTAAAGCTACACCTAGAAATTGTATTTAAAGGTTTGGGGGACCCAATGCCACTTTCTGAAGCTTTTTTCTTTTAATTTTATTTTTCTTGGATATTTTATGTATTTACATTCCAAATGTTATCCCCTTTCCCCCGTCTCCCATCCCCCTTTCTCCCTCCCCCTGCTTCTGTGAGGATGCTCCCACTCCCTCTCACCTGACGCTCTTTTCTTGATCTATTGGGCTCACAATACAGTGAGACCCAGTATGGTAAGTCGCTCTGGAGAATTAGTGTATTTCATAATGGTCCTTGTCATCCTCCCATGAAGAAAGGTGCGGTTTTTATTTGTGCCTTAAGTTGCCTCCGTCCCTTATGAAAGTTTGCAGACTCTTTGCTCTCCTCTTGTTCTTCCTATCTCGTTGGCATCTTACATCACCTATTTGGTAATTTCAGTTAGGAATGGCCGCAGAACTGGCCTGAGGGGTTAATGATCTGATTGAAGCCCAGGTTCAGTATTTCATCAGCTACGCAACCAAGAGGTGGAATTATTACCTCGTTCCTTCCAAGTGAGCTCACAGGTCATGATTATATCTTCAAGACCCTGTCGTGAAAAACATGCTAGGTGCAGGGCAAAATAATTTAGCATTTCTTTGCATCGTCTTTATTTTTAACTCTTAAAGATTTTACTTTGCTTTTAATTAGCGTATGCGTGTGTGTGCACATACATATGTGCACATAAGCGTAGGGGGTTCCAGAGGTCAGAGGCATTGGATCCCTGGAGCTGGAGTTGTAAATCTTTCCAGTCCTTCTTGTGTTGCCTTACACTGGTCATTGGAAGGAGGATTCCAGAATGAAGACACCTAGATTCAGAATCTTTAACTTCCTAAGATTTGTTCCCACAGGGGGAAGTTCATTTTTACCAGCTGAAACCATGTTCATGCCATTGGGACAAAATGTGGGCCCAGGAATACTGAATGGCCTAATGCCTATGGCATTGCTTTTAGTCTCCCAGTGATCTTGAATATTTAACAGTTTACAATTAACTCAAATTAGGCTGACCATGGTGGTATAAGATTTTCTTGTGTGCTGGCAGGATACTAAGTGACCTAGAAGATAGCCCCATAGGAAGAAATCATTTTTCCTTGAATTATTTATCATAGGACAGAACGGTTGGTCAGTAACCTTGATGGTGGGTGCCCAATTAGACAGTGAATCCTCACATACAAACACGTATGCACACATACACAAGAAATTCATAAGCATGTATGTTGAAGGCCAGTTTTGACACTACAGGATTAACTGAGGAGGGGCGAGTATGGAGTCAGTGATTGGGGTCAGTGCTAATAGCAGCCAACTGGGGCCAGCATTACTAGAGCTGATGGGGGTCAGGTCAGATAGCAACCGAAGAAGGCTGCTGCCAATGGCAGCCAGCAGCTAGAGTAATCACTCAGCAGACTTTTCTCTGAGGGAATCAAGCTTGATTCATTGGGGCCAGCACTCCCTGTGACCTGCAAGAAACTCTCTGAACTCTTTAAATTCTTTGGGGGCTGGCAAGAGGAAGAAGAGAGAAAGGGAGAAAAATCACACACACACACACACACACACACACACACACACACACACACACACACCGCACGCATGTACGCACGTTTGGTGGGTGGAGCAAAACTCTGATAAGCCCCAACCATTTATCCTTTCTCCCACAGCTTATATATCCCAACAAAAACTTTCAAGCAGTACGCAATTGCAATGTATTATTGTTTTAGTTTTCTTCTGTGTTCTCCAGTTCCTCAGTACCTTTACAAGAAATAATATTATGTAGTACAGGTAAAGAAAACAAAGTATTCCCAAGAATCCACATATATTCCTAACTAAGCAACTTGTTAGACATTAACAAAGTGTGAGCGAGCAAGGTTAGTTTTCTCAACCAGTCTTTCCTATTGGCGGGCAGCAATTTGCAGTTACAAAGAAAGGAGCAATTATTTTATTATTTATCTTAAAAAGTAACCCATATAAAAATCTTAAAAGAATCACAAATCTAAACCTTTATATGAAATATAATCAGTAATTTCTATGTTAAACTCTCAGAATGTACAACTACCCAGCAGCAAACCGAGGAATTTTATTAAATCATATCAGAAGGCTGAGGGCAAAAATGTGTGTAAGAAGTCACTCATCACCAGTCCAGCCTCAGTGAGACACGCCAGCCAGTGCTGCCATTGTTCTTGTTCCCTGACCATAAAATGTCCCTAGCTCAACTATTAAGAGTGTGCCTTCTGCACTTCAAATTGTTCTCTAAGACTTTCTACGTCAGAGTCAGGAGCAAAACCATCTCAGCCTAGCGTCACTAATTTACTTGTCCAAATGCTTTCTCAGGGTGATGGTCATGACTGACCACCTACACCTCTGTGTTCTTTCCCAGGGTGGTGGCTGAATCATGAATCTGCTCCAGCAGTAACGCCTGAAAGAGATCAGGCATTACTACCGTGAGTGCCAGAGATACTGCCCAGTGAGGGACTGGAAGCCCCTTAGAGCTTTCTTACACTTCTCAGACAAGAGGGAAGTGGGGGCAGCAAGCAGAGCAGAGCTCCATAGCAGCATGACGTCCTCAGAAGTTCTTCGCCTCTCCGAGCCACACCCATTGTGGTTGTGCTAACTGGTGAGCCGCATTCCCTGAGTTCTAAAGCCATTTATTGTTCCTCCTTCATGGCTCTTGACATACATAGACCTCCCAAAATATAACTTCCTCCTCTACTAACATAGAAACAGGACAGTAACACAGGTTTAAGTTACCTAAAGAGCTACGAAGAAGAGGGGACAAGACAGAAGCCTGGGAATCTAGGGCTAAAGGAATATTAAGAAAGTACTAGCAGGTTTCTCAGCAGCACAGTAGGATCCCACCAGTTACAGCAAGTGTCTAGTGAGGAGGGCATCAGATCCCATTACAGATGGTTGTGAGCCACCATGTGGTTGCTGGGAATTGAACTCAGGACCTCTGGAAGGGTAGTCAGTGCTCTAAACCGCTGAGCCATCTCTCCAGCCCTGCAACATGCTTTTTCAAAAAAAAAATTTTTTTGTTTGTTTCTTTCTTTATTGTTTTGAGACAAAGTCTCACTGTGTAGCCCTGGCTGGCCTTGAACTTTAAAGTTATGCCTGTGCTAGCCTCTGCCTCCCAGGTTCTGGAATTAAACATGTATCTTTCTTCCTCTGCTTAAATACATGTGTGTGTGTGTGTGTGTGTGTGTGTGTGTGTGTGTGTGTGTGTGTGTGTGTGTTCCCATGATGCGCGCTCCACACGTGTACAAACACCCATGGAAGGGAGAAGACTGTTGCATTCTCTAGAGCTAGAGTCGCAAGAAGTTGGAAGTCACATGACATGGATGCTAGGATCCAATCTCAGGTCCTCTGCAAGAACAACTGATGCTCTTAACCTCTGAGCCATCTCCAGCTCCCACAGCACTCTTTTAAACTTACAGTGTTGCCCTTATGTAATGCCAAATCCTTTCCTTCTCCCCCAAAATGCTCAAAGGGGAATATTTGAAATGGAATAGCTATCTATCCCATTTTCCTCAGGCCTGGACTTAACTAAAAAATCAAAATTTCTCTAGGTGCTGGAGGGATGGCTCAGAGGCAAAGAGCATTTGTTGCTCTTCCAGAGGAGTGGAGTTTGGTTCCTAGCACCCACATCAGGCAGCCCTCGATGCCTCTAAATCCACCTCCAGATCTGATGCTCTCTTAGCCTTCTCCGGCACCCAGGTGCACATGGCATGTGCACACACAGATATATATATTTGTCCAGTAATGCACAGGATTGAATCTCTGGTTGAGCTGAGGGGCTGTGAATAAAGTATGTGGGCCCGGTTGGGGATTTAGCTCAGTGGTAGAGCGCTTGCCTAGGAAGCTCAAGGCCCTGGGTTCGATCCCCAGCTCCGGAAAAAAAGAACCAAAAAAAAAAAAAAAAAAAGTATGTGGGCCCATTATAGACTCAATCCATGATAGACCAAGGAAGGAGATGTTCTTAGTCTATACTCCGTTCCCACGAGTCCTGCCTTTACTGCTGGAGGACTTGGATTCAATTCCACCACCCACACGGCAGATTACAACCATCTGTCCTGTATCTGGTGTCCTCTAGACCCCTAGGGCTCAGGCATGTGGCACACAAATATACATGCAAGCAAACACGCAGACACATTAAATAAATTAATTTTTAAATATATATTAAGAAGTCTCTGTAGGGGCTGGAGAGATGGCTCAGCAGTTAAGAGCACTGACTGCTCTTCCAGAGGTCCTGAGTTCAAATCCCAGCAACCACATGGTGGCTCACAACCATCTATCATGAGATCTGATGTCCTCTTCTGGTGTGTCTAAGACAGCTACAGTGTATACATATACATTAAATAAATAAATCTTAAAAAAAAAAGTCTCTATAAAGCATGACTTCTTTTTTTTTTTTCTTTTCTTTTCTTTCCTTTTTTTCGGAGCTGGGGACCGAACCCAGGGCCTTGCACTTGCTAGGCAAGCGCTCTACCACTGAGCTAAATCCCCAACCCCCAAAGCATGACTTCTAACAACATAAAACTCTCCGAGTTGAGACTGGAGGTAACCTGAGGCTCTGTCAACACCTTCATGCTCAGGAAAAGGACTAGGTATACTGTCTCACTGAGAGAGCTCCCCTCAGACAGTAATGGGGGTAAGTGGTAGATCGTGAGCTAGTGTCATTTACACATGTGACCAGTAAGGCACAGGATTGATTCTCTGGTTGAGCTGAGGGGCCAAGCATAAAGTATGTGGGCCCATTGTGCCACAGACCACCCAGGGGAGTGTATCAGCAGAGGGACCAAGGCTTGGATTTCAAGTAGAGAACGGATTCGGGGTGACAGACAGACACAAACTCGAGGTGTGTGCTGCTGTGAAAAGCTTTACTTCTTGGCACAGATTTAAGCAGTTAGAACAGGTACGTCATAATTGGCAGTCAGTCATCCAGCTCTTACTCATCACCCCACCAATGTCCCTTGCAAGGAGGAAAGCAGAACGTACAGTCCAGGAAACAGTTCTTAGCTGCAGACAATAGTTTAGGAAACTGCAGTTACACTGCCAGACTTGTGGGCACCAGGTATGCATTCAACATTTGCCTTTATTTTAATAAAGTTTAAACTCAATGTTTATGGCCCCTCAAGATAATATGGAAACTTTTGTAACCATTCTATAATTTCTTTTTATTTCTTGTTCAATGTTAGTTTTTCTTTTCCTTCTAGTTAACTCTTGATAAGTTTGCTCAACTTGTTGGAACTTATCCATGATCTTTCTCTTTTCTTTTTTTCTTTTTTTTTTTTTTCGGAGCTGGGGACCGAACCCAGGGCCTTGCGGTTGCTAGGCGAGCACTCTACCACTGAGCCAAATCCCCAACCCCATCCATGATCTTTCTAAAAGAGTCACTATTATTCTGAATCATGCTAAACAAACTTTCCCAAAAGGGGGAAAGACTTTTCTGGAACAGTCATGTTCTTAATAGCTGCAATTAATTTCTCTCCTATTTGCTGGGAACGAATGGGTGCAGTAGTTGAGTTCATCGCAGCCGTTGAGTTCATCAGGGTCATGATGGTGTGAGACGTTTCCGTCTCTGAACTTTCAGTTCCTGAGACATCTAAAGGTACACGACCATCTTCCCACACTGCTATATTCTTAAAATTGGATATTGTTGACAGGTTTAAAGTTGCCAAGATTACCAAGGCTAGAACACAGAAGGCACCTCCACCGTAAGCATAGACTCCAGTCATCATCATTTGTAGGGAGATGGCCAGGGACCTCCAGGAGGCCAAGCCACTCCAGGCACAGGCCTCTGTTCTGTAGAAACGAAACACACGAGCTTCATGTCACACAGACTCTACTGGAGTGGGTGTGGCACCATTGCAGACTCAATCCATGATAGACCAGCAAAGCAGATGTTCTTAGTCTATACTCAGCTTCCCCGTACCGTTACCTGGCCACTGAGAAGAGCAGCAAATCAGGCCTCATCTCTGGAGCCCCTCCCACTCTTGGGAGCTCATTCTGGTGTCTCCATTAGTAGATCTGGGCTCCCTCTGCCTTTAATCCTTGACTGTGACAAGTTTGGAAGGCCCTGGCTTGGGTGGCTTTGATGTCTGATCCAGCATGCTGATTATCTGAGTCAAGCTCTCCAAAAGCTGAGAAAAGCGCTATAGCTCTCAGAAGAATCCACACCGTCATACCTAACGCTTGTGTGCCTTCTGACTCGTGGGTTGTTCTAACGCTAAGGCTGCTGGAGGCACAGTGGAGGCAAATCAGCTCTTCCTCTCTTTTGTTTGGCTAAACTGTAAATATATTTTCCTCAGTTCCGTTTCCTAATTTGTTTTGGGATACAGGGAAACTGAGGCATCAGGTTACGGTTCTGAGTGTTTGAGAATAGAGGCTGTGCCATGTGGCCTGAGGGCTGCAGGGTCATGAAGTTGGAGGGTATCTGCTGGCCACTCTGACAACCATCTTAGATTCAGTCAGTTTCAGGTAATCTAACTGAGGAGGGACTTCTGGCCTGCAGACATCCCGTCCTCAGAGATAAATTAAGATGAAAACTCAACTTCTTCCCAAGGCAGTACCCAAGATAATGACTCCAATCCCAGGCTTAAAAAGAATCACCACCATCCCCATCATTGCTAACAACAAAACGAAAGCTAAGGCAGGGTTTGTATGGTGATGAATCCTAATAATTCCAGCAGGTCTAAGACAGGGGGATCGCTACAAGTTAGAGACCAGCCTGGGCTACATACCAAGTTCTAGACTAGCCTGAGCTATTGTGCTACAGTGTCTTAAAAGAAAACAGCACCCATTAAAAAATAGCCCCCCCAAAAGAACCCCTAAATTGGAAAAAAACTTCCTTTAAGTTTTTTAAGTCTCCACACTAGCAGTCCTTCTGGTGTTTAACTTGGTTGAATTTGCTGCTGCTGCTGCTGCTGTCACTAGGGTGGTGGTGGTGGTGGTGGTGGTGTGGGGTGGGGTGGTGGGGTGGTGGGGTGGGGTGGGGGGTGGGGTGGTGTGGTGGGGTGGGTAGGATGGGGTGGTGGTATGGTGGTGATGATGGTGGTGGGGGTGGGGTGGTGGGGTGGTGGGGTGGGGTGGAGGTGGGGGGGGTGGAGTGGTGGGGTGGGGTGGGGTGGGGTGGTGGGGTTGTTGGGTGGGGTGGAGTGGTGGGGTGGGGTGGTGGTGTGGTGGTGGGTGGTAATGGGGGTGTGGTGGTGGTGATGATGGTGGTGGGGTGGAGTGGTGGTGATAGGGGTGGTGGTGGTGTGGTGTGGTGATGTGGTGTGGTGATGTGGTGGTGTGATAATGGTGATGGTTGTGGTGATGGTTATGGTGGTGGTGGTGTGGCTAGCCTCTTTTCTGCATGAGAGGAAGGTGGGAAAGGAGTGCATCTTCCCTTTGAGCATGGGCATTTGGGGCATCTCCTCCTAGTTGGGCCTTACCTGTCCTTTCTTTGTTTAGGCTAACAGTAGTGTTTAGATGTATGCTATTAATCAAGCTATAGTGTGTCTGATTTGTTCTAACTAGAGTCATCCCTTGGAAAATGTGTACTTGGAATTGCTCAGCTAACAAGTCGTTAGAGCGACTGCATAATGTAATCCAAGCTAGCCTTAAACTTGTGATCTTCCAGGGTCAGCCTCCCATGCCAGCACACCACCAGCCTAAGGGTTTTCATGAAGAGCATGGTGTCACACACCCTTAGTCTCAGCACCTGGGAGGCAGAGATGGGCAGACCTCAGTGCATCCCCGGAAGCCTGGTCTATACAGTGAGTTCCAGACCAGCCAGAAATACATAGTGAGATGTGTATCGTGAGTTGGAGCCTGACCTGGGCTTCAGGAGACTTTTTCTTAAAAGATGTCAGATCTGACCTACGTGCTGGTATGAAACAGTCCCTGTCGAATCACGTCACTAAGAAAACTAACATGTGGGGCTAGAGAGATGGCGGAGTGGTCAGGAGCAATTGTTCTCAAAGTGGGCCCAGATTCAGTCATTGGCACCCACATGGTAACTCACAGAAGCCCTCAGAGGGCACCAGACCGGTGACACATTCATACACGAAGTCAAAACACCCACATTTATAAGATAAGTAACTCTAAACATAATAAAATCCTAGGTATCCCCTAGCTTTTATATAAAACAAACAATAAATCCCTGTAGACTGGGCTCTCTCTCCAGAGGCCTATGATGTTCCCGGCTGAGGGCATGCTTCCTCTCAGCCCCGTGGTGGTGACACACCTTTAATCCCAGCACCAGAGAGGCAGAGGCAGGTAGATCTCTGGGTTCAGGGCCAGCTTAGTCTACATAGCAAATTCCACATACACAAAGAAGCTCTGCTTTGGAAAAAAAAAGAAAGAAAGAAAAACCAAAAATTAAAAAAAAAATAAAGTTTCAGGGTTGGGGATTTAGCTCAGTGGTAGAGCACTTGCCTAGCAAGCGCAAGGCCCTGGGTTCGGTCCTCAGCTCCGAAAAAAAATAAATAAATAAAGTTTCTCTCTACTCTTACTTGTCTACTGTCAGAGTCCCTTCTCTAACAGTGACGATGTTGCCATAGCTGTCAGAGTCAGAGCCCAGGCCCTATTGTCCCTAACACACTAGACACCTGTCCTCAACAAATCAGTCAAAGAAACAGGTGACAGAAAAAAGCAGAAAAGGGAGATTTACTCAGTGTGCTCACGTTGAGAAGGGAACAAAGAAGTCAAGTGATGCCCCCCCCCCCACTGCTGCCATGACAGCCAATTGTCAGCTTGATGAAGCCTAGCATCACCCGGGAAGACAGTCTCCATGAGAAGTTGCCTTCATCAGGTTGCTTGTATGTCTGTGGGAAACAGATGTGTGGGTTTGTGTGTTCACTGATGGGTAGGACTCAGCTGACCGTGGGCAGCCCCATCCCTTGGTTTAGGGCTCTGGACTGTATAGAAGTGAAGGATTTTGACTGTGGACTGAATAGGAGTGGAGAAATGTATGCATTTCTCACTGCCCTTGATGTAGCAGGACTGGCTGAGCTCCTGTCTTCCTGGTTTCCTTGCTATGATTGACTGTAACTATTTGTAAGCTAAAATAAATCCTTTCTCCCCTGAGATAACTCTCTCTCTCTCTCTCTCTCTCTCTCTCTCTCTCTCTCTCTCTCTCTCTCTCTGTGTGTGTGTGTGTGTGTGTGTGTGTGTGTGTGTGTGTGTGTGTGTGTGTGTGTGTGCAACAGCCAGAAGACGCCTCCGATCCACTGGAGCTGGAGTCCCAAGCTGGTGAAGTGAGTGCAGCGTGTGGGTGCTACAGACCAGTCTCAGGCCCTCTACAGGAACAGCAAGCACTGCTAACCATCTAGGCATCTCCCCCACCCAGCAACAGAAATTAAACCATAACACCCCTCCCTGAGGGTCCTTTTGGGGGTCCTGGCACAAGGCTTAGGTTTAAGAGAGGCAAGAGTTATCCCCCAGGCCTGGCTGAGGTGTGGTCATGGGTTCACGTCCATCAGCACTGTTAGGTCCAGTTTCTCCTACAAGATAGACAGACAAGATTTTAGAACCATGAGAAATCTCCCTCTGTAAGACAAGCTTCCTCACTTCCTGACACCAGGGCTCAGATTTTTCCTTCTCCAAGCATGAGATTCCTGGGGGGAAATTCCAGTTTCTCCAGGTCCTTTCTTTCAACAATCTGACAACCAAAGGGAAGGGGCTCTTTCGAAAATCTTCATTCCTCCTAGGAGTTCAAACAAGAGCCCAGAAACTCTAGGATGAGGTCTGTATGTGACCTCTGTCTCTATGTGACCTCTGTCTCTGAGGGCTCTCCAACCTGCACCAGCAGCAGCACCATGCTAGGCAAGACTTGGAAATGTCTACAGCACCAAAGCTTAGAGCATACTTTTCTAAGCCTTGTATAAAGAAAGGAAAATAGCCCAGTTCAGCTACAGGATAGAGCGTGTGGGAGGAGAAGGAAGCTCCAGATCCAGGTAGAACGATCCACGAGCGGAACTCTGTTTTGTTTTGTCCTTTTTTTTTTAACCTTTTATTATTTGTAATTGTGTCAGTGGGCATGAGCACCTCTCTCTCTCTCTCTCTCTCTCTCTCTCTCTCTCTCTCTCTCTCCCTCCCCCCCCCCCTCCCCTCCCTCCCCCTCCCCTCTCCCTCTCTCCCTCTCCGTGTGTATGTGTGTGTCTATACCACGTGAGTGCACATGAATACAGAGCTGTAAAATGCCTGCAGCAGAGGCCTAGGATCCTCTGGAACAGGAGTCACAGGCTGCCATCTTGGTCGCAGGAGTGGAACTCAGGTCCTGTAGGAAGGCCAGCCTTCACTGACTGCTGAACCCTCTCCTCAGCATCACAGGCTGAGCTCTCGTTTCTGCATTCATCCGGTTTATGGGTTAACAGGCTGCAGGAGCCCCAGCAATCAGCTGTGGTAGCTTTCAAGGTTTCTACCTGGGGTTGGGGATTTAGCTCAGTGGTAGAGCGCTTGCCTAGCAAGCGCAAGGCCCTGGGTTCGGTCCCCAGCTCCGGAAAAAAAAAAAAAAAGTACATACTCAAGGTTTCTACCTGAGTAGGTTAGCTTCACCTGTGGCTGCTAACTGATTAACTTGCTTTCTCTCCTCCCTTTACCCTCTCAAGGGAGATGAAAGTGGAAACGCCTCAGATTTTACCCACAGCAGGGTTCACTCTGTTATCTCTTTTGCGCAACATTGAGTGCGGTATTTTAATATGTGGCTGACATGTTTGTGTCTATCCGTGAGAAATACTGACCTGTGTTATTTTCTTCCTGTAAATAGATTTTGGTATCATTGCTATACAGGCTTCATAAAATAACTTTGTCCTCCCCCGCTCCTGCTCCTCCTATCCCTCTCCCTCATCCTTTCCCTTCTCCTCCTTCTGAGGAGCTAGCCATGACAATATGGTGATTTGGGGAAGGCTGTGGAGGAGGCATGTTCTAAATCATCAGAGGATTACTCAGAGTGGCCTGAGGACCTGGGTGAGGACAGGGCAGGTCTCACTAGAGCAGCTGGAGGAATACCAACTGCTACCAGCAGATAGGGGATGTTTCAAGGAGAACTGAGCTGGTACACTGTGTCCTCCCTGATTTTCAGCTCGCAGCTAACCCTGGCCATGACCCAAAGTGATCAGTCAGTTGGCCATCAGCTTGGCAGTCTGGGGGTCCTCTTCAGTAGAGGGTTCCTGGAGCCTAGGCTGGCCTTGAACTCACTCTGTAGCAGTGACCTTGAACTTCCTATCCTCCTGCCTCTACCTCCCAACTGTTGCTTCATTTAAAAGGTGAGAAGGGTCAATAGGCCCTCAATTGAGACTTCAGCTACTCCTTTCTGTGCCTCTCTGACAAACTGTATGTAATTCTCCTCTGCGTGCACAGAGTCTCATGGACTAGAGGGGTTACAATGTGTAGCATGTGGAAGGCTAAGGCATGGTTCTTCTCTATATGTGGCTATGGGGTCATTTTCATCAATGCTGGGTGAGACTTTTGTGATGAACTGCTTCGGGGTCGCCCACTCTCCTGTCAGTAACCCCTCACCCACGCTCTGCAAGCTTTTGAGCCACTGTTTTACCCGGCTGGGCTTTGCTGGAATTGTACTTTGGTCTGCGGTTGATACCCTACCCATGCTAAGGAGGCTTCTTCCCAGGGAAGACTTGAACAAATAGGGATAAAACCAAGGAGGAGTCTGGGAGATGTGGATGTGTTGTTCTTTTTTTTTTTTTTAAGATTTATTTATTATCTATAATTACCCTGTATCTGTCTTCAGACACACCAGAAGAGGGCATCAGATCTCATTACAGATGGTTGTGAGGCACCATGTGGTTGCTGGGATTTGAACTCAGGACCTCTGGAAGAGCCATCTCTCCAGCCCGGATGTGTTGTTCTTTATGCAGATGGTGCAACATGCTTCTGAGCTGGGAGAATCCCAAACGGCTGTCATTTTGTGTGGCATAGAATGGCATGCTTCCACGGTGTGGTAGTGTTGGCACTGCTCCTGCCGTGGGTGGTGGAACACACTACTGAGACCTGGGGTGTGTTTGAGTCTCTGGTATAGCACATAGAGAATAGGGTTGTAAGGGAGCTGTGACAGAAGTTACCTGGGGAACGAGTCATACCATTGAGACTGAGCTGTGTACCTGTCACTGCCCTGTGCAGCCGGCTTCTGGAAACCTAACAAGGAGATTAAGGAAGGCAGACACAAGGAATGTAAAGCCAGTTTGGCAATGGACTTGGATAGAAATGCACGAGCAGCCATGATCCTCAGCCTGTTTGCTCTATACAGCATGAACTAGGAGGCAGGTTAGATGGTCTCGCTGGGAAGTCTCCGTAGGGCTCTGATCGTGTAGTCATCTAGGAGAAGGAAGCTGTAGAGGGTGCTCTTTTGCTCATACTGTTTTTAGCTAAATGTAAACCATTCCTCAACATCTGTCCTCAGACCAGGGAAGGCCCTGCCAGTCCCATGCATCTGAAGCAACTGGCATCCTCACTATGTCTGTGCTCATGTCAACAATGATCTCTAGTACAGGGGGACACTCACTCCCCACCAAAAAGAACTCACCAAAGGGAGAGGGAATCACGATGACCAAAGCCACAGGGGTCCTCTGCAGCAGCCTCTGAATTAGTCAGAATTGAAAAGGTGAGTTGGAGACGCTGGCCTGCCACTCAGGGTTAAGGGGAGGTAGGGGTGAGAATAGAGAATGCAGATCTGCATTAAGTAGCTGCACTGGCGCCCAAAACCTGAAGGCTGTGAGAAGAATAGTAAGACTGAGGAGGAGAAAATGCTGTAGAAATCAAAGTGAAGGGACTGAGCATGGAAGGTTCCGTGTGATGCCCGGGTCACTTGGCAGGGTGGGACTGTTCTCAGAGAGCCGGGAATTAGCTGAGGAGGCTGGAGAGGTGGCTTAGTGGTTAAGAGCACTGGCTGATCTCCCGGAGGACCCGATTTAATTCACAGTACCCATATGGTGGCTCACGACAACCTGTGACTCCAGTTCTAAAGGACAAATCACCCCTCTTCCTGCCTCCTCAGGCGCCAGACCCCCACAGGGTGTACAAACACACATGCAGGCAAAAAAGACAAAAAAGCACTCCAAAACCACACATATACATTATTTTTAATTAAAAAGAAGAGAAAGTGGGTGAGAGGTGATCATGGCAGCAAACACCTACAATCTTAGCACTAGGGAGGCAGAGGCCAGCCAGGGATACACGGTGATATCCTATTTCAGAAAGAAAGAATGAACGAAGGAAAAGAAAGGAAGAACGACGTATAAGGGCTCAATGATTAAGAACACTGATTGTTCTTCAGAGGATCCAGGTTCGATTCTCGGCACCCACATGACAGCTCACAGCCATCTGTAACTCCATTTCTGCAGATCTAATGTCCTTTTCTGGTTTCTGAGAGCACCAGTATTGAACATGGTGCCCAGACATACATTCAGACAAAGCACACATGCACATAAAAATTCTAAAAGTAAAGTTAAAAAACTAAATCTCACTTTTACATTATGAAATGGGCTGGAAACATGGCTTACTGGTTTAGAGCACTTGTTGCTTTTGCAGAGGATCTGGGTTCAACTCCCAGCCCCCATACAGTGGCTTACAACCATCTGTAACTCCAGTTCCCGGGGAACTGATGTCCTCTTCTGGTCTCTCCTAGCACCAGGCTTGTAAGTGGTGCACACACATACATGGGAACAAAATACCCACACATCTGAGCTGTCTTTCATATCTCTGGGTCCATGCAAGGAAGTCCTGCTGTAGGAAGGATCCGCCAGGATTCCTACTGAGTGACAACTGTCCAGCCACAGAGGCAGCCTCTCCCCTACTTCCCAAGCATGATCTCCCAGTCTCCAAGCAAATGGGACAGATGGTGACCACTGCTGAGTCACAGCTACGCTTGGAGGCTTCATCGGAGAACATCTCCTCATACACACATGCCATAGCCAGTGAGATGCTGTACAAGACAGGGGGAACCCTCAGGCAGCATCTCCATCCAAGCCAGCCTGAATGGAACCTCCCCGATCCCTAAAAGCAAGGTAAAAGATCTGTTTTGCATGGTTAGACACCCTGTTCTAGTTGTTCCTTATTTGCATGCAACAACTTTTCTATCCCTGCCCTCAGCTCTGAAAACAATGTTACATGTTGAGCATCTACATGGACTGTTTCAGCCACAATCATCCATTTACTGCTTTCTGGGTTTGCATTAGGGTTGTCAATTCATCTATAGTCAAAGAAGTCCTGGGTGTGCTGGCACACTCAGGAGGCAGAGGCAGACGGATCTCTGTGAGTTTAAGGCCAGCCTGGTCTACATACTAAGTTCTAGAACAGCCAGATTAGATCTTATCTCAAACAACAAGCAAGCAAACAAAACAACCTATAGAAAGGGGTGTGTTTGTGAGGAGATAAGCCATGAGGTGCATGTGGAGGTCAGAGCACAATTTGGGGATCCATTTCTCTCCTACCATGTAAGTTCCAGCTCGGATTGTCAGACTCGGCAACAAGTGATTTGACCTCACTGTCTACCTCCCATCCCACCCTCCTAACTCAAATTCTGTTTTTTGTTGTTGCTGTTGTGGTTTTAGAGACAGGGTCTTTTCCCGTAGTCCTGGCTGGCCTGTAACTCACTATGTAGACCAGGCTGGTCTTTTTTTTTTTTTAATCTTTTCTATTTTTCGGAGCTGGGGACCGAACCCAGGGCCTTGCGCTTGCTAGGCAAGCGCTCTACCACTGAGCTAAATCCCCAACCCCCAGGCTGGTCTTAAATTCAAAGAAGCCTGACTCTGACTCCCAAATGTTGGGATTAAAATCATGCACCACCATGCCTCACACAAATTTAAAATATTTTCTGAATTTACTTTAAAAAAAACCATTTTTATTATTTTTATGCGTATGGGTGTTTTGTATGCATGTGTGTCTTCGTGCAATGCCCACTGAGGCCAGAAAAAGATGTCAGCTCTCCTGGGACTGGAAATACAGACAGTTGTGAGCGGCCATGGGGGTGCTGGGAAACACACCTGGGTCCTCTGGAAGAGCAAACGGTGCTCTTAACCACTGAGCCAGCTCTCCAGCCCCTCCCGTATTCTTCTTTGGAGTATCCTTGTGTGAGGTTTAAAGACTCTGGTTACTGAAGGACACGGTGGGAGTGATTCTCTGTCTGACTCACAGACTATGTCATGCGATCATTTCACTGCACATGTGCCTTACCAAGATGCACCTGATTTTAATCATGTGGACATCAAATTATGTCACAGACATAAAGTAATAAATAGGGGAGTCTCCCTAACACACAGTTTTGTTTTACTATGCAAGTTCCAAAAATCAGCCTAGTCCATGTATGACTCTCCATTCTTTAATACTAGGTACATTGGGAATGTATTTAATAGACTTTGCCTTAAGTTTGATGACTGCCAAGGGAAGGGGAAAACATCCTCTTGTTCATAGAGGGGTATACTGTAGTCTGATGCAGGTTGGGGTCCAAGGCTGCACTGTTTGAGGAGAGATTTGTTTGTAATCGTGGGAGGCAAAGGAGAAGAGCTGCCTAGTGCATCCTTAGCAGAAATGGGGAGGCTGTACCCAAGCCAAGGAGAAGCCTGCATCAGGAGTATTCAAGAGACTAGTAAAGGCCCAATGAGACAGCCCAGCAGACAAAAGCACACGCCACACCAGGCTGATAACCTGAGTGGATCCCTGGAGCCCACCGAAAGGTGGAAACGACACCGTCTAAGGATGCAGGAACAGGTGAATTTTCTCCACCAGTTAAAGAATTAAGAGGCAGGGAAAATTTAAAGTCATACAAAAATAAAAGTCTATTCAAAGAGGATGATTTTATTAGAGCTTAAAAAAGAAAAACCCCAGTCGACACCTCTGTCTCCTGCGTGGGATACGTGTCAGCCCGGAGATCTCCGTAATAGGTTTCCGTAATAAACCTCGTCTTTGCTTATTACATCCAAAAAAAAAAACCCAAGACAAGCAAGCTGTGAGTCTCTACAGCTGTCTAGAGGAAGAGGAGAGAAAGAACGAAAAGCCATGTCACTTAAGCTGGTATGGCAGTCAGCCACGTGGTGAGGGGTGAGGGGTTAGGCTTTAGGGAGGATGCATGGAAACCCAAAGTACCAGAAAATGGCCTCACAGTGGCTTGTGGAAACAGCTCTAAGGCAGAAATTCTGGGAGGGAGAAGTGCAGCAAATCGTTAAAGGAATAATTACTCGGCCTATCTCTTTAGCTCAGCTCAAAGTGAACCCACCTCCCCGAGGAGGGGTCCCTTGGCCAGGTGATTGGCCTGCCTGACTGGATTAATTCTTCCATGTTTTAGGGAGCTTGGAATGTTAGGTCTCCACCTAAGCCAGAGATTTGATGCTCTTGACCAGAAAGAATTGGGTTATGGATGCTCTGTCTTTCCTCCCTCTAAAGACAGAACCCTGAAAATAGATGAGCTGAAATTGGCAAATAGGTATAAATAAGTAAGAAGGCCCAGTCCCAAAGCAGTTCACCAGGAGGAACCATGGGGCTTCAGTCCCCACCCTCACCTACAGCTTCCAGGCAGAGTGCTCAGTCAAGAGAACAACCCCACACTCCCTTCTCACATTCCTGCTAGGAGAACAAGGAAGGCCTCTGTGAAGCAACTGTTTGGGGGCCCCTAAGCTGCCTGCCCGGTAACTATCTTCTGTTCTCATCAGCAGGACAGAATCCACTCCATAATGCTTTCCTCTGACTTCCATGTGCACAGTATCACACCCTGGACAGTGCTGCACTCACACACACCATAAAATAACAGTTCAAAGAAAGCAATAAGAATGCTACTTCCAGGGGTTGGGGATTTAGCTCAGTGGTAGAGCGCTTGCCTAGCAAGCGCAAGGCCCTGGGTTCGGTCCCCAGCTCTGAAAAAAAAAGAAAAAAAGAAAAAAAGAATGCTACTTCCAGAGAGAAAAGGAATGGGCCAAAGATGGGATGCTCAAGTTTTTGTTTGTTCTTGAGCAATCGAATGTATTATCAATATTTTTAAATAAAATCCTCAACAGACTGGTGTAGAAGCTGTTAAAATGGGAAGGGCTGTCTAGAGCCTCATCTATTAAAGATATTTTCACTGATCTTTGGGCTTCTGAGCCTTATTTCCTACCAAGCAATGCTTCGCATCCTACACGGAGGTCAATAACAAAGACTCAAGGTTTCCTTATTCTGGAGAGGGGAGGCTGAGGAAAGCCGTTGTACTTTTAGCTGTAAAATACTTTATTACACCCATTCCCTTGCCTCTCAAGAGATCAATGACAATCTCAAAATATCTAAAGAAGTCATTTCAACCAGAGTAGAAACAAGAGGAGTGTGAGTTTGTGTGTTTTCATTTTTATACCTTTACAGGCCTTGAATTCTACATGCAGCTGAAAATAATTTTGAACTCCTGATCCTCCTGCCTCGGATTTTCCCAAGGTTGAGACTATAGGTATAGATGCTGTTCTGTGATTGGTTCTTGACTTCTCATTAGGGAAGTCCCAGAATGCAGCTCTTTCCAATTGTGGGAGGGGCTAAGCTAGAATGTCTGAACAGGTAGAGGGAAGTCAGATGTGGTAGGAATGACTAAAAGTGAGGACAGGGCGCTGAGTGGTATGCTATATAATTAAGTGTGCAATCACTTTTATTTTGATTGCTGGGGTTGAACCAAAGTCTCATGGGTACTAAGTGGATGCCTCTTCACATTGTGCTGTACTCCCTGCCCAGAGAATATGCCTCATGATGACATTGAAGCATGGTGAGGAACACTGTTTTCATTTTCAGGTGATAAAAGACACAGCAAGGAACACAGGCAATGTGTTCAAAGCCCCTTTCCTGGACTTTGGGCGCTACATATTATAACAGAAGCGGAGAGGGGATTAAGGGTAAGAGACTGGCTCCTGTCAGTCTTCTTCTGAACACAAAAGACAAATCTCACCTCAAAGGCACTAAGTTTATTCTAAGCTAATGCTAAAAACCATGTCCTGGGACCTGAGCAAAATTCAGGTTGCTCTTAATGGCACACTCCACTGTGGAATCGCTACAGGATATGTCCTTAGTCACAAAATCAGAGTCATAAATCACTGTGTTTACCAAAGACCTTGGTACCAACAATGGGTGGGAGAGTCACTGCAAAACAGGGAAATCTCTGCCGTGGTTTCAGATGCTATCTGATGACATTCTTAGAGTCTTGGTTAGTTAGTTGTCTGCTAAATGAATAAATTCCAGATGGGTGTGGTGGTATACACTTAGAGCAGAAGCACTCGGGAGGGAGAGGCGGGCAGGCAGATCTCTTTGAGTTCAAAGCCAAAAAGTTCCAGGACAGCCAGGGCTACATAGAGATCCTTTTTTTTTTTTTTAAATTTTTTTTTTTTTCCGGAGCTGGGGACTGAACCCAGGGCCTTGCGCTTCCTAGGCAAGCGCTCTACCACTGAGCTAAATCCCCAACCCCTACATCCTGTCTCTGGTTAATGAACTAAATAAAAATAAATTTTCTTACCTGATGGTCAAGAATACTGGGTCAGTTACGTGTGTTGGATATAAACGGCTACTTAAAGGAACTAAAGGTACTCAAATATAAATTTGGCTGTGAATCTGCAACAGTCCAACACCCACAATCAGAAAGTTCTAATTAGTCTGCAGAGTCTTCACACGCGTGACTTTTTCAGGGAACCCCAAACACCATTCTTCCCTTCCTGTCCTGTTTACCCCAACGAGTAAAAGTTCTTACAGAATCTGAGGGCATAGAATCCCGGGCAACCTCTTTCGCTTAAGGAGGAACCAAAACAGATTACATAATAACAAAGCGAATCTTACTGTTTTAATTCAGTAGTGATTCTAAAACAAAAGTTTCTTTACAGACTTTCGCACATCCAGATCTGTTTGGAAAGTTTATTCTTCCACATTAGGAGTACTTGCTTTCCCACAAAGGTAGTCTTGTGCCGTTAAAGATTACAAATCACAAAATTAATACGAGGAGATAATATCTTATGGACTCCTACACAAGAAACAAGTAGCAAGCGCCGAGTGCCAGGTCTGGCTACCACCTCTCCGCTGATTGGCTTGTATGGCTGCAAGAGCAGCAAGGCCTTCGGCTGGCTTCCGAACACGATTGGCTACTGAAGCCCCACCCCCCTCCCTGATTGGACAAAGTGATAAAGCTAGGATTGGCTGGTGGAGCGTAAGCTGTAGAAGCCAGAGCTCCTGGTACACAGCGGAGATGGCGACTGCAATCCGGCTGCTGGGGCGGCGAGTTTCCAGTTGGAGACTGCGGCCTTTACCATCGCCCCTTGCTGTCCCGCAGCGGGCCCACTCGATGTTGCCTGTGGATGATGATATCAACGGGCTAAACGAGGAGCAGAAGCAGGTAGGGAGGCCGGTCCCAGGACCTCATATCCGAGGTCTTACCCAAGCGACTTGTGCCTGCCCAGCCTCGGAAATGTTTCTTGGAAGCTGGGGAGAGACACTGTGCACCCTTCTCCCTACTAATATTTATTACCCAGGCCTCTGATTTCATTGTTATCTCTAACGAGGGAAGATTTGTGACAGCAAAGTAGAGGGATTCCTGGCTTTAAACTCCAGCTAGGAGGAGATTAAAAGAGTAAGGACCAAACCTGGAAGACTGGTGGTGTTTGGGGTGGGCAGATTGGCTGGCCCTACTTCTAGTGGCTATCATGAGTCTGCGTCCACTCTAACCTGTTCTCCATATGTATCTATCTCTTTCCTGGGGAATGTATAGCTTTGGGTGGCCTGGACCTACCCTGCCTTATAGACCAGGCTAGCCATGAACTCTAGTAAAACTCTCGCTTCTGCCTCAAGAGTGAGGGGATTAAAGGCGAGGGCCACCATATCTGGCTTTAAACTGTGGGTCTCAATTTATGGTTGATCCATAACTACCAAGGCATTTGCTTTTTCAGTGGAAGACTCTAAAGAATTCTGAAATGCAATCTTAAGTTTGTATTCTTCCCCTCTTCAGGGCCTAACACACAAAGATGAAGAAGAGCTTGGTTAACACAGGTTGCATACTCTTGTTGCTGGGTTTAACTCTTCTCTAATGGAAGCCAATGAGGAATTCCCAGGGATGCCGTGGGTCCTGCTATATTTATATTAAGCAACTGCTGTAGATTGCCTAACAGAATTGCTAAGGAGTGAGGCTTCACACACAGTGTATCTGAGTCAGATGCTACCAAGGGCAAGTATTGCTATGAATGTTAACCTCAGTGGAGGAAGAGTGTGGAAACCCCGGGCATCTTCTGTTAGAATCTTCTGGAATTCTAAGGTTCCAGTTTGTTATCCCACTAGGCTGTTGTCTGTTTCCTGAGCTATTATTCCTTTCTCTGTGTCCTGGGAAACTTACTTTTAGAAGGTAACTTTCCCACAGTCCTGTTTTTTAAGCATCTGAAACATGGCATTCATGGGGAGTATCATTTTTGTCCCTGTTCCATCCTATATGAACAAAGGAATTGGATGTTTGCTAGTTAACTCACTTACCTTTGTAACTTAGTTTTAGATTACTTGTTTCATGTGTATGAGTGTTTTGCCAAAATGTATGTATGTATGCCTGGTGCCTGCAGAGGTTAGAAGAGGGTGTCCTACCCCTGGAATTGGAGTTAGGGATGGTTGTGAGCCTCCGTGAGGGTTGGGAATTGAACCTAGGTCATCTCATCAGCAAAAGCAGCATGTCTGAGGTAGGCTTGTTATTGCCGAGATGGAACGCCATGACCAAAAGCAACTCTGGGAGGAAAGAATTTCTTTCTTTTTTTAAAGATTTATTTATTTTATGTATATGAGTACACTGACGCTTTCTTCAGACACACCAGAAGAGGACATTGGATCCCATTACAGATGGTTGGGAGCCTCCGTGTGGTTGCTGGGAATTGAACTCAGAACCTTGAAGAGCAGTCAGTGCTCTTAACTGATGAACCATCTCTCCAGCACCGAGGAAAGGATTTCTTTGGCTCATACTTCTACCTCTTAGTCCATCACTAAAGAAGTCAAGCCAAGAACTCAAACAGGACAGGAAACTGGAGGCAGAAACTGAGGCAGAGGCCATGAAGGAGTGCTGTTTGCTAGCTTGCTCCTCATGGCTTGCTCTGCATGCTTTCTTATAGAACCCAGGGCCATCAGCCCAGGGATAGCACACCACAATGAGCTGTGCCCTCTACCATCAATTACTAATTGAGAAAATGCCCTACAGACTTGTGTATAGCCAATCTTATGGAGGCATTTTCTTTTTCTTTTTCTTTTTTTAAATTCTTTTTTTCAGAGCTGGGGACCGAACACAGGGCCTTGCGCTTGCTAGGCAAGCGCTCTACCACTGAGCTAAATCCCCAACCCCTGGAGGCATTTTCTTAATTGAGGCTTCCTCCTCTCTGATGACTCTAGCTTCTGTCAAGTTGACTAGCCAGCACAACTGACCCCTTGTCAATTTGACACACAAAACACATTACTGTTAAGTCACAACCTTCCTTTTTGATCCCCAAGATCATGCATTAATAAAGACATCACAGTATAAAATGTTTTACAAACTTAAAAAGACTTACAGCCTTACAAATTCAAACACATTAAAAATTGTCTCTTTAAAAACATCCAGTTTGGGGGCTGGAGAGATGGTTCAGCAGTTAAGAGCACAGACCACTTTTCTAGAGGTCCTGAGTTCAATTCCCAGCAACCCCATGGTGGCTTACAACCATCTGCAATGGGATCTGAAGCACAATTCTGGTGTGCATGAATACAGCAACAGTGTACTCACATACATGAAATAAAATTTCTTTTTAAAAGTTTAACAATTTTTTTAATCCAGTCTCTTTTAAAAACTTGTTTTTAAAAAGTCTATAAAGTCTTCCTGGCCAATGGTGGCGCGCACCTTTAATCCCAGTGCTCAGAAGGCAGAGGCAGGCAGATCTCTCAGTTCAAGGCCAGTCTGGTCTACAGAGTTCCAGGACATATATTGAAAAACAAAACAAAAACAAACAAACAAAAAAAGTAACAAAAAAAAAGTTTAAAGTGAGTTAAACACTTTGTTACTTCAAGAGTAAAGAACCAGGGCACAGTCACAATCAAATCAAACCCACACTCCAACAGAGTAAATAACCCAAATGTCCAATATCTGGGATTCACTCATACCCTTCTGGGCTCCTCCAAGGGGCTTGGGTCACTTCTCCAGCTCTGCCCTTTGCAGCACCCACAACTTGTCTTCTAAGCTCTGACAAGCTCCACTTCCTGCTGCCGCTGTTCTTGGTGGTCATCCTGTGGTACTGGTTTCTCTAAAATACTGGGGTCTCTTGCAACTGAGCTGGGCTTCCACCAATAGCCATCTATAGCTCTCCTCATGGTGCACAGCCTCAGCCTTTCAATCCTGGGGGGTTAAGTGTAATCCATGACCCTTCAACAAGAGCCTCTCTTGGCTTCTCACAATGTCAAGGTTCTGCTGCTCTCTAGGACCCCTTCATACCTCTAAAACCAGCAGAGCCTGGGAGACTGTACCACAGCTTCTGAGTGCTAACTGAGGAAACAGCTCCCAGAAGAATTTGCCTCCGTGATGCTGGTCTCTTCCCACACAACACTAACTTCTCAGCTCCAGCATCAATTCTCGTGGCAAAGCAAAGGTTTCACTTTAGCGGTTCCAGTCTTGTTAATCACAGCGGGTTTTTTAGCCCCAGCTAATCAGAACCACAGATTCTTAACTCAAAAGTGAAATGGCCTCAGTAGAGTCTTCAAATGACTCTCAAACCTCCTAGAACTTCACAAGCCAGACCCCTATCCTCTGCATTTTGTTTTATCTTCCAAGATCCCATGGAATAGCTCACCAACCTTTGAAAACTCACCAACTTCTAGTTCAAAGTCCCAGAGTCCTTCCATAATCCTCCCAAAACAACACGGTCACATCTATCACGCACACTATCCCGGCACCAATTTCTGTCCTAGTTAGAATTGTAATTGCTTTGATAAAACACCACGACCAGAAATAACCTGAGGAGGAAAGGGTTTATTTGGCTTACAGTTCCACATCTTAGTCCATCGTTGAAGGAAGTCAGGACAGGAATTGAAACAGGGCAGGAACCTGTAGTCAGGAGCTGATGCAGAGGCCACGGAAGGGTACTACTGCTCACTGGCTTGCTCCTCATGCCTTGCTCAGCCTGCTTTCTTACAAAAGCCTGGATTACCAGGCCATGGATGGCCCCACCCATCACTAATTAAGAAAGTGCCTAGAGGCTGGAGAGACAGCTCAGCTGCTAAGAGCACTGACTGCTCTTTCAGAGGTCACGAGTTCAATTCTCATCAACCACATGGTGGCTCACAACCATCTGTAATGGGATCTGATGCCCTCTTCTGGTGTGCCTGAAGACAGCTACAGTGTACTTATATACATAAAATAAATTAATCTTTAAAAAAAGAGAAAGTACCTAATTAAATCACTTAAGAAAAATACAGGTTCCAGCTGGCTCTTATGGAGGCATTTTCTCAATTGAGGCTCCGCCTCTGATGGCCCTAGCTTGTATCAAATCAATATAAAACTAGCTAGCGCATGCTCTTACCCACTGAACCATTGGTTCACCCTCTCACTTTCCCTTCTAAATCAATGTTGTTTCAGTGCTTTAGCCTGAATACTTAAAAGAAGGTTGCCTTCATTTATAGTAGGTGTTCATACGGTTCTTTCTTTTGAGACAGGATGTTGCTGAGTGGCCAGGCTGGCCTAGAAGTTTTAACAATCTTCCTGCCCAGCTTCCTGGTTGCTGGAATTATATATGCAAACCCCTAAATCCAGTTTTATAATGTACCCGCCCCCAAAACACACACCATTTTTGTCTATTCATTGTCTATGGTGTTAGGTTGCACACGGGCTTTTCCATGTACTTTGAACATTTGTACATTGTTGTTTGAACACAACAATAATGTGTGTGTGTGTCTCTCTCTCTCAGACAGTATCTCACTAGGTACACTGACTGGACTTACACAATCCATCTGCCTGCGTACCACTATAACTAGCTTTCATAGTGTTCTTTTTTTTTTTTTTTAAAGTTTTATCTTTGTTTTTTTTTTAAGATTTTTTTTTTTTTTTTATTATATATAAGTACACTGTAACTGTCTTCAGACACACCAGAAGAGGGCATCGAATCTCATTACAGATGGTTGTGAGCCAACATGTGGTTGGCGGGATTTGAACTCAGGACCTTTGGAAGAGCAGTCAGTGCTCTTAACCACTGAGCCATCTCTCCAGCCCCATAGTGTTCTTTTTTTAACAGATTTTTTTTAAAACTGTATTATTGTTGTACGAATCTGTGTGTCTACGTGGAGGTCAGAGGACAACTTTGTAGAGTCTTTTTCCTCCTTCCACCTTTACCTGGGTTCAGGGGGAACCAAACTCAGGTCTTCAGGCTTATAAGGTGAGCGTTTAACCCGCTGAGCCACCTCACCCAGCCCTTCTGTGGTGATCTTATGTGGCAGTTCACTAAGAAGGCCATGATGGCATGGCAAACTCTGGCTTCAAATGGGAAGAGGTTAAATATTCAGTTGTGTTCTTGTAGCCAAAGGAAAGGTGGAAAAAGGGAAAGGAGGGGGGTGCTTATGAATGGAGTTGACCCGGAGCTCTGGCTGCCGGAAGGGGCTTGTGTCACTTAGAGGCCGCGGGAAGTCATTAGGACTGTAATTCTCCTGTTGCCTCATCATATTACTAAACCTCTTCAAGGGAGACTGGCAAGATGAACCAGTGGCCAAAGGCACTTGCCATTAAATCCGCTGGCCTGAGTTTGATTCTAGGACCCATGTGGTAGCAAGAGAGAACCGATTCCCAGAAGGTGGCCTCCATATATGCTCAATGGCAGCCCCCCATACACACACAAAATAAATACACGATTATGATTTTTAAAATGAACAACAACAAGAAAAGAAACTCCAAACTCTGTGGCTGTTTGGTTGGCAGAGAGGGCTGCGTTGGAGACCTGAGACTCTAATACTCGGGCCTAGATATTTAATGTTCCTGCCAGGAGAATGTCTAACCTCACCGAGTAATCTCTTTTAGTCAAAGTCTGAAGAGATTGACAAGAGTCCAGAATTGAAGGGGAGTGCCTTGGAGAGCAGTGAGTGGGTTCTGGAAAGACACAGAAGAAAGCTGGAGGACAAGCCATGCCGGCTGGCTTAGGGGCATGTGTGTTATGAAGGCATGGAGTAATTTTATGTAGGGCTTCATTCATCTTAATGCTTGAGGGATTGGGATACAGGAGTTCAAGTTCATCTTGGACAAAACTCAATCATAAGATCGATAAAATGCTAATGTCTTAATCATTTCCATGATGTCTAAACCAAGAATCTTAAGAGGAGACAATCATTGTCCTAGTTAGGGTTTCTACAGCTATGATGAATACCGTGACCAAAAGCAAGTTGGGGAAGAAAGGATTTATTTGCCTTACAGTTCCATCTTGACAAAGTCAGGGCAGGAACCTGGAGGCAGGAACTGATGCAGAGGCCATGAGTGATTTTGCTTACATGGAGGGATGCTGCTTACTGGTTTGCTCCTCATGGCTTGCTCATTCTGCTTTCCTATAGAACCCATGAGTACTCCCCACCCTGGGCTAACCCCACCCACAATAGACTGGGCTCTCTCCCACAGATCACTAATTAAGAAAATTCCCTACAGTCTTGTCTACAATCCTTATAGAAGTATTTTCTTGTTGAGATTTCCTCCTCTCTGATGACTCTAGCTTGTATCAAGTTGATATAAAACTTGCCTGCACAATCACCTCTAAGGAAACATAATTTAGGGGGGGCCCCTTGGCCTCAACCTGATGATGTGTGGTGAAATTACCTGTGGCCTAGCTCCCAGAATATGCTTTTTCAATCACAGACATTGCTCTCAGTGGCAACCATGTCTTGGTTTCAGTAGTCTCTCTCTCTCTCCCTCTAGCTTCGTCATACGATATCTAAGTTCGTTCAAGAGAACCTGGCCCCCAAGGCCCAAGAGATTGATCAAAGCAATGACTTCAAGAACCTGAGAGTGAGTTGCAAGGGTGAGGGTGGAAGTGAAGGCCTCTAGGACACTGCTGCCTGCAGTTTTGCCTAGAAAGAAGGCCACTGCCTCCTGGTGACAGGGCCTTGTGAATAAAAGTATAGCCCCTTTCTCTGAATGGTCTTGTTCTGGCCACAAGTGACTAACTGCCTTCTCATAACTCACCCCACTGTTCTGTTGGCAGGAGTTCTGGAAGCAGCTGGGAAGCCTGGGAGTACTGGGCATCACAGCCCCCGGTGAGTTTGGCTTCTTTCCCTAAAGAGAACTATCTCTGTGGCCCAAACAGGCAGGCAGGAAGTGCGCCAGCATGGTGGCACACTCCTGTAATCCCAGCAACACTCAGGGGGGGATGGAATGGGAGGACTGCACTAAGTTCAAGGCCACCCTGTGCTATACAGTAAGTTCCAGGCCAGCCTAGGCCTCAAAATGAGACCCTAATTCAGAAAAACAAAAGCAAGGGGCTGGAGAGAAGGCTCAGGCTAAGCTTGCTGTGTAACATGAGGGACAGAGCTCAGGTCTCAGCACTGGGATAAAAGCCAGGTCTATCCCACCAGCACCTGTAATCCCAACACCGAGTGGGGCTGAGGCTGGGTGCTTGCTGGGGCTCACTAACTACTAGTCTAGACAAAAGACACAAGTTCCAGGTTCATTGAGAAGAACAGGGTAGAGACTGAACAGAAGATGCCCAGGATCTTCCCCTGGCCTCCATGCTGCCCATAGTGTTTGCATTCACATACACATATGTGTATCATACACACACACACACACACACACACACACACACACACAGAGGGAAAGGAGGTGGGGAGGGAGGGAGAGAGGGAGAGGGAAAGGGAGAAGTCAAACAGGAAGAGAAGGGAAAATATCATTCCTAAAGAGCTTCCTCACCCTCGAATCTGAGGCAGTACCCATTGACTGTGAGACCAGAGCAGACATTCTTACATCATTAGTGATGGCTGAAGGCAGGGTCTCTCAGACCTCTGCTTCCTGTGGAATCTGCATGCTCTCCGGAGTCCTGTAGATGTCTTGGGGGGATTTAGAAAATTTTAAGTCAAACAACTGCCCCAGTAGATCAGTTTTCCCTCAAAGTTTCCTAAGCTCTGTTGCACTAGTGGCCTGTAAACAGGAATCATTAGGAAAAGCAGGTCCCAGAGGGACACGGCCTAAGTAAGTCCCCTTCTTACAGCTTGTCCAGGGCTCATTTGGGGTCAGAAATGGGACTAAGAAGGGTGTCTGGGGGTTGGGGATTTAGCTCAGTGGTAGAGCGCTTGCCTAGCAAGCGCAAGGCCCTGGGTTCGGTCCCCAGCTCCGAAAAAAAAAAAAAAAAAAGAAGGGTGTCTGGATCCTCAGATATGTGGTCATATGATGTGTTTTAATAGGTTCTTGGGGCTGCCCAACACCCTCTGTGGGTGCTATGACTTGTTTGAGGTGGGGAAAGGCAGGAGCTGCTATGTTCTGTTCTGTGCCTCCTAGAAAAGACCCTGCCTGGGTTGTACCAGTGCATGAGCACTGGCCTCCTCATCCAGCCACACTCCCGAGGCATGAGAGCAAAACCATTCGTTTTTATCCTTTTATTCTTTCCTAAATTGCTTCTAATCCCATACTTAGAAGGGTAAGGCAGGGAGATTGGGGCCAAAGCCAACCTAAACAATAGAGTTAAGCCCTCGGATCAAAAAATTGGTTGTGGTGGCCATGTGGCTGGAGAAATGGCTCCATGGGTGAAGAGCACTTGTTGCTCTCGCAGAGGATCCACCTTCAGTTCGCAGCATTCATTTGGAGGTTCACAGCCATCCCCTGACTCCAGTTCCCGGAGATCGGACAAGCAAGGGCACCAGGCTTGCACCAGGCTTGCACATGGCTACACACAGGCTTGCACATGGCTACACACAGGCTTGCACATGGCTACACACAGGCTTGCACATGACTACACACAGGCTTGCACATGACTACACACAGGCTTGCACACACCTACACACAGGTGAGCACTCATTCGAACAAAATAAATCTAAACAACTTTAAGGGAAAACAAGCTAACAACTATTTGTCTAAAACATGTCCTATTTATAATAGTGAATGGTAGATAGGGGCTTCGGTGGATGTGGGCAGGTGTATATACATTATATTGCCATTTTTCTAAGAGATATCACTGGATTTGGCATCTGGGATGGGTCTGGAAACCAGAGATGCTGGTGATGGTTTGACTGGTGTTTGTATATTTCACCTTGTATCCTCCTGGGGTACATAGGTCCTGGGGTTTGAGTTGGCCTTGGAAAGTACAATGATTCATGTAGACCATGTCAATGTGAGGGACTCTGGGGTAGAGACTATTGGGAACCGCCAAACAAGATTTTCTTTGAGGGTTTATGATCCACGCAACATAATGTGCTTCTGAATTACAATATATTTAATGGAACAAATGGTTAAAATCAGTGGGCGAAACTAGGCGGTGTGGCAAACACCTGTAACACCAGTTCCTGGGGGAAAGACGTAGGAAGGTTGTAGTTCAAGGCCAGCAGAAGTACATGAGACCCTGAGGGAGAGATTGAGGATATATAGGTCATTTGCTAGAATGTTCAAGTGTCCCCAACATGGCAGAAAGTAGTGCCTGAAATCCCAATACTCAGACATAAGGCAGAAAGAACAGAAGTTTGAGAAGAAACATGAAAGCAAGAAAAGAAAAAGAGAAATAAAGAAAGGAATCTGGGGTCAGAGTGTAGCTTGTGGAATGTATGCTTGGTGTGAAGCCTTAGGTTTGATCCCCAGAACCTAAAAAAAAAAATAAGAAAGAAACCTGATAAAAGCCTTTCAAGTGGACACTTTAAAAAGTGGTGATGCACGCCTTTAATCCCAGCACTATGGGAGGCAGAGACGGCCAGATATCTGAGCCTAGTCTACAGAGTGAGTTCCAGGATAGCCAGAGCCACACAGAGAAACCCTGTCTCAAAAAACAAAAGAAAGGGCTGGAGAGATGGCCCAGTGGTTCAGAGCGCTGGCTGTTCTTCCAGAGGCCCTGAGTTCAATTCCCAGCAACCACATGGTGGCTCACAACCATCTGCAATGGGATCTGATGCCCTCTTCTGGTGTGTCTGAAGACAGCTACAGTGTACTCATATACATAAAATAAATAAATAAATAATTCTTTAAAAGCGAGAGAGAGAGAGAGAGAGAGAGAGAGAGAGAGAAAGGAAAAATGGAGGGAGAAAAGGAAAGAAGGAAGCAAGCAAGCAAGCAAGCCAGGGCTATTGTTTTTTTTGTTTTTGTTTTTGTTTTTTCCTATTTTTACAGAGCTGGGGACTGAACCCAGGGCCTTGTGCTTCCTAGGCAAGCGCTCTACCACTGAGCTAAATCCCCAACCCCAGGGCTATTGTTTGTACTGGAGATTGAACCTACGGCCAGACTAGTCCTAACACTGAACTACATCTCCCTATGCCCCCACCCTTTTCCTGTTATTTTTCTTGAGACCGGGCCTCACTAAGTTGCCCTAGCTGGCCTTGAAGTCACCCAGTAGGCAGGTAAGACTTGATGGCCCACCTGAAGGACACGTTTTGAAGACTCTGCTTCCCAGAGTCCCTTCTGAGAGCTGGAGCTGTGTCTCCCTAGCCTAGAGCACTGGGCAGAAGAGCATTTCACACAGGCAGTGGAGCTAAGGGACAGATTTTCTTGGAACAGTTGTCAGAGAAAACATTTTTTCTTTTCCGTTTTCTTTTCTTTATGTTTCCTTTCCTTCTTAATTTTTGAGATAGGGCCTCAGATAGCCCAGGCCAGCACTGAGTTTGCTATGTAGTCAAAGATACCATTGAACGCATGCTCCTCCCACCTCCACTTTCCAAAGTCTGGGGTTACAGGTGTGTGCTACTGGGCCTGCCCTGTACGTGTCTCTGTGTATATGTGTGTGTGCATGCACGTATGTGTTCATGCATGCCTGTGTATGTATGCTGCATCTATATGCATCTTTTTCACTTTGTTCCCAAGGCTATGCAATAAAATCTCACCTTTGGGCCACAGAGTTGGCTCAGTTGTTAAGAGTACTTCCCTGGTCTTCCAGAGGACCCAAGTTCAGTCCTTGCTATTCACCTGGGGTGGATCACAGCCACTGTAACTTAGGTTCTAGGGCAGTGGTTCTCAACCTCCCTAATGCTGCAACCCTATTATATAGTTCCTCATGCTGTGAGAACCCCCAACCATAAAATTATCTTTGTTGCTACTTTGTAACTGTAATTTTGCTACTGTTATGAATCGTAATGTAAATATTTTTCAAGATAGAGGTTTGCCAAAAGGGTCCTGACCCACAGATTGAGAACTGCTGCTCTAGGGGATCCAGGAGGGTTGGTTCTCTGAGGGCACCCATACACTTGCCATAAATACACACACAGATAAGTGAAAAAGACAGATTAGACTTCATAAAAGTCTCATCTTCTTGCGGCCTCTGCACATGCACAGTCTGTAACTGGTTTTTTGGTGCTCTGAACGTAGCCCCCTTCCCGCCCACTCCCCTGTGTTCCCTTGCCTTCTTCCTTCATTCATCTGCTTCTGCCTTCTGTAACTTCTAGAAGAATGGGTGCTCAGGATTTTGCATGTCCTCACTGAAGATGTCTGGGATAAAGGCAGTGTTGGGGATGACGGTCCTCTGGACTGCACTTTGCCCACTGGCAGCAGCAGAACCAGCTGGGCGACCTAAGCAGAGCCCCTGGCACCCGCCTTCCACCCTTGCGTATAAGATTCCTGTCTGGGTTCCAGTGTAACCTGACTGCTTTCTGCTTCCCCCACTGTCTCACTCCCAGCTCAGTATGGTGGCTCTGGCCTGGGCTACCTAGAGCATGTGTTGGTGATGGAAGAGATATCCCGGGCTTCAGCAGCTGTGGGGCTCAGCTACGGCGCTCACTCCAACCTCTGCATCAACCAGATTGTCCGCAATGGGAATGAGGCACAGAAAGAGAAATATCTTCCCAAGGTGAGGAGACAGGGATGGAGAAGCTCACGTGGACTCAACACAACACGCTATGACAAGTTCTCCCCTTGGTGAGGGCCAAGCAGATTCCCCCTCTTGGCTTACTGCCACAAGCTACATATAACTAGAAAGGGGACTGATACCGCTTTAAAATACGTAAGTCAAAAAATGTGAATAATTGAAGGGCTGTAGAGATGGCTCATTGGGTAAGAACATTGACTGCTCTTCCCAGAGGACCCAAGTTCAGTGCCCAGCACATATACATGGTGGCTCACAGCCCTCTATGATCCCCCGTGATCTCATCCCCTCTTCCGGCCACTTTAAGCACTGCACACACATGCAGGTGAAACAAGGTGGAAAGCGATAGAGGAAGATAATCAGCATCGACCCCCTACTCTCCACATGCATGAGTACATATGTGCCTGTGTGCCTCCCTCAAAGGCACACGTGCACATACAAACATACCAAAAGAAAGAAAAGAAAGAAAGAGAGAAAAGAGAAAGAAAGAAAGAAAGAAAGAAAGAAAGAAAGAAAGAAAGAAAGAAAGAAGGAAGGAAAGAGAGAGAGAAAGAGAGGGCAGAACTTAACTTGTGGGTTGGATGATTGACATTTGACAAGGACCTTAAAAAATTAAGTTTAATCCTAGCACTCAGGAGGCAGACGCAGGTAGATCTCTGAGTTTGATGCCAGCCTGGTCTACAGAGTGAATTCTAGGACAGCCAGGGCTACATAGAAGAAACTCTCTCTTGAAAAGAAAAGGGGGGGGGTGGAGAGATGGCTCGGTGGTTGAGAGCACCGATTGTTCTTCCAGAGGTCCTGGGTTCAGTTCCCAGCAGCCGCATGGTGGCTCACAACCATCTGTAATGGGATGCTCTCTTCTGGAGTGTCTGAAGAGAACTACAGTGTACTAACATATAAATAAAATAAATCTTTTAAAAAAGAGAGAGAGAGAGAAGGAAAGAAGGAAAGAAAGAAACAAAGAAAGAAAGGAGATGAGCCTCAGCCGTCAGCACGGTGACTTGTGACATATGTAGTTTCAGCTGCTTTGGAGGCAGAAGCTGGAGGATCTGGCAAGACCCTATCTCAAAAAACAACTAAGCCAGTGAGATGGCTTAGTGCGTAAATAAATAAATGTGCCTGATGAGCGGAGTTTGATACACATGATAGAAAAAGAACCAACTCCCACAAATTGTCCTCTGATAGACACACACAGTAGCCTATGTGCACACAGAGAACAAAAGTGTTTAAAATATAAAGGTGGAGGGGTAAAGGGAGGGCTCAATGGTTCAATTCCTTGCTTAGCATGTACGAGACCCTGGAGCCAGTCCCAAGCACTGCCAAAAAGTGGTGAAGCAGGAATAGATACTCGCTTTGCTCTGGGGGAGTTTGAATGTGGGCAAGAAGAGGCAGTCCCCAGGAGCTACTGCAGGGTACTTCCCAGTCCTAAGAAAACCGGTTTTGGTTTACCTTGTAGCTCATCAGTGGTGAGTTCATCGGAGCCCTGGCCATGAGTGAGCCCAACGCTGGCTCTGACGTTGTCTCCATGAGACTGAAAGCAGAGAAGAAAGGTAAGGCCACTTGGCATGAGGCATCTGGAAGACAGAAAAACAAACTCAGAGAATGGGAGTAGCAGTTGGGAGTTGGCTCCTCTGGGCTCCCGTACTAGTTCTTAGCAGGGTGGCGGCCGCCTGTGGACTGACTGCTGAACCAGGATAAGAGACTTCCACAAACAGCCAATTCCTGCCCTGCCCTTTAGGAGATCACTACGTTCTGAACGGCAACAAGTTCTGGATCACCAATGGCCCTGACGCTGATGTCCTAGTTGTCTATGCCAAGACAGACTTGACTGCTGTGCCTGCGTCTCGGGGCATCACAGCCTTCATTGTGGAAAAGGTGAGTGTGGTGGGTGTGGCCCAGAGAGACTCCACCTCTAACGAAGTGACAGAGGTGACTAACTCACCCCTTCCAGCTGGTCAAGGTACAGGGTTCTGAGCTCCGCTCCCAGGAGCTGGTGGGTAAGCAGAGACTGAAGAAGGCAGCCTGAAAGTCAAGTCTGGTGCTGGCCATGTTGCTCAGTGGTAGAGCAGACCCTGGGTTCAGTTTTCAGTTACAAGAAAAACAAACAAACAAAAGAACCAGAGAGGCTGGGTCAAGTTTAAAGACAGTAAAACTGTCCACAGAGTTGAGGAAGAGGAAAATGGAAAGGAAACGACGAGATATTTTTTTCCTGAGCTGAGCAGGAACTGTGGGGGAGACTGAGGAATGGGTGGGACTGCAAATGATAATTTGGACACTATACCTCTGATAAAGGTAAAGATAAGGTACATTAGGAGTTAAGTTAAAGCTCCAGGGTTCCATTTGAGGTTTACTTTTGTTGCAAACAAATCGAGCCACACAAGGTAACATGGATTTGTGATCTGAGCAGCACTTGGCAGGCAGACAGGGCATAAGTCTGAGGCTAGCCTGGTCTTCGTAGTGAGACCAAGGCTATATATAGAGCAAGACTCTGTCTCAGAAAATAAAAATAATAAGCAAAGTTTTCAGTATAGAGAGAAGAAAATCAGGAAGACTTTTTGTTGTTTTGTTTTCAATTGTTTTAAGATGGGGTCTCATCATGTAACTCTGGCTAGCCTAGAACTCATTGTATAGCCCAGACTTGCCCTCAACTAACAGAGGTCCGTTTGCCTCTGCCTCCCAAGTGCTGGGATTAAAGGCCGGTGCCCCACTCTGGAAAAAGTTTAAATAATATATATAACTTTAGGGTGTTGGCTTCACGCCATCTGCCTATGATGATGATGAAGGAAGCAGGTGCCACTTAGGCCTGGGGACCCAGCTGCAGGGTAATACTAGAGAGTTTAAGTACACAGTGCAAAGATTGGCAGCACAGATTAAGGGGTGGGGGAGTAGCTAAGAAAGGACCTGGAGGTAACAGGGAGCAGCAAGGGGTTGGGGATTTAGCTCAGTGGTAGAGCGCTTGCTAGCAAGCGCGAGGCCCTGGGTTCGGTCCCCAGCTCCGGGGAAAAAAAAGAAAAAAGAAAACAAAACAAAACAAAACAACCAGGGAGCAGCATGTCAGTGCCTCCCGGGGGCACTTGGCAACAGTGTATCTGAATCATTTGGGTCAAAGCTTCTAGGTTGGAGTTGGGATCCTTTACAGACAGGTGGTGAAGGAACGAGAGGCAGACTGGCATGGGCTGTGAGAGCATCTTAGCCCTGAGAGAGTGAGGAGAGCTGGGAACTGAATGTTTCATTGAGAAAATTGCTCCCCTGAGAACCGGGAGAAACAGGCTGGCCACAGAGGAGTTGAGAACAAGATTGCTTTGGTGGCAAGACTGGAGTTTTGCATCCAGAGTGAGAACTCAGGAGTGAGACGCCAGCACCCTGGGCCGGTAGCAAAGCCTGGAGGTAGAGTAAGCTTTCCCTTTATTAGGCTCCCTTGCGGCAAGTCTAACCAGGGCCTCCTTTGGTTTCCTGTGAAGGATATGCCTGGTTTCAGCACCTCCAAGAAGCTGGACAAGCTGGGCATGAGGGGCTCCAACACCTGTGAGCTAGTCTTTGAAGACTGCAAGGTTCCTGGTAAGTGTCCAGAGAATAAGGGAGTCCCTGCCCTGACAACTTTGCAAGTTGGAAAAACCCATCACACCATTACAGAGGTTCACGGCCATCATCTGCCCCATGATATGCAGTTGGATTGTGGGCCTGGAGCTGCTGGACAGCTGTCCTGGCCACAGACCCTGCTGCTGTCTGCTTGCCTGCCTAGGTGAAGGATGGGGTTTCTTCTGTGGGTCCCAGCCCTTCCTAGCCTCATCTACTGTCGCCCTTCAGACTTCTGTGCACTGATTATACAGCCCAGGTGGGAGTCTGACTCTGTCATAAATAACCTGACCACAGCAGGTTAAAGGAAAAGAAATTATCTTGACTCATGGTTTTAGGTGTCAAGCCTCTGGTCCTTTGGCGCCATTGTTTCTGTACCTATGGTGAGGCAGAGAACGAGGAGAAAGAGACTTGAGGGAGAACTGCTTATCTTATAGAAGTCAAGTAGCAGTGATAGAAGAGGCCAGAGTCCCTTTAGACTCTCAAGGACACATCCCGGTGGCCAGTTTCCCCTGGAGGTTCTTCCTCTGAAAGTTTCTGTTGTCTCCGTTAATGCTATCAAATTATGAATCCATCATCAGGTTAATCCATTGAGTAGTCAGCCTTCACAATCCAGTCACGTCCCAAACCCCACCTCGGAACACTGCTGCACCAAGAGCCAGGCCCTCAGCACACACTAGCTCACAGCAGAGCTTCCTGCCCAAGCCACACCACTCTGAATGACACTCGCTAATGAGGCTAAAAGCCCATCTGAATAAACTGACAGAAGCCAGACTCGATGAAGGAAAGGTAATTTGATTTTTGCAGGAATAGTTTCTCCCTGTGCTGTGTCTGAAAGCGTGACACCATGTAGCACTGCGAGAGAGCTGAGGGCGGAGAGCTGGTCATCAATTAGGATGGCTTTGTGCATCAGCCGTAAACCGTCCTGAAATAATATGCTGTGGACAGGAGTCTCTAGGAAGGGAGATCATTCAGACTCATCTTTGTAAAATGGAAAAAAAATTATCCACCAGCCTTAAAAGCAGTTAGGCTGTCAGGTTTCTATACCCAGTGTTCTGCCCACACCTCCCAAGTCCTTATTAGAGGGAGTAGGAGCTCAGTAGCTTCTGTCACTTGCACCCTAACTCATAGCTTTTGTGAATGTCGTTGAGAGGTGACCCTGCAGACAACCTCAGGCACTGAGTTCTCTGATTTCTACATTAGTAGACACTGAGTGTGGAAGGAAGCGAAGAGGGACAGGGTGACTTCTAAACCAATCAGATTTCCTTCTTCCTCATCCTAGGGGTCCAGGGCAAGAAAGGAAAGATCTGTAGTGTTGTGGATGGTGTGTTTGTGTGTGTGTGTGTGTGTGTGTGCGCGCGCGCGCGCGGGGGGGGCGGGGGGGGTGTCCTAAAGCTCCAATTCTGGCTGGAAGTGGCAAAGTTGATCTTTTCCTCTCTTGAAGCCCTGGTTGAAGGTTGAGTGACCACTTTTGTGTGACATGGTGCCTTTTATTAACGTAAGGAGGCCATGCACAGCCTCTGACTTCAGTTTACCCTGCAGCTGCTAACATCCTGAGCCAAGAGAGTAAGGGTGTCTACGTACTGATGAGCGGGCTGGACCTAGAACGCCTGGTGCTGGCAGGTGGACCCCTTGGGTAAGTGTAAGGGGGCTGGAGGCCTCCTGGGTAAGCACAGAGCTTCACCAGCGTGAGGCTGGGAGCGGTACCTGGGATCTGCAGCTCTTGTTAAGTTAGCAGCTTTGCCCTGGTATCAGCAGAGGTGCAGGAAAGGTACTTCGTGGTCTATCCTCTGTCCTAGAGAAGGACAGGAAAGGTACTTCATGGTCTATCCTCTGTCCTAGAGAATCTCCTCCTACATTTAATTTCTTCTTCACCCAGAAGGGAAATGGCATTAGGCGACAGATGGCAGGTGAGGCCTGAGAAGCCGCTCTGTTTAATCACTGTGGTTGTGAAACCAGAGGCGCAGACTCTGACAGCTGCCTGCTGCCCACCACACCTTCTTGATCTCCGCAGACGGTGCGTGGGGCTGGGCAGGCAGTGCTGCGGCTGAGCAGGGAGTTTCTCAGGTTCCTTTACCTTTTTTTCTGGTATTTCAGTTCCTCACCCTCCACCTCAGCCCTCAGGCTTGATCCTCTGACATACTGCTCTCCCCACTTAACAACACAACTCCATAGCTTCCTCCTTTCTGGCAGGATCATGCAGGCTGTCCTGGACCACACCATTCCCTATTTGCATGTGAGGGAAGCCTTTGGCCAGAAGATCGGCCAATTCCAGGTGAGTGAAATAGTTGCTGAAATGTCTTCTCCCACTGGAAGGTTTTCTGTTGGGATGATGAGGTCGTCAAGCACTGTGCGATGGCCGTTGTCCTTCTCTTACAAAATGAGCCTGAGTTCACAGGACAGCTCCTTCCTACTCAGCCTGACTTTGGAGGTTCATCACACTGTTCTGCCCATTCCTAGTGGAGATGAGTGAACCAGACACTGTAAGGCCGGAAGGTGAAGCATGCAGAATACTGGGGCTTAGGAGAACAGGGGCTGTCTTTCTAATCCTACCTTTCTGTCTTAAAGAGGCTGCTAGAAGCTCAGCACACAAGGGGCAGCTCTTTGGCCTCATCTCCTAGAGCTGTTCCCATCTCTGTTGTCCTAAGCAGTCTCATCTCTTCTTTCTGCCCTGGTTCTTCGTCCCTGCCAGTCAGGAGTGTCCCAGCATGTTGACCTGTTGGCTCCTTTTGTCCCCAGCTGATGCAGGGAAAGATGGCTGACATGTACACCCGCCTCATGGCATGTCGACAGTATGTCTACAATGTCGCCAGGGCCTGTGACGAGGGCCACATCACTGCCAAGGTGAAGACCGACTGAGGGAAGAAGAGGTGGGGCGGTGGGTTATCTACTGGGATGGGTGTCACGGTGTCCTAGTCAGGACCCTGCTGAGCGGAGCCTCCTTCCACAGGACTGTGCTGGTGTGATTCTGTATACAGCCGAGTGTGCCACACAAGTAGCCCTGGATGGCATTCAATGTTTAGGTGAGTGGCCCCCAACTCCACTCCTGGGGTCCCTCTCCACTCCTCACTCTGCTTAAGCCAGCCACACCCACGCTGGCCCCTTTAGGCTCATCTGCCCACTGTGAAGAAGAAAGGGATGTTTTTATAATGGCAGTCAGTAAATAAGCGGATGCTTATTATTTTAAGTGGGTTGGAGTGGGACCTGGAGACACAGTTGTTAAGAGCACTGGTTGCTCTTCTAGAGGACCCAGGTTCTATTCCCAACACCCAACTGGCAGCTCACAACCATCTGTCACTGAAGTTTTGTGAGAACCAACATTCTCTCGTGTCCTCTGAAAGCACCAGGCAGGAATATGGTGCACAGACAAACAAGCTGGCCAAACTCCCATATATGTAAAATCAGTGTGTGTGTGTGTGTGTGTGTGTGTGCGTGTGAAAGAGAAAAATAGCCAGGTGGTAGTGATATACACCTTTAATCCTAGCACTAGGGAGGCAGGTGGATCTCTGAGTTTGAGGCCAGTCTGGTCTATAAAGTAAGTGAGTTCCAGGACAGCCAGGGCTAAACAAAGAAACCCTGTCTTAAAAAAAGGGGGGGAGGGGCAGTTGGGAAGAGGCTGCCCTTCTGTTCCTGGCATAAGGTTACCAGGAGAGAGAAGCCTTGGGTGGAGCAGCCTTGTTCACTGTTGGCCCGTGGTGAAGGGTACAGGCTTAGGTTTGAAACCCACCTCTCTTGCTCATGTCAGCCACCAAGTCTGCAACTGGGGAACAGTAGGGTACAGAGGACTCTCTGTGTAGCCCTGGCTGTCCTGGATCTCATTCTATAGACCAGGCTGGCCTTGAACTCACAAAAATTCAACTGCCCCTGCCTCCTGGAGTGCTGGGACTAAAGGTGTGGGCCACCACTGGCTGGCTGTTTTTTCCTCCTGCATTTTTTAAATGGAGTCTCCATATGTGAGTGTGGTGTAGCCGAGGATGGTTTAGCACTTCTGGTCCTCTGCCCGCATCCGAGTACTGGGACTCTCAGCACGCATGCCACCACACCTGTTTGAATAGTGCTTTGAACCCAGGGGATTGAATGGGGAACTTAGGACATGCTAGGGGGCCACTTTACAGCCCCAGCCCCAGATTTTGCCCTTTCTTTGTGAGGGTCCTGAGCATATGGGAGACTTTCTAGACTAACCCTACTGTGCTTTCCTGACCCCAACAAGATTCCCTCGAAGCCTTTGCTTCTGTTTAATCAGACCTCCTGCACAGCCTGTATATCCTGGGGTGACTATTGGTTCAATCAATAGACCAAAGATATTCAGAAAAGGCAGGGCACGGTACTGCACTAGGGAAACTGAAACAAGAGGATTGCAGTGAGCTTCAGAGCAGCCTGGGCTACATAGTAACTTCTTCGCCAGCCTGGGATGTGGTTTCTCCAAGCGTACACAAAGCCCACACCCCAGCACTGTATTAACCAGATTACAGATTAATCCCAGAACTCAGGAAGTTGAGGGGAGAGAGTCACAAGTTCAGGTCATCTTTGCTATATTGTAAGTTATAGGCCAACCTCGGATATGACAGACTCTGGCTCAAAAAGTAAACGGACGGAAGGGAGGGAGGAAGGAATGTTCAGAAAAGAAAATTCTATCAGTATTTTGGGATTTTTGCCAGCACTGAAAAAGAGGACCAGCAAATGGATCCTTGGGTTGAGGAGCTGCTGAGCCTGACAAACTTGAGTTTTGTCCTCAGGACCCACGTGGTGAAGAGGTCAAACTGACACATGTCACACACCTGACTTTACATGTGTGCCAGGGCACACATGCATGCACACACATATACACAAAATAAATAAATGTAAAAGAAAAAACGTCGTACCTGAACTGCACATAGACCCCTTTTCTTGCCCTGATTCTCTCAAACATTCCAATACAGCAGCTGTTTAAATGGTACTTATGTCTCATTAGATATAAAATAACCCAGAGATATTCAAAATATGAACTGAGATCATAACTCAGAGGTAGCATTTGTGTAGAGTGTGTGAGGCCCATGCTTGATCCCTGGCACCGAGAGACGGGGGGGGGGGGCGAGAGTCACAGGAATGCATGTAGGTTACATGGGAAGGAACCAGTCCTTGACAGTCCTGGAGGATCTATTTACTTCCTCACTTCACCCCCTGCCTTCAGTTCTGTCCTTTCTCTCCCCACATCTGCTTCACAGGTGGAAATGGCTACATCAATGACTTCCCCATGGGCCGCTTTCTTCGAGATGCCAAACTGTACGAGATCGGAGCTGGGACCAGTGAGGTGAGGCGGCTAGTCATTGGTAGAGCTTTCAACGCAGACTTCCGCTAGCCCACGGCCCGTCACCCTGCTCCCAGCACCAGGAGGCCTTTGGAAGCAGAGACGTGGCAGCCCTCTGACTTGGCTAAGGAAGCTCTGCTGCTCAACTGCCCTCCTCTTGCCAGCCCTCTGTCCTGCGTGAAGTCGGATTCTCCAGCCGTGCCAGCCAGTCAATCAAGAAAGCCTAAAATGGCTGCTAAAAGGACTTTGGCTTTTCTGGGGTTTGCAGGGAGGGTAACAGTGTCTGCGCCCTTGTTCTCTACTTCTGAATGTAGTAACCTCACCCTCTGGGGTAGCATATGACAGGTACCCAACTCCTGGGCAAGCCTCTGGCAGGGGAGCTCTTTCTGTTGAAGTGTAACAGAGGCATTGCCTCTTTCAATTGTCAGATACTTGTGGTCTCTTTTCTTGAGGAAAAGGCAAAAACCATGTCCTTCTTAGCTGTTTCCCCAAGAGCTAGCTAGACAGTTCCAGAATGCCTGTATGGCAGACCCACGAAGGGCAGAGTCCACAGTCTAGCCAAGACAACTTGGAGATTGGCTCCCTGGCGTGGCTGAGTGTCTACATCACTCCGTCACAGGCTAGCACTGGGCCTGCTCACGTGACCTTCTGCAGCTGCCTGAGTCCAGTGGCCCAGCTTGGGTTGCCTGGCTCAACTCCAGCCTTGCTGTCTATGTATATTTCTCTAGACGCCCTGTGGCTAATTTTGTTACAACCACACAGGCTCTGCTGCCATTTTGTATTAAACATACTGCAAAGTAAACCCTGCTGTGCCCAAAGCAGTGTTCTGGAGAAGCGAGTCACTTGCTGTGACCCTGTCTGCCCTGAGTGCCCTTGAAGAGTCTGCCCTTCAGTCTGCCCTTTGGTAACAGGACAGGAGGCCCGAATAGGAAGATCTCAGACACTAACTTCCCAGTGGCTTTTCTTTTTCTTGTGTATGACATTGTACCTGGGCCTAGGCAAGCACTGTAGCACTGAACCAGCTCCTTACACTCCAGCTTCTCCATGGTTTTTACTTCAGTCTCCCTGTAGCCGAGACTAGCTTTGAACTAAGACCCCAAACAATAGATCTGCCCCTATCTCTTGAGTGCTGGGATTACAGGCACAAGCCACATGCACCCCCTGTGCTTTTTCTTTTCTTATCTTTTTTCTTTTTTTCAGAGCTTGGGGACCACTGAGCTAAATCCCCAAACCCCCCCACCCCCGTGCTTTTTCTTAAAGGAAGGGCATGGGGGTCAAGTGTGGGAAGACAAGGGGAGAGTCTTAAGTTTCTGGAGGCCATCCTTGAGAGTTTTTTGGGATTTGGGGAGGTTTTCTTGTTTTTTGCTTTCGTTTTTGTTTTTGATTCAGGGTCTAACCTGTAACTCAGAATCCTCCTGCCTCTGCCTTCTGCCTGCCAAAGTTATAGGTATGAACCACCATACCTGGCACATCTCCGAGTTTTGTTTCTTCTGTCTCACTACATATATAGATAGATAGATAGATAGATAGATAGATAGATAGATAGATAGATAGATAGATAGATAGATATAGATATATAGATATATATCTATATATCTCCCAGGCTGACCTTGGACTCAAGGATCCTCCTGTCTCTGCCTCTGGAGTTCTAAGGTTAAAGTAATGTGCAACCACCATGCCCAGCCCAAACTCTGCAGGGGTTTTTGTTTTGTTTTGTTTTAATATCTTGACTCTTTCAAGGTCAGAATTGGAGCTAGCATCCAAATGGGCTAGCAGCAGAAACATCCCAACCTTGGGTTGTCACAGATAGCGCCCTAGCAGTGGATTACCACATCCATCTGAGTTCCCAAAAATAAAACTGGTTTTCCTGGCTCCCAGCCCAGCAGTGCTGAGCCCAGGCTGAGGGCTGAGGGCTGAGACAGGTGGAGTTCGCGCCTTACCGACCCCAGTCCAGTCTCATCTTAAGAGGACGTCCCAGAGCTCGAGGTTGCCCCTTAACTTTCTCGCTCTGGGTACTGCTGTGTTCACGAATGCAGTAGATACGGTGACCAGCTGAGAAAGATCCCTGAAACAACCACAGAGGATGTTCCAAATGAGGCCGGGGACCTGCAAGCCTGCACATCGTCACCCAGCCAGACAACCTGAGACGGAGCCCTAGAACCCTTGTGGTGGACGGAGAGGTGTCCTCTGGCCTCCATAAGATAACAGAATGCACTTGTCACCGGTCATGCACTTGTCACTGGTCGTGCCCATAGGAATCCTACCAACTTGAGAGTGTGGCCCAGAAGCCACCTGTTAAAAAACCGTAATCCCGGCCATTTGTTAATGGTTTGGGTCCTAAGACCCTCATGGCTTTAGTGGCTTTGTAGAAGGGAATCTTAAACCAGTGTGCCTGCTCTGCCATGTCAGGTCGCCTACCGTGTTATGATGCAGGAGAAAACCTCTGGAGATGGGAGTGCCATGCTTTTCATATCAGCTTCTGGAAACTTAAGCTAAATTTCTGTTACTGCCCAATCAGTGTGTATCCAGCTATAGCAACAGGAATAATGTGATTGTTTTCTTGATTTTTATGTGACACATACAAGAAATGTTTTTAAATAAAAGACAAAGCAAACTGTGTCTAAAAGTGGATGGGGATTGGGGTTGGGGGTTGCTAATGAGAAGTATTAAGTGTGGCCAGGTCTTGCTCCTTATCAGAGTCTAGTGACAAGTACCAGTAGACACCTAGGTCCCCTGGGAATGACACTGGGCTAAGGTGGCCACACAGTTTTTATTTTTGTTTGGGCAGGAAGGTGTTTTTACGACAGTCCAACTTGGGCCTGAGGGAGTTTCTTCCTAGGGACCTGAGCCTTAGCCCCAATTCCCAGTGGTAATCCCTTACATCTATAATATTGTTTCACTTCACACATCCACTCCTTCCCTGACCTTTGCTAGAGGCAAGATTGCTTAAGGACCCCATGCAAAGCCCTGCAAGGTGAGTTGCTCAAACCTAGGAACAAGTGAGCCTGACACGCACCGACGCCGGTCAGGCTGGGTGGGGCCAGAGCCCGAATAAAGCAACAGCATGCAGGGTGTAGGGAACGCCTAGCACACTGAGTGCCCTGTTGGGAGCTGGAACCCTCGAACCCGGATGGCCATCCACTATCTGCCCACCGCAGATCGAAAGTGCTCTCTATTAAGACTCCTCCTGCCTTAAGGCTCAGCGGGCGGCCGATCGCAGCAAGGACTCTCCAGACCCGCTCAGTCGGCGCTGCATGGAGCTCGCCTGACCCCTACCGGCCATCCTCGGAGTCGCAGGCGCGCGGACTTTCTGGACGCTCCACTTTCCCACTCTGCCAGCGGTGTGGTTTGGATACGCGATTTCCAAGACTGAAATTTCCCAGTGAATTCCTATTTTACTAAATGACGGCATGGGAAAAGCAACATCCTCTATCACCACCATCTCATATAAGAAGGCCAAACAAGGGGCTGGGGACTTAGCTCAGTGGTAGAACGCTTACCTAGGAAGCACAAGGCCCTGGGTTCGGTCCCTAGCTCCGAAAAAAAAGAACAAAAAAAAAAAAAAAAAAAAAAAAAAAGAAGGCCAAACAAAAACAAGGAGATCATAAACAGTAAAGATGACTGTTGTATTTTTTAAAAATTATGGTCACAGTTTAAAACAATAATTTAATTCTTTTCAAAACGTATTTTATGTGTATGAGTATTTTGCCTGAGTGCGTGCATGTGTCTGCTTGTGTGCCTGATACCGGCAGAGACCAGGAGAGGGGCTGGATTCCCTGGAACTATGTTGTGAGTTGCCTTTTGGACAGCAGGAAACCCAATCAAGGGCCTCTCAATGAGCAAGTGCCCCTAACCTGAGAGCCATCTCCCCAGCCTTCAAAGCAATGTAAGCTTTTAAAAGTTTATTGAAAAGAAAAATCTGTCCCTCCTTCCTATACCATTCCCATTTCCCCCAGGACAAAACCGCTTTTGAGTCTGTAAGGAGTTTCTTTTTGGCTATTCATGCTTCTAAGTGCCCTATTGATTGATTGATTTAATTGTAGGTCCTCCAAAGGATAGTGCTTTAATGCACATAACTGTCATTTACGACAATCTTGTAACATGTTCATATTTTTTCACTATCCAATGAGTCCTGTCCAGCATTAGGCATGCCCCTGGGATAAACTGTGGGGGTGGGGCACATACCAGCCTCTGCTTCTGGCTGTGTTCAGCCCCACAGTGCAGGAACTCAGAGCTACACTAGACAAGGTGGGGGCTCTCTGCTGCTCAGCTCCACCTACTTCCTCTAACCTGGAGCCATTCTGGAATTCCACTTCTCCACAACAATCCAACTTGCCTCCCTTCTTCCAGGCCAGGACCCTGAACCGTACCTCCACCCAGAGCCAGAGAGAACAATGGAGCCTCGCCACGCATCCCAGCACACTCAAGGTCAAAGGTTACACTGGGCATAGTGGCATCCTGTGTTCCCAAGCACTCAGCAGCTTGAAGTAAAGGGTTACTGTGAGTTTGAGGCCGGCCTGAACTGGCTATATATCCAGTTCAAAACAAGCTTGGATTTCATAAGTAAAACTGTCTGGGAAATGCCCCCAAATAAAGATCTAACCTTTCAGTGCCTTTGTCCCAGATGCTTTGGAGACCGAAGCAGGAGGCTCACTTAGACCCAGGAACTTGAGGCTGGCTACCTGAGCAACACTCTAGACCCAGTGTTAAAGGGAAGCGGGTGCCGCATGCCTTTAATCTCAGCACTTGGGGAGCAAGTCTCTGTGAGTTCAAAGGCCATCTTAGTCTAGAGAGAGCTCCAGCTCACAGGGATATTGAGACCTTGTCT